>NC_092724.1:62789566-64198066 GCF_047496885.1 Scyliorhinus torazame | reverse complement strand
AAACGTCATTTCAAAAAGAAAATGAGGGAGTCACACATGGTGACGATCATAATGGGAAATTGGATTAAGGAGAGAAAGACAAATAAAATGAGATATTAACCAAAGATAATAACAGATACTATGCTTGCATCCCCAGGATCACACGGAACACGCAAGTAGACAAGATGCAGCAAGGACCACTGACATGCATTTTGATCATCGCTGGACTTCTGCAACTGGGCGCGCAATGGACTATTTTAATGTACCCCACACCAGGCCCGAACACTACCACACAACATGACACCCCTAGCCCGGACACCATACCACACATAGATATAGGGCGGGATTCTCCGACCCCCAGCCGGGTGGGAGAATCGCCCGGGGTCGGCATGAATCCCGCCCCCGCCGTCCTCCTAATTCTCCCGCCCCCCAAAAATTGCCCCGGCGTGAGTTGCGCCGCCCGCCTCGGAGAATGGCAGGGTCCGGCGTGACTAATTGGGCCCTGGGGCTGACCGAATTCCCCAGCCAGCGATGGGCCAAAGTCCCGCCTGTTCTTTGCCAGTCTCGCCAGCGTAAATTAGAGTAGGTCCCTCACCGGCGGGACCTGGCAGCGCGGGCAGGCTCCAGGATTCCTGGGGGATCGTGGGGGATCTGGCCCCCGGAGGTGCCCCCACCGTGGCCTGGCCCGCGGTCGGGGCCCACCAATCCTAGGGCTGGCCAGTGGCGTGGGGGCACTCTATTGTTCCGCATCGGAGGCCGTGGTCCTCTGCCATTCCCGGTGCGGAAGCGAATCTCTCTGCGCATGCACGGGGATGACGCCAGCACACGCTGGTGCTCCCGCGCATGCGCCGACTCGCGCCGGCCGGTGGAGGCTCTTCGGCGCCGGTTGGCGTGGCACCAAGCCCCTTTCCCGCCGGCCGGCAGGGGGCCAACCACTCCGGGGCGGGCCTAGCCCCTGAAGGTGCGGAGGATTCCGCACCTTTGGGGCAGCCCGATGCCAGAGTGGTTCACACCACTCCATCCTGCCGGGTTCCCTCGCCCCGCCGGGTAGGGGAGAATCCCACCCATAGGCACTGAAATCCCCACTTGGTGCGAAAACATCGCCAAATGGTACCCCCTTTCATACACCGTAGAGGCCCTTCTGGTAATTGCAATAATCTGCAGTGTCATTCAGACAGTTCGCCTCCGTAAATGGCGAGCAAGAGCCTCCCGCTCCCCGATATATACAGTCCGAGCTCCCTTCTTTGGAATTCAACAAACTGAACAAACATTTTAACTGCTGCTAAGAATTGAAACTATGTACCTCTGTAACTTTGCTAGATTAAGTAGAAATGTGATGCTGCTGTTTTTAAATTTTTGTACTGTACATAAGTTCTTTTTGATATTCGCCAGCAGCATGAGAGTAGCTTAGATAGTGTTAGTTAGTGATCAACTGTACGGATAAGTTAAATGTTGTAGTGACCCGTTAGAAATTAGCAATTTGTGATGTGTTAATAGAATTAGGTAAATGCCCCAAAATATAGGGCAGAGTAGTGTAGAACCTGTCCTTGACCAAGGGTGACCGGCACACCAAGGATGATAGGGATCAATAGTGTGATCCACCACGCTTCGCGTTCAGGATCAAGAGGACGGGGTGGAGCCATCTGAGATGGCCACCTGCAAAGGACCATGGGAATTATGGCCAACCCAGGACTCAGACAGATACAGAGCTTCTGTGTATTTGAAACGCAGGTAGCTAGACCTGATCGAAACCTCTGCTCGTTTGCATTCTAATGGCCCATTTCCCCTGAACAATAGAACTGCACTCAAGAAACCGATACAGCCACAGACTGATCGGCGCCACTCCCTTTACTCAGAGAGAACAACTGCCAAAGTCAATACCCGCTAAGGACCCCCCAAGCCACCAAGTCACTTTTTTGGCCAAAATCTAAGGCAGTGATCGAAGCATGTCAAATTATTGGGTACAAGTTTAAGGATTGTCCCAAAGAGCGCAAAATGCCAGAGGAATAAAAGGGGACACAGCCATGTGTTCTGTCTCTTTTGGACCCGGCCTGTGCCAGCCTCCTTGGAATCCGGCCTGTGCCAGCCCAACTGCAGCATAATGACCAGACAGCCAAGTTCAAGACCAACGATCGCTAGCTGACGGATGAGCCCAGCAGAGACAGAGCCACTTCTTCAAACCAGCCACATGATCAAGATAAAGGCCTTATCCACTTGCACAGTGCCAGTCGCCTGAAGTTAAGTATAGGTTATTGTAGTTGCTAGGTATAGATTAACTTGTAGTATATTGTGCTTGCATGTCAAAATAACCCTTGTGTAAATAAACCACCTTTGAACTTGAACTGACTAATTGGTTGTGTGCTAATTTGACCGATATACGGGAAAGCCTTATGGTTCAGTGAGAGAAACAGAAACACCCACAGTATTGGCGACACTGTTGGGACTTAACATCATATCATAAAAAGAGCCTCAGTATCATATTGGCGACTCTAAAGAGCAACATTATTGGTGACGCTGTGTGGGACAGTAAGTTGGCAACAATAACAAATAGGACACACGGGATAGTGTACACCGCCTCGCAGGCTATAATGGGATTGCTGCGGACAGGAGAGAGAGAAACTGAATTTCTTTATCCTCTCCCATATGTTCATGGCATAAGTGTTTTATGAATTATATTTAAAGTAGAGTTGTGATGCGCGTCCCCAAACCCTCAGTTTGTGTGAACAAATTTTAAAATAACTTGCAGCAAACGTGCATGATAATGAACTCAGGTTACTTTATTCACATTCAAATCTGTGGCAGGAGGAAAGTTTGCAACCTTACACACACATAAACAGTGAGGAGGAGCTGAAAATTTACAACTAGAGCCAAAAATAGTAAAATGACTACAAAAATTAATATTAATTTGTGTGATTTCCAGAGATCGGGAAGCCAAAGTCCAGAGGGTGTTCCCTTTGTGTGGAGTTCAGTTTGGATGAGTTCCTGAAAGACTAGCAGCACAAAAATCCTTGAAACAAATCAAAATGCAGCACAACGGAATTTCTATGCTTAGACTGCTTGGCAGGCGATGAGCAAAAAGGTTTAAAATCAAACTGGTTTTGGGGAGTTACGAGATGGTGGCTGGCTGCCCGGTCAGCCTGGAGACCTGCTGGAGTGCTTTCTGATTGATGTTAAAGTAGACTGAACATAAGGCTAGAAACGTAACATTAAAGGACTGGAATCAGGGGGTCAGGTGACATGACCCATCAATGTGCTACTTGCAACGAAAGAGAAAATGTTGGAAAATCTCAGTAGGTCTGGCAGCATCTGGAGGGAGAGAAAAGAGCTAACGTTTTGAGTCCGATGACTTTGTCAAAGCTTTGACAAAGAGTCATCGGACTTGAAATGTTCACTCTTTTCTCTCCCTACAGGTGCTGCCAGACCTGCTGAGATTTTCCAGCATTTTCTCTTTCACTTCAGATTCCAGCATCCGCAGTAATTTGCTTTTATATAATGTGTTACTTGCAGCCTTGCAAGAAGTTTCTGTGCTTCTGGCCAAAATCCATTGTTTTTCTTTGGAGTGACATGGTGGCTGTTACCACTTCTTCAGGTATAATGAATTTTGATGTCTTTGACTTTGTTATCACCCTGGCTGTCAGAGTCAGTTCATCTGTTTGTCATCTAGTTTTGTGATTATAATGTAACCTTATAATGAGGTGTGAAATTCCGATAAGGAATGGAAGTGGAATTCTTTTGTTCTTGTCGGCTGTTTTGTAGTATTGGAACATTACAAAAGAGGGGGCCAATATTGCAACACATGTGACCTGGAACAACCATTTTGTGGTTCAGCAGGAGTATATTTTGAAATGGCAAAAAAGAGCAAATGTTTAATCCATACAGTTTTGATTTATTTTTGTATCTTATTGACATAACAGGGCACATAGCTACAGCGAACACTGCCTCGCAGACTGTAATCGGACAGATAGGGGACGGTAAACTCTGCCATGCGGATTGTAATAGTCTAGCTTGTAATGCAATATGGAGGGATTGCTCCTTTTAAAGAAGTTATAGCTTTGCTGGGATGATGAGGAAAGAATAATTAAATAATACATGCAGCAACCATGTACTGTGGAATGTTTAGGTTCTTTCATTCAAATATCCATTGCTAGACTTGCGCTTGAGTGAAAATATTTTCTGATTACCATGGGCTTTTATTTTCAGTCATTTATTTTATTTTTTATAAATTTAGAGTACCCAATTCATTTTTTTCCAATTAAGGGGCAATTTAGTGTGGCCAATTCACCTACCCTGCACATTTTTGGGTTGTGGGTCTGAAACCCACGCAGACACGGGGAGAATGTGCAAACTCCACATGGACAGTGACCCAGAGCCTGGATCGAACCTGGGACCTCGGCGCTGTGAGGCAGCAGGGCTAACCACTGTGCCACCGTGCTGCCCCTATTTTCAGTCATTTATAACACTGAAGGCTTGAACTATGTCTTGTTACAATCAATGTTTTGTCTCCTTTCGCTGCTGCACAACAATTGGCTATGTTATGGAGCAGAACACGCATTGAAATTAGCAAAGCTTATCATGTTTGAGCTATTATTCAGGATCACGTGATGCCATTGCCAAGACGTATTGACTGTAAAGCAGAGCAAAGGAACGCATTTAATGACATTGAGACTTAGGTGGAATGACAACTGACTCCCACCCACCAGTATGTGTATCATTATCTGCAGTGTATGAGTGGAAAGACTTTGTGGTATCTTTTCCCCATTCCGTGGTGCCACTCTGGGGCAGGAGCTCATTGTGAATGATCCCGTCTCCATCTCCATCACCAGCTAATCTCTGCTGTCATAGAATTTAATTTGGGCTGTAACTGATATAAATTATACCGAATAGTTCCCTTGCTCCCACCTCTCCAAAACACAAAGCAATATGTTATTTGTGTGCATCAGCCCTTTGATTACCGACCAGGGAATGGTGTGACCATTCCAAAAAGTGGGCTTTGTGCAATGGTGAGAAATATTGATTTTAGTTGGTCTGTTAATGCACTCCCAGATCCAGCTGTGGGACTATTCACTCCAATCAGGATCTGTTATTAAAAAGGGAATGTTGGTTAAGGGCACTTTCATACAGTAAAGGCCAAGCCACAGCGATATTGAAAAATCACAATTCAATTGCTGTTGCTATTGTATTCCTGACGATGAGGGACAGCTTGAATGATGATGTGGTACCATAGCAATATATACAAACTAATAACTCAATACAAACAGATAATTTTATTTATAACGCGCAATCAATTGCACAAAGATGCAGATTGGGTACAACTGTGGCTTTGTTGCAGTCAGATGTGTGGCCTCCTGCTGCAGCTGGTGAAGTGGCAGGGCACTGGAGGTCATACATATTTATACAGTTCTTAGTGGGCGGAGCCAGCCGGCAGGGGCTACCGGCAAACCTGTAGTGCAGGTCCTACCTTCCATCCCCTAATACAGTGGTTCACCACATTCCCCCCCTGTTACAAATGAGTCCGGCGGGGTGATGTGAAACTATATACAAATAGTGCAATTATGTACAGTGTTAAGAAGAGAAAAAAAGGAAAAGTCCATGTTGCGGTCCGGAGTCTGTCAAAGGTTCAGCCGATTGGGTGCTTTGGTGCTTCGTTGGGAGCGACGTAACAGTGGTGGCGATGTCGGTGCTGGCGGTGGTGGAGGTGGCACCGATGGCAGTAGTGGCGGTGCTGATGCTGGCCAGTCATCGGGGAACTCCGGGAGCATGCCAAAATCCTCTTCATCCTCTTGTGCAGAAAGGGGGGGGGTGGGTGGTCTGGTGGGGTCAGTGTTGGCGGCGCGGTGGGAGGGGGGGGGGGGGGGCGCATGGGTGGAGGAGTGTGTTGGGGTGGAACCTGACAGTGCCAGGTCCCTGAGTGAGACAGTATCCTGGCGGCCGTCGGGGAACTCCACGTAGGCATATTGAGGGTTGGCGTGGAGCAGGTGAACCCTGTCCACCAAGGGGTCTGCCTTGTGGAGTCGTACGTGCCTACGGAGAAGGACCGGACCTGGAGCTGCGAGCCATGTCGGGAGCGACACCCCGGATGTGGACTTCCTGGGGAAGGTAAAAACACGTTCATGGGGTGTGGTATTAGTGGCGGTGCACAATAGTGACCGGATGGAGTGTAGAGCGTCAGGGAGGACCTCCTGCAGCGAGAGGCTGGGAGGTTCCTGGACCGTAGGGCCAGCTGAACGGCCCTTCAAACTGAACCATTCTCCCGTCCTACTTGCCCGTTTCCCTCGGGGTTGTAGCTGGTCGTCCTGCTGGAGGCAGGAACTGACGCAGCTCATCGCTCATGAATGAGGATCCCCTGTCACTGTGGATGTAAGCGGGGAAACCAAACAGGGCGAAGATGGTGTTGAGGGCCTTGATGACGGTGGCAGACGTCATATTGGGGCATGGGATGGCGAAGGGGAATCTGGAGTACTCATCGACCACACTGAGAATGTACGTGTTACGGTCGGTGGAGGGGAGGGGCCCTTTGAAATCCACGCTGAGGTGTTCAAAGGGGTGGGAAGCTTTCACCAGACGGGCACGGTCCGGCCGGTAGAAGTGCGGCTTGCATTCCGCACAGACCTGGCAGTCCCTGGTGACTGTCCTTACTTCCTCGACGGAATAGGGCAGGTTGCGAGCTTTGACCAGATGGTACAATCGAGTGACCCCCCGCGTGACAAAGGCTGTCGTATACGGCCCGGAGTGGGTCCACTTGTGCGCTGGCACATGTACCTCGGGAGAGGGCATCTGGAGGCTCGTTGAGTTTACCGGCGCGATACAAAATCTCGTAATTATAGGTGGAGATCTCGATTCTCCACCGCAAGATTTTATCATTTTTGATCTTGCGTATTTGATCCTGTGTATTATTGAACATGAAGGCTACCGACCGTTGGTCAGTGAGGAGAGTGAATCTCTTACCAGCCAGGTAATGCCACCAATGCCGCACAGCTTCAACGATAGCTTGGGCCTCTTTTTCGACGAATGAGTGTCGAATTTCAGAGGCATGAAGGGTGCGGGAAAAGAATGCCACGGGTCTGCCTGCCTGGTTTAGAGCGGCGGCAAGGGCGACGTCTGAAGCGTCGCTTTCTACTTGAAAAGGCACTGACTCGTCCACTGCGTGCATCCCGGCCTTGGCGATGTCTGCTCTGATGCGGGCGAAAGCGTGTTGTGCCTCGGCCGCGAGAGGGAATTGGGTGGACTGAATGAGTGGGCGGGCCTTGTCCGCATAGTTTGGGACTCACTGGGCGTAGTAGGAAAAGAACCCCAGGCAGCGTTTGAGGGCCTTGGGGCAGTGGGGGAGGGGGAGCTCCATGAGGGGGCGCATGCGGTCAAGGTCGGGCCCAAAAAGTCCGTTTTGGACTACACAGCCGAGAATAGCTAACCGGGTCGTGCTGAACACACACTTCTCTTGTTATAGGTCAGGTTGAGAAGAGTGGCAGTGTGGAGGAATTTATCGACGTTGGCATCGTGGTCCTGCTGGTCATTGCCGCAGATGGTGACATTCTTTATGTACGGAAAGGTGGCCCGCAAACCGTACTGGTCGACCATTCGGTCCATTTCCCTTTGGAAAACCGAGACCCCGTTTGTGACGCTGAAAGGGACCCTAAGGAAGTGATAGAGGCGACTGTCCGCCTCGAGGGCAGTGTACGGACTTCCGGATGGGGAGCTGGTGGTAGGCGGATTTCAGATCAATTGTTGAGAAGACCCGGTACTGTGCAATCTGATTGACCATATCAGATACGCGTGGGAGGGGGTACACGTTGAGCTGCGTGTGCCGAATGATGGTCTGGCTGTAGTCCACGACCATCCTGTGTTTCTCCCCAGTTTTAACCACTCCCACTTGGGCTCTCCAGGGGCTGTTGCTGGCCTCGATAATACCCTCCTTAAGCAGCCGCTGGACTTCGGACCAGATGACGGTCTTGTCCTGGGTGCTGTACCGTCTGCTCCTGGTGGCAACGGGCTTGCAATCCGCAGTTAGATTGGCTAAAAAGGGAGGGGGAATCGACCTTGAGGGTCGTGAGGCTGCAAACGGTAAGGGGGGGTAAGGGCCTGCCGAATTTGAGGGTGAGGCTCTGGAGATTGCACTGTAAGTCCAGGCCCAACAGGAGTGCAGCGCAGAGATTAGGAAGGACATAGAGGCGGAAGTTACTAAATTCTACGCCCTGGACAGTGAGGGTGATTGTACAGAAGCCTCGGATCGGAACGGAGTGGGATCCGGAGTCTAGGGAGATTCTTTGATTGGCAGGATGGACCGCGAAAGAGCAGCGCCTTACCGTGTCTTGGTGTACAAAGCTTTCGGTGCTCCCGGAGTCCAGCAGGCACGAGATCACGTGGCCGTTGATTTTCACCATTGTCGACGCAGTGGCCAGGTTGTGCGGGCGAGATTGGTCCAGCGCCATCGAAGCGAACTGCGCGTAGTCGTCAGATGCTTTGGATGGCGAGCGTGTGCGGTTCTGATCTCGGAATGTCCGAAGACCCTGTGGAGACCAAGATGGCAGCGCCCATGGTGCGCACATTGCGGGGTCGGGACAAGATGGCGGTGCCCACGAGGCGCACGTGGCCGAAGGGGGACAATATGGCGGCGCCCATTGGCCGCACATGGCCACGGGAGGAGAAGGTGGCGGCTCCCATTGTGCGTTTGGCGTGGGGGAATGGGCGATAGCGGGCGCGATCGCAGCGACTGCGCGGACCTGGCACACAGCCGGGAAGTGGCCCTTCTTACTGCAGGATTTACAACCGGCAGTGCGGGCCGGGCAGTGGTGGCGGTTGTGCTGCTGCTGACCGCAGAAGTAGCAGCGGGGACCTCCGTGGTGCGCGGATCGGCGTGCAGCGCAGGTGTATTAGGAAGGCAGGGCCCCAGCTGAGCAGGTCGTCGGCGGGGTCCAGGAGGGGTAGGAAGGGGTAGAAGGGTGGGCAGCGCGGCGGGAGGGGTAGGACTGTACGTTATGGGATGCGGCCGTCATGGAGAGCGCCAAGGTTTTCATCTCCGCCAGTTCTAGCGTGGCCCCTTCCAGTAATCGTTCTCGGATACGGTCCGACGCAATCCCCATCACGAATGCATCGCGCATGAGAAGGTTCAGCGGCCGTAACAGCCTGACAGTCACAGTCCTGGACGAGTGGAATTAGGGCCCGCCAGAAGCCTTCGATGGACTCACCAGGTAGTTGCCAGCCGGTGGCGAGTACATGCCTGGCGAAGAGCGTGTGCGTCTTTTGAGCATAGTGTTCTTTGAGGAGTGCCATTGCTTTTGCGTAATTCGAGGCGTCTTGGATCAACGGAACACGCTGGAGCTCAGTCTGGAGTACAACACGTTTATCTTCTGAGCCTCTATTGGCGCGGGGTCCACAGCATTGATGTAGGCCTCAAAACATGCTAGCCAGTGAGTAAAGTTTTTTCTGGCGTCGGGCGAGTGCAGATCCAGCTACAGGCGATCGGGCTTAATTCTGATATCCATTCTGTGGAAAAATCTGACTGCAATAAATTGACGCGCAATCAATTGCACAAAGACGCAGATTGGGTACAACTGTGACTTTATTGCAGTCAGATGCGTGACCTCCTGCTGCAGCTGGCGAAATGGCAGGGCAATGGAGGTCATGCATATTTATACAGACCTTAGTGGGCGGAGCCAGCCGGCAGGGGCTACCGGAGAACCTGTAGTGTGGGTCCTACCTTACATCCTCTAATACAGTGGTTCACCACAATTTATTAATCTGTCGGTTGGTTGCCAGTTTACCAAATTGAACTCTGCTCGATACCAGCGCAGTAGCATTTACAACCAAAAATGTATTTTCTTCCTATTGAGAACTGATCAATACTTTCCTTAGCTTCAAACCCTCTGGGATCGAGGTTCAAATCCAGTCCAGCTCACAGGCTGAAACGTTATTATCACTGCTGACTGCAAGGATCCTATATGAAATGATTCAGGTAACACATTGTCAAGGTGCACATCAATGCCCCACGCCTCACCAACACCCTCCCCAAACCCCACACAGCCCCCAGCCTTTTAACTGCCTGAAGGCTCCGAATAGGCTGGGCGTCATTCTCTGACCCCCCGCCGGGTCGGAGAATGGCCATTGGCCGCCGTGAATCCCGCCCCCGCCGAAGTCTCCGGTACCGGAGATTGGGCGGGGGCGGGAATCGGGCCGCGCCTGTTGGCGGGACCCCCCGCTCAATTCTCCGGCCCGCCTGGGCCGAAGTCTCGCCCAGAAATTGCCTGTCCCACCGGCGTAAATCAAAGCTGGTATTTACCGGCAGGACCAGGCGGCGTGGGCGGGCTCCGGGGTCCTGGGGGGGTGCGGGGCGATCTGATCCCGGGGGGTGCCCCCACGGTGGCCTGGCCCACGATCGGGGCCCACCGATCCGCGGGCGGGCCTGTGCCGTGGGGGCACTCTTTCCCTTCCGCCTCCGCCACGGCCTCCACCATGGCGGAGGCGGAAGAGACTCTCCCCACTGCGCATGCGCGGGAAACTGTCGGCGGCCGCTGACGCTCCCGCGCATGCGCCGCATTTCCGCGCCAGCTGGCGGGGCAACAAACGCCATTTCCGCCAGCTGGCGGGGCGGAAATCCCTCCGGCGTCGGCCTAGCCCCTTAATGTTGGGGCTCGGCCCCCAAAGATGCAGAGCATTCCGCACCTTTGGGCCGGCGCGATGTCCGTCTGATTGGCGCCGCTTTGGCGCCAGTCGGCGGACATCACGCCGTTGGGGGAGAATTTCGCCCAGGGATTCCAGAGTACTTTCACCCTCTTGATCCATGGATTTTGTTCTGTTTTTTGAACTCACCCTGGCGATTTTGTGGCTATGGGGTGGGGGAGATGTGGGGGAAGGTGGGATTAGTGTTGGATCTTTACGCTCCAGCCATTTTAGTGTGGGAGTGGGCTTTTCCTCTCTGTTAGTATTGTGTATCTTGTAATCCCCAATAGGCCCTCAGCATTAACAGCCTTTTTGGATAGACAATTCCAGATTTCAACTGACCTGAATGTGAAACTCGCTTCCTAATATCCACTCTGAATGAGCTGGCTCTAATTATCAATATACAAGGCTACGGTATTGTACCCTTCCTATCAAATCTTGTTGGCATCTTGAACCCCTCCATCAGATACCCCCCTCAATTTTCTATACTCAAAAGAATGCAAGTTAACTCTGTAAAAGCCGTCCTCTTAATTTAATCCTGTTAACTGAGAAAGCCATTGTCAGCCTGGAGATTTGGGCAGCTTCCCAGTGGCTGGGGTTGGGTAGAACCCTCCTGCCCACTTCCTCATCCACCGTCACCCTCCAGAATCTCAGGGTTACCTGTTGATGCAGGTCCGTAACAATCTGTGCCGGATATTGACGCAGGCAGTCCTTAACGCCGTCAGTTGGTGCTGTTTCTTAGCACCACATCCATTCAGTTAAAAAATGCATCCTCTCTCAGAAACTCTCAATGCACCATTTCTCTCTTTTTCAGCACTTAAGTAGCCCAGGTTAGTTTTGGCTTATTTGCATTATGTATCATTTCAATGAACCCTTTCCTCTGCAGAGCTATTCCAGAGAATTCCAATTGATGTTATCCAGGACTTTTACATTCTGATATAATTGGATGAAATTCAGCTAAAGATATTGATTAAGCTCATTAGCATGCCCAGAGATGCTCACACTCTCTCACACAGCAATGCCAAAGCCTTACACCCACATTGGCTCAGCTTTTCAGCTGAGTCACATTGCCACATAGCTGCTAAAGGACAAGGTTGACATAGGAGGGGAGAGAGCAACAGAGCAACCAATGGATGACAGGCTCAGCTACATATCCTGAGCCTTTTGGAGGGCATGAGGCTGTGAAATATTGGACCAGCAGTAACTGAGGATAACAGTATGTTCCTGTCTTATACCTTCTCAAATCCCGCTTCACCTTCATCCTGCTCCGTGACATGAACAGAATGGTGTAGAACTTCAAAAGGGCTCGTTGGTAGAATTCCATACAGAAAATTGTGAAGCAATTCATTTTGGTGGGATGATCATGGAGAGATAGTATAAAATAAAGGGCTCCATTTTAAAGGGTGAAGGAACAGAAGGGCCGAGGTGAATATGTGCATAAATCATTGAAGGTGGCAGGACAGGTGGAGAGAGCAGTAAATGAAGCTTAAAGTATCCTCGTCTTTATCAGCAAGGGAGTAGAGCACAAAAGGAAGACCTTTGCTGGAGTATTGTGTTCAGTTCTGGCTGCCATACTTTAGGGAAGATATGGGGCGAAATTCTCTGTTAGCGGCACGATGTCCACCGACCGGCGCTAAAAATGGCACAAATCAGTCCGGCATCGCGCCGCCCCAAAGGTGCGGAATCCTCCGCACCTTGACCGGCTGAGCCCTAACCTTGAGGGGCTAGGCCCGCGCCGGACTGATTTCCGACCCGCCAGCTGGCGGGAAAGGCCTTTGGTGCCCCGCCAGCTGGCGCGGAAATGACATTGCCGTACGGCGCATGCGGGGGAGCGTCAGCGGCCGCTCACGGCATCCCCGCGCATGCGCAGTGGAGGGAGTCTCTTCCGCCTCCGCAATGGTGGAGACCGTGGCGAAGGCGGAAGGAAAAGAGTGCCCCCACAGCACAGGCCCGCCCGCGGATCGGTGGGCCCCGATTGCGGGCCAGGCCACCGTGGGGGCACCACCCCCCCCCCCCCCCCCGGGCCAGATCGCCCCGCGCACCCCCCTAGGACCCCGGAGCCCGCCCGCGCCGCCTTGTCCCGCCGGTAAGAGAGGTGGTTTAATCCACGCCGGCGGGACAGGCGTTCTAGCAGCGGGACTTCGGCCCATCTGGGCCAGAGAATCGCTGGGGGGGGGGCGCCAACCGGCGTGGTGCGATTCCCGCCCCTGCCGAATATCCAGTGCCGGATAATTCGGCAACCGGCAGGGGCGGGATTCACGCTAGCCCCCGGCGATTCTCCGACCCGGCGGCGGTTCGGAGAATCTCGCCCATGAAGTCATTAGAGAGAGTGCAGGAAAGATTCTTATGAATGGTTCCAGTCATGAGGGATGTGGATAGATTGGAGAGGTTGGGACTGTTCTCCTTAGAGAGAAGGTGACGAGGAGATTTGATAGAGATGTTCAAAATCATGACGGGGTAGATTAGGAGAAACTGTTCCCGCTTGTGAAAGGGTCGAGAATGATGTGGGAAAGATTTAAAGTAATTTATATAAGTAAAAGTGACATTTGCAGCGAGTGGTCAGAGTTTGGAATGCACAGCCTGAGAGTGTGGTGAAGGCAGGTTCAATCGCAGCGTTCAAATGGAAATTAGACTGTTATTTGAAAAGAAGAAGGTGCAGGGTTACAGGGAAAAGGCGGGAGAACGGCACTAAGTGGATTGCTCCTTCAGAGAGCCTGCGTTGATATGATGGACCAAATGGTCTCCTTCTGTGCTGTCACAAGTCTGTGATTCTATCCAATACATGATGCAAATTATGTGGCCATGGATCCCTTGTCTTGGTCTCAATGCCTCCTCCCTCACCCCAACCCTTTTCTCCTGCATTTTGCTTTCTGACAACCAAGACTTGCCACCTGGTCAGGAAGTGCAGCAACACCCGAAAGGGCCTGAGGAGGTAGCACTGCCACTCGATCGCACACTCACAGCCTTAAGTTCAACAAAAGCACTGCAAGTAAATTAGAGAGCAGCATTGAGACGGGATCAGTGTGTGGTGATTTATTGAGTACAAGCGGACTGCAGCCACGTCAGAAGGAAATAATAATACATCTGCAAGTTTTGCAGTGGTCAGGTTTGTAGACAGGTGCTGTTGAAGTGGACTCTGGTGAGGACTTCAATGGGGTAACATACAGGAAACTTCTGATAAGCTTGCATGTAACTGATGCTTGGTGCATTGTTAGGCCAGTCAGAGAGCCTATTGTCACTGTAAATGAGCATGCTCAGAAGCCACCAGAAGCAGCAGGTCCAGCTGCTCAGAAGCCATCCTTTGCAGTACAAATTGATCATCAACTCCAGGATAACGCTGCTGGACTCAGCCAGTCATGAAGCAGCATCTGGTGGCCAATGTCTCAGCTTCCATTGCAGGACGAGCAGAAACCACTCAAGAACGTGGGGAGGCATGGTTGCACAGTAGTTAACACTGCTGCCTCTCAGCACAAGGAACCTGGGTTCGATTCTGACCTTGAGTGACTGTGTGGAGTTTGCACTTTCTCTCCGTGTCTGCGTGAGTTTCCTCCACATGCTCCGGTTTCTCCAACAGCCGAAAGATGTGCAGGTTAGGTGGATTGACCATATTAAATTACTCCTCATTTCCAAAGGTGAGATGGGGTTATGGGGATTGGGTGGGGGAGTGGGCCTGAGAGTCCAGGTTAAACTAAAATTGATATCAGATAGTCAACTGAAAAGTCTGAGGTGTTCTGCCACCCTGGGTTAGTGCACGGTCAATTCCAGCCCCATGTGTCCACAACACAAGTGAACTAAGTAATAATTCTTAGAAAAATTCCCAAACTCTTCGCCTTTGGCTGTCCAATAATTACAGTCACCAGGTTTGTAAGTTTAAACACAAGTTGAGTTTAACGTGGAGTCCTTTCATTTCTCCAATTTCAGAGATTTCTAATTTCTAATAAGAGTCAACCAATTTGTTCACAGCTTCCCCAGGTGAATTTCTTTTTGAAGCCACAAATGCCCAAATAGGGCCTAACCCTTTGACAATATGAAGGTCCCGCAGTTGTACCTTCATCATTACATACCCTTTTTAAAAGAATTTTGTGTACCCAATTATTTTTTGTCCAATTAAGGGGCAATTTAGTGTGCCCAATCCACCTAATATGCACATCTTTGGGTTGTGGGGGTGAAACCCACGCAGACATGGGGAGAATGTGCAAACTCCACATGGACAGTGACCCAGGATTCGAACCCGGGATTCGAACCCGGGTCTTCACCGCCGCAGTTCCAGTGCTAACCACTGCGCCAATTACATACCCTTTTTAAGGGCACCACCTACTCTGTTATTTATAATAAGAACTATAATAAGGTCTGCAGTAAATACAACTGGTTAACTATCATCTAACCACTGACTCCCACTTTAACTGCTCCCGCTCTCCACCCACACCCATAAGACAGACAAACACAGATGGAAGGAAAGGGGTGAAAAAATAATAAGGATGAAAGTCAAGAGTCTTTGCTTCAGCTGTATTTTTTATAAGCTTTGCTTCAATCCAAGCCTTCAGTTCGGGTGATGCCTCACTCTGTGGAATTGGCACAATGCTGTCGCACACCCTACACAATGGAGAGAAGAGGTCGATTGTCTTTGCATTGCGCTTTCTAACCAGTGCAGAGACGAGATATGCTCAACTAGGGAAGGAGGCCCTCAGCACCGTTTTCAGTGTGAGGCAACTTTACCGCTACTTATATGGCTACCACTTGGCGCTGCTGACGTATCATCGTGCCCACACGTCCATCTTTGACCCATATTCTGGGATACTCTCAATTGCAGCCAATAGGCTTCTGAGGTTGACCCTACTCCTCTCAGCGCACGATGGACGTGAGTGCTCAATATCAAATACAGGCAGTTTGAGCGACACACAAACGCAGATGCATTGTCTTACTGTTACTTAATACCGGTCAGCCCAAGCCTGGATATTGTCCAGATCTGGCTGCAAATGTACAGACTGCTTTAGTATCTGAGGAGTTGAAAATGTAGTTGAACATTGTGCAATCATCAGTGAAAATTCCCATTTCTGACTTTTTGTGATGGAGAGATCATTGATGAAGTAGCTGAAGATGGTCGGACCTGAGAAACCCCTGCAGTGATGTTCTGGGGCATTGGTGATTGACTTCCAACAACCACAACCATCATCTTGTGCTACATGCCTGTATGCAAAATGTCCAGAAGTGATTTGGGTCACCAGGCTATGCCAACTACCAGTGGCATGATGGAGCTGAATTCTGTGGCCAATATAACTCATTTATACTCATTCCCTGGAATTGCAGAATTTCAATTAACTGACATAGAATCTCTTCAGTGCAGAAGGAGGCCTTTTGGTCCATCAAATCTGCACTGACCCTCTAAAAGAGCAGCCCCCCCTCCCGGCTACCTCCCCTAGACAAGAAGCAGCAATTTAGCATGGCCAGTCCACCTAATCTGCACATCTTTTGACCCTGGGAGGAAACTTGAGCTCCCAGAGGAAACCCACGCAGACACGAGGAGAACATACAAACTCCACACAGTCACCCATTGTGCCACCATGCCGCCCCACGGCATTGCTTGACGATGTTCTAAGTACATATTGTCAATCAGCCTAAAAATAAAACTTCTTCGTAACAATATAGTTTAAGTCGGGCCACGCTCGCCAAGTTGTAAGCGAATAATTACAAGGCTAAGATATCCGGTTTACACATTAGTCCTTCGGTTTATGTTGCCTGCAGAATTATTGACGTTGGCACTTCATTTAAAGAACAGAACGCAATAAGATTGTCCTTTGTGGCTGCTAGAGATACAGTTAATGCAGGCTGTCAATAATTCTCCCAGCAGTTTTATGAGGCAATAATTAGGTGCTTGGCACTTTGAAATTAATGTCTGGTGGAATTCCTGGTCCAATTATGACCCAAGATTTTAATTTGTAGCTAATTTCCAAATGAGCAAAGAGGATGGACACAATTGTTTAAAGAGGATTAAGCAATGAGCTTTCACTTTTGAAGTCATAACAAAACCCCAGTCTCAGTTAACCATTCTGGGAACAGTTGTTAGAATATCTCAAATGGACAGGACATGTTGGGGTGTTTTGCTTTAGCATTTTGAAATGTCAAGAAAAGGAGGTTGAATCTTGTTTCTGTGTGCAGACACAGGTCAGCAACAGATAGAGGGTCTGTACCTCGGTGAGGGAGATGGGTGCTAAAAAGTGATCCACATGCTGAGCGACTGATCGGAGTGGAAACTGCCGGCGCAGCAGACTTTTTGATTCCTTGCAAGGCCACTGGTCAATTCATATTCTGAATATGAAGCTGGCAGATTCCTATAAGGGAAGCAATGGCCTGAATTTTATGTGTCATGGCACAGGGAGCTGCTGACCTGTTTCGAAAAATATCAGTGGAAAAACGATGCCACGTGTGCCCTGACCTTTCATCACGCCCTGGATCGAGGTTGCGCCGAAAATGTAAAAGCCACCTGGCCCCAGTCCAACCGTAAAGGCGGACGTAAAATGCCAGTCAATTGCTGTTTAATTGGCTTTTCGATGTCGGCATGCGCGCGCGCCCTCATGCGGACTGAATGTCACACGAAGGCGTGGTGATGTTCGGATGCGATTTTACGGGAACGCACCCGAAATTTATACATAAAATTCTGGCCAATATTTCTGCCGCCAAGGAGCAAGTTGAGGTGTGAATTACAGGATGATATATGGCACACGCCACACACCGTTAACTCACAGTGAGGATGGTGATAAGATTAATGGCGAAGAGGTGTAGACAGAGAGATGTTTCCGTGCAGCCAAAGGTACCCGAATAAGGGGAGGATCTGTTCCCTCCGTTAATTGGAGTGCTCACAGAACAGATAAATGTTTATTTGCTTTGATGGTGATCTGCAAAGATTAAAATCTGATCAATTTGAACAAGTCTTTATGAAGGAACCAGGTTACATTAATTGCTTGCGATTTAATATCGTAAAATCAATACTATTATTAATCAAACTTTATTAAATTCTGTTGTGCAAGGTACACATGGTTATCAGCTGTCTAAAAACATTAACATCAACCAAATATATAAGACTGCCTGTTATTCATGGAAACTTTTTGAAAATGTTTGAGCCCACACGTTCATGTGTCTGTTGGAAGAAAACCAAAGGATCTACATCTACAGAGCACATGTCTTAGGATTCCTATAATTGTTAATGAAGCCCTTTAGAAGTGTAGTTGATGCTTTGATGTAGGAAACATGGCAGCCAGATCCAACAACAGCAATGGTCAAATATTTTTTTTTGTTCATTTGTTCAGGGGATGTGGGCATCCCTGATTGCCCTTGTGAAGTTAGTGGTGAACCACGTTCTTGAACCGCTGCAATCTAGGTTTTGTAGGAACACCCACCGTGCTGTTTGAAAGGGGGTTCCAGGATTTTGACCCAGCAACAGTGAAGGAGGAAAGGAACTTGCTGCTGTTGATGTTCCCATGTATCCGCTGCCCTTGTCCTATATTTTGAAGGTTGTATGTTTGGAAGGTGCTGTCGAAGGAACCTTGGTAATTTTCTGCAGTGCATCTTGTAGCTGCTACACACTGTTGCCCCTGTATGGCAGTGGTGAAAGGAATGAATGTTTGATGATATGGATGGGGTGCCAATCAAGCGGGCTGCTTTGTCCTGAATGGTGTCAAGCTTCTTGAGTGCTGTTGGAGCTGCACACGTCCAGGCATGTGGAGAGTATTCCATCACACTCCTGACTTACGCCTTTATTTGGTTGACAAATTTGGGGAGTCAGAAGGTGAGTTATTCTGTCTCCAGAGCTTTACTACACATCACAGATCAGGCAGATCCTGAGGCAGCACGGTAGCATTGTGGATAGCACAATTGCTTCACAGCTCCAGGGTCCCAGGTTCGATTCCGGCTTGGGTCACTGTCTGTGCGGAGTCTGCACATCCTCCCCGTGTATGCGTAGGTTTCCTCCGGGTGCTCCGGTTTCCTCCCACAGTCCAAAGATGTGCAGGTTAGGTGGATTGGCCATGATAAATTGCCCTTAGTGTCCAAAATTGCCCTTATTGTTGGGTGGGGTTACTGGGTTATGGGGATAGGATGGCGGTGTTGACGTTGGGTAGGGTGCTCTTTCCAAGAGCCGGTGCAGACTCGATGGGCCGAATGGCCTCCTTCTGCACTGTAAATTCTATGATATTATAACAATAGAGGTGGTGTCCCCTCATCAAAGTCAGCAACTCATGCAGGCTTTACAGGTGGACATCAGATGCAGGCAACTGCACATCAAGATGAGTGGCTGGCCATATTCATCATGAGCCTCTCACATTCTTCCCCATCAGAGGTTTTGGTGCGAGGTGCGGGGGGACTTGAGGAACAGTTTATTCACCCAGAGGGTTGTGACAGTCTGGAACATACTGCCTGGGAGGGTGGTAAAGTTAGGTTGCCTCATATCCTTTAAAAAGTACCTGGATGAGCACTTGGCATGTCTTAACATTCAAGGCTATGAGCCAAGTGCTGGCAAATGGAATTAGAATTGGCGGATCAGCTGTCTTTCATGCAGCGGTGCAGACTCGATGGGCCAAAGAGCCTTTTCTGCACTGTATTTTTCTGTGATTCTGTGAATTCCCAGTTTCTGACCTCTCAAAGTCACACAGGACTCTGGTAGAATTCCTCTGCTCTTTTTAAAACACATCCATTAGAGCAGATAAACGGAATATCAATTTAATGTCTCATCCGGAAGACACCAACTCTGACAGTGCTACACTCCTTTGGTCCTGCTTTGGAATATCAATCTGGACGGCAACTCAAGTCTCAGAGTTAAGATTGCATGCACTGCACCGCAGATGACAGGCAGAGAGGGACTAAATCCTATTCCTGCCTGGAGTCGGATGGAATGTGGGCTGGAACACAGCTCTGCCAGAATTCTGCTCAGTCTAGACATGGAATTTCCTGGGATACTCCCTTTAGACCTTGTCAGACCTCTGTGTCAGTCACACCAATTGGTGTGAATCCACCTGAGCTCTGCCAAAGTCTCCAATTCTTTTTCAGAATGACAAAGGGCGGTATTCTCCGGCCCCCTTAGCTGCGTGTTGTCTCGGTGGCGGGAGGTAGCGCGCCGTTCATTGCCAGCGGGATTCGTTGTTCCCACCGCTGTCAATCGGATTTCCCATTGAAGCCACCCACACCACCGGGAAACGTGCGGGCGGGAGGTGTACTGTCAGATGGAGACAATCTCGCTGCCAGAAAACATCTGGATAATCCCGACCAATCAGTCCTGCCTGGGATATAATTGAAGTGACTCCAGAGATCAACAACTTCTTCACTTGGGTGAAGGGATCAATGATTGTGGAGTTAAAGCAAAAAAAGAGATACAGATCAGCCATGATCTAATAAAATGACAGATGTGGCTCATGGCGCTGAATGGTCAAATCCTGGTGTGAAATGCGTTTCAACCACGAGAGTTCTATCAGTAAGTAAGAACAGAAGAGTGACTTCCGGTTGCGGCTATGCCGAGGTAGGTCGCACGTTCAGCAGCTCCCGGCAGGAACGGACTTTTGGGCTCTTTAGAAGGGCCCCAACAGCAATTGTTCGACGGCTCCCAGTGTGGGACGGTGACAGCAAGGTTCCGCGTCACTGTATAGATTGGACCAGGAGTGGAGCGGTTAAGAAAGTGATTATGGTGCAGCGGAAAGTGGGAGGGAGGAGAAGCAAGATGGCGGCGGGTGGAGACCAAGCAGCGTGGGCGCAGTGGTCGCAGGAGCAACAGGAGTTCCTCAAACGCTGCTTTGAGGAGCTGAAAACCGAAATGCTGGCACCAATGAAGGCGTTGATTGAGAAGCTTGTGGAGACCCAGAAGGCCCAAGGGGCGGCGATCCGGGAGGTGCGGCAAAAAGCCTCGGAGAACGAGGATGAGATCTTGGGCCTGGCGGTGAAGGTGGAGGCACACGAGGCGCTGCACAAGAGGTGGCAGGAAAAATTTGAGGACCTGGAGAATAGGTTGAGGAGGAAGAATCTTCGGATTCTGGGTCTCCCTGAAGGAGTGGAGGGGCCCGATGCCGGGGCATATATGGGCACAATGCTCAATTCGCTGATGGACGCGGGAGCTTTCCTGAGGCCCCTGGAGTTAGATGGGGCTCATGGGGTCCTGGCAAGGAGACCCAAAGCCAACGAGCCGCCAAAGGCTGTAGTGGTGCGGTTCCACCGCTTTATGGACAGAGAGTGCGTCCTGAGATGGGCCAAAAAAGAACGGAGCAGCAGGTGGGCGAACACGGAGATCCGAATCTACCAGGACTGGAGTGCGGAGGTGGTTAAGAAGAGGGCTGGTTTTAACCGGGCTAAGGCGGTTCTCCATCAGAAGGGGGTGAAGTTCGGGATGCTGCAGCCAGCGCGATTGTGGGTCACGTTCCAAGATCAGCACCACTATTTTGAGACGCCTGATGAGGCATAGAACTTTATCCAGTCTGAAAAGTTGGACTCAAACTGAGGCTTTGTCGTGGGGGGTGTCTACTGCGTTTGGGGAATGTTCTTTTTGTTTTGGTGCTGGGTGGGGATGGGTGAATGGATTTGATTTGGGGGCTGTGGGAGAGTGTGGGTGTATGTGTTGGAGGGGCAGGGCCCCGCGGAGGAGGAGGGGGTGTGGATGCCCGGGGATGGGGAATTGGGGTAAGGCCGCAAAAAAGGAGCTGCGCCAGAGGGGGCGGGGCAGGCTCAGACGGAAAGTGCGGGCTTTTTCCCGCATTAGGGAAGGATGGGGGCGGGGCCGTGGGGGCAGGTCGGTGCTGGAGAGGAGCGCACACTGATTGCCAAGGGGTGGGGGGATTCTCACACTGGGGGGTCGATGGAATGGCGGGAGAGGCAGGGGTCAGCAGGAGTCAGCTGACTTACGGGAGTGTCATGGGGGAGCAAAATGGCTAGATGAGGATCTAGAGGGGGGGGAGGGAACTGTGTTGCTGCTGCATTGGCCAAAGGGGAGCTGGAAGTAGGAGAGGTAGTCGGGGCGGGGGTCCGCTACCTGGGGGACTGGAGGGTGCGGGATGCGCGGGCACGTGGCTGGCCTAGAAAAGGAGCTGGCTAGTCGGGGGGGGGGGGAGAGAGAGGTGGGGCGGGGAGTAGGCCCCTGATCCAGCTGATAACTTGGAATGTGAGGGGCCTGAACGGGCTGGTCAAGAGGGCCCGGGTGTTCGCGCACTTAAAGGGACTGAAGGCAGACGATGTTATGCTCCAGGAGACGCATCTGAAGGTGGCAGATCAGGTTAGGCTGAGAAAGGGATGGATAGGGCAGGTCTTTCATTCAGGACTTGATGCGAAGAACAGAGGGGTTGCAATACTGGTGGGGAAGCGGGTGTCGTTCGAGGCACTGAATATTGTAGCGGATAATGGAGGTCGATATGTGATGGTGAGTGGTAGGTTGCAGGGGATGCGGGTGGTACTGGTGAACGTATATGCCCCGAATTGGGATGATGCCGGAGTTATGAAACGCATGCTGGGTCGGATTCTGGATCTGGAGGTAGGAAGCTTGATAATGGGGGGGGGACTTCAACACGGTGCTGGACCTTTCTAGGTCCAGGACGGGTAAGAGGCCGGCTGCGGCCAAGGTGCTCAGGGGGTTTATGGACCAGGTGGGGGGAGTGGATCCATGGAGGTTTGCCAGGCCGCTGGCCAGGGAATTTTCCTTTTTTTCCCACGTCCATAGAGCCTACTCCAGATAGATTTTTTCATCTTGAGTAGGGCGCTAATCCCGAAAGTGGAGGGAGCAGAATATTCGGCCATATCCATCTCGGACCACGCCCCGCATTGGGTGGAGCTGGAGTTGGGGGAGGAGAGGGACCAGCGCCCACTGTGGCACCTCGATGTGGGACTGTTGGCGGATGAGGGGGTGTGTGGGCGGGTGCGGGGGTGCATTGAAAGATATTTGGAGGCCAACGACAATGGGAAGGTGCAGGTGGGGGTAGTCTGGGAGGCGCTGAAGGCGGTGGTCAGGGGAGAACTAATCTCCATCAGGGCCCACAGGGAGAAGAGAGAGAGGAGGGAGAGGGTGAGGTTGGTGGGGGAGATTTTAAGGGTGGACAGGAGTTATGCAGAGGCCCCCGAGGAGGAGCTACTTAGGGAGCGATGGGAGCCCCAGACGGAATTTGACCTGATGACCACGGGGAAAGCAGAGGCACAGTGGAGGAAAGCGCAAGGGGCGGCGTATGAGTATGGGGAGAAGGCGAGTCGGATGCTGGCACATCAGCTTCGTAAGAGGGAGGCAACGAGGGAGATTGGTGGAGTTAAGGATAGAGGGGGGAATACGGTGCGGAGTGCGGTGAGAATAAACAAGGTATTTAGGGACTTCTATGGGGATCTGTACAGGTCTGAGCCCCCAGCGGGGGAGGAGGGGATGCGACGATTCCTAGATCAGCTGAGGTTCCCAAGGGTGGAGGAGGAGCAGGTGGCTGGTTTGGGGGCGCCGATTGGGCTGGAGGAGCTGGTTAAAGGATTGGGGAGCATGCAGGCGGGGAAGGCCCCGTGACCGGATGGGTTCCCGGTCGAATTCTACAGGAAATACGTGGACCTGCTGGGTCCGTTGCTAGTGAGGACTTTTAATAAGACGAGGGAGGAGGGGACCTTGCTCCCGACAATGTCCAGGGCGCTGATTTCTTTGATTTTGAAGCGGGACAAGGATCCATTGCAATGTGGGTCGTATAGACCGATCTCGCTCCTCAATGTTGACGCTAAGTTGCTGGCGAAGGTGCTGGCTACGAGAATTGAGGACTGTGTCCCGGGTGTGATTCATGAAGACCAGACGGGATTTGTGAAGAGAAGGCAACTGAATACTAATGTGCGGAGGCTCCTCAATGTGATTATGAAGCCCTCGGTGGAGAGGGAAGCGGAGGTAGTGGCAGCTATGGACGCGGAGAAGGCCTTTAATCGGGTGGAGTGGGAGTATCTTTGGGAAGTGTTGCGGATGTTTGGGTTCGGGGAGGGGTTCATCAGTTGGGTCAGGCTGCTTTATAGAGCCCCTGTGGCAAGTGTGGCTATGAACCGGCGGAGGTCGGAGTACTTTCGGGTGTACCGGGTGACGAGGCGGGGGTGTCCCTTATCCCCCTTGTTGTTTGCACTGGCAATTGAGCCGCTGGCCATGGCACTGAGTGAGTCCAGGAAATGGAGGGGACTGCTTCAGGGGGGGTGGGGTGGGGGGGGGGGGAAATCATTGTCATTGCATGCCGATGACCTGTTGTTGTATGTTGCGGATCCAGTGGAGGGGATGGCGGAGGTCATGCGGATCCTTAGGGAGTTTGGGGACTTTTCGGGGTATAAACTCAATGTAGGGAAGAATGAGCTCTTTGTGGTGCATTCAGGGGACCAGGGAAGAGGGATAGACGAGCTACCGCTGAAGAGGGCGGAAAGGAGCTTTCGGTACCTGGGGATCCAAGTAGCTAGGAGTTGGCGGGCCCTGCACAAGCTCAATTTGACGCGGCTGGTGGAGCAGATGGAGGAGGATTTTAAAAGATGGGATATGCTGCCGCTCTCACTAGCGGGTAGGGTGCAGTCGATCAAAATGACGGTCCTTCCGAGGTTTCTTTTTGTGTTCCAGTGCCTTCCCATTCTGATCCCCAAAGCCTTTTTCAAACGGGTAAGCAGGAGCATCATGGGATTTGTGTGGGTGAATAAGACCCCGAGGGTGAAGAGTGTGTTTCTGGAGCGTAGCAGGGACAGGGGGGGGCTGGCGCTGCCGAATTTGTGTGGCTATTATTAGGCAGCCAATGTGGCGATGATCCGTAAGTGGGTAATGGAGGGAGAGGGGGCAGCGTGGAAGAGGCTAGAGATGGCGTCTTGTGTGGGCACGAGCCTGGGGGCGCTGGTGATGGCACCGCTGCCGTTCTCGCCGACAAGGTACACCACGAGTCCAGTGGTGGCGGCGACGCTGAAGATCTGGGGGCAGTGGAGACGACACAGGGGCGAGGTGGGAGCCTCGGTTTGGTCCCCGATTCGGGAGAACCATCGGTTTGTCCCGGGAAGGATGGATGGGGGGTTTCGGAGCGGGCATCGGGCAGTGATTAGAAGAATGGGGGACTTGTTTATCGATGGGACGTTTGTGAGCCTAGGTGCGCTGGAGGAGAAGTTTGAGCTACCCCCGGGAAACGCTTTCAGGTACATGCAAGTGAGGGCATTTGTGAGGCGGCAGGTGAGGGAATTCCCGCTGCTTCCAGCACGTAGGATTCAGGACAGGGTGATTTCGGGTGTATGGGTTGGAGAAGGCAAGGTTTCGGCGATTTACCAAGAGCTGCAGGAAGAGGAGGAAGCCTCGGTGGAGGAGTTAAAGGGCAAGTGGGAGGAGGAGCTTGGGGAGGAGATAGATGAGGGTCTGTGGGCTGATGCCCTGAGTAGGGTTATTTCTTCCTCCTCTTGCGCCAGGCTCAGCCTAATACAGTTTAAAGTTACTCACAGAGCGCATATGACAGGGGCGAGGTTGAGTAGGTTCTTTGGGGTGGAGGACAGATGTGGGAGATGCTCGGGGAGCCCAGCAAATCACGTCCACATGTTCAGGTCGTTCCCGGCGCTGGATGGGTTTTGGAGGGGTTTTGCGAGGACTATGTCCAAGGTGTTGAATGCCCGGGTCAAACCGAGCTGGGGATTAGCATTATTTGGGGTATCGGACGGGTCGGGAGTGCAGGAGGCGAAAGAGGCCAGTATTCTGGCCTTTGCGTCCCTGGTAGTCCGGTGGAGGATTTTGTTACTGTGGAAGGATGCGAAGCCCCCTAGTGTGGAAGCCTGGATTAATGACATGGCAGGGTTCATCAAGCTGGAGAGGATAAAGTTTGCCTTGCGAGGGTCTGTGCAAGGGTTTTTCAAGCGGTGGCAACCGTTCCTAGACTATCTCGCGGAGTGTTAGGAGGAGGTCAGCAGCAGCAGCAGCCCAGGGGCGGGGTGGGGGGGTGGGGGAGGGAGGGGGGGGTTGTTTTGCGGTGGTGTTTGGGTTAAGGTGGGGGGTTTCCCTATTTGTGTTTTCTACTGTGATATGGGGGGTTATTGTATTTGGGGGATGGGGGGACGGGGTCCGTGCCAGGGAGGGACGTGGGGGGGGTGCGAGGGCAAGTGAGTTGGTCCACCTGGCCAGGTGCCAGTCTCCAACAGTTGGACCCATGCGGTCCATGCCACCTGGCTGGGGGGAGGAGGGGGTATGGGCAATGATGACATGTCGTCGTTTCCCCCCCCCCTCCCCCACCAGGCCGTCATGTTTTCCGATCAGCCAGCGATGTTGGCCGCCGTGGCGGCAGCCGCTAATGTCTATGTTGCCCTGGATGAGGAGGAGGAGGAGGAGCGTGCCAGAGAGGCGGCGCAGGCTGCCGCAGAGGGGCAGGCGGCAGCCGCCCAGGCTGGAGGGACACCTGACCGACAGGACGAGGAGGGGGAGGAGGACGTCGCGGCCCCACGGCAACGGAGGCACCCGAGGGCACCCCGTGTGTACCGGCCCCGACAGTCATACCAGGACATCACGGACCGGGAATTCAGGAGGAGACTCCGGATGAGGCGGGAAACCGTGGCACACATCTGCCACCTGCTGGCACACCTGTCACCGCGTGGCACTGGCGGGGGACACCCTCTCCCCGTATCCGTCAAGGTTACGGTGGCCCTGAACTTTTATGCAACGGGGTCATTCCAGGCACCGAGTGGGGACCTGTCCGGCATATCGCAGACATCG
Source organism: Scyliorhinus torazame (assembly GCF_047496885.1). Classification (NCBI taxonomy): domain Eukaryota; kingdom Metazoa; phylum Chordata; class Chondrichthyes; order Carcharhiniformes; family Scyliorhinidae; genus Scyliorhinus; species Scyliorhinus torazame. The sequence continues at coordinate 64,171,758 of NC_092724.1, read as the reverse complement.
GTGCACCGGTGCATCCGGGCAGTGACAGACGCCCTATATGCCATGGCGCACCGCTACATCCGCTTCCCTGTGGACCGGGCCAGCCATGATGCCCGGGCCGTGGGCTTCTCTGCCGTGGCTGGGTTCCCCATGGTCGAGGGCGCGATTGATGGGATGCACGTCGCCGTGCGGCCACCTGCAGATAACAGGGCCGTGTTCACCAATAGGAAGGGGACCTATTCGATGAACATACAGGTGGTCTGCGACCACCGCATGATGATCCTGCACGTCTGCGCCCGTTACCCGGGCAGTGTACACGACTCATACGTGTTGTCGCGGTCATACATCACCGGCATGTACGAGGGACGCCATCCCCGGCTGAGGGGCTGGTTGCTGGGCGACAGGGGCTACCCATTGCGATCGTGGCTGATGACGCCTATATGGAGGCCACGTAATGAGGCGGAGAACTATAATGATGCCCATGTAGCGACAAGGAGAGTGATAGAGAGGTGCTTTGGCGTGCTGAAGATGCGTTTCAGGTGCCTGGACCTCTCTGGGGGCGCCCTCCAGTATCGGTCAGATAGGGTCGGCCGCATCATTGTGGTGTGCTGCGTCCTGCACAATATAGGCCAGCAGAGGGGCGATGTGCCGCAGGCAGAGGAGGGCGGAGTGGAGGAGCAGCAGGAAGAGGCGCAGTCCTCCCCAGATGAGGGCAATGGTCAGGGCAGACGGGCTAGACACGGGCGGGTGGCTGTCCACCGTTACCGGCTGGGCCAGCGGGCACGGGACAGGCTGATAGCCGCCCGCTTCACTGACTAGATGGGCGTGGGAATCGGGTAGTATGGCCACAGACCGCACACCATGGCAACAGCCGACCACCCACACCCCACACCCATCCACCCACCCAGCACCCTCACCCCCCTCCCCAACCCCACCCACCCCACCCGCATGCACACCACCCCCCCATTGCCGATCCACCTGCTGCACAACGGCCGGGCTCACAAAGTTGCCGGTGGACGCGTGTCTATTGCAGGCCATGGAGGATGATGACAACCCGCCCTGCAATGAGCTCCTGGCTCCACATCGTTGGACTATGTCTGACCCATGGCCACAGTACCACCATCCACCCGGACCATCCCTGCATGCGGCTGTGACACTGCAGCGCACGGTCCCGTCCTCTGCCCGGGGGGATGTTGATGGTGGCCCAGGGGGAAGGGGGCAGACTCACCTGGGGCTGAGGTAAGACCACCCCTCACACACACACTTGCGCTCAACGTACATGACACCCCCGCACGCTTTGGACAGAGCACAAAGGCAGCTTCTGTAGGTGTAACATTGACTTTAATAACCAAAGGAGTTCATGCACGTGCCCTAGCCCCTAAAACTCATCTGTGCCCTGCACCCGTGCCAACTTACTCAGTGTCTAATTGTTTGGCCTTACAGGCCCTTTGACTACGTCTATGTGGTTCCCCAGACGGCACAGCAGAACTGGAGGTGGACTCCTGTGATTCCTGCCCTCTGACACGGGATCCCTTTGGCGGCCGTTTCCTGGGGCGTCCTAGCCTAGATGGGCCAGGCTGCGGCCCGGGCGACTGGGATGGCGAGCTGCCAGCCTGTCCTGCCCGTTGCCCACCCGATGCACCTGGGACGGAAGGGGGGGAGTCCGAGGTGTCGCTGTGTTCCGGGACCTCCCCTACAGGGGGACTCGGGACGGACCACAGCACCTTCTCCTCCCTCGGGGTGCCCGATGGCCCCCAGGCCTCTACATGGGCAGGGGATGCGAACGGACTGGCCATCCGACGCCCCCCCGACATCTGGCGCTGCCAGTCCTGGAGGCCCGTGCTGGTATCGACAGGGGTCTGCAGGTTTGCAGCCATGGAGCTAAGGGGATTGGCAAACCCTGTCTATGACTGTGCGACGCCGGCTCGCACATTGGCAATGGCGCCAATGCCCTCAGCAATGGCCTGCTGAGACTGGGCCATGGCCTGCAGAGACTGGGCTATGGACTGTTGAGACTGGGCCATGGCCTTCAGAGACTGGGCCATGGCCTGCTGAGATTGGGCCATGGCGTTGAGCGTCTCTGCCACCTGCCGCTTGCTCATGGCCTCCTGTGAGAGGGCAGCCATGTCCTGGGCCACAGACGCCGCCTGCCCGGAAAGCCCCAGGCCTCGCAAACCGTTTCCCATGTCTGACACCGTAGCACCCATTGCCTCCACCACGGATGCCACCCGTGCGGTGTCGGCCTGGGTGGCACGCATGACCGGCACCACTCCCAGCTCCTGGACACGGGTGGACTCCTCCACCTGCGACTGCAGCCGCCGCAAGCCGGCCGTCACCCTCTTCGCTCGTCTCTGGTTTGGTGGTTGCATCGGATCTATGGGTGGGTGTGGTAACTCCAGGAACCCGGGATCCATCTGGGCGGCAGATGTTCGCTTGGGCTGGGCTGCCCTCCGACCGCCCGGCCCCTCTGCTGCTCCTACCTCCACCTGCTGTACCGGGACGGCTGTGTTGTGCACACCAGTGAGTGTACCAGACGCCTCATCACTAAAGTGCCCAACCGAGGTGAGTGTTTCTGCGATGGTGGAGGGTGTTGGTGACAGCAGTGGCGTTATGTCGTGCTCTTCGTCCCATTCTGAGTCCATGGCACTTTGGGGTGGGGGTTCGTCTCCATCCATCCACTCTGTGTCACTGTCCGGTATTTCGGTTTCCTGGGTAGTGGTGTCCTGGGTAGTGGTGTCCTGGGGAGTAGTGTCCTGGCTCAGCTGTGACGGGGGCCTGTGGCTGCCCCTCTCGTCGCTGGGTGGCACACGCCTGCGTCGTCGCACCCGCACAAGACGGGGGCATCGCCTCCCTGTTGCTCCAGGTCTCTCCGTCTCCAGTGGTCTCCAAGGGACATCCTGCGGGCGTCGCATGCCGGAGGGTCCGGGTCTCTCCGTCTCCCATGGTGTGCGAGGGGCATCCTGCGGGCGTCGCATGCCGGAGGGTCCGGGTCTCTCCGTCTCCCGTGGTCTCCGAGGGGCATCATGCGGGCGGTCTGCATCTGCGGGGATGGGTGCCTCGACGTTTGCTCCTGCGATACACAATGAAACATGCATGGTTAGACACGCAGGCAGTGATCAGGTGATATGGGGGAGGGGGGATATGGGGACGGGCTGTCGGTGGCTCACTTGCTAGTACGCCCCCGACCTCTGCATCTGCAACCTCCCGGTCCTCAGGTCCGCCAGCCAGTTCCAGGGTCCTTTCCTCGTGTTCGGTCAATGGCCTCTCATCAGCGGGGCCTCCTCCAGTCCTCACATGCTCCCTGGTGTTGTGTGCGCGCTTCTCCTGTGGGGGGTGGTGGCAGGGGTAAAACGCAACAGTGTTAGACAGGTATATGAATGCACGCCATCGGTTGCGCGTGTATTGCAGAGGTTAAGGTTAGGGCTGGATTCACTTGGGGAAATGGGGGAAGGCGGATATGGGGGAGGGGGGATATGGGGGAGGGGGGATATGGGGGAGGGGGGATATGGGGGAGGGGGGATATGGGGAGGGGGGATATGGGGGAGGGGGGATATGGGGAGGAGGATATGGGAGATATGGGGGAGGGGGGATATGGGGAGGGGGGATATGGGCGATTTGGGGGAGGGTGATATGGGGGATATGGATATCGGGCAGGGGGGAGGCTCACCCTGGCTGCTCTGACGAGGTCGTTCACCTTCTTGTGGCACTGGGTACCTGTCCATGGTGTCAGGGCCACAGTGGTGACGGCCTCTGCCACCTCCCTCCACAGACGCCTGCTGTGGCGTGGGGCAACTCTGCGGCCGTGCCCGGGATACAGGGCGTCCCTCCTCTGCTCCACTGCGTCCAGGAGCGCCTCCACATCCTGTGACTGGAACCTCGGGGCTGAGCGTCGGGCGGCCATCCAGTCGGGTGTTCCGGTCGGGTGTTCCGGTCGGGTGGGGGGGAGCAGCGTGCCCTGATGAGCCGTCACGCCGTGCGGCGTGTATGACGCCGCACGGCGTGAAGCACGTGAGCAAGCGCGCATCCCGTCACGTCGCTGCTAGCCCATTCCGGGCCGGAGACTTTGCTACGTTTGGGGCGGCGTGATGAAGGTCGGATTTGCGTCGTTTGTGGCGCCGATCGGCGGACTTTGCGCCGATAACGGAGAATTTCGCCCCTGGTTCGTGATGTGGAGTGTGGCCAACAGCATGAGTTCAATTCCCGTACCGGCTGAAGTTATTCATGAAGGCCCCACCTTCTCAACCTTGCTCTCCCCTCAGGTGTGGCGATCATCAGATTTAATCACCACCAGTCAGCTCTCCCCTCCAAGGAGCAAACAGCCTATGGTCACCTGGGGCTAGGTGACTTTACTACAGAATCTAAGGCTCCGTGCCATCTGTTGCCCTATCTCCCAATCACTCACGGAATCATGATGCATCTGAAATCTTCATTATTTTGCCAGCATTTCTAATTTACAAGAGACACAAACACAATATCTGGCCACTCATGTGGCATTTGTGGGAGTGGAGCATGGGGTAGCACCGTTACATACAGTAAAATTAGTGTGTAAGGCATCTTTACCCAAAGAGAGGTTACGTTTGTGTACTCATTACCACAAAGAGGTGAGGCGGATGGCAAGATGGAGCTGGATAAACGGATGAGAGAGACAGAAAGGAACAGAAGATTTGTTGATTCGGTGAGTTGAAGACGGCTGGAAGGGGGATTGTGTGGAGAATAAATGCTGGCAGAGAATAGTTAGGCCAAATTCGATGTCATTCTTTTTTAAAATAAATTTGGAGTACCCAATTTTTGTTTTCCTAATTAAGGGGCAATTAGTGTGGCCAATCCACCTCGCCTGCACATGTTTGGGTTGTGGAGGTGAGACCCACGCAGACACAGGGAGAATGTACAAACTCCACATGGACAGTGACCCGGGGCCGGGATCGAACCCGAGTCCTCTGCGCTGTGAGGCAGCAGCGCTAAACACTGCACCACCGTGCCGCCCCAAATTCTATGTAATTCAATGGCATCCAGGCAATAATATTTGTAAATAATTTGTGCTAAAGAGTAAGCTGAACAGTACCTAACCTTTCCTGCTGTCACAAAGCATTTTCTTTAATACTCTATTCCCAGGATTGGTGATGAAACTTGGATCAATCATGACCAGTATCTGTGAACTCTGTCCAGCACCTGATCCCATGGCAGATCAGTTATATCCAGCACTGGATCCCAGGGTAGATCAGAACAGTGTCCAGCACTGGATTCCAGGGTAGATCAAGACAGTGTCTGGCACTGGATCCTCGGGTAGATCAGGACATTATCCAGCACTGGATCCCCAGGTAGATTAGGACAGTGCCCGGCACTGGATCCCAAGGTAGATCAAGACAGTGTCCGGCACTGGATCCTCGGGTAGATCAGACAGTGTCTGGCACTGGATCCCCAGATAGATTAGGACAGTGTCTGGCACTGGGTCCCAAGGTAGATCAAGACAGTGTCTGGCACTGGATCCCCAGGTAGATTAGGACAGTGTTCAGCACTGGATCCCAAGATAGATCAAGACAGTGTCTGGCACTGGATCCCTGGGTAGGTACAAACAGTTTACAAAACTGGATCACAGAGTAACCATCAGTCTTATGACTATAAAGTGAAATGGAGGCTCTGAGGAGTAGAAAACTATGATTCATTGTGAACAAGCACTGGAGACCCTTCCTTAGAAATAAAGGAGGAATAAACATGATGGCAAGGCTGGGCATGAGGCTTCACCCTGGTCATCTTGTCTTCCTGTTACAGCGAGCATGGAAAGAGGTAAATGAAAGGGCGAGTTCTGTCTCTTCTACATGCAGGTTCTGGCAGAGCCAAAGCAAGCAGGAAGAAAGCATTTCCTGGGCTATGGAGAAAGTGGGGAATGAGATTATTCAGACAGCTCTTTCAATGTGCTGACACAGCCACAATACTGACACCTTTCACTACACCTGGGCTCGGGGTTGAAAACTGCACAAGTACCTTTAAAAACATCAGCAGCATGACCTTTGCATGACCTTCCAAAGAGATAATGTGGGAATACATTTGGTAGCCTTGGCTTTGAGGTTGAATTGTTGGATGTCGCTCAGCATTGGATCTTAAATATCCTGCAAGTAACCCGAGAATGCTTCACACGCTGATGCTGTTGCAAAGTGCAGTACTGCCATAGGCACCAACATGGACATTTCTTATCACAGAAATTCCATCCTTCTCTCGAACAAGTAGCTACAGCCTAAAATGGGATCTTACTCAACATAATTTCTCTCTAATGACAGTGAACAAAGAAGTTTTCCTCTCAGAAACGATGACAGCTCAATGAAAAGCAATGGTTGAGGGTATTATTTTTTCAATGAAGGAGCAATTTAGTGTGGCCAATCTACCTACTCTGCACATATGGTTTAATGAGCAATATTTAGAAAAAACGAGGCATTCCTTTGATCAGCCCAGACACAGAAAAGCGAGCAGAGTTAAACAACAGGCCTTGAATTCCCAGCATCAGAACAATAATAATTGTCTACTCTCAGCAAAATGTGCAGCTGTGCACTTGTTTACATAGTCTGACCTTGGGCCTATTACATGCAGAACTTCTTGACTGAAATAAAGCTAATATATTCATCATGCTTTGCCAAGTGCCTATTTCCATGAAATATAGTCAAGCAGCCAGTTAAGAAGGAATACAGGGTATGAAGGTAACTAATTCGCCAACTAAAGTTCCTTCTACAATTCCCTCCTTGTTGATCATATGATCAACACATTGTTAGTACATCACAGTGTCCTCAGCATCCAAGTTGTGGGAGTGAGATCCGCGCAGACACAGGGAGAATGTGCAAACTCCACATGGACAGTGACCCGGGGCCAGGATCAAACTCAAGTCCTTAGTGTCGTGAGACAGAAATGCTAACCACTGCGATGTCGATCATTCTTCATTGAAAATGTTTCATAGGCCAAAACCACGTCAGGAAGATGAATTGAAATATCACAGCTCAGAGCCCAATAAAATATCCCAGATTGTAAAGGTTCAATCATTCAATGAGAGCAAAATGAGCTCTCGGGTACTTAACCCCCAGAATAGGGTGAAAGGTTACTGGAGTGAGAACAAAAATTGTGCTGTACCAATATGTTACCTACAGCTCAAACGGTTCCTGTATCATTAAATGAGCAGTCATTTCATGAAAGTAACTGATTAGGCTTTGCTGCATCATTAGGTGAGACATTATCACCAAGTAGATGTCAGTTCGCATGAATTGGTTCCCAGCCTGACCTACCACGCATCCTCCAATGTTGCACTTCCTGTGACCAGGGGTTGGCTGTGTTAGATTCCCCTCCGCCCCCCCGTCCAATGTGTCAACAGACATCTATCAAACAAATGACAGATGATGCAAGGCAAGGGCTGCTCTGCCGGCTCTTTGTATTGGAGAAATCCCTCAAGGGAGGCAAGCCTTTCATCTTCAATGAAGCAGGGGTTACCTCTCTTCCAAGCTCAGCGGGCATAATGGTCTCCTTCAGCTAATTAAAACCAGCAGAATATTTCAGTCCACCTGACTTTCAAGGGGATTGATGTGGACTTCACTGCCGAAACGCATGGTGGAAACAGCTTCAATCATAGCCTCATAAGGTAATTAGATAACTGCTTAGAAAAGGAATAAAATTTACAGGGGTAAGAGTGGGGAGTGCGACTAATTGTTTCAAACAACCAGCACAGTTTACAACTTTTAGACTGTAAGATTTTAATTTAATTGTTTTTTCAAAGTATAATAATTGCATTGAATCAAAAACAATTTACAACACAAACAGCCCATTCAGCTGTAATGTCTGTGCCAGTGTTTGTGTTCCATTCTCCCTCTCCTACCCGATCTTAACCTATCAGTGGAACGTTCAACTCAATTCTCCCTCACATGCTTATCATTCTTCCCTTAAATACATCGCTGCTATTGATCTCCAAGTGGTTTGCACGCGGCAGTGAGTTCCACATTCTCACCACTCCCCAAAAAGTTTTCTGTTGAACACTCCGGTTATATTTAGTTCAGACTAGGCATCAGATTGATTCAATCGGCATTGATTGAGGGGACTGAATCAGGCCATAAGACCAAAATAAACAGGAACAGGAGGAGGCCATTCAGCCCTTCTAGCCTGCTTCACCGTTTAATAAGATCATGGCTGATCTAACACGCACTAAGTCCACTTTACTGCCCTCTATCTGCAACCCTTAATTCTCCGACTGATTAAAAACCCATCGATCCCAGCCTTGAAAATGGACTTGCCTCCGCAGCTTCCTGGGGTGAAGGCTTCCAAAGGTTCGCCACTCGTTGAAAGAAGAAATTCTCCCTCAAATCCATCTTAATTGAGCTCCCCCCTTATTCTGCGACTATGCCCTCTGGTCCTCCAGTCTCCCATGAGTAGAAACATCCTCCCAACATTTACCCTCTCTGATCCCAAAGAATCTTCTATGTTTCAATCATATTACGATCCTGCAGCAGACCCCAACAGTTGCTAAGGCACTGGACAGAAACCCTAATATTGTATTTTAATTTTGTAAGACTGTGAGAAAAGGATACTTCGCTCCAGGAATGTCTTCATTCACAAATAGGATATAATAAAATAAACTTTATTAATAACACAAGTATTTCTGGGCAGCACGGTAGCACAGTGGTTAGCATTGATGCCTATGGCGCTGAGGACCCGGGTTCGAATCCCAGCCCTGGATCCGAATCCCGGCCCTGGGTCACTATCCGTGTGGAGTTTGCACATTCTCCCCATGTTTGTGTGGGTCTCAGCCCCACAATCCAAAGATGTGCAGGATAGGTGGATTGGCCACGCTAAATTGCCCCTTAATTGGAAAAAATAATTGGGTACTCAAAATTTATAAAAAAGAAAAAAAAACACAAGTATTTCTAACTTTAACATCATTTAACACAAATAACTTTATCTCCACTCAAACAAAACTCATCTCAGGTCACAATCCACTTTTAATCACAGTTAGCAGACTCAGGAATAATAGCTGTAAACAGATGTCTTAGACAAACCACTTTGAGAAAGTGATAACCTTCAGGGCCCAGTTTGCCAGCCTCAAGAAACTGGAGCTGGATTCTCCGCTAACGTGATTCTCCGTTATGTCGGCAGTGCACCCACACCTGGGTATTTCCCGACGGTTTGGGGCTGCCCACAATGGAAAATCCCATTGGCCGGCTGGAGAGACAGAGAATCCCACTGCCAGCGGGGGCGTGCTACACCAGAAAATTGGTGCGGCAGGAGGAGAATCCCACCCCTGTTTAACAGCCTTTCCAGAAACTGCTGTTCTGGTCACAATGCAAATTCTTTCAGACAAACTGCTTTAAGAAAACCTGCTGCTCTGTCCATAGTTAAATCTTTAACTGACTGTTTCTCCAGAAACTGCTAGTCTGTTCACAGACGGATCTTTCTTTTCCAATTAACAGGCAATTTAAGCATGGTTGTCCACTTACCTGCACATCTTTAGGTTGTGAGGGTGAGATCCACGCAGAAACGGGGAGAATGTGCAAACTCCACGCGGACAGTGATCCGGGATCGGGATTGAACCCGGGTCCTTGTCGCCGTGAGGCAGCAGTGCTAACCACTGTGCCACCGTGCCGCCCCACAGACAGATCTTTAACTGAACTGTATTGAGAGCACAAATTCTGGCCTGTTCACATCCCAACCTAAAACTGAGGCCTGGATTCTCCGACCCTGCGCCGGGTCGGAGAATCCCCGGGGGGAGGCACGAATCCTGCCCGCCACCCCAACGCCAGTTGCCCTATTCTCCGCGCCATTTTTCAGGAGCTGGCGGGACACCCGCCACGCCGGTCGAGGGCCGTTGACAGCACCCCCACCTTCCCCCGGCGATTCTCCGGGCCCCGAGTCGCCATAAAGTTTTGCCCCGTCCCGCCGGCGTGAATTACTCACCTCACACACGGCGGGACCTGGAAGGTAAGTGTGCAGGGGCAGTTCTGCGTGGAGTGGGGGGGGGGGGCAGGGGGATCCGACCCCGGGGGGGACCCCCCATGGTGGCCTGGCCCACGATTGGGGCCCACCGATCTGCAGGTGGGCTGGTTCCGTGGGGGGCCTACTTACCTCTGCGCCGGGCCTCTGTAGGGCTCTGCTATATTGCCCGGGGGCCGGCACGGAGAAGGGAACCCCCGCGCACGCGCGGAAATACGCCGGCCAGTCCGCGCATGCGCGAGATCACACCGGCAGTTCCGCACATGCGGGAACTCGTGCCGGCCGTTCAGTGCCAGCTGTAGCTGGGGGAACCACTTTGGCGTCAACCTAGCCCTCGAGAAAGGTGAGAATTCCTCACTTTCAGGGTCTGTTGACGCCGGAGTGGTTGGCACCGGCTTTCCCGCCGGCGTGGGGACATAGCCCCATTATTGCAGAATCCCGCCCTGAATTTCAGAACCTGACTGACACAGTCTTGACTCCTCCCATTAACTATGTCACCTTTCTGAAACTAACACAATGGAATTCCCCGGTACCCCAGCCATATGTTGCTCAGTGGCGTGCTGCTCCCTGACTGGGAATCTCTACTACCGCTGCTTGGCAATGGGATTGCCTATTGAGGCCACCCCACGTCGCTGGGAAATCTGCGGGCGGGGTTACGCTATCCGTCCCCCCCATCCACCCACCCCCCTGCGATGCACAAAGCATGCGGCTCACAATGCCCCCTCTGTGACCCCACAGGGGAGGGCCCAGATGGCCAGTGGGGTGCCCTGGAAGTCGCAGTGCTGGCCGAGCACAGATTGTTTACCGATGTAGAGGTTGGTGTATGGCGCAGAGATGAGGATCCACCAGCCCCACCCAGATGACTTGTCACACCTGAGTTGTTTTTGCCAGACAGAATGATTCTGCCTTCCCACTGACCACATGCCCATTCCCTTGCAGGAGCTCCATACGATGGCGCAGACCTATCCGGGATGGTCCCCCCCACCCCTCCCAAGGGACCACCTCGGAGGGCACCTCCAGGAGACCACCACTGACCAGCAGTGCTGGTGCCAGTTGGCTGTTGTCACCTCATTGGTTGAAAGTACTGGACAGCCTTCTGAGGCACAATCTGGTGAGCTCCACACAGTGCTGTTGCACATTAGGTGGAGGCAGGAACATCCCGGGGAGACAGCAGCCAGAGGTCTGCTGGATCCCCAGGACCTGCCTGAGTCCCAGTCAGATGCTGAGGCATTGGACCAGGTTAACCCGGAGCTGATGCAGTTGGTCGGGCTCAGCCATGAGCTTCAGAGGGGGATGTCTTCGACATTCCAACAGGCTCATAGCCAATTGGAGGAATCCCAAAGGCTACTTGCGCAGGGGATGGCAGTGAGAATGCTTGGCCCCGAAGCCAACACTGCTCGGGTGACGACCGCAGTGGAGAGTCTGGAGCACGAGGACAGCAGCATGAGTGGTGGTGTCCCAGGTGTGGCTCAGTCAGTGGTACATGTCCGAGTCACTGGCGGGATGTGTCCCAGTCCCAGGTGGACCTTTCTGAGGCACTGCAGAGCATGTTCCGGTCTCAGGTGGACCATGCTGAGGTGCTCCAAGAGCATCTTGCGGTCACTGAGGAGCTTCACTGAGGGCATCAACACTATGGTGCCGACATTGGGGAGCCGCCAGGGCTGGCAGACTCAGATGACGTTAGGACATCCAGAGATCAATCCAGCTGCCTCTCCGTCCCGAGGTGGCCCCCAGTGCCTGCTTGGTACTGACCGGGAGGAGGGGCGCTGGGTGGTGATGGCGGGCACCAGCACCCCTGAAATCCCCCTCCCCCCCTCATACAACCGCACATCTTGGAGTCAACGTCTGGCCTCAGGATGCTCGGAGGATGCCCGCCAGGGGCATCAAAGGCAAAGGGGCATGGCTAATCTGGTTGGGGATCACTGAGAGGGCACTGTGTGGGGGGGGGGGAAGGAAGGGGGGGAGGAGAGGGAAAGGGGGCAGAGGGCGGTGAGGAGGGGTGGGGAAGTTGGGGGGTCAGCACAATTGGGGCTGGGCATCTGGAGTCACAATTGTACAGCATTGAAGCAAGTTGCACCTGAGACATGTGAAGCCTCTGACATGTTATTCTGCAATGCAGGCTGACCCCCAACCAAACCCCCGGTCATGGTGGTCCTGGGTTCCCCCTCCCCCACCCACTCAAGGCATACCATGTGGAGGTGATGGGTGTGAGTGAGCACTCAGCAGACAGACAGGAGTCAGTCTATGCTATCGATCGAGGAGCACCAGAGCTCAGCTCACAGCTGGTTATCATCACCCTGCTGCCTTCGATAGTGACCCGCCGACAGTGCCGAAACAGGCCCATCACCCTGCCGTGAGGTAACACAGACGCTGGCCGGTGGGGCAGGACGGTTGGGAGTGTGGGCAGCTGTGGCGGGGGTGACGAGGGCCGGGTGGTGGATGGGGGGAACGGGTGTGGTGGGATAGTGGGTGGAAAGGGGGCTGTGAGATGACGGACGAAGCCACATTCTATGGGAAGTAGGCAAGGATGAGCCCCCCTGGCCCTCTGGGCATGCCGGACGCTTGCTGCTTCCACCTGTCCTCCATCCTCCGCCGGGACCTGCAAGTTCTGCCCGGGCTCGTCCTCCAGGCCCTCCTGCTCCGGTTCCTCCTCCTCTGAGGCGAATTTCCTCCTCCTCCACCTCAAGCACGTTGCACCACTGCACTGCTGTGCCAGGGTATGAAGGGCACAGCAGACCATCATAAAGTGGGCAATCCTCTGGCATCGGAAATTAATTTTCAGCAGTCCAATGCACTGCTCAATGACAGCCAAGATGGCCGCTTGGGGCTCGTTGTATCGGGCCTCGAAGAGGCAGGGGGTCTCCAACTGTACCAGGATGTAGCAGTTGGACACAATCCCGGGGAAATGTGCATGTTCTGGAGGTGATGCTCGCACACAAGCTGAACGATCAGGGAGTGGAACCTCTTCCTGTTGATGTAGAGTGCTTCCTGACACCCTGATGGGTAACATGTGTGACATTTATTACCTCCTGGATCTGGGGTATCCCAGCAATGGCAGAGAATCTTGCTGCCCGGGCGTCTGTTGGGCTTGGTCCAGGTCAAAGTTTATCTAGTTTGCTGCCTGGTCAGACAGGAAATCCATGACTTAACGGACTGGGCTGTAGCTTGTGAAATACGGCACAAGTTCTGACTTGAGCCCTCAAATGATACTGTGGTGCAAAGCTCAGGGCTGTGGTTACCTTGATGGCCACTGGGAGTGGATATTTTCCTCCTCCACCTGGTGGCAAGCCCTCAAGGACATGACACAGGTGCCGCACTTTCCCCTTGCTGAGGTGGAGCCTCCTGTGGCACACGCTGTCCGTCATCTGCTTAAAAGACCAGTTATCCCTGTACACCTTGGGCTATTGCCGCCCCCCCCCCCCCCTGGGTCCCTCCCTGGCCTGATAGGCGGCTGGGTCCACAGGGTGTGGGGCGGTGCCCTCTGTCGCGCTGCTGCCACTGCCTTCTCCGGCATCTGGCTGCCTGGCCTGCCACCAGCACTGCGATGGCAGTCTCCATGGGGTCCAAGATGTCATCCATCTCATGTAATATCTGGATAGAATTGGAGAGGGTGAGAGACTGACGACCAGCGATAGCTTCCATCCCAGGACCTCCTGTCTCCCATGGCTCCCCCTCCACTCTCACATCCCCTGCCATCCCTCAGGGTGCCATCCAACCCGGCCTGCCCATGCACCCCCGGTGACAGTAGGGGCCCCTGGGCACCATACGCCATACCCTGTCACCCAGGCACCTGCATGTAACGTCACTTGCAGCTGGCGCTGGTTCCCTCACTGGTACACACACCCACCCTCTGAAGCCCAGACCCTGGGTGTTTGGATGTTGGCTGCTGCATCTGTGGTGCTGAGGCCTCCAGTGTTCAGGCAAAGTGTCCAACCATCATGGTCAAATTGGGATGCTAGGCAATAACTCTCACCTGCGACATGGCATGGGTATATCCACTTGGGTATATTTTAGTTTAAAAACAGTGCCATGATACAAAAAAGAAAAAAAATTACAGAGCAAACAGCAATACACTGCAATTACTCTTTGTACACAATAAACAAACACCCGCCAAAAGTTAACAAGTATCATGTGAGAGTACCTTTAAGAAATGGGGGTTTATAAAATAGCTGTAGTGGATGTACCTTTAAGAAATGGGTCTTTATCAGTGATGTCAGAGTGTGGGTGGAGCTGGGCTGTCTGTCTGCTTTTACTTTCGCTTTGGGTTGTCTGCTACAGGGTGTGTTTAGTTTTGTTTTAGATTTGGAGAAGCTGCAGTCACAGCAAGATGTGTATGAATCTTTGCAAGCTTATTTATGAATGTTATTTGGTGATTTCAAAGCGGTAACTGTTCTCAGCAGTGAAGTTAAACCTGATGTATTTCTGTAAAAAGGGTTCTTTTTGTCTTCTGGATGTTGCAAGGAAAGATTAAAAGTTATTTAGAGAGTACTGTATTCTTTGGGGGATTTATTGGTGTTGATAGTTGTGGCGGTGCTGGACACTGTCCACACGCTCTCTCTCTCTCTCTCACCGCAGCCGGCACGCCAGGCTCCCGATCGATGAGACCACACTTAGCCCGCACCGTCGGGAACGTGGCCCATCGGAGGCGGAGCATTGTGGGTGGGCCGGCCGATGACGTACCAACGGCGTTGTGACTGTGTGTGGCGCGCAGCCCGATGATGCCGATTTGGAGGAGGTGGAGCATCGCACCCTGGCGTTAAACTGGCGCCTGCCCTAGATTACGGTGCCGGGAGCCATTCTCCGTCCAACTGCCATTCCCGATTTTGGCGTCGGGCTGCGGAGAATCCCGCCCTCAGTCTTTAAGCAGTTGTATAGCCAAACAATAGGAACTCAGAGCACACACAATCTGCAGCCACTTAGGTATATTTTAGTTTAATAACAGTTCACAAATCACAATAACCATAGAAGTACAAGGGGATGGCACCGTGCTATACACACAGGCACCCATGCATAACAAAACATCAGTACAGACGCAAAACCTTAACAGTGTAATTACACAATAAAACTAATATACATTAAATAAGAATCAAACAACAGTACAGAGAAGATACCAGCTTCCAAATAAAACTGCTGCTCCCACCCCACTACCGCAGCTCCCTGCAGCAGACCAGCTGGAAAGTCACATTGACGCAGAGCATGGCAGTAGAAAAGGTGGGCACCCCATTCCAGACTCCTGGGACATACAAAAGGGACTGCGGCTGACAAACATGTGGCCTCCAAACAGGAAACAGCCAATAGCATTGTGAAGTTACCAGCATCTGAGCCAACTCGCACTCTCTCCCCTACCTGCAGCTCCCCGCTGCTGGACATGGCAGAAGAGCAAGTGAGCACCCCTTTCCGGACTCCCACCTCAGACAAAAGGGGCTGCAGCTAGCAAGCATACGGCCTCAACACACTGAACATTAAACATCCAGCAATATAACAAAATTGCAACCATCCGAGCCAACTCGTGCTCTCCATTTCCTGCAGCGCACAGCTGCAAAACATAACGGAAGAACACGTGAACGCCCTTTCCGGCTCCTGCCTCAGACAAAAGGTGCTGTGGCTAACAAATACACCACCCCACCCCCTCCATGCAAGCAGGCAGGGGGGCAGGCAGTTTTTAAATCCGTCCCAAGGCTGTCGCTCAAGTTAGGGACTTACCTGCGGAATATATTGTCCCTCTCTCTCATGCAGATCCCAGTAGTAGTCTCTCAGCAATGGAATTGAGGGCAAGGAGAGAGAAAGAACTTCCATTCCCCTTCTCCTTGTTCAAACACACGCAGCAGCAAATCTCTCCTTTCTTCCCAATCTGTTTTCCAGGCTGTAGAAAACAGCAGCCTGCAAACAGTTTGCATTCCACAGGCAGGAGCAGTCAGCAGACACACCCTATACAACCATTTGGGAGCTGGGAAGTGCTCACTTTACTACAATTCCCAATTCCCGATTAACAATAGCCTTCAGCTGCATGGTCAGAGGCCGTCACGGTCAGTTGGAATTATGGATGGTCGGTGGGACAGACAGGCAGCAGCTGGTGTTGCCCCCATTATGGGTACACATGATCAACGGGGTGCATGGCAGACCTGTGGGCATTGAGACATCCACCCCCAAGCCCAGAGACAATCCCCAACCCCCCCACAACCAATGGCGCTCCACCCCCGACCAAGGCCTTCCTTCCCGGGAGCCGGGAGCCTCCAAGCATGGAGGCAGCAACCCCTGTGTCCCCGGGATCATTGCATGGGATTGAAGATGACTACTCATTGTGGTGATATGCATCACTGTAAATACACAAGGGGTTAATGTAAATACACGTAGACTAGATATACACTAGAGGGAGCACCAGAGACATGACACACAGACATTCAACCAATATGT
The DNA here is from genome assembly GCF_047496885.1 of Scyliorhinus torazame. NCBI lineage: Eukaryota > Metazoa > Chordata > Chondrichthyes > Carcharhiniformes > Scyliorhinidae > Scyliorhinus > Scyliorhinus torazame. The sequence goes on along the minus strand of NC_092724.1, from coordinate 64,155,411 downwards.
CAGTAAGATAGGACACACCAATGGGCATTCACGATACACACAGAGGTGACACTACCACAGGGGGGCATTACACCAACCCATATATAAGGACACAGCACACATAATCTTCCTCTTTCCAGTGGAGACATTCAGTGAGTACACAGGGTTGATTTGAAACACATCACACCCACCACGTGGATTGTAGCAGACTGGTTCGTCAGTCTGAGTAGCTATAGAAGGATTAACAGTAGAGTCGAATCCAAGTAGGAGAATTGTTAATAGTTTAATAAACGTGTTAAAGCTGTCTCCAAGTCTGAACCTTTGTCAGAGTGCACATCAAGGAAGCAGCTTATGCTATGTGAAGAGCATAACAAAACATGGTACCAGTGAGTAACTGTTTAAATCCATATAGTTACAACTCAGCAAACAGTGACAACCAGCAACAGAACCCAGGCAAGATGATCGAGATTCCTGTTCGACAGGGGCTCAGGTGCCACGGCAATCTCAGTGCAAACTGGCGGACATTCAGGCAAAGGTTTGAGATCTTCCTGGTAGCAGCCAACCTACAAGATGTGGCCGATGCTGAAAAGGCAGAGCTTCTGCTCACAATTGCGGGTGCAAATGCAGAACAAATCTTCAAAACCTTCATGTACTCCAGAGGGCAAGTAAAGAGAGACTTCCAGACAGTCCTGGACAAGTTTGAACAATACTGCGAGGAAAACACACACAAACCAACAAATACTGCGCTGTATCGTTCTATGTTCTATGTTCTATGTTCTAAAACGGTAAGAGAGGTGCCAATACTCACCACGAGGCCGAGGTACCGGAGAAACGAACGACAATTTTGATCGGCGGGCATCTTGGAAAAGGTACCGCACATGCGCAGTTGAGAGAAATGCGCAAAGTAAAGGAACAGTGATCTGTGCATGTGCAATCCATTCCTACGCTCTACGTCACAAGTGTCATGACGTCAGAGGCCCCGGACCACGCCCACTTAAAGGGGAAATGTCCCAAAACAAGGAAAAAAAATTTAAAGCCTCAAAACCAGATTCTTTCATTCTGAAATGCCTGAAATTCGACCAGTAGCTGAAAGTAACCTCCACAGAACCCTGCAACAAGCAGTTAGCACCACCCTACGCGATGATACAGCCCTTGAAGACTGTGACTCAGATCTTGAATTCTTCTTTGGACATCGCGAGCCCAATGCCAGCTCCGACATGTTGCTCTTTCTAGCTTTAGTCTATTTGCTCTGTTTAGGTCACCTTTGCTCATGAGTCGCCAGGTATCTTTATGATACCGCCACGTGGTTCAAGTTCAGGTTATGATTAATAACACAGCACACCGCTTAGTAAGGATTAAAACAACGGTCATTTATTATATACAACAAACAATATTAATACCCTAATACTACTTTCTATATAACAAACCTATCACTACTGGCCAATACTTAACTTAAGAAGAGCCCACCAGGTCAGGGAAACGAATGGCTTGTCCAATCAAATCTGGCCCACGGGATTCAAAAGGCTGCTACAGGTCGGTGGCTAGGTGTCTCTACCGGATAGCGATCGTTGGATTCAAACTTACGATACACGGTGGCTGGTCTTGCGAAGGTCTCGAGCAGGCGAAGATGAGAGAGAGAGCGATCTGAACTTGGACCTTCACTTTTATAGGGCCCAGGGGCTTCCCGCCTCCCGGGGCGGCCCTTGACCCTGAGTCCCAAGTGATTGGATTCTGTCCCCAATCTCTGGGGTCGATGTGTCCAATGGTGAGGCGATTCCTCGATCGGGGGGTGGTCGCTTACCTGTCTTTGTTTCGGCCACTGCAGGCGCCGACAGGTCTGGCCCGGTATTCAATTGCTAATATGTTGCAATTGTTCCCGGGAATAGCCGATTTAACTGTGGATGTCTGAGTAGATTAGGTGTAAACAGTGCTGAATGCAACTGCGGATACCTGGGTTGATGGGCTGTTGATAGCCCTGAGTATCGATCTGGGCTACGTTCCCAGAGCTGAATATGTAAACCTGTCTGCAGCTGCCTGCTTGTGTCTTCTTGGCTGCTTTTCCCAGCAGTCTTTCGGGTTAGCCATTTTAAACTGGGTTTTGGCCAGATTAATCGTAACGCAGACATTTTACATGGCTACAGACACAAAACGTGATGATATGGTCCTAGAAGACTGTGACTCAGACGATGATTTCATCATTGGAGATGGCGACCCCAGTACCAAATCCACACCGCAACGAGAAGTGTTCTGCAGTGAAGAATCTGACACAGACGCGGATGTGTTCTTCGGATTTGAGGATCTTCAGCCCAGCATATATGACATCCCGACTCGTGAGTGCAGGATTATGGTACGGCCTGACACCAAGAGACAGAGAGCGGTACAAGACCACAGAGAGCGGCCTGCTGCCACATAGAGAGTGGTCCACGCTACGTAAAGAGTCCCCAAGTCCACACAGAGAGTGGTCCACGCATCACGAAGGGTCCCAGCCTCCACACAGAAAGTGATGAAAGACTCCACAGTGAGACAACTGCACATCACCACACAGAAAGTGACTCCAGTGACACAAGCCTCCACAGCGAGCCTCGTGGACAGCATCCACGATAGAAGCAACGCAAGACTCCAGAGCGCAGGTCTTGCATGAACAAGAAGTGATGACAGTCTCCACAGCGAGACCAATGCACGATTCCACACAGGGAACGCTGCAAGACTCCACAGAGGGAGTGACACAAGCCTCCACAGCGAGCTCATGGACAGACTCCACGATAGAAGCAACGCAAGACTCCAGAGCGCTGTCCTTGCATGAACAAGACCATGAGGGTCCAGCAACCTCCTCTGAGCAACCAGCAGCAGACAATGCAAGTCTGCCACGCTCAAGTGAACAACAGAAAGACCTTGACAGTCTACCATGCTCCAGTGAACAGCAAGAAGACTCTGACAGTCTACCATGCTCAAGTGAACAGCAAGCAGACTATGACAGTCTACCACGCTCAAGTGCAAAGCAAGAAGACACTGAGGCTCTACCCACTGTATGTGAGACAAGTGACGACGGCATCCCACTTCCCATACACGATGTGCAACGTGACAGACCGCAGCTAGAATGTACAGAGGCACGCGACAATCACAGTGAGACTACTGGTGACTGCGGTGATACCACGTTAATTCAATCCTCATCCGCTTGAGCCTCTCCACAAGAAAATGCATTCCTGACCGTTTTGCCTCCGGGCGTGGAGCATCACGAAACTTCAGATGATTCAAGTGAACCTGAAATGACTCCGGAAGGGGAGCATTGACAAGCCAAAACTGACTCAGGTGAAACAGACCAGACTCCAGACTGGGAGCATCGACAAACCAAAGCTGATTCAAGTAAGCCGGACATGATTCCAGTCGGGGAGCTCCGCGAACTCAGTGACGGCACGCTCAAGGAAACAGCAGATGCCACAAAGCACGCTGACATGAGTAACTGTGTGAATGACTCGTATTATCCACAGAGTGTGGTCCTTGAGCGCAGCAAACACAACAACAATACCAACCAACACAACAACAACATCAAAGGCAATAACAAGACGCGTACTAAAGGCAACAACGTTGACAACAAGCCCGACAAAGACAACACCAATGGAACTACGACTGGTTTCGACATGGTACAACTCTGCAAATGCGGGACACTGTACTGCTCAGCTCAGTACAATGACATACCATGGCAGGACGATGCATCTTACCAATTCACGTTTGCTGCACTATCAACAGGCAACCTGGCTTTCAGGACAGATGTCATCAAGAATTACCACCACCAGCATCGAAAGAAAAAAAGAGTCCAAATTAGACAACAAAGTGATTTGAACATTTCTTGGTTCCTTACGCACAGGGACACTGATGGCGTTCACAAGGACATGCCACCATCAACATCACCACCTCACCAACCAAACAAGAAAGACACTCGACCATAATAATTGATGGATTTTGGACTCATACATATGATTTGGACTTATTGTTTAATGATCACTTTTATCATGATTTGTGCAGAACATCACTTATCTACCTGTTTTTGTTCAATTTTCTTTAACACTGTTCAGAAAATATGTAACACGAATAAAAGGGGGATGTGGTGTTACGCATCACTGTAAATACACAAGGGGTTAATATAAATACATGTAGACTAGATAGACACTAGAGGGAGCACCAGAGACATGGCACACAGACATTCAACCAATAGGTCAGTAAGATAGGACACGACCAATGGACATTCACGATACACACAGAGGTGACACTACCATAGGAGGGCATTGCACCAACCCATATATAAGGACACAGCACACATGTTCAGTCTCTTTCCAGTGGAGACACTCAGTGAGTACACAGGGTTGATTTGAAACACATCACACCCACCACGTGGATTGTAGCAGACTGGTTCATCAGTCTGAATAGCTATAGAAGGATTAACAGTAGAGTCGAATCCAAGTAGGAGAATTGTTAATAGTTTAATAAACGTGTTAAAGCTATCTCCAAGTCCGAACCTTCCTTTGTCAGAGTGAACATCAAGGAAGCAGCTTATGCTACATCAAGAGCATAACAAAACACTCATCTCCTCTGAGATCCCCGCAGCATCCATTCCGTCAGCTTCAAATTTTTAACTTCACTAATCAGCGCTCGCGTGACCATTTGCTGGGTAGGTGGCTGGATCATGGGATGCCATTAGATAGGGGGTTGTTCCCGATAATTGTGTGGAGATTAGCCTTAATTTGTGATTATTGGTTTCTCGCCACGCCATGGTTCTGGCCAATGGGGACGGGCTGATAACAAACCGATCGGCACCTGCCGAGTTTCCGATTTTGGCCTCTTCTGCGATCTAACAGCCACGTCGCGCTCTCGTTCAAGCGTGACCCGGCCATTATATCACACCCATGATATCTGAAAGTCCTACATTTATCACACATTCTTCTGAATTCCAAGGAGTGCAGACCCAACCTGTTTAATCTTTCCTCATATAGCAGTCCCTCCATACCCCAAATCATCCTGGTCAAACCTCCTCTGTACTGCCTCCAATGATAATATCTCTTACCTTAAATAAGGGGGCCAAAACTGTACACAATATTCTTAATGTGGCCTGTACAGTTGCAGCAACAAACACCTCTTTACTTCTATACTCATGCCCCCTTGAAATAAAAGCCTCAAACCTAAGTGTTAATGTGACAGATCAAGAGTTGTGAATTGAGAAATATATTTGGATTATAATATATTTTGACGGGGAAGGTGTGATTATTATAGACGCTACTGCCACTGAGGTAAGGACAATTCATATGTACGCCCATATATGTATATGGCAAGAAAGCTGGCAAATAGGGCAGACCTAATGCCAAAACTGAATTCTCTTACTTTTGCTGTTATTCCAAATGGCCCCAAACATATCTTGATTGCAACCGTTGATGAACATTCACTCCTGAACCAGCGCAACACCTTAATGTCTCTTGTGCTGGTTAGATTGAAGAAATAAAAGAGATAGGGAAGTTTCATTGAATAGAGAAACCAGTGATAAATATTCCGAGCATGTACATCATGCTGATAGCCATAAACAGGACATCAGTTCCGAATTAATGTAGGAATTTAATTTTCTTTATCTGGTTTAATTTGAGGGTTTTCTGGCCCAGTGACAGCAATCTAGCCTCTGCTCTTCACAGATTTGGATACATAATCCAGGCTGACATTTTAGTCCAGTGCCATGGGAGTGCTGCACTGTTGGTGGCCTTTTGGATAAGTCATTAAACTAAGGTCCCAAATGCCCTCTCAAGTGGATGTAAAAGATCCCTGGCTTTTTTTTGCTCCTGGTGTCCAGGCCAATATTCATTAACATCACTAAAATAGATTACAATCTATCTCATTGCCATTTGGGGGATGCAGCGTGTTACAAGCTCAAAGACTTTCTATTGTGGGGTCTTTAACTGAATTGAGGTTAACATGGTCACCCCCAGGCAGTCCCTCATCATAGATTATCATAGAATTTACAGTGGAGAAGGAGGCCATTCGGCCCATCGAGTCTGCACCAGCTCTTGGAAAGAACATCCTACCCTATCCCCATAACACAGTATCCCCACCATCATGGCAGAGGTCTCATGACCATGGCAACCCACTAAGATACTTAGCAATAATTGCATTTGAAAACCCAAACTTGGGGCTCTGCATCACTAGCTAATCACTTTTCTGACACTAAAAAAGCGACAAAATCTGTAAAATGCATTGGGATGTCTTGAGGTCCTGGAAGGCTCGATACAAATGCAAGTTCTTTCTTTAAAGCGATTTGTTAGCTCCTCCGGTTATGTGGAACTCCTACAGATGTTTTACGATCAGCTCTCTGGCAAGTTTACTTGACCCATTGTTGCGTCAACAGAAACCTTCCTTATGTGTTCCAAGAGAGAAAGAAAAATACAAATAAAAAGAGTCATGAAAATGAAAAGGGAAGAATTGTTTAAAATAATATTACTAAAAAGAGCCTACAGGAATTAAAATTTTAAATTGACACAATATTAAAGGAGTGTCTCTTTAAGAGCTCAATCAGTCATGGATCTTCCCGATCCCCTCCTTTCAGAAGGATGGGCAGTGTAATCCTATACTTAGCAGAGTGGAAGGTTATAAAGCCCCGAATTAATATGTATTCACATGGCTTTACCTGTTGACCTTAAGCTCCTGTTCCTTCTGCCAATTAGGGAGTTGGGATTTTCCCAAAAGGCCAACCAAAAAAAATGTTTTGTACAAATTGTGTGGGAGGTTTTCCCTAGGTTTCCCAGTCTCTCCAGCAGGCTAAGCCTAGCACCCAGGATATGTATCCGACATGTCAAAGGGTTCTGCCTCATGCCTTAAGAACACCCCTTACCAGTGGATAGCTCTGCTGAGATAGAATAAGTAAAGACAGATGGGAGCTTATTAGTATTCAGAATTCAAACGTAAACAGTGATGCCTAATTAACTTATCGCTGACCAGTCCCAATGCACCTTAGGATTTGCACAGGCAATGGAGTTCTGTGTTTACAGATGCTGCTTATTTTCCCCCCAGTTTATTGTTTTGCAAAGCTTCCTGGGGAATCAATTCCCAACCTCAATTCTACAAAGCTAAAGGCGATTAAAGAGGGAAATCCAGGTAAAAACCCAGGAATCAGGTGGAATTCTCCAAATCTAGGCACCCGTCCAAGTAGCTGAAAGCCAGAGGAGGTCAAAGGGCACAGATGTCAAGACAGAAATGCCAAGTGCAGTGACATCACTGAGTATATTTCCGATTGGCACAGTTTTGGTACAAATACTTAAAACAATCACGCCTGGTGGGAAAGGGAGAAAGTCCTGGGATCTCCCCAATTTGTTGGGTTTCAGTTCACATTATATGCTGAGTGTTATATCCATTATATCCAAGAGTGTTTATTTTAATCTCTGATTTAAGTTTCACGGCGACATTACGCATCCGATAATGTTTCATTCTTCCAGCTCCGCTCAATGTGTTTCACTTTTCATTATTAATGGTCCCTCACTGAGCCATTATAGTCCTGTTCTCTTGACTCAGTTATTTCCCCCCTCTCTGCTTATAAAAAAGCTCTTTAAAATATTTTCCGACTTTTGTTCCTTTCATTTCCCAAGCACTCTTTATTTTTAAACTTACACCTCACTTTAATCGCTTCAATCCAAAACACGTTGAGATATGTCCCTGCATAAGGTACACTGCAGAATTACAACTTGTTGTCGATTGGGATTAAAAGAGCAACCCACTTGCACTGCTCACCAAGTATCTGGTATTCTACATTTCCATTAAATTATTTCAAGATGTTGCAAAGGTAAGTTATAATGAAAAATAATCAATGAAACTGATAACTGATATCGTTACATTTTATGGGTGGGCAGCATATCCATTGTATATGCATTAATTGATTAATATTTATTGTCACATGTAGTACAGTGAGAAGTATTTTTCTGTGGGCAAGGGAGTGTACACAGTGCATATATAGTAGTCAAAAGAATAATCGACAGAGTACATTGACAATGGTACATCAACAAATAGTGATTGGTTACAATGCGGAAGAAGGGCCAAACGAGCAATAAATTTTTTAAAAAGTATTTATTAAAGTTTTTTAACACAATTTTTCTCCCTTACAAACAATAACCCCCCCCCCCCGTAACAAAATAACAAGAAATCGCACTGAGCACGATATGTACATGGCAAAATGGGATATTTACATAGCTTTTACACTGGCTCTCTCCCGCACGTGCCCGTTTCCCCCACCCTTCATGTTATCTCTTGCTCATCCATCCCCCCAAGCAATCCTCCCTCCCGCCCCCTCCCCCAAGACTCCTTCCCCCTCCCCCCCCCCCCCCCCCCCCCCCCCGGGTTGCTGCTGACCGACCTTCCTCTAACGCTCCGCAAGATAGTCTAGGAACGGTTGCCACCGCCTGTACAGCCCTGCGCAGACCCTCTCAAGGCAAACTTAATCCTCTCCAGCTTTATGAACCCAGCCATGTCGTTTATCCAGGCCTCCACGCAAGGGGGCTTCACCTCCTTCCACATTAGCAAGATCCTTCGCCGGGCTACTAGGGACGCAATGGCCAGAATGCCGGCCTCTTTCGCCTCCTGCACTCCCGGCTCGTCCACTACTCCAAATATTGCTAGCCCCCATCTTGGCTTGACCCGGACTTTCACCACCTGAGATATTGCTCCTGCCACTCCTCTCCAGAACCCCTCCAGTGCCGGGCATGACCAAAACATATGGACATGGTTCGCCGGGCTCCCTTAGCACCTTCCACATCTGTCCTCTACCCCAAAGAACCTGCTACAACCTCGCCCCCGTCAAGTGAGCTCTGTGAACCACCTTAAATTGTATCAGGCTGAGCCTGGCACACGAGGAGGAGGAATTAACCCGACCTAGGGCATCAGCCCACAGACCTTCCTCGATCTCCTCCCCCAGCTCCTCCTCCCATTTACCCTTCAACTCTTCTACTAGCGCTTCCCCCTCTTCTTTCACCTCCTGGTGTATTTCCGACACCTTGCCCTCCCTGACCCATACACCCGAGATCAGCCCGTCTTGAATTTCTTGTGCCGGGAGCAACGGGAATTCCCTCACCTGTCGCCTCAAAAAAGCCCTCACCTGCATATATCTAAAGGCATTTCCCGGGGGTAACTCAAACTTCTCCTCCAGTTCCCCTAAGCTCGCAAATGTCCCGTCCATGAACAGGTCCCCCATTCTTCTAATCCCCGCCCGATGCCAGCTCTGGAAACCCCCGTCCATCTTCCCCTGGACAAACCGGTGGTTACCCCTGATCGGGAACCACACCGAGGCGCCCACTGCACCCCTGTGCCATCTCCACTGGACCCAGATCCTTAGCGTTGCCGCCATCACCGGGCCCGTGGTATACTTTGACGGCGAGAACGGCAGCGGTGCCGTCACCAACGCCCCCAGGCTCGTTCCTTTACAGGGCGCCATTTCCATCCCCTTTCATGCTGCCCCCTCTCCCTCCATAACCCACTTGCGGATCATCACCACATTTGCTGCCCAGTAGTAGCTCCCTCGGTTTGGCAGCGCCAACCCTCCTCGGTCCCTACTGCGTTCCAGGAACCCTCGGGGTCTTATTCGCCCACATATACCCCACAATACTCCTACCTACTCTCTTAAAAAAGCCCTTTGTGATCACGATGGGAAGGCACTGAAACACAAACAGAAACCTCGGAAGGACCACAATTTTGACCGACTGCACTCTACCTGCCAGCGAGAGCGGTAACATGTCCCATCTTTTGAAGTCCTCCTCCATTTGCTCCACCAACCTCGTCAGATTCAGTTTATGTAGGGCCGCCCAACTCCTGGCTATCTGGATCCCCAGATACCGAAAACTCCCCGCCGCCCTCCTCAGCGGTAGGTCTCCTATTCCTCTTTCTTGGTCCCCTGCCTGTAATACAAAGAGCTCACTCTTCCCTACATTGAGCTTATAGCCCGAAAAAACCCCGAACTCCCTTAAAGTCTGCATGACCTCCACCATCCCCTCCATTGAATCCGCCACGTACAACAGGTCATCCGCATATAGCGACACCCGATGCTCTTCTCCCCCTCAGACCACCCCCTCCATTTATTAGACTCCCTCAATGACATGGCCAAGGGTTTGATCACCAATGCAAACAACGGGGGGACAGGGGGCACCCCTGCCTCGTTCCTCGGTACAGCCGAAAGTACTCCGGCCTCCGCCGGTTCGTCACTACACTCGCCACCGGGGCTCTGTAAAGGAGCTTAACCCAATTGATAAACCCTACCCCGAACCCAAACCTACGCAGCACCTCCCAGAGGTACTCCCACTCTACTCGGTCAAAGGCCTTCTCCGCGCCCATAGTTGCCACTATCTCCGCCTCTCCCTCCTCAGATGGCATCATTATGACGTTTAAGAGCCGCCGCACATTAGTGTTTAATTGCCTGCCCTTTACGAATCCCATCTGGTCCTCATGGATCACCCCCGGGACACAGTCCTCAATCCTCGTGGCCAGCACTTTTGCCAACAACTTAGCATCCACATTGAGGAGTGAGATCGGCCTGTACGATCCACATTGCAGTGGGTCCTTGTCCCGCTTTAGGATCAAAGAAATTGTCGCTTCCGACATTGTCGGGGGCAGGGTCCCCTCCTCTCTTGCCTCATTAAAGGTCCTCACTAGTAGCGGGGCCAACAGGTCTATGTACTTTCTGTAGAACTCCACCGGGAACCCGTCCGGCCCCGGGGCCTTCCCCGCCTGCATACTCCCCAAACCCTTGCTCAGCTCCTCCAACCCATTTGGTGCCCCCAAACCAGCCACCTCTTGCTCCTCCACCCTCGGGAATCTCAGTTGGCCTAGGAATCGTCTCATCCCCTCTTCCCCCGCTGGGGGCTGGGATCTGTACAGTTCTTCATAGAAGGCCTTGAATACCTCGTTTATTTTCGTCGCACTCCGAACCGTGGCTCCCCTTCCATCTTTGATTCCCCCTATTTCCCTCGCTGCCATCCTCTTACGGAGCTGGTGTGCCAGCATCCGACTAGCCTTTTCCCCATACTCGTAGGTCGCCCCCTGCACCTTCCTCCACTGTGCCTCTGCCTTCCCTGTGGTCAACAGGTCAAACTCCGTCTAGAGCCGTCATCTTTCCCCAAGTAATCTTTCCTCTGGGGCCTCTGCGTATCTCCTGTCCACTCTCAAAATCTCCCCCACTAACCTCTCCCTTTCCATGCCCTCTGTCTTCTCCCTATGAGCCCTGATGGAGATTAGCTCTCCCCTGATCACCGCCTTCAACGCCTCCCATACCACCCCCACTCGCACCTCCCCGTTGTCGTTGGCCTCCAAGTACCTTTCGATACACCCCCTCACCTTCCCACACACCACCTCATCTGCCAGCAGTCCCACATCCAGCCGCCACAGCGGGCGTTGGTCCCTCTCCTCTCCCAGCCCCATTTCCACCCAGTGCGGGGCATGGTCCGAAACGGCTATGGCCGAATACTCCGTCCCCTCCACCCTCGGGATGAGCGCCCAGCCCAGAACAAAAAAATCTATCCGGGAGTAGGCTTTGTGCACGTGGGAGAAGAAAGAAAATTCCCTGGCCTGCGGTCTTGCAAACCTCCATGGGTCTACTCCCCCCATCTGATCCATAAAACCCCTGAGCACCTTGGCCGCCGCCGGCCTCTTTCCAGTCCTTGATCTGGAGCGGTCCAGTGCTGGGTCCAGCACTGTATTGAAGTCCCCTCCCATTATCAGGCCTCCTGCCTCCAGGTCCGGAATGCGCCCCAACATGCGCTTCATGAATCCAGCATCATCCCTGTTCGGGGCGTATACATTTACCAACACCACCCACGTCCCTTGCAACCTACCACTCACCATCACGGCACCACGGCTGGCTCTGATGTTCAGAAGGGAGGGTCAAAGCGCAGAAGAGTAATAGTAATAGGGGACTCGAGAGTCAGGGGCACAGATAGGCGCTTCTGTGGACGTGAAAGAGACTCCAGGATGGTATGTTGCCTCCCTGGTGCCAGGGTCCAGGATGTCTCCGAACGGGTCGAGGGAATCCTGAAGGGGGAGGGCAAACAGGCAGAGGTCGTTGTACATATTGGTACTAACGACATAGGCAGGAAGGGGCATGAGGTCCTGCAGCAGGAGTTCAGGGAGCTAGGCAGAAAGTTAAAAGACAGGACCTCGAGGGTTGTAATCTCGGGATTAATCCCTGTGCCACGTGCCAGTGAGGCTAGAAATAGGAAGATAGAGCAGACAAACACGTGGCTAAACAGCTGGTGTAGGAGGGAGGGTTTCCGTTATCTGGACCACTGGGAGCTCTTCCGGGGCAGGTGTGACCTGTATAAGATGGACGGGTTGCATCTAAACCGGAGAGGCATAAATATCCTGGCCGCGAGGTTTGCTAGTGTCACACGGGAGGGTTTAAACTAGTATGGCAGGGGGGTGGGCACGGGAGCAATAGGTCAGAAGGTGAGAGCATTGAGGGAGAACTAGGGAATAGGGACAGTGTGGCTCTGAGGCAGAGCAGACGGGGAGAAGTTGCTGAACACAGCGGGTCTGGTGGCCTGAAGTGCATATGTTTTAATGCAAGGAGCATTACGGGTAAGGCAGATGAACTTAGAGCTTGGATTACTACTTGGAACTATGATGTTGTTGCCATTACAGAGACCTGGTTGAGGGAAGGGCAGGATTGGCAGCTAAACGTTCCAGGATTTAGATGTTTCAGGCGGGATAGAGGGGGATGTAAAAGGGGAGGCGGAGTTGCGCTACTTGTTCGGGAGAATATCACAGCTATACTGCGAGAGGACACCTCAGAGGGCAGTGAGGCTATATGGGTAGAGATCAGGAATAAGAAGGGTGCAGTCACAATGTTGGGGGTATACTACAGGCCTCCCAACAGCCAGCGGGAGATAGAGGAGCAGATAGGTAGACAGATTTTGGAAAAGAGTAAAAACAACAGGGTTGTGTTGATGGGAGACTTCAACTTCCCCAATATTGACTGGGACTCACTTAGTGCCAGGAGCTTAGACGGGGCGGAGTTTGTAAGGAGCATCCAGGAGGGCTTCTTAAAACAATATGTAAACAGTCCAACTAGGGAAGGGGCGGTACTGGACCTGGTATTGGGGAATGAGCCCGGCCAGGTGGTAGATGTTTCAGTAGGGGAGCATTTTGGTAACAGTGACCACAATTCAGTAAGTTTTAAAGTACTGGTGGACAAGGATAAGAGTGGTCCGAGGATGAATGTGCTAAATTGGGGGAAGGCTAATTATAACAATATTAGGCGAGAACTGAAGAACATAGATTGGGGGTGGATGTTTGAGGGCAAATCAACATCTGACATGTGGGAGGCTTTCAAGTGTCAGTTGAAAGGAATACAGGACAGGCATGTTCCTGTGAGGAAGAAAGATAAATACGGCAATTTTCGGGAACCTTGGATGACGAGTGATATTGTAGGCCTCGTCAAAAAGAAAAAGGAGGCATTTGTCAGGGCTAAAAGGCTGGGAACAGACGAAGCCTGTGTGGCATATAAGGAAAGTAGGAAGGAACTTAAGCAAGGAGTCAGGAGGGCTAGTAGGGGTCATGAAAAGTCATTGGCAAATAGGGTTAAGGAAAATCCCAAGGCTTTTTACACGTACATAAAAAGCAAGAGGGTAGCCAGGGAAAGGGTTGGCCCACTGAAGGATAGGCAAGGGAATCTATGTGTGGAGCCAGAGGAAATGGGCGAGGTACTAAATGAATACTTTGCATCAGTATTCACCAAAGAGAAGGAATTGATAGATGTTGAGTCTGGAGAAGGGGGTGTAGATAGCCTGGGTCACATTGTGATCCAAAAAGACGAGGTATTGGGTGTCTTAAAAAATATTAAGGTAGATAAGTCCCCAGGGCCTGATGGGATCTACCCCAGAATACTGAAGGAGGCTGGAGAGGAAATTGCTGAGGCCTTGACAGAAATCTTTGGATCCTCGCTGTCTTCAGGGGATGTCCCGGAGGACTGGAGAATAGCCAATGTTGTTCCTCTGTTTAAGAAGGGTAGCAAGGATAATCCCGGGAACTACAGGCCGGTGAGCCTTACTTCAGTGGTAGGGAAATTACTGGAGAGAATTCTTCGAGACAGGATCTACTCCCATTTGGAAGCAAATGGACGTATTAGTGAGAGGCAGCACGGTTTTGTGAAGGGGAGGTCGTGTCTCACTAACTTGATAGAGTTTTTCGAGGAGGTCACTAAGATGATTGATGCAGGTAGGGCAGTAGATGTTGTCTATATGGACTTCAGTAAGGCCTTTGACAAGGTCCCTCATGGTAGACTAGTACAAAAGGTGAAGTCACACGGGATCAGGGGTGAACTGGCAAGGTGGATACAGAACTGGCTAGGCCATAGAAGGCAGAGGGTAACAATGGAGGGATGCTTTTCTAATTGGAGGGCTGTGACCAGTGGTGTTCCACAGGGATCTGTGTTGGGACCTTTGCTGTTTGTAGTATATATAAATGATTTGGAGGAAAATGTAACTGGTCTGATTAGTAAGTTTGCAGACGACACAAAGGTTGGTGGAATTGCGGATAGCGATGAGGACTGTCGGAGGATACAGCAGGATTTAGATTGTCTGGAGACTTGGGCGGAGAGATGGCAGATGGAGTTTAATCCGGACAAATGTGAGGTAATGCATTTTGGAAGGGCTAATGCAGGTAGGGAATATACAGTGAATGGTAGAACCCTCAAGAGTATTGAAAGTCAAAGAGATCTAGGAGTACAGGTCCACAGGTCATTGAAAGGGGCAACACAGGTGGAGAAGGTAGTCAAGAAGGCATACGGCATGCTTGCCTTCATTGGCCGGGGCATTGAGTATAAGAATTGGCAAGTCATGTTGCAGCTGTATAGAACCTTAGTTAGGCCACACTTGGAGTATAGTGTTCAATTCTGGTCGCCACACTACCAGAAGGATGTGGAGGCTTTAGAGAGGGTGCAGAAGAGATTTACCAGAATGTTGCCTGGTATGGAGGGCATAAGCTATGAGGAGCGATTGAATAAACTCGGTTTGTTCTCACTGGAACGAAGGAGGTTGAGGGGCGACCTGATAGAGGTATACAAAATTATGAGGGGCATAGACAGAGTGGATAGTCAGAGGCTTTTCCCCAGGGTAGAGGGATCAATTACTAGGGGGCATAGGTTTAAGGTGAGAGGGGCAAGGTTTAGAGTAGATGTACGAGGCAAGTTTTTTACGCAGAGGGTAGTGGGTGCCTGGAACTCGCTACCGGAGGAGGTAGTGGAAGCAGGGACGATAGGGACATTTAAGGGGCATCTTGACAAATATATGAATAGGATGGGAATAGAAGGATACGGACCCAGGAAGTGTAGAAGATTGTAGTTTAGTTGGGCAGTATGGTCGGCACGGGCTTGGAGGGCCGAAGGGCCTGTTTCTGTGCTGTACATTTCTTTGTTCTTTGTTCTTTGTATCACATATCTCCCTCCATTATCCACTACGATAGTCTTGGCCTCAAATGACACATGCTTTCCCACCAATATTGCCACCCCTCTATTCTTCGCGTCCAGTCCCGAGTGGAATACCTGTCCTACCCATCCCCTTCTTAACCTGACCTGGTCCGCCACCTTCAGGTGTGTCTCTTGGAGCATAGCCACGTCTGCCTTCAGTCCTTTCAAGTGCGCGAACACTCGAGCCCTCTTCACCGGCCCATTCAGGCCCCTCACGTTCCACGTTATCAGCTGGATTGGAGGGGCTCTCCCCCCCCCCCCCCCCCCCCCCCCCCACCGCCATCTCCTTTCCCGCGCGCGGGAAAAAATGCGGGCTTTCCAAAGCCTGCTCCGCCCCCTCTGGCGCAGCTCCTGTCGCGGCCTTGTCTCTCTCCCCCAGCCCATGTAACATTTCCTGCATGTGATTGACCCCCTATATACAACAACCATCACACATCAAACCCCAAAACATCCCCCCCCACCCTCACAAACCCTCAGTTAGAGTCCAACTTTTCACTTTGTATGAAGGTCCACGCCTCTTCAGGCGTTTCGAAGTAATAGTGTTGGTCCTTGTATGTGACCCACAATCGCGCTGGCTGCAGCATTCCAAATTTCACTCCTTTCCGGTGCAGCACCGCTTTGGCCCGGTTGAAACCCGCTCTCCACTTTGCAACCTCCGTGCTCCAGTCCGGGTATATTAGGATCTCTGCATTGTCCCACTTGCTCCTCCGCTCCTTCTCGGCCCATTTCAGGACCCTCTCTCTGTCCGTGAACCGGTGAAATCTCACCACCATCGCCCTTGGCGGCTCATTTGCCTTGGGCTTCCTCGCCAGCATCCGGTGTGCCCCGTCCAACTCCAGCGGCCTCGAAGGGGCCTCCGCGCCCATCATCGCCCCGATCATCGTGCCCGCGTATGCCATGGCATGGGCCCCCTCCACTCCTTCTGGGAGACCCAGGATCCGCAGATTCTTTCTCCTCGACCTGTTCTCCAGGTCTTCGAGTCTTCCCGCCCACCTCTTGTGTAGCGTCTCGTGCCGCTCCACTCTCACCGCCAGGCCCAAGAGCTCGTCCTTATTCTCACTGACTCTTTTCTGTACCTCCTGGATCTTTACCTCGTGGGCCTTCTGGGTTATCCCTCGTCCTTCAATTACTGCCAGCATAGGCGCCAGCATCTCCTTGCGCAGCTCCTCGAAGCAGCGCTTGATGAACTCCTGCAGCTCCGGCCCGCACTCCGCTTTGTCCCCGGCCGCCGCCATTTTGATTTGTTCCCCTTGCTTCTCCCGCTGCTCCAATGCCGCTTTTTTGGCCGTTGCACTTCTGGTCCGGTCCATAAACGTTGGAGCGGGACCTGTCTCTTCACTTCCCCACGGGTTGTCTTCAAAAAAATTCCTTTGGGGCTCCTCCAATGAGCCCGAAAGTCCGTAATAGCGGGAGCTACCGAATCGTGCGGCTTAGCTCCGCATAGCCGCAACCGGAAGTCCAAACGAGCAATACATGAGCAAGAGCTGCATAAGGCATCGTGAATAGTGTTCTTACAGGGAACAGATCAGTCTTTGGGAGAGTCGTTGAGGAGTCCAGTAGCTGTGGGGAAGAAGCTGTTCCTTTGTCTGGATGTGTGGGTTTTCAGACTTCTGGCAGGGGGTGGGTACCGGAGCAATAGGTCGGAAGGTGAAAAAATTGAGGGAGAACTAGGGAATAGGGTCAGTAAGGCTCTGAGGAAGAGCAGACAGGGGGATGTTGCTGAAAACAGCAGGACTGGTGGCCTGAAGTGCATATGTTTTAATGCAAGAAGTATAACAGGTAAGGCAGATGAACTTAGAGCTTGGATTAGTATTTGGAACTATGATGTTGTTGCCATTACAGTGACCTGGTAGAGGGAGGGACAGATTTTGGAAAGGAGTAAAAGCAACAGGGTTGTTGTGATGGGAGACCTTAACTTCCCCATTATTGAATGGGACTCATTTAGTGCTAGGGGCTTGGACGGGGCAGAGTTTGCAAGGAGCATCTAGGAGGGATTCTTAAAACAATATGTAGATAGTCCAACAAGGCAAGGGGCTATACTGGATCTGGTATTGGTGAATGAGCCCGGCCAGGTGGTAGAAGTGTCAGTGAGGGAGCATTTTGGGAACAGTGACCACAATTCACTAAGTTTTAAAGTGTTGGTGGACAAGGATAAGAGTGGACCTAGGGTGAATGTGCTAAATTGGGGGAAGGCTAATTATAACAATATGTATATTTTAAAAATAAATTTAGAGTACCCAATTCATTTTTTCCAATTAAGGGGCAATTTAGTGTGACCAATCCACCTACCCTGCACATCTTTGGATTGTGGGGGCGAAACCCACGCAGACACGGGGAGAATGTGCAAACTCCACGCGGACAGTGACCCAGAGCCGGGATCGAACCTGGCACCTCGGCACCATGAGGCAGCAGGGCTAACCCACTGCTCTACCGTGCTGCTCTAATTATAACAATATTAGGCGGGAACTGAAGAACCTAGATTGGGGGCAGATGTTTGAGGGTAAATCAACATCTGACATGTGGGGGGCTTTCAAATGTCAGTTGAAAGGAATTCAGGACCGGCATGTTCCTGTGAGCAAGAAGGATAAATATGGCAAATTTCAGGAACCTTGGATAACGAGAGATATTGTAGGTCTCGTCAAAAAGAAAAAGGAGGCATTTGTCAGGTCTAGGAGGCTGGGAACAGATGAAGCCGGTGTGGAATATAAGGAAAGTATGAAGGAACTTAAGCAAGGAGTCTGGAGGGCTAAAAGGGGTCATGAAAAGTCATTGGCAAATAGGGTTAAGGAAAATCCCAAGGCTTTTTACACGTACATAAAAAGCAAGAGAGTAGCCAGGAAAGGGTTGGCCCACTGAAAGACAGGGGAGGGAATCTATGTGTGGAGCCAGAGGAAATGGCAGCACGGTAGCACAATTGCTTCACAGCTCCAGGGTCCCAGGTTCGATTCCCGGCTTGGGTCACTGTCTGTGCGGAGTCTGCACGTTCTCCCCGTATGTGCGTGGGTATCTTCCGGATGCTCCGGTTTCCTCCCACGGTCCAAAGATGTGCAGGTTAGGTGGATTGGCCATGCTAAATTGCCCTTAGTGTCGAAAATTGCCCTTAGTCTTGGGTGGGGTTACTGGGTTATGGGGATAGGGTGGAGGTGTGCGGTTGGGTAGGGTGCTCTTTCCAAGAGCCGGTGCAGACTCGATGGGCCGAATGGCCTCCTTCTGCTCTGTAAATTCTATGAAACCTATTCTATGAAATGGGCGAGGTACTAAATGAATACTTTGCATCGGTATTCACCAAAGAGAAGGAATTGGTGGATGTTGAGCCTGGAGAAGAGTGTGTAGATAGCCTGGGTCACATTGAGATCCAAAAAGACGAGGTGTTAGGCGTCTTGAAAAATATTAAGGTGGATAAGTCCCCAGGGCCTGATGGGATCTACCTCAAAATACTGAAGGAGTCTCGAGAGGAAATTGCTGAGGCCTTGACAGAAATCTTTGGATCCTCAATGTTGTCAGGTGATGTCCCAGAGCACTGGAGAATAGCCAATGTTGTTCCTTTGTTTAAGAAGGGTAGCAAGGATAATCCAGGGAACGACAGGCTTGTGAGCCTTACGTCAGTGGTAGGGAAATTACAGGAGAGAATTCTTCGAGACAGGATCTACTCCCATTTGGAAGCAAGTGGACGTATTAGCGAGAGGCAGCACGGTTTTGTGAAGGGGAGGTCATACCTCACTAACTTGATAGCGTTTTTCGAGGAGGTCACAAAGATGATTGATGCAGGTATATAAGTGGATGTTGTCTATATGGACTTCAGTAAGACCTTTGACAACTCGCTCATGGCAGACTGGTACAACAGGTGAAGTCACACGGGATCAGAGGTGAGCTGGCAAGATGGACACAGAACTGGCTAGGTCATAGAAGGCAGAGATTAGCAATGGAAGGGTGCTTTTCTGATTGGAGGGCTGTGACTAGTGGTGTTCCGCAGGGATCAGTGCTGGGACCTTTGCTGTTCGTAGTATACATAAATGATATGGAGGAAAATGTAACTGGTCTGATTAGTAGGTTTGCGGACGACACAAAGGTTGGTGGAATTGCAGACAGCGATGAGGACTGTCAGAGGATACAGCAGGATTTAGATCATTTGGAGACTTGGGCGGAGAGATGGCAGATGGAGTTTAATCCGGACAAATGTGAGGTAATGCATTTTGGAAGGTCTAATACAGGTAGGGAATATACAGTGAATGGTAGAACCCTCAAGAGTATTGACAGTCAGAGAGATCTAGGTGTACAGGTCCACAGGTCACTGAAAGGGGCAACACAGGTGGAGAAGGTAGTCAAGAAGGCATATGGCATGCTTGCCTTCATTGACCGGGGCACTGAGTATAAAAATTGGCAAGTCATGTTGCAGCTGTATAGAACCTTAGTTAGGCCACACTTGGAGTATATTGTTCAATTCTGGTCCCCACACTACCAGAAGGATGTGGAGGCTTTAGAGAGGGTGCAGAAGAGATTTACCAGGATGGTGCCTGGTATGGAGGGCATTAGCTATGAGGTTGAATAAACTCGGTTTGTTCTCACTAGAATGAAGGAGGTTGAGGGGCGATCTGATAGAGGTCTACAAAATTATGAGGGGCATAGACAGAGCGGAGAGTCAGAGACTTTTTCCCAGGGTAGAGGGGTCAATTACTAGGGGGCATAGGTTTAAGGTGCGAGGGGCAAGGTTTAGAGGAGAGGTACGAGGCAAGTTTTTTACACAGAGGCTAATGGCTGCCTGGAACTCGCTGCCGGAGGGGGTGGTGGAAGCAGGGACGATAGTGACGTTTAAGGGGCATCTTGACAAATACGTGAATAGGATGGGAATAGAGGGATACGGACCCCGGAAGTGTAGAAGATTTTAGTTTAGACGGGCAGCATGGTTGGCGCGGGCTTGGAGGGCCGAAGGGCCTGATCCTGTGCTGTACTTTTCTTTGTTTTTTGTGCTTTGTTCTGTATCTTCTGCCTGATGGAAGGGTCTGGAAGAAGGCAATGCCTGGGTGTGAGGGGTCTCTGACAATGCTGTCTGCCTTCCTGAGGGAGCAGGAAGTGTGGACAGAATCAATGTGCGGGTACAAGCCTGCGTGATGCGCTGGGCTGAGTTCACCACACTCTGCAGTTTCTTGCGATCTTGGGCCGAGCAGTTGCCATACCAGGCTGTGATGCAGCCGGATAGAATGGTCTCTGTGGCACATCTGTAGATGTTTGTGAAAGTCGATGCAGACATGCCGAGTTTCTTTAGCTTCAGTAGGAAGTTGGGATGTTGGGATTTCTTCACTGTTGCATTAACGTGGGTGGACAAGGACAGACTGTTGGTGATGGCGAACCCCATGTGACCCCCAGGAAATTGAAGCTATTGACCATCTCCACTTCAAAGCCATTGATGTAGACGGGGGGTGGGGGGGTTGTGCTACGCTTCCTGATATTTATATCCCATAAATAATAGGATACAATGGCATAGTGGGAAAGATTCAAAGTTACACCTCGAATGGGAAAGGGTGGCAGGGCCTTCATCAGAAACCTCACCCGGAATCCTCCGGTCGTTGTGATTCAATTTGCCCATTAACATCGCACCCCCACCAGCGGGCTGTGCAGCAGCGTGTGGTAGTTACAATGGGAAATCCCATTGGCAACAGTGGGAAAATAGAAACCCACCGCCAGCGAATGGTGCGCGGCCGAGAAACATGCAGCTGACGGATTGGAGAATCTCACCCCGCCTTCTGGCTGGTGGTTCCCTCCACTTACGGCCCAGTGGCCTCCAGATCTCTTACCGCCCTCTTCCATGAGAGCCAATGACTATCCCGGAACCGCTCCCAGGCCTTCCCTACCATGGGATCCCCGACACTTTCCGAACAGGAATGTGGCGACTAGGGGCTTTTCACAGTAACTTCATTGAAGCCTACTTGTGACAATAAGCGATTTTCATTTCATTTCATTTCACTTACCTTGTCCTCCGGCTCTGGTTCTTAGACTCAGGTTGGTGTAGTTCCTCTGCTGTCCACTGCAGCGCTACAGTAGCTGGAGAGTTGCTGGCCAATTGGATTGGGTGGCAGCTCTTCCAGGCAGCACTTCCTTCTGAGTCAGGGATGGAAGCCCTCCTCCAGCCAATCAACGCTCACTGGCTCAAGCAACTAGCTGCTGGGCAGACAGATGTCGGCAGATCTGTGGATGGTGGGAGGCAAGGACCCACCAACTGATAGATCCAGGCTCTGGTTGTCGCAGATAATTCTAACCTGTTAGTGTTTGAATAAACCACAAATCCTGGTCAGGATTCTCTGTAGCCCGACGCCGAAATCGGGAACGGCGATTGGGCGCAGAACAGCTTCCGACGTTGGAATCGAGGCAGGCGCCGGTTTGACACCGGTTCGCGATGCTCCGCCCTCTCCAAATCGGCATCATCAGCGCGCATCGAGGCAGGCGCCGGTTTGACACCGGTTCGCGATGCTCCGCCCTCTCCAAATCGGCATCATCAGCGCGCATGCCAGGCGCATCTGCAATGCCGTTGGCGTGGTATCAGCCAGCCCACCCGCGATGCTCCGCCTCCGACGGAGTGAGTTCCCGACGGCGCAGGCCGTGTGTGGACCAGCCGTCGTGAGCCCGGTGTGCCGGCTGCGGACGGTGTCCAGCGCCGCCACATTTGGCCGAGTTCCGTGCCGCTGCCCGGGGGGTTGTGCCCGGGAGTGATGGGGGTGGCTAGGGGGTGGGCTGTGAGGTCTGGTGGGCAGGTACATGGTCCAGCGCGGCCGGCTCCATGCTTCCCAGCGCGACAGGTCAGGGTGTAGGCATGCATGATTGCAGCTTGACAGCCCTGAGAATGCAACACCATTACCGTAGCCGGCAAGGCAGCCATGCAGCTGTGTACGCTGCTGACAGCCCGCTTTAAACCTGGTGCCCTGGATTGTATTGGTGACCCCCTCCCCACCCCTCCCCTGGGCACTCCCCTGGGTGCCCTCTGGCTCCAGCCGACCCATCAGCTGTATGGACACTCCAGCACAATTTGTCCCATCTTTTCGGCCCTGATCAGTGTGTGCGTGGGGAGTGTATTCTTTAACTGCGGCTGCAGCTTGTCAGCCCTGCGAGTGTCGATCACGGATGTGGCGAATCCTGCACCGTTTTCCAAGGTGTTCCATGCACTGCCGGTGGCTAGCCCCTCACCGGAAGCAGAATTGGTGCAGGTGTGGCACCGACCTTTCTGACGTGAAAGTCTAGGGATTCTCCGTTGGCTTCAACACATAGGGCGGTATTCCCTGCTTGCCGACGCCGATTTCGTAATCGCCGTTTGGGGCGGATAGGGGCGGTGCCTGTTTTTGGATGCTCCGCCCCCTCCAAAATGGTGTCATCGAAGAGTATGCCGCACGCAGTCGGGACGGCCTCAGGATGTTACCTGAAGGCCCTCCCCCGGTGCTCCGCCCCCGATGGGCTAAGTTCCCGGCCGCGCGGTTGACTCATGGTCCTAGTGGCCGGGAACCCGGCACTGCGGCTGCGGACTAATTCTCTGGCTGCTTATTTTGTGAAGGCTGTGTGATTTATGTGGCGCGGCTACTAGCCCCTCACCGGTCGGAGTGTCGATGCTGGGGCCTCACCTATTTTGTCATCCCAAAACTAGACAGTTCCTCCAGACATAGCCTCAAAATCGGCGAATCCAGACCTTAGCCGCAGAAATGGACAATCTGGCCCCTCCTAAACCAACTATCTATCTGTGTTGGTTTATGTTTAAAAAAAGAAGTAACTCGTAATTTGTCCCCCAAATTTGTAGATTTTTTTGGAGACCGTCCCGGGTGGAACAAACCATTACAAGGGGACATAAATTTAAGGTGAAAGGTGGAAGATATAGGCGGGATATCAGAGGTAGGTTCTTGACCCAGAGAGTAGTGGGGGCATGGAATGCACTGCCTGTGGAAGTCGGAAACATTAGGGACCTTCAAGCAGTTATTGGATAGGTACATGGATTACGGTAAAATGATATAGTGTAGATTTATTTGTTCTTAAGGGCAGCACGGTAGCATTGTGGATAGCACAATTGCTTCACAGCTCCAGGGTCCCAGGTTCGATCCGGCTTGGGTCACTGTCTGTGCGGAGTCTGCACGTCCTCCCCGTGTCTGCGTGGGTTTCCTCCGGGTGCTCCGGTTTCCTCCCACAGTCCAAAGATGTGCAGGTTAGGTGAATTGGCCAATGATAAATTGCCCTTAATGTCCAAAATTGCCCTTGGTGTTGGGTGGAGGTGTTGAGTTTGGGTAGGGTGCTCTTTCCAAGAGCCGGTGCAGACTCAAAGGGCTGAATGGCCTCCTTCTGCACTGTAAATTCAATGATAATCTATGATTAATCTGGGACAAAGGTTCGGCCCAACATCGTGGGCCGAAGGGCCTGTTCTGTGCTGTATTTTCTATGTTCTATGTTCTATGTATATCCCATGTCAAACATGGGTTTGAACAGCTACAACTACAAGGTGATCCTTTGTGCGTTTGAGATGCGATTGTGTTCTTGAAAAATTCAGACTTGTTTTGAGGAAATTGAAAGTGCAATTATTTCTTCACACATGCAATTATTTCTTCACACCAGAGCCATGCCAAGGATCAAGCTGCCACCTAGTGAGAGGGAGACAGATTCGGAACAAATGGACATCATCTTAATTAAACAGTGATTCAGATTAAACACCAGGCAGGGAGGGAGACAATGATATGTGTGGATACTGATGAATACATTGAAACAACTGGCCTAAGTTACTTCCAATTTCTTCCCATGGTCATGTTAAAAATCAAGAGATTCTCCTTCAATGGGGAAACTACTTTGAGAGAGAATAGGGATTATTCATTGCAGACTTCAGGTGCCTCCCAGTGGACAAACAGGAAAATGCAACTTAGAAGTGTGTGTTTGGCTACATTGTTATTTCCAGCCTCTGTCTGTGTGCTTTGCACACTGTGTAAACATTGGATGCAACGTATTTATTGTTTAAGTGAAGTGTATAAAACTCTGCGAGTGTGCATAGGGCTGTGAGAGTCCCTGAGACGCAAACATTCAGCCCAGTTGGAAGCTGGAAGCAAAGCAGGAAGGAAGTTTGAGGTTAAAGTAAGACGTGCTTTCAGAATGCTCCTTTTCCTGAAGCACTGAGTCGTCTTTGACATGCACAGAGACACGCACAGTCATGCAAACACACAATGACATGCACACACAGACATTCGCAGCACACACATAATAGGCACATCAGCATGAACAGATGCGCATAAACATACAGATGCATGCACTGACATACAAAAACATGCATGTCAACTTCAGAACGATGGGCTCTGGGATTAAGTTCCGTGTGCACAGAGTTGAGGACTCGGTGTTGGAGGGGAAGCAAAGTTAAAAGCGAGGTCGGTGAAATGATTGCTCTACTCCTGGTTCATTCAGGCCTGAGACCCAAGTACCAGGCTTCACTTGAACAGACCAAACAAGTAGCTTTGATGCCAGCTCAGCCCGCAGGTAGCTCCTGTAGGGGGAGGGGATTGAGATCCGCAGATTGCCAAGGGGAAGGAAAATACATCCAGGCCAGGAGTGACCCATGGTGCTTGGAGGAGACAGCAAGCCCAGACCAGCTCTGCACAAATTCAACACTGAAGATAGATTTTGTTGTGTTTCATTAGAAAGCTTTGGCAGCATTGAAGGATCCACTGGTTCGGCAGTTCAGGACGTTGTCCTACATCCTGAAGAGGAACCATTTGTACAGTTAAGTAATCTGTGATCTTTCCTTTTGCATAAATTCTCCCAACTCCCAAGAAGAAGAGGGGTTGGATTCTCCGGTCCCCCAGCCACATGTTTCTTGACGGAGCGCCATTCACTGGCTGCTGGATACTATCTTCCACCACTCATCAATGGGATTTCCCACCTCATGCCATCAGGAAACCCATGAGCGGGGATGCACTACCAGCGAGAAAAGAGAATCCCAAGGGCCTGAGAATTCTGGCCAAGATGTTTCCAAAGATCAAGGCATTTCCCCCTATTAAATTGGAACTGCACAGTTTACCCAACACTTCTGAGCAATGTGACATTCTTGTTGTGGGACTTGGGTCATGGATGCAGCAAGAGAACAGTGAATACAGGACCTGATTACAGAGAGAACACTCAATGAAGGGAATCCGGCTTTTTAATATGAGGGTAACACTTTTGATGGGAAATACCTCGGGGTACAGGACAGCATGCAGTTACTGACAAAGTCCAGGCAGAAAGAGTGAACATTCTGCATCTGGGAAGTTGTCCATGCTAATGTGAAGTAAGGCAGAATGGAACGAATATCTCAAAGGGTATCTCAAAGTCAACATTTAATATGTTTCAATGGATTGCAGTTAATTTGATTGTGAACATTAGAACAGAGGGCGGGATTCTCTCAGCCCGGGGCCAGGTCGGAGAATCCCCGTGACTGGCGCGAATCGTGCCACGCCACCAATACGCAATACTCTGCAGAGCTGAGAATCGGCAGCATTGGCGCTGGCGTGGTTGGCACGGCGCCAGCTGAGGGCCGCTCTATGAGGCCGTCCAGCCGATTCTCGGCCCGGGATGGGCCAAGCGGCCGTTGTGAAAACGCCGAGTTCCGCCGGCGGCGTCCACACCTGCTCTCAGGCGGCAGGAACTCGGCGTGGAAGGGTCGGGGGCGCGGCCTGTGGGGTGGGGGGGGGTCCAGCCCAGGGGGGGCCTCCAATGTAGCCTGGCCCGCGATCGGGGCCCACCGATCGGCAGGCTGGCCTCTCTGCCTGGGGGCCTCGTTTCTTCAGCACCGGCCCCTGTAGCCCTGCGCCATGTTGCGTCGGGACCAGAGCGTTGAGGGAAGGCACGGCGCATGTCGGCGCCGGCGCCACTGCGCATGCGCGGATCCCGCGGAGCCCAGTACGTGCCGGGATCAGCAGCTGGAGCGGCTGTAGGGGCCAGAATTAGTTGTGGGGTCGGCCTGTTCAGGCCATCGTAAAATGCGACGGCGTTTACGACGGCGTGGACACTCTGCCGAGGGATTAGAGATTCCCACCCAGAATCTCAGCACAGAAAGAGCCCACTCAGCTTTTTGAAAGTTTCCATGGAACCTGTTTACCGAGAGCTCTTTCAATCCGTGTGTTCCAGACCTTAACAACTCTCTGTGGAAAATATCCTCTTTAATTCATCTCTAGATTTTTTTGACACTTACTTTAAAGTTATTCCCCATGATTACCGATACACTTGCCAGATACAACCAGAATTTACCGCATTCCTCCCCGCCGTGTTTCGCAGCGGCAGGGGCAACCCACCATTGGCCAGTGGAATGTCCCGCCTCTGTCAATGGGGTTGCCCGTTCTCTGCATCCCTTGTCGCCGGGAAACCCTCAACAGGGATTCGCTATCGGCGAGACCGGATGTTCCCATCTGCGGGAATGGCTGGAAAGTTCTAGCCAATTTCTCCCAACTTACTCAATCCAAACTCCACATGATTTTGAATATCTCTATCGAATTTCCCCCTGGACTTCTCTTCGAAGAATGTTGTGTTATGTAATTTGGAATAACACAAGCTGCCACTTGATGCAGTTTTGAGTAAAAGACGCTCCAGCCTTTGAAGTGAGTTCAATGTGTTTTATTGAACTATCAGCACAGTTCTCAATGAGTTCGACTTTCTGCTAATCGAAATGTAGTAACTCAGTCCAACTGAACCAGCCTTGCTCTAAGCCACGTGCTGGGGTGTGATGCTGAGGACACACCCTGTCTCACTCTGTAGATGTTGGTCTGTGGAAAGAGGCGGGGTGTGAGTGCCTCATCCCTTTTATAGTGAGATACCACCCCTGAGTGTCCTGACTGCTCATTGGTCATGTCCTATTCTATATCTTCATTAGCTGCATGTTTGCATATCATGACAAAGAACACAAACTGCTCCAATCTCTCCATGTCATAGAAGCCTTTCATCTCTACTATCATCTGGTAAACCTCCTTTGTGCCCTATCCAAGGTCTTGACCTACATTTTTAGAATTGTGCATCTAGAATTGAATACAATGCTTTAGTTGAGGCCTACCTGGGCGGGATTCACTGACCCCCCGCTGGGTCGGAGAATCCCCGGGGGGGCGGCGCCAATCCCGCCTCGACGCCGGCTGCCGTACTCTCCGGCACCGTTTTTTGGGTGGGGGCGGAATTCACACCACGCTGGTTGGGGGCCATTGGCAGCGGTCCCCTGGCAATCCTCCGGGCACCGAAAGGCCGAGCGGCCGTCCGTTTTTGCGCTGTCCCGCCGGCGTGAATCACTCACCTCTGACACTGGCAGGTAAGTCGACGGGGGCGGTCCTCGGGGGGGGGGGGGGGGGGGGGGAGGGGGGCACGGGGGGGACTTGACCCCCGGGGGGGACCCCGACCCCCGGGGGGGGCCCCCACGGTGGCATGCCTTTCTTCTGTGCCGACCCCTGTAGAGCTCCGCCATGGCCGTTGCGGAGAAGAGAACCCCCCACGCATGTGCCAAAATATGCCGGCCGGTCTGCGCATGCGCGGAACCACGCCGGCAGTTCCGTGCATGCGCGAGATCACGCCGTCCCTCCGGCGCATGCGTGAACTCACGCCGTTCCTTCGATGCCTGTTGGAGCGGCGCCAACCCCTCCGATGCCCACCTAGCCCCTGAAAGTGCGGAGACGTCCGCACTTTCGGGGGCTGTTGATGCCGGAATGGATGGCACCGGTTCTCCCGCTGGCGTTGGGACGTAGTCCCCAGAAAGGAGAATCCCGGCCCTGGTGTTTTAAGGTTTAGCATAACTTCCTTGCTTTTGTATTCTATTTTTCAATGAATAAAGTCACTGGTCCAATATGCGTCTTCTGAATTTGTGCTGCCTATACTTACCTTTTGTAGAATGTTGGTTACATCTCAGTAGGTTTTAATGAAGTCTTAACTGCAAATCTTAAATAACTACAGAAGCTATTCACAAATGCACAGTAAATGGTATGAACTAATGGTGAACTAAGAGCTGGCCTCCAAGCTTAGGTCTGCACGTGGCTCTGTCCAGCACCACACTGACCTCTAAGTGGGGTCATGCATTTTCTTACATCACAGTGTGGGCAGTATAATACACATTAACCCTGGGCGGGATTCTCTCAGCCAACGGCGGGTCGGGGAATCGGCGGGCGTGATTCGTGCGATGCCGCCCCGACGCCGGTCCACCGATTCTCCGGTCACCGGAGAATCGGCGCCATTGACGCTGGCGCGGTCGGCACGGCGCTGGTTCGGGGCCGCTCTACGCAGCCACCCCCGGAGATTCACCGCCCGGGATGGGCCGAGTGGCTGCCCAAAAAAACGCCGAGTCCCACCGCTACCGTTCACATCGTTGCGTCGGGGCCGGCGCGGAGAAGGAAGCTACCGTGCATCCGTGCCGGTCACAGTGCGCATGCAGAGACCAGCGGCGCCCATTTGACGCCGGTATCACCAGCTGGAACGGCGTGGGTCGCTCCAGTGCCGTGCTGGCCGCCTGTCGGGCAGAGGATCGCTGCACTTAGCGGTCCGATGACGCCGTCGTTAAACTCTCCAGTTTTTTCGACGGTGTCAACACTCTGCCTTCAGATGGGAGAATCCCGCCCATGTGGGCCAAACCCATAGATTGTGAAATACATGAAAATAGCAGGTCTGTTGTGGTGGCTGATAATAATTTCCCCCGTATTGACTTTGTGCCAGAGGTTCAGATGGAGAGCAATTTGTTATGTGTGTCCAAGAGGGTTTTTTGACACGCTGTGTTGGTAGTCCAACCAAGGAGGGGGCTTTACTGGACCTAGTATTGTGGAATGAGCCCAGCCAAGTGACCAAAGTTTCAGGAGGGGAACATTTTGGTGATCATAGCTCCGGAGGTTTTAAATACTCATGAATAAGGACAAGGGGCGGGATTCTCCGACCCCACGGTGGGTTGGAGAATCACTGGGGGGCGGCGTAAAACCCGCCCGGCCGCCCCGCAATATTCTCCGGCCCCCCCCCAAAATCCCATCGTCGTGAATCGCGCCGCACGCCTCGGAGAATGTCGAGGACCGGTGCGATGCAACGGGCCCCGGGGCCGCCCCAATTCTCCGGGCCGGGTGGGCCGAAGTCCCGCCAGGCTGACCACGGGTCATGCCGGTGTAAATCAAACCACCTATTTAACAGCGTCAAACAGTCATGATGGTTGACACGGCCATCGTGGAGGTAGGGGTCAGCGTGGGGAGGCCGCTGGAGAAATGGCGGCACAGCCGCAGATGGGGGGGGTGGGTCATAGGAGCTGTTGAAGTGTATGTGCCGGGGGGGGGGGAGAGGATGGGGAGGGAGGGAGGGGGTGGGGTGGAGGGAGGGGCTGGGGGAGAGGGAGGGGCTGGGGGGAGGGATTGGCTGGGGGGAGGGAGGGGCTGGGGGGATGGATGGGGTGGGGGCTGGGTGCAGAGGGAAGGGCTGGGTGGAGGTAGGGGCTGGGGGGAGGGAGGGGCTGGGGGGAGCGAGGAGCTGGGGGGCTGGGGGGGCTGGGGGGAGGGAGGGACTGGGGGGAGCGAGGGGCTGGGTGCGGAGGGAAGGGCTGGGGGGAGGGAGGGGCTGGGGGGAGGGCCTGGGGGGGAGGGGTTGGGGGGTGGGGATGTGCTGTGGGGGAGGGAACGGCTGGAGGGGAAGGAGGAGCTGGGGGAGGATCTGGGGGAAGGGGTTAGGGGGTGTGGTGGAGCTGTGGGGGAGGGCGGGGCTGGGGCAGAGGGAGGGGCTGGGGGGTGGGAGGGGCTGGGGTGAAGGAGGGGCTGGGGAGAGGGAGGGGCTGGGGGAGGGAGCAGCTGAGGGAGGGGCTGGGGGGAGTGTATGGCTAGGCTGTGGGGAGAGGCTGGGGGAGGGGGCTGCGGGAGAGAGGGAGGGGCTGGGGGGAGGGGGAGCAGAGGGGGTTCAAGAGGGGTGTTGGAGAGGGTGCATAATGGAGAGGGTGCGTGATGGAGACGGGGCATGCCGGGGAGGAGAGGGGGGCATGTTGGGGGGGTGCGTGCCGGGAAGGAAAGGGGGGGTGTTGGGGAGGGTACGTATCGGGGAGGGGAGGGGGTGGCCGGGGAGGGCGGGTGATGGAGAGGGTGCGTGTCAGGGAGGAGAGGGGGGGTGGGGGGGTTTAAGGACGGTGCGTGCCGGGGAGGGGGGTGGTGTGTTCGCCTGGCCATGTGCCAGCTGGCAACAGTCGCGATCATGCAACCCATGGCACCTGGCTCGGGGGGGTGTATGGGCAATGGTGACATGTCATCTATCCCCCCCCCAACCCCACTCCCACCCCCCAACCCCCAACCCCTGCAGGCAGTTATGTTTGGTCATCACCCAGCGACGTTGGCCGCCGTGGCAGGAGCCGCACTTCCCCATGTTGCCCTCGGGGAGCAGGAGGAGGAGTCTGCCAGGGAGGCAGCGGAGGGTGCCGCAGAGGAGCGTGGCGCAGGGAGGCAGCTGGCAGCCGCCCAGGCTGGAGTGCTGCCCATGCGACAGGACGAGGAGGAGGAGGAGGGAGAGGAGGAGGAGGGGGAGGAGGGGGAGGTGGTGCCACGGCGACGGAGACGCCCGATGAGGCCCCGTGTGTACCGGCCCGGCTCGTCGTACCAGGACCTCATGGACCAGGGATGCAGGAGGAGACTCCGGATGAGCCAGGAAACCATTGCCCATATCTGCCATCTGATGGCACACCTGGCACCGCGTGGCACTGGGGGAGGACACCCTCTCCCCGTGGCCATCAAAGTTACAGTGGCCCTGAACATCTATGCAATGGGGTCATTGCAGGCACTGAGTGGGGACCTGTCCGGCATCTCGCAGGCATCGGTGCATGGGGGGTGGGGGGGGGGGGCTGGGGGGGGAGAGGGAAGGGCTGAGGGAGGGAGAGTCTGGGGGGGAGGGAGGGGCTGGGGGGAGGGAGGGGCAGGGAGGGAAGGAGGGGCTGGAGGGAGGATCTGGAGGGAGGGGTTGGGGGGTGGGGAGGTGCTGTGGGGGAGGGAGGGAGGGGCTGGGGGGGAGAAAGGGGCAGGGACGGAGGGAGGGACAGATGCCCTATATGCCATTGCGGACTGCTGCATCCACTTCCCTGTGCATCGGGACAGCCAGGATGCCCGGGCAGCGGGCGTCGCTGCCGTGGCCAGGGTGCCAATGGTCCAGGGGTCGATTGGATGCACGTCGCCAAGCGGCCACCTGCGGATAACAGGACTGTGTTCACGAAAAGGAAGGGGACCTATTCCATGAACGTGCAGGTGGTCTGTGACCACCGCATGAGGATCCTGCACCCCCCCCCACGCTTCAGACAGGGCACAAAGGCAGCTTCTGCAGGTGTGAAAGTGATTTTAATAACAAACAGTTCATATACGTGCCCTAGCCCCAGAACTAATCTGTGCCCTGCACCCGTGCCAACTTCCTCAGTGTATAATTTTTTGTCCTTACGTCTAGGTGGTTCCGCAGACGGTTCAGCTGAACTGGAGGTGGACTCCTGTGATTCCTGCCCTATGACTAGGGACCCCTTTGGCGGCCATTTCCTGGGGTGGCCCGGCCTAGATGGGCCAGGCTGCGGCTTGGGCAACTGGGATTGCGAGCTGCAAGCCGGTCCTGCCCGTTGCCCACCAGATTCACCTGGGACGGAGGTGTGGGGGGGGGGAGTCCGAGGTGTCGCGGTGTTCCGGGACCTCCCCTACAGGGGGACCCGGAACGGGCCCCAGCATCTCCTCCTCCCTCGGGGTGCCCGAAGACCCCGTACCTCTACATGGGTCAGTGATGCGAACGGACCGAGCACCTACCGCTGCCAGTTCTGGAGGTCCGCCCTTGTAGCAACAAGGATCTGCAAGTTTGCAGCCATGGAGCTCAGGTAGTTGGCCATCCCTGCCTGGGCGACGCCGGCTAGCACCTGGGCAATGGCCCCGATGCCCTCAGCGATGGCCTGCTGAGACTGGGCCACTGCCTGCAGAGACTGGGCTACGGCCTGCTGAGACTGGACCACATCATTGAGCGCCTTTGCGATCTGCTGCTGGCTCTGGCTTATGGCTGCCTGTGAGAGGGCAGCCATGTCCTGGGCCACGGACGCTGCCTGCACGGAAAGCCCCACACCTTGCATACTGCGACCCATGTCTGACACCATGGGGGGATATGGGGTAAGGGGGATTATGGGGAAGGGGGGATGGGGAAGGGGGGATATGGGGGAAGGGGAATATGGGGGAAAAGGATATGGGGGAGGAGGGATATGGGGGGAATGGGGGAAGGGGGATATGGGGGAAGGGGGCATGGGGGAAGGGGGAAAAAGGGGGAAAGGGGATTTGGGGGAAGGGGGATATAGGGGAAGCAGATATGGGGAGGGGATATGGGGGAAGGGGGATAAGGGGAAGGGGGATGTGGGGCAGGGGGGGATATGTGGGGTCTCACTTGGTGCTGCACGATGGGTGGCCATTTTGGCAGGTCTCCGGGGGGGGGGGGTTGGCTTTTGTTCAGTGACGCCGCGCGCGTCCGTGACGGGTGACGCCGTTGCGAATGGCGTCATGCCGCAACTAGCCCAATTCCGGACGGAGAATTTGCGACGTTTCAGGGGGCCCGGCGCCGGAGTTGTTTCGCGCCCTTTTTGGCGCCGGGTTTGGGCCATCGCGCCGATTCACGGGGAGTCCCGCCCCAGGTCTCCAAACTGGTTCAGTCCCACAATAATCGTGTGTTTCCCCATTGAGTACTCCAGATTGTGCTGTTCAATGTATCTCACATTGTCCTCCCATATCTTTCTCCTGTACGTCTCTTCTTCCTGAATAAAGACACGGGGTGGGTTTCTCCCCTACCCGGCAGGGCGGGGGGGGGGTACCGGCGGGATGGAGTGGTGTGAACGACTCCGCCGTCGGGCCACTCCAAAGGTGCGCATTTCTCCGCACCTTTAGGGGCCAAGCCCTCACCTTTAGGGGATAGGCCCGTGCCAGAGAGGTTGCCATCCCGTCGGCTGACGTGGAAGGTCTTTGGCACCATGCCAGCCGGGGCCGAAGGAACTCTGCCGGCCGGCGGAAGTCCGCGCATGTGCGGGGGCATCAGCGGCTGCTGACGTCATCCCCCGTGCATGCGCAGGGGGGGGGATCACCTTCGCGTCAGCCATTGTGGAGGCTATGGCCGACACGGAGGGGAAAGAGTGCCCCCATAGCACAGGCCCGCCTGCGGATCGGTGGGCCCCGATCGCGGGACACATCGCCAAGCGACCCCCCCAGTACCCCGGAGCCCGCTCGCGCCGCCTGGTCCCGCCAGTAAGGGAGGTGGTTTAATTCATGCTGGCGGGACCAGCATTACAGCAGCGGGAATTCGGCCCATCGCGGGCCGGAGAATCGCCGGGGGGGGGTCCCACCGACCGGCTTGCTGCGATTCCTGCTTCCGCCGAATCTCCGGTGCCGGAGAATTCAGCGGCCAGTGGGGGCGGGATTTACGCAGACCCCCGTCGATTCTCCGACCCGGCGTCAGATTTCTCCGCACCTTTAGGGGCCAAGCCCGCACGTTTAGGGGCTAGGTCCGTGCCGGACTGGTTGGCGCCCCGAAGGGACTCCGCCGAAGGGACTCCGCCGAAGGGACTCCGCCGAAGGTTGGGGCCGAAGGGACTCCGCCAGCCGGCGGCAGTCCGTGCATGCGCGGGAGCGTCAGCAGCTGCTGACGTCATCCCCGTGCATGCGCAGGTGGCGGGTGTCTCCTACGCGTCGGCCATGGCGAAGGCTGACGGCCGCGCGTAGGAAAAGAGTGCCCCCACGTCACAGGCCCGCCCGCGGATTGGTGGGCCACGATCGCGGGCCAGGCCACCCTGGGGGCACCCCCCGGGCCAGATCGCCACGCGACCCCCCCAGGACCCCGGAGCCCGCCAGCGCCGCCAGGTCCCGCCGGTAAGGTTAAATCCACGCCGGCGGGACCGGCATAGAAGAGGCGGGACTTCAGCCCATCGTGGGCCTGAGAATCGCCTGGGGGGGCCCGCCGACCGGCTTGGCGCGATTCTCGCTCCCGAGAGTTTGGCGGCCGGCGGTGGTGGGCTTCACGCCGCCCACCAGCGTTTCTCCAGCGTGGGGTCGGAGAATCCCGCCCATGAAGACAGTCAGATTCTAGCATCTTTAATTAGTGAAATTATACATTAGCTTTAAAAATCCCTGTGCAAAAGTTGAAATAACATTTTGCAGTCGGATTTCCATCTTCTCACCCCTATCGGAGATGTTACACTCAATCCCTCAATCCCTTTCTCATAGAGAAACAAAGATAAACTGGATTAGACCCTCACTTGGAGAGATCCACACTGAAAGTTGTCACCATCGGTAGTTCCTCATAACGAGGACGATGTCTGCAAGCTGGATTCTTGGTTTCGATGGTAACTAACAGGTGCCGAGTGGATCCCCAGTGAACTGAATTCCACCAATGGGAACCCCCATTGAACTGAATTCCACCAATGGGATCCCCCAGTGAACTGAATTCCACCAATAGGATCACCCCAGTGAACTGAATTCCACCAATGGGATCCCCCCAGGGAACTGAATTCCACCAATGGGATCCCCACAGTGAACTGAATTCCACCAATGGGATCACCCCAGTGAACTGAAACCCACCAATAGGTTGCCACCCCCCCCCCCCCCCCACCCCGATCCCCGCACTAAGTGTGGGAGCAAGAAGTAATAGCCCTTGGGTGAAATTTTCCCATTTTTTGCCAAAGCATGGTTTTGGGCAGGAAAAGTGGTGATTAGCCCATGGATGGCAGTAGCAGATTTTCGCTGGATATTTTTAGCCACATTTTTTCACTGGATTCACACCATGCCCATGGTGGGCAGCCTCTGATCTGCGCGCCTCGCCCTCAGCTTTCAATCAACGGAGTGCCCCACTTAAATGCCACCCCAGTACTCCCCAGCTACAACTTCATGGTCCAACACAGACAGCAGGGTGGTGGCAGACAGCAGGCTGCCTCCACTTCCACTGTGGATCCTGGGGGATACACCAAGACCTAGCGGCAGGGTTAGATAGGTGAAGAAGCTCTAGTTGCACAGCCTGGGAACGGGTGTTAGGCACGTTTGGATCATGACCATCTATATAAGTGAACACCCACTCTGCAAATGAAATAAATCTCACATTAGCAACCAGTCTATGGCTCCCTGATCTCATAAAATCTCTTCCTGAAGAGCCGCTGAGATAACTGTCTCCACGTTCCACATGAGGCTGGATACTCACTGCACAGCCTCCTCAACCTGCCCTCTGAAAGGCTGCAAGCTTATTGGTTGGCGTTCGCTCAAAGTGACAGAACACATCAGTCATGCCGGTTTCTCCGAGGATGTCCCCCACAATGTTCCGTGGCCACCACTCAAACCAATCATTGCTCAGCACATGGAGCCCAGCAGCCAGACCGTTGTGAAAAGTGTGCATCTGCCTGGAATGATACTGAACCTCAGGGCCACACCTAACCAAAGAGAAGATTAGATCGGGAGAGATTAAACTGACGCTGGGCAATGAGAGTATGGGAGCTGTCTTCAGCCAAACAGAAGTCAGACATTTGCATGAGCCCATTGAAGAAAAATACGCTGTCCCTGTTGTAATGATATGTATAGTGTCGGGCGTGTAAAGGGGTAACAAGATGATGTTCATATATCTCAACACGAGATGGCACCACAGAGTAGTCATATAAACATTCTGGGCTGGATTCTGCATCAGCCCCGTGCCGAAATCGCGTTTGGAGCGGGGGCGGAGAATCAACATTTACACCCGATTCGGGCCCAGCGCTGCTCCCGTGAATTATGCGGCGCAGCTGGGGGGCATTGCCAGAGGTCCTCCCAGCGATACTCCGGTCCCGACCGGCCGAATTCCCGACGCCGTGTTTCTAACCACGTCTGGCCGGTCGGGACTCTCACGCAGCGGCTGCGGATTCAGTCCACGGCCGCCCTGGTGGGGGCCTGGGAGATCCAGCACCGGGGAGGCCTTAAGGGCGGCCGGGGCAGTGATCAGGCGGGTCAGATGGAGCGGCGCGGGGCAGATCGGTGGGACCTTGTTTGTTGGTCCAGGTCCGCCGACTGAGTCCGCCATCGCGTTTGGCGCGACCGCTGGAGGCCGCCGCTGTGCGCATGCGCGGACTCAGAACAAGAGTAGTGGGCCCGTATCCACAGCCAAAGCTGCTTGAAGCTCCCCGGGTCCCTGCCAGCCCCTTGCAGGTAAGTGAATTGCTCTTTATTGTTTTCAGTAAAGTCTGGAGTGAAACGCCAGCGTTTTTACAGTGTTTTGTCCCCTGCGTGGGGACACAGCTCCATTTTTGGAAAATCCAGCCCACTGTACCTACCAGAGTTCTGGGAGAGAGAATGAGAGGGATGGTGAGAGACGGTTGAGATAGAGCATTAGTTGTATTAGAGAGTTATTATAGATTTCTGTAGCATAGACTTAATGCTGTTCTTTTATTAGCTATTACTTAGTAAATTGTGCAAATCATTTAAAGTAGTGTAACTAAACTAGCTTCAATGTTGCGACTATGAGAAACCGCTTCCTTCCCATCTGCCGCATCAGTGAGAGTATGCATGCCAGCAGTCAGACAGGAGAGCAATGCACATGGAAGGGATGTCGGGATGATGGTACCTTCTGCCTGGTTATAACCATCCATGAATCAGGTGACTATGAACATGTCACAAGCTCTTCTGCCCCTTCTGGCTATTGCCACTGCCTTCTGGCCTGCCTCCAGTACCTCCTCGACACCCACCACCTCGACATCCTCTTCATCAGAGGAAATATGCTCCTCCTCCATCTCCACAGGCAGCTCCTCCCCCCATTGCAGCACCAGATTGTGAAGGGCATAGCAGACGATCATGATGCATGACACCATCTGCGGATTATATTGCCAAGCTCCACTAGACCAGGCTCCAGAATCGTATCTTCAGCATTCGAATGGCCTGCTCCACTAAAGTGCAAGTAGCAGCCTGAACTTTGTGATATCTGGGCCGGGATTCTCCCGTACCCGACGGGGCGGGGGGCCCCAGCGGGATGGGGTGGCGGGAACCACTCTGGCGTCGGGCCGCCCCAAAGGTGCGGATTTCTCCGCACCTTTAGGGGCAAAGCCCTCACCTTGAGGGATAGCCCCGCGCCGGAGTGGTTGGCGCGCCGCCAGCTGGCGGGACAGGCATTTGGCGCCACGCCAGCTGGGGCCGAAAGGACTGCGGCGGGCGGCTGAAGTCCGCGCATGCGCGGGAACGTCAGCAACTGCTGACGTCATCCCCACGCATGCGCAGGGGGGGTGTCACTTCCGCATCGGCCATCGCGGAGGCTGTGGTCGAGGCGGAAGGAAAAGAGTGCTCCAACAGCACAGGCCCACCCGCGGATCGGTGGGCCCCGATCGCGGGCCAGGCCACCGTGGGGGCACCCCCCGGGGCCAGATCGCCCCGCGCCCCCCCCAGGACCCCGGAGCCCGCACGTGCCGCCAGTCCTGCCGGGAAGGAAGGTGATTTGATTCATGCCGGTGGGACTGGCATGCCAGCAGCGGGACTTCGGCCCATTGTGGGCCGGAGAATCGCCGGGGGGGGCCCGCCGACCTGCGCAGCGCGATTCCCGCCCCCGCCGGATTTGCGGTGCCGGAGAATTCGGCGGCCGGCGAGGGCGGGATTCACGCCGCCCCCCGGCAATTCTCCGATCCGGCGGGGGGTCGGAGAATCCTGCCCAAGTCTCTGCTGCACTCTGTAGCCTCCACAACGGTGCCATCAGCCCCTTGCTCAGGGGGTACCCCTTGCTTCTGCGGAGCCAACTCTGTAGTCGCTGCACTTCGTCAAAAACATCAGGGATCTGAGTGGGGTTCAGGCTGTATGAATTGTGAACTCTCCCCGGGAACCTAACACACATCCAGAGGATCTGCTTTTGTATGGTTGAAACTAGCTGAATATTTAGGGATTGAATCTCCTCGGTTGTGATACTGCACTCCTTCATGCCATGTGGACTGGAGAAGCACAGGAATGCTGTCACTGGCTCCCTGCAATTGTGGAAAGCCTGCAATCTGGGAAAATCCCATGGCTCTTGTATCCTGGCTAACCTGATTCTGGTTAAAATGGATGTAGTTTTGAGACCTTGCGAAGAGTGTAACTATGACCTCCCTGATGTATTTATGAGCAGGCGCATGTGACCTACTGCAAAGGTCACCCATATAGTCCTGAAGGGAGTAAAATGTGAAAATGTTGAGGGTGGCTGTGGCTGTCAAAGCTACAGGCAGTGGATACCCTACACATCCAGTGATGCCAACTCCTGGAGAAGGTTGAACAAGTGAGCCACCATGTCTCTGGACAGGTGACATCATCGTCGACACAGTTTCCACTCATCTCTAGGAAGTGTAGGTGCCATTTGTAGCTCCTGGGCCAGAGAAGGCCCCTCCGAGCGGTCGTTCTCTGGGGTCCCTGTGGCAACGGAGTAGGCTCCAATACCGCTACCTCCTCAGGGTTCTACTCCTGCTTCTGGAGAGTCAGGCTCCTTCTCTTGATGTCTTCTCTCCTCTCAATGCACTCAAAGAATTTTTTTGAATTCATTGACGGGATGTGGGTGTTGCTGGTTAGCTCAGCATTTACTGCCCATCTCTGGTTGCCCTTCAGAAGGGCAATGTGGGCTGCCTTCATGAACTGCTGCAGTCCTTGAGGTGTAGGTACACCCATTGTGCTGTTCAGGAGGATGTTCCAGCATTTTGACCCAGCGACAGTGAAGGAATGGCGATATATTTCCAAGTCAGGGTGGTGAGTGACTTGGAGGGGAACTTCCAAGTTCTGATGATCCCAGGTTTCTGCGCTCTTGTTCTTCTAGATGGTAGTGGTCGTGGCGTTGGATTATGCTGTTTAAGGAATGTTGGAGAGTTACTGCAGTACATCTTGTAAATCGTACACACAGCTGCAACAGTCCATTGTTGGTGGAGTATTTGAACGTTTGTGGAAACAATCAAGTGGACTGCTTTATCCTGGATGGTGTCAAGCTCCTTGAGTATTGTTGGAGCTACACGCATCCACACAAGTGGAGAGCATTCCATTACACTCCTGACTTGTGCCTTGTTGATGTTGGACAGGCTTTGGGGGGCGGGGGGGGTCAGGAAGTGAGTTACTCATCATAGGATGCCTAGCCTTTGACCTGCCCTGGTAGCCACAGCATTGATGTGGCTAGTCCAGTTCAGTTTCTGATCAATAGCAACCCCCAAGATGTTGATTGTGGGGAATTCAGCAATGGTAATGCCATTGAATGTCAAGGGACAGTGGTTAGATCCTCTCTTGTCGTAGATGGTCATTGCCTGGCACTTGTGTGGCGCGAATGTAACTTGCCACTTGTCAGCCCAAGCCTGGATATTGTCCGGGTCTTGTTGAATTTGGACATGGGCTGCTTCATTATCTGAGGAGTCGCAAATGGTGCTGAACATTGCGCAGTCATCTACGAACATCCCCATTTCTGACCTTATGATGGGAGGGAGGTCATTGATGAAGTAGCTGAAGATGGTTGGGCCTAGGACACTACCCTGAGGAACTCCTGCAGTAAGGTCCTGGAGTTGAGATGATTGACCTCCAACCACCACAACCATCTTCCATTGTGCCAGATATCATTCCAACCAGCAGAGAGCTTCATCCCCCCCCCCCCCCCACCGAGTCCCATTAACTCCAGTTTAACTAGGGCTCTTTGATGCCAAACTCAGTCAAATACTGCCTTGATGTCAAGGGCAGTGACTCTCACCTCACCTCTGGCATTCAACACTTTTATCCATGTTTGAATCAAGGCTGTAATGAGGTTAGGAACTGAGTGACCCTGACGGAATCCAAACTGAGCATCCATGAGCAGGTTATTGCTGACTAAGTGTTGCTTGATTGCACTTTTATTGACTCCTTCCATCACTTTGCTGATGATGGAGAGTAGACTGATAGGGCGATAATTGGCTGGGTTTAATTTGTCCTGTTTCTTGTGTACTGGACACACCTTGGCAATTTTCCTCATTGCTGAGTAGATGCTAGTGTTGTAGCTGTACTGGAACAGCTTGGCTAAAGGTGCGGCAAGTTCTGGAGCACAAAGCCTTCAGTACTATTGCCGGATTATTATCAGGACCCATAGCCTTTGCAGTGTCAAGTGCCTTCAGTCATTTCTTGATATCAGGTGGAATGAATCGTATTGGCTGAAAACTGACATCTGTGATGCTGAGGACCTCCAGAGGAGACCCTGATGGGTCATCTACTTGGCACTTCTGGCTGAAGATCGTTTCACATGCTTCAGCCTGATCTTTTGCACATACACACTGGGCTCCTGCATCTTTGAGGATGGCAATGTTTGTGGAGCCTTCTCCTCTAGTGAGTTGTTTAATTTCCCACCATCATTCATGGCTGGATGTGGCAGGACTGCAGAGCTCAGATCTGATGTGTTTGTTGTGGAATCGCTTAGCTCTGTCCTTTACTTGCTGCTTAGCTATTTGGCACAAATGGCCAATTTCAAATGCTCCATCTCTCAGTGCAAAGGAAAAGAGAGAGAGAGAGAGTAAACACTGAGGAATCGCCTCCAAGAGTTGACCATTTTCCCATTCACTCTCAGTCGCAGGTGGGCATGGCTGAGGTACTACAGAGCATGGCCCGGTTCTGAGGGGCATTGCTGAAGGTGTGGAAACTCTGGTGCGGACCATGGGAACCGCCGGGTCTGGCAGAGCCAAATGATGCGGTGGCAGCCGGGGCTTGAACCAGCTGCCCCTCCATCCCAAGGTGAACCCCAGGGCCCTATGGGCACTGATCAGGAGGAGGGGCAGCTGTGTGCCAACCCGTCCCCGTCCCATGGAGTGGCAACGGTGGCCACCAGCTCCCCCGAGTTCCACCCCTCTGATGAGGCAGCGTCTCAAAGTCAGAAACCGGAATAGGACGGCACGACAAGTGAGCCCGGGCTCTCCGTCCCCAGAACATGCCCACCAGTGGCATCGAAGGCCACAGGACGAGGTAAGCAGCTGGCTGCCTCCACCTCTGATGTGCAACCTTGGGAACACAGTCATAGTGGCAGAGCTAGGAGGGCCAAGCACGTTGAGGATCTCTGAGGGCACCGAGGGAACGGGGGGGTGGGGGGATTCAGGGGTGGAGGGTGGCATCATCGGGAGAGTGGGGACTTTTATTATATTAAAAATCTTTTGCTCAACCATTATGATGCCTCTGCCATTTCCTTCCGCAATGCGGGCTGACTCCCGGACCCTTTGCCCATCTCACCGAGCATCTCCCGTCCCCCCCAACTCCCCATGGCGCTCACCCACCCTCCGGCCGTGGACATGTCCCCGGAGCTGTGTCCCTTCCCCTGGGTGTTTGGATGTTGGCTGCTGCATGTGTGGTGTTGCCTCCCACAGTGTTCAAGCACAGTGTCCAGGCATCATGGTGCAATTGGGATGCTCGGC
This sequence comes from Scyliorhinus torazame, assembly GCF_047496885.1. Taxonomy (NCBI): domain Eukaryota; kingdom Metazoa; phylum Chordata; class Chondrichthyes; order Carcharhiniformes; family Scyliorhinidae; genus Scyliorhinus; species Scyliorhinus torazame. Next base: position 64,113,658 of record NC_092724.1, on the reverse strand, counting down.
AATGAGCCCCACATGCTCCATGGACCACCTACCCACGGAAATCCACTTGGCATGTGGCAAGTGCTCACCTACCCGCGATTGCCAGTTCCTTATTAGCAACAGCCATCAGCCGCGCATGCCAGAGGCCTCAGCATAGGGGGGTTTAATGGGTGGTCATTGGGGCAGATGGACAGGGACAAGGCATGCGTCTGGAACGGGTATACATGATCCAGGGGTTTACATGGTTGTGCCACGAGCAGTTGTCCCTGGTTGCCCCCACCAGTGTAACCCCTCCCCCATGGTGGCCCACCCCTGCAGAGGGACCCTCACCCCCAGCCGAGGGTCCCCCGCCCCACCTGACAACACCAGGCTCTTTTCCTGTGAGCAAAGATGGCTACTCACCTCCTCAGCTCCCCACTGAAGCCCTTCCGTCAGGTTCACCTTTTCCAAATGAGTACTAATCGGGGCCAGCGTGAGCACTCTCTGGGAAGGCCGCTGAATGACAGGAGGCCGTTGGATATGGGGTCGCTCTGATTAATAGTATGGAAATGGGTGATGATTGGTTTCTCTCCACGCTATGGCAAGATCCCGATTTCGCCTAGGGGAGCGGGCTGGTTGCATCGCTAACTGTTTGGCACCTGGCGCACTTCTTGTTTTTGGCCTCTCCCTCTATTCACTGCCCTAGTTACGCTCTCGCTCAAGCGTAACGATGCCGGATAATCTTGCCCGGAAAATCTTGCCGTTTTCCCCCCTGTTTTTGGCCTCTGGTGATATTTTGTGCCGCCGTTAATTTCACCCACAACAAGCTGGGTGCAAAAACCCGGCCAGAATGTTTCTCACCAGCCAGAATAATGGGTTTTTGTGCTGTATTGTCTGCTCCTACCATAATAACTATGCAGGCATGGGGAACACACCAGATCACTGGCAGGCGGCCACTGATTCACTCTCACCACCATCAGGTAACCGCTTCCTCATTCCGTGCGCCATATTCAAACAGCAGCCACTCACGGTCTTCTCCAATTTGCCAGCCCAGGGTTGCAACACAAAAAAAATGGCCCCAAAACCCAAGAAGATTGCAGCGTCCAGATTCAGTGACACATCACTGGAGTGCTTGCTGTACACTGTCAAGCCCCACTGCAACCTGCTCTGGTCACAGGAGGTTCACCAATGTGACCAAGGCTTGGGAGGCATTGGCAGTGGTGGGTAGTGCCAATGCCTTGCAGAAGAGGTCCCGCACCCAGTATGGGAAGATGATGAATGATCACATCCATGCCACCAGGATATTTCATATCACATATCCATTCCAGTCAACAGGGAACCCACCTCTGCCACTTTAACTCCAAATTAGAATTCTCAATAACTTACCAAGTGTGTGGAATTCCTCCCCCTTCACAGTCAGCTGAATATTTAGAATAGGCTCCACACTAGAACAAATTCCCCTTTTACCTCGGTGTACTGCTTCTTATATTGAGATTTCCAGCTCTTCCAGTCTTCATCCAGTTTTGAATCGAATGTGTGGCCTGAAGCTACAACCAGAATCGACAGCAGCACACAGCCCAGAAACAGAGAGAGCTTCAAGATGGACAATCTAATGGAGCAAAACCAATGGCATCAGACATGGAGCAGACAATATTCACAGATTACTGGGAAAATAGCTGTTTGGTAAAATTATTCTGTAAAGATAACAAAACATACAAATAATATCCTCCTCAATCAGTTTTCAATCACTCTCACTGTTTTACATTTTAGCTTCATTGAGCAGAAAAAAATATTTCATGGTCATATTCTGTGGATTGGAATCATCACGACTTTAAATTTAAGTTAAATTTAAGTTAAATTATCTTGGATATGGGGCGGGATTCTCCGATATCGGCGCGATGTCCGCCGACCGGCGCCAAAAACGGCGTGAATCAGTCCGGCATCGCGCCGCCCCAAAGGTGCGAAAGTCTCCGCATCTTGAGCGTCCGAGCCCTCACCTTGAGGGGCTAGGCCACCAAATACAGAAAGCACACAATTATCTTATACTTTAATGACTATTACTATGGAAGGAATACTATCGCAGCACAACGTAAAACTTACATACACAATTTTAGCAATCTTTTAAAAGGACAAAATAGGAGCATGCACCCCCTTTCCCCAAAGCCTCAACCACTATACTAGTCCCGGGAGCTTCACAAGCCGCTGCGGGATACTTACAATCCAAGGCTGATGTTGTAGGAGCAGAGAGTTCAGCAAGAGCAGAAGATCCTAAGAGATCAAATGGCCGTTTGACCACCCTTTTTATAGTCCAAAATCCAAGTTTATTTCGCTTCAGTCCAGCTTCTTTTGTGTGAGCATGTAAGTTAGCATTTCAAAGTTCCCGCAGGTCCTGCCCCTTCTCCTGATAGGTCCAGGGTGTGGTGTTGGGTGCTCTGAGGTAGAGATGAACCAACACGGTTGCAATTGGTACAACGCTGTTTTATTTCAACTTGTTATTTACAGATCTGTCCTGGTACTCAGCACGTGGTGACTCTCTGAGTGTGTTGTTAATCAGGTCCTGTCCTTGTCCTGGTCTCCAGATCTACTGACGACCAGGTGTCGTGTTTCTTGTCTTATACTGTCTCTGTCCTTGTCTGTGATTGGCTGTCGTGTTATGTGTGCTAATTGGTCTGTTGGTCTGTCTGTCATGATATGTGTGTTTGAATATCATGACATCCCTCCTTTTTTACAAGATTATGTGCCTACGTAGTTATAAATATGAATGTGTCCTGAGTGCAGCTAAAGGTGTGTGCGCGTGATATTTACAGCATGTGCATGTGGCGTAACTATATACATGGGGCGATGTCAGGTGTGGCATGCTAACGAGGTTGTACCATAACAAAAGAAGAAAAACTTTGAAGTGTGGTCCAGTCAAACGAGATCTGGAACGATAAAACAGTAACATGTTACAATATAATAGTTTCTAAACTTTGACGTGTGAACAGTCTCATAAGTCCAGTCTAGTAGGTGGGCGACGAATACGGGTTGACCGCCTCAAGGGTGGGTCGAGAACCACCGGCTGAGGTGCGAGCCTGGCCACGGGTGGCGACAGAAGTGGCATGGTATATGGCAGCTCCACGAAGTCACTATCAGGAACCATTGGAGGACGCGGCGTCTGTGTATGGTTCCGTTGCGAGCGTGGAAGTAGGCGAAGGGCTCGCCGATTGCGCCTACACACCGATCCATCCGTCATGCGTACCAGGAACGAGATGGAGTCTTTTTCTTTTTATGTTTGTGGTGGTGCTGTCGGATGGCATCTTGTAGCTGATGGGTCGTTGACATTGAAGAGGTACCATCAACAATATCATTCAAGGGCATGAATGTGCCAGATGTTGAAGTTGGATGAGACTGTGCATACTGGTTCTGGCCACATGCTGTGCTGGAAGGGTGATTCTGCTGAGAAGCGTTGAAGTATGTCGCTTTGGAGACAGAATTGCTGCTCGCATCAATGTCTGGTGATGGTGTGAAACTAGAACCTTGCATCTGATAGGAATATGCTGTCTGGCCAGGCTGTGGTGCAGCAAATCTTGGGCAGTAACTAAGGCATCCAGTCTGTAGTGCAGATTGCGCTGGCGGTAGTCCTCCTTCGGTCTTGATTCCATTAGTGGGCAATCCACAGTGCTGGCCTGTTTGAGAATATGCTGCATAGACTGCTGGCTGCTGCAGGCTTGAATACTGGGTCTGTCCAGCATGAGCTGTCATTGGCCGCACTGTCGGTGTGGAACAAATGTGTGGACATAGCTGTGGTGAAAATTGGTGTATTCCTCTTGGACTGTCGCTGCTGCTTATTATTGCTGACCCAGTGTGATTGTCACATGATCCATCTCCTGTCGTTGTGGCATCTGCTGTCACCCTGAGCGTGCCATCACTGAGGTTGCGACACTGCCTGTCTGGAGTAAAGTCTGGCTTACGTGAATCAGAGTCGCCGTTTGGTTGCTCCCCATCTGGAGTCTGGTCTGTTTTTTGTTGATGCTCCCCGTCCAGAGTCTTAGCAGGTTCACTGGAGTCAGCTGAGATGTCTTGAAGCTGCATTTCTGGAGTCGGAACATGCAGGAATGCATTGACTAGTGGAGAGGTTCGAGCAATTGAGGGTGGAAGTAGTGTGGTGTCACCGTAGTTACCAGTGGTCTCACCGTGATCGTCGAGTGCCTCTGTACGCACTAGCTGAGGTCTGTCACTTTGCACCTTTTGCATGGGAAGTGGGATGCTGTCGTCACTCGTTTCACATACCGTGGGTAGATCCTCAGTCGCTGCTTGCTGTTCACTAGTGTTGGGTAAATTGTCAGAGTTTTCATCTGGTGGTGCAAACCATGTCGGTGGACTGTCATTGTCTTGCCGTTGTCCTTCATTTGGGCTTTTCTTCTTTGGAATTTTAAATCTTCCCCCAGACATTACAAAACCTTGTTCATTTCCCTCAATTTCTCCCATATGTAGGGCATCAAATGTTGGATCCAATGTTTCTTTTGTCATTGTACTAGTTTCGAAAGAACAGTCCGTTTCAATTTTCTTCTCAGTTACTTCATATGTATCCTTTTCTAATGTACATGCCTTCATAGTCTCTGGGTCTGATTTTGCTGGGACTGGCATAGTCACAGTCTCTCTTTTACTGTTCTCAATTGCCCACATTCCACTCCCCAGACATAAATGCTTAATCTCTGGAGTTAATGTGGTACAATGGATAATCGGGTCGACCTTATCTGCATCTTCCCCATCACTGGAAAGCACAATTGGTTCTCTTGAAACTGCTGCGGGTTTTAAGTGCTTTGTCTGGCTACTCGATGTCGGTGTCCTCAGGATTCTTGCTCCAATGTTCTGCTCATTTATCAGTGGAGTGTGCATAGGTTCAATGCAATCAATATTCCTATCAGAGTTTGAAGAGTCATTACTGACTAACTGCTGGTCTCTGAAGTTGGGACTTTGCGGTTTTGTGTTGAAGGGAGACAGTTGTCCCTGCTGGAGATATGATTCAGGTTGTGTTATTTCCATTAAATGAGGATCAATGTCTTGTCCATTTTTCGATCCGTACTAAAACAATGGCAATTTTCAGTCTGCTCCTTGCAAGTTAGACATACAAGTAATTTCTTTAGCAAATCCTCAGCATCCTTCTGTGACTGTGCAGCATTATTAATATCTCTTCGGCTATAATGATCCTGAAGGTCAGCGCATAATCCTTTTTTCTTCGGCCTTGGAAGAGGCGATTCTTTTGGCTTGTCTTCATTTGGGCTTGAACAGTCATCAGCGCTGTGCCCTTCATTGTAGCATGATAGACCGTCATGGTCGTCCTGCTGTGCACTGGAGCGTGGTGGACTGTTATAGCCTTCTTGCTGTTTACGTGAGCATGGCAGACTTGCATCATCTGCCGCTAGTTGGTCAGAGGAGGTTGCTAGACCCTCATAGTCTTGTTCCTGCAAGGACTGTGCATTGGATTCTTGCGTTGCTTCCCTCGTAGGGTCGGGAACCCTGAGTGGTGCATGGACCACGCTCTGTGTGGCAGCAGGCCGCTCTGTGTGTGTCTGTACCGCTTTCTGTCTCTTAATTTCAGGCTGCTGCATCATCCTGCACTGATGAGTTGGGACGTCGTATCTGCTGGGTTGAATATCCTCAGATCCGAAAAGTGAATCAGCATCTGCGTCGGATTCAATGTGGGGGTCGCCAATGTTCAACACAAAAGGTTCGTCCGGGTCGTAGTCATCTAGGACCATGGAGCTGTCATTGGGCTCGCGAGGACGGAAAAAATTTAAAGATCGGTATCGAAGTATTCGACGTCAGAATCATCGGTTTGTGCATAGGTAACTGCTTGTTGCAGGGTTCTTCGGAGGTTAAATTAATTTCCTGGTTCAATTTGAGGCATCGTGCTGTCATTCCAGGTGAAGGAAGGTTGTTTTACAGCTTTAAAAGATTTTTTCTTTGATTTGGGACGTTTCCCCTTTAAATTGGATTTGGGATGTTTCCCCTTTAAATTGGTGCAGCCTGGGGCCTCTGACATCATGACGGGCGTGACGGAGCATGTAGGAAGCGATTGCGCATGCGCAGATCGCTGTTCCTTTACCGATGGCCGTTTTCTTGATTGAGCATGCACGGCATCTCGCGCATGCGCAGACAAAACTTCCGGTTCTGCGCACTTCTCGCGCAACTGCGCTAGTGTAATACCTTTAGCAAGATGGCCGCCGACGTCGACCAAAATCGCTCTCTGGTCCGGGACCTCGGCCTCGAGGTGAGTACTGGCGCTTCTCTTACCTTTCCTTGCCGATTGGAGTGTGTTTTCCTCACAGTATTTGCCGAATTTGTCCAGGACTGCCTGGAAGTCGTACCTGTTTTGCCCCTTGGAGAACTTGAATTTTTAAAAGATTTCTTCTGCGTTGCACCAGCGATGGTGAGGAGAAACTCTATTTTTTCATCATCGGCCAGGTCTTTAAGTTTGGCTGCCACCAGGAAGAATTCAAACGCTTGCCGGAATCGCTGCCAGTTTTCGCGGAGATCACCGTGGCACTGGAGCGGCTGCGGAACCGGGAGCTCGTACATCTTGCCTGGGTATTGCTGGTTGTCTCTGTACGCTGAGGTATGGCGGCGGGTATCGATCCACTCACTTGGTACCATGTAGTGTTGGGTGTTCTGAGGTAGAGATGAACCAACACGGTTGCAATTGGTACAACGCTGTTTTATTTCAACTTGTTATTTACAGATCTGTCCTGGTACTCAGCACGTGGTGACTCTCTGAGCGTGTTGTTAATCAGGTCCTGTCCTTGTCCTGGTCTCCAGATCTACTGACCACCAGGTGTCGTGTTTCTTGTCTTATACTGTCTCTGTTCTTGTCTGTGATTGGCTGTCGTGTTATGTGTGCTAATTGGTCTGTTGGTCTGTCTATCATGATATGTGTGTTTGAATATCATGACACCATAGCCAGCTCCAGTCTTAAACGGCTTCCTGCCCGCTCCATTATCCTAGGAGATCGCGGTCTTCCACATCTCGTTAAGAAGATGGGATTTTCGAGTCTGCCATTCGCTCGAGATTGCTGCCATTATGACCTGATTATGCTGATGGGTTTTTCAGCTCCGATGGAGACAAGGTCATTATCATATGTAAGGAGTGCTTACCAACACATTGTTTCTTGGCTGGGAGAGTTTCAGGGCTATTAGCATTTCCATTGTGCCCTTTGCTGATCCAATTAGTGCTGTCTGTCTACTGATGAGTTGTAAGTCCAGGGGGGGTTGCTGCAAACATTCCTTTCACACTCACAGACAGCCCTGCAAGCCAAGCTTGCTGGGAAAGATTTGGCCAAGAAAGGTGTCCATTTTACAGTTTCTGAGTTTAAAGTCCGGTTTCGCAGTTCAAGGGGACCAGGGGTGCCCGAGATTCTTACAATAAGGACATGCAATAATTTCATCAGTTTGCTGACATCTGTCCAGAGTAGTCCCTTTGAGCCTCCCTTCCTTTTTTACTGCATACGGTAAAGCTCCATCATGTCCTATCCAGACCTCTGCAGTGATGTGAGAGAGATACAGACCGAGTGAGAATTTGGTAATTTGGTGCAGTGAGGTAACCAGGAAAGGTAAGTGGTTAATCTAATTTTACTGTTTTTCAGTTAAAAGTGCAGTGTAGATTAGTGTCTGATTGGCTGAAGCTGCCCCCACCCTAATTGCTGAGAGGCAGTTATCTGGCAGTCACCTGAGGCCTGTTAAGGGGCACAAAGGTACACATTGTATTCTTCTCTTTGAAGTTTTAGTGTGAGTCATCCTAAAGTCTGTATAAAAGACAGGCAGAAAGCGCACATTAGTAAGCATTGCGCAGGTCAAGGAGACACAGCCTGCGTGAGAGAGATACAGACCGAGTGAGAATTTGGTAATTTGGTGCAGTGAGGTAATTCGGTGAAGAGTGGGAGAAGGTGCTTTTTCCCTACTGTTTTGTTCTCTCTCTTTCTTCGGGCCTAATTTCAGGAGCCGTTCGGAGGAGGAGGAGCAGTCTCTGTGAGTATAAAAACCTAACGGTAACTTCCTGTTTTCCAGTTTTTTTTCCAAAAGTGACGTCAGAGGGAAGCTGTGATCTGAGTAGTTGATAGCAAATCTGCCCCAAATTTTAAAAAAAACACAGCTAAACTCATAAACTTAAATTAAACGAATTAATTAATTAGTGATGGCTGGTCAGGTGATGTGCTTGAGCTGCTTGATGTGGGAGCTGGCAGATCCCATTGCGAGCTGCAGCGACCACATCTGCAGTAAGTGTTGGCTGCTCGAAGAGCTCCGGCTCAGAGTTGATGAGCTGGAGTCTGAGCTTCAAACACTGAGGCACATCCGGGAGGGGGAGACTTACCTGGACACTGTGTTTCAGGAGGCAGTCACACCTGTCAGAGTAAGTCGTTTAAATCCTGCCAGTGGCCAGGGACAGCAGGGTGTGACTGCAAGTCAGGCAGGTAAAGGGAACCAGCAGTCAGGAACTCAGGAGCCTCAGCCCTTGACTCTGTCCAACAGGTATGAGGCACTTGCTCCCTGTGTGGATGGCGAACAGGGCTGCAGGAAGGATGAATCAGCTGACCAAGGCACCATGGTTCAGCAGGCCATTCAAGGGGAGGGAGTAAATAGGCAAGTTGTAGTTGTAGGAGATTCTATTATCAGGGGGATAGATAGTATCCTTTGTGAGCAGGATAAAGAGTCCCGCATGGTAAGTTGCCTGCCCGATGCTAGGGTGCGGGACATCTCTGACCGGCTTGAAAGGATACTGGAGATGGAGGGGGAGGATCCAGTTGTTGTGGTCCATGTCGGTACCAACAACATAGGCAAGTCGAGGAAAGAGGACCTGTTTAGAGATTATAAAGAGCTAGGATTCAAATTAAAAAACAGGTCCTCAAGGGTCATAATCTCCGGATTACTGACCGAGCCACGTGCAAATTGGCATAGGGAGGCAAGAATAAGGGAAGTTAACACGTGGCTGAAAGAGTGGTGTGGGAAAGAGGGGTTCCTTTTCATGGGACACTGGCATCAGTTTTGGGACAGGGGGGACCTATACCGTTGGGATGGTCTCCACCTGAACCGAGCTGGGACCAGTGTTCTGGCAAAAAGAATAAATAGGGTGGTCAATAGGACTTTAAACTAAAGATTGGGGGGGAAGGGAAAGTCAGGGAACCAAGAGGTGAAGTAATCAGTGGGAAGCGTAGCTGCTTAGGAATACAAAAAAGCACGAAAAGACAAAACTCAGGAGAGGTTACGATAGTCCCCATCCCACAAAATATGACACAGTGTATGGAAAGGCTCAGTAAACCAAGGTCCACCACACTAAGAAAACAAAAAGGGACGGTCAATAGAGAATTAAAGGTGCTATATTTAAATGCGCGCAGTGTACGGAACAAGGTAGATGAGCTTGTGGCCCAGATTGTGACTGGCAGGTATGATGTGGTAGGTATCACAGAGACATGGTTGCAGGGGGTTCAGGACTGGCATTTAAACATCCAGGGATTCACAACCTATCGAAAAGACAGGGAGGTGGGCAGAGGGGGCGGGGTTGCCTTGTTAATTAGGAATGAAATTAAATCAATAGCACTAAATGACATAGGGTCAGATGATGTGGAGTCTGTGTGGGTAGAGTTGAGGAACCACAAAGGCAAAAAAACCATAATGGGAGTTATGTACAGGCCTCCTAACAGTGGTCAGGACCGGGGGCACAAAATGCACCACGAATTAGAAAGTGCATGTCAGAAAGGCAAGGTCACAGTGATCATGGGGGACTTCAATATGCAGGTGGACTGGGTAAATAATGCTGCCAGTGGACCCAAGGAAAGGGAATTCATTGAATGTTTACAGGAGGGCTTTTTGGAACAGCTTGTGATGGAGCCCACGAGGGAACAGGCCATTCTGGACTTAGTGTTATGTAATGAGCCAGACTTGATTAAAGATCTTAAAGTAAGGGAGCACTTAGGAGGCAGTGATCATAATATGGTCGAATTCAATCTCCAATTTGAAAGAAAGAAGGTAGAATCAGATGTAAAGGTGTTACAGTTAAATAAAGGTAACTACAGGGGCATGAGGGAGGAACTGACGAAAATCGGCTGGGAGCAGAGCCTAGTGGGAAAGACAGTAGAACAGCAATGGCAGGAGTTTCTGGGAGTAATTGAGGACATAGTACAGAGGTTCATCCCAAAGAAAAGAAAGGTTATCAGAGGGGGGATTAGGCAGCCATGGCTGACAAAGGAAGTTAGGGAATGCATCAAAGCAAAAGAGAAAGCCTACAATGTGGCAAAGAGTAGTGGGAAGTCAGAAGATTGGGAAGGCTACAAAAACAAACAGAGGATAACAAAGAGAGAAATAAGGAAAGAGAGGATCAAATATGAAGGTAGGCTAGCCAGTAACATTAGGAATGATAGTAAAAGTTTCTTTAAATACATTAAAAACAAACGGGAGGCAAAAGTTGACATTGGGCCGCTCCAAAATGACGCTGGTAATTTTGTGATGGGAGACAAGGAAATAGCTGAGGTACTAAATAAGTACTTTGCGTCAGTCTTCACAGTAGAAGACATGAGTAATATCCCAACAATTCCGGAGAGTCAGGGGGCAGAGTTGAATATGGTAGCCATCACAAAGGAGAAAGTGCTAGAGAAACTAAGAGGTCTAAAAATTGATAAATCTCCGGGCCCAGATGGACTACATCCTAGAGTTCTAAAGGAGATAGCTGAAGAAATAGTGGAGGCGTTAGTTATGATCTTTCAAAAGTCACTGGAGTCAGGGAAAGTCCCAGAGGATTGGAAAATCGCTGTTGTCACCCCCCTGTTCAAGAAGGGAACAAGGAAAAAGATGGAAAATTATAGGCCAATTAGCCTAACCTCGGTTGTTGGCAAGATTCTAGAATCCATTGTTAAGGATGAGATTTCTAAATTCTTGGACGTGCAGGGTCAGATTAGGACAGGTCAGCATGGATTTAGTAAGGGGAGGTCGTGCCTGACAAACCTGTTAGAGTTCTTTGAAGAGATAACAAATAGGTTAGACCAAGGAGAGCCAATGGATGTTATCTATCTTGACTTCCAAAAGGCCTTTGATAAGGTGCCTCACGGGAGACTGCTGAGTAAAATAAGGGCCCATGGTATTCGAGGCAAGGTACTAACATGGATTGACGATTGGCTGTCAGGCAGAAGGCAGAGAGTTGAGATAAAAGGTTGTTTTTTTGGAATGGCAACCGGTGACGAGTGGTGTCCCGCAGGGTTCAGTGTTGGGGCCACAGCTGTTCTCTTTATATATTAACGATCTAGATGACCTGGCGGCATTCTGGCTAAGTTTGCCGATAATACAAAGATAGGTGGAGGGGCAGATAGTATGGAGGAGGTGGGGAGGCTGCAGAAAGATTTAGACAGTTTAGGAGACTGGTCCAAGAAATGGCTGATGAAATTCAACGTGGGCAAGTGCGAGGTCTTGCACTTTGGAAAAAAGAATAGAGGCTTGGACTATTTTCTAAACGGTGACAAAATTCATAATGCTGAAGCGCAAAGGGACTTGGGAGTCCTAGTCCAGGATTCTCTGAAGGTAAACTTGCAGGTTGAGTCCGTAATTAAGAAAGCAAATGCAATGTTGTCATTTATCTCAAGAGGCTTGGAATATAAAAGCAGGGATGTACTTCTGAAGCTTTATAAAACATTAGTTAGGCCCCATTTAGAATACTGTGAGCAATTTTGGGCCCCACACCTCAGGAAGGACATACTGGCACTGGAGCGGGTCCAGCGGAGATTCACACGGATGATCCCAGGAATGGTAGGCCTAACATACGATGAACGTCTGAGGATCCTGGGATTATATTCATTGGAGTTTAGGAGGTTGAGGGGAGATCTAATAGAAACTTACAAGATAATGAATGGCTTAGATAGGGTGGACATAGGGAAGTTGTTTCCATTAGCAGGGGAGACTAGGACCCGGGGGCACAGCCTTAGAATAAAAGGGAGTCACTTCAGAACAGAGATGAGGAGAAATTTCTTCAGCCAGAGAGTGGTGGGTCTGTGGAATTCGTTGCCACAGAGGGTGGTGGAGGCCGGGACGTTGATTGTCTTTAAGACAGAAGTTGATAAATTCTTGATTTCTCGAGGAATTAAGGGCTATGGAGAGAGAGCGGGTAAATGGAGTTGAAATCAGCCATGATTGAATGGTGGAGTGGACTCGATGGGCCAAATGGCCTTACTTCCGCTCCTATGTCTTATGGTCTTATGGTCCTCCTGTAATGTGCCTACATTGTCTACCTCGAAATCTCTGAGCCTTACTTGGTCACTGGTGATGATGATATGCCCTAAGATCATTCCTAGAGCCTTCCCTGTGAGACCTCTGCAGTGATCATTGAATCAGACTTCAGTCAACTGTCTCATTTAGCAGCCAGATAACTTTGGATGTTTGATCCCAGTGAATAGATGCTCCATCTGCTGATCCACGATGGGACCTATCCTCGATGTACCTGTTCCAAATTTTCCCTCAGCTGTTCTATCATTCACTGCCCATATACACTACAGACGGTCCTATTTTGCTGTTGATCATGGTCTTCCGATTTTTCCTTAATAATTTGATTTCTGGTCCTGGCAAATCCTTCTAACACAGCTACCATATGTCTAGCTGTATTTCCAGTTAATTCTCCCTCTGCGTCCTATCGACTGTTCTCACTGATGGAATTTGGAGCCTGTTTAACCTGCTGGGTCAGGAGTCTAAGTTTATTGTCCAAATTAGCCAAATCAAGGGAATTAATAGTAGATACTCCTGCTCTGTATGCTGGTGCTACATCATCACTAATCCTCTTTTAACTCGCCCTGCTTCTCGTCCATTCCTACCGTCCTTCCTCACAGACTGCAGGTCGGGTGGAGATAAAGTCTTTTAAGTTGGGCAGAGCACCACTTTGGCGGTTGGGTTGTAGCTATAGCCACCACCACAGGTACCAATTCATGGTGGACGTTATCATACAGGATTTTCCCTGTGTATTTTAGGACTAATCAATGTTGTGGTCTGGGAGTGGCTTCAGGGCAAATAGAGCGTGGTGTGTCTGGTGTTGGCTTTTGCCACTTCATTGCCCACTCTCCTAGCCTTTCCAAGTCCTTCTGCAGTCCCCCCTGCTTCCTGAATATTACCTGTGTTGCTACTTCTATTAGCAAACCACAAGCCGCGAGTATGTTTTTTGTGTTGACCAAATGACCACACAACCAGTATGTTAGTTCAAAAGACAGTTTATTATTAAACACAAGACTTATCTCTTTGTGCAATGATACACGCAGCAACGCGTTAAACTACACCTTACAACTAAGATGACCTTTACTTAACTTCTGGATGACCAGCTCTGTGCAGGTAGATAAGGCCTTTATCTGAGTCCCCACGTGTGTCGGCTGGAAATCATCAGGTTCGTCTCGGCTGTGGCTCGTCTCTCTCAGGTAGCGATCGCAGGTCTTGAACTTGGCTGGTCGTTATGCTGCAGTTGGTGTGGGCACAGGCCGGTCCCAAAAGAGACCGATCCCTAGTGCGCAGGGCTTCTTATCCTTCTCCTCTTTCACACCCTTTTGTGCGGTCCCAACTCAGGATCCAATGGATCGAGAGGGTCTCGATCACCCTAATCGATACTGGCCAATTAGGGGCAGGTATCTCGATAGCTGGGCGGGTCCTAGTTACCATTGTCTAAAGTTGTAGCCATCTGGGATGGCCATTTCCTGATTACAAAATGGACACTTTGCAAAGATTGCAGGGTTTGTCTGCATATTGGAGCCGCAGCTCCCAGATAAGACCGAAACTGCAAAGCCATTAGCATACCAATGGCAATCTCCGGGAACAAAAGAGTAACATTTGAGTAACCGATACTGAGGCAGACACCCCGGCGCCAGAGGAGACCAGACCAAAGCAGGCCAACGGCCACCTAGGACACGCCCAGCCATCAGGGCACCTACCCCTTTATTGGAGGAAATCGATAGGACGATCGAGAAACGGCCCAATTAATTGGGGCCAAGTTCAAGGCATGCTCAAAAGTGCGCAAAGCCCTTTTTGGGTATAAAAAGGATCCCCCAAGACAGAATCATTCTCTTGGCTCCGGCTCTCACCGAGGAGAGACCTGCCCAACAGCTGCACCAGAACAAGTAAGTCCAAGGTCAACGCACGCTACCAGACGGACAACCTAGCTGTTCCCCTTCACCACTTCGACCCCAGCAGCCTCAGAACCGAACAACGGCCATTGTTCGTCTGACTGTGTGGGCGCCCGAAGCTAAGTATAGGCTTTAGCAGTACTGATAGTTTAGTCTGTAGTATTTGTGCATGAGTATATTTAACTGTGTGTGAATAAATAAGCATTGACTTTGAACTAACTAACTGGTGTATCGAGTCTTTGATCCGTATTCGGTTTGAACCTTGTGGCGGTATCAAAAGATACCTGGCGACTCCAGAGCAAAACGTAATTAGAATTAAGGAAGGCGAACATATTGACCGCCATATTCAGAGAAATAAAGAGAGAAACAAATAACAATAAAGTACGTATGTCTTTCCAAATAAGGGGAAGCGGCGCCGGTGAGTCTGCTACTGTTGCTATTCCTTAATTTGAGTCTATTGTCCTGGGGAAATCGGTGATTGACCTTTAACAGGTGCATGTTTCAGTTCGGTCTGGTTTTCCTTTGCCCAGTACTGTGTACTGTCTGTGTCCCGACTTGACCACAATTCCTGTTATCCTTGTGGGCGGCCATTCTAAATGGCCACACCTGTCCCTCTACAGATCTTTGTATCATCTGCAAACTTAGCAACAGTGCCTTCAGTTCCTTCATCAGATCATTAATGTATATTTTGAAAAGTTGTGGTTCCAGCACCCACCCCTGAGGCACACCACTAGTCACCGGCTGACATCCTGAAAAAGACCCCTTTATCCCCACTCTTTGCCTTCTGCAGTCAGTCAATCCTCTATCCATGCCAGGATCTTACCCTGAACACCATGGGCTCTTAACTTATTTAACAGTCTCCTGTGGGGCACCTTGTCAAAGGCATTCTGGAAATGTAAATAAATCATGTCCACTGGTTCCCCTTTGTCTAACTTACTTGTTACCTCCTCAAAGAACTCTAACAGATTTGTCAGACATGACCTCCCTTTGACAAAGCCGTGCTGACTCAGTCCTATTTTACCATGCACTTCCAAGTACTCCGCGATCTCATCTTTAATAATGGACTCTAAAATCTTACCAATGACCGAAGTCAGGCTAACCGGCCTATAATTTCCCATCTTCTGCCCCCCTGCCTTCTTAAACAGCGGTGTTACATTAGCCACTTTCCAGTCCTCTGCGACCCTTCCTGCCTGCAGTGATTCCTGAAAGATCACCACCAATGTCTCCACAATTTCCTCAGCTATCTCTTTTAGAGCCGTGGGGTGTAGTCCAGGTGATTTATCTACCTTCAGACCTTTCAGTTTCCCTAGAACCTTCTCCTTAGTGATGGTCACTGCACTCACCTCTGCTCCCTGGTTCTCCTGGTGCTCTGGCATCCCACTGGTGTCTTCCACCATGCCGATTGATGCAAAGTAACTATTCAGTTCCTCCGCCATTTCTTTGTTTCCTATTATTACTTCTTGGGCCACAATTTCCAGTGGTCCAATGTCTATTTTTGCCTTTCTCTTACCCTTTAGATTTTGGAAAAAAACTCTTCCTATCTTCCTTTATATTACTAGCTAGCTTGCACTCAGATTTCATCTTCTCTCCCCTTATTGCTTTTTTAATTGTCCTCTGCTCGCTTTTAAAGGATTCCTAACCTTATTGCTTGCACTAATTCTTGCCACTTTGTATGCTTTTTCTTTTGCTTGTATGCTGTCCTTGACTTCCCTCGTCAACCATGGATGCCTTGTCCTCCCCTTAGCATGTTTCCTGCTCCTTGGGATGAATTTCTGTTGTGCCTCCCGAAGAACCCCCCAAATCTCCTACCATTGCTGTTCCACTGTCTTCCCTGCTAGGCTCCTTTGCCAATCAACTTTGGCCAGCTACTCCCTCATGTCTTTGTAGCTAACCTTATTTAATTGTAATACCGTTACATCTGATTCCAACTTCTCCCTCTCAAATTGCAGGGTAAATTCTATCATATTGTGGTCACTGCTCCCTCAGGATTTCTTCATCTTTAGTTCCCTCATCAAGTCTGCCACATTCCACAAATTCCTTTTTTTGGGATCCACTATCAACCTGATTTTCCCGGTTCACCTGCAGATTAAAGTCCCCCATGATTATTATAATATGGTCTTTTTTACATGCTTTCTCTATCTCCTGATTTATTTTCTGCCCCACAACCTGACTACTGTTAGAGTGCCTATACATAATTCCCATCAGGGTCTTTTTACCTTTGCGATTCTTCAACTCTACCCACAGAGAGTCTATGACTTCTGATCCCATATTGCTCCTTGCCATCGATTTACCTTCATTCCTCACTCACAATGGAACCCCGCCTCTTTGCCCACATGCCTGTCCTTTCGATAGGACACATATCCTTGTCTATTCAGATTCCAGCCCTGATCCCCTTGCAGCCACGTCTCTGTGATGCCCACAACATTGTTCCGGCCAATTTCAATGTGCGCAACATTGTGATGACATGCTGGGTTAGTGCGCAGCTGCAAGTCCCAGCTGCCCTGGAGTCACAATACAAGTGAATTAAGCAGTAATTTTATTAAAATATCTGAAGTCTTTGGCCCTTGGCTGTCCAATAATTACAGACTGTACATTAACTCACTGTAAATGTAAGCACAATTACTGTTTATTTATAACAAGGACTATAATGAAATATGAAACAAATACAATATGCAAACTATTATTTGCTAACTAATACCTAATTCCTACTTTACCATGCTCCACACCCTCTACACACACACAGACAGATAAGCACAGAGGGGGGAAAGGGGTAAAAATCATGAGTAAAAGGAAGAAAGAATCCTTGTTTTAAATGATGGTTCTTAGCACACTTTATTCACAGCCTTACAGCCTGTAATGATCTTCTCTTTAGATTCATCCATTCAGGTTCCCTGCAGTCTAGAAATGCATTACTCACAGCTTTCCCTGGAAAGTCACCTCTGTTCAAATTTGCTTCCAATTCAGGCTTCTGTAGTTTCAGGAAAACCTCACTCACAGGCCTTCTGGAGAGAGATAGCTCCCACCGCAGGCTTTCTGGACTTTGCTGGCACAGCCTGTAATGGTTCTCCTGTAAATACATTAATCCAGGCTCTCTGTCTGTTCAAAAACACAGCCTTTCTGGAGGAAAATAGAGAGGCGAGGGTGTCAAATAATTTTCTGGGGCTGCCAAGATCAAAACTGAAAGCATGAAACTCAGAAAAGCATACCAGTGGTATCAGATTCAAGCATCACCTGTAACCGGGCAGAGCACTGCATTTTGGGCCAATTCATTGGTCACCAGCCCAATTTGTTTTAAATTAAAGATACAGACTGCTTGCCTTAAAGACACATGTCCATTAATCAACCATGGTTCAAAAATGTAACGGCAAAATAAAAGAAAGGGGAAATAAAGGAATAAACAGGAGATAAACAGGAAGACACTTACCCTCTTGATTTGCCCATCTCTTTCCTTCTCTGATATCATTGTGAGACCTCAACCTTTCCCCCTCCTTGCAGAGACCACCTTCCACATTACCCCCGAATGTTTGCCTTTCCCCCATCCCACTCTTGGCACAACCCTCCTTCCACTTTGCACCCGCTCGTCTTTGCCTGCTCACCTCAGCCCCTGCCTTTGCCTTGCACCCCACCCCTTGAACTTCAGACCATTGCGGTGATATCTTCATCTATCCTGCAGCACAGTGCTGTCCAGATAGGCACTGGTATGTGGCACTGAGGGGATGGAGACCTCTGTAATCGCAACTCTGACGAAGTACTGAATCGATTTGGTGACACAGGATGGGGGTCCTGCAGCACGTGCCATCGATGATGAGCAGCTCGGCTTGGAGATGGAGGCAGGAATTGATCTGTCCCATTAGGCTGGTGAACAGAGTATCAGGAGCAGCGTTGCACTACGGCAGGCAGGCTTTACATGTTGCACAGAGCACAAAGTCTCTGGTGAACTGAGGGTGATCTTGTCCATGCAGACTTTACCAATTGGGTTTGATGCCGACCTGATTTCTCGCTCGTGTGATGCAAGATTGAAAAGCCTGACGGGATTCTGGCACCAGCTGTTTTAATGAGCACTCATGAGATGCTAATAAATGCAAATGGCGTTGAAGGCACCTGCCAACGGGACGAGTGACCCGCCATCGGGGGAATTTTACACCGGTGGGGTTGGGACTTTTTACCTCTCGCCAGGTGGGGCGGGGTTGGGGGGGGGGAGGGGTCCAGGTGGGTCGGGCCCAGGTGGGTTTTCATTGAGTTGCTTCGTTAACAGATGAAAGGGTGGGTTTGTGGAGAGCTCAGTGCAATGTAGCACAGTGATCTCAAACTCTGCCTTGCCTGTGGTCTTTGGTTGTCTCAGGAAAAATCAAACAACGTTGTGACAATCCCAATCAAATCCCAACTCTGCTGCAGGTAAACAGACACGGATGTGTCATCAACAAGGAACTGAAATGAGTGTGTGGAGTAGCTGGGGGAGGATCTGAAGGATGCTCTGAAGAACAAGCTGAATCTGGGTGACGTTGATACAAACAGCTGGGAGATGCTGCAGGAGGCTGATCGGGAATGACATCCAATACAGAGGGACAATTCTGACATGAAGCAGCATCAACAGTGAGAACAGTGACTGCGAGAGAAACAACATCAGCACAAAAGGCAATTTACTCAAATATTTACCGAGAACAGTTTGAAACCAAGATGTTTCTAAATTACAGCCCAATATTCAAAACTTCAAACCATCAGGTTGCAGCTTGACTTGTATTCTTAAATACACCAGAACAACATGGGATCATCTTCTTTCAGATTAGTTTCCTATTAACGTTTTACTGGTTCTGCTGAGTGTACAGACACCCTGTGAGTTATTTTGTGTTATTTAAAGTTGATTCAATTGACTGGGAACGATATTGCTTTTGCTGAAATTGCAACATTTTGAATAATGGCCACCCTCTGGTGGTGGATTTCGGTATTTCAGTGAGACAAAGAGAAAGAAGAGTCTACCCCTTCATCCATTAAACAGCATGCTGCTTTGGGGGGAAATTAAAATTATTAGTCTTTGGAAATAAGGGACAAAAACTTGTTAAATTCTGGTCAGATTTGCCTGGGCAGATTCCCAGGGTAGGAAATTGCAGTCATCGACTCATACAGCACAGAAAAGTTCCTTCGGCCGATCGTGTCTGTGCTGGTCAAAACAACCACCTAACTATTCTAATCCAATTTTCCAGCACTAGGCCCATTGCCTTTTATGCCCTGGGATTGCAAGTGCACATTTAAATACTTCTCAAATGTTATGGGGGTCTCTCTCCACCACTCTTTCAGTCACCAAATTCCAAACTCTCACCACCCTTTCGTTAAAAATGTTTTTCCTCACATCTCCTTGGTCATTGACCCCTTCACCAAGGGGAAAGGTTCGTTCCTGTCGACTCTATCGATGCCCATCACATTTTATACATCTCAATCATGTCCCCCTCAGTCTCCTCTGCTCCAAGGAAAACAATCCAAGCCTATCCAGTCTCTCTTCATAACTAAATATCACCAGTCCAAGCAACACTCTGGTTATTCCCCTTAGCAACCTTTCCAGAGCTATCACATTCCTCCTATCATGTGGATTCCAGAACTGCACACAATACACTAGCTGTGGCCTAACCAACATTTTATAGATCCTAGCATAACCTCGCTGCTTTCAAACTCTACACCTCAGCTAATAAAGGCAAGTATGCAATCTGCCTTCTTAACTACTGTATCCACCTACTCTGCTACCTGAATGGACCTGTGTACATGTGTGGTAGTCACCACTAGTGGCATATTATATGTATTACGGCACTGCCCGTTTATTAAGGGTACAACGGTAAATCCCTGCCTGTTAACTCCGCCCAGCAGGCGGCATATAAAAGTGTGTGCTCTCCGATGCTGCAGCCATTCTGGTTCCAGCTACAGGAGGCACAACATCTTGCTCAATAAAGTCTTGATTGTTCCATTATTCTCGTCTTTGTGGTAATTGATAGTGCATCAATTTATTGAGCAAGATTTTTTCAAACGATGGATCTCCGTATCAAGCCTGATCGCCTGCAGCTGAGCCCTCAAGCAGCCAATGCTACATCCGCCTTTGACCACTGGCTAGCCTGCTTCGAAAGCTACCTCAGGACAGCCGCTGAAGAACCCTCGGACTCGCAGAAGCTCCAAGTCCTCTATTCACGGGTGAGCCCTGATATTTTTCCCCTCATCCGGGATGTGCCCACTTACTCCGAAGCGATGGAGCTCCTGAAGTGACATTACGTTCGACCAGTAAATCAAGTATACGCCAGGCACCTCCTGGCCACGAGACAGCAACTCCCCGGGGAGTCTCTGGACGATTTCTGGTGTGCCCTGCACATCCTAGGTAGGAACTGTAACTGCCAGGCAGTTTCGGCAGTCCAGCACACAGAATTTTTAATTAGAGACGCTTACGTCACGGGCATGAAGTCTGCGTACGTCCGCCAGCGGCTACTGGAAGGGGGTACGCTTGATCTTGCGGGAACTAGGCAGCTCACTAATTCGTTCGAAGTGGCCTCCCGTAACGTTCAGTCCTACGCCTCCGACCGCGTGACTTTGTGGGCCCCACCAGCTGGTGACACCAGCTCACCGCAAGTCTGCGCCGCGCAGCAGCCAGCCAACTTTGGGGGGCCGAAGTGTTATTTTTGCGGACAAAACAAACACCCAGGCAGCACTGCCCGGCACGGAGCGCGACCTGCAAAGGGTGTGGGAAGAAAGGACACTTTGCTTCTGTTTGCCAGGCCCGGTCGGTCGCCGCTGTTTCCAGGCCCGGCGTTCCTATACTTCCCACGGGCACCGCAATTTTCCCCTTCGCAAACAACGTGCGGCCCGTGGGCGCCGCCATCTACCTCACCGCAAGCCACATGCGGCCCGTGGGCGCCGCCATCTTTGATGCCGCCCGCCATGTGCGCCCCATGGGCGCCGCCATCTTCGGTGCCATTTTGGACGGTGCATCAGGACTCCTGCTCGTCTGGCCGTTCATCGCCTGCCACTACCTCCACCACCGCTGACCAGCCCGGGACCTCCCATCTGCCGCAGCTCGCCTCTATCACCCTGGATCAGTCCCGGCCCCGCAACCTCGCGACCGCGACTGCGACGGTGCAGATCGATGGCACGAGATGACCTGCCTTTTTGACTCCAGGAGCACAGAGAGCTTCATCCAACCCACTACGGTAAGGCGCTGCTCCCTCCCGGTACACCCCGTCACCCAGAAAATCTCCCTGGCCTCCGGATCCCATTCTGTTTAAATCTGGGGGTACTGCATCGCGACCCTCACCGTCCAAGGCATAGAGTCCTACAACTCCCGGCTCTACATCCTCCCCCATCTCTGCGCTGCCCTGTTACTCGGCCTGGATTTTCAGTGTCATCTCCAAAGCCTAACTTTAAAATTCGGCGGACCCCTACCCCCCCCCTCACCATATGCTGCCTCACCACCCTTAAGGTCGATCCATCTTCCTTGTTTGCGAACCTCACCCCGGATTGCAAACCCGTCGCCACCAGGAGCAGACGGTACAGTGCCCAGGACAGGACCTTCATTAGGTCGGAGGTCCAACGCCTTCTGCGGGAAGGGGTCATTGAGGCCAGCAACAGCCCCTGGAGAGCTCAATTGGTGGTAGTGAAGACTGGGGAAACACAGGATGGTCATTGACAACAGTCAGACCATCAACCGGTACACGCAACTCGACGAGTCCCCCCTCCCACGCATATCTGACATGGTCAATCAGATTGCGCAGTATTGAGTCTTTTCCACAGTGGACTTGAAGTCCGCCTGCCACCATCGCCCCATCCGCCCGGAGGACCGCCAATACACTGCGTTCGAAGCAGGTGGCCGCCTCTATCACTTCCTTAGGGTTCCCTTCGGCGTCACTAATGGGGCCTCGGTCTTCCAGCGAGAGATGGACCGAATGGTTGACCAGTACGGACTGCGGGCCACCTTCCCGTACCTAGATATTGTCAGCATCTGCGGCCACGATCAGCAGGACCACGACGCAAACCTCCAAAAATTCCTTCAGACCTCCAAACTCCTTAACCTCACATACAATAAGGAGAAATGAGTGTTCCGCATCAACTGCTTAGCCATCCTTGGCTATGTCGTGGAAAATGGATTCCTAGGGCCCGACCCCGACCGCATGCGCCCCTTCCTGGAACTCCCTCTCCCCCACTGCCCCAAGGCCCTGAAACGATGCCTGGGGTTTTTCCCCTATTACGCTCAGTGGGTCCCCAATTATGCGGACAAGGCCCGCCCACTCATTACAACCACCATTTTTCCCTGACGGCTGAAGCCCGCCTGGCATTCAACCGCATCAAGGCAGACAACGCCAAGGCCACGATGCATGTGGTCGGCGAGTCCCCCCCCTTTCAGGTGGAGAGTGATGCATCAGACGTAGCTCTGGCCGCCACCCTCAACCAGGCGGGCAGGCCCGTGGCCTTCTTTTCCCGCACCCGCCATGCCTCCGAAATTCAGCACTCCTCTGTCGAAAAGGAGGCCCAGGCCATTGTGGAAGCTGTGCAACATTGGAATCATTACCTGGCCGGCAGGAGATTCACTCTCCTCACTGAGGGCAGCACGGTAGCATTGTGGATAGCACAATTGCTTCACAGCTCCAGGGTCCCAGGCTCGATTCCTGCTTGGGTCACTGTCTGTGCGAAGTCTGCACATCCTCCCCATGTGTGCGAGGGTTTCCTCCGGGTGCTCCGGTTTCCACCCACAGTCCAAAGATGTGCAGGTTAGGTGTATTGGCCGTGATAAATTGCCCTTCATGTCCAAAATTACCCTTAGTGTTGGGTGGGGTTACTGGGTTATGTGGATAGGGTGGAGGGGTGGACCTTGGGTAGGGTGCTCTTTCCAAGAGCCGGTGCAGAGTCGATGGGCCGAATGGCCTCCTTCTGCACTGTAAATTCAATGAATAATTCTATGACCAATGGTCAGTTGCCTTCATGTTTAATAATACACAGCGGAGCAAGATTAAAAATGACAAGATCTTGAGGTGGAGGAGGATCGAGCTCTCCACCTATAATTATGAGATCTTGTATCGCCCGGGGAAGCTCAACGAGTTCCCTGATGCCCTATCCCTTGGTACATGTGCCAGCCCACAAGTGGACCGACTCCGGGCTCTCCACTATGACGCCTGCCACCCGGGGGTCACCCGGTTCTTCCATTTCATCAAAGCCCGCAACCTGCCCTACTCCATTGAGGGGGTCAGGACCGTCGCCAGAGACTGCGAAGTCTGCGCAGAGTGCAAGCCGCACTTCTACCACCCAGATCGAGCGCACCTGGTGAAGGCCTCCCGCTCATTTGAATGCCTCAGCGTGGACTTCAAAGGGCCCCTCCCCTCCACCGACCGCAACACGTACTTTCTGAATGTGATTGATGAGTACTCCCGGTTCCCTTTTGCAATCCCATGCCCCGATATGACTTCTTCCACGGTAATTAAAGCCCTGCACAGCATCTTCACATCCACAGCAATCAGGGATCCTCGTTCATCAGCGATGAGCTGCGTCAGTTCCTGCTCAGCAAGGGCATCGCCTCGAGAAGGACGACCAGCTACAACCCCAGGGAAACGGGCAGGTGGAGAGGGAGAACGGGACGGTCTGGAAGGCCGTCCTGCTGGCCCGGCGGTCTAAAAATCACCCGGTCTCCCGCTGGCAGGAGGTCCTCCCCGACGCGCTCCACTCCATCCGATCGCTCCTCTGCACCGCGACTAACGAGACCCCTCACGAACGTGTGTTTGCCTTCCCCAGGAAGTCCACGTCCGGGGTCTCACTCCCAACATGGCTGACAGTTCCTCGACCCGTCCTCCTCCTGAAGAATGTACGGACCCATAAGTCGGACCCCTTGGTCGAAAAAGTCCACCTCTTACATGCAAACCCGCAGCACGCCTACGTGGCACACCTCGACGGGCGCCATGACACAGTCTCCCTCCGCGACCTGGCACCCGCTGGATCCCCACCCACGACACCTGACCTGACACCCCCCCCCCCCCCTCCCGATTGCCTCATTCACCCCTGCGCCACTCACCCTCCCCCCAGCGAGCCTCACCGCAGCCCCCACCCCAGCAGGGTCTGTCCTCCCACTGGTTCCACTCAGGTGGGACGAAGACGAGGACAACACGCTCCCGGACTCGCAGGTGACCAAGTCGGTGCCCACATCACCACCAGGACTGAGGCGATCGGAGGGGAGGGTCAGGGCCCCCAACAGACTTAACTTGTAATGTTTTCCACCACCCCCGCCGGATTCTTTTTTTAACAGGGGGTGAATGTAGTAGTCACCACTAGTGCCATATTATATGTATTACAGCACTGCCCGTATATTAAGGGTACATGGGTAAATCCCTGCCTGTTGGCTCTGCCCAGTGGGCGGTGTATAAAAGTGTGTGCTCTCCGACGCTGCAGCCATTCTGGTTCCAGCTACAGGAGGCACAACATCTTGCTCAATAAAGCCTCAATTGTTCCACTATTCTCGTCTTTGTGGTAATTGATAGTGCATCAACATGCACATCAAGATCACTTTAATCCTCGGTGCTTCCCAGGGCCCTGCCGTTTATCATGTGTTGCCTTGCCTTGTTTGTCCTTCCCGAGTGCATCACCTCATACTTATAGAACATAGAACAGTACAGCACAGAACAGGCCCTTCGGCCCTCGATGTTGCACCGAGCTTTGTCCGAAACCAAGATCAAGTATCCCACTCCCTGTCATTCTGGTGTGCTCCATGTGCCTGTCCAATAACCGCTTGAAAGTTCCTAAAGTGTCCGACTCCACTATCACAGCAGGCATTCCATTCCACACCCTAACCACTCTCTGAGTAAAGAACCTACCTCTGACATCTCTCCTATATCTCCCACCCCGAACCTTATAGTTATGCCCCCTTGTAACAGCTGCACCCAACCGAGGAAATAGTCCACTCTATCTATCCTCCTCATCATCTTATAAACCTCTATTAAGTTGGCTCTCATCCTCCTCCGCTCCAAAGAGAAAAGCCTTAGCTCCCTCAACCTTACCTCATAAGACCTACCCTCCAAACCAGGCAGCATCCTGGTAAATCTCCTTTGCACCCTTTCCAATGCTTCCACATCCCTCCTGTAGTGAGGTGACCAGAACTGCACACAATACTCCAAGTGTGGTCTCACCAGGGTCATTCATGTACAGTTGCAGCATAACCCCATGGCTCTTAAACTCAAGCCCCCTGTTAATAAACGCTAACACACTAGAGGCCTTCTTCACGGCTCTATCCACTTGAGTGGCAACCTTCAGAGATCTGTGGACATGAACCCCAAGATCTCTCTGTTCCTCCACATTCCTCAGAACCCTGCCGTTGACCCCGTAATCCGCATTCCAATTTGTCCGACCAAAATGAATCACCTCGCACTTATCAGGGTTAAACTCCATCTGCCATTTTTCGGCCCAACTCTGCATCCTATCAATGTCTCTTTGAAGCCTATATCAGCCCTCCACTCATCCACTACTCCACCAATCTTGGTGTCATCAGCAAATTTACGGACCCACCCTTCAGCCCCTCCTCCGAGTCATTGATAAAAATCACTTATCTAGCTTGAATTCCATTTGCCACTGATAAGCCCATCTGACCAACCCATCTCTATCCTTCTGTCATCAAAGGCTATCCTCACTGTTTACCACCCCACCATTGTTCATATCATCTGCAAACTTACTGATCAACCCTCCTACATTTATATCTAAATGATTTATATAAACCCCAAAAAGCAAGGGCCTCAACACTGATCCCCGTGGCACCACACTGGACACAGGCTTCCAGTCAGAAAAACACTCCTCGACCATCACCTGCCACTCAGCCAATTTCAGATCCAATTTGCCAAATTTCCTTGGATCCCATGGGCTCTTACCTTCACTCTCAGTCTCCCATGTGGAACCTTATCAAAAGCCTTGTGAAGTCCAAGTAAACTACATCAAATGCATTTCACTCATCTACACACCTGGTCACCTATTCGAAAAATTCAATCAAGTTCGTTAGACATTGGATTGGATTGGATTTGTTTATTGTCACGTGTACCGAGGTACAGTGAAAAGTATTTTTCTGTGAGCAGCTCAAACAGATCATTTAGTACATGAAAATAAAATGAAATAAAAAGAAAATACATAATATGACAACACAAGGTACACAATGTAAATGCCATGGGCGGGACTCTCCCCTACCCGGCGGGACGGAGTGGCGTGAACCACTCTGACGTCGGGCCGCCCTAAAGGTGCGGAGGATCACCCCAGAGTGATTGCCACCCCACGGCCGGCGGGAAAGGGGCTTGGCACCACGCCAACCGCCGCCGAAGGGCCTCCGCCAGCTGGCACAAGTTGGCGCATGCGCGGGAGCACTAGCGCGTGCTGGAGTCATCCCCGGGCATGCGCAGAGGGATACACTTCCGCATCGGGAATGGCAGAGGACCACGGCCTCCGGTGCGGAACAATAGAGTGTCCCCACGGCACTGGCCCACCGATGGATCGGTGGGCCCCGACCGCAGGCCAGGCCACAGTGGGGGCACCACCCGGGGCCAGATCCCCCCGCGACGCCCCAAGAACCCCGGAGCCCGTCCGTGCCGCCAGGTCCCGCCGGTAATTGACTTTGGCCCATCGCGGGCCGGAGAATTCGGTCAGCCCCGGGGCCCATTAAGTCGCGCCGGACCCCGCCATTCTCCGAGGCGGGCGGTGCGACTCACGTCGGGCCGGTTTTTGGGGGGCGGGAGAATTGGGAGGACAGCGGGGGTGGGATTCACGCCGACCCCTGCCGACTTTCTCACCCGGTTGGGGTCGGAGAATCCCACCACATGACACCAGCATCAGGTGAACCATACAGGTGTGTAGTATTAATCAGGTCAGTCCAATTAGTACATCACTCCCCTCCCCTTAACAGAACCATGCTGACTGTTCTTGATTAATCACTGCCTCTTCAAATGCAGATTAATTCTGTCCCGCAGAATTGCTTCCAATAGTTTCCTCACCACTGAGGTTAGACTGACTGGCCTGTGGTTACCTGGATTATCCCTTCCTCCTTTCTATAATAATCGTACCACATTGGCTATTCTCCAATCCTCTGGCACCTCTCCGATGGCCAGAGAGGAAAATTATTGCCAATGCCCCTGCTATTTCCTCCCTTGCAACACTCAGCAGCCTAGGATACCGTTCATTTGGCCCTGGGTATTTCCCTACATTTAAGCCTGCCAGACCACTCAGAATGTCCTTTCTGTCTACATTAATTTCTTTTGTCATGAAACTTTGTGCAAAATCTGGGGAAAGCTCACCTGTGGTAATTACCAACACCACCCATGCGCAGTTGGGTCCTGTTTTTCGCTGTTACGACATAGTGACAATGTTGGCAGCCACCAGGAACAAATCATCATAGAATTGTCACAGAGAAGAAATTAGGCCATTCTGCCCATCATTCCTGGACCAGCTCTCCAAATGTGCAACGTGACTTAGTGTTGTTCCCTTTCCTTTCCCTGTCCCTCTGCAGATTGCTTCGATTCAAATAAGCACCCAATGGCCTCTTGAATATTTCAGTTGAACCTGCCTCCACCACACTTCCTGATAGTTCATTCCAGACTCGAACCACTCGCTATGTGAAAATGTATCTTCTTACTTCACATTTGCTTCTTTTGCAAATCACTTTAAATCTGTTCCCTCTCATTCTCGATCTTTTATGAGTTGAGGCTGTTTCGCCCTGTCTACTCTGTCCAGCCCCCTCAAGATTCTGAACACTTCTGTCAAATCTCCTCTTTGCCACCTCCCCCAAACGGTGACAGTCCCAACTCTCCAATCTATCCTCATAACTGAAGTTTGTTGTCCCTGGAACTATTTTTGGAAACCTCTTCTGCACTCTCTCCAATGCGTTCACATCCTTTCTATAGTGTGGCGCCTAGAACTGCACAGAGAATTCCTGCTGAACTCGGACTAGTGTCCTGGATAGTTTCAGCAAAATCACCTTGCTCTTGTGCTCTATGTCGCTATTAATAGAGCCTTGAATACTATATACTTTATTATCTGCTCTCTCCACATGTCCTGCCTCGTTGAATGATCTAAGCACAAATACAACCAAGTCCCTCTGCTCCTGCTCCCCCTCAAGAATTATGTCCCTTATTTTATATTGTCTGTCCATGTTCTTCCTACCAAAATGCAACACATCACACTTCTTCACATTGAACTTCGTCTGCCACCTATCTGCCCACTCCACCTACTTGTTTGTATTGTTTTGAAGATCTACAATTTATAATAATTCCAAGTTTCATGTCATCTGCAAACTTTGAAATTTTCCCATACACACCAAGGTTTAGCTCATTTATGTATCAGGAAAGCAAATGCCCAATACAGGCTCTACAACAAACCTTCCTCCAATCCAACAAATATCCAGTGACCATTACTCTCTGCTGTGTTTTAGGTGGTTTGATAATGTCTTATTGCTCTTGTTGTTTCTTTATTTTTAACTGGGTATCTCTATAACTGAATGGTTTCATTCAGTTTTTAAATGTGTCTTCAACATTTGAGGAGCTGACAACAAACTGTTCCTGATCTCTGGAGCTTATTTCCATATTGAACACAGCTGGCCGCACACAACCCAATCCATTTGCTGGTTGTGCCTTGGTTCTTAATTGTCCCATTATTATATTCGGATAGGTTATCCAGAAATATCACTCGCTTCTGTGTCAAACTGAATGCAGCCTCAGAATCATATCTAACTAATAATTTGAGACAGAAAATGTATTCCAGATTTTGTACCAGTATGGACTATAGATTTATTTTTTATTTTATCGAAAACATGAAGATGTTAAAGAAACCCAAATACCTTCACAATCCATGCATACTTTATTACTATCCATTAGCATTAACAAATTAAATTATTTGATTACTATAAGATGTTGCAACATCGGTTTACATCCTCTTCACCAAGATTTTCCCTTTAGATTTGTTGTTTATTTAAAAAATCTATTGGAATAAAGTCTAAAAGGACAAGACATCAAACAGGTGCAATTTTTGTGTTTTTTCTTACTGAATTAATACAAGTTATTATTGGGCAGGTAATGCAGAAAAGAGGAAAAGTTTGTGCAAATTCCCAAAATATGGTCATTGAAGAATGAAGGATTATTAACCAATTGTCTGAATCCTGGGTTTATAAAATCCAAGAACTGCATCACTTCTCCACTGTTTCTCCACTCAGAACTACATTTCAATATTTCAATACCATTTTTAAGATGGAACGTTTCAAAGGTATAATTTCTCCACTGTTAACCTTCAAACGAGGATGAATATTAAGATTGTATTTCATCTCTGCAATCTTTTAAAAGGCAATACTGGAACATTGAAGCACTTTTTTTCAGAAACATGGCAAATGGTGATGTGAAGCACGAAGCAAATTACATGCATATTATAGATGTGGCAATGAAACATCTATTCAAACGTCGAAGAAGAATTTGTAATCTGAGGAACTACTTCAGTTACATGGGCAGTCTGTCAAAACTAAAGAATAAACAAAGGGAATAAGATCGAGCAAGCAGCCTGAAACACAGCCGTGATGATTTGAGCAGCTCCATCTTTGTTCCTGGCCATTGCCGACTCAGACTGGAACAGCAAAACGGTTCAACTCTTAAACATTATATTATATCACTTCCAGATAATTCAAAATATATTATTGCAGCTAATTTTGTATTTTGGGAACGATAATAGTTTGTGATATTTATTACGCTGACTTATGAGCAAAGAAAATAGAATATCCTAATGTTTCTACAACAGTTGATTTCATTTCCAATTGCCGGCCAGGATTGGATTTGTCCTTTGATGGTGGATGTCGAGATGAACCACATTTGACTGGGATGAAGTTGTCTTTATTAGAATTAGAAACTGGTGAGATTCCTCAAGGGGTGGAGGGAGTGGCCATTGGGAATTCTGATTCTCAGAACTGGAGCCCAGTGTTTGTCCCTCTGAATTGTTGCTGAAGTTGCAGCTGGTCAGCGCGCCGCCATCTGGCTGCACAAAGTCCTTTCTCCAGAATCAAACATGGGAAATAGTTTTAATCGGACACATAGAACATAGAACATAGAAAAATACAGCACAGAACAGGCCCTTCGGCCCACGATGTTGTGCCGAACCTTTGTCCTAGATTAATCATAGATTATCATAGAATTTACAGTGTAGAAGGAGGCCATTCGGTCCATTGAGTCTGCACCGGCTCTTGGAAAGAGCACCCCACCCAAGGTCAACACCTCAACCCAACACTAAGGGCAATTTTGGACACTAAGGGCAATTTATCATGGCCAATATACCTAACCTGCACATCTTTGGACTGTGGGAGGAAACCAGAGCACCCGGTGGAAACCCACGAACACACGGGGAGGATGTGCAGACTCCGCACAGACAGTGACCAAAGCCAGAATCGAACCTGGGACCCTGGAGCAGTGAAGCAATTGTGCTATCCACAATGCTACCGTGCTGCCCGTAAGAACAAATTAATCTACACTATATCATTCTACCGTAATCCATGTACCCATCCAATAGCTGCTTGAAGGTCCCTAATGTTTCCGACTCAACTACTTCCACAGGCAGTGCATTCCATGCCCCCACTACTCTCTGGGTAAAGAACCTACCTCTGACATCCCCCCTATATCTTAAATTCACCTTAAATGTATGTCCCCTTGTAATGGTTTGTTCCACCTGGGGAAAAAGTCTCTGACTGTCTACTCTATCTATTCCCCTGATCATCTTATAAACCTCTATCAAGTCGCCCCTCATCCTTCTCCGTTCTAATGAGAAAAGGCCGAGCACCCTCACCCTTTCCTCGTAAGACCTACTCTCCATTCCAGGCAACATCCTGGTAAATCTCCTTTGCACCTTTTCCAAAGCTTCCACATCCTTTCTAAAATGAGGCGACCAGAACTGATCACAGTACTCCAACTGTGTCCTTACCAAAGTTTTGTACAGCTGCATCATCACCTCACGGCTCTTAAATTCAATCCCTCTGTTAATGAATGTTAGCACACAATAAGCTTTCTTCACAGCTCTGTCAACTTGAATGGCAACTTTCAAAGATGTATGAACATAGACCCCAAGATCTCTCTGCTCCTCCACATTGCCAAGAACTCTACCGTTAACCCTGTATTCCGCATTTATATTTGTCCTTCCAAAATGGACAACCTCACACTTTTCAGGGTTAAACTCCATCTGCCACTTCTCAGCCCAGCTCTGCATCCTATCTATGTCTCTTTGCAGCCGACAACAGCCCTCCTCACTATCCACAACTCTACCAATCTTCGTATCGTCTGCAAATTTACTGACCCACCCTTCAACTCCCTCATCCAAGTCATTCATGAAAATCACAAACAGCAGAGGACCCAGAACTGATCCCTGCGGTACACCACCGGTAACTGGGCTCCAGGCTGAATATTTGCCATCCACCACCACTCTCTGACTTCTATCGGTTAGCCAGTTCGTTATCCAACTGGCCAAATTTCCCACTATCCCATGCCTCCTTACTTTCTGCATGAGCCTACAATGGGGAACCTCATCAAATGCCTTACTAAAATCCATGTACACTACATCCACTGCTTTACCTTCATCCACATGCTTGGTGACCTCCTCAAAGAATTCAATAAGACTTGTAACCAAGACCTACCCCTCACAAATCCGTGCTGACTATCCCTAATCAAGCAGTGTCTTTCCAGATGCTCAGAAATCCTATCCTTCAGTACCCTTTCCATTACTTTGCCTACCACCGAAGTAAGACTAACTGGCCTGTAATTCCCAGGGTTATCCCTAGTCCCTTTTTTGAACAGGGCCATGACATTCGCCACTCTCCAATCCCCTGGTACCACCCCTGTTGACAGTGAGGACGAAAAGATCATTGCCAATGGCCCTGCAATTTCATCTCTTGCTTCCAATAGAATCCTTGGATATATCCCGTAAGGGCCGGGGGACTTGTCTATCCTCAAGTTTTTCAAAATGCCCAACACATCTTCCTTCCTAACAAGTATTTCCTCGAGCTTACCAGTCTGTTTCACACTGTCCTCTCCAACAATATGGCCCCTCTCATTTGTAAATACTGAAGAAAAGTACTCGTTCAAGACCTCTCCTATCTCTTCAGACTCAATACACAATCTCCCGCTACTGTCCTTGATCGGACCTAGCCTCGCTCTAGTCATTCTCATATTTCTCACATATGTGTAAAAGGCCTTGGGGTTTTCCTTGATCCTACCCGCCAAAGATTGTTCATGCCCTCTCTTAGCTCTCCTAATCCCTTTCTTCAGTTCCCTCCTGGCTATCTTGTATCCCTCCAGTGCCCTGTCTGAACCTTGTTTCCTCAGCCTTACATAAGTCTCTTTTTTCCTCTTAACAAGACATTCAACCTCTCTTGTCAACCATGGTTCCCTCACTCGACACGGTTGAAGTTTTCTTTTTGCTGGAACTTGAAACTCTATTTCCTTTGTGATTTTAGTTGTGATAAATCAGATGAGCAAATTAGAAATGATCACTGGATGCAATAAAAAACAAAATATCAAAGGCTAGTACTTTGTCTCTTGCAAGGAATTCAACCACATTAAAACAATCAGAATTTTGTTGATAAAAATAAGGTGAAACGGCAAAATTCTGTTGATAAATATGCGGTGCAGCTTGTAAATGTAGTGTGCATTAATGAGAAAATTACACTTGAGTCTTTAAGTTTTGGCTATGGCTCTAATTTAAACCTGATTGAGAATGATGAGAATGTATCAATCTGGTTGCTGACAATTGTCTGTCTCTCTCTCCAATCAGCAATGGTGTGGGGATGGTGATGTCAGTGCCGCATACGCAGAGGTACTGGCGGACTGGGCTCTGGGGAGTGAGGTCAGTCAATGTCCACGGCAACGCATGCGCTGACCTTCCTGCTGACCTCTGTCCCGCGATCTTGTGTTGGCGGGAGACACGTGATGAAATTGAATTACACAGAGACAGAAATTTACACTTAATCATTGAATAAATGGGCTTTTATTAACGAACATTGTCCATCATCACTGATACTATTTTTAAAAATATATATTTTATTACAAACATGTATCAAAACAGGGTAGAGCGAATAAACACTCCGGGAAACATACTTCCCGGCAAACAACTATACTGTCTGGCCAGAATTTTCCCCTTTTTCACCCTCCTCCCCTTTCCCCCTCCCCACTCCCCCCCCCCCTCCGCCCCGCCCCCCCACCCCTTCAACGAACTGTCCCTCAAACACGGTCACAAACATCCCCCATCTTTCCTCAAACCCCACTGAAGAGCCCCTTACCTCATACTTGATCTTCTCTAACCACAGGAAGTCGTACAGGTCACCCAACTTAGCCACTGCCCCTGGTGGCGATGCCGACCACCACTCCAGCAAAATCCACCGGCGTGCAATCAGAGAGGACACAACATCGGCCTTCCTCCTCTTCATGTGCTCCGGCTTCTCTGAAACCCCAAATATCGCCACCAAAGGGTCCGGGTTCACCTCCTCCTCCACGATCCTGGCGAAGACCATAAACACTACCGCCCAGAATCTTCCCAATTTTCCGCACCCCAAAAACATGTGTGCGTAATTCACTGACCCACGCCCACTCCTCTCACATTCATCTGCTACCCCTTAAAAGAACGCACTCATTCTTGCCCGAGTCATATGCACCTTGTACCCCACCTTAAACTGCATCAGGCTCAACCTGTTTATCCTACGCAGTGCCTCACTCCATATTCCCCAATTGATCTCCATTCCCAACACGGCTTCCCATTTCTGCTTGATCTTCACCACCAGCTCGCCTCCCTGCTCCCCCCGCCACTTGCATATATCCCCAATTCTTCCCTCCCCTTCCACATATGAAAGCAGCAGAAGCTCCAGCAGGGTGTATCCCAACAACCTCGGGAACCCCTTCCAGACCTTCCACGCAAAGTCCCTCATCTGCAGATTTCTGAACTCACTCCCCCTCAACCGCTCTACCCTCTCCCTCAGCTCCTCCAGACTGGCGAACCCTTCCTCCAAATACAGTTCCCTCACCTTGAACAGCCCCACTTCCCTCCACCTCCTGTATACACTATCCATCCCTCCCCCACCCCGGCTCAAACCCATGATTCTCGCACAGCGGCGTTAGCACCAACATTCCTTCCACCCTAAAATGCCTCCTCAACTGTTTCTATATCTTCACCGTGGACTGCACCACCGGGCTCCCTGAATACTTATTCGGAGTCATTGGCAATGCTGCTGTCACCATAGCCCTCAAACTAGGCCCCTTACAAAATTCCTCCTCCATCCTAACCCACTCTACCCCCTCTCCTTGCCACGATCACCGCACCTTGTCCACATTTGCCGCCTAATAATAATGAAGCAACTTCGGCAACACCAACCCCCCCCTGCTGCCTCTGCCTCTGGAGCAGGGTCCTCCCCACCGTCTGCACCTTCCCCGCCCATACAAAGTTTGAAATGATTTAGTCCACTTTCTGAAAAAAGGACTTTGGTATAAACAACGGCAGAGCCTGAAAGATAAACAAGTACCTCGGCAGAATATTTGTTTCCACCACTTGGACCCTCCGCGCCAACACTAATTGCAGTGCATCCCACCTCAAGATCCTCCCTGGCCTCCTCCACCAGCTTTGTTAAGTTCCAATTATGGAGTCCCATCCATTCCCTCGCTACCTGAATGCCTCTATGTCCAGCGCAAACAGCAGAGGCGACAGCGGGCACTCCTGCCTTGTACCCCTCTTTAAGTCAAAGCTTCATGAGCTCATATCATTCATCCCCACACTCGCCCTTGGTGCCACATACAGCAACCGCATCCATGCCACAAATCTCAGCCCAAACCTTCCCAAAACCTTGAACAAGTATCGCCACTCCTCCCGATCAAATGTCTTCTCCGCATCCATGGACACCACCACCAGAGCCCCCGACGGATTCATCACTACATTCAACAGCTGTCTTATATTACTCACGAGCTGCCTGCCCTTCATGAAACCTGTTTGATCTTCTGCAACCACCCCCGGGAAATAATCTTCCATCCTCCCCACCAACAACTTAGCCAATACTTTCACGTCCGTGTTCAATAGTGATGTGGGCCTATATGACCCACATTCCAGCGGGTCCTTCTCCTTTTTTGGGATTAGTGTGAATACTGCCTGCTTCATCGTCTCCGGCAACTCCCCCTTCTCCAGTGCTTCATTAAACGCCCCCAACAGATGTGGTGCCAGGTCCGCCGCAAATTTCTTATAACATTCTGCCAGGTACGCATCCGGCCCTGGGGCCTTCCCCGACTTCATACCCCTGATACTATCCAGCACCTCCCTCAGCCCCAGGGGCTCCTCCAACGCCTGACTCTTTGCTTCCTCCACCTGGGGAAATTCCAGCTCATCCAGAAACTGCCCCATGTCCCCCTCCTCTCCCCCCTGGTTTGCCTCGTAAAGTCCCTGGTAGTACTCACTAAGTGCCTTGTTTATCTTCCCTGGCTCTGACACCACATCCTCAGCCCTAGTCCGTATCTTCAATATTTCCATGGACGCAGCCTGCATCTGCAACTGCTCGCTTTCTCCACATATTCATAATGCCCCCTCTTGCCCTACACAGTTGCCCTACCGCCCTCCTCATTGTCAGACTGTCAAACTGCCCCTGCAACTTTTTCCTCCTCGCCAATCTCTCCACGGTGGGCACCCTCGAATATTCCCTGTCCACCTCCACTACCTCTCTCACGAGATGGTCATGTTCCTCCCTCCTTTCTCTATCCGCATGATCCTTAAACAAAATAATTCCCACCCGGACCACTGCCTTCAGTGCTTCCCAAAAAATGGCCATGGACACCTCCACATTCTGATTCAACTCCACATACTCCTTGCCATTCATACCCTATCCATCGACCTGAAGCTCGACCTATCCACCCTCAACTCTCGGACACAGTGAAAATCTCTTCCCATGATCAACTGGTGCAGGGCCAAATCCAGGATCGCTGCCAGCAACCCCCTCATAAAACCCACATCATCTCAATTTGGAGCATACATATTTACCAACACCACCAGTGCCCCTTCCAATACCCCACTCACAATCATATATCTCCCACCCGGATCCCTCACCTCCTTCACACTCGCAAATCCCATGTTTTTGCTCATTAAAATCACCACTCCCCTTGATTTTGAACCGAACCCTGAGTGATAAATCTGCCCAACCCACTGCTTCCTTAACCTAACCTGGAACTTCACATGGAGGTGCGTCTCCTGCAGAAAGACCACCCCCGCTTTCAAACTCCTGAGGTGCACAAACACCCGCGACCTTTAAACCGGCCCATTCAGTCTCCGGACGTTCCATGTTACCAGCCGTACTGGAGGCTTATGCCTCCAAACCCCTCTACCATCCGTCATCTTCCCCACTTAACTGCCGCTCCTTTAATTCCACCCTATACCTAGCACATCCCAGATGGCCCCTTTCTCCAGCGCTGACCGTGCCATCTCTCACCCCCTGCCACGTCGCAACAACCTTGATAAGGTGCCTCACGGGAGACTGCTGAGTAAAATAAGGGCCCATGGTATTCGAGGCAAGGTACTAACGTGGATTGACGATTGGCTGTCAGGCAGAAGGCAGAGAGTTGAGATAAAAGGTTGTTTTTTGGAATGGCAACCGGTGACGAGTGGTGTCCCGCAGGGTTCAGTGTTGGGGCCACAGCTGTTCTCTTTATATATTAACGATCTAGATGACGGGACTGGGGACATTCTGGCTAAGTTTGCCGATGATACAAAGATAGGTGGAGGGGCAAGTAGTATGGATGAGGTGGGGAGGCTGCAAAAAGATTTAGACAGTTTAGGAGAGTGGTCCAAGAAATAGCTGATGAAATTCAACGTGGGCAAGTGCGAGGTCTTGCACTTTGGTTAAAAGAATAGAGGCATGGACTATTTTCTAAACGGTGACAAAATTCATAATGCTGAAGTACAAAGGGACTTGGGAGTCCTAGTCCAGGATTCTCTAAAGGTAAACTTGCAGGTTGAGTCCGTAATTAAGAAAGCAAATGCAATGTTGTCATTTATCTCAAGAGGCTTGGAATATAAAAGCAGAGATGTACTTCTGAAGCTTTATAAAACATTAGTTAGGCCCCATTTAGAATACTGTGAGCAATTTTGGGCCCCACACCTCAGGAAGGACATACTGGCACTGGAGCGGGTCCAGCGGAGATTCACACGGATGATCCCAGGAATGGTAGGCCTAACATACGATGAACATCTGAGGATCCTGTGATTATATTCATTGGAGTTTAGGAGGTCGAGGGGAGATCTAATAGAAACTTACAAGATAATGAATGGCTTAGATAGGGTGGACATAGGGAAGTTGTTTCCATTAGCAGGGGAGACTAGGACCCGGGGGCACAGCCTTAGAATAAAAGGGAGTCACTTTAGAACAGAGATGAGGAGAAATTTCTTCAGCCAGAGAGAGGTGGGTCTGTGGAATTCGTTGCCACAGAGGGTGGTGGAGGCTGGGACGTTGAGTGTCTTTAAGACAGAAGTTGATAAATTAATGATTTCTCGAGGAATTAAGTGCTATGGAGAGAGAGCGGGTAAATGGAGTTGAAATCAGCCATGATTAAATGGTGGAGTGGACTCGATGGGCCGAATAGCCTTACTTCCGCTCCTATGTCTTATGGTCTAACAACCTCCCCCCCACCCCGCCCACGGCCACCCCTCTCGGCCTTCTCCTTCACCACCTCAGTTCCGTTCACCAGCATTAGCTGCTAGCATGGCAGCCCCTGCCCAAAGACACCTCCCAATGACCTCCTCTTTCCCCCCCCCCCCCCCCACTCTTCAGCTCAAGACGGAAGGCTCCCTTTTGACCTTCCCTCCCCCACCCAAACAAGGACTTCTCCTGAACTCCAGGCAGCCTTGTCCAAAAGCAAACAGAATAGTCCCAGAAAACAGGAGGTGGGGCAGTGGGGGCAGGCGGGGGGGGGGGGGGGGGGGGGGGCATCCCCACATAAAGTTTCCACCCCTTACAATCCCAACAGTAAACAGCGAAACCCTCCCCCCCAAAAAAAAGCAAATATCTCCCAATCCCTACCCCCACTTAAAACATGCTCCCAACCAGTACATAGTGCCAGCACCCCGGTTCCCAAGCATTGTCCACTCAGTTCTTCCACAGTTTATGCTCCTTAATGAAGTCTTCGGCCCTTTCTGGGGTCTCCAAATAAAACTCCCGGCATCCGAAAGTCACCCATAATTACGCCGGTAGAGCACCCCAAACCTGATTTGCCGCTGGTACAGCACCGCCTTGACCTTGTTGAAGCTGCCCGGCGCTTTGCCAACTCGGCTCCGATGTCCTGATAAATTCGGATCATATTCCCGTCCCAGACACAGGTATGCTTCTCCCTGGTCCATCGCAGAATCTTCTATTTCTCCACCAATTTGTGGGGTCTCACGATCACCACCCACAGCAGCTCCCCAGCTCTAGGCTTCTCCCTCAGGGACCTATGTGCTCGGTCCACTTCAGGCACCTTATCTAGCACCCCTTCTGCCACCAGCCCCGCCAGCATCTTCGACACGTACCTCGTGGCGCTCACACCTTCCACTCCTTCAGGCAGGCCCACTATTCGCAGGTTCTGCCTTCTCGAGGTATTCTCCTTTGCCTTGAATGTTTTACAGAGGTCTCCGAGGAGCCCCACCACCGCCTCCAGAGTCACTATACGATCACTGTGGTCCAAGATCACTCCTTTGATCTCCTGAATCTGTGAACCCTGCACCTCCAAACACTTCTCAACCCGTTCCAAAGAACTGTTCAGGGATGCCACCGCTCCTTCGATGGTCTTTGCGATCCTCCCGCATTTCGTTCCTCTGCTGCCAGAAGTCCGCCTTAATAAAAGCAATCAGTTGCTCCATGTGGGGCCTTCTAGCTTACATCAGCCCTGCCCCCTCCTGTATGTTTACAGTGGCTACTGCAGCAGCACAAACCTGCTCCAACTCTTCAGCCAAATCTCTCACTGTATTCCGCCGGGTTTCATAACCAGCAGACATACCACTCTGAGGGAAACTACTCCTCCAACATTCACCTACCCCTTTTCATTAAAATTCCACCCAGTATCGGGTAAAAAGAGCTCTTTTGTGCCTACAAGTAGGAGACGCCCTGAGTGTGGCCACTCACTCCATGGCCAACACCGGAAGTCATCACTGACATTATTAATGAGCAGCAATGTCTGCATATTGAGTAGCGGGAAGGAGCTGTTATAACAAATCACGATAGGACAAGCAGACAAATGGATTGATTGCAAAAGGAGGCCATTTGTCCCATCGAGTCTGCACCGATCTTCTGAAAGAGCGCTCTACCTGTGCCCAATCCCCGACCCTATCCCTGCAATCTCATAACGTGACCTACTGCACATCTTTTGGGAGCCAAGGGGAAATTTAGCATGGCTAATCCACCTAACCTGCACACCTTTGGACTGTGGGAGGAATCCGAAGCACCAGGAGGAAACCCACGCAGACACGGGGAGAACGTGCAGACTCCACACAGTCATCAAAGCCAAAATTGAATCTGTGTCCCTGGCTCTGTGAAGTAAGCACTACTATGCCACTGTGGGGTTTGTTTTGGTAGTTGTGAAAGCTTGTGGCTGAGTATCTGTGTGTGAAGATAATTTAATGTAGCTTGGGACAGCGGGCCTTTAGCGTTAAAGAATTTAAGGGGGTCTAGGTGTGAAAGGCAGGAAATTGGAGTAAATATAACCAAGTTTGAATCTTCTATAAGTGAATAAAACAGGAGTAGAAATTAGCATCAGGAGATAAAGAAGATTCGCTTTGTTCAGTTGTTGAATTACAAAGGAGGGCAATGGGGTTTACAGCTTGGAGAATGGCATAAATAAAGAAGGCAAATTTATTAACGTTTATTTTCCCTAACGTGGTGGCAATCTGGAAAACAAAAGTATTTTAGATTCTGGGAAAGGTATATTTCAAGGAAGGAGAAGAACAATGGAATCAATATGAAAGAAGGTGCAAAGTAATGAAGGAGAGTGACTTTGAGTTTACAGGCTGGCTTGAAGGATGTCCTGAGGTGTGATCAGTGCTCGAAGAGAACTGCGAGAAAGCAAATTGAAACAGCTTCAGCCAACTCCGAAAAATGTTTGCTATTTCAGAAAGTAAGGATTTGTTTTAAAGTTTCTTGAACTGCCACAGCAGGGATGGAGGGAGATAGAAGCCCGGTGACATACCTCTCTGAGGGCAATAAATGTTTGACTTGTGTTAATATTTCTGATAGGGTCTGTTGCCTCAAGTGATATATATATGTGTGTCTAAATAGATAAGAAATTATTTTGGGGGATTGTTCTGCACTGGGCAGAGTCGGGGCACAGTGGTATCACATTGCCAGGGACTCCGGTACACTTCCAGCCTTGGGTGACTGTCTCTGGAGATTGCACATTCTCCTCATGTCTGTGTGGGTTTCCTCTGGGTTCTCTAGTTGCTTCCCACAGTCCAAAGATGTGCAGGTTAGATGGATGCTACGATTGCCCCTTAGTGTCGAGGGATTTGCAGGTTAGTTGCAGTTGAGGGGATAGGGTCGGGGAATGGGCCAATCTAGGGTGCTTTTTCAGAGGGTCAGTGCAGACTCAATGGGCTGAATGGGTTCCTTCTGCACTGTAGGGATACTATAGTCTTACGACCAATGTTAACTGTAAATGTAATCTTGTATGTTTAACATTTCTTTTGTTGATAAATGTTTGAGTTTAATATTTACAGTCTCCAAAGTGTTGCTACACTATGTGGATTCTGACTTTATTACACATAACTTCTTGTAGTCAATATACAAAGGAAAAGTGTTGTGATAGCTTGCCAGGTGTTACTTTGTGATTTGGTTCGCCCGGTATTAATACAGGCAGTGAAATGATCTGAAATAAATACTGTTTTCAATTAAGGTTGCAGGAGTCGCACCTTAGAGTAACGGACCAGGTTAGACTGAGGAAAGGCTGGGTCAGTCAGGTCTTTCACTCGGGACTAGATTCAAAGACGAGAGGGGTTG
Organism: Scyliorhinus torazame; assembly: GCF_047496885.1. Lineage (NCBI taxonomy): Eukaryota > Metazoa > Chordata > Chondrichthyes > Carcharhiniformes > Scyliorhinidae > Scyliorhinus > Scyliorhinus torazame. The sequence continues at coordinate 64,072,613 of NC_092724.1, read as the reverse complement.
CGATCCTGATCAATAAGCGGGTGGTGTTTGAGGCGGGTAGAATAGTCTCACGACGTGGGAGGTTGGGACATTATGGTCAGTGGGAAGCTAGAGGAGGTGCAAGTGGTATTAGTAAATGTGTATGTGCCAAATTGGGATGATGTGGAGTTTATAAAGAGGATGCTGGCGGAGATACCAGACGTGGACTCGCACAGGTTGGTCATGGGAGGGGACTTCAACACAGTTATGAACCCTAGTTTGGACCGGTCAAGCTCGAAAATAGTCGGGTGCCAGCAATGCCAAAGGAACTGAAAGGGTTCATGGAGCTGTTGGGGGGGTGGGGGTGGATCCATGGAGATTTGGGCAGCCGCGGGTGAAGGAGTTCCCCTTCTACTCACACGTGCATAAAGTGTACTCGCGGATCGATTCCTTCATTTTGAGCAGGGCCTTACTGATGGGGGTGGTGGACATGGGGTACTCAGCGATCACAATCTCAGACCATGCTCCGCACTGTGTTGACCTGCAGGTTAGTAAAGACAGTAACCAGCGCCCGCACTGGAGGTTGGATGTGGGACTTTTGACGGATGAAGGGGTGTGCGAGCGGCTGAGGAAATGTATTCAAAGCTACCTGCAGGTCAATGACACGGGGGAAATTTCAGCAGCGATGGTGTGGGAAGCACTGAAGGCGGTGGTCAGGGGGAGCTGATCTCAATCCGGGCCCACTGGGAGAAGGGGGACAGGGCAGAGACGGACCGACTGTTACAGGAGATACTACAGATCGACAGGAGGTATGCAGAGAACCCAGAGGCAGGGCTTTTAAGGGAACGGCAGAGGTTAAAGGCGGAGTTTAGCTTGCTGACCACAGGGAGGGCGGTGGAGCAGCTGAGAAAGGCGAGGGGGGCGAACTATGAACATGGAGAGAAGGTCAGCAGAATGCTTGCACAGCAGCTTAGGAAGAGGGGGGCAGCTAGGGAGATAGGGAAAGTAAAGGGTGGAGATGGGAACGTGGTTGGTGATTCAGTAGGGGTGAATAAGGCGTTTAGGGATTTCTACAGCAGGGTGTACAGGTCGGAACCCCCTACGGGGCCGGAGGGGATGAGGCCCTTCTTGGAGGGGCTGAATTTCCCAAAGGTGGATGGGGAGCGGGTAGAAGGGCTGGGGGCTCCGATCGGGTTGGAAGAGACAGTGGAGGGTCTGAAGGCCATGCAGTCGGGTAAAGCCTCGGGGCAGGACGGGTACCCAGTGGAGTTCTATAAAAGGTTCTCTGGGATATTGGGGCCGGTGTTCATGAGAATGTTCAATGAGGCAAGGGAAAGAGGGGTGTTGCCCCCGACGATGTCACAGGCAATGATTTAGCTGATTCTTAAGCCGGACAAGAACCTGGAGCTGTGTGGGTCCTACAGGCCGATCTCCCTGTTGAATGTAGATGCCAAGTTGCTGGCCAAAATCTTGTCCTCCAGGATGGAGGATTGTGTTCCGGACGTTACTGGGAGGACTAGACGGGGTTTGTTAAGGGCACGCAGTTGGTGGCCAATGTAAGCAGGCTGTTAAATGTGATCATGATGCCCCCGGAAGGTAGGGAGGTGGAGGTAGTGATTGCAATGGATGCAGAAAAAGCTTTTGATTGGGTAGAATGGGACTATCTGTGGGAGATACTGGGACGGTTCGGATTTGGGCGGGGCTTTATTGACTGGGTCAGGATACTGTATCATGCTCCTGTGGCAAGTGTACGGATGAATAACACAACATCGGACTATTTTAGACTGCACCGGGGTACGAGACAGGGATGCCCCCTGTTCCCACTGTTGTTTGCACTGGCTAGAGAGCCATTGGCAATTGCTCTGAGAGCCTCGAGGGGCTGGAGAGAACTGGTCTGGGGGGGGGGGGGGTCGTGTGGAACACAGGGTTTCGCTCGATGTGGATGACCTGCTTCTGTACGTTTCGGACCCAATAGAGGGGATGGAAGAAATCATGAGGGTTCTCAGGGAACTTGGCCTGTTTTCAGGGTATAAGCTTAATATGGGAAAGAGTGAGATGTTTGTGGTCCAGGCGAGGGGATGGGTGAGGCAACTGGGAGAGCTTCCGTTTAGGTTAGTAGAGGGAAGCTTTTGGTACCTAGGCATTCAAGTGGCGCGGGAATGGGACCAGCTGCATAAATTAAATCTGGCCCGGCTGGCGGACAAAATGAAGGATGATTTTCGGAGATGGGACGCGCTTCCGTTGTCTCTGGCTGGGAGGGTGCAAACGGTCAAGATGATGGTCTTCCCGAGATTCCTATTTGTATTTCAGTGTCTCCCCATCTTTATTCTGCAGTCCTTTTTTAAGCGGGTCAATAGAGTGATCACGGGCTTCGCTTGGGTGGGCAACACCCTGCGAGTAAGGAAGGTAATGCTTGAGCAGAGTCGGGGAGAGGACGGGTGCCGCTGCCAAATTTTAGCAACTATTACTGGGCGGCGAAGATAGCCATGATCAGGAAGTGGGTGGTGTGGCAGGGGTCAGCATGGAAGGGCACCAATTTGGGGGCATTGGTAACTGCCGTATCTGCCATTCCCGCCAGCACGGTACTCCACCAGTCCAGTGGTGGTGGCAGCCCTAAGAGTCTGGGGCCAGTGGAGGCGGCATGTGGGAACAGTGGGAGCATCGGTCTGGGCCCCAATCTGTGATAATCACTGGTTTGCCCTGGGGAGTATGGACCAGGGGCGGGGCGGAGGGGGAGTTCCGGTTATGGCAGAGAGCGGGCATTGAGAGGATGGGGGATATGTTCATAGAGGGGAGCTTTCCGAGTATGAGGGCATTGGAGGAAAAGTTTGGTTGGCGAGGGGAAACAAATTCAGGTATCTGCTGGTGCGGGACTTCCTTCGTAAACAGGAAGTCCTTCCCGCTCCTACCACTAAGGGGGATTCAGGACAGGGTAGTTTCCAGAGGGTGGATAGGGGAAGGGAGCATCTCGGACATTTATAAGGAGCTTATGAGGTTGGAGGAGACGCAGACCGAAGAGCTGAAGCATAAGTGGGAGGAGGTGCTAGGAGGTGAGATCGAGGATGGTCTATGGGCAGACGCGTTGAGTAGAGTCAACGCATCCCCACCATGTGCCAGGCTCAGCCTGATACAATTTAAGGTTGTTCACCGGGCTCACATGACAGTGGCCCGGATGAGCAGATTCTTTCGGGTGGAGGACAGGTGCGCAAAATGTGCGGGAGGACCGGCGAACCATGTCCACATGTTTTGGACATGTCTGAAGCTTAGGGGATTTTGGCAGGGGTTTGCAGATGTCATGTCCACGGTGTTATAAACAAGGGTGGCGCTGAGTCCAGAGGTGGCGATTTTCGGGGTGTCAGAAGACCCGGGAATCCAGGAGGAGAAAGAGGCAGAGATTCTGGCCTTTGCTTCCCTGGTGGCCCGAAGACGGATACTATTAGCTTGGAGGGACTCAAAGTCCCCGAAGTCGGAGACCTGGCTAACTGACATGGCTAGCTTTCTCTGTTTGGAGAAAATCAAGTTCGCCTTGAGAGGGTCACTGTTAGGGTTCACCCGGCAACCGTTCTTTGACTTCTTTGCGGGAAATTAATCGTCAGCAGACTGGGGGGGGGGGGGGGGGGGGGGGATGGTTTAGATTAGAGTAGGGGGTCAATAAGGGACGGACCTGTATGAGAGGTAAATGGCTTTTGCACGATGTTCATGGTTTATGTATATTGTGTATTTTGTTGTTGCTCCTATACCAAAAATACCTCAATAAAATGTTTATTAAAAAAAATACTATTTTCAATGTTTTATTCAATAGATCAATGAAATATTTTCATATAAATGGTGGAGTAAATGACTGTCTAGTTATTAAAACACAAATAAACATGGTGATTAATGTAAATAAATTGAAGTTTATATCGAGAAACACATATTCAGCTTGTCCACACAGGAGATTTTAATGGATATTTTCTCAGAATATTTCCTGCAGATCTGTGGCACTCCTCAGGGTATCACATTGTGGTTTTGGGGCTGAATTTTACCTGAAAAGAAAATATATGAATTGTGAGTGTGAGGGAAATGTTCGCTGTGGCTCAGATTGTAGCACAATCCCCTCTCATTATCGAGGTTCAACTCCCAGCCCGAGAACTGAGTAAAATGATCAAGACTGGCACTCCAGTGTAGTACTGATGAAGTGCTACATTGCCAAAAGTGCCGAATGAGTCAAACTCTCACTGCTAGGCTGTAAATTTCCCCATGGGACTATTTAGAAAAACAAATAAGGTCTCAGAGAGCTCCTCCCGGTGTTTTAGACGATAGAGCGATTGTACTCAAACACCCTTCACTCAAGCATCCTGTAAACGGCACGTGGCACAATGGTTAGCGCGACTGCCTCACAGCGCCAGGGACTCGGGACAATTGCGGCCGTGGCTGACTCTTTGGAGTTCGTACTCCCTGTGTCTGTGTGAGTTTCCTCCAGGGTTCCGATTTCCTCCCAAAGTCCAAAAATGTGCAGATCAGGTGGGGTGACTGGAATAGGCTGGGCGAGTGGTCCAAGTAGGGTGCTTTTTCCGAAGGTCGTTACAGACTCGGTGGACCGAATGGCCTCCTTCTGCACTGTAGGAATCCTATGTTAAGCGAAAAATCTATTCAATTAGCACCTCCCTGCTCAGCGATTTGCTCTGAAAATATCGGATGGCCCGTGTCCTTAATGGGAACAGTGACCTCATTACAAACAGTAAGTTAATGTTTACAAGGTGTCTTCAGGCGTAAGAGTCGTAAATTGCAGCAAAATACAAGTCTTTGTTGTGTTTCCTTTTGGTTAAAACAATTCTAATAGTCACACAGACAAATCAAAGCGAATCCTATTTCCATTACCCATAATGTTCCCATCTCAAATAACCATTTAACTCAAGAGTAAAAAGCACATGTTTTCTGTGTTAAACTTCACAAACTGTAAAACACGTGTACTGCTCACTCTAATCCCGGCATCACAAACATTGCAAAGGTGAATAAAACATTGCTCTTACCGGGTTGCCGTGAATGTTGTCAGAGTTTGAGCCATAATCACTGCCCATCGGTAGCAGAAGCTCAGAGGCTGTGAATGTGTCTCGGTGAACTTCCTCATTGTTCCCCGGCTCGGAAGGTAAAGGTAAACTGGGATCAGTGCGAGTCTGGGAGCTGTATTCTGCCGGGGGTAACAGATTATAGTTTAATGTTGGGAATGAAATAATAACAAAATTTGCATTTCCTTAGAACTTTGCAAGTAATAAAAATGTTCCAAGTTTTCACGAGAGGGCTTTGCAGCAAACTTTGACATGGAGCCAGATGAGGTGATATTCGGGCAGCTCACCGGCAGCTTGGTCAAAAAGACAAGTTTGAAACTATGTGAAAAAGGTGGAAAGGAATTAGGGAAGGAATTCCAGAGTTAGGACCTTGACAGCTGAAGTCACAGCCATCAATCATGGAGCAATAAAACTCAGGATGTTGAATAGGGCAGAATTAGAGAGAATGTGGGACTGGGAAAGATTACAGAGTTGGAGAGGGATCTGAAAACTATGAGGATTTTCAATCGGGACGGTGTTTAACTGGGATGCAATGTAGGTCAGGGCTGCTGGGTGAATGGGACTTGGAAGCAGAGTTTTGTTTGACTTCAATTCCTGAAGGTGAGAATGTGATTGACCAGCCGGAAGCACGTTGGGAAAATCACATTTACAACTTTCAGAGGAACAGTTGAGTTCCAGCAGCGGATGAGCTCAGCCAGGCTGGGAGACAGGCAATGTTACAGGAAAGTCCCCAATGATCCACTGAACTGTTCATCGTCTTCTCAGCAACAATAAAACCACAAGAGCTCAAACTTCTGGTCCTCAGACATCAGCTCGGTTATTCTCGCTCTGGGAGGTGTGTGATCCTGTGAAACAGCAGATTGGCAAATCCTCTGTAATCACTCAGTTCACCGATTTTATTTGCTCCCTAAAATGTCGATAATCGTTCCAGTTGCTGATGCCTTTTGTTTAAATAAATGACAAGAGTCAAGGTGCAATTGACATGAGTGTGTTTCAAATCAAACTTCTTTCTCCAAACACCTGGAACGAAACTCCTGCAGTGCGGATCCTGCGCAGTGTGATTTTGTGCCGGGAAAACTCAGGTATATTTGATCGTGCCGTTCGATTTTCAGTAAATCCGCCATTAACCAGCAATCGACATAGAATTCAAAACTGCTCCAGTACACAGAGGGCTGGGGACTGCGGGAGTGTCAGTAATTTAACTCACCCAGACTGGACAGATCACCGGAACTTGTCCCTGTGAAGGGATCATCAGAACCACTGCCCAGCAGCAAGTGACCGCCCTGAGTCTCAATGGCTTCAGTCTCAACATCATCATAATCTCCCGGGACTGGACCTGGGAGCAAATCGTAATTTTCACAAAAAGCAAATTCAAACACTGAGCGCTTAGAAATGATATAATTAATGTGGTATTATTAGGTATTGCAGTACCCGAGAGGCTGAAGACCATTGGTTTAACCTAGGAGTTTACCATTGGCTGTTTGGTCTGTAGCTCCGCCCTGACAGGAGGGGTATAAGAACCGGTGCCATCCCAGCAGCCCTCATTCTGTACCGAAGCTGCTGGGGAACTGTTCTAGTCTATTAAAGCCTTCAGTTAGGTAACTACCTCATCTTTAATTGTAATTGATCGTGCATCAATTTAATCAACTACACTTAAACTGAAAGGATGGATCTCCGAATCAAGCCGGAGTGTCTATAACTCAGCCCCCACGCGGAGAACTCGGTGGCGATATTTAAGCACTGGCTGGCATGCTTTAAAGGCTACCTCGAGACGGCCAGAGGCGCACCCTCAGGAGAACAGAAACTGCATCTCCTGCACTCAAGGGTAAGCCCTGGGATCTACACCCTCATCGAGGAGGGGGAGGACTTCGATGCTGCGATCGAACTGTTAAAAGGACATTATATCCACCCTGTAAATCAGGTCTACGCACGTCACCTGCTTGCAACTAGACGGCAAAGCCCCAGGGAATCGTTGGAGGAGTTCTACAGTGAGCTACTGATGCTGGGCAGAAACTGTGGCTGCCTGCAAGTTTCGGGGAGCGAGCACATGGAACTCCTAATCCGGGATGCCTTCGTAGCAGGTATGAGCTCCTCAGAGATCCGCCAAAGACTCTTAGAAAAATACACCCTGGGACTTAGAGAGGCACGCACCCTGGCAGGGTCCATGGACGTTGCCTCCAGAAACGCACAATCCTATGCGCCCGACCACGCGGTGGCAGCCCCACAGACTTTCCCCGTGTCCCCGCAGTCCTGCGCTGTAAGACGGCCCACTAACTCCGTCGGGCCCTGCTGTTTCTTCTGCGGGCAGGCGAAGCACCCCCGCCACGCTGTCGGCCCGCACCTCCACCTGCAAAGGGTGCAGCAAGAAGGGCCATTTTGTGGGGGTGTGCCAGGCACGAGCCGTGGTCGCGGTCTCCAGCGACTCCGGACCGCCGCGGCAACCTTTCCTTCGGGCCCCAGGTGTCCAGCACTCACCGCCACCCCCCTATCCTAGGGCCACATGCGACCCACGGCTGCGGCCATCTTGCCCCTCGGACACGATGCTGGACGGATGGGTGCCGCCATTTTGTCCATCCCCGCCGCCATTTTGTCCATCCCCGACCACCATGTGCGAACCATGGGAGACACCATCTTGGATGGGGCCCCAGGCCCCCAGCACGGCCGACTACACGCTGCCCGATCAAAACCCGCAACTACTTCATCTGGCCTCGGTGACTCTGGACCACACTTGCAACAGCAACGATGATGGTCTTCATCAACGGCCACGAGACGTCCTGCCTGATTGACTCTGGGAACACGGAAAGCTTTATACACCCCGACACGGTAAGGCACTGTTCATTTGTTACCCACCCTGGAAACCAAAGAATCTCCCTGGCCTACGGGTCACACTCGGTGGAGATAAAGGGGTTCGGCCTAGCAAACCTCACTGTCCAAGGCAGGAAATTCAACAAGTTCCGCCTTTATGTCCTGCCGCACCTCTGCACGGCTACACTCCTGGGGTTGGACTTCCAATGTAACTTGCAAAGCCTGACCTTCAAATTCGGTGGCCCTATACCTCCCCTTACTGTCTGTGGCCTCGCGACCCTTAATGTCGACCCGCCTTCCCTGTTTGCGAACCTCACCCCGGATTGCAAACCCGTCGCCACCAGGAGCAGACGGTACACTGCCCAGGACTGGACCTTTATCAGGTCAGAGGTCCAAAGGCTACTGAGGGAAGGGGTCATTGAAGCTAGCAACAGTTCCTGGAGAGCTCAGGTAGTGGTGGTAAAGACCGGGGAGAAACATAGGATGGTCATTGACTTCAGTCAGACCATCAACAGGTTTATGCAGCTGGATGCGTATCCTCTCCCCCGCATATCCGACCTGGTAAACCGGATCGTGCAATATAAGGTCTTCTCCACGGTGGATCTCAAGTCCGCCTACCATCAGCTACCCCTCCGTACTAGTGACCACAAATACACTGCCTTCGAAGCAGATGGGCGGCTCTATCATTTTTTAAGGGTTCCCTTTGGTGTCACTAACGGGGTCTCGGTCTTCCAATGCGAGATGGACCGAATGGTTGACCGGTACGGCTTACGCGCAACGTTCCCGTGTCTTGGTAACGTCACCATCTGCGGCCATGACCAGCAGGACCACAACACCAACCTCCAAAAATTTCTCCAGACCGCGAAAATCCTTAACCTAACGTATAATAAGGATAAATGCGTATTTAACACCGACTGTCTAGCCATTCTAGGCTACGTAGTGCGAAATAGAGTTATAGGCCCCGACCCTGAACGCATGCGTCCCCTTATGGAGTTCCCCCTCCCTCACTGCCCCAAGGCCCTGAAGCGCTGCCTCGGGTTTTTCAGTTATTACGCCCAGTGGGTCCCTAACTACGCAGACAAAGCCCGACCCCTAATCCAGTCTACAACCTTCACCCTGTCGACGGAGGCCCGCCAGGCCTTCAGCCGCATCAAAGCAGACATTGCAAAGGCCATGATGTGCGCCATTGACGAGTCCCTCCCCTTCCAGGTCGAGAGCGATGCGTCCGACGTAGCTCTGGCCGCCACCCTCAACCAAACGGGCAGACCCGTGGCCTTCACCCATACCCTCCATGCTTCCGAAATTCGGCATTCCTCAGTCGAAAAAGAGGCACAAGCCATAGAAGAAGCTGTGCGACATTGGAGGCATTACCTGGCCAGCAGGAGATTCACTCTCCTCACTGACCAATGGTCGGTGGCGTTCATGTTCGATAATGCACAGCGGGGCAAGATAAAAAAACGACAAGATCTTGTGGTGGAGGATAGAACTCTCCACCTATAACTACGAGATCTTGTATCGTCCCGGGAAGCTAAACGAGCCTCCTGATGCCCTGTCCCGTGGCACATGTGCCATTGCACAAGTGGACCGCCTCCGAGCCCTCCACGAACCTCTGCCACCCGGGGGTCACTCGTTTTATCCACTTCATTAAGACCGGCAACATGCCTTACTCCATCGAGGAGGTCAGGACAGCCACCAGGGACTGTCAAATCTGCGCGGAGTGCAAACCGTACTTCTACCGGCCAGAGAGGGCACACCTGATAAAGGCTTCCCGTTGCTTTGAACGCCTCAGCATGGACTTCAAAGGCCCCCTCCCCTCCACCGACCGCAACACGTACTTCCTGAACGTGATTGACAAGTACTCCCGGTTCCCATTCGCCATCCCCTTCCCAGACATGACCGCAACCACCGTCATCAAGGCCCTCCAGGGTATCTTCCCACTGTTCGGTTTCCCCGCGTACATACACAGTGATAGGGGGTCCTCCTTTATGAGCGAAGAACTGTGTCAATTCCTGCTCAACAGGGGCATTGCCTCAAGCAGGACGACCAGTTACAACCCCCGGGGAAATGGGCAGGTAGAGAGGGAGAACGGAACGGCCTGGAAGACCGTTCTACTGGCCCTACGATCTAGGAATCTCCCAGTCTCCCGCTGGCAAGAAGTCCTCCCGGAGGCCCTCCATGCCATCCGGTCATTGCTCTGTACAACTACCAACCAGACACCTCATGAATGTCTCCTTGCCTTCCCCAGGAAGTCCTCCTCCGGGACCTCACTCCCAACCTGGCTAGCAACACCAGGACCCATCCTGCTCCGGAAGCATGTGCGGGCGCACAAGTCGGACCCATTGGTCGAGAGGGTCCACCTGCTGCACGCTAACCCCCAGTACGCCCAACTGGCGTTCCCTGATGGCCGGCAAGATACAGTCTCCCTCCGGGACCTGGCGCCCGCCGGAACCCCACGCGCACCCGAACCATTACCCCCCCCACCCCTCCACTGCACCTCACAGGAGGGTCAGTCCTCCCGCCGCTCCTGCCTAGGCCCTCCCACCCACGGACGCCCCCTAAAGGCAAACTCGTGTCAACCGTTTGCCCCACCAGCGCCGTCTATGGGTGACGAAGCTGCCATGGAGGCCGAAGCCACGCTCCTGGAGTCGCAGATGCCCGGATCCCCACCAGAATCACCACCGAAGCTCAGACGATCCAGGAGGATGACCAGGCCACCCGGCCGACTGATTGCTTCAGTGTAACTGTGACTATAACTGAACACTGAATGTATATACCTTCCGCGCTTGTACATATTTTCAACAACCCTGTAAGGAGGTATCACCTCCACATCTGATCATACCATGTTAGATGCAATTGTAACCACTGGCCACCACTCCCGTCGGACTCTTTTTTAACAGGGGGTGAATGTGGTATTATCAGGTATTGCAGTACCCGAGAGGCTGAAGACCATTGGTTAAACCTAGGAGTTTACCATTGGCTGTTTGGTATGTAGCTCCGCCCTGACAGGCAGGTTATAAGAACCGGTGCCGTCCCAGCAGCCCTCATTCTGTACCGAAGCTGCTGGGGAACAGTTTTAGTCTATTAAAGCCTTCAGTTATGTTACTACCTCGTCTTTAATTGTAATTGATCGTGCATCAATTAATCAATGTTCCCGGATTTTGTCGGTTGGAACACAGATGTATTTTGATGTTTAGGTATAGTGAGATGAGAGGGCGGTTACTGATTGGACCGTTCCGTGTCCCTGGTAGGTCACCCTCAGTTTTATAGTCACAAGAATCTCAGTGAATCTTCCTCCCAAACTGCACCCACATTTCCATTATCCCTGCCACACAGCCCACAGGCATTTCATTGTTTTACACAACTGGTTAAAAAAAATAATCGTTACTATTGTCACAAGTAGGCTTACATTAACACTGCAATGAAGTTATTATGAAAAGCCCCTAGTCGCCACATTCCAGTGCCTGTTGGGGTACACCGAGGGAGAATTCAGAATGTCCAATTCACCTAACCCAGGCAGAATGTGCAGACGCCGCACAGACAGTAACCCAATCCGGGAATCGACGCTGGGACCTTGGCGCTGTGAAGCAACAGTGCTAGCTACTGTGCTGCCTTGCTTTCGCTGTGCAGTCGGTGTGATGTTTGTGTCTGCTTCGAAGTATCCCTGATTCTTTTTGAAAACTAAAATCACTCACCAATACTCCCTCTCAGTTACAGCGTAATTCTACTCTCTCTCAGTTACAGCGTAATTCTACTCTGTGATATTTTTACTTGTTGATGTACAAAACCGAGAGAGGAACAGATAAAAATGTACCCACCCTGAACACTGCAGGAGTTTCCATCAGGATCATCTGATCCAGGATCCATGTCACCCAAACTGTGACTGGTGTAATATTCAATCTGATTCAGCGAGTCGATGGAAGCAGAAACTGTGAAATGAAAACGTTTTTGGAGAGAATGTTTGGAATGTGGACGCAGAGAACATAATAGTTATATTGTGTCTGTGACAATGTCCTGGAAATTGACACTGAGTTAATACTATTGTGTAACCATAAAACCATAAGACCTGGGAGCAAATGTAACCCATTCGATCCATGGAGTCTGCTCGCATATTTATTGAGGACATGAATTGTCTGATGTCATTATCCTCAACTCCATCTTCCCGCCTTATTCCCCATAACACTTAGATACATAGACCACAGAGTGCAGAAGGAGGCCATTCAGCCCATCGAGTCTGCACCAACCCACTTAAGCCCTCACTTCCACACTATCCCCATAACTCAATAACCCCTCCTAACCTTTTTGGACACTCAGGGCAATTTATCATGGCCAATCCACCTAACCTGCACGTCTTTGGACTGTGGGAGGAAACCGGAGCACCCGGAGGAAACCCACGCAGACAAAGGGGAGAACATGCAGTCTCCGCACAGAAAGTCACTCAGCGGAGAATCGAAACTGGGACCCTGGCGCTGTGAAGCCACTGTGCTAGCCACGTGTGGTATCGTACTTGCCTCCAATGTTTTCCCTGAAATGACGGAAGTTGCGTGGCGATGTTATAGACATTGGACCGAGTGGATAGTCAGAAGCTTTTTCCCAGATGACCATCGGCTGCTTTCCAATTTGAGCTGACTGGTTGTGATTTAACCATACCTCAGACGAGGGGCAAGATTGAGAAGACAGGCCTTCATGAACAACCTCAGCCAGGAATTGAACCCACGTTAGTGGGAGCGGTCGAATTGTGCTCTGGGAATGTGAGTGAACTGATATATTTGGGCAGCGGCTGAACCCGAGGCACTACACGTGTAGTGTCTCCCGCCCGCCCTGCTCCTCTGAGCAAAAAAAATAATACTGTGGTGTGTTGATAAGGTAAGATTTTTCTATTTCTATTTCTTCTTATCGTGTGATTGGTTACAATTTTTCTTTTTTTTTCCCTTTTTCATTTATCTATTATTTGATATTATAGTTGGACTAAGTTAAGCTTATGATTAAAAATGGCAGGAGATCTCAGACCCGTGTTATGTTCCTCTTGCTCAATGTGGAAGCTCAGGGTCGTGGCTGATGTCCCTGACTCCTTCAAGTGCGGGAAGTGTGTCCAGCTGCAGCTCTTGTTAGACTGCATGACGGCTCTGGAGCTGCGGATGGACTCACTTTGGGGCATCCGCGATGCTGAGGAGGTCGTGGATAGCATGTTTAGCGAATTGGTCACACCGCAGATTAGGATTGCTGAGGGACAAAGGGAATGGGTGACCAAAAGGCAGAGAAAAAGCAGGAAGGCAGTGCAGGTGTCCCCTGCGGTCATCTCCCTCCAAAACAGGTGAACCGTTTTGGATACTGTTGGGGGAGATGGCTCACCAGGGGAAGGCAACAGTAGCCAGGTTCATGGCACCGTGGCTGGCTCTGCTGTACAGAGGGCAGGAAAAAGAGTGGAAGGGCTATAGTCATAGGGGATTCAATTTTAAGGGGAGTAAATAGGTGGTTCTGTGGTCGGAAATGTGACTCCCGAATGGTATGTTGCCTCCCAGGTGCGTGGGTCAGGAATGTCTCAGACAGGCTGCAGAACATTCTGAAGGGGGAGGGTGAACAGCCAGTTGTCGTGGTGCATATAGGCACCAATGATCTTGGTGAAAAACGGGATGAGGTCCTACAAGCAGAATTTAGGGAGTTAGGAGCCAAGTTAAAAAGTCGGACCTCAGAGGTAGTAATCTCAGGGTTTCTACCAGTGTCACGTGGGATTCAGAGTAGAAATGAAAGACAAGGCAGGATGAATGCATGGCTTGACAGATGATGCAGGAGGGAGGGGTTCAGATTTTTGGGACATTGGGACCGGTTCTGGGGGAGGTGGGACTACTACAAATTGGACGGTCTACACCTGGGCCGGACTGGAACCAATGTCCTTGGGGGTGCTTTCGCTAATGCTGTTGGGGAGGGTTTAAACTAATGTGGCAGGGGGATGGGAACCAAATGAGGAGGTTGGTGGACAGTAAGGAGGTAGTAACTAAAGCCTGTAAGGAACTAGATCATGAGGTCAGCGTGACTAAGGGGAAGAGTAGGCAGGGAGCAGATGATCAACGCAAAGGGACTGGTGGTCTGAGGTGCATTTGTTTTAATGCAAGAAGTGTAGTAGGTAAGGCAGATGAACTTAGGGTTTGGATTAGTATCTGGGAGTATGATGTTATTGCTATTACTGAGACTTGGTTGAGGGAAGGGCATGATTGGCAACTAAATATCCCAGGATAGCGATGCTTCAGGCGGGATAGAGAGGGAGGTAAAAGGGGTGGAGGAGTTGCATTACTGGTCAGAGAGGACATCACAGCTGTGCTGAAGGATGGCACTATGGAGGACTCGAGCAGTGAGGCGATATGGGCAGAGCTCAGAAATAGGAAATGTGCAGCAACAATGTTGGGGCTGACTTACAGACCTCCCAACAGCGAGCATGAGATAGAGGCACAAATATGTAAACAGATTATGGAAAGATGTAGGAGCAACAGGATGGTGGTGATAGGAGATTTTAATTTTCTCAACATTGACTGGAATACACATAGTGTTCGAGGTCTAGATGGAGCAGAATTTGTAAGGAGCATCCAGGAGGGTTTTCTAGAGCAGTATGTAAATAGTCCAACTCAGGAATGGGCCATACTGGACCTGGTGTTGGGGAATGAGCCCAGCCAGGTGGTTGAAGTTTCAGTAGGGGAATACTTTGGGAATAGTGATCACAATTCTGTAAGTTTTAGAATACTCATGGACAAAGACAACAGTGGTCCAAAAGGAAGAGTGCTAAATTGGGGGAAGGCCAACTATACCAAAATTCGGCAGGAGCTGGGGAATGTGGATTGGGAGCAGCTGTTTGAAGGTAAATCCACATTTGATATGTGGGAGGCTTTTAAAGAGAGGTTGATTAGAGTGCAGGACAGACATGTCCCTGTCAAAATGAGGGATAGAAATGGCAAGATTAGGGAACCATGGATGACAGGTGAAATTGTGAGACTAGCTAAGAGGAAAAAGAAAGCATACATAAGGTCTAGGCGACTGAAGATAGACAAAGCTTTGGAAGAATATCGGGAATGTAGGACCAATTTGAAACGAGGAATCAAGAGGGCTAAAAGGGGTCATGAAATATTTTTAGCAAACAGGGTTAAGGAAAATCCCAAAGCCTTTTATTCATAGAAAAGGAGCAAGAGGGTAACTAGGGAAAGGGTTGGCCCACTCAAGGACAAAGGAGGAAAGTTATGCGTGGAGTCAGAAAAAATGGGTGAGATTCTTAATGAGCACTTTGCATCGATATTCACCGAGGACTGTACCGGAGGACTGTAGAATTGCTAATGTTGTCCCCTTGTTTAAGAAGGGTAGCAGGGATAATCCAGGTAATAGTAGACCGGTGAGCCTGACGTCAGTGGTAGGGAAGCTGCTGGAGAAGATACTGAGGGATAGGATCTATTCCCATTTGGAAGAAAATGGGTTTATCAGTGATAGGCAACATGGTTTTGTGCAGTGAAGGTCATGTCTTACCAACTTAATAGAATTCTTTGAGGAAGTGACAAAGTTGATTGATGAGGGAAGGGCTGTAGATGTCATATACATGGACTTCAGTAAGGCGTTTGATAAGGTTCACCATGGTAAGCTGATGGAGAAAATGAAG
Source organism: Scyliorhinus torazame (assembly GCF_047496885.1). Taxonomy (NCBI): domain Eukaryota; kingdom Metazoa; phylum Chordata; class Chondrichthyes; order Carcharhiniformes; family Scyliorhinidae; genus Scyliorhinus; species Scyliorhinus torazame. The sequence continues at coordinate 64,057,169 of NC_092724.1, read as the reverse complement.
TCTCATGGGGTCCAGGGTGTACTAGCTAGATGGATAAAGAACTGCTGGGCAACAGGAGACAGAGAGTAGTAGTGGAAGGGTGTTTCTCAAAATGGAGAACTGTGACCAGTGGTGTTCCACAGGGATCCGTGCTGGGACCACTGTTGTTTGTGATATACATAAATGATCTGGAGGATGGTATAGCTGGTCTGATTAGCAAGTTTGCAGATGACACTAAGATTGGTGGAGTAGCAGATAGTGAAGGGGGCTGCCAGAGAATACAGCAGAATATAGATAGATTGGAGAGTTGGGCGGAAAAATGGCAGATGGAGTTCAATCCGGGCAAATGCGAGGTGATGCATTTTGGAAGATCCAATTCAGGAGTGAACTATACAGTAAATGAAAAAGCACTGGGGAAAATTGATGTACAGAGAAATCTGGGTGTTCAGGTCCATTGTACCCTGAAGGTGGCTGCGCAGGTCGATAGAGTGGTAAAGAAGGCATACGGCATGCTTTCCTTCATCGGAAGGGGTATTGAGTGCAAAGGTTGGCAGGTCATGTTACAGTTGTATAAGACTTTGGTTCGGCCACATTTGGAATACTGCGTGCAGTTCTGGTCGCCACATTACCAAAATGATGTGGATGCTTTGGAGAGGGTGCAGAGGAGGTTCACCAGGATGTTGTCTGGTATGGAGGGTGCTAGCTATGAAGAGAGGTTGAGTAGATTAGAATTATTTTCATTAGAAAGATGGAGGTTGAGGGGGGACCTTATTGCGGGCTACAAAATCACGAGAGGTATAGACAGGGTGGATATCAAGTAGCTTTTTCCCAGAGTGGGGGACTCAATTACTAGGGGTCACGAGTTCAAGGTGAGAGGGGAAAAGTTTCAGGGAGATATACGTGGAAAGTTCTTTACGCAGAGGGTGGTGGGTGCCTGGAACGCATTGCCAGCGAAGGTGGTAGAGGCGGGCACGATAGCGGCATTTAAGATGTACCTAGACAGATACATGAATAGGCAGGGAGCAGAGGGATACCGATTCTTAGAAAATAGGTGACAGTTTTAGATAGAGGATCTGGATCGGCGCAGACTTGGAAGGCCGAAGGGCCTGTTCCTGTGCTGTAATTTTTGTTCGTTCTTTGTTCTTTGTTATTGGCTTTACTCTGCATTACAAAATAGCTGTCCAGTCAACTGAGCTGTTTACTGATTCTATCATTGCTGTAGATCTAAAATTGTCAAACATGATTTGCAGATTAAAATTAAATAACAGATTATCGACTATTCGAATATCCAGTTGGGGAAGACCAATCACAGGTCATGAGTTTTGGAAGGTCTTCCAGACGCGCCAATCAAATCTGCAGGAGAAATACAATTTGGGATAATGTAACCATCGCCTCAGGATAGTTTCGTTGGATGAAACAAAATGTTATTGACAGAAATCCACAGGTCACCAAACAAAAAGTAATAGAATGGAAGTTAGAAAATGATAGAATTGAAGATCATTTCAACTGATTTATTACTTCGGTTGAGGCTTGAATGAATATTGGAATTATTTGGAATGCGCAATACATTGGTTGCTTTCCTTTGCTTCAATTTTTCCTGATTTTTTTTTCCATTCTGTTGTTTTATTCTCTTATTTATTTGCCATAATGATTATTTCCTGAGCTCAGCTAAACATTTCCACCCTTCTAATTATTGATATACATCATTCTTTGCCAATGTTGTTATGTTTTCCAAGTTGTATACTCAGTCCCAGAAATTGTCTTCTTCACTCCAATCTATTTCCATGGTGCCTAGTCTTCTTAATTCCTATTTTAAAATCTATTATTATATTAAGCTCACAATGTTCCAGATAATGTTGTGTTTTTGTTCTTGTCCATTCCCCATTACTCAATCCAGCAGGGAATCTCCACCGATTAGGATTCTGTCATCCTGGTTCGAAAGGATTCCTGAACACAGTAAATCTTCATTCCATTCCGCTTTTTTCCTTCCTCATTAGCCAATTAATTTCCCGGTTTGTGAAATTCTCACCTGATTCTTTTTCAATGAATTACTCTAAATTATTTATGTATTTATTGCTCAATATGTCCTCAACTATTGTATAGCCTGTAGGCTCCACCATCAGTGCAATTACATTATTTTACAGTCAATCAATCGATGTGTTTATTATTTACAGGCTCAGATATCTGAAGGAGTCGGTGTGCAGCCGGTGGGAAATGAAAATGGAAACAACCAAACGGTACAAAGAACATTATTTTGGCAACAAAGAGCTGTGGGAATGTTGCCAAACCCATCGTTCCTCTCACTACAAACAGACAGACAAATTCAGTGCAACATGAATCATCACCATGAGGGGGATCTGATCCTGTCCATTCAGTTCACAATGATCAATCACGCCATCAAACGTAAAATATATACCTGAGCCATGTGTCTGGGCGGAATATTTGCCAGGTGGAATATTCTCAATCTCTTCATAAATTGCTTGGTACAAACCAGCAGCTGAACCGCGACCGCCCCTGACAGCAGCTGTTGAAACGAGGACGGAGAGATTAACATTTTGTTGCGTTAACAGTGAGGCAGTGTGTATTTGAGCTGCAGCGTGAAGGAGCACATCCTGTACCTGCCCAAATACAGTGTCAATGTCAGCCTGTGAATCATTGAAGTGAGAGATGTTTTTGAGCAGCTCTGCTTTCTGTCTCTGAATGATGCTTTTTATGCATCTGGCATCTTTTATCTCTCTCCCGTACAATTAAGATGGATATTATTTTGCAGCTCGATTTACGATGGAGAATTTTACCTAAGGGAAAGTCTGCAAATTATGAAGTAACTCAATTGAGTTTTTCAAAGTTTTTCCGGGATTGAATAAAATATTCCTGATAGTGGCACGTAGACATAGCTTCCCGGTAATCTGAGAAAAACAAACAGTTAAGAAAGAAAACATCACCCAAAGTGGGGCTGAGAGAGTCTCACTATCCACCAACTGACACAGGCGGCCTTCGGAGGATCTGTGTATGTGTGTGTGTGTGCGTGTATGTTTGTGTGCGTGTGTGCATATACACATGCTCATCTCCATTTGACAGGATACTATTGAATTAATGTTGAAAAATATGGAATGATGTGATATCAGGAGAAATGAATTCCAATTGATTTTCTGGTTACACGGACAGACGGGGAATTGAGTTAAGGAGGAGTGGGCTCAGGGACTGATCTCTCTGGACAGCAGCAGTTTGGAAGCTCCGGGGCGAGAGGGTCTTTATTGAATCTGGTCAGACTGAGAAGTGACGTATTGAATACATAAACCATGCTTGTTGGGATATGAATGGAAAAGTTGTGTTCAAAAATAGATTAATTCATTAGGACCGAAAGAGTGAACGAGGGTAACGATATCCAGTGGATAAAGGAAGAGGAAATGATCAATAAATCAGTGAATCCAGAGGCCAAATAGTTCAATTACATTTTCTGACCCATTGTGATAACCAATAACTTCTCCAGGCGCCTCGTGTGCCAGGTGAACAGGGAATGTGATTGTCGACATTTTAAATAACTCTCTGGTGCCACCATCAATTCACATGAGACAGACAATAGGAGTGAACTGTGGCTTTAATCAACTAGAACAGTGCCTGCCTGTGACTGCGCTGCAATGAGAGCCGCCTACAGGGCAGCTGCTCTGATATCTCCCCTCAAGGGGCCAGAGCCCACAAGGGCACCAACATGATACAATCAGTGTAGTACAATACAATGGTCCATAGGTGGAGCCCACATGGGCAACAGCGTGGTACAATGTAGTACAGTGGTGAATGGTTACCATAATAAATTCACCACACTCTCCATTTCAAATGCCACCTTTCACTGATTCAAGAAGAACCTCGAACAAAAACAAAATAGAGAAACACGGGGTAACATTTATTTCCAACAAGGCAAAGTGACCCTGCCTGGAAAAGTGCAACAAACGTGCAGCCTCATCACCATCTGGAACTAGATGCGAGAGCCAGTTAGGAAGAAAAGTCAGAATGGACTCGAAACATTGACTCGGTTTCTCTCTCCAATGATGCTGCGAGACCTTTTGAGTCTTTCCAGCTGTTACTGTTTCTCTGTCAGAGACTCAATGTTAGTTCAGCGGTAAGATTTGAGACTCACCTTTTCTTTTTAATTTGAATCGCATTACCGCCATTAAAGCGATCAGCTCGCAGATTAATAGAAATCCGGCCGTTATGCAGAAGGCAACAGGAATGGGAATGGTTTCAATTTCCGGCCCTGAATGATGGAAAGACAGAAACATGGAACATAGAGGCAGGAAATATTTTTATTTAAATGTTTCCATCAATCGGAAACGAGTCACTCAGAAATTCACAAATCCGGGGTAATATCAATAATGTCAGTTACACCAGCAAGAACACTGAGACTAAGAGGGATATTAATCAAGATATTCATTCAGAGTTGCTGCAGGTGTGAACGGAGAAACATCGGCGGCAAATCGAGCCGTGTGGAATATATTGTACAAACATTCATGCACTTCACAAATTGGCATTTTACTTTGACGGAATCACCGAGTCAGCTTCGCTGACCAGGATCATTCCGACCCTCCTGCGCGACCCTTACCGGAACAAATCACAGCGGCATCTTCCTTGTGATCACAGTCAGGTCGCGCTGATGATGAGGAAGGACAATCAGAGAGAAAGGATTCGTTCCCGGTGCACTTCACCTCATCCAGCCAGATAACCCCTTCACCCTGGCCAAAAGCGGCCCCTCCGGAGGCGGATAGCGCGGAGCCGCACCCCCGCTGTCTGCAGACAACATTGGCATCGACCAGATCCCAGGAGTCATCGCATACCGTCCCCCAGCGGTTATTGGATAATATCTCCACTCTCCCGGAACAGCTGGTGTCACCGCCAACCAGGCGCAAACTTTGTCCCGAGTCTGTCAAAGAGGGTCAATTATTGTTACTGACATAGTTTAAGGCAGGAACAAATCCATTTGATGGGATGTTTAAGATGAGGAAGCACCTGATTGAGGAACGCAGTCCATTGAACTGTGAGGCTGCTCCTTTGTCACCCTGACTTCTGTTAAGAAGAGAAACATGTTTATTTAATCAGACCCTAATTTTCCAAATTACACCCCCGCAATAAGTGATTCCCTCAGTTACCTGAACAAACTACACCTGCATCTTCCCAGTGTCCACAGTTGTGTTGACCCCACGGGTTTGACTGACACTGCCAAAGTGTCTGCTCATTTAAATTACACTCAATCTCATCGAGCCATATCTGTCCGGAGCCCGGTCCGAAACGCTCAGTGCGATTGAGGCGGCCGCACTGTAGCTGTTTACAGATCACTGTTGCATCATGGTCATCCAGCGTGGCCGAGCACACTGTTCCCCAGGTCCCATTGTAGAAGACTTCCACTCTCCCCTCACAGCGATGCTTTCCATTCACCAGCCGCATCTCTTTGTGTTCTGTCAATGGAATAACAAATATCCAGATGTTTCCATTGATAAACCGCTGTCTGACCACATTGCGGGGGAATGGGGCAGAGGGGGTGTGGGGAAGGGGGGTGGAATTATTGTTGCACTGGTTGTGCCATCTGATTAATAGTCGTCTTTCAGAAAAATCAAGGAGCAACAACAGTCCAACAATGTGCAGGTTAGGTGGGGTTACGGGAGCACAGGGATTGGGCGGGGTAGTGGGTGCTCTTTTGTAGGATCGATGGGCCGAATGGCATCCTTCTGCACTGCAGCGGTTCTATGGATTCAATGGAACACCGACAACTAAATTATAATAAAGCATAATCATTAAATTTCAAAAGACGGGTCATATTTCTCAAGCCTTATTGATTATTCGAACAAGTCACAGGAAGTGAAGACAGGAATAATGTAATGGAGGTACTTTGTTTCTATTTCCAAAAGTCCTTCGAGAAGGTATCACGAAGTTGAAACCTCCCTGAGGACAAGGGATGTGTTGAAAATGATTAGAAGACTGGTTGTAGAACAGTCCGTGCACAAAGTCATTTCCCAGAATAGCAGAAGCTGAGGAGTTAGTTCCCGAGGCATTGCTGGCGGGACAATTCTATTTCACAATTACATTGACCATTTCACTGGGGAACGCGAAATATTTTAAAAAATTTGCCGCTGTGAGTAAACTGAGGAGAATACATACAAGACAGACTCCTTAAATATACAAGCAGGTGTTAATCCACATCAGAATGGGCTTGCCTTTCGCAATTTTATTTTAATATAGGTAGATTTGAGGTGGCGGCGTTTGATCGGCTGTCGAAAGAGGCCACTTCATTCTTGGATAATAAGAGATTAAATATTGTGTCCGAGCAAAAAGACCTCGGGGTACAGAGGTACAAATTTCTTATAAAGTGGACAGTTCACAAATTAGGGATCAGAATTATGAAAATCATGAATAAATCCAATAGGAAATTCAGGAGAATGTTGAATCTGGAAAACAAATCGGGGAACAGTAGCGATGCATTTAATGTGAAGCTAAATAAGTTGATGAGGGAGAAATGAAAGTAGGATAGGGTTGAATGAAGTAAGGGCAGCACGGTAGCATTGTGGATAGCACAATTGCTTCACAGCTCCAGGGTCCCAGGTTCGATTCCGGCTTGGGTCACTGTCTGTGCGGAGTCTGCACATCCTCCCCGTGTGTGCGTGGGTTTCCTCCGGGTGCTCCGGTTTCCTCCCACAGTCCAAAGATGTGCAGGTTAGGTGGATTGGCCATGATAAATTGCCCTTAGTGTCCAAAATTGCCCTGAGTGTTGGGTGGGGTTACTGGGTTATGGGGATAGGGTGGAGGTGTTGACCTTGGGTAGGGTGCTCTTTCCAAGAGCCGGTGCAGACTCGATGGGCCGAATGGCCTCCTTCTGCACTGTAAATTCTATGAATGCAGAGTGACGCCCATGTGCAGCAGAAGGACCAAACAGCGCATTGTATCAATATAAATTGTTGCACATTCTATATAATGCAGTGTAATATCTTCCATGTGACACCTCGTGACGCCTGAGGGAAAACGAACCCATTGAAATGATCTTTACCTGAACACATGATGTTGACATTCTTCCGAGCGCAGTCGTGGTTATTCCAAGATGCTGAAGGACAATCCCAGAGAAAGGATTCATTACCGAAACAGTTTAGTTCTTGCAACCAAACTGGGCCTGAGGCTGGTCCACAAGAAGCAGGAAGTGCTCGGTCCAATGCATGTCCACAATCCAGCTGTCTGCAAACCACAGCAGCGTCCAGCAGCTCCCAGGAATCAGCACAGATACTACCCCAGATCCCATTGTGATAAACCTCCACTCGGCCAGCGCATCTGGTCCCACCGTCTGATAGCCTTATCTGCTCATGTCCTGTTAGAGAATAATGTAGGAGGATTATACTTTCAATACGGATTCCCTTCGTCTCACAATCCAATCATTGTACATCACATAATCGAAAAATATTTCAGGCATTCCCACTACATTTGGCTGTGGCAATTTATTGTCTCCAGTATTTATCTAGCGCCGCTAAATTAATGAACCATCTCAGTGTGCCTTACAGCAGTGATGTCTAACCACAGAAGGATATATTAACTCAGGTAATCAAAAGCCTGGTCAGACTGGAAGGTTTTGTGTGACGTGTCAAATGAAGAAAGAGACGTTTAGAGGCTGACAGGTTCAGGAGGAAATTCGAGATATTGTCGCCTTGGCAACTGGAGGCACCAGTACAAGATGCCCGAATTGGCAGAGCACGGAGCACATTGGGAATTGTCGAGCCGGGGGAAATTGCCGAGATAGAGCGGTGAGGGCATAAAAGGATTTGAAAACAAGGAGATAATTTTATCACTGAGGGGTTACTTAACTGAAACTAATGTAGGTCAGTGAGCTCACCGGCAATGGGTGAGTTGCTCTTGGTAGCAGGTAAGCCATGGGCAGCAGGGTCTCCTACTGAACTCAATGGTTAAAAAGGCAAAAATGAGGTAAACCAGCTCGGAATTGGAATCATCAATACTACACGTAACGGAGCGAATGATCGGGAGTTCAGCAGCAGATTGGATAAATGTGAGGTCAGGCAATGTTATGGAGGTGGAAACAGCGAGTCTTAAGGATGGGATGGATATGTGGAAGGAAATTCCCCTGGGAGTGAAATATAACATCAATGTTACAAGATGTCTGCTTCAAGCTTGGAGAGACATTCAGCAGGGAGAGGAATGGAGTCAGAGACGAGGGAATGAACGTGATGGGGAGAATGGCCAAAGGGTTTGGTCCCCACAATTATAGGTTGTAGCAATTTTCTGCTCAGACATTATTGAATGTCGGATTGAAATTCTGACAGTTTGTAGAGATTAGAGAGGACAAGAGAGGTAGAGTTGAGGGAATGTTCGATTCCGTGAGCGCACAGGTAGGAAGTGAGGCGGTGCTTTCGGATGATGTCACTGGAAGGCATCATGTAAATAGGAGGAGGTGAGGGATGGATCCTTGAGATACCAGAATGAACAGTGAGCCAGCGGAATGGGAAAGCATTTAATTCGCTGAAGCCATAATTCCCTTGCTATGATTGGATAGATGAGAATGAAACTAGATGAGCTCAGTCCCAACCAGCCAGACTGTGATGGACAGCAGCCGGGCCAGCATTCAATGCTGATCTTTGTCAAAGACTACAATATTTCTGGAAGGGAGTGTTTACCTTTGTCACAGTCACCCGGATTCCCCATTTCCCACTTCAATAAGAGCTGCTTTCATGTTGTGGTCAGGTTGGAAATATGATGCAAGCGATTCTAACATACATCTCCCACAAAGATGAGCATTACTTGGGAAACGCCAGCACTATTCAAGCACTTTGGAGAGGAGATGCAACTTGATGATGGGTTAGTAACTTGTGAGGAGGGAGGGCGTCAATTTGTATTTGAGGAGAGGGGGGCAATCAAGCAGATCTGAAGGAGAGAAGGCAGAGACTGGAAAGATCATCGTTGATATTATCAGCTAACTGAGAAGGCAAGAAGCGAAGTCGGATGCCGATAGTTCAGAGAAAATAGGGTCCAGAGCAAACAAGATCGATCCCATCGACCACATAGAGGTCCACGAGTGCCGGAGTAAGACTCGGCAGAAACTGGAAAGGAAACTGAGAGGATTTGCTTACGAGGAGAGACTGAGTCGAGTGAGACTATACACATTGGAATTTAGAAGAGTGAGGGGAGATCTTATAAAAACATAGAAAATTATGCAGGGAATAGATAACATAGAAGCAGGGAGGTTGTTTCCACTGGTGGGTGAGACTAGAACTAACGGTGATAGCCTCAAAATAAGGGGGAGCAGATTTAGGATTGAGTTGAGGAGGAACTTCTCCACCCGAAGGGGTGTGAATCTGTGGAATTAGCTGCCCAGTGAAGCAGTTGAGGCTATCTCGTTGAACGTTTTAAGGGAAAGATACGTTTTTGAACAGTAAAGGAATTAAGGATTATGGGAGCAGATGGGAAAGTGGAGCTGAGTCCATAAAACGATCAGCCGTGATTCTGAATGGCGTAGCAGGTTTGAGGGGCTAGATAGCCTACTCCTGCTCCGAGTTCTTATGAAATACGAATTTCGGGTAATCTCCACAGAGTAGATGAAGCCAAGTGAGTTATAGTTAGGGAGGGAGGAAGCATGGGAGGCTGAACTTGATATTAAAAACGGTGTCAAGAGTTTATGTTACGTTTTGTTGGGCGTGAGGTCGTATGAAGCTGGAGAGAGCAGTTTCCTGGGATGTTTTGTGGTGGAGACCTCCTCTGATCCCATGTAACTTCGCCTTTTGTACCAATCTACCATAAGGTACCTTGTCAAAGGCTTTTCTGAAGTACTGCCTTTCCCTCATCTGTCATCTTTGTCACTTCCTCGAAAAACTCGATGAAATTAGTGAGGCACGACCTCCCCTTCACAAAACCATGCTGTCCATCACTAAGAAGTGCATTTGTTTCCAAATGTGAGTAAATCCTATCTCTAAGAATCTTTTGCAATACTTTCCCTGCCACTGACATAAGGCTCACCAGTCTATAATTTCCTGGATTATCTCTGCTGCCGTTCTGAAACAATGGAACAACATTGGCTACTCTCCAGTCCTCCAGAACTTCACCTGTAGGCAATGAGGATAAAAAGATTACTGTCAAGGCCCCAGCAATTTCCTCCCTGGATAGGATTTGAATGGTGGGCAGCTTCAGCAATGGACAAAAAATCCTGATGATGCTTTGGCAGCACAGTAGCACAGCTCCAGAGTGTCAGGGTTCGATTCCCGGCTTGTGTCACTGTCTGTGTGCAGTCTGCACATTCTCCCTGTGTCTGCATGGGTTTCCTCTGGGTGCTCCGGTTTCCTCCCACAAGTCCCGAAAGATGTGTTGTTAGCTAATTTGGACATTCTGAATTCTCCCTCTATGTACCCGAAAAGGGGCCGGAATGTGGCGACTCAGGGCTTTTCACAGTACCTTCAGTGCAGTGTTAATGTAAGCCTACAGGTGACAGTAAAAATATTATTATGTGACCTAGTCTCAGGTTTATATTACTAGAGATTTCACAAGCTGGCACTGCTCCTTTCGAGTTTCAATTCCTCTCCACCTTATGTCTTACTTCTGCTTCATAAAGCAGACTGTAGACTTACAGGTATTATCCCTGTTCATCTGTATTCCAAAATGTTGTATGTAAATATAGAGCAGTGGTCTGGGGTTATATTGACCAAAGGATTATAATGGATTAAACTAATGTTCATTGTTTCACTGATCCATTTCCTGTTGTAAGGACTAAATCTGCCTTTGCGGTAATTTGAGTAAATCTGGAAATGTAAGTGGCATACCTGAACAGGAACCATTCATACCACACTGTGCAAACAGGCTGGTGGGATGAGGAAATTACTGATGTTTAATTAGTCACCAAACTGCCAGTCACGTTAGTAATTGGTGTTTGTGTGAAAAGAAAGATGAAATAAACTATTCCGTGGCTGTTGGTCCAGCCGAAAGAAGGCAGTAAACCAGGATATCTCAGCAAGATGTTGGATGGAGCAGCAGGTGTCGATATACAATTGATCTCAAAATGGGAGATTCACAGGTTAAACAGAAAACCAGTCTATAATCTGCTGTGAACAAGAATATTTGGGGGCCCTGTGTCCAGTTTCCTTTTAGATTCTGCCCCTGTGAAGCTCCTTGTGATTTGTGTCTTCATTAAATGTGCGATAAAAAGTCGCTGTTGCCCCAATCTACCTTCCTCTGCACTCACTCCCGAGTTAAAAAAAACAGTCTGAGGAACCAGTGACCAAGATTTTACCGTTTCCCAGCAGATTAGCAATTTCTGTTATGTTTCTGTAAAAGTGAAATGTTTAATCACCTGAACACAAAACCCCCACGGCGGTGCTGTCAGTGAGAGTCGAGTTGAATGTGAATGAGCTGCAGTTGTGGAGATGCGATTCATTTCCTTTACACTGGACTTCATTCACCCACACTGGCCCTTCACCCTCTCCGTACTTTGAGGAGTTAGACGCTGCGATCGCGGAGCCGCAGTCCAGCTGTCTGCAGACGACGTCAGCATCATTCTGGTCCCACAGGCTGTCCTGCACTCTGCCCCAGCTGCCCTTGTGAATCTCCACTCGCCCATCACACCGACTTTCCCCATTCGTCAATCTTAGCGGCCAACTTCCATCTGCAAAAAGAAACGAATTGAAAACAATTGTGAATTTGAAGTAAAACAGGAAACTTTACAATTCAATAACTCCCGGACAATGATGATTAATTTCAATGATGAAAGATTCTGTGATAGTTGGCAAAAAGTCTCTGGGAGATTCTCTCCAGCATTTATTTTTCAATAAGTTACATTTTTGAAAGATATTTGCGGACCTGTGTTATAAATATTGGGCAGAGTAAAATCTGTAGGGAAATACATAAACCCGTATCCATCACTGACCCATATCCGTCATTTACGCAAATCACCCCTTCATAGAACATACAGTGCAGAAGGAGGCCATTCAGCCCATCGAGTCTGCACCGACCCACTTAAGCCTTCACTTCCACCCTATCCCCATAACCCAATAATCCCTCCAAACCTTTTTGGACACTAAGGGCAATTTAGTATAGTCAAACCACCTAACCTGCACGTCTTTGGACTGGGAGGAAACCGGAGCACCCGGAGGAAACGCACGCAGACACGCGGAGAACGTGCAGACTCCACACAGACAGTGACCCAGCGGGGAATCAAACCAGGGACCCTGGCACTGTGAAACCACAATGCTATCCACTGTGCTACCGTGCTGCCCTTCAAAATAGTTTTAAAATAATCAGGCTCAATGATGAAGTTGTCTGATAACACAAACAAGACAATGTATATTGTTTTACATTTCTTTACAAACTTGCAATTTAAAACTGTTGTGTATTTTGTACAAAGAACCTCAGAGATGAATCAGCGACCTTGAAGAAACGATATCCCAGATTGACCTGAATGGTTCATAGAATCTCTACAGGGCTCTACCTTAATGATCTTTATTGCTACACGTTTCATTAACACTGCAATGAAGTTACTGTGAAAAGCTACCTAGTCGCCACATTCCGGCGCCTGTTTGGGGACACAGAGGGAGAATTTGGAATGTCCACTTAATCTAACAGCACATCTTTAGGGACTTCGGGAGGAATCAGAGTGCCCAGAGGAAACCCATGCAGACACGGGGAGAACATGCAGAGTCCGCACAGACAGTGGCCCAAGCCAGGAATCGAACCTGGGACCCTGGAGCTGTGAAGCAACTGTGCTACTGTGCCATAACCCCACCTAACCTGCTCATCTTTCGAAACTAAGGGGTTATTTAGCAAGGTCAATCCACCTGACCTAACATGTTTGGACTGTGGGAAGAAACCGGAGCACCCGGAGGAAACCCAGGCAGACACGGAAAGAAAGGGAGAAACTGCAAATACAATGAGCGAAAGCCGAAATTGAACCCGAGTCTCTGCCGCCTGTCACTGAAAGAGGTAAATTACAGGAGAATTTGCCTTACAAGACAGAATCACAAAATCATAGAAAAATACGTTGCAAAAAAGGCCCTTCAGCCCACTGAATCTGCACTGCCCAAGAAAGGCACCTGGCCTGCCTACCTAATCCCATTTGCCAGCACTTGTTCCATAGCCTCGAATTGCCACATGCTCATCCGGGTACTTTTTAAAATGTGAGGGGACCTGCCTCTACCACCCTTCCAGGCAGTGTGTTCCAGACCATCACTACCCTCTGGATAAAAATGTTTCCCTCAAATCCCCAAAACTTTGTGCCCCTCACCTTGAACTTGTGTCCCCTCCTAACCGACCCTTCAGCTAAGGGGAACAGGTGTTCCCTATTCACCCTGTCCATGCCCCTCAAACTTGTAGACATTTGAGTTAAAATTTATTCAAGAAAGGGGTTTAAAATGTTAAAAACAATTACTAATGCAAACATAGGAAATATACTCGGAGAATTTCATAACAAGGAGACGGTAATTTATTATTTCTATAGGTGTGACATTGCTGTTGGGTTGCAATGTATTTTCCTCCCCATTTTCCTTTGAGAATTTGGGTGTGGGTCGTCCTCACCAATTGCACCGAGTGACTTCCTTGAAGCATGTTCTCCTCCAATGCTGTTCGAGTAGGATTTCCAGAGTTTGGAACCATTGTAAATAACAGGCAGACATATCTACTGCCAACTGTACAACTACAGGATGGAGAGGATTCCAACGGATTGTCTTGTCCTGAGTCAAAATGAAATTGTTAAGTATTGTTTGCAGCTGCATCTATCGAGGCAAATGGGGATCATTGCAAAATCAGTAGCATCTGACCTGCTCTGTTGGCCAAGGCATTGATGCAACTTGTTAATGTTAAATTTCTGGTCAATAATGACACATGCTTTGATAGTGAACAGAACAAAGACCAATTCCTGTCAAGAGAAGGTGCTTAGATGTCTTAATTTTTATGATGGTGATTGTTTCATTCTTATTTAGCGTGAATCTAATTAACACAGTGGGCTTGTAATGCAGAACAGTGCCAGCAGCGCGGGTTCAATTCCCATACCCGCCTCCCCGAACAGGCGCCGGAATGTGGTGACTAGGGGCTTTTCACAGCGACTTCATTGAAGCCTACTTGTGACAATAAGCGATTATTACAATTTGCGATCTATCAGTTTTAAGTCAAGATGATGTTCAGATCTTGCTGCAAGTGGGGATGGATTGTCTTCTTATCTGAAGAATGGTGAATGGAGCTGAACATTATGCAATCACCAGCAAATATCACCACCATATTATGATGGAGGTAGGGCAGATTACGAAACAGCTGAAATACTTGAATTTAGAGCTGTATTTAAGAAGCATCTTGTAACAAAAAGGAAAATGGAAATCTGGAATCTCTACACTTGTTCCCCAAGATAACTGTTGTTTAACGAGGTGGAGCGAACAAAATTTGGTTAATAGATTTTGTTAGATAAAGTTTTCAAATGACATGGTTCAAAGACAGGCAAACTGAGTTAAGTCTCGATCAAGCCGATTCAGATTAATAGCTGAATCTTCAATAGCTGTTGGGTGCCATATTCTTGTCAATGTGGACATATTCCACATCATGTCAGATATAAGGAGTACACTGCAGGGATTCAAAATACAGAATTCCAATCTTCTCCTTGGCTGATTGCACAAAAAAGTGCTGGATTACAGCCATCCCAGAATACACTGGAATCCAGTACTTGTCCTTGGGCAGAAAGAGTCAAAGTCTGTGACATTGTCCAGGGATGTCAACTTCCCCGGTTATGATTAAACAATCCTAAATGTAAAAAAAACGTCTCTACAGATTCTGTATTTGCATTTTCTACTCTATCTCAATGCAATCATAATCTTTCATGTGTTTGGAAACTTTCATTACCTGAAAGTAAGCACGCAGGAAAAGCAGGCAGTAAAGAAGGCAAGTTATATGTTGGCCTTCATAGCGAGCGGATTTGAGTATAGGAACAGAGATATTTTATTGCGATTGTGTACAGCATTGAGGAGGCTGCTCCTGGGGTATTGTGTGCAGTTTTGGTGTCCTTATCTGAGGAAGGATGTTCTTGCTATGGAAGCAGGTCAGTGAAGGTTTACCAGGCGGATTCCTTGGACAGCAGGACTGTCATATGAGGAGAGACTCAGTTGAATAGGATTATATTCATTGGAGTTTAGAAGAGTGAGAGGGGATCTCATAGAAACATATAAAATTCTAACAGGATTAGACAGGGTCGATTCAGAAAGAATGTTCCCGAATGTGGGGGAATCCAGAATTAGAGGTTAGAATTTGAGGATAAGGTGAAAAACCTTTAGGACTGAGGTGACGAGAAGTTTCTTCACCCAGAGAGTGGGGAATCTATGGAATTCGCTACTACAGAAAGTACTTGAAGCCAAAATGTTTTGTAGCTTCAAGAAGAAATTACATATAGCTTGTGGGGCTAACGGGACCCACGGATATGGGAGGGGGGGAAGGGTGATTGGAGTATTGAACTTGATGATCAGCCATGATCATAATAAATGGCTGAGCAGACTCGAAGGGTAGAATGGATTTCTCATTCTTCTATTTTCTATGTTGCTATGTGTCTGCCTGAAAGTTGAAGGTAAACGTCACTGCTGGCTCACAGTGCTAAAGACGCTGGTTCGATTCTGGCCTTGGGTGACTGTCTGTGTGGTGTTTGCACATTCTCCTCGTGACTGCAGGGGTTTCCTATGGATGCTCTGGTTTCCTCCTGTGCAGGTTAGGTGGATTGGCCATGCTAAATTGCCCCTTAGTCTCCAAAGATGTTCAGGCTAGGTGGGGTTGTGGGATAGGGCTGAGGTAGCGTGCTTGTTCAAAGTGTCGACTTGATGGGCCGAATGGTCTCCTTGTGCACTGTTGAAATTCTATGTTTCGGTGTATCAAAGGCTTTCAATTGGCCAATTATACCAATATTTGTTTAATCAACATAACCAATTGTTAATGAGTTGGTGGTGAATAAATGAATCTTCTGTCCATGAACCGTGGATTGGATTGGATTTGTTTATTGTCACGTGTACCGACGTACAGTAAAAAGTATTTTTCTGCGAGCAACTCAACAGATCATTAAGTACATGGGAAGAAAGGGGAATAAAGGAAAATACATAGTAGGGCAACACAAAGTATACAATGTAATGACATAAGCACCGGCATCAGATGAAGCATACAGGGTGCAGTTTTAATGAGGTCAGTCCATAAGAGGGTCATTTAGGAATCTGGTAACAATGGGGATGAAGCTGTTTTTGAGTCTGTTCGTGCATGTTCTCAAACTTCTGTATGTCCTGCCCGATGGAAGAAGTTGGAGGAGTGAGTAAGCTGGGTGGAAGGGGTCTTTGATTATGCTCCCCGCTTTCCCCAGGCAGCTGGAGGTGTAAATGGAGTCAATGGAAGGGAGGCAGATTTGTGTGATGGACTGGGTGGTGTTCACGACTCTCTGAAGTTTCTTGCGGTCCTGGGCCAAGCAGTTGCCATACCAGGCTGTGATGCAGCCAGATAGGATGCTTTCTATGGTGCATGTGTAAAAGTTGGTAAGAGTTAATGTGGACATGCCGAATTTCCTTAGTTTCCTGAGGAAGTATAGGCGCTGTTGTGCTTTCTTGGTGGTAGCGATGACGTGAGTGGACCAGGACAGAGTTTTGGAGATGTGCACCCCTAGGAATTTGAAACTGCTAAGCATCTCCACCTCGGCCCCGTTGATGCTGACAGGGGTGTGTACAGTACATTGCTTGCTGAAGTTAATTTTTAGTTTTGCTGGCATTGAGGGCAAGATTGTTGTCGCTGCACCACTCCACTAGGTTCTTTATCTCCCTCCTGTATTCTGACTCATCGTTATTCGAGATCCGGCCCACTATGGTCATATCGTCAGCAAACTTGTAGATGGAGTTGGAACCAAATTTTGCCACGCAGTCGTGAATGTACAGGGAGTAGAGTAGGGGGCTAAGTAAGCAGCCTTGCGGGACCCCGGTATTGAGGACTATTGTGGAGGAGCTGTTATTGTTCATTCTTACTGATTGTAGAATTCATAGCATTTACAGTGCAGAAGGAGGCCATTCGGCCCATCGAATCTGCAATGGCTCATGGAAAGAGCACCCTACCCAACCGCACACCTCCACCATATCCCATAACTCTGTTACCCCACCCAACACTAAGGGGAATTTTGGACACTAAGGGAAATTTAGCATGGCCAATCCACCTAACCTGCACATCATTGGACTGTAGGAGGAAACCAGAGCACCCGGAGGAAACCCATGCAGACACAGGGAGAATGTGCAGATTGCTTCATGATCAACCTCTCGAAGCAGTTCATTACGACTGAAGTCAGGGCCATCGGACGGTCGTCATTGAAGCACGTTGCCTGGTTCTTCTTTGGCACCGGTGTGATGGTTGTCTTCTTGAAGCAGGTGGGGACCTCGGAGTGGAGTAGGGACAGGTTAAAGATGTCCGCGAACACCTCTGCCAGCTTGTCTGTGCAGGCTCTGAGTGCACGACCAGGGATCTCGCCCAGGCCCGTCGCCTTCTGAGGTTTCACTTTCAGAAAGGCCGGTCTGACTTCGGAAACTGTGATGGTGGGTATGGGTGAGTTATGGTCTGCTGGGGCAGTCGACAGCTGATTGTTGGTTACCTGCTCGAACCGAGCATAGAATGCATTGAGTTTGTGGGGGAGGGGTGCGCCACTGCCGGGGATACTGCTCGGCTTGGCTTTGTCACTCGTTATGTTCTTTAATCCTTGCCACAATCGCCGGGAGTCTGTCTGTGACTCTAGCTTGGTTTGATATACTCTCTTGGCATCTCGGATGGCTTTGCGGAGGTCGTACCTGGATTTCTTGTATAGGTCAGAGTCGTTTGACTTGAGTGCCTCAGATCTGTCCTTCAGTAGGGAGCCAATCTTGTGATTGAGCCATGGTTTCCGGTTGGGGAACGTACATATTGCTTTCTTTGGCATGCAGTCGTCCACACATTTGCTGATGAAGTCTGTGACGGTGGTGGCATACTCATTTAAGTTGGTCACTAAGTTCTTAAATATGGACCAGTCCACTCTCTCTAGGCAGTCACGTAAGAGCTCTTCTGTTTCCTCGGACCAGCACTGCACAACCTTCTTAGCTGGATTGTCCCGTTTGAGTTTCTGCTTGTATGCCGGGAGAAGGTGCACCGTCTTCTGGTCTGATTTCCCAATGTGCGGTCAGGGGATGGAACGGTAGGCGCCCTTGATTTTTGAGTCGCAGTGGTCGAGAGTGTTGTGAATTGGCAGTGAGACAGTGCAGGATTATTGAGTTGAGGAAAGGTTGGAGAGTTTAAGGTTGTAGTCACTGGAGATCCCAAGAATCAGAGGCGACCTGATCAAAACGTTTAAGATCCTGAGGGGTATTGACAGGATGGATGTGGAGAGGATGTTTCCTCTTCTGGGAGAATCTAGAAACAGCGGTCATTATTTAAAAATAGGGGTTCACTCACTTAATTCAGAGATTAGGAGATTTTCTTCTCTAAGAAGGTTGGGTCTTCTTCAAAAGGCAGTTGAAGTAGCAGCTTTGATTTTTGTTAAACTGGGCAAGATAGATTCTTGATTAACAAGGAGATGAAATGTTATGTGACAGGCAATAATGTGGGGTTGAGTTTACAATCTGATCAGCCAGGATCTTGTTAAATGGCAGAGCAGGCTCGATGGGCTGCTTGGCCTACTACTGCTTCTAACTATTATGTGTGTATGTATGTTACATAAATGTTCCAGTGAAACTCGTATCCGCTACATTTCTGCTTGTTCTACAAGAACATTTTAAAATCAAAACTCATGAATTTACAAATAGCTGTGGATAATCTGCGCCATTAGACCAGATGTAGAAGAAGAATAGTGAAACAGGAGAAATTTAGATCTGGTCATTTTAGAGAAGCACAATGCTAATATTTTTGCGGAAGAAGTAGGTTTCTTTTCAGTAAGTTTTTACTCACTGGAGCAAATCACCCTGACATCGCTCCTGTGGGTACACTCGTGTTGAGTTGCTGCAGAAAGAGGACAATCCATCAGACTTGTCTCATTGCCATTACATTCAAACCGATTCCTCCATATAGGCCCAGTGCCCTCTCCAAACCAAACCCCTCGGGGCACGGGCACTGCGACCCCACAGTCAAGCTGGGCACAGACCACGTTGGCGTTATTCAAATCCCAATGACGGTCACACACTGTTTCCCAGTTTTCAGCATACAGAATCTCCAGTCTGCCTGAGCATCGGGACACACCACCTTCTAGCCGAGCATTTCTGCGGCCTGAAGAAGAATAAATCATAAAATGCAAATTATTTATGAATTAATATGCATCTGCTCATTCATACTTTTCCACGATTAGTCCCAAGTTTCACTCGTTTCGAGTCAAATAACGATCATCCACTCCCCACACTACTCCCATTTCTCGGTAATTAAGTGACTAAATGCTCCTTGGTAATATCACTTATTTAAATCACATTTTCTCGTGGCCGTCAGTGTGATCTAGCAAACACAGTTTTTGACATGTCCCCTAAGCGACACATTGATTCTTCTAAAAAGACCAGGGATCTCATGAACGGACAGATCGTTCACATCAGATCCAAGCAGTTTTCCATATTCACTTCCTGATGTGAGCGAGCCCTGTGCAATGTGACTTCACAACACGATGACCAAAGTAACAATGATATTGAGATGGCGAAGACCAGCAGGTTGCCCCTCTGTTCACTCTCATTCCCAGTCCTCATTGTGTCATGGCCCAAGTAATCCCAAAGCATTTCCACCTCCCCAGAACCATAAACACTTTATCCCTCAGGAGTCCTCTGCCCTTGAAAAGTGGTATTGGAGATGCTCCATTTGAACATTGCTACCCTCCAACTCCAGGGATGGTTACCCATTAACAGTGCTGTCCTGAATATTGCTTTTGTGATGATAAAAAGTCATCAACTTCACGTTTACTCTTTCTCTCCACAGCTGCGGCTTGACCAAATGCATATTCTGTTTGCATGATCAGTAGATTCCATTTGCTTTCAAATGTCCCAAATATCCTGGTTTTCCTGAAACATTGAACCTTAGATTCATCAAATCCTGGTGCTAAACGTTGGGTGTTGCTGCCTTAGATCCAATTGTCCATAACATACTCCGCAGAATGTTCTTAATTTCTCACTCAATTCCAGGATTTATATGTTTCAGGCAGTATAGAGGGGGATGTTAAAGGGGTGGTGGAGTTGTGCTACTGGTTAGGGAGAATATCAGAACTGTACTATGGGAGAACACCTCAAAGGGCAGCGAAGCTATATGGGTAGAGATCAGGAATAAGAAGGGTGCAGTCACAATGTTGGGGGTTTACTACAGGCCTCCTAGGAGGGGCATAGACAGAGTGGATAGTCAAATATATGAATAGGATGGGAAGAGAGAGATACGGACCCAGGAAGTGTGGAAGTTTTTAGTTTAGATGGGCAGCATGGTCGGCACAGGCTTGGAGGGCCGAAGGGCCTGTTCCTGTGCTGTACTTTTCTTTGTTCTTTGTATCGCCCAATGTAAAATAAAGATATGGAAATTATCCAACTGTCTTTCCCCCATTAAAGCTGCGCTTTGAATTCTCCCATTCCATTCGCGGGATGGAATTGCTAATGGTCCGCAGGATGTCCTGTGGTGACTATGTAGAACGGTTCAAATATAATCATGTTCATAGTTATATGTTTCTATGCTGCAGGGATATTGGGTTTTTAATTTATCTCCTGAAAATGTATTGTTCACTGTCCTTGTCATTGAAAGACGCTTTTGGGCCTTTTGCTACCTTGTTATCCTTGAGCTTTAGTTGAGGCCGGTTCACTGTCCCGATGTGTTAGATTTCGGAGGGAATGAAGAGTTCTGATGCAATTACATTGTGGTGGAAATTATATTAAAGGAGGGAATGGTTAGAACACAGAAGAAGGCCATTCGGCCATTGTGCCCTCTCTACAGAAACCAGTTAACTAGTCGCCAATCAGCAGCCTTTTTTTATCCATGCAACGGGACGTTAGGGAGAATATCTTCAATTCCCTATTTTATTGTATTTTGAAGGCCATGAACTCTCGAGCATTCTCAGGTCTTGGTTGTGAATATAAAGAGAGTAAATTTAATGAACAGTAAACATGATGTGTTGGTGTGGAGTAATTGGTTAGATTAGAAAACATTGATCGGGTGTATAATAAATTCCAGTAAACAGTGATAGCTTCATCAATTGGAGATAATATTAGAGATCATTAAACAGGATATAGGTTATTCAGGGATTTATTGAGATCTCTCGGCACCGGGAGCCATTGCAACCCAAACAAAAGATCCCTCAGGGCAGATGCAGCCAATGCCAGCCTAGTCAGTGTGTGAAACTGACTCTGCTCTGGTCAAACAATTTCACTTTGAGAGGAAAGTGAACATTGCGTCTGTCAGTCCTGTTTGGCGATTCTGTCTGCAATGTAATAGAACTGAAAGGAATTTCCGAATGGGCATTTCAGCCAATGTCCCTCTGCTCTGGGAAAATGCTTCTGACTATCCTCTCTGTCTATGCCCCTCATAATTTTGTAGACCTCTATCAGGTCACCCCTCAACCTCCGTCGTTCCAGTGAGAACAAACCGAGTTTATTCAATGTACCGAATGGATCACTCACGGAAAATTCTGTATTTTCATCCTGAAAGAGATCGAAATATTCCCAAAAACTGTTAGAGCGCCTCCTCTCTTTGAAGATGGGAGTTATTCTAATCTGCCGCTATCTTGAGCTGCCGCTATCTTGAGCCGGTTTTGTCGGTAACCCGTTCGTTTCCAGAATTATTGGATTCTTACCTGAACAGATTACTGCAACGTCCCGCTGGTGTCCGCAGTCCTTTGGACCAATAACAGGTCCCGATCCTTGTCCAAAGTGAGAGTGAAGCGGCGTTTCCACCGCAAAGCCACAGTCCAGCATCTTACAAACCACTTCCGCATTCGCTGACGACCAGAACAAGCGATAATCGCAAACTGTGCCGCAGGTTCCACTCCAGCAAATCTCCAGTCTCCCCGCACAGGGACTACTTCCATTCACCAGTTTGGGTTTGGTACGTCCTGGAATATTTCAATAAACAGTGAGGACTTGTCAGTTTCTGTAATGTCACCAGGAATCCAAGTTCCCTCACCTTTTAAGATCAGATGTCACACGTTAAACAATGAATCATATTGTGGTCCACATATGTTGGAAATTGTTGATTTGATCAACATCAGTCTTACCGTCATGTCTCTTGTGTGGACAGTTCCGTTCATTTTCTGGCTTTCAAAGTTGAACATTTAATCGAGAAACGACAACATGATGGACACTGAGATGGTCAAATGCTGATGAATTTAAATCAAATTGTCACAAGGAGAGGTCATGTCTATTTGCTATGAACAAATTATTTGTTTATCTCACGCAATCCACGAATTCCCAGGGGCGTTTGAAGAGAATCAGGAAATGTGTAGAAATCCGATTTTACCAAACTCAATGGGAAGATGGATAAAAATCGGAAAACATGCGATGGAGGATATGAGATATCCAACAGATATCCAACTTTTCCGGGTCCGAGATATCTGTGTATTTCCTGGAAGAGGTTTGTTGTAAATTAGAGAACCGGGAAATTAACCTCCATTCACAAGACCCATGGGAATTTTTTTTCATCAAACATCAATGTTGCTGCAGCAATGTCCCACTTTAAACAATCTGAGTGAAACACCATTTAATCCGTTGTCATGGTAACTGGGAAGAACTATGGACCAGGATGGCAGATGAATTAATTTCGCTCTTCCCAGGGATAATGCGCATTTACTGAAACAGTTTGATGTTTTTCTCCCCGGGATTCAGGCCTTCTTTAGATGTGATAGGAATCAAATTATAAAACGAATGGATGATTCAGACAGTGGTTGGAGGTTACTCTGCACCACCCCGCCCCCCTGCTGCCCACAGTAACGGCGGGGCCCCGGTTGGAGGTTACTCTGCACACCCCCGCCCGCCCCCCGCTAACGGCGGGGCCATTCCCCGGGCCCGCCTGGGGCTCAGAAAGCTCCGCTCCCCCAGTCTCACATTCACAATCTGTCCAAATGGCAATGCTCAGGGCCGGCGCTGGGCTGGGGTGAGCACAGTAAGAAGTCTTACAACACCAGGTTAAAGTCCAACCGGTATGTTTCAAACACTAGCTTTCGGAGCACTGCTCCTTCCTCAGGTGAACCTGAATGGCAATGCTCAGGGCAGGCGCTGGGCGCAGGCGCACAGCCGGCAGGATGGCGCATGCCCGGTAGCGGCCGCTGGCTTTGTGAATGGAGGTTTGGAATGGTGACGGGGACATTTCCCGCGCTTCAGCTCATTCACTGCGGCTTCAGGAGAAATCACAAAGGAAACTTGTTCTGTCCGTATTGGAAATGTAAAGCGGATGAGAAGAAAATGCAAGATTTTTACCGGAACAGATGACGCCGGAATTATAGGCCTGTGAGACAGAATTATATGAGTACGAAGTACATTCCCGCAGAGCGCTCTCCTTCCCGGTACACCGAAAATCTCCTCTCATCTTGTCTCCGGTGCCTTCTCCAAAATGAGCCCAGCCCGGTGCAGCGATCGCGGTCCCGCAGCCCAGCTTCCGACAAACAACATCGGCGTCCCGCAGGTCCCAGCCATACTGATACACAGTCTGCCATTGGCTTCTGACCCGAATCTCCACTCTCCCAGCGCACCGACTGCCCCCATTCACCAGCCTCAGCGACACCGTCTCTGTAAAATATCAGAAATACCATCAGGAGTTCCACTGGATGAAACCGGCAGTCTGTCAGCACCTGTCCCAGTTCACAATGCAGGACAGGACTCAGTGCCAACATTGGACAGTGTCCAGTCTCCCAATAAAATCCACAGGGAACATGAAACATGCTCAAAGTGAGTGATCAATAAATGGTGTCAAGGAGCAGGGACCTGGATCAGAGAGGAGTCTCCACTATCACAGCTGCTCCAACTGCATCCAGGTAATTCAGCTCAGAATATATTTGCACTTCCAGAGGTCGGGAGATGAGCTCGGGAACAATGACAAAAGAGAAAATGCTGGGAAATGATCTGGGGAGC
Source organism: Scyliorhinus torazame (assembly GCF_047496885.1). Taxonomy (NCBI): domain Eukaryota; kingdom Metazoa; phylum Chordata; class Chondrichthyes; order Carcharhiniformes; family Scyliorhinidae; genus Scyliorhinus; species Scyliorhinus torazame. Next base: position 64,033,152 of record NC_092724.1, on the reverse strand, counting down.
ACGGTGGCACAGTGGTAAGCACCGCTGTCTCACAGCTCCAGGAACCTGGGTCAATTCTGACCTCGGATGACTGTGTAGTTTGCATATTCTTCCCGTCTCTGTGCGAGTTTCCTCCGAATGCTCCCGTTTCCTCCCAACAGTCCAAAAATGTGCAGATTAGGTGGATTGCCTTGCTAAATTGCCCCTTAGTTTTCAGTTAAGTAGCATTACGGAGGTAGGGTGGGAGATTGGGCCTAGATAGGGTGCCCTTTCAGAGGGTCGGTGCAGACTGGATAGGCCGAATGGCCTCCTTCTTCCCTGGAGGGTTTCTATGATTCAAGACAGAGTTAATCTCTCAAAGAACAAAGAAAGAACAAAGAAAGGTCCAGCACAGGAACAGGCCCTTCGGCCCTCCACGCCCGTACTGACCATGCTGCCCGTCTAAACTAAAATCTTCTGCACTTCCGGGGTCCATATCCCTCTATTCCCATCCTATTCATGTATTTGTCAAGATGCCCCTTAAACGTCACTATCGTCCCTGCTTCCACCATCTCCTCCGGCAGCGAGTTCCAGGCACCCACTACCCTCTGTGTAAAAAACTTGCCTCGTACATCTCCTCTAAACGTTGCCCCTCGCACCTTAAACCTATGCCCCCTGGTAATTGACCCCTCTACCCTGGGGAAACGTTTCGGACTATCCACTCTGTCTATGCCCCTCATAATTTTATAGGCCTCTATCAGGTCGCCCCTCAACCTCCTTCGTTCCAGTGAGAACAAACCAAGTTTATTCAACCTCTCCTCATAGCTAATGCCCTCCATACCAGGCAACATCCTGGCAAATCTCTTCTGCACCCTCTCCAAAGCCCCCACATCCTTCTGGTAGTGTGGCGACCAGAACTGAACAATATACTCCAAGTGTGGCCTAACTAAGGTTCTGTACAGCTGCAACATTACTTGCCAATTTTTATACTCAATGCCCCGGCCAATGAAAACAAGCATGCCGTATGCTTTCTTGACTACCTTCCATCTGTGTTGCCCCTTTCAGTGACCTGTGGACCTGTACACCTAGATGTCTCTGACTGTCAATACTCTTGAGGGTTCTACCATTCACTGTATATTCCCTACCTGTATTAGACCTTCCAAAATGCATTACCTCTCAGCTGCATTTAAAGGTCTTCAAAAACATTCCAGTCGTAATTGGTAAACCGTAATCAAAAACATACTGAGGTTCTCGACCAATCACCATATTTAATGGCTGGAGCAGAGCAGAGAGATAGGAGTCAATATGAAAATGAAGGGTGATTACCTGATGCTGGATTCTGACTGTTCCCAGCTCTGCCTGAAAAGATACATTGAGAATTAGAGTTCGCCTGAAAAGATACGTTGAGAATTAGAGTTCGCCGAGAATAAAAATGAATTAAACTGACAGAAAAAAACGATAATATCGGAAAGGTGCCAGAATGTATCCAAATTGATTTCACAAACACACACTGACAACTGGGTAAAGTGTACCGGGGAAATGATGGTCTTCAGACCCTATGTACTACCTCGGTGAAGTGGCCTGAGAAGGATTTGGTTATTTTCTCCTTCTTTGAATCGAGCAGCAAATTGTTACCATCCTGGTACAAGCCGATAAATTATAAAAACAATAAACATTTCCAAGTGGCCAACGCAAAGGAATCGCATGAGAAGCTTTAATGCTTTAAGAAGTTTACTGTAACACTGGGTTATGGGGATAGGGTGGGGTGTGGGCTTGGGTAGGGTGCTCTTTCCAAGAGCCGGTGCAGACTCGATGGGCCGAATGGCCTCCTTCTACATTGTAAATTCTATGATTCTGTGATGAAACCAAAATTAACTACGACCACCAACACCGAGTCTCCAACCAATACTCTGCGGTACAGAAACAAAATCTTATTAACGTCTTAAAACGCGTGAAAAGCCCACATCACGGTTACAGGACATGACCCGTTATTAGTACACCAGGAGCCTTGTATTAAAAGTCCCCAATGTCTCCAATCGATTCAATAGACTTCTTTCTTTCCAGCCACGGCGAATGTTGCAGTGAGCGTCACGACAAAATCCCTTCATCCAATTTTCTGGGCAGATTTGAAAGGGATTCCCAGCAGCAAATGACCCACTGCAGATTATTTAGTATTGAACTGTCCACAATATGGTTAATTTCTTACAACAGGGGCTCGTCCACACCAGCATTACATTAGTGATTAATCCAGCAGCAGATATTTTATCCTACATGGTATATTGGAATCTGTTTTCGGCTTTCCTCTGACAGTCTCGGTGTCTGGAATCAGCAATAACACCTGCCTTCTCCTTTATGGTCACATTTCACACCTGAATTTACAACATAGATTTTTACCCGGGCTCCTTTCCCAACGGCAACCAAATCAAATATGCGTGTTGCCGGCAGAGTCCAGTCCAACTTCACACCCGCCTCCTTCCCCATTCCAGTTCTGTTTTAGCCTAAATCACAGTAGAGTTTACTTCATAACCGCGTTATAAAGTCTAACGGTGATATTAGCAGAATGAAGCCATTCAGCCCAATATCCCCATGCTACCTCTTTGAATGAGCAATCTGATTCCTCCCTTTCCCCGATCTGCCCAATTTGGGCTGGTAGTGCTCCGAATATTTATTCCCCGCCTGTTCTGCCCAATGAAGTGTTAAAGACTCTGTTTTTATTCCCGCTGCCGTGTTTATGCTGAGGGAACTCTCAGTGACGCTGATTGGTCAATTCCTGCTTTCCAATCCCGGTTTCAGGAATGAATGGAAGCCGGGTTTTAACTATTTGAAAGATTATCAGATTATCTGCTCAATTCTGACGTGTTTTAATTGACTGCAAAGTCTAAGACGCGGAACTCTCAACACTTCGAAAAGGAGAATTGACATTTCCGGGACTCATTTTGTTTCCAATTTCCGTAAACGGAAGAAGACGCGTCGCCAGTCAGATGGATTCGTTGCTGCTCCCTCAGCGCTGGCTGGAGCTCAATATGTTCCTGTTGTGTGGATTCTCTTGTAACCTGTCCTCACCGACTTCCCCATCCTTTTATCCGTTTTGATGTTCGATCAATTGTTCTCTCATTGAAGGGAATAGCTCTGTTGTTTTTGTCCAAATACATTTAGTATGTTGAACTGCTCCCAATCCACCTGATGCTGCTGTGTTCCAGAAATCTCCTGGTCTCTTTCTATCCACGACATTATACAATATACACAATAGTGTGTTTAATTGTTGTCGCTCTCCCAGGTGATAATGTTCCTCCCAGTTAACACTGTCTAGTTCTCTTTTTAACTAATTCATTGTTCGGTCATTATTCTGTCTCTGCCTTTACTGTTTTCCCATTGCTCTGCTCGATTCCTCGTATTTCCACATTCCTCGTATTTCCATATTCTCCCAATCACTTCCTCATATTTCCTAACCGGTTCTCATTGTTGATTTGGACACATTTTCAATCCATTACTTAGTGGACCCTTGTCCAAATCACCACTCTATGTGTGGATATTAAATTTACTGTTGTCACTCTCTCGTAGTCTGTTGTTAACCTCATTAAACTTCAGCTGATTCTAATTCTGCTCCTGGGATCCTGCCCGACACAGTTTCACTCACTCACAGCGGCTGCTCTCATTGAGCTACAGGGGCTCCCGATGCCCAATGCCTTAAATTTTCTGCTGCTTGGAGTTTGGGTTTGGTGCCAAGATTTAACGTTACTTTAAAAAGTTAGACACCAGCCGAATTGTTTTTGCATTTTCCTGCAACAAAAAGCGAAAGAATAAATAGCGACAAAACTAAAATTAGTTGAAATAAAATGGAATAAGTTAGGGATATTGTAGCCAGAAATTTAGCTTCTGAACGAGGAAGAGAAACACAAACAATGGAAGTTAACGCGGCGGTGATTTAGGGATGGCAACATTTTGTCATTCTTACTGTTTGATTAAACTTTTCAAATCCGATTTGAATAACCAAACTCAAAAAATATCGAACACTTGAGAGACCAGGGAAATTGCTTTGATCATAATCTGTCAAGACACATCTGCAAGGGAATTTTAGATTTGTTGCAAAACATGACCAGAATCTGAAACATGAGAAAGGAGAAAATAGAAAACAAGACAGACCAGCAGGAATAGACCATCCGGCCCATCTAGTCTACTGATATCATTGATATCAATGGTAATATCATAGCTGTTCTACTGCACCAACTCCACACTCATACCGACCTCCTTTTCCTGAAGATTGACAAAAACATTCCCATGTTTTTTTAGAACGATATAAAGAAAAGTTCAGGATATGTCGAATGAGATTCAGAAACATGTCCGGAAATTAAATATTGCATGAAACGAGTGGATCTTTTGCAAGAGTCTGGGGAAAGATTAATTATCTCAAAACACTGCACATTTAAATGTATAAATAAACCGTTTAATTTAACGGAACAGGTCAGAACCAGTGACTGACCCAAAAAGCTGATGAAACAAATCCTCCGCAATCAACAGTTTCATCATTTCCCCCCGATTCATGCATGAGATGTGGGTGTCGCTGGCTGGGTCAGCATTGTTGCCCATCCCTAATTACCCTTCAACTTTGCTCACTATTCTCGGCCATTTCAGAGGTTCAGAGGGCGGACAGTTACGAACCAACCACATTGATGTGGATCTGGAGTCAGGTAAGGAAGGCAGACTTCTTTTCTTAAAGGGATATTAGTGACTTATAATTCCAGACGTTTATTCAATATAAATTGCTACACCTGCCGCGGTGGGATTTGAACCGAGGTTCCCGGGACATTAATCTGGGTCTCAGGATTATTAGTGCAGTGATAATTCCACTTCGCCACCACCCCAGGAAACCTGCTTTTGAAATATGTTGATTGATCTGAACGTTATTAATATTTAACACTCATGAAGCAATGTTGGTTTATCCTGTAGTTTGGGCAATGTTGAATATTGTGGCTTTTTTCGAATATTAAACCATTAATCTAATTTAGTTAATTCTCTGTCTCGCACCGCATTTTAGCGGGAAATTGCGGGGACGGGATTGTGGATCTGGGGGGAGTGGGGCAGTCGGTGCGGCTATTTTGTTCTCCAGTTGTGACTCGGTACATTGCGTGTAACATTGACCTTTCTCTCCTGCCAGCAGGCTCAGTGCAAATCACAAGGTAAGAATTTCACCTCCAGTCTGCTTCGTCTGGACTGAGAGGATTTGAATTTGCAGCAGCTAAAATCAGATAACACCAAATATGGATTAAATAATGAATTTACAAATTAAACAAACTCTTTCAAGACCTCTTTTACAGGATTATATACTTGAATAAAATATGTACTTTTCCTGTAAGTTATTTTTGATCTGAGTTCTATTCATAGAAACGATTCCGGGAGTAATAAACATTTCGGATCACAGAAATCAGAAACGGTGAGTTGCAAATTACAGCAAATTACGGCAAATCCCAATCGATTTCTCCCGTCGCTCGCTGCTCAAATTGAGCTGATCAAAAACCGAGAATGTTGTAGAAAAATATTATTCTTTACTTCGCTGTGAAGTGAACATTGAAATAGTTCATACAATTTGTAGGGTTCATAAAAAAGACATCACTCGAAATGTTTGATTTTCATTTTCATCCAAGAAGGGAGTCATTGTCCATTACTGTGGCGGTCAGTGAACTTTTTTCAATGGAATATCTTACACCTGATTAACTCATGTTCTTATTTAGCCGGTGCGAAATTTTGAATTAAACCAAAATTGAACGTAAATATGGCGGTGGTTTTATTTTGTCCTACGCGGGTCTTGAAAAGACTTCGCAGACATGAACTGAAAGTCTAAACACATATCTAAACTCAGCCTGCTGCAGATAAAACGCACTCGCAGCCACAATCAAAGGCACTTGAGTGTGGACTGATAGTTAACAGACTGTGTGTCGAACGCCAGTCAAATCTGCACTTACTGCCAATTGAATACACCCGGGAATTTCTCAATGACACTGCACCCTCAACCTGTGTGGATACACAGAATGGGATTTGAAGACAACTTTAAATGACTCAAATAAACCTGATTTTAGCATCAGAATAGTTAAAGTTCACGGATATGCGATTCGGTAAAAGCATAAACGCAGTGACGGTGATTTCCCCCGTCAGTAAAACAGTATATTTATCCTGACAGGCGAATAAATCTAATCAAACACACATTGGAAGTAAGAAGGAAGCAAATGGATTCATCGACCGAGAAATTCACCAAGAATTTCAAGCCAGTAGATGGATAATGAGGAATAAGTCTCCATATCTCAGTAAACACATTACACTGTGTGAATATATGGATAATGTGAAACGAGATTGAGAAAAAGATCATTATCACAAATCATCGTTATATATAAATGCACGAGAAAGAATAATGAACCAATATTAAAGGTTTTAATTCTGAAGGTGACGGCTAACTAATCAAAAATTCAGAGCAATTCTCCCTAAATTCAGGAAATTTCACAAGTGACTACTTGATAAAAATATTTTAATAATTCACAATGTAAAAGCAAAATGCTGCGGATGCTGAAAATCTGAAATAAAAACAGAAAATGCTGGAAAAACTCAGCAGGTCTGGCAGCATCCGAGAGAGAAACAGAGTTAATGTTTCAAACGCACATCACCCTGCTCCTGTCACACCTGCTGAATGTTTCCAGCATTTTCTCCTTTTATGAGTAATAATTCAAACCCATTGGAAAATGTTGGTCTGAACTCCAGTCACCAAGCTATCACACAGCACTGTAACTCTGAACAGAATGGTTCAGGTATTTCAGTTCTGTGAATTCCAGCACACAGCGGTTACCTGTACTCAGAAATGTGAGTGTGGACCTGGTGTCCTGCACAAAGAGAAATAACAAACCCCCACCACCCCAATGCACTCTAATCTAACAAGGATCACTTTCTAATACTGACAGGTTCGGTTATATAAAGCGATTAGAATTTCATTTCTAGTCTGTTGTGCCCGGAAAAGAGCCGCAGGGACAAACTCTCTAAACAGCCGCGCCATTTGTGTCCGATTCGTTTTTAAGCCGGAGTTTGACACATCTGCCAATTGGGAAGATAAAACTTTTAAAATTCGATGCAACACTTTCTAAACTCTAACACCGCCACGGAAATGCTGCTTCTGTCAGCGCTCGCTCACTTTCAGCACACTCGCCTTTGAGTCAACCATTCTAGAGGACTGAGCAGAATATTTAGGCTGACAGCCCAGTGCCGCACTGAAGCTGTGCTGCATTTCACAGATGCTCTCTGTTGGATGAGACGCTGCTCCGAGTATCGCCTGTTCTCGCAGGCGCCCGATTACCTGGCTGGCAGGGTATTGATCCTCGCTGCCTTGGCCAATATCTAACCCGCAAATCATATCACAAATTCTGATTGCTCTGATCATTATCACTATTATTTGTCGAACCTGCTGTGCGTTTCCCACATTGGAGAATTTAATTCAAACATTTCAAAATGTATCTCATTAGCTGCAAAGCTCCGAGGACGGGAAAGGGGCGATATAAATGCAAGCGCTCTTTTCTCTAGAAACTGAATTATTCCCTGTTTACAATTGACAGAAAGTAAACATTAAACAATTAATCCAAAATATGAATCTAATGAAACTGCTGCAATTTATTTCAGTATCCATTTCATACGATCCCACGCAATGTCATATTTGAATAAAATAAATCCGGTCTGTGTAAATTGCTCCCAGGCATCTCCACACCCTGGTCTGTGACCGCGCTCTATTTTAACAGGCTCCGTTCAAATATTCCGACGAGATTTTAAACTCCGGACAGCGCTCTGTCCAATCACCGCGGGGGGAATGTGACAAGAACCGAAATCTCCACAATAGAATTCATTTCTAATCAATCAATGTGTTCCGTAGCAAAAACTGCTAATTCCACTAATCCTGCACGCATTTCAGTGAGGATGAGTGTATCAGTAAATAACCAAACCCGCTCAATAATCCCAAACTCACAGTTCAGAAGCTGCAGTAGAATCAGAGTGGGGAAGGATCGCATCATGTTCTGAGCAGCAGTTCCAGCGAGGAGCCGAGAACATTCAGAGGACGCTGTTCGCGACACTGAGAACTTCCTTCAGCCCCTTCTGACACACCGACTCTTGGAGAAGTCAATTCTTTGACAACAGTTTGTACAGAAAACAGGGTTTCCTTCCGAATAACCAATAGATGTTGACATGTGGGAACCGTGAATTGCAGTCTGGTCAAATGCACCAATTGGAAGCAATGTGACCATTAATGGATACAAGAAACCCAGCTTCCAACCAGCAGCCAATCCCCAGAGGCCAATGGCGTTTAAAGCCTGAAATGGAAATCTGTAATCCAAATCATAGAATCAGACAAACACAGCAAGAGGCCATTTGCTCAGTTTCTTTGAAAGACATGTGTAATCTAGTCTTGTATAAAAACATTTTCCCCAATAACTGTGCAAATCTACCCTTTTAAAACTCATATTCTTCGAAGCGTTCCTGTAAAATTTGTTTTCATTGTTCTTTCGGGGAGAAAGTACACACTCCACACAGACTCACCCAAGGCCGTTAGCCAATGCAAACCCTGATTCAATCGATTGGCTCCCAATTGGGCAATGGACAGCACGGTAGCAACGTGGTTAGCACTGTGGCTTCAAAACGCCAGGGACTCAGGTTCGATTCCCAGCTTGGGTCACTGTCTGTGCGGAGTCTGCACGTTCTCCGAGGAGGTGCTCCGGTTTCCTCCCCCAAGTCCCGAAAGACGTGCTTGTTAGGTGAATTGCACATTCTGAATTCTCCCTCCATGTACCCGAACAGGCGCCGGAATGTGGGGACTAGGGGATTTTCACAGTAATTTAATTGCAGTGTTGATGTATGCCTACTTGTGACAATAAAGGTTATTAATGACTTGGATTTAAGGTGATTATTCCGCCTCTTAGTCTGCAGGGGGCTGCTCCTCGATAATGTGCAGAATTGCTCCTGTCCTGACTCTCCACAAGTGCAGGAGGGGTTTGTACTGAGGACCACCGGTGGAGTTTGGCTGCACAGGGACCCTGAATTTTCTTGAATCAATTTAGCAAGGATCAACCCCGCCACGGTGGTCCAATGCGTGCCATTTGTCTTGGGAGGTGGTGGGAGGGGGTCTTCACAAGCAGCTTATTAGTGACTCCCCATATTTCCCACTCGCAGCATCTGCATGGTCTCACCAATGTACCACACTTCGGGAAATCCTTTCCTGCAGCGTATGAGGTAGACAACATTGGCCGTGTCGCATGAATATGTACTGCGTACCTGGTGGGTGGTGTTCTCATGTGTAATGGTGGTACCCATGTCGATGATCTAGCACGTCTTGCAGAGATTGCCATGGCAGGGTTGCGTGGTGTCGTGGTTGCTGTTCTGAAGGCTGGGTAGTTTGCTGCAAACAATGGTTTGTTTGAGGTTGCACGGTTGTTTGAAGGCAAGTAGTGGGGGGGGGGGGATGACCTCGGCAAGATGTTCATCTTCATCAATGACGTGTTGAAGGCTGGGAAGAAGATGTCATAGTTTCTACGCTCTGGGGAAGTACTGGAAGTACTGGTTCTTTGTCGGTTGTGTCCCGTGTTTGTCTTCTGAGGAGGTTGGTGCGTTTTTTTGCTGTGGCACATTGAAACTGTTGATCGATGTGTCGAGCGCCATATCCCGTTTGTACGAGGGCATCTTTCAGCATCTGTAGATGTCTGTTACGCTTTTCCTCGTCTGAGCAGATCCTGTGTATACGGATGGCTTGGCCTTAGGAGATGGCTTCTTTAATGTGTTTAGGGTGGAAGCTGGAGAAGTGGAGCATCATGAGGTAATCCGTGGGCCTGCGGTAAAGCAAAGTGCTGAGGTGACCGTCCTTGATGGAGATGAGTGTGTCCAAGAATGCAACCAATTTTGGAGCGTAGTCCATGGTGAGTCTGAAGGTGGGATGGAACCTATCGATGTCATCGTGACATCGTTTCAGAGATTCTTCGAAGTGGGTCCAAAGGAAAAAAATGTCATTGATGTATCTGGTATATAATGTCTGTTGAAGGTCCTGTGCGGTGAGGAGGACTTGTTCAAACTTGTGCATGAAGATGTCGGCATATTGAAGTGCGAATTTGGTCACCATGGATGTTCCGTGTGTCTGGATGAAGAACTTGTTGTCAAAGGTGAAGATGTTGTGATCCAGAATGAAGCGGATGAGTAGCAGAATTGCGTCTGGAGATTGGCAGTTGTCAGTGTTGAGTACTGAGGCTGTTGCAGCCATGCCACCATCATGGGGGATGCTGGTTATAGAGTGCCGAGACGACCATTGTGATGAGGAATGTTCCTGGTTCAACTGGTCCATGGGTGCTGAGTTTCTGTAAGAAGTCCGTCAGATTGCGACAGAAGCTGGGCGTTCCTTGTACGATGGGTTTCAAGATGCCCTTGATGGAGCCACCGACAACTGCCAATCTCCAGATGCAATTCTGCAACTCATCCGCTTCATTCTGGATCACAACGTCTTCACCTTCGTCATCAAGGTCTTCATCCAGACACACGGAACAGCCATGGGGACCAAATTCGCACCTCACTATGCCAACATCTTCTTGCACAAGTTTGAACAAGACCTCCACACCGCACAGGACCTTTAAACGACGTTATACATACACCGGATACATCAATGACTTTTTTTCCATTGGACCCATGGCGAAGAATCACTGAAACGACTACACGATGACATCAATAAGTTCCATCTCACCATCAGACTCACCAGGACTACTGTCCAAAATCAGTTGCATTCTTGGACACACTCATTTCCATCAAGGACGGTCACCTCAGCACTTCACTTTACCGCAAGCCCACGGAAAACCTCACGCTGCTCCACTTCTCCAGCTTCCACCCTAAACACATTAAAGAAGCCATCCCCTCTGGACAAGCCCTCGGTATACACAGGATCTGGTCAGACAAGGAGGAGTGGAACAGACATGTACAGACGCTGAAAGATACCCTTGTACGAATGGGATATGGCGCTCGACTCATCGATCGACAGTTCCAATGCCTCAGAGCAAAAAAACGCGCCGAGTTCCTCAGAAGACAAACACGGGACACAACCGACAGTTGGTAGGATCACTTCCCAGTACTTCCCCAGAGCGGAGAAACTACGACATCTTCTTCGCAGCCTTCAACACGTCATCGATGAAGATGAACATCTTGCCAAGGTCATCCCCACACCCCCACTACTCGCCTTCAAACAACCGCGCAACCTCAAACAAACCATTGTTTGCAGCAAACTACCCAGCCTTCAGAACAACGACCATGACACCACACCTCTCTGCCATGGCAATCTCTGCACGACGTGCCAGATCATCGACATGGGTACCACCATTACACATGGGAACACCACCAACCAGGTACGCGGTACATCCTCGTCCGATTCGGCCAATGTTGTCTACCTCATACGCTGCAGGAAAGGAAGTCATGAAGTGTGGTACATAGGCGAGACCATGAAGATGCTGCGAAAAGGGATGAGCGGATATCGCGCGACAATTGCCAGGCAGGAATGTTCCCTTCCAGTCAGGGAACACTTCAGCAGTCGAGGGCATTCAGCCTCTGATCTTCGGATAAGCGTTCTCCAAGGAGCTCTTCAAGACGTGCGACAACGCAGAATCGCAGAGCAGAAACTGAGAGCCAAGTTCCGCACACGAGTACGGCCTCAACCGGGACCTTAGATTCATGTCGCATTATATTCACCCCCCCACCATTTGGCCCGGGCTTGCAAAATCCTACCAACTGTCCTGGCTTGAGACAAAAAGGTTAACCTCTTTAACCTGGGGTTACCCCTCTCTCTGGCTCTGTAAAGACTTAATGACCAGCAAATGCTCGCATTCAAAGTATTGTCTTGCATCTTTGACTTTGTCTATATAAATGTTTCTGGAACCTATCTCTCCAGTCACCTGAGGAAGGAGCAGTGCTCCGAAAGCTGTGATTTGAAACAAATCTTTGGACTTTAACCTGGTGTTGTAAGACTTCTTACTGTACTCACCCCAGTCCAACGCCGGCATCTCCTCATCATGGCTTTCATTATCAACATGAGCATCAATACAGGGAGCACCACCTGTTGAGCGCAGTTTTGCTTTATTGTCCCGCTGTAGAGCGGCAGACTGTTTCTGAGCCGGGCTGTTCTCCATATATGGCCTGTGGAGCGACTGTATTGGGCAACCTGCCAGATATTTGAGGAAATGTGGTCGCTCAGTGTGATGCTTGGGGAGAAGTAGACACATTGACACATTCACTGGAGATTAGAAGTTGTGAATTTTCACATTCCTATTATTGAACCCGAGGGAAGTGATGTGTTCCTTGTAAACAGAGGAATGTCTTTTATAGAACGTGATCACTTGGAATCAACACTTTCCTTAACGCCCAATGTATCTAAAGCAGCTCATAGTCTGCAGAACCCAAAGAAGTCAGTTTGTTTTTCTGTTTCTGTTGAACAGGAAGCACCTGGCGTGGTGGAGATATCAATGTTCTTGTTTTATTGGCGGCTCCGCTGCAACATTAACATTCTGCCGCTTGTGACTGCATAAAATCCAGCAGGGCCGCATCTCAGGGAAAAGGAGATCTAGGGAAAGTCGCTGGAAATACATCACAGCTGAGTGCTGCAAATATATTTGTCCCTTATCACTGATACTGAATCACAGAACGAAAGTGCGGCAATCTGTGAGACCTTGTCCAAATGTGTAATACAAGGACAATAAGACCATCAGACCATAAAACGGAGGGGCTTTTCCAGGCCCGGTTACATGGTGGCTCGCCTTTCTTCCATGGCGTTCAACATGGTCTCAAGTTTGGTGTTCGCAAAACAGTGTGTTGCTCTCTTTGCTGTCGTCTTGTTGGCAGATTAGATGTGGGTGGGGAGTGAAGTGTGTACATGCAGCTGCAGCTTGTTGGCCTCTTGAGTGTCAATCGCAAATACGGCAAATCCTACACCATTCAAATGTGCTTCATCCTAATGGTCATTAAATCGGTCCAGGTGTGGTTCCAGCTTTGCTGATGTAGATGTCCATGAATCCTACCCTGGCGTCAACACTTACAGCGGGATTCTCCGATTGCCGATGCCGAAATCACGTTCGCTGGTTGGCTGCCGAATCCATTTTTACGCTGAAATCACCGTTTTTCGAATTGTCCGCCGTCTCACAATCGGCGTAATCACCCTCCCCTGATGCTCCACCCCTGATGGGCTGACTTTCCAACGGCGTCAGTCCTGTATCCTCTGTTTCCAGGGACCTCACGAAGTGGTTGCAGACTGCGTCCAGCACCGCCACAGTCGTGGGGGGGGGGGGGAGCCGTACCTCTGGCAGTGAGTGCTTCAGCGGGGGCTGGGAGGACTGGTGGGGGGTGGTCCTTGGGTGGCGACGGGGATTACAGGGGGGGCACTATCTGGCAGTTAGGGCCACGCGTGGCCGGTGCCATATTATACGGCAGGTCGCCGCTGTGCGCATGCGCCGCCACGGACCCAGCCATTCTCTGTCCGTTTATGCAGGTAACGTGGCGTGGCTGCTAGCCCCCCACTGGTAGAAGATCGGTGCGGGTCGCCTCCAACTTTTGATTGTAAGACCAGACGCTTCCTCCGGACATATCCGCTAAATCGGAGAATCCAGCCCTTAGTCTCAGGAATGGAGAATTTGCCACTGATATTTTTTTGATTTGTGTTTATAGAATCACTGCAGTGCAGAAGAAAGCCATTCAGTCCATCGAGTCTGCACCAACATTCCCAAAAAGCTCCCTACCCAGGCCCACGCCTCAACTTTAACACATTTCTTGAAATAAGATATATTTTCTCACTTAAACAGAATGGTAAATAAAATATATTCTTCCACACAAAGACAATATTTCTGTCTATTTGTAAAGAGGAGGGAGAGAGAGAAGGCGGGGCAAGGGGAGAGTTTTGACATATCAATTGTTAATGTTACAAGCTCAACGTCCAAAAGCAGCAGCTGCTGAAGTGCAGGGTCCTGACACACATCTCCTCTGACATCATTTTGGGATGTTCTTTGGCAGTACACTCTTAGGGATGGTTGATTGATTTGCTGCAATACCTGTCAGAGAGATAGTTCACATCAGTTTATTGGAGGCTTGCATGTATTAACAAAGACAGTATTCTTTGTAAAAGCATTGGAAGTAATCGCAGAGGCTTGTAAGGATAACAACCCATCAGGGAGGCTTATTAAGCCACTCAGTTTAAGATCTGTTGCAAAATCTAAATGCAATTTACCTCTGAATCAGCTGGACGGGCAAGGGTGATAACATTAGTGTCCTTGAAAGAGTCATGAGGTGGCTGGACACAGCAGATAGGGATAAGTTGTTCAAACTTGTAATAGGAGTAAGAATGAGAGGGAACAGTTTAAAGTGATTGCAAAAAAAGGAAATATGATGTGAGGAAAAGAAAATTCACACAAGGGGTTAAGGTCTGGAATGCGCTGCCTGGAAATGTGGTGGAGATAGGTTCAATCAAGGCATTCAAGAGGGCATTGGATGATTTTTTGAATAGAAACAATGTACAGGGGTACAGGTAAAAGGGAGGTGAATGGCACTAAGTTGTGATGTTTATTTAGAGACCCATGCAGATGCGGTGGGGAAGCCTCCTTCTGCGCCATAATAATTCAGTTATAATGAGTCGATTTCAGCGGGAGCGGTGCGCAACTGATTTCTGGGAGGTAAGTTTCTCCTTTAAAAACACTTACTTTCACAGGATCAGGCCAGTCGATTTCAGCGGGAGCGGAGCGCAAGTGATTTCTGGGAGGTAAGTTTCTCCTTTAAAAACACTTACCTTCACAGGAGCAGGCCAGTCGATTTCAGCGGGAGCGGTGCGCAAGTGATTTCTGGGAGGTAAGTTTCTCCTTTTAAAAAAAAACACTTCTTTTCTGTTTTATTTTGTACGACCCGTGGACTTCTGGGAAGGCGCGCCCCCCCCCATCCCCAAATTAATTCTGGTGGAGAGGAAACCCGAGACACTACACGTGAAGTGTCTCCCACCCACCCTCCTCCTCTAACCTAATAATAAGATCCATTGGTGTGAGGTAAGTGCCATATTATATTATTATTAGCATTATAATATTATATTATTAGCATTGCGCAGGTCAAGGAGACACAGCCGGAGTGAGAGAGATACAGACAGTGAGAATTTGCTAGTTTGGTGCAGTGAGGTAACCAGGAAAGGTAAGTGGTTAATCTAATTGTGCTGTTTTTCAGTTAAAAGTGCAGGGTAGTGTCTGATTGGCAGAAGCTGCCCCCACCATAAACTTAAACTAAATTAATTAATTAGTGATGGCTGGTCAGGTGATGTGCTTGAGCTGCTTGATGTCGGAGCTGGCAGATCCCATTGCGAGCTGCAGCGACCACATCTGCAGTAAGTGTTGGCTGCTCGAAGAGCTCCGGCTCAGAGTTGATGAGCTGGAGTCTGAGCTTCAAACACTGAGGCACATCCGAGAGGGGGAGACTTACCTGGACACTGTGTTTCAGGAGGCAGTCACACCTGTCAGAGTAAGTAGTTTAAATCCTGCTAGTGGCCAGGAACAGCAGGGTGTGACTGCAAGTCAGGCTGGTAAAGGGAACCAGCAGTCAGGAACTCAGGAGCCTCAGCCCTTGACTCTGTCCAACAGGTATGAGGCACTTGCTCCCTGTGTGGATGGCGAACAGGGTTGCAGGAAGGATGAGTCAGCTGACCAAGGCACCATGGTTCAGCAGGCCATTCAAGGGGAGGGAGTAAATAGGCAAGTTGTAGTTGTAGGGGATTCTATTATCAGGGGGATAGATAGTATCCTTTGTGAGCAGGATAAAGAGTCCCGCATGGTATGTTGCCTGCCCGGTGCTAGGGTGCGGGACATCTCTGACCGGCTTGAAAGGATACTGGAGAGGGAGGGGGAGGATCCAGTTGTTGTGGTCCATGTCGGTACCAATAACATAGGCAAGTCTAGGAAAGAGGACCTGTTTAGAGATTATAAAGAGCTAGGATTCAAATTGAAAAACAGGTCCTCAAGGGTCATAATCTCCGGATTACTGCCCGAGACACGTGCAAATTGGCATAGGGAGGCAAGAATAAGGGAAGTTAACACGTGGCTGAAAAAGTGGTGTGGGAATGAGGGGTTCCTTTTCATGGGACACTGGCATCAGTTTTGGGACAGGGGGACATATACCGTTGGGATGGTCTCCACCTGAACCGAGCTGGGACCAGTGTTCTGGCGAAAAGAGTAAATAGGGTGGTCAATAGGACTTTAAACTAAAGATTGGGGGGAAGGGAAAGTCAGGGAACCAAGAGGTGAAGTAATCAGTGGGAAGCGTAGCTGCTTAGGATTACAAAAAAGCACGAAAAGACAGAACTCAGGAGAGGTTACAATAGTCCCCATCCCACAAAATATGAGACAGTGTATGGAAAGGCTCAGTAAACCAAGGTCCACCACACTAAGAAAACAAAAAGGGACGGTCAATAGAGAATTAAAGGTGCTATATTTAAATGCGCGCAGTGTACAGAACAAGGTAGATGAGCTTGTGGCCCAGATTGTGACTGGCAGGTATGATGTGGTAGGTATCACAGAGACATGGTTGCAGGGGGTTCAGGACTGGCATTTAAACATCCAGGGATTCACAACCTATCGAAAAGACAGGGAGGTGGGCAGAGGGGGCGGGGTTGCCTTGTTAATTAGGAATGAAATTAAATCAATAGCACTAAATGACATAGGGTCAGATGATGTGGAGTCTGTGTGGGTAGAGTTGAGGAACCACAAAGGCAAAAAAACCATAATGGGAGTTATGTATAGGCCTCCTAACAGTGGTCAGGACCGGGGCACAAAATGCACCACGAAATAGAAAGTGCATGTCAGAAAGGCAAGGTCACAGTGATCATGGGGGACTTCAATATGCAGGTGGACTGGGTAAATAATGCTGCCAGTGGACCCAAGGAAAGGGAATTCATTGAATGTTTACAGGAGGGCTTTTTGGAACAGCTTGTGATGGAGCCCACGAGGGAACAGGCCATTCTGGACTTAGTGTTCTGTAATGAGCCAGACTTGATTAAAGATCTTAAAGTAAGGGAGCACTTAGGAGGCAGTGATCATAATTTGGTCGAATTCAATCTCCAATTTGAAAGAAAGAAGGTAGAATCAGATGTAAAGGTGTTACAGTTAAATAAAGGTAACTACAGGGGCATGAGGGAGGAACTGACGAAAATCGACTGGGAGCAGAGCCTAGTGGGAAAGACAGTAGAACAGCAATGGCAGGAGTTTCTGGGAGTAATTGAGGACACAGTACAGAGGTTCATCCCAAAGAAAAGAAAGGTTATCAGAGGGGGGATTAGGCAGCCATGGCTGACAAAGGAAGTTAGGGAATGCATCAAAGCAAAAGAGAAAGCCTACAATGTGGCAAAGAGTAGTGGGAAGTCAGAAGATTGGGAAGGCTACAAAAACAAACAGAGGATAACAAAGAGAGAAATAAGGAAAGAGAGGATCAAATATGAAGGTAGGCTAGCCAGTAACATTAGGAATGATAGTAAAAGTTTCTTTAAATACATTAAAAACAAACGGGAGGCAAAAGTTGACATTGGGCCGCTCCAAAATGACGCTGGTAATTTTGTGATGGGAGACAAGGAAATAGCTGAGGTACTAAATAAGTACTTTGCGTCAGTCTTCACAGTAGAAGACATGAGTAATATCCCAACAATTCCGGAGAGTCAAAGGGCAGAGTTGAATATGGTAGCCATCACAAAGGAGAAAGTGCTAGAGAAACTAAGAGGTCTAAAAATTGATAAATCTCCGGGCCCAGATGGACTACATCCTAGAGTTCAAAAGGAGATAGCTGAAGAAATAGTGGAGGCGTTAGTTATGATCTTTCAAAAGTCACTGGAGTCAGGGAACGTCCCAGACGATTGGAAAATCGCTGTTGTCACCCCCCTGTTCAAGAAGGGAACAAGGAAAAAGATGGAAAATTATAGGCCAATTAGCCTAACCTCGGTTGTTGGCAAGATTCTAGAATCCATTGTTAAGGATGAGATTTCTAAATTCTTGGAAGTGCAGGGTCAGATTAGGACAGGTCAGCATGGATTTAGTAAGGGGAGGTCGTGCCTGACAAACCTGTTAGAGTTCTTTGAAGAGATAACAAATAGGTTAGACCAAGGAGAGCCAATGGATGTTATCTATCTTGACTTCCAAAAGGCCTTTGATAAGGTGCCTCACGGGAGACTGCTGAGTAAAATAAGGGCCCATGGTATTCGAGGCAAGGTACTAACATGGATTGATGATTGGCTGTCAGGCAGAAGGCAGAGAGTTGAGATATAAGGTTCTTTTTTGGAATGGCAACCGGTGACGAGTGGTGTCCCGCAGGGTTCAGTGTTGGGGCCACAGCTGTTCTCTTTATATATTAATGATCTAGATGACCTGGCGGCATTCTGGCTATGTTTGCCGATGATACAAAGATAGGTGGAGGGGCAGATAGTATGGAGGAGGTGGGGAGGCTGCAGAAAGATTTAGACAGTTTAGGAGAGTGGTCCAAGAAATGGCTGATGAAATTCAACGTGGGCAAGTGCGAGGTCTTGCACTTTGGAAAAAAGAATAGAGGCTTGGACTATTTTCTAAACGGTGACAAAATTCATAATGCTGAAGTGCAAAGGGACTTGGGAGTCCTAGTCCAGGATTCTCTGAAGGTAAACTTGCAGGTTGAGTCCGTAATTAAGAAAGCAAATGCAATGTTGTCATTTATCTCAAGAGGCTTGGAATATAAAAGCAGGGATGTACTTCTGAAGCTTTATAAAACATTAGTTAGGCCCCATTTAGAATAGCGGGTCCAGCGGAGATTCACACGGATCATCCCAGGAATGGTAGGCCTAACATACGATGAACGTCTGAGGATCCTGTGATTATATTCATTGGAGTTTAGGGGGTTGAGGGGAGATGTAATAGAAACTTACAAGATAATGAATGGCTTAGATAGGGTGGACATAGGGAAGTTGTTTCCATTAGCAGGGGAGACTAGGACCCGGGGGCACAGCCTTAGAATAAAAGGGAGTCACTTTAGAACAGAGATGAGGAGAAATTTCTTCAGCCAGAGAGTGGTGGGTCTGTGGAATTCGTTGCCACAGAGGGTGGTGGAGGCCGGGACGTTAATTGTCTTTAAGACAGAAGTTGATAAATTCTTGATTTCTCGAGGAATTAAGGGCTATGGAGAGAGAGCGGGTAAATGGAGTTGAAATCATCCATGATTGAATGGTGGAGTGGACTCGATGGGCCGAATGGCCTTACTTCCGCTCCTATGTCTTATGGTCTTATGGTCCTCCTGTAATGTGCCTACATTGTCTACCTCGAAAACTCTGAGCCTTACTTGGTCACTGGTGATGATGAGATGCCCTAAGATCATTCCTAGAGCCTTCCCTGTGAGACCTCTGCAGTGATCATTGAACCAGACTTCAGTCAACTGTCTCATTTGGCAGCCAGATAACTTTGGATGTTTGATCCCGGTGAATAGATGCTCCATCTGCTGATCCACGATGGGACCTATCCTCGATGTACCTGTTCCAAATTTTCCCTCAGCTGTTCTATCATTCACTGCCCATATACACTACAGACGGTCCTATTTTGCTGTTGATCATGGTCTTCCGATTTTTCCTTAATAATTTGATTTCTGGTCCTGGCAAATCCTTCTAACACAGCTACCATATGTCCTGCATTTCCAGTTAATTCTCCCTCTGCGTCCTATCGACTGTTCTCACTGATGGAATTTGGAGCCTGTTTAACCTGCTGGGTCAGGAGTCCAAATTAGCCAAATCAAGGGAATTAATAGTAGATACTCCTGCTCTGTATGCTGGTGCTACATCATCACTAATCCTCTTTTAACTCGCCCTGCTTCTCGTCCATTCCTACCGTCCTTCCTAACAGACGGCAGGTCGGGTGGAGACAAAGTCTTTTAAGTTGTGGAGAGCACCACTTTGGCGGTTGGGTTGTAGCTATAGCCACCACCACAGGTACCAATTCATGGTGGACGTTATCATACAGGATTTTCCCTGTGTATTTTAGGACTAATCAATGTTGTGGTCTGGGAGTGGCTTCAGGGCAAATAGAGTGTGGTGTGTCTGGTGTTGGCTTTTGCCACTTCATTGCCCACTCTCCTAGCCTTTCCAAGTCCTTCTGCAGTCCCCCCTGCTTCCTGAATATTACCTGTGTTGCTACTTCTATTAGCAAACCACAAGCCGCGAGTATGTTTTTTGTGTTGACCAAATGACCACACAACCCGTATGTTAGTTCAAAAGACAGTTTATTATTAAACACAAGACTTATCTCTTTGTGCAATGATACACGCAGCAACGCGTTAAACTACACCTTACAACTAAGATGACCTTTACTTAACTTCTGGATGACCGGCTCTGTGCAGGTAGATAAGGCCTTTATCTGAGTCCCCACGTGTGTCGGCTGGAAATCATCAGGTTCGTCTCGGCTGTGGCTCATCTCTCTCAGGTAGCGATCGCAGGTCTTGAACTTGGCTGGTCGTTATGCTGCAGTTGGTGTGGGCACAGGCCGGTCCCAAAAGAGACCGATCCCTAGTGCGCAGGGCTTCTTATCCTTCTCCTCTTTCACACCCTTTTGTGCCGTCCCAACTCAGGATCCAATGGATCGAGAGGGTCTCGATCACCCTAATCGATACTGGCCAATTAGGGGCAGGTACCTCGATAGCTGGGCGGGTCCTAGTTACTATTGTCTAAAGTTGTAGCCATCTGGGATGGCCATTTCCTGATTACAAAATGGACACTTTGCAAAGATTGCAGGGTTTGTCTGCATATTGGAGCCGCAGCTCCCAGACAAGACCGAAACTGCAAAGCCATTAGCATACTAATGGCCAATCTCCGGGAACAAAAGAGTAACATTTGAGTAACCGATACTAAGGCAGACACCCCGGCGCCAGAGGAGACCAGACCAAAGCAGGCCAACGGCCACCTAGGACACGCCCAGCCATCAGGGCACCCACCCCTTTATTGGAGGAAATCGATAGGACGATCGAGAAACGGCCCAATTAATTGGGGCCAAGTTCAAGGCACGCCCAAAAGTGCGCAAAGCCCTTTTTGGGTATAAAAAGGATCCCCCAAGAGAGAATCATTCTCTTGGCTCCGGCTCTCACCGAGGAGAGACCTGCCCAACAGCTGCACCAGAACAAGTAAGTCCAAGGTCAACGCACGCTACCAGACAGACAACCTAGCTGTTCCCCTTCACCACTTCAACACCAGCAGCCTCAGAACCGAACAACGGCCATTGTTCGTCTGACTGTGTGGGCGCCCGAAGCTAAGTATAGGCTTTAGCAGTACTGATAGTTTAGTCTGTAGTATTTGTGCATGAGTATATTTAACTGTGTGTGTAAATAAATAAGCATTTGACTTTGAACTAACTAACTGGTGTATCGAGTCTTTGATCAGTATTCGGTTTGAACCTTGTGGCGGTATCGAAAGCTACCTGGCGACTCCAGAGCAAAACGTAATTAGAATTAAGGAAGGCGAACATATTGACCGCCATATTCAGAGCCAAATAAAGAGAGAAACAAATAACAATAAAGTACGTATGTCTTTCCAAATAAGGGGAAGCGGCGCCGGTGAGTCTGCTACTGTTGCTATTCCTTAATTTGTGTCTATTGTCCTGGGGAAATCGGTGATTGACCTTTAACAGGTGCATGTTTCAGTTCGGTCTGGTTTTCCTTTGCCCAGTACGCAGGGGCTGTGTACTGTCTGTGTCCCGACTTGACCACAATTCCCGTTATCCTTGTGGGCGGCCATTCTAGATGGCCACACCTGTCCCTCTACAGATCTTTGTATCATCTGCAAACTTAGCAACAGTGCCTTCAGTTCCTTCATCAGATCATTAATGTATATTTTGAAAAGTTGTGGTTCCAGCACCCACCCCTGAGGCACACCACTAGTCACCGGCTGCCATCCTGAAAAAGACCCCTTTATCCCCACTCTTTGCCTTCTGCAGTCAGTCAATCCTCTATCCATGCCAGGATCTTACCCTGAACACCATGGGCTCTTAACTTATTTAAGTCTCCTATGCGGCACCTTGTCAAAGGCATTCTGGAAATGTAAATAAATCATGTCCACTGGTTCCCCTTTGTCTAACTTACTTGTTACCTCCTCAAAGAACTCTAACAGATTTGTCAGACATGACCTCCCTTTGACAAAGCCGTGCTGACTCAGTCCTATTTTATCATGCACTTCCAAGTACTCCGCGATCTCATCTTTAATAATGGACTCTAAAATCTTACCAATGACCGAAGTCAGGCTAACCGGCCTATAATTTCCCATCTTCTGCCCCCCTGCCTTCTTAAACAGCGGTGTTACATTAGCCACTTTCCAGTCCTCTGCGACCCTTCCTGCCTGCAGTGATTCCTGAAAGATCACCACCAATGTCTCCACAATTTCCTCAGCTATCTCTTTTAGAGCCCTGGGGTGTAGTCCAGGTGATTTATCTACCTTCAGACCTTTCAGTTTCCCTAGAACCTTCTCCTTAGTGATGGTCACTGCACTCACCTCTGCTCCCTGGTTCTCCTGGTGCTCTGGCATCCCACTGGTGTCTTCCACCATGCCGATTGATGCAAAGTAACTATTCAGTTCCTCTGCCATTTCTTTGTTTCCTATTATTACTTCTTGGGCCACAATTTCCAGTGGTCCAATGTCTATTTTTGCCTTTCTCTTACCTTTTATATATTGGAAAAAAACTCTTCCTATCTTCCTTTATATTATTAGCTAGCTTGCACTCAGATTTCATCTTCTCTCCCCTTATTGCTTTTTTAATTGTCCTCTGCTCGCTTTTAAAGGATTCCTAACCTTATTGCTTGCACTAATTCTTGCCACTTTGTATGCTTTTTCTTTTGCTTGTATGCTGTCCTTGACTTTCCTCATCAACCATGGATGCCTTGTCCTCCCCTTAGCATGTTTCCTGCTCCTTGGGATGAATTTCTGTTGTGCCTCCCGAAGAACCCCCCAAATCTCCTACCATTGCTGTTCCACTGTCTTCCCTGCTAGGCTCCTTTGCCAATCAACTTTGGCCAGCTACTCCCTCATGTCTTTGTAGCTAACCTTATTTAATTGTAATACCGTTACATCTGATTCCAACTTCTCCCTCTCAAATTGCAGGGTAAATTCTATCATATTGTGGTCACTGCTCCCTCAGGATTTCTTCATCTTTAGTTCCCTAATCAAGTCTGCCACATTCCACAAATTCCTTTTTTTGGGATCCACTATCACCCTGATTTTCCCGGTTCACCTGCAGATTAAAGTCCCCCATGATTATTATAATATGGTCTTTTTTACATGCTTTCTCTATCTCCTGATTTATTTTCTGCCCCACAACCTGACTACTGTTAGAGTGCCTATACATAATTCCCATCAGGGTCTTTTTACCTTTGCGATTCCTCAACTCTACCCACAGAGAGTCTATGACTTCTGATCCCATATCGCTCCTTGCCATCGATTTACCTTCATTCCTCACTAACAATGGAACCCCGCCTCTTTGCCTACCTGCCTGTCCTTTCGATAGGACACATATCCTTGTCTATTTAGATTCCAGCCCTGATCCCCTTGCAGCCACGTCTCTGTGATGCCCACAACATTGTTCCGGCCAATTTCAATGTGCGCAACATTGTGATGACATGCTGGGTTAGTGCGCAGCTGCAAGTCCCAGCTGCCCTGGAGTCACAATACAAGTGAATTAAGCAGTAATTTTATTAAAATATCTGAAGTCTTTGGCCCTTGGCTGTCCAATAATTACAGACTGTACATTAACTTACTGTAAATGTAAGCACAATTACTGTTTATTTATAACAAGGACTATAATGAAATATGAAACAAATACAATGTGCAAACTATTATTTGCTAACTAATACCTAATTCCTACTTTACCATGCTCCACACCCTCTACACACACACAGACAGATAAGCACAGAGGGGGGAAAGGGGTAAAAATCATGAGTAAAAGGAAGAAAGGATCCTTGTTTTAAATGATGGTTCTTAACACACTTTATTCACAGCCTTACAGCCTGTAATGATCTTCTCTTTAGATTCATCCATTCAGGTTCCCTGCAGTCTAGAAATGCATTACTCACAGCTTTCCCTGGAAAGTCGCCTCTGTTCAAATTTGCTTCCAATTCAGGCTTCTGTAGTTTCAGGAAAACCTCACTCACAGGCCTTCTGGAGAGAGATAGCTCCCACCGCAGGCTTTCTGGACTTTGCTGGCACAGCCTGTAATGGTTCTCCTGTAAATACATTAATCCAGGCTCTCTGTCTGTTCAAAAACACAGCCTTTCTGGAGGAAAATAGAGAGGCGAGGGTGTCAAATAATTTTCTGGGGCTGCCAAGATCAAAACTGAAAGCATGAAACTCAGAAAAGCATACCAGTGGTATCAGATTCAAGCATCACCTGTAACCGGGCAGAGCACTGCATTTTGGGCCAATTCATTGGTCACCAGCCCAATTTGTTTTAAATTAAAGATACAGACTGCTTGCCTTAAAGACACATGTCCATTAATCAACCATGGTTCAAAAATGTAACGGCAAAATAAAAGAAAGGGGAAATAAAGGAATAAACAGGAGATAAACAGGAAGACCCTTACCCTCTTGATTTGCCCATCTCTTTCCTTCTCTGATATCATTGTGAGACCTCAACCTTTCCCCCTCCTTGCAGAGACCACCTTCCACATTACCCCCGAGTGTTTGCCTTTCCCCCATCCCACTCTTGGCACAATCCTCCTTCCACTTTGCACCCGCTCGTCTTTGCCTGCTCACCTCAGCCCCTGCCTTTGCCTTGCACCCCACCCCTTGACCATTGCTGTGATGTCTTCATCTATCCTGCAGCACAGTGCTGTCCAGATAGACACTGGTATCTGGCACTGAGGGGATGGAGACCTCTGTAATCCCAACTCTGGCGGAGTACTGAATCGATTTGGTGACACAGGATGGGCGTCCAGCAGCACGTGCCATCGATGATGAGCAGCTCGGCTTGGAGATGGAGGCAGGAATTGATCTGTCCCATGAGGCTGGTGAACAGAGTATCAGGAGCAGCGTTGCACTACGGCAGGCAGGCTTTACATGTTGCACAGAGCACAAAGTCTCTGGTGAACTGAGGGTGATCTTGTCCATGCAGACTTTACCAATTGGGTTTGATGCCGACCTGATTTCTCGCTCGTGTGATGCAAGATTGAAAAGCCTGACGGGATTCTGGCGACCAGATGTTTTAATGAGCATTCATGAGATGCTAATAAATGCAAATGGCGTTGAAGGCACCTGCCAACGGGACGAGTGACCCGCCATCGGGGGAATTTTACACCGGTGGGGTTGGGACTTTTTACCTCTCGCCAGGTGGGGCAGGGTTGGGGGGGGGGAGGGGTCCAGGTGGGTCGGGCCCAGGTGGGTTTTCATTGAGTTGCTTCGTTAACAGATGAAAGGGTGGGTTTGTGGAGAGCGCAGTGCAATGTAGCACAGTGATCTCAAACTCTGCCTTGCCTGTGGTCTTTGGTTGTCTCAGGAAAAATCAAACAACGTTGTGACAATCCCAATCAAATCCCAACTCTGCTGCAGGTAAACAGACACGGATGTGTCATCAACAAGGAACTGAAACATGAATGTGTGGAGTAGCTGGGGGAGGATCTGAAGGATGCTCTGAAGAACAAGCTGAATCTGGGTGACGTTGATACAAACAGCTGGGAGATTCTGCAGGAGGCTGATCGGGAATGACATCCAATACAGAGGGCCAATTCTGACATGAAGCAGCATCAACAGTGAGAACAGTGACTGCGAGAGAAACAACATCAGCACAAAAGGCAATTTACTCAAATATTTACCGAGAACAGTTTGAAACCAAGATGTTTCTAAATTACAGCCCAATATTCAAAACTTCAAACCATCAGGTTGCAGCTTGACTTGTATTCTTAAATACACCAGAACAACATGGGATCATCTTCTTTCAGATTAGTTTCCTATTAACGTTTTACTGGTTCTGCTGAGTGTACAGACACCCTGTGAGTTATTTTGTGTTATTTAAAGTTGATTCAATTGACTGGGAACGATATTGCTTTTGCTGAAATTGCAACATTTTGAATAATGGCCACCCTCTGGTGGTGGATTTCGGTATTTCAGTGAGACAAAGAGAAAGAAGAGTCTACCCCTTCATCCATTAAACAGCATGCTGCTTTGGGGGGAAATTAAAATTATTAGTCTTTGGAAATAAGGGACAAAAACTTGTTAAATTCTGGTCAGATTTGCCTGGGCAGATTCCCAGGGTAGGAAATTGCAGTCATCGACTCATACAGCACAGAAAAGTTCCTTTGGCCGATCGTGTCTGTGCTGGTCAAAACAACCACCTAACTATTCTAATCCAATTTTCCAGCACTAGGCCCATTGCCTTTTATGCCCTGGGATTGCAAGTGCACATTTAAATACTTCTCAAATGTTATGGGGGTCTCTCTCCACCACTCTTTCAGTCACCAAATTCCAAACTCCCACCACCCTTTCGTTAAAAATGTTTTTCCTCACATCTCCTTGGTCATTGACCCCTTCACCAAGGGGAAAGGTTCGTTCCTGTCGAATCTATCGATGCCCATCACATTTTATACATCTCAATCATGTCCCCCTCAGTCTCCTCTGCTCCAAGGAAAACAATCCAAGCCTATCCAGTCTCTCTTCATAACTAAATATCACCAGTCCAAGCAACA
The DNA here is from genome assembly GCF_047496885.1 of Scyliorhinus torazame. Taxonomy (NCBI): domain Eukaryota; kingdom Metazoa; phylum Chordata; class Chondrichthyes; order Carcharhiniformes; family Scyliorhinidae; genus Scyliorhinus; species Scyliorhinus torazame. The sequence continues at coordinate 64,006,482 of NC_092724.1, read as the reverse complement.
TCCTGGTTATTCCCCTTAGCAACCTTTCCAGAGCTATCACATTCCTCCTATCATGTGGATTCCAGAACTGCACACAATACACTAGCTGTGACCTAACCAACATTTTATAGATCCTCGCATAACCTTGCTGCTTTCAAACTCTACACCTCAGCTAATAAAGGCAAGTATACAATCTGCCTTCTTAACTACTGTATCCACCTACTCTGCTACCTGAATGGACCTGTGTACATGTGTGGTAGTCACCACTAGTGGCATATTATATGTATTACGGCAGTGCCCGTTTATTAAGGGTACAACGGTAAATCCCTGCCTGTTAACTCCGCCCAGCAGGCGGCATATAAAAGTGTGTGCTCTCCGATGCTGCAGCCATTCTGGTTCCAGCTACAGGAGGCACAACATCTTGCTCAATAAAGTCTTGACTGTTCCATTATTCTCGCCTTTGTGGTAATTGATAGTGCATCAATTTATTGAGCAAGATTTTTTCAAACGATGGATCTCGGTATCAAGCCTGATCGCCTGCAGCTGAGCCCTCAAGCAGCCAATGCTACATCCGCCTTTGACCACTGGCTAGCCTGCTTCGAAAGCTACCTCAGGACAGCCGCTGAAGAACCCTCGGACTCGCAGAAGCTCCAAGTCCTCTATTCACGGGTGAGCCCTGATATTTTTCCCCTCATCCGGGATGCGCCCACTTACTCCGAAGCGATGGAGCTCCTGAAGTGACATTACGTTCGACCAGTAAATCAAGTATACGCCAGGCACCTCCTGGCCACGAGACAGCAACTCCCCGGGGAGTCTGTGGACGATTTCTGGTGTGCCCTGCACATCCTACGTAGGAACTGTAACTGCCAGGCAGTTTCGGCAGTCCAGCACACAGAATTTTTAATTAGAGACGCTTACGTCACGGGCATGAAGTCTGCGTACGTCCGCCAGCGGCTACTGGAAGGGGGTACGCTTGATCTTGCGGGAACTAGGCAGCTCACTAATTCGTTCGAAGTGGCCTCCCGTAACGTTCAGTCCTACGCCTCCGACCGCGTGACTTTGTGGGCCCCACCAGCTGGCGACACCAGCTCACCGCAAGTCTGCGCCGCGCAGCAGCCAGCCAACTTTGGGGGGCCGAAGTGTTATTTTTGCGGACAAAACAAACACCCCAGGCAGCACTGCCCGGCACGGAACGCGACCTGCAAAGGGTGTGGGAAGAAAGGACACTTTGCTTCTGTTTGCCAGGCCTGGTCGGTCGCCGCTGTTTCCAGGCCCGGCGTTCCTATACTCCCCACGCGCAACCCATGGGCACCGCAATTTTCCCCTTCGCAAACAACGTGCGGCCCGTGGGCGCCGCCATCTACCTCACCGCAAGCCACATGCGGCCCGTGGGCACCACCATCTTTGATGCTGCCCGCCATGTGCGCCCCATGGGCGCCGCCATCTTCGGTGCCATTTTGGACGGTGCATCAGGACTCCTGCTCGTCTGGCCGTTCATCGCCTGCCACTACCTCCACCACCGCTGACCAGCCTGGGACCTCCCATCTGCCGCAGCTCGCCTCTATCACCCTGGATCAGTCCCGGCCCCGCAACCTCGCGACCGCGACTGCTATGGTGCAGATCGATGGCACGAGACGACCTGCCTTTTTGACTCCAGGAGCACAGAGAGCTTCATCCAACCCACTACGGTAAGGCGCTGCTCCCTCCCGGTACACCCCGTCACCCAGAAAATCTCCCTGGCCTCCGGATCCCATTCTGTTTAAATCCGGCGGTACTGCATCGCGACCCTCACCGTCCAAGGCATAGAGTCCTACAACTCCCGGCTCTACGTCCTCCCCCATCTCTGCGCTGCCCTGTTACTCGGCCTGGATTTTCAGTGTCATCTCCAAAGCCTAACTTTAAAATTCGGCGGACCCCTACCCCCCCCCCCCCCCCCTCACCATATGCTGCCTCACCACCCTTAAGGTCGATCCATCTTCCTTGTTTGCGAACCTCACCCCGGATTTCAAACCCGTCGCCACCAGGAGCAGACGGTACAGTGCCCAGGACAGGACCTTCATTAGGTCGGAGGTCCAACGGCTTCTGCGGGAAGGGGTCATTGAGGCCAGCAACAGCCCCTGGAGAGCTCAATTGGTGGTAGTGAAGACTGGGGAAACACAGGATGGTCATTGACTACGGTCAGACCATCAACCGGTACACGCAACTCGACGAGTCCCCCCTCCCACGCATATCTGACATGGTCAATCAGATTGCGCAGTATTGAGTCTTTTCCACAGTGGACTTGAAGTCCGCCTACCACCATCTCCCCATCCGCCCGGTGGACCGCCAATACACTGCGTTCGAAGCAGATGGCCGCCTCTATCACTTCCTTAGGGTTCCCTTCGGCGTCACTAATGGGGTCTCGGTCTTCCAGCGAGAGATGGACCGAATGGTTGACCAGTACGGACTGCGGGCCACCTTCCCGTACCTAGATATTGTCAGCATCTGCGGCCACGATCAGCAGGACCACGACGCAAACCTCCAAAAATTCCTTCAGACCTCCAAACTCCTTAACCTCACATACAATAAGGAGAAACGCGTGTTCCGCACCAACTGCTTAGCCATCCTTGGCTATGTCGTGGAAAATGGATTCCTAGGGCCCGACCCCGACCGCATGCGCCCCTTCCTGGAACTCCCTCTCCCCCACTGCCCCAAGGCCCTGAAACGATGCCTGGGGTTTTTCCCCTATAACGCTCAGTGTGTCCCCAATTATGCGGACAAGGCCCGCCCACTCATTAAAACCACCATTTTTCCCTGACGGCTGAAGCCCGCCTGGCATTCAACCGCATCAAGGCAGACAACGCCAAGGCCACGATGCATGTGGTCGGCGAGTCCCCCCCCTTTCAGGTGGAGAGTGATGCATCAGACGTAGCTCTGGCCGCCACCCTCAACCAGGCGGACAGGCCCGTGGCCTTCTTTTCCCGCACCCGCCATGCCTCCGAAATTCAGCACTCCTCTGTCGAAAAGGAGGCCCAAGCCATTGTGGAAGCTGTGCGACATTGGAATCATTACCTGGCCGGCAGGAGATTCACTCTCCTCACTGAGGGCAGCACGGTAGCATTGTGGATAGCACAATTGCTTCACAGCTCCAGGGTCCCAGGCTCGATTCCTGCTTGGGTCACTGTCTGTGCGAAGTCTGCACATCCTCCCCATGTGTGCGTGGGTTTCCTCCGGGTGCTCCGGTTTCCACCCACAGTCCAAAGATGTGCAGGTTAGGTGTATTGGCCGTGATAAATTGCCCTTCATGTCCAAAATTACCCTTAGTGTTGGGTGGGGTTACTGGGTTATGTGGATAGGGTGGAGGGGTGGACCTTGGGTAGGGTGCTCTTTCCAAGAGCCGGTGCAGAGTCGATGGGCCGAATGGCCTCCTTCTGCACTGTAAATTCTATGAATAATTCTATGACCAATGGTCAGTTGCCTTCATGTTTAATAATACACAGCGGAGCAAGATTAAAAATGACAAGATCTTGAGGTGGAGGATCGAGCTCTCCACCTATAATTATGAGATCTTGTATCACCCGGGGAAGCTCAACGAGTTCCCTGATGCCCTATCCCTTGGTACATGTGCCAGCCCACAAGTGGACCGACTCCAGGCTCTCCACTATGACGCCTGCCACCCGGGGGTCACCCGGTTCTTCCATTTCATCAAGGCCCGCAACCTGCCCTACTCCATTGAGGGGGTCAGGACCGTCGCCAGAGACTGCGAAGTCTGCGCAGAGTGCAAGCCGCACTTCTACCGCCCAGATCGAGCGCACCTGGTGAAGGCCTCCCGCTCATTTGAATGCCTCAGCGTGGACTTCAAAGGGCCCCTCCCCTCCACCGACCGCAACACGTACTTTCTGAATGTGATTGATGAGTACTCCCGGTTCCCTTTTGCAATCCCATGCCCCGATATGACTTCTTCCACGGTAATTAAAGCCCTGCACAACAGCATCTTCACATCCACAGCAATCAGGGATCCTCGTTCATCAGCGATGAGCTGCGTCAGTTCCTGCTCAGCAAGGGCATCGCCTCGAGAAGGACAACCAGCTACAACCCCCGGGGAAACGGGCAGGTGGAGAGGGAGAACGGGACGGTCTGGAAGGCCGTCCTGCTGGCCCGGCGGTCTAAAAATCTCCCGGTCTCCCGCTGGCAGGAGGTCCTCCCCGACGCGCTCCACTACATCCGATCGCTCCTCTGCACCGCGACTAACGAGACCCCTCACGAACGTGTGTTTGCCTTCCCCAGGAAGTCCACGTCCGGGGTCTCACTCCCAACATGGCTGACAGTTCCTCGACCCGTCCTCCTCCTGAAGCATGTGCGGACCCATAAGTCGGACCCCTTGGTCGAAAAAGTCCACCCCTTACATGCTAACCCGCAGTACGCCTACGTGGCACACCTCGACGGGCGCCATGACACAGTCTCCCTCCGGGACCTGGCACCCGCTGGATCCCCACCCACGACACCTGACCTGACACCCCCCCCCCCCTCCCGATTGCCTCATTCACCCCTGCGCCACTCACCCTCCCCCCAGCGAGCCTCACCGCAGCCCCCACCCCAGCAGGGTCTGTCCTCCCACTGGTTCCACTCAGGGGTGACGAAGACGAGGAAAACATGCTCCCGGACTCGCAGGTGACCAAGTCGGTGCCCACATCACCACCAGGACTGAGGCGATCGCGGCGGAGGGTCAAGGCCCCCAACAGACTTAACTTGTAATGTTTTCCACCACCCCCGCCGGATTCTTTTTTTAACAGGGGGTGAATGTAGTAGTCACCACTAGTGCCATATTATATGTATTACAGCACTGCCCGTATATTAAGGGTACATGGGTAAATCCCTGCCTGTTGGCTCTGCCCAGTGGGCGGCGTATAAAAGTGTGTGCTCTCCGACGCTGCAGCCATTCTGGTTCCAGCTACAGGAGGCACAACATCTTGCTCAATAAAGCCTCAATTGTTCCACTATTCTCGTCTTTGTGGTAATTGATAGTGCATCAACATGCACATCAAGATCACTTTAATCCTCGGTGCTTCCCAGGGCCCTGCCGTTTATCATGTGTTGCCTTGCCTTGTTTGTCCTTCCCGAGTGCATCACCTCATACTTATAGAACATAGAACAGTACAGCACAGAACAGGCCCTTCGGCCCTCGATGTTGCACCGAGCTTTGTCCGAAACCAAGATCAAGTATCCCACTCCCTGTCATTCTGGTGTGCTCCATGTGCCTATCCAATAACCGCTTGAAAGTTCCTAAAGTGTCCGACTCCACTATCACAGCAGGCAGTCCATTCCACACCCTAACCACTCTCTGAGTAAAGAACCTACCTCTGACATCTCTCCTATATCTCCCACCCCGAACCTTATAGCTATGCCCCCTTGTAACAGCTACACCCAACCGAGGAAATAGTCTCTGAACGTCCACTCTATCTATCCCCCTCATCATCTTATAAACCTCTATTAAGTTGGCTCTCATCCTCCTCCGCTCCAAAGAGAAAAGCCTTAGCTCCCTCAACCTTTCCTCATAAGACCTACCCTCCAAACCAGGCAGCATCCTGGTAAATCTCCTTTGCACCCTTTCCAATGCTTCCACATCCCTCCTGTAGTGAGGTGACCAGAACTGCACACAATACTCCAAGTGTGGTCTCACCAGGGTCATGTACAGTTGCAGCATAACCCCACGGCTCTTAAACTCAAGCCCCCTGTTAATAAACGCTAACACACTAGAGGCCTTCTTCACGGCTCTATCCACTTGAGTGGCAACCTTCAGAGATCTGTGGACATGAACCCCAAGATCTCTCTGTTCCTCCACATTCCTCAGAACCCTGCCGTTGACCCCGTAATCCGCATTCCAATTTGTCCGACCAAAATGAATCACCTCGCACTTATCAGGGTTAAACTCCATCTGCCATTTTTCGGCCCAACTCTGCATCCTATCAATGTCTCTTTGAAGCCTATATCAGCCCTCCACTCATCCACTACTCCACCAATCTTGGTGTCATCAGCAAATTTACGGACCCACCCTTCAGCCCCTCCTCCGAGTCATTGATAAAAATCACTTATCTAGCTTGAATTCTATTTGCCACTGATAAGCCCATCTGACCAACCCATCTCTATCCTTCTGTCATCAAAGGCTATCCTCACTGTTTACCACCCCACCATTGTTCATATCATCTGCAAACTTACTGATCAACCCTCCTACATTTATATCTAAATGATTTATATAAACCCCAAAAAGCAAGGGTCTCAACACTGATCCCCGTGGCACCACACTGGACACAGGCTTCCAGTCAGAAAAACACTCCTCTACCATCACCTGCCACTCAGCCAATTTCAGATCCAATTTGCCAAATTTCCTTGGATCCCATGGGCTCTTACCTTCACTCTCAGTCTCCCATGTGGAACCTTATCAAAAGCCTTGTGAAGTCCAAGTAAACTACATCAAATGCATTTCACTCATCTACACACCTGGTCACCTATTCGAAAAATTCAATCAAGTTCGTTAGACAATGGATTGGATTGGATTTGTTTATTGTCACGTGTACCGAGGTACAGTGAAAAGTATTTTTCTGTGAGCAGCTCAAACAGATCATTTAGTACATGAAAATAAAATGAAATAAAAAGAAAATACATAATATGACAACACAAGGTACACAATGTAAATACCATGGGCGGGACTCTCCCCTACCCAGCGGGACGGAGTGGCGTGAACCACTCCGACGTCGGGCCGCCCCAAAGGTGCGGAGGATCACCCCGGAGTGATTGCCACCCCACGGCCGGCGGGAAAGGGGCTTGGCACCACGCCAACCGCCGCCGAAGGGCCTCCGCCAGCTGGCACAAGTTGGCGCATGCGCGGGAGCACTAGCGCGTGCTGGAGTCATCCCCGGGCATGCGCAGAGGGATACACTTCCGCATCGGGAATGGCAGAGGACCACGGCCTCCGGTGCGGAACAATAGAGTGTCCCCACGGCACTGGCCCACCCATGGATCGGTGGGCCCCGACCGTAGGCCAGGCCACAGTGGGGGCACCTCCCGGGGCCAGATCCCCCCGCGACGCCCCAAGAAACCCGGAGCCCGCCCGTGCCGCCAGGTCCCGCCGGTAATTGACTTTGGCCCATCGCGGGCCAGAGAATTCGGTCAGCCCCGGGGCCCATTAAGTCGCGCCGGACCCCGCCATTCTCCGATGCGGGCAGCGCGACTCACGTCGGGCCGGTTTTTGGGGGGCGGGAGAATTGGGAGGACAGCGGGGGTGGGATTCACGCCGACCCCTGCCGATTTTTTCACCCGGTTGGGGGTCGGAGAATCCCACCACATGACACCAGCATCAGGTGAACCATACAGGTGTGTAGTATTAATCAGGTCAGTCCAATTAGTACAACACTCCCCTCCCCTTAACAGAACCATGCTGACTGTTCTTGATTAATCACTGCCTCTTCAAATGCAGATTAATTCTGTCCCGCAGAATTGCTTCCAATAGTTTCCTCACCCCTGAGGTTAGACTGACTGGCCTGTGGTTTCCTGGATTATCCCTTCCTCCTTTCTATAATAATCGTACCACATTGGCTATTCTCCAATCCTCTGGCACCTCTCCGATGGCCAGAGAGGAAAATTATTGCCAATGCCCCTGCTATTTCCTCCCTTGCAACACTCAGCAGCCTAGGATACCGTTCATTTGGCCCTGGGTATTTCCCTACATTTAAGCCTGCCAGACCACTCAGAATGTCCTTTCTGTCTACATTAATTTCTTTTGTCATGAAACTTTGTGCAAAATCTGGGGAAAGCTCACCTGTGGTAATTACCAACACCACCCATGCGCAGTTAGGTCCTGTTTTTCGCTGTTACGACATAGTGACAATGTTGGCAGCCACCAGGAACAAATCATCATAGAATTGTCACAGAGAAGAAATTAGGCCATTCTGCCCATCATTCCTGGACCAGCTCTCCAAATGTGCAACGTGACTTAGTGTTGTTCCCTTTCCTTTCCCTGTCCCTCTGCAGATTGCTTCGATTCAAATAAGCACCCAATGGCCTCTTGAATATTTCAGTTGAACCTGCCTCCACCACACTTCCTGATAGTTCATTCCAGACTCGAACCACTCGCTGTGTGAAAATGTATCTTCTTACTTCACATTTGCTTCTTTTGCAAATCACTTTAAATCTGTTCCCTCTCATTCTTGATCTTTTATGAGTTGAGGCTGTTTCGCCCTGTCTACTCTGTCCAGCCCCCTCAAGATTCTGAATACTTCTGTCAAATCTCCTCTTTGCCACCTCCCCCAAACGGTGACAGTCCCAACTCTCCAATCTATCCTCATAACTGAAGTTTGTTGTCCCTGGAACTATTTTTGGAAACCTCTTCTGCACTCTCTCCAATGCGTTCACATCCTTTCTATAGTGTGGCGCCTAGAACTGCACAGAGAATTCCTGCTGAACTCGGACTAGTGTCCTGGATAGTTTCAGCAAAATCACCTTGCTCTTGTGCTCTATGTCTCTATTAATAGAGCCTTGAATACTATATACTTTATTATCTGCTCTCTCCACATGTCCTGCCTCGTTGAATGATCTAAGCACATATACAACCAAGTCCCTCTGCTCCTGCTCCCCCTCAAGAATTATGTCCCTTATTTTATATTGTCTGTCCATGTTCTTCCTACCAAAATGCAACACATCACACTTCTTCACATTGAACTTCGTCTGCCACCTATCTGCCCACTCCACCTACTTGTTTGTATTGTTTTGAAGATCTACAATTTATAATAATTCCAAGTTTCATGTCATCTGCAAACTTTGAAATTTTCCCATACACACCAAGGTTTAGCTCATTTATGTATCAGGAAAGCAAATGCCCAATACAGGCTCTACAACAAACCTTCCTCCAATCCAACAAATATCCAGTGACCATTACTCTCTGCTGTGTTTTAGGTGGTTTGATAATGTCTTATTGCTCTTGTTGTTTCTTATATTCGGATAGGTTATCCAGAAATATCACTCGCTTCTGTGTCAAACTGAATGCAGCCTCAGAATCATATCTAACTAATAATTTGAGACAGAAAATGTATTCCAGATTTTGTACCAGTATGGACTATAGATTTATTTTTTATTTTATCGAAAACATGAAGATGTTAAAGAAACCCAAATACCTTCACAATCCATGCATACTTTATTACTATCCATTAGCATTAACAAATTAAATTATTTGATTACTATAAGATGTTGCAACATCGGTTTACATCCTCTTCACCAAGATTTTCCCTTTAGATTCGTTGTTTATTTAAAAAATCTATTGGAATAAAGTCTAAAAGGACAAGACATCAAACAGGTGCAATTTTTGTGTTTTTTCTTACTGAATTAATACAAGTTATTATTGGGCAGGTAATGCAGAAAAGAGGAAAAGTTTGTGCAAATTCCCAAAATATGGTCATTGAAGAATGAAGGATTATTAACCAATGGTCTGAATCCTGGGTTTATAAAATCCAAGAACTGCATCACTTCTCCACTGTTTCTCCACTCAGAACTACATTTCAATATTTCAATACCATTTTTAAGATGGAACGTTTCAAAGGTATAATTTCTCCACTGTTAACCTTCAAACGAGGATGAATATTAAGATTGTATTTCATCTCTGCAATCTTTTAAAAGGCAATACTGGAACATTGAAGCACTTTTTTTCAGAAACATGGCAAATGGTGATGTGAAGCACAAAGCAAATTACATGCATATTATAGATGTGGCAATGAAACATCTATTCAAACGTCGAAGAAGAATTTGTAATCTGAGGAACTAGTTCAGTTACATGGGCAGTCTGTCAAAACTAAAGAATAAACAAAGGGAATAAGATCGAGCAAGCAGCCTGAAACACAGCCGTGATGATTTGAGCAGCTCCATCTTTGTTCCTGGCCATTGCCGACTCAGACTGGAACAGCAAAACGGTTCAACTCTTAAACATTATATTATATCACTTCCAGATAATTCAAAATATATTATTGCAGCTAATTTTGTATTTTGGGAACGATAATAGTTTGTGATATTTATTACGCTGACTTATGAGCAAAGAAAATAGAATATCCTAATGTTTCTACAACAGCTGATTTCATTTCCAATTGCCGGCCAGGATTGGATTTGTCCTTTGATGGTGGATGTCGAGATGAACCACATTTGACTGGGATGAAGTTGTCTTTATTAGAATTAGAAACTGGTGAGATTCCTCAAGGGGTGGAGTAAGTGGCCATTGGGAATTCTGATTCTCAGAACTGGAGCACAGTGTTTGTCCATCTGAATTGTTGCTGAAGTTGCAGCTGGTCAGCACGCCGCCATCTGGCTGCACAAAGTCCTTTCTCCAGAATCAAACATGGGAAATAGTTTTAATCGGACACATAGAACATAGAACATAGAAAAATACAGCACAGAACAGGCCCTTCGGCCCACGATGTTGTGCCGAACCTTTGTCCTAGATTAATCATAGATTATCATAGAATTTACAGTGTAGAAGGAGGCCATTCGGTCCATTGAGTCTGCACCGGCTCTTGGAAAGAGCACCCCACCCAAGGTCAACACCTCAACCCAACACTAAGGGCAATTTTGGACACTAAGGGCAATTTATCATGGCCAATATACCTAACCTGCACATCTTTGGACTGTGGGAGGAAACCGGAGCACCCGGTGGAAACCCACGAACACACGGGGAGGATGTGCAGACTCCGCACAGACAGTGACCAAAGCCAGAATCGAACCTGGGACCCTGGAGCAGTGAAGCAATTGTGCTATCCACAATGCTACCATGCTGCCCGTAAGAACAAATTAATCTACACTATATCATTCTACCGTAATCCATGTACCCATCCAATAGCTGCTTGAAGGTCCCTAATGTTTCCGACTCAACTACTTCCACAGGCAGTGCATTCCATGCCCCCACTACTCTCTGGGTAAAGAACCTACCTCTGACATCCCCCCTATATCTTAAATTCACCTTAAATGTATGTCCCCTTGTAATGGTTTGTTCTACCTGGGGAAAAAGTCTCTGACTGTCTACTCTATCTATTCCCCTGATCATCTTATAAACCTCTATCAAGACGCCGCTCATCCTTCTCCGTTCTAATGAGAAAAGGCCGAGCACCCTCACCCTTTCCTCGTAAGACCTACTCTCCATTCCAGGCAACATCCTGGTAAATCTCCTTTGCACCTTTTCCAAAGCTTCCACATCCTTTCTAAAATGAGGCGACCAGAACTGAACACAGTACTCCAAATGTGTCCTTACCAAAGTTTTGTACAGCTGCATCATCACCTCACGGCTCTTAAATTCAATCCCTCTGTTAATGAATGTTAGCACACAATAAGCTTTCTTCACAGCTCTGTCAACTTGAATGGCAACTTTCAAAGATGTATGAACATAGACCCCAAGATCTCTCTGCTCCTCCACATTGCCAAGAACTCTACCGTTAACCCTGTATTCCGCATTTATATTTGTCCTTCCAAAATGGACAACCTCACACTTTTCAGGGTTAAACTCCATCTGCCACTTCTCAGCCCAGCTCTGCATCCTATCTATGTCTCTTTGCAGCCGACAACAGCCCTCCTCACTATCCACAACTCCACCAATCTTCGTATCGTCTGCAAATTTACTGACCCACCCTTCAACTCCCTCATCCAAGTCATTCATGAAAATCACAAACAGCAGAGGACCCAGAACTGATCCCTGCGGTACACCACCGGTAACTGGGCTCCAGGCTGAATATTTGCCATCCACCACCACTCTCTGACTTCTATCGGTTAGCCAGTTTGTTATCCAACTGGCCAAATTTCCCACTATCCCATGCCTCCTTACTTTCTGCATGAGCCTACAATGGGGAACCTCATCAAATGCCTTACTAAAATCCATGTACACTACATCCACTGCTTTACCTTCATCCACATGCTTGGTGACCTCCTCAAAGAATTCAATAAGACTTGTAACCAAGACCTACCCCTCACAAATCCGTGCTGACTATCCCTAATCAAGCAGTGTCTTTCCAGATGCTCAGAAATCCTATCCTTCAGTACCCTTTCCATTACTTTGCCTACCACCGAAGTAAGACTAACTGGCCTGTAATTCCCAGGGTTATCCCTAGTCCCTTTTTTGAACAGGGCCATGACATTCGCCACTCTCCAATCCCCTGGTACCACCCCTGTTGACAGTGAGGACGAAAAGATCATTGCCAATGGCCCTGCAATTTCATCTCTTGCTTCCAATAGAATCCTTGGATATATCCCGTAAGGGCCGGGGGACTTGTCTATCCTCAAGTTTTTCAAAATGCCCAACACATCTTCCTTCCTAACAAGTATTTCCTCGAGCTTACCAGTCTGTTTCACACTGTCCTCTCCAACAATATGGCCCCTCTCATTTGTAAATACTGAAGAAAAGTACTCGTTCAAGACCTTTCCTATCTCTTCAGACTCAATACACAATCTCCCGCTACTGTCCTTGATCGGACCTAGCCTCGCTCTAGTCATTCTCATATTTCTCACATATGTGTAAAAGGCCTTGGGGTTTTCCTTGATCCTACCCGCCAAAGATTGTTCATGCCCTCTCTTAGCTCTCCAAATCCCTTTCTTCAGTTCCCTCCTGGCTATCTTGTATCCCTCCAGTGCCTTATCTGAACCTTGTTTCCTCAGCCTTACATAAGTCTCTTTTTTCCTCTTAACAAGACATTCAACCTCTCTTGTCAACCATGGTTCCCTCACTCGACACGGTTGAAGTTTTCTTTTTGCTGGAACTTGAAACTCTATTTCCTTTGTGATTTTAGTTGTGATAAATCAGATGAGCAAATTAGAAATGATCACTGGATGCAATAAAAAACAAAATATCAAAGGCTAGTACTTTGTCTCTTGCAAGGAATTCAACCACATTAAAACAATCAGAATTTTGTTGATAAAAATAAGGTGAAACGACAAAATTCTGTTGATAAATATGCGGTGCAGCTTGTAAATGTAGTGTGCATTAATGAGAAAATTACACTTGAGTCTTTAAGTTTTGGCGATGGCTCTAATTTAAACCTGATTGAGAATGATGAGAATGAATCAATCTGGTTGCTGACAATTGTCTGTCTCTCTCTCCAATCAGCAATGGTGTGGGGATGGTGATGTCAGTGCCGCATACGCAGAGGTACTGGCGGACTGGGCTCTGGGGAGTGAGGTCAGTCAATGTCCACGGCAACGCATGCGCTGACCTTCCTGCTGACCTCTGTCCCGCGATCTTGTGTTGGCGGGAGACACGTGATGAAATTGAATTACACAGAGACAGAAATTTACACTTAATCGTTGAATAAATGGGCTTTTATTGATGAACATTGTCCATCATCACTGATACTATTTAAAAAAATATATATTTTACTACAAACATGTATCAAAATAGGGTAGAGCGAATAAACACTCCGGGAAACATACTTCCCGGCAATCAACTATACTGTCTGGCCAGAATTTTCCCCTTTTTCACCCTCCTCCCCTTTCCCCCCCCCCCCCTACCCCCCCCCCCTCCGCCCCGCCCCCCCACCCCTTCAACGAACTGTCCCTCAAACACGGTCACAAACATCCCCCATCTTTCCTCAAACCCCACTGAAGAGCCCCTTACCTCATACTTGATCTTCTCTAACCACAGGAAGTCGTACAGGTCACCCAACTTAGCCACTGCCTCTGGTGGCGATGCCGACCACCACTCCAGCAAAATCCACCGGCGTGCAATCAGAGAGGCCACAACATCGGCCTTCCTCCTCTTCATGTGCTCAGGCTTCTCTGAAACCCCAAATATCGCCACCAAAGGGTCCTGGTCCACCTCCTCCTCCACGATCCTGGCGAAGACCATAGACACTACCGCCCAGAATCTTCCCAATTTTCCGCACCCCAAAAACATGTGTGCGTAATTCACTGGCCCACGCCCACACCTCTCACATTCATCTGCTACCCCTTAAAAGAACGCACTCATTCTTGCCCGAGTCATATGCACCTTGTACCCCACCTTAAACTGCATCAGGCTCAACCTGTTTATCCTACGCAGTGCCTCACTCCATATTCCCCAATTGATCTCCATTCCCAACACGGCTTCCCATTTCTGCTTGATCTTCACCACCAGCTCGCCTCCCTGCTCCCCCAGCCACTTGTATATATCCCCAATTCTTCCCTCCCCTTCCACATATGAAAGCAGCAGAAGCTCCAGCAGGGTGTATCCCACCAACCTCGGGAACCCCTTCCAGACCTTCTGCGCAAAGTCCCTCACCTGCAGATTTCTGAACTCACTCCCCCTCAACCGCTCTACCTTCTCCCTCAGCTCCTCCAGACTGGCGAACCCTTCCTCCAAATACAGTTCCCTCACCTTGAACAGCCCCACTTCCCTCCACCTCCTGTATACACTATCCATCCCTCCCCCACCCCCGGCTCAAACCCATGATTCTCGCACAGCGGCGTTAGCACCAACATTCCTTCCACCCTAAAATGCCTCCTCAACTGTTTCTATATCTTCACCGTGGACTGCACCACCGGGCTCCCTGAATACTTATTCGGAGTCATTGGCAATGCTGCTGTCACCATAGCCCTCAAACTAGGCCCCTTACAAGATTCCTCCTCCATCCTAACCCACTCTACCCCCTCTCCTTGCCATGATCACCGCACCTTGTCCACATTTGCCGCCTAATAATAATGAAGCAACTTCGGCAACGCCAACCCCCCCCTGCTGCCTCTGCCTCTGGAGCAGAGTCCTCCCCACCCTCTGCACCTTCCCCGCCCATACAAAGTTCGAAATGATTATGTCCACTTTCTGAAAAAAGGACTTTGGTATAAACAACGGCAGAGCCTGAAAGATAAACAAGTACCTCGGCAGAATATTTGTTTCCACCACTTGGACCCTCCGCGCCAACACTAATTGCAGTGCATCCCACCTCAAGATCCTCCCTGGCCTCCTCCACCAGCTTTGTTAAGTTCCAATTATGGAGTCCTATCCATTCCCTCGCTTCCTGAATGCCTCTATGTCCAGCGCAAACAGCAGAGGCGACAGCGGGCACTCCTGCCTCGTACCCCTCTTTAAGTCAAAGCTTCATGAGCTCATATCATTCATCCCCACACTCGCCCTTGGTGCCACATACAGCAACCGCATCCATGCCACAAATCTCAGCCCAAACCTTCCCAAAACCTTGAACAAGTATCGCCACTCCACCCGATCAAATGTCTTCTCCGCATCCATGGACACCACCACCAGAGCCCCCGACGGATTCATCACTACATTCAACAGCCGTCTTATATTACTCACGAGCTGCCTGCCCTTCATGAAACCTGTTTGATCTTCTGCAACCACCCCCGGGAAATAATCTTCCATCCTCCCCACCAACAACTTAGCCAATACTTTCACGTCCGTGTTCAATAGTGATGTGGGCCTATATGACCCACATTCCAGCGGGTCCTTCTCCTTTTTTGGGATTAGTGTGAATACTGCTTGCTTCATCGTCTCCGGCAACTCCCCCTTCTCCAGTGCTTCATTAAACGCCCCCAACAGATGTGGTGCCAGGTCCGCCGCAAATTTCTTATAACATTCTGCCAGGTACGCATCCGGCCCAGGGGCCTTCCCCGACTTCATACCCCTGATACTATCCAGCACCTCCCTCAGCCCCAGGGGCTCCTCCAACGCCTGACTCTTTGCTTCCTCCACCTGGGGAAATTCCAGCTCATCCAGAAACCACCCCATGTCCCCCTCCTCTCCTCCTGGGTCTGCCCCGTAAAGTCCCTGGTAGTACTCACTAAGTGCCTTGTTTATCTTCCCTGGGTCTGACACCACATCCTCAGCCCTAGTCCGTATCTTCAATATTTCCATGGACGCAGCCTGCATCTGTAACTGCTCGCTTTCTCCCCATATTCATAATGCCCCCTCTTGCCCTACACAGTTGCCCTACCGCCCTCCCCATTGTCAGCCTGTCAAACTGCCCCTGCAACTTTGTCCTTCTCGCCAATCTCTCCACGGTGGGCACCCTCGAATATTCCCTGTCCACCTCCACTATCTCTCTCACGAGATGGTCATGTTCCTCCCTCCTTTCCCTATCCGCATGATCCTTAAACAAAATAATTTCCACCCGGACCACTGCCTTCAGTGCTTCCCAAAAAATGGCCATGGACACCTCCACATTCTGATTCAACTCCACATACTCCTTGCCATTCATACCCTATCCATCGACCTGAAGCTCGACCTATCCACCCTCAACTCTCGGACACAGTGAAAATCTCTTCCCATGACCAACTGGTGCAGGGCCAAATCCAGGATCGCTGCCAGCAACCCCCTCATAAAACCCACATCATCTCAATTTGGAGCATACATATTTACCAACACCACCAGTGCCGCTTCCAATACCCCACTCACAATCACATATCTCCCACCCGGATCCCTCACCTCCTTCACATTCGCAAATCCCATGTTTTTGCTCATTAAAATCACCACTCCCCTTGATTTTGAACCAAACCCTGAGTGATAAACCTGCCCAACCCACTGCTTCCTTAACCTAACCTGGAACTTCACATGGAGGTGCGTCTCCTGCAGAAAGACCACCCCCGCTTTCAAACTCCTGAGGTGCACAAACACCCGCGACCTTTAAACCGGCCCATTCAGTCTCCGGACATTCCATGTTACCAGCCGTACTGGAGGCTTATGCCTCCAAACCCCTCTACCATCCGTCATCTTCCCCACTTAACTGCCGCTCCTTTAATTCCACCCTATACCTAGCACATCCCAGATGGCCCCTTTCTCCAGCGCTGACTGTGTCATCTCTCACCCCCTGCCAAGTCGCAACAACCTTGATAAGGTGCCTCACGGGAGACTGCTGAGTAAAATAAGGGCCCATGGTATTCGAGGCAAGGTACTAACATGGATTGACGATTGGCTGTCAGGCAGAAGGCAGAGAGTTGAGATAAAAGGTTGTTTTTTGGAATGGCAACCGGTGACGAGTGGTGTCCCGCAGGGTTCAGTGTTGGGGCCACAGCTGTTCTCTTTATATATTAACGATCTAGATGACGGGACTGGGGACATTCTGGCTAAGTTTGCCGATGATACAAAGATAGGTGGAGGGGCAGGTAGTATGGATGAGGTGGGGAGGCTGCAAACAGATTTAGACAGTTTAGGAGAGTGGTCCAAGAAATAGCTGATGAAATTCAACGTGGGCAAGTGCGAGGTCTTGCACTTTGGTTAAAAGAATAGAGGCATGGACTATTTTCTAAACGGTGACAAAATTCATAATGCTGAAGTGCAAAGGGACTTGGGAGTCCTAGTCCAGGATTCTCTAAAGGTAAACTTGCAGGTTGAGTCCGTAATTAAGAAAGCAAATGCAATGTTGTCATTTATCTCAAGAGGCTTGGAATATAAAAGCAGGGATGTACTTCTGAAGCTTTATAAAACATTAGTTAGGCCCCATTTAGAATACTGTGAGCAATTTTGGGCCCCACACCTCAGGAAAGACATACTGGCACTGGAGCAGGTCCAGCGGAGATTCACACGGATGATCCCAGGAATGGTAGGCCTAACATACGATGAACGTCTGAGGATCCTGTGATTATATTCATTGGAGTTTAGGAGGTTGAGGGGAGATCTAATAGAAACTTACAAGATAATGAATGGCTTAGATAGGGTGGACATAGGGAAGTTGTTTCCATTAGCAGGGGAGACTAGGACCCGGGAGCACAGCCTTAGAATAAAAGGGAGTCACTTTAGAACAGAGATGAGGAGAAATTTCTTCAGCCAGAGAGAGGTGGGTCTGTGGAATTCGTTGCCACAGAGGGTGGTGGAGGCTGGGACGTTGAGTGTCTTTAAGACAGAAGTTGATAAATTAATGATTTCTCGAGGAATTAAGGGCTATGGAGAGAGAGCAGGTAAATGGAGTTGAAATCAGCTATGATTGAATGGTGGAGTGGACTCGATGGGCCGAATAGCCTTACTTCCGCTCCTATGTCTTATGGTCTAACAACCTCCCCCCCACCCCGCCCACGGCCACCCCTCTCGGCCTTCTCCTTCATCACCTCAGTTCCGTTCACCAGCATTAGCTGCTAGCATGGCAGCCCCTGCCCAAAGACACCTCCCAATGACCTCCTCTATCCCCCCCCCCACTCTTCAGCTCAAGACGGAAGGCTCCCTTTTGACCTTCCCTCCCCCACCCAAACAAGGACTTCTCCTGAACTCCAGGCAGCCTTGTCCAAAAGCAAACAGACAAGCATGGAGCACAGGGTTAAGCTCTAAGCGGATGACCTGCTTCTGTATGTTTCGGACCCAATAGAGGGGATGGAAGAAATCATGAGGGTTCTCAGGGAATTTGGCCGGTTTTCAGGGTAAAAGCTTAATATGGGAAAGAGTGAGATGTTTGTGGTCCAGGCGAGGGGATGGGTGAGGCAACTGGGAGAGCTGCCGTTTAGGTTAGCAGAGGGAAGCTTTTGGTACCTAGGCATTCAAGTGGCGCGGGAATGGGACCAGCTGCATAAATTAAATCTGGCCCGGCTGGCAGACAAAATGAAGGATGATTTTCGGAGATGGGACGCGCTTCTGTTGTCTCTGGCTGGGAGGGTGAAAACGGTGAAGATGACGGTCTTCCCGAGATTCCTATTTGTATTTCAGTGTCTCGGGGCTCAGTGTGGTTTCGGGGCTGAATTTTACCTGAAAAGAAAATATATGAATTGTGAGTGTGAGGGAAATGTTCGCTGTGGCTCAGATTGTAGCACAATCCCCTCTCATTATCGAGGTTCAACTCCCAGCCCGAGAACTGAGTAAAATGATCAAGACTGGCACTCCAGTGTAGTACTGATGAAGTGCTACATTGCCAAAAGTGCCGAATGAGCCAAACTCTCACTGCTAGGCTGTAAATTTCCCCATGGGACTATTTAGAAAAACAAATAAGGTCTCAGAGAGACCTCCCCGGTGTTTTAGATGATAGAGCGATTGTACTCAAACACCCTTCACTCAAGCATCCTGTAAACGGCACGTGGCACAATGGTTAGCGCGACTGCCTCACAGCGCCAGGGACTCGGGACAATTGCGGCCGTGGCTGACTCTTTGGAGTTCGTACTCCCTGTGTCTGTGTGAGTTTCCTCCAGGGTTCCGATTTCCTCCCACAGTCCAAAAATGTGCAGATCAGGTGGGGTGACTGGAATAGGCTGGGCGAGTGGTCCAGGTAGGGTGCTTTTTCCGAAGGTCGTTACAGACTCGATGGACCGAATGGCCTCCTTCTGCACTGTAGGAATCCTATGTTAAGCGAAAAATCTATTCAATTAGCACCTCCCTGCTTGGCGATTTGCTCTGAAAATATCGAATGGCCCGTGTCCTTAAAGGGAACAGGGACCTCATTACAAACAGTAAGTTAATGTTTACAAGGTGTCTTCAGGCGTAAGAGTCGTAAATTGCAGCAAAATACAAGTCTTTGTTGTGTTTCCTTTTGGTTAAAACAATTCTAATAGTCACACAGACAAATCAAAGGGAATCCTATTTCCATTACCCATAATGTTCCCATCTCAAATAACCATTTAACTCAAGAGTAAAAACGGTGCATGCAAACGGTGAAGATAACGGTCTTCCCGAGATTCCTATTTGTATTTCAGTGTCTCCCCATCTTTATTCTGCAGTCCTTTTTTAAGCAGGTCAAGAGAGTGATCACGGGCTTCGCTTTGGTGGGCAACACCTTGCGAGTAAGGAAGGTAATGCTTGAGCGGAGTCGGGGAGAGGGCGGGCTGGCGCTGCCAGATTTTAGCAACTATTACTGGGTGGCTAATATAGCCATGATCAGGAAGTGGGTGGTGGGGCAGGGGTCGGCATGTAAGGGCACCAATTTGGGGGCATTGGTAACTGCCGTATCTGCCGTTCCCGCCGGCACGGTACTCCACCAGTCCAGTGGTGGTGGCGGCCCTAAGAGCCTGGGGCCAGTGGAGGCGGCATGTGGGAACAGTGGGAGCATCGGTCTGGGCCCCAATCTGTGATAATCACTGGTTTGCCCTGGGGAGTATGGACCGGGGGCGGGGCGGAGGGGGGGTTCCGGTTATGGCGGAGAGCAGGGATTGAGAGGATGGGGGATATGTTCATAGAGGCGAGCTTTCCGAGTATGAGGGCATTGGAGGAAAGGTTTGGTTGGCGAGGGGATACAAATTCAGGTATCTGCAGGCGCGGGACTTCCTTCGTAAACAGGAAGTCCTTCCCGCTCCTACCGCTAAGGGGGATTCAGGACAGGGTAGTTTCCAGAGGGTGGATAGGAGAAGGGAGCATCTCGGACATTTATAAGGATCTTATGAGGTCGGAGGAGACGCATACCGAGGAGCTGAAGCATAAGTGGGAGGAGGAGCTCGAGGTGAGATCGAGGATGGTCTATGGGCAGACGCGTTGAGTAGAGTCAACGCATCCCCACCATGTGCCAGGCTCAGCCTGATACAATTTAAGGTTATCCACCGGGCTCACATGAAAGTGGCCCGGATGAGCAGATTCCTTGGGGTGGAGGACAGGTGCGCAAAATGTGTGGGAGGACCAGCGAACCATGTTCACATGTTTTGGACATGTCCAAAGCTTCGGGGATTTTGGCTGGGGTTGCGGACGTCATGTCCACGGTGTTAAAAACAAGGGTGGCGCTGCGTCCAGAGGTGGCAATTTTCGGGGTGTCAGAAGACCCGGGAATCCAGGAGGAGAAAGAGGCAGAGATTCTGCCCTTTGCTTCCCTGGTAGCCCGGAGACAGATACTATTAGCTTGGAGGGTCTCAAAACCCACCGAAGTTGGAGACCTCGCTAACTGACATGGCTAGCTTTCTCTGTTTGGAGAAAATCAAGTTCGCCTTGAGAGGGTCATTGTTAGGGTTCACCCGGCAACCGTTCTTCGACTTCTTTGCGGGAAATTAATCGTCAGCAGACGAGGGGGGGGGGGTAGTTTAGATTAGAATAGGGGGTCAATAAGAGAGGGACCTGGACGAGAGGTAAATGGCTTTTGCACTATGTTCATGGTTTCATGTATATTGTGTATTTTACTGTTGCTCCTATACCAAAAATACCTCAATAAAATGTTTATTAAAAAAAATACTATTTTCAATGTTTTATTCAATAGATCAATGAAATATTTTCACATAAATGGTGGAGTAAATGACTGTCTAGTTATTTCAACACAAATAAACATGGCGATTAATTAAAATAAATTGAAGTTTATATCGAGAAACACATATTCAGCTTGTCCACACAGGAGATTTTAATGGATATTTTCTCAGAATATTTCCTGCAGATCTGTGGCACTCCTCAGGGTATCACATTGTGGTTTCGGGGCTGAATTTTACCTGAAAAGAAAATATATGAATTGTGAGTGTGAGGGAAATGTTCGCTGTGGCTCAGATTGTAGCACAATCCCCTCTCATTATCGAGGTTCAACTCCCAGCCCGAGAACTGAGTAAAATGATCAAGACTGGCACTCCAGTGTAGTACTGATGAAGTGCTACATTGCCAAAAGTGCCGAATGAGTCAAACTCTCACTGCTAGGCTGTAAATTTCCCCATGGGACTATTTAGAAAAACAAATAAGGTCTCAGAGAGACCTCCCCGGTGTTTTAGATGATAGAGCGATTGTACTCAAACACCCTTCACTCAAGCATCCTGTAAACGGCACGTGGCACAATGGTTAGCGCGACTGCCTCACAGCGCCAGGGACTCGGGACAATTGCGGCCGTGGCTGACTCTTTGGAGTTCGTACTCCCTGTGTCTGTGTGAGTTTCCTCCAGGGTTCCGATTTCCTCCCACAGTCCAAAAATGTGCAGATCAGGTGGGGTGACTGGAATAGGCTGGGCGAGTGGTCCAGGTAGGGTGCTTTTTCCGAAGGTCGTTACAGACTCGATGGACCGAATGGCCTCCTTCTGCACTGTAGGAATCCTATGTTAAGCGAAAAATCTATTCAATTAGCACGTCCCTGCTTGGCGATTTGCTCTGAAAATATCGAATGGCCCGTGTGCTTAAAGGGAACAGGGACCTCATTACAAACAGTAAGTTAATGTTTACAAGGTGTCTTCAGGCGTAAGAGTCGTAAATTGCCGCAAAATACAAGTCTTTGTTGTGTTTCCTTTTGGTTAAAACAATTCTAATAGTCACACAGACAAATCAAAGGGAATCCTATCTCCATTACCCATAATGTTCCCATCTCAAATAACCATTTAACTCAAGAGTAAAAAGCACATGTTTTCTGATGTTAAACTTCACAAACTGTAAAACACGTGTACTGCTCACTCTAATCCCGGCATCACAAACATTGCAAAGGTGAATAAAACATTGCTCTTACCGGGTTGCCGTGAATGTTGTCAGAGTTTGAGCCATAATCACTGCCCATCGGTAGCAGAAGCTCAGAGGCTGTGAATGTGTCTCGGTGAACTTCCTCATTGTTCCCCGGCTCGGAAGGTAAAGGTAAACTGGGATCAGCGCGAGTCTGGGAGTTGTATTCTGCCGAGGGTAACAGATTATAGTTTAATGTTGGGAATGAAATAATAACAAAATTTGCATTTCCTTAGAACTTTGCAAGTAATAAAAATGTTCCAAGTTTTCACGAGAGGGCTTTGCAGCAAACTTTGACATGGAGCCATATGAGGTGATATTCGGGCAGCTCACCGGCAGCTTGGTCAAAAAGACAAGTTTGAAACTATGTGATAAAGGTGGAAAGGAATTAGGGAAGGAATTCCAGAGTTAGGACCTAGACAGCTGAAGTCACAGCCATCAATCATGGAGCAATAAAACTCAGGATGTTGAATAGGGCAGAATGAGAGAGAATGTGGGACTGGGAAAGATTACAGAGTTGGAGAGGGATCTGAAAACTATGAGGATTTTCAATCGGGACAGTGTTTAACTGGGATGCAATGTAGGTCAGGGCTGCTGGGTGAATGGGACTTGGAAGCAGAGTTTTGTTTGACTTCAATTCCTGAAGGTGAGAATATGATTGACCAGCCGGAAGCACGTTGGGAAAATCACATTTACAACTTTCAGAGGAACAGTTGAGTTCCAGCAGCGGATGAGCTCAGCCAGGCTGGGAGACAGGTAATGTTACAGGAAAGTCCCCAATGATCCACTGAACTGTTCATCGTCTTCCCAGCAACAATAAAACCACAAGAGCTCAAACTTCTGGTCCTCAGACATCAGCTCGGTTATTCTCGCTCTGGGAGGTGTGTGATCCTGTGAAACAGCAGATTGGCAAATCCTCTGTAATCACTCAGTTCACCGATTTTATTTGCTCCCTAAAATGTCGATAATCGTTCCAGTTGCTGATGCCTTTTGTTTAAATAAGTGACAAGAGTCAAGGTGCAATTGACATGAGTGTGTTTCAAATCAAACTTCTTTCTCCAAACTCCTGGAACGAAACTCCTGCAGTGCGGATCCTGCGCAGTGTGATTTTGTGCCGGGAAAACTCAGGTATATTTGATCGTGCCGTTCGATTTTCAGTAAATCCGCCATTAACCAGCAACCGACATAGAATTCAAAACTGCTCCAGTACACAGAGGGCTGGGTACTGCGGGAGTGTCAGTAATTTAACTCACCCAGACTGGACAGATCACCGGAACTTGTCCCTGTGAAGGGATCATCAGAACCACTGCCCAGCAGCAAGTGACCGCCCTGAGTCTCAATGGCTTCAGTCTCAACATCATCATAATCTCCCGGGACTGGACCTGGGAGCAAATCGTAATTTTCACAAAAAGCAAATTCAAACACTGAGCGCTTAGAAATGATGTAATTAATGTGGTATTATTAGGTATTGCAGTACCCGAGAGGCTGAAGACCATTGGTTTAACCTAGGAGTTTACCATTGGCTGTTTGGTCTGTAGCTCCGCCCTGACAGGCGGGGTATAAGAACCGGTGCCATCCCAGCAGCCCTCATTCTGTACCGAAGCTGCTGGGGAACTGTTCTAGTCTATTAAAGCCTTCAGTTAGGTAACTACCTCATCTTTAATTGTAATTGATCGTGCATCAATTTAATCGACTACACTTAAACTGAAAGGATGGATCTCCGAATCAAGCCGGAGTGTCTATAACTCAGCCCCCACGCGGAGAACTCGGCGGCGATATTTAAGCACTGGCTGGCATGCTTTAAAGGCTACCTCGAGACGGCCAGAGGCGCACCCTCAGGAGAACAGAAACTGCATCTCCTGCACTCAAGGGTAAGCCCTGGGATCTACACCCTCATCGAGGAGGTGGAGGACTTCGATGCTGCGATCGAACTGTTAAAAGTACATTATATCCACCCTGTAAATCAGGTCTACGCACGTCACCTGCTTGCAACTAGACGGCAAAGCCCCAGGGAATCGTTGGAGGAGTTCTACAGTGAGCTACTGATGCTGGGCAGAAACTGTGGCTGCCTGCAAGTTTCGGGGAGCGAGCACATGGAACTCCTAACCCGGGATGCCTTCGTAGCAGGTATGAGCTCCTCAGAGATCCGCCAAAGACTCTTAGAAAAAGACACCCTGGGACTTAGAGAGGCACGCACCCTGGCAGGGTCCATGGACGTTGCCTCCAGAAACGCACAATCCTATGCGCCCGACCACGCGGCGGCAGCCCCACAGACTTTCCCCGTGTCCCCGCAGTCCTGCGCTGTAAGACGGCCCACTAACTCCGTCGGGCCCTGCTGTTTCTTCTGCGGGCAGGCGAAGCACCCCTGCCACGCTGTCGGCCCGCACCTCCACCTGCAAAGGGTGCAGCAAGAAGGGCCATTTTGTGGGGGTGTGCCAGGCACGAGCCGTGGTCGCGGTCTCCAGCGACTCCGGACCGCCGCGGCAACCTTTCCTTCGGGCCCCAGGTGTCCAGCACTCACCGCCACCCCCCTATCCTAGGGCCACATGCGACCCACGGCTGCGGCCATCTTGCCCCTCGGACACGATGCTGGACGGATGGGTGCCGCCATTTTGTCCATCCCCGCCGCCATTTTGTCCATCCCCGACCACCATGTGCGAACCATGGGAGACACCATCTTGGATGGGGCCCCAGGCCCCCAGCACGGCCGACTACACGCTGCCCGATCAAAACCCGCAACTACTTCATCTGGCCTCGGTGACTCTGGACCACACTTGCAACAGCAACGATGATGGTCTTCATCAACGGCCACGAGACGTCCTGCCTGATTGACTCTGGGAACACGGAAAGCTTTATACACCCCGACACGGTAAGGCACTGTTCATTTGTTACCCACCCTGGAAACCAAAGAATCTCCCTGGCCTACGGGTCACACTCGGTGGAGATAAAGGGGTTCGGCCTAGCAAACCTCACTGTCCAAGGCAGGAAATTCAACAAGTTCCGCCTTTATGTCCTGCCGTACCTCTGCACGGCTACACTCCTGGGGTTGGACTTCCAATGTAACTTGCAAAGCCTGACCTTCAAATTCGGTGGCCCTATACCTCCCCTTACTGTCTGTGGCCTCGCGACCCTTAATGTCGACCCGCCTTCCCTGTTTGCGAACCTCACCCCGGATTGCAAACCCGTCGCCACCAGGAGCAGACGGTACACTGCCCAGGACTGGACCTTCATCAGGTCAGAGGTCCAAAGGCTACTGAGGGAAGGGGTCATTGAAGCTAGCAACAGTTCCTGGAGAGCTCAGGTAGTGGTGGTAAAGACCGGGGAGAAACATAGGATGGTCATTGACTTCAGTCAGACCATCAACAGGTTTATGCAGCTGGATGCGTATCCTCTCCCCCGCATATCCGACCTGGTAAACCGGATCGTGCAATATAAGGTCTTCTCCACGGTGGATCTCAAGTCCGCCTACCATCAGCTACCCCTCCGTACTAGTGACCACAAATACACTGCCTTCGAAGCAGATGGGCGGCTCTATCATTTTTTAAGGGTTCCCTTTGGTGTCACTAACGGGGTCTCGGTCTTCCAATGCGAGATGGACCGAATGGTTGACCGGTACGGCTTACGCGCAACGTTCCCGTGTCTTGGTAACGTCACCATCTGCGGCCATGACCAGCAGGACCACAACACCAACCTCCGAAAATTTCTCCAGACCGCGAAAATCCTTAACCTAACGTATAATAAGGATAAATGCGTATTTAACACCGACCGTCTAGCCATTCTAGGCTACGTAGTGCGAAATAGAGTTATAGGCCCCGACCCTGAACGCATGCGTCCCCTTATGGAGTTCCCCCTCCCTCACTGCCCCAAGGCCCTGAAGCGCTGCCTCGGGTTTTTCAGTTATTACGCCCAGTGGGTCCCTAACTACGCAGACAAAGCCCGACCCCTAATCCAGTCTACAACCTTCACCCTGTCGACGGAGGCCCGCCAGGCCTTCAGCCGCATCAAAGCAGACATTGCAAAGGCCATGATGTGCGCCATTGACGAGTCCCTCCCCTTCCAGGTCGAGAGCGATGCGTCCGACGTAGCTCTGACCGCCACCCTCAACCAAACGGGCAGACCCGTGGCCTTCACCCATACCCTCCATGCTTCCGAGATTCGGCATTCCTCAGTCGAAAAAGAGGCACAAGCCATAGAAGAAGCTGTGCGACATTGGAGGCATTACCTGGCCGGCAGGAGATTCACTCTCCTCACTGACCAATGGTCGGTGGCGTTCATGTTCGATAATGCACAGCGGGGCAAGATAAAAAAACGACAAGATCTTGTGGTGGAGGATAGAACTCTCCACCTATAACTACGAGATCTTGTATCGTCCCGGGAAGCTAAACGAGCCTCCTGATGCCCTGTCCCGCGGCACATGTGCCATTGCACAAGTGGACCGCCTCCGAGCCCTCCACGAACCTCTGCCACCCGGGGGTCACTCGTTTTTTCCACTTCATTAAGACCGGCAACATGCCTTACTCCATCGAGGAGGTCAGGACAGCCACCAGGGACTGTCAAATCTGCGCGGAGTGCAAACCGTACTTCTACCGGCCAGAGAGGGCACACCTGATAAAGGCTTCCCGTCGCTTTGAACGCCTCAGCATGGACTTCAAAGGCCCCCTCCCCTCCACCGACCGCAACACGTACTTCCAGAACGTGATTGACAAGTACTCCCGGTTCCCATTCGCCATCCCCTGCCCAGACATGACCGCAACCACCGTCATCAAGGCCCTCCAGGGTATCTTTACACTGTTCGGTTTCCCCGCGTACATACACAGTGATAGGGGGTCCTCCTTTATGAGCGAAGAACTGTGTCAATTCCTGCTCAACAGGGGCATTGCCTCAAGCAGGACGACCAGTTACAACCCCCGGGGAAATGGGCAGGTAGAGAGGGAGAACGGAACGGCCTGGAAGACCGTTCTACTGGCCCTACGATTTAGGAATCTCCCAGTCTCCCGCTGGCAAGAAGTCCTCCCGGAGGCCCTCCATGCCATCCGGTCATTGCTCTGTACAACTACCAACCAGACACCTCATGAACGTCTCCTTGCCTTCCCCAGGAAGTCCTCCTCCGGGACCTCACTCCCAACCTGGCTAGCAACACCAGGACCCATCCTGCTCCGGAAGCATGTGCGGGCGCACAAGTCGGACCCATTGGTCGAGAGGGTCCACCTGCTGCACGCTAACCCCCAGTACGCCCAACTGGCGTTCCCTGATGGCCGGCAAGATACAGTCTCCCTCCGGGACCTGGCGCCCGCCGGAACCCCACGCGCACCCGAACTATTACCCCCCCCCCCCCACCCCTCCACTGCACCTCACAGGAGGGTCAGTCCTCCCGCCGCTCCTGCCTAGGCCCTCCCACCCACGGACGCCCCCTAAAGGCAAACTCGTGTCAACCGTTTGCCCCACCAGCGCCGTCTATGGGTGACGAAGCTGCCATGGAGGCCGAAGCCACGCTCCTGGAGTCGCAGATGCCCGGATCCCCACCAGAATCACCACCGAAGCTCAGACGATCCAGGAGGATGACCAGGCCACCCGGCCGACTGATTGCTTCAGTGTAACTGTGACTATAACTGAACACTGAATGTATATACCTTCCGCGCTTGTACATATTCTCAACAACCCTGTAAGGAGGTATCACCTCCACATCTGATCATACCATGTTAGATGCAATTGTAACCACTGGCCACCACTCCCGTCGGACTCTTTTTTAACAGGGGGTGAATGTGGTATTATCAGGTATTGCAGTACCCGAGAGGCTGAAGACCATTGGTTAAACCTAGGAGTTTACCATTGGCTGTTTGGTATGTAGCTCCGCCCTGACAGGCAGGT
Source organism: Scyliorhinus torazame (assembly GCF_047496885.1). NCBI lineage: Eukaryota > Metazoa > Chordata > Chondrichthyes > Carcharhiniformes > Scyliorhinidae > Scyliorhinus > Scyliorhinus torazame. Next base: position 63,978,366 of record NC_092724.1, on the reverse strand, counting down.
TATAAGAACCGGTGCCGTCCCAGCAGCCCTCATTCTGTACCGAAGCTGCTGGGGAACAGTTTTAGTCTATTAAAGCCTTCAGTTATGTTACTACCTCGTCTTTAATTGTAATTGATCGTGCATCAATTAATCAATGTTCCCGGATTTTGTCGGTTGGAACACAGATGTATTTTGATGTTTAGGTATAGTGAGATGAGAGGGCGGTTACTGATTGGACCGTTCCGTGTCCCTGGTAGGTCACCCTCAGTTTTATAGTCACAAGCATCTCAGTGAATCTTCCTCCCAAACTGCACCCACATTTCCATTATCCCTGCCACACAGCCCACAGGCATTTCATTGTTTTACACAACTGGTTAAAAAAAATAATCGTTACTATTGTCACAAGTAGGCTTACATTAACACTGCAATGAAGTTATTATGAAAAGCCCCTAGTCGCCACATTCCAGTGCCTGTTGGGGTACACCGAGGGAGAATTCAGAATGTCCAATTCACCTAACCCAGGCAGAATGTGCAGACGCCGCACAGACAGTAACCCAATCCGGGAATCGACGCTGGGACCTTGGTGCTGTGAAGCAACAGTGCTAGCTACTGTGCTGCCTTGCTTTCGCTGTGCAGTCGGTGTGATGTTTGTGTCTGCTTCGAAGTATCCCTGATTCTTTTTGAACACTAAAATCACTCACCAATACTCCCTCTCAGTTACAGCGTAATTCTACTCTCTCTCAGTTACAGCGTAATTCTACTCTGTGATATTTTTACTTGTTGATGTACAAAACCGAGAGAGGAACAGATAAAAATGTACCCACCCTGAACACTGCAGGAGTTTCCATCAGGATCATCTGATCCAGGATCCATGTCACCCAAACTGTGACTGGTGTAATATTCAATCTGATTCAGCGAGTCGATGGAAGCAGAAACTGTGAAATGAAAACGTTTTTGGAGAGAATGTTTGGAATGTGGACGCAGAGAACATAATAGTTATATTGTGTCTGTGACAATGTCCTGGAAATTGACACTGAGCTAATACTATTGTGTAACCATAAAACCATAAGACCTGGGAGCAAATGTAACCTATTCGATCCATGGAGTCTGCTCGCATATTTATTGAGGACATGAATTGTCTGATGTCATTATCCTCAACTCCATCTTCCCGCCTTATTCCCCATAACACTTAGATACATAGACCACAGAGTGCAGAAGGAGGCCATTCGGCCCATCGAGTCTGCACCAACCCACTTAAGCCCTCACTTCCACACTATCCCCATAACTCAATAACCCCTCCTAACCTTTTTGGACACTAAGGGCAATTTATCATGGCCAATCCACCTAACCTGCACGTCTTTGGACTGTGGGAGGAAACCGGAGCACCCGGAGGAAACCCACGCAGACAAAGGGGAGAACATGCAGTCTCCGCACAGAAAGTCACTCAGCGGAGAATCGAACCTGGGACCCTGGCGCTGTGAAGCCACTGTGCTAGCCACGTGTGGTATCGTACTTGCCTCCAATGTTTTCCCTGAAATGACGGAAGTTGCGTGGCGATGTTATAGACATTGGACCGAGTGGATAGTCAGAAGCTTTTTCCCAGATGACCATCGGCTGCTTTCCAATTTGAGCTGACTGGTTGTGATTTAACCATACCTCAGACGAGGGGCAAGATTGAGAAGACAGGCCTTCATGAACAACCTCAGCCAGGAATTGAACCCACGTTAGTGGGAGCGGTCGAATTGTGCTCTGGGAATGTGAGTGAACTGATATATTTGGGCAGCGGCTGAACCCGAGGCACTACACGTGTAGTGTCTCCCGCCCGCCCTGCTCCTCTAAGCAAAAAAAAAATACTGTGGTGTGTTGATAAGGTAAGATTTTTCTATTTCTATTTCTTTTTATCGTGTGATTGGTCACAATTTTTCTTTTTTTTTTCCTTTTTCATTTATCTATTATTTGATATTATAGTTGGACTAAGTTAAGCTTATGATTAAAAATGGCAGGAGATCTCAGACCCGTGTTATGTTCCTCTTGCTCAATGTGGAAGCTCAGGGTCGTGGCTGATGTCCCTGACTCCTTCAAGTGCGGGAAGTGTGTCCAGCTGCAGCTCTTGTTAGACTGCATGACGGCTCTGGAGCTGCGGATGGACTCACTTTGGAGCATCCGCGATGCTGAGGAGGTCGTGGATAGCATGTTTAGCGAACTGGTCACACCGCAGATTAGGATTGCTGAGGGACAAAGGGAAAGGGTGACCAAAAGGCAGAGAAAAAGCAGGAAGGCAGTGCAGGTGTCCCCTGCGGTCATCTCCCTCCAAAACAGGTGAACCGTTTTGGATACTGTTGGGGGAGATGGCTCACCAGGGGAAGGCAGCAGTAGCCAGGTTCATGGCACCGTGGCTGGCTCTGCTGTACAGAAGGGCAGGAAAAAGAGTGGAAGGGCTATAGTCATAGGGGATTCAATTTTAAGGGGAGTAAATAGGTGGTTCTGTGGTCGAAAATGTGACTCCCGAATGGTATGTTGCCTCCCAGGTGCGTGGGTCAGGAATGTCTCAGACAGGCTGCAGAACATTCTGAAGAGGGAGGGTGAACAGCCAGTTGTCGTGGTGCATATAGGCACCAATGATCTTGGTGAAAAACGGGATGAGGTCCTACAAGCAGAATTTAGGGAGTTAGGAGCCAAGTTAAAAAGTCGGACCTCAGAGTAGTAATCTCAGGGTTTCTACCAGTGCCACGTGGGATTCAGAGTAGAAATGAAAGACAAGGCAGGATGAATGCATGGCTTGACAGATGATGCAGGAGGGACGGGTTCAGATTTTTGGGACATTGGGACCGGTTCTGGGGGAGGTGGGACTACTACAAATTGGACGGTCTACACCTGGGCCGGACTGGAACCAATGTCCTTGGGGGTGCTTTCGCTAATGCTGTTGGGGAGGGTTTAAACTAATGTGGCAGGGGGATGGGAACCAAATGAGGAGGTTGGTGGACAGTAAGGAGGTAGTAACTAAAGCCTGTAAGGAACTAGATCATGAGGTCAGCGTGACTAAGGGGAAGAGTAGGCAGGGAGCAGATGATCAACGCAAAGGGACTGGTGGTCTGAGGTGCATTTGTTTTAATGCAAGAAGTGTAGTAGGTAAGGCAGATGAACTTAGGGTTTGGATTAGTATCTGGGAGTATGATGTTATTGCTATTACTGAGACTTGGTTGAGGGAAGGGCATGATTGGCAACTAAATATCCCAGGATAGCGATGCTTCAGGCGGGATAGAGAGGGAGGTAAAAGGGGTGGAGGAGTTGCATTACTGGTCAGAGAGGACATCACAGCTGTGCTGAAGGATGGCACTATGGAGGACTCGAGCAGTGAGGCGATATGGGCAGAGCTCAGAAATAGGAAATGTGCAGCAACAATGTTGGGGCTGACTTACAGACCTCCCAACAGCGAGCATGAGATAGAGGCACAAATATGTAACAGATTATGGAAAGATGTAGGAGCAATAGGATGGTGGTGATAGGAGATTTTAATTTTCTCAACATTGACTGGAATACACATAGTGTTCGAGGTCTAGATGGAGCAGAATTTGTAAGGAGCATCCAGGAGGGTTTTCTAGAGCAGTATGTAAATAGTCCAACTCAGGAATGGGCCATACTGGACCTGGTGTTGGGGAATGAGCCCAGCCAGGTGGTTGAAGTTTCAGTAGGGGAATACTTTGGGAATAGTGATCACAATTCTGTAAGTTTTAGAATACTCATGGACAAAGACAACAGTGGTCCAAAAGGAAGAGTGCTAAATTGGGGGAAGGCCAACTATACCAAAATTCGGCAGGAGCTGGGGAATGTGGATTGGGAGCAGCTGTTTGAAGGTAAATCCACATTTGATATGTGGGAGGCTTTTAAAGAGAGGTTGATTAGAGTGCAGGACAGACATGTCCCTGTCAAAATGAGGGATAGAAATGGCAAGATTAGGGAACCATGGATGACAGGTGAAATTGTGAGACTAGCTAAGAGGAAAAAGAAAGCATACATAAGGTCTAGGCGACTGAAGATAGACAAAGCTTTGGAAGAATATCGGGAATGTAGGACCAATTTGAAACGAGGAATCAAGAGGGCTAAAAGGGGTCATGAAATATTTTTAGCAAACAGGGTTAAGGAAAATCCCAAAGCCTTTTATTCATAGAAAAGGAGTAAGAGGGTAACTAGGGAAAAGGTTGGCCCACTCAAGGACAAAGGAGGAAAGTTATGCGTGGAGTCAGAAAAAATGGGTGAGATTCTTAATGAGCACTTTGCATCGATATTCACCGAGGACTGTACCGGAGGACTGTAGAATTGCTAATGTTGTCCCCTTGTTTAAGAAGGGTAGCAGGGATAATCCAGGTAATATTAGACCGGTGAGCCTGACGTCAGTGGTAGGGAAGCTGCTGGAGAAGATACTGAGGGATAGGATCTATTCCCATTTGGAAGAAAATGGGTTTATCAGTGATAGGCAACATGGTTTTGTGCAGTGAAGGTCATGTCTTACCAACTTAATAGAATTCTTTGAGGAAGTGACAAAGTTGATTGATGAGGGAAGGGCTGTAGATGTCATATACATGGACTTCAGTAAGGCGTTTGATAAGGTTCACCATGGTAAGCTGATGGAGAAAATGAAGTCTCATGGGGTCCAGGGTGTACTAGCTAGATGGATAAAGAACTGCTGGGCAACAGGAGTCAGAGAGTAGTAGTGGAAGGGTGTTTCTCAAAATGGAGAACTGTGACCAGTGGTGTTCCACAGGGATCCGTGCTGGGACCACTGTTGTTTGTGATATACATAAATGATCTGGAGGATGGTATAGCTGGTCTGATTAGCAAGTTTGCAGATGACACTAAGATTGGTGGAGTAGCAGATAGTGAAGGGGGCTGCCAGAGAATACAGCAGAATATAGATAGATTGGAGAGTTGGGCGGAAAAATGGCAGATGGAGTTCAATCCGGGCAAATGCGAGGTGATGCATTTTGGAAGATCCAATTCAGGAGTGAACTATACAGTAAATGAAAAAGCACTGGGGAAAATTGATGTACAGAGAAATCTGGGTGTTCAGGTCCATTGTACCCTGAAGGTGGCTGCGCAGGTCGATAGAGTGGTCAAGAAGGCATACGGCATGCTTTCCTTCATCGGAAGGGGGATTGAGTGCAAAGGTTGGCAGGTCATGTTACAGTTGTATAAGACTTTGGTTCGGCCACATTTGGAATACTGCGTGCAGTTCTGGTCGCCACATTACCAAAATGATGTGGATGCTTTGGAGAGGGTGCAGAGGAGGTTCACCAGGATGTTGTCTGGTATGGAGGGTGCTAGCTATGAAGAGAGGTTGAGTAGATTAGAATTATTTTCATTAGAAAGATGGAGGTTGAGGGGGGACCTTATTGCGGTCTACAAAATCACGAGAGGTATAGACAGGGTGGATATCAAGTAGCTTTTTCCCAGAGTGGGGGACTCAATTACTAGGGGTCACGAGTTCAAGGTGAGAGGGGAAAAGTTTCAGGGAGATATACGTGGAAAGTTCTTTACGCAGAGGGTGGTGGGTGCCTGGAATGCATTGCCAGCGAAGGTGGTAGAGGCGGGCACGATAGCGGCATTTAAGATGTACCTAGACAGATACATGAATAGGCAGGGAGCAGAGGGATACCAATTCTTAGAAAATAGGTGACAGTTTTAGATAGAGGATCTGGATCGGCGCAGACTTGGAAGGCCGAAGGGCCTGTTCCTGTGCTGTAATTTTTGTTCGTTCTTTGTTCTTTGTTATTGGCTTTACTCTGCATTACAAAATAGCTGTCCAGTCAACTGAGCTGTTTACTGATTCTATCATTGCTGTAGATCTAAAATTGTCAAACATGATTTGCAGATTAAAATTAAATAACAGATTATCGACTATTCGAATATCCAGTTGGGGAAGACCAATCACAGGTCATGAGTTTTGGAAGGTCTTCCAGACGCGCCAATCAAATCGGCAGGAGAAATACAATTTGGGATAATGTAGCCATCGCCTCAGGATAGTTTCATTGGATGAAACAAAATGTTATTGACAGAAATCCACAGGTCACCAAACAAAAAGTAATAGAATGGAAGTTAGAAAATGATAGAATTGAAGATAATTTCAACTGATTTATTACTTCGGTTGAGGCTTGAATGAATATTGGAATTATTTGGAATGCGCAATACATTGGTTGCTTTCCTTTGCTTCAATTTTTCCTGATTTTTTTTTCCATTCTGTTGTTTTATTCTCTTATTTATTTGCCATAATGATTATTTCCTGAGCTCAGCTAAACATTTCCACCCTTCTAATTATTGATATACATCATTCTTTGCCAATGTTGTTATGTTTTCCAAGTTGTATACTCAGTCCCAGAAATTGTCTTCTTCACTCCAATCTATTTCCATGGTGCCTAGTCTTCTTAATTCCTATTTTAAAATCTATTATTATATTAAGCTCACAATGTTCCAGATAATGTTGTGTTTTTGTTCTTGTCCATTCCCCATTACTCAATCCAGCAGGGAATCTCCACCGATTAGGATTCTGTCATCCTGGTTCGAAAGGATTCCTGAACACAGTAAATCTTCATTCCATTCCGCTTTTTTCCTTCCTCATTAGCCAATTAATTTCCCGGTTTGTGAAATTCTCACCTGATTCTTTTTCAATGCATTACTCTAAATTATTGATGTATTTATTGCTCAATATGTCCTCAACTATTGTATAGCCTGTAGGCTCCACCATCAGTGTAATTACATTATTTTACAGTCAATCAATCGATGTGTTTATTATTTACAGGCTCAGATATCTGAAGGAGTCGGTGTGCAGCCGGTGGGAAATGAAAATGGAAACAACCAAACGGTACAAAGAACATTATTTTGGCAACAAAGAGCTGTGGGAATGTTGCCAAACCCATCGTTCCTCTCACTACAAACAGACAGACAAATTCAGTGCAACATGAATCATCACCATGAGGGGGATCTGATCCTGTCCATTCAGTTCACAATGATCAATAACGCCATCAAACGTAAAATATATACCTGAGCCATGTGTCTGGGCGGAATATTTGCCAGGTGGAATATTCTCAATCTCTTCATAAATTGCTTGGTACAAACCAGCAGCTGAACCGCGACCGCCCCTGACAGCAGCTGTTGAAACGAGGACGGAGAGATTAACATTTTGTTGCGTTAACAGTGAGGCAGTGTGTATTTGAGCTGCAGCGTGAAGGAGCACATCCTGTACCTGCCCAAATACAGTGTCAATGTCAGCCTGTGAATCATTGAAGTGAGAGATGTTTTTGAGCAGCTCTGCTTTCTGTCTCTGAATGATGCTTTTTATGCATCTGGCATCTTTTATCTCTCTCCCGTACAATAAGATGGATATTATTTTGCAGCTCGATTTACGATGGAGAATTTTACCTAAGGGAAAGTCTGCAAATTATGAAGTAACTCAATTGAGTTTTTCAAAGTTTTTCCGGGATTGAATAAAATATTCCTGATAGTGGCACGTAGACATAGCTTCCCGGTAATCTGAGAAAAACAAACAGTTAAGAAAGAAAACATCACCCAAAGTGGGGCTGAGAGAGTCTCACTATCCACCAACTGACACAGGCGGCCTTCGGAGGATCTGTGTATGTGTGTGTGTGTGCGTGTATGTTTGTGTGCGTGTGTGCATATACACATGCTCATCTCCATTTGACAGGATACTATTGAATTAATGTTGAAAAATATGGAATGATGTGATATCAGGAGAAATGAATTCCAATTGATTTTCTGGTTACACGGACAGACGGGGAATTGAGTTAAGGAGGAGTGGGCTCAGGGACTGATCTCTCTGGACAGCAGCAGTTTGGAAGCTCCGGGGCGAGAGGGTCTTTATTGAATCTGGTCAGACTGAGAAGTGACGTATTGAATACATAAACCATGCTTGTTGGGATATGAATGGAAAAGTTGTGTTCAAAAATAGATTAATTCATTAGGACCGAAAGAGTGAACGAGGGTAACGATATCCAGTGGATAAAGGAAGAGGAAATGATCAATAAATCAGTGAATCCAGAGGCCAAATAGTTCAATTACATTTTCTGACCCATTGTGATAACCAATAACTTCTCCAGGCGCCTCGTGTGCCAGGTGAACAGGGAATGTGATTGTCGACATTTTAAATAACTCTCTGGTGCCACCATCAATTCACATGAGACAGACAATAGGCGTGAACTGTGGCTTTAATCAACTAGAACAGTGCCTGCCTGTGACTGCGCTGCAATGAGAGCCGCCTACAGGGCAGCTGCTCTGATATCTCCCCTCAAGGGGCCAGAGCCCACAAGTGCACCAACATGATACAATCAGTGTAGTACAATACAATGGTCCATAGGTGGAGCCCACATGGGCAACAGCGTGGTACAATGTAGTACAGTGGTGAATGGTTACCATAATAAATTCACCACACTCTCCATTTCAAATGCCACCTTTCACTGATTCAAGAAGAACCTCGAACAAAAACAAAATAGAGAAACACGGGGTAACATTTATTTCCAACAAGGCAAAGTGACCCTGCCTGGAAAAGTGCAACAAACGTGCAGCCTCATCACCATCTAGAACTAGGTGCGAGAGCCAGTTCGGAAAAAAAGTCAGAATGGACCTGAAACATTGACTCGGTTTCTCTCTCCAATGATGCTGCGAGACCTGTTGAGTCTTTCCAGCTGTTACTGTTTCTCTGTCAGAGACTCAATGTTAGTTCAGCGGTAAGATTTGAGACTCACCTTTTCTTTTTAATTTGAATCGCATTACCGCCATTAGAGCGATCAGCTCGCAGATTAATAGAAATCCGGCCGTTATGCAGAAGGCAACAGGAATGGGAATGGTTTCAATTTCCGGCCCTGAATGATGGAAAGACAGAAAAATGGAACATAGAGGCAGGAAATATTTTTATTTAAATGTTTCCATCAATCGGAAACGAGTCACTCAGAAATTCACAAATCCGGGGTAATATCAATAATGTCAGTTACACCAGCAAGAACACTGAGACTAAGAGGGATATTAATCAAGATATTCATTCAGAGTTGCTGCAGGTGTGAACGGAGAAACATCGGCGGCAAATCGAGCCGTGTGGAATATATTGTACAAACATTCATGCACTTCACAAATTGGCATTTTACTTTGCCGGAATCACCGAGTCAGCTTCACTGATCAGGATCATTCCGACCCTCCTGCGCGACCCTTACCGGAACAAATCACAGCGGCATCTTCCTTGTGATCACAGTCAGGTCGCGCTGATGATGAGGAAGGACAATCAGAGAGAAAGGATTCGTTCCCGGTGCACTTCACCTCATCCAGCCAGATAACCCCTTCACCCTGGCCAAAAGCGGCCCCTCCGGAGGCGGATAGCGCGGAGCCGCACCACCGCTGTCTGCAGACAACATTGGCATCGACCAGATCCCAGGAGTCATCGCATACCGTCCCCCAGCGGTTATTGGATAATATCTCCACTCTCCCGGAACAGCTGGTGTCACCGCCAACCAGGCGCAAACTTTGTCCCGAGTCTGTCAAAGAGGATCAATTATTGTTATTGACATAGTTTAAGGCAGGAACAAATCCATTTGATGGGATGTTTAAGATGAGGAAGCACCTGATTGAGGAACGCAGTCCATTGAACTGTGAGGCTGCTCCTTTGTCACCCTGACTTCTGTTAAGAAGAGAAACATGTTTATTTAATCAGACCCTAATTTTCCAAATTACACCCCCGCAATAAGTGATTCCCTCAGTTACCTGAACAAACTACACCTGCATCTTCCCAGTGTCCACAGTTGTGTTGACCCCACGGGTTTGACTGACACTGCCAAAGTGTCTGCTCATTTAAATTACACTCAATCTCATCGAGCCATATCTGTCCGGAGCCCGGTCCGAAACGCTCAGTGCGATTGAGGCGGCCGCACTGTAGCTGTTTACAGATCACTGTTGCATCATGGTCATCCAGCGTGGCCGAGCACACTGTTCCCCAGGTCCCATTGTAGAAGACTTCCACTCTCCCCTCACAGCGATGCTTTCCATTCACCAGCCGCATCTCTTTGTGTTCTGTCAATGGAATAACAAATATCCAGATGTTTCCATTGATAAACCGCTGTCTGACCACATTGCGGGGGAATGGGGCAGAGGGGGTGTGGGGAAGGGGGGTGGAATTATTGTTGCACTGGTTGTGCCATCTGATTAATAGTCGTCTTTCAGAAAAATCAAGGAGCAACAACAGTCCAACAATGTGCAGGTTAGGTGGGGTTACGGGAGCACAGGGATTGGGCGGGGTAGTGGGTGCTCTTTTGTAGGATCGATGGGCCGAATGGCATCCTTCTGCACTGCAGCGGTTCTATGGATTCAATGGAACACCGACAACTAAATTATAATAAAGCATAATCATTAAATTTCAAAAGACGGGTCATATTTCTCAAGCCTTATTGATTATTCGAACAAGTCACAGGAAGTGAAGACAGGAATAATGTAATGGAGGTACTTTGTTTCTATTTCCAAAAGTCCTTCGAGAAGGTATCACGAAGTTGAAACCTTCCTGAGGACAAGGGATGTGTTGAAAATGATTAGAAGACTGGTTGTAGAACAGTCCGTGCACAAAGTCATTTCCCAGAATAGCAGAAGCTGAGGAGTTAGTTCCCGAGGCATTGCTGGCGGGACAATTCTATTTCACAATTACATTGACCATTTCACTGGGGAACGCGAAATATTTTTAAAAATTTGCCGCTGTGAGTAAACTGAGGAGAATACATACAAGACAGACTCCTTAAATATACAAGCAGGTGTTAATCCACATCAGAATGGGCTTGCCTTTCGCAATTTTATTTTAATATAGGTAGATTTGAGGTGGCGGCGTTTGATCGGCTGTCGAAAGAGGCCACTTCATTCTTGGATAATAAGAGATTAAATATTGTGTCCGAGCAAAAAGACCTCGGGGTACAGAGGTACAAATTTCTTATAAAGTGGACAGTTCACAAATTAGGGATCAGAATTATGAAAATCATGAATAAATCCAATAGGAAATTCAGGAGAATGTTGAATCTGGAAAACAAATCGGGGAACAGTAGCGATGCATTTAATGTGAAGCTAAATAAGTTGATGAGGGAGAAATGAAAGTAGGATAGGGTTGAATGAAGTAAGGGCAGCACGGTAGCATTGTGGATAGCACAATTGCTTCACAGCTCCAGGGTCCCAGGTTCGATTCCGGCTTGGGTCACTGTCTGTGCGGAGTCTGCACATCCTCCCCGTGTGTGCGTGGGTTTCCTCCGGGTGCTCCGGTTTCCTCCCACAGTCCAAAGATGTGCAGGTTAGGTGGATTGGCCATGATAAATTGCCCTTAGTGTCCAAAATTGCCCTGAGTGTTGGGTGGGGTTACTGGGTTATGGGGATAGGGTGGAGGTGTTGACCTTGGGTAGGGTGCTCTTTCCAAGAGCCGGTGCAGACTCGATGGGCCGAATGGCCTCCTTCTGCACTGTAAATTCTATGAATGCAGAGTGACGCCCATGTGCAGCAGAAGGACCAAACAGCGCATTGTATCAATATAAATTGTTGCACATTCTATATAATGCAGTGTAATATCTTCCATGTGACACCTCGTGACGCCTGAGGGAAAACGAACCCATTGAAATGATCTTTACCTGAACACATGATGTTGACATTCTTCCGAGCGCAGTCGTGGTTATTCCAAGATGCTGAAGGACAATCCCAGAGAAAGGATTCATTACCGAAACAGTTTAGTTCTTGCAACCAAACTGGGCCTGAGGCTGGTCCACAAGAAGCAGGAAGTGCTCGGTCCAATGCATGTCCACAATCCAGCTGTCTGCAAACCACAGCAGCGTCCAGCAGCTCCCAGGAATCAGCACAGATACTACCCCAGATCCCATTGTGATAAACCTCCACTCGGCCAGCGCATCTGGTCCCACCGTCTGATAGCCTTATCTGCTCATGTCCTGTTAGAGAATAATGTAGGAGGATTATACTTTCAATACGGATTCCCTTCGTCTCACAATCCAATCATTGTACATCACATAATCGAAAAATATTTCAGGCATTCCCACTACATTTGGCTGTGGCAATTTATTGTCTCCAGTATTTATCTAGCGCCGCTAAATTAATGAACCATCTCAGTGTGCCTTACAGCAGTGATGTCTAACCACAGAAGGATATATTAACTCAGGTAATCAAAAGCCTGGTCAGACTGGAAGGTTTTGTGTGACGTGTCAAATGAAGAAAGAGACGTTTAGAGGCTGACAGGTTCAGGAGGAAATTCGAGATATTGTCGCCTTGGCAACTGGAGGCACCAGTACAAGATGCCCGAATTGGCAGAGCACGGAGCACATTGGGAATTGTCGAGCCGGGGGAAATTGCCGAGATAGAGCGGTGAGGGCATAAAAGGATTTGAAAACAAGGAGATAATTTTATCACTGAGGGGTTACTTAACTGAAACTAATGTAGGTCAGTGAGCTCACCGGCAATGGGTGAGTTGCTCTTGGTAGCAGGTAAGCCATGGGCAGCAGGGTCTCCTACTGAACTCAATGGTTAAAAAGGCAAAAATGAGGTAAACCAGCTCGGAATTGGAATCATCAATACTACACGTAACGGAGCGAATGATCGGGAGTTCAGCAGCAGATTGGATAAATGTGAGGTCAGGCAATGTTATGGAGGTGGAAACAGCGAGTCTTAAGGATGGGATGGATATGTGGAAGGAAATTCCCCTGGGAGTGAAATATAACATCAATGTTACAAGATGTCTGCTTCAAGCTTGGAGAGACATTCAGCAGGGAGAGGAATGGAGTCAGAGACGAGGGAATGAACGTGATGGGGAGAATGGCCAAAGGGTTTGGTCCCCACAATTATAGGTTGTAGCAATTTTCTGCTCAGACATTATTGAATGTCGGATTGAAATTCTGACAGTTTGTAGAGATTAGAGAGGACAAGAGAGGTAGAGTTGAGGGAATATTCGATTCCGTGAGCGCACAGGTAGGAAGTGAGGCGGTGCTTTCGGATGATGTCACTGGAAGGCATCATGTAAATAGGAGGAGGTGAGGGATGGATCCTTGAGATACCAGAATGAACAGTGAGCCAGCGGAATGGGAAAGCATTTAATTCGCTGAAGCCATAATTCCCTTGCTATGATTGGATAGATGAGAATGAAACTAGATGAGCTCAGTCCCAACCAGCCAGACTGTGATGGACAGCAGCCGGGCCAGCATTCAATGCTGATCTTTGTCAAAGACTACAATATTTCTGGAAGGGAGTGTTTACCTTTGTCACAGTCACCCGGATTCCCCATTTCCCACTTCAATAAGAGCTGCTTTCATGTTGTGGTCAGGTTGGAAATATGATGCAAGCGATTCTAACATACATCTCCCACAAAGATGAGCATTACTTGGGAAACGCCAGCACTATTCAAGCACTTTGGAGAGGAGATGCAACTTGATGATGGGTTAGTAACTTGTGAGGAGGGAGGGCGTCAATTTGTATTTGAGGAGAGGGGGGCAATCAAGCAGATCTGAAGGAGAGAAGGCAGAGACTGGAAAGATCATCGTTGATATTATCAGCTAACTGAGAAGGCAAGAAGCGAAGTCGGATGCCGATAGTTCAGAGAAAATAGGGTCCAGAGCAAACAAGATCGATCCCATCGACCACATAGAGGTCCACGAGTGCCGGAGTAAGACTCGGCAGAAACTGGAAAGGAAACTGAGAGGATTTGCTTACGAGGAGAGACTGAGTCGAGTGAGACTATACACATTGGAATTTAGAAGAGTGAGGGGAGATCTTATAAAAACATAGAAAATTATGCAGGGAATAGATAACATAGAAGCAGGGAGGTTGTTTCCACTGGTGGGTGAGACTAGAACTAACGGTGATAGCCTCAAAATAAGGGGGAGCAGATTTAGGATTGAGTTGAGGAGGAACTTCTCCACCCGAAGGGGTGTGAATCTGTGGAATTAGCTGCCCAGTGAAGCAGTTGAGGCTATCTCGTTGAACGTTTTAAGGGAAAGATACGTTTTTGAACAGTAAAGGAATTAAGGATTATGGGAGCAGATGGGAAAGTGGAGCTGAGTCCATAAAACGATCAGCCGTGATTCTGAATGGCGTAGCAGGTTTGAGGGGCTAGATAGCCTACTCCTGCTCCGAGTTCTTATGAAATACGAATTTCGGGTAATCTCCACAGAGTAGATGAAGCCAAGTGAGTTATAGTTAGGGAGGGAGGAAGCATGGGAGGCTGAACTTGATATTAAAAACGGTGTCAAGAGTTTATGTTACGTTTTGTTGGGCGTGAGGTCGTATGAAGCTGGAGAGAGCAGTTTCCTGGGATGTTTTGTGGTGGAGACCTCCTCTGATCCCATGTAACTTCGCCTTTTGTACCAATCTACCATAAGGTACCTTGTCAAAGGCTTTTCTGAAGTACTGCCTTTCCCTCATCTGTCATCTTTGTCACTTCCTCGAAAAACTCGATGAAATTAGTGAGGCACGACCTCCCCTTCACAAAACCATGCTGTCCATCACTAAGAAGTGCATTTGTTTCCAAATGTGAGTAAATCCTATCTCTAAGAATCTTTTGCAATACTTTCCCTGCCACTGACATAAGGCTCACCAGTCTATAATTTCCTGGATTATCTCTGCTGCCGTTCTGAAACAATGGAACAACATTGGCTACTCTCCAGTCCTCCAGAACTTCACCTGTAGGCAATGAGGATAAAAAGATTACTGTCAAGGCCCCAGCAATTTCCTCCCTGGATAGGATTTGAATGGTGGGCAGCTTCAGCAATGGACAAAAAATCCTGATGATGCTTTGGCAGCACAGTAGCACAGCTCCAGAGTGTCAGGGTTCGATTCCCGGCTTGTGTCACTGTCTGTGTGCAGTCTGCACATTCTCCCTGTGTCTGCATGGGTTTCCTCTGGGTGCTCCGGTTTCCTCCCACAAGTCCCGAAAGATGTGTTGTTAGCTAATTTGGACATTCTGAATTCTCCCTCTATGTACCCGAAAAGGGGCCGGAATGTGGCGACTCAGGGCTTTTCACAGTACCTTCAGTGCAGTGTTAATGTAAGCCTACAGGTGACAGTAAAAATATTATTATGTGACCTAGTCTCAGGTTTATATTACTAGAGATTTCACAAGCTGGCACTGCTCCTTTCGAGTTTCAATTCCTCTCCACCTTATGTCTTACTTCTGCTTCATAAAGCAGACTGTAGACTTACAGGTATTATCCCTGTTCATCTGTATTCCAAAATGCTGTATGTAAATATAGAGCAGTGGTCTGGGGTTATATTGACCAAAGGATTATAATGGATTAAACTAATGTTCATTGTTTCACTGATCCATTTCCTGTTGTAAGGACTAAATCTGCCTTTGCGGTAATTTGAGTAAATCTGGAAATGTAAGTGGCATACCTGAACAGGAACCATTCATACCACACTGTGCAAACAGGCTGGTGGGATGAGGAAATTACTGATGTTTAATTAGTCACCAAACTGCCAGTCACGTTAGTAATTGGTGTTTGTGTGAAAAGAAAGATGAAATAAACTATTCCGTGGCTGTTGGTCCAGCCGAAAGAAGGCAGTAAACCAGGATATCTCAGCAAGATGTTGGATGGAGCAGCAGGTGTCGATATACAATTGATCTCAAAATGGGAGATTCACAGGTTAAACAGAAAACCAGTCTATAATCTGCTGTGAACAAGAATATTTGGGGGCCCTGTGTCCAGTTTCCTTTTAGATTCTGCCCCTGTGAAGCTCCTTGTGATTTGTGTCTTCATTAAATGTGCGATAAAAAGTCGCTGTTGCCCCAATCTACCTTTCTCTGCACTCACTCCCGAGTTAAAAAAAACAGTCTGAGGAACCAGTGACCAAGATTTTACCGTTTCCCAGCAGATTAGCAATTTCTGTTATGTTTCTGTAAAAGTGAAATGTTTAATCACCTGAACACAAAACCCCCACGGCGGTGCTGTCAGTGAGAGTCGAGTTGAATGTGAATGAGCTGCAGTTGTGGAGATGCGATTCATTTCCTTTACACTGGACTTCATTCACCCACACTGGCCCTTCACCCTCTCCGTACTTTGAGGAGTTAGACGCTGCGATCGCGGAGCCGCAGTCCAGCTGTCTGCAGACGACGTCAGCATCATTCTGGTCCCACAGGCTGTCCTGCACTCTGCCCCAGCTGCCCTTGTGAATCTCCACTCGCCCATCACACCGACTTTCCCCATTCGTCAATCTTAGCGGCCAACTTCCATCTGCAAAAAGAAACGAATTGAAAACAATTGTGAATTTGAAGTAAAACAGGAAACTTTACAATTCAATAACTCCCGGACAATGATGATTAATTTCAATGATGAAAGATTCTGTGATAGTTGGCAAAAAGTCTCTGGGAGATTCTCTCCAGCATTTATTTTTCAATAAGTTACATTTTTGAAAGATATTTGCGGACCTGTGTTATAAATATTGGGCAGAGTAAAATCTGTAGGGAAATACATAAACCCGTATCCATCACTGACCCATATCCGTCATTTACGCAAATCACCCCTTCATAGAACATACAGTGCAGAAGGAGGCCATTCAGCCCATCGAGTCTGCACCGACCCACTTAAGCCTTCACTTCCACCCTATCCCCATAACCCAATAATCCCTCCAAACCTTTTTGGACACTAAGGGCAATTTAGTATAGTCAAACCACCTAACCTGCACGTCTTTGGACTGGGAGGAAACCGGAGCACCCGGAGGAAACGCACGCAGACACGCGGAGAACGTGCAGACTCCACACAGACAGTGACCCAGCGGGGAATCAAACCAGGGACCCTGGCACTGTGAAACCACAATGCTATCCACTGTGCTACCGTGCTGCCCTTCAAAATAGTTTTAAAATAATCAGGCTCAATGATGAAGTTGTCTGATAACACAAACAAGACAATGTATATTGTTTTACATTTCTTTACAAACTTGCAATTTAAAACTGTTGTGTATTTTGTACAAAGAACCTCAGAGATGAATCAGCGACCTTGAAGAAACGATATCCCAGATTGACCTGAATGGTTCATAGAATCTCTACAGGGCTCTACCTTAATGATCTTTATTGCTACACGTTTCATTAACACTGCAATGAAGTTACTGTGAAAAGCTACCTAGTCGCCACATTCCGGCGCCTGTTTGGGGACACAGAGGGAGAATTTGGAATGTCCACTTAATCTAACAGCACATCTTTAGGGACTTCGGGAGGAATCAGAGTGCCCAGAGGAAACCCATGCAGACACGGGGAGAACATGCAGAGTCCGCACAGACAGTGGCCCAAGCCAGGAATCGAACCTGGGACCCTGGAGCTGTGAAGCAACTGTGCTACTGTGCCATAACCCCACCTAACCTGCTCATCTTTCGAAACTAAGGGGTTATTTAGCAAGGTCAATCCACCTGACCTAACATGTTTGGACTGTGGGAAGAAACCGGAGCACCCGGAGGAAACCCAGGCAGACACGGAAAGAAAGGGAGAAACTGCAAATACAATGAGCGAAAGCCGAAATTGAACCCGAGTCTCTGCCGCCTGTCACTGAAAGAGGTAAATTACAGGAGAATTTGCCTTACAAGACAGAATCACAAAATCATAGAAAAATACGTTGCAAAAAAGGCCCTTCAGCCCACTGAATCTGCACTGCCCAAGAAAGGCACCTGGCCTGCCTACCTAATCCCATTTGCCAGCACTTGTTCCATAGCCTCGAATTGCCACATGCTCATCCGGGTACTTTTTAAAATGTGAGGGGACCTGCCTCTACCACCCTTCCAGGCAGTGTGTTCCAGACCATCACTACCCTCTGGATAAAAAGGTTTCCCTCAAATCCCCAAAACTTTGTGCCCCTCACCTTGAACTTGTGTCCCCTCCTAACCGACCCTTCAGCTAAGGGGAACAGGTGTTCCCTATTCACCCTGTCCATGCCCCTCAAACTTGTAGACATTTGAGTTAAAATTTATTCAAGAAAGGGGTTTAAAATGTTAAAAACAATTACTAATGCAAACATAGGAAATATACTCGGAGAATTTCATAACAAGGAGACGGTAATTTATTATTTCTATAGGTGTGACATTGCTGTTGGGTTGCAATGTATTTTCCTCCCCATTTTCCTTTGAGAATTTGGGTGTGGGTCGTCCTCACCAATTGCACCGAGTGACTTCCTTGAAGCATGTTCTCCTCCAATGCTGTTCGAGTAGGATTTCCAGAGTTTGGAACCATTGTAAATAACAGGCAGACATATCTACTGCCAACTGTACAACTACAGGATGGAGAGGATTCCAACGGATTGTCTTGTCCTGAGTCAAAATGAAATTGTTAAGTATTGTTTGCAGCTGCATCTATCGAGGCAAATGGGGATCATTGCAAAATCAGTAGCATCTGACCTGCTCTGTTGGCCAAGGCATTGATGCAACTTGTTAATGTTAAATTTCTGGTCAATAATGACACATGCTTTGATAGTGAACAGAACAAAGACCAATTCCTGTCAAGAGAAGGTGCTTAGATGTCTTAATTTTTATGATGGTGATTGTTTCATTCTTATTTAGCGTGAATCTAATTAACACAGTGGGCTTGTAATGCAGAACAGTGCCAGCAGCGCGGGTTCAATTCCCATACCCGCCTCCCCGAACAGGCGCCGGAATGTGGTGACTAGGGGCTTTTCACAGCGACTTCATTGAAGCCTACTTGTGACAATAAGCGATTATTACAATTTGCGATCTATCAGTTTTAAGTCAAGATGATGTTCAGATCTTGCTGCAAGTGGGGATGGATTGTCTTCTTATCTGAAGAATGGTGAATGGAGCTGAACATTATGCAATCACCAGCAAATATCACCACCATATTATGATGGAGGTAGGGCAGATTACGAAACAGCTGAAATACTTGAATTTAGAGCTGTATTTAAGAAGCATCTTGTAACAAAAAGGAAAATGGAAATCTGGAATCTCTACACTTGTTCCCCAAGATAACTGTTGTTTAACGAGGTGGAGCGAACAAAATTTGGTTAATAGATTTTGTTAGATAAAGTTTTCAAATGACATGGTTCAAAGACAGGCAAACTGAGTTAAGTCTCGATCAAGCCGATTCAGATTAATAGCTGAATCTTCAATAGCTGTTGGGTGCCATATTCTTGTCAATGTGGACATATTCCACATCATGTCAGATATAAGGAGTACACTGCAGGGATTCAAAATACAGAATTCCAATCTTCTCCTTGGCTGATTGCACAAAAAAGTGCTGGATTACAGCCATCCCAGAATACACTGGAATCCAGTACTTGTCCTTGGGCAGAAAGAGTCAAAGTCTGTGACATTGTCCAGGGATGTCAACTTCCCCGGTTATGATTAAACAATCCTAAATGTAAAAAAAACGTCTCTACAGATTCTGTATTTGCATTTTCTACTCTATCTCAATGCAATCATAATCTTTCATGTGTTTGGAAACTTTCATTACCTGAAAGTAAGCACGCAGGAAAAGCAGGCAGTAAAGAAGGCAAGTTATATGTTGGCCTTCATAGCGAGCGGATTTGAGTATAGGAACAGAGATATTTTATTGCGATTGTGTACAGCATTGAGGAGGCTGCTCCTGGGGTATTGTGTGCAGTTTTGGTGTCCTTATCTGAGGAAGGATGTTCTTGCTATGGAAGCAGGTCAGTGAAGGTTTACCAGGCGGATTCCTTGGACAGCAGGACTGTCATATGAGGAGAGACTCAGTTGAATAGGATTATATTCATTGGAGTTTAGAAGAGTGAGAGGGGATCTCATAGAAACATATAAAATTCTAACAGGATTAGACAGGGTCGATTCAGAAAGAATGTTCCCGAATGTGGGGGAATCCAGAATTAGAGGTTAGAATTTGAGGATAAGGTGAAAAACCTTTAGGACTGAGGTGACGAGAAGTTTCTTCACCCAGAGAGTGGGGAATCTATGGAATTCGCTACTACAGAAAGTACTTGAAGCCAAAATGTTTTGTAACTTCAAGAAGAAATTACATATAGCTTGTGGGGCTAACGGGACCCACGGATATGGGAGGGGGGGAAGGGTGATTGGAGTATTGAACTTGATGATCAGCCATGATCATAATAAATGGCTGAGCAGACTCGAAGGGTAGAATGGATTTCTCATTCTTCTATTTTCTATGTTGCTATGTGTCTGCCTGAAAGTTGAAGGTAAACGTCACTGCTGGCTCACAGTGCTAAAGACGCTGGTTCGATTCTGGCCTTGGGTGACTGTCTGTGTGGTGTTTGCACATTCTCCTCGTGACTGCAGGGGTTTCCTATGGATGCTCTGGTTTCCTCCTGTGCAGGTTAGGTGGATTGGCCATGCTAAATTGCCCCTTAGTCTCCAAAGATGTTCAGGCTAGGTGGGGTTGTGGGATAGGGCTGAGGTAGCGTGCTTGTTCAAAGTGTCGACTTGATGGGCCGAATGGTCTCCTTGTGCACTGTTGAAATTCTATGTTTCGGTGTATCAAAGGCTTTCAATTGGCCAATTATACCAATATTTGTTTAATCAACATAACCAATTGTTAATGAGTTGGTGGTGAATAAATGAATCTTCTGTCCATGAACCGTGGATTGGATTGGATTTGTTTATTGTCACGTGTACCGACGTACAGTAAAAAGTATTTTTCTGCGAGCAACTCAACAGATCATTAAGTACATGGGAAGAAAGGGGAATAAAGGAAAATACATAGTAGGGCAACACAAAGTATACAATGTAATGACATAAGCACCGGCATCAGATGAAGCATACAGGGTGCAGTTTTAATGAGGTCAGTCCATAAGAGGGTCATTTAGGAATCTGGTAACAATGGGGATGAAGCTGTTTTTGAGTCTGTTCGTGCATGTTCTCAAACTTCTGTATGTCCTGCCCGATGGAAGAAGTTGGAGGAGTGAGTAAGCTGGGTGGAAGGGGTCTTTGATTATGCTCCCCGCTTTCCCCAGGCAGCTGGAGGTGTAAATGGAGTCAATGGAAGGGAGGCAGATTCGTGTGATGGACTGGGTGGTGTTCACGACTCTCTGAAGTTTCTTGCGGTCCTGGGCCAAGCAGTTGCCATACCAGGCTGTGATGCAGCCAGATAGGATGCTTTCTATGGTGCATGTGTAAAAGTTGGTAAGAGTTAATGTGGACATGCCGAATTTCCTTAGTTTCCTGAGGAAGTATAGGCGCTGTTGTGCTTTCTTGGTGGTAGCGATGACGTGAGTGGACCAGGACAGAGTTTTGGAGATGTGCACCCCTAGGAATTTGAAACTGCTAAGCATCTCCACCTCGGCCCCGTTGATGCTGACAGGGGTGTGTACAGTACATTGCTTGCTGAAGTTAATTTTTAGTTTTGCTGGCATTGAGGGCAAGATTGTTGTCGCTGCACCACTCCACTAGGTTCTTTATCTCCCTCCTGTATTCTGACTCATCGTTATTCGAGATCCGGCCCACTATGGTCATATCGTCAGCAAACTTGTAGATGGAGTTGGAACCAAATTTTGCCACGCAGTCGTGAATGTACAGGGAGTAGAGTAGGGGGCTAAGTAAGCAGCCTTGCGGGACCCCGGTATTGAGGACTATTGTGGAGGAGCTGTTATTGTTCATTCTTACTGATTGTAGAATTCATAGCATTTACAGTGCAGAAGGAGGCCATTCGGCCCATCGAATCTGCAATGGCTCATGGAAAGAGCACCCTACCCAACCGCACACCTCCACCATATCCCATAACTCTGTTACCCCACCCAACACTAAGGGGAATTTTGGACACTAAGGGAAATTTAGCATGGCCAATCCACCTAACCTGCACATCATTGGACTGTAGGAGGAAACCAGAGCACCCGGAGGAAACCCATGCAGACACAGGGAGAATGTGCAGATTGCTTCATGATCAACCTCTCGAAGCAGTTCATTACGACTGAAGTCAGGGCCATCGGACGGTCGTCATTGAAGCACGTTGCCTGGTTCTTCTTTGGCACCGGTGTGATGGTTGTCTTCTTGAAGCAGGTGGGGACCTCGGAGTGGAGTAGGGACAGGTTAAAGATGTCCGCGAACACCTCTGCCAGCTTGTCTGTGCAGGCTCTGAGTGCACGACCAGGGATCTCGCCCAGGCCCGTCGCCTTCTGAGGTTTCACTTTCAGAAAGGCCGGTCTGACTTCAGAAACTGTGATGGTGGGTATGGGTGAGTTATGGTCTGCTGGGGCAGTCGACAGCTGATTGTTGGTTACCTGCTCGAACCGAGCATAGAATGCATTGAGTTTGTGGGGGAGGGGTGCGCCACTGCCGGGGATACTGCTCGGCTTGGCTTTGTCACTCGTTATGTTCTTTAATCCTTGCCACAATCGCCGGGAGTCTGTCTGTGACTCTAGCTTGGTTTGATATACTCTCTTGGCATCTCGGATGGCTTTGCGGAGGTCGTACCTGGATTTCTTGTATAGGTCAGAGTCGTTTGACTTGAGTGCCTCAGATCTGTCCTTCAGTAGGGAGCCAATCTTGTGATTGAGCCATGGTTTCCGGTTGGGGAACGTACATATTGCTTTCTTTGGCATGCAGTCGTCCACACATTTGCTGATGAAGTCTGTGACGGTGGTGGCATACTCATTTAAGTTGGTCACTAAGTTCTTAAATATGGACCAGTCCACTCTCTCTAGGCAGTCACGTAAGAGCTCTTCTGTTTCCTCGGACCAGCACTGCACAACCTTCTTAGCTGGATTGTCCCGTTTGAGTTTCTGCTTGTATGCCGGGAGAAGGTGCACCGTCTTCTGGTCTGATTTCCCAATGTGCGGTCAGGGGATGGAACGGTAGGCGCCCTTGATTTTTGAGTCGCAGTGGTCGAGAGTGTTGTGAATTGGCAGTGAGACAGTGCAGGATTATTGAGTTGAGGAAAGGTTGGAGAGTTTAAGGTTGTAGTCACTGGAGATCCCAAGAATCAGAGGCGACCTGATCAAAACGTTTAAGATCCTGAGGGGTATTGACAGGATGGATGTGGAGAGGATGTTTCCTCTTCTGGGAGAATCTAGAAACAGCGGTCATTATTTAAAAATAGGGGTTCACTCACTTAATTCAGAGATTAGGAGATTTTCTTCTCTAAGAAGGTTGGGTCTTCTTCAAAAGGCAGTTGAAGTAGCAGCTTTGATTTTTGTTAAACTGGGCAAGATAGATTCTTGATTAACAAGGAGATGAAATGTTATGTGACAGGCAATAATGTGGGGTTGAGTTTACAATCTGATCAGCCAGGATCTTGTTAAATGGCAGAGCAGGCTCGATGGGCTGCTTGGCCTACTACTGCTTCTAACTATTATGTGTGTATGTATGTTACATAAATGTTCCAGTGAAACTCGTATCCGCTACATTTCTGCTTGTTCTACAAGAACATTTTAAAATCAAAACTCATGAATTTACAAATAGCTGTGGATAATCTGTGCCATTAGACCAGATGTAGAAGAAGAATAGTGAAACAGGAGAAATTTAGATCTGGTCATTTTAGAGAAGCACAATGCTAATATTTTTGCGGAAGAAGTAGGTTTCTTTTCAGTAAGTTTTTACTCACTGGAGCAAATCACCCTGACATCGCTCCTGTGGGTACACTCGTGTTGAGTTGCTGCAGAAAGAGGACAATCCATCAGACTTGTCTCATTGCCATTACATTCAAACCGATTCCTCCATATAGGCCCAGTGCCCTCTCCAAACCAAACCCCTCGGGGCACGGGCACTGCGACCCCACAGTCAAGCTGGGCACAGACCACGTTGGCGTTATTCAAATCCCAATGACGGTCACACACTGTTTCCCAGTTTTCAGCATACAGAATCTCCAGTCTGCCTGAGCATCGGGACACACCACCTTCTAGCCGAGCATTTCTGCGGCCTGAAGAAGAATAAATCATAAAATGCAAATTATTTATGAATTAATATGCATCTGCTCATTCATACTTTTCCACGATTAGTCCCAAGTTTCACTCGTTTCGAGTCAAATAACGATCATCCACTCCCCACACTACTCCCATTTCTCGGTAATTAAGTGACTAAATGCTCCTTGGTAATATCACTTATTTAAATCACATTTTCTCGTGGCCGTCAGTGTGATCTAGCAAACACAGTTTTTGACATGTCCCCTAAGCGACACATTGATTCTTCTAAAAAGACCAGGGATCTCATGAACGGACAGATCGTTCACATCAGATCCAAGCAGTTTTCCATATTCACTTCCTGATGTGAGCGAGCCCTGTGCAATGTGACTTCACAACACGATGACCAAAGTAACAATGATATTGAGATGGCGAAGACCAGCAGGTTGCCCCTCTGTTCACTCTCATTCCCAGTCCTCATCGTGTCATGGCCCAAGTAATCCCAAAGCATTTCCACCTCCCCAGAACCATAAACACTTTATCCCTCAGGAGTCCTCTGCCCTTGAAAAGTGGTATTGGAGATGCTCCATTTGAACATTGCTACCCTCCAACTCCAGGGATGGTTACCCATTAACAGTGCTGTCCTGAATATTGCTTTTGTGATGATAAAAAGTCATCAACTTCACGTTTACTCTTTCTCTCCACAGCTGCGGCTTGACCAAATGCATATTCTGTTTGCATGATCAGTAGATTCCATTTGCTTTCAAATGTCCCAAATATCCTGGTTTTCCTGAAACATTGAACCTTAGATTCATCAAATCCTGGTGCTAAACGTTGGGTGTTGCTGCCTTAGATCCAATTGTCCATAACATACTCCGCAGAATGTTCTTAATTTCTCACTCAATTCCAGGATTTATATGTTTCAGGCAGTATAGAGGGGGATGTTAAAGGGGTGGTGGAGTTGTGCTACTGGTTAGGGAGAATATCAGAACTGTACTATGGGAGAACACCTCAGAGGGCAGCAAAGCTATATGGGTAGAGATCAGGAATAAGAAGGGTGCAGTCACAATGTTGGGGGTTTACTACAGGCCTCCTAGGAGGGGCATAGACAGAGTGGATAGTCAAATATATGAATAGGATGGGAAGAGAGAGATACGGACCCAGGAAGTGTGGAAGTTTTTAGTTTAGATGGGCAGCATGGTCGGCACAGGCTTGGAGGGCCGAAGGGCCTGTTCCTGTGCTGTACTTTTCTTTGTTCTTTGTATCGCCCAATGTAAAATAAAGATATGGAAATTATCCAACTGTCTTTCCCCCATTAAAGCTGCGCTTTGAATTCTCCCATTCCATTCGCGGGATGGAATTGCTAATGGTCCGCAGGATGTCCTGTGGTGACTATGTAGAACGGTTCAAATATAATCATGTTCATAGTTATATGTTTCTATGCTGCAGGGATATTGGGTTTTTAATTTATATCCTGAAAATGTATTGTTCACTGTCCTTGTCATTGAAAGACGCTTTTGGGCCTTTTGCTACCTTGTTATCCTTGAGCTTTAGTTGAGGCCGGTTCACTGTCCCGATGTGTTAGATTTCGGAGGGAATGAAGAGTTCTGATGCAATTACATTGTGGTGGAAATTATATTAAAGGAGGGAATGGTTAGAACACAGAAGAAGGCCATTCGGCCATTGTGCCCTCTCTACAGAAACCAGTTAACTAGTCGCCAATCAGCAGCCTTTTTTTATCCATGCAACGGGACGTTAGGGAGAATATCTTCAATTCCCTATTTTATTGTATTTTGAAGGCCATGAACTCTCGAGCATTCTCAGGTCTTGGTTGTGAATATAAAGAGAGTAAATTTAATGAACAGTAAACATGATGTGTTGGTGTGGAGTAATTGGTTAGATTAGAAAACATTGATCGGGTGTATAATAAATTCCAGTAAACAGTGATAGCTTCATCAATTGGAGATAATATTAGAGATCATTAAACAGGATATAGGTTATTCAGGGATTTATTGAGATCTCTCGGCACCGGGAGCCATTGCAACCCAAACAAAAGATCCCTCAGGGCAGATGCAGCCAATGCCAGCCTAGTCAGTGTGTGAAACTGACTCTGCTCTGGTCAAACAATTTCACTTTGAGAGGAAAGTGAACATTGCGTCTGTCAGTCCTGTTTGGCGATTCTGTCTGCAATGTAATAGAACTGAAAGGAATTTCCGAATGGGCATTTCAGCCAATGTCCCTCTGCTCTGGGAAAATGCTTCTGACTATCCTCTCTGTCTATGCCCCTCATAATTTTGTAGACCTCTATCAGGTCACCCCTCAACCTCCGTCGTTCCAGTGAGAACAAACCGAGTTTATTCAATGTACCGAATGGATCACTCACGGAAAATTCTGTATTTTCATCCTGAAAGAGATCGAAATATTCCCAAAAACTGTTAGAGCGCCTCCTCTCTTTGAAGATGGGAGTTATTCTAATCTGCCGCTATCTTGAGCTGCCGCTATCTTGAGCCGGTTTTGTCGGTAACCCGTTCGTTTCCAGAATTATTGGATTCTTACCTGAACAGATTACTGCAACGTCCCGCTGGTGTCCGCAGTCCTTTGGACCAATAACAGGTCCCGATCCTTGTCCAAAGTGAGAGTGAAGCGGCGTTTCCACCGCAAAGCCACAGTCCAGCATCTTACAAACCACTTCCGCATTCGCTGACGACCAGAACAAGCGATAATCGCAAACTGTGCCGCAGGTTCCACTCCAGCAAATCTCCAGTCTCCCCGCACAGGGACTACTTCCATTCACCAGTTTGGGTTTGGTACGTCCTGGAATATTTCAATAAACAGTGAGGACTTGTCAGTTTCTGTAATGTCACCAGGAATCCAAGTTCCCTCACCTTTTAAGATCAGATGTCACACGTTAAACAATGAATCATATTGTGGTCCACATATGTTGGAAATTGTTGTTTTGATCAACATCAGTCTTACCGTCATGTCTCTTGTGTGGACAGTTCCGTTCATTTTCTGGCTTTCAAAGTTGAACATTTAATCGAGAAACGACAACATGATGGACACTGAGATGGTCAAATGCTGATGAATTTAAATCAAATTGTCACAAGGAGAGGTCGTGTCTATTTGCTATGAACAAATTATTTGTTTATCTCACGCAATCCACGAATTCCCAGGGGCGTTTGAAGAGAATCAGGAAATGTGTAGAAATCCGATTTTACCAAACTCAATGGGAAGATGGATAAAAATCGGAAAACATGCGATGGAGGATATGAGATATCCAACAGATATCCAACTTTTCCGGGTCCGAGATATCTGTGTATTTCCTGGAAGAGGTTTGTTGTAAATTAGAGAACCGGGAAATTAACCTCCATTCACAAGACCCATGGGAATTTTTTTTCATCAAACATCAATGTTGCTGCAGCAATGTCCCACTTTAAACAATCTGAGTGAAACACCATTTAATCCGTTGTCATGGTAACTGGGAAGAACTATGGACCAGGATGGCAGATGAATTAATTTCGCTCTTCCCAGGGATAATGCGCATTTACTGAAACAGTTTGATGTTTTTCTCCCCGGGATTCAGGCCTTCTTTAGATGTGATAGGAATCAAATTATAAAACGAATGGATGATTCAGACAGTGGTTGGAGGTTACTCTGCACCACCCCGCCCCCCTGCTGCCCACAGTAACGGCGGGGCCCCGGTTGGAGGTTACTCTGCACACCCCCGCCCGCCCCCCGCTAACGGCGGGGCCATTCCCCGGGCCCGCCTGGGGCTCAGAAAGCTCCGCTCCCCCAGTCTCACATTCACAATCTGTCCAAATGGCAATGCTCAGGGCCGGCGCTGGGCTGGGGTGAGCACAGTAAGAAGTCTTACAACACCAGGTTAAAGTCCAACCGGTATGTTTCAAACACTAGCTTTCGGAGCACTGCTCCTTCCTCAGGTGAACCTGAATGGCAATGCTCAGGGCAGGCGCTGGGCGCAGGCGCACAGCCGGCAGGATGGCGCATGCCCGGTAGCGGCCGCTGGCTTTGTGAATGGAGGTTTGGAATGGTGACGGGGACATTTCCCGCGCTTCAGCTCATTCACTGCGGCTTCAGGAGAAATCACAAAGGAAACTTGTTCTGTCCGTATTGGAAATGTAAAGCGGATGAGAAGAAAATGCAAGATTTTTACCGGAACAGATGACGCCGGAATTATAGGCCTGTGAGACAGAATTATATGAGTACGAAGTACATTCCCGCAGAGCGCTCTCCTTCCCGGTACACCGAAAATCTCCTCTCATCTTGTCTCCGGTGCCTTCTCCAAAATGAGCCCAGCCCGGTGCAGCGATCGCGGTCCCGCAGCCCAGCTTCCGACAAACAACATCGGCGTCCCGCAGGTCCCAGCCATACTGATACACAGTCTGCCATTGGCTTCTGACCCGAATCTCCACTCTCCCAGCGCACCGACTGCCCCCATTCACCAGCCTCAGCGACACCGTCTCTGTAAAATATCAGAAATACCATCAGGAGTTCCACTGGATGAAACCGGCAGTCTGTCAGCACCTGTCCCAGTTCACAATGCAGGACAGGACTCAGTGCCAACATTGGACAGTGTCCAGTCTCCCAATAAAATCCACAGGGAACATGAAACATGCTCAAAGTGAGTGATCAATAAATGGTGTCAAGGAGCAGGGACCTGGATCAGAGAGGAGTCTCCACTATCACAGCTGCTCCAACTGCATCCAGGTAATTCAGCTCAGAATATATTTGCACTTCCAGAGGTCGGGAGATGAGCTCGGGAACAATGACAAAAGAGAAAATGCTGGGAAATGATCTGGGGAGCACGGTGGCACAGTGGTAAGCACCGCTGTCTCACAGCTCCAGGAACCTGGGTCAATTCTGACCTCGGATGACTGTGTAGTTTGCATATTCTTCCCGTCTCTGTGCGAGTTTCCTCCGAATGCTCCCGTTTCCTCCCAACAGTCCAAAAATGTGCAGATTAGGTGGATTGCCTTGCTAAATTGCCCCTTAGTTTTCAGTTAAGTAGCATTACGGAGGTAGGGTGGGAGATTGGGCCTAGATAGGGTGCCCTTTCAGAGGGTCGGTGCAGACTGGATAGGCCGAATGGCCTCCTTCTTCCCTGGAGGGTTTCTATGATTCAAGACAGAGTTAATCTCTCAAAGAACAAAGAAAGAACAAAGAAAGGTCCAGCACAGGAACAGGCCCTTCGGCCCTCCACGCCCGTACCGACCATGCTGCCCGTCTAAACTAAAATCTTCTGCACTTCCGGGGTCCATATCCCTCTATTCCCATCCTATTCATGTATTTGTCAAGATGCCCCTTAAACGTCACTATCGTCCCTGCTTCCACCATCTCCTCCGGCAGCGAGTTCCAGGCACCCACTACCCTCTGTGTAAAAAACTTGCCTCGTACATCTCCTCTAAACGTTGCCCCTCGCACCTTAAACCTATGCCCCCTGGTAATTGACCCCTCTACCCTGGGGAAACGTTTCTGACTATCCACTCTGTCTATGCCCCTCATAATTTTATAGACCTCTATCAGGTCGCCCCTCAACCTCCTTCGTTCCAGTGAGAACAAACCAAGTTTATTCAACCTCTCCTCATAGCTAATGCCCTCCATACCAGGCAACATCCTGGCAAATCTCTTCTGCACCCTCTCCAAAGCCCCCACATCCTTCTGGTAGTGTGGCGACCAGAACTGAACAATATACTCCAAGTGTGGCCTAACTAAGGTTCTGTACAGCTGCAACATTACTTGCCAATTTTTATACTCAATGCCCCGGCCAATGAAAACAAGCATGCCGTATGCTTTCTTGACTACCTTCCATCTGTGTTGCCCCTTTCAGTGACCTGTGGACCTGTACACCTAGATGTCTCTGACTGTCAATACTCTTGAGGGTTCTACCATTCACTGTATATTCCCTACCTGTATTAGACCTTCCAAAATGCATTACCTCTCAGCTGCATTTAAAGGTCTTCAAAAACATTCCAGTCGTAATTGGTAAACCGTAATCAAAAACATACTGAGGTTCTCGACCAATCACCATATTTAATGGCTGGAGCAGAGCAGAGAGATAGGAGTCAATATGAAAATGAAGGGTGATTACCTGATGCTGGATTCTGACTGTTCCCAGCTCTGCCTGAAAAGATACATTGAGAATTAGAGTTCGCCTGAAAAGATACGTTGAGAATTAGAGTTCGCCGAGAATAAAAATGAATTAAACTGTCAGAAAAAACGATAATATCGGAAAGGTGCCAGAATGTATCCAAATTGATTTCACAAACACACACTGACAACTGGGTAAAGTGTACCGGGGAAATGATGGTCTTCAGACCCTATGTACTACCTCGGTGAAGTGGCCTGAGAAGGATTTGGTTATTTTCTCCTTCTTTGAATCGAGCAGCAAATTGTTACCATCCTGCTAGAAACCGATAAATTATAAAAACAATACTAAACATTTCCAAGTGGCCAACGCAAAGGAATCGCATGAGAAGCTTTAATGCTTTAAGAAGTTTACTGTAACACTGGGTTATGGGGATAGGGTGGGGTGTGGGCTTGGGTAGGGTGCTCTTTCCAAGAGCCGGTGCAGACTCGATGGGCCGAATGGCCTCCTTCTACATTGTAAATTCTATGATTCTGTGATGAAACCAAAATTAACTACGACCACCAACACCGAGTCTCCAACCAATACTCTGCGGTACAGAAACAAAATCTTATTAACGTCTTAAAACGCGTGAAAAGCCCACATCACGGTTACAGGACATGACCCGTTATTAGTACACCAGGAGCCTTGTATTAAAAGTCCCCAATGTCTCCAATCGATTCAATAGACTCTTCTTTCTTTCCAGCCACAGCGAATGTTGCAGTGAGCGTCACGACAAAATCCCTTCATCCAATTTTCTGGGCAGATTTGAAAGGGATTCCCAGCAGCAAATGACCCACTGCAGATTATTTACTATTGAACTGTCCAGAATATGGTTAATTTTTTACAACAGGGGCTCGTCCACACCAGCATTACATTAGTGATTAATCCAGCAGCAGATATTTTATTCTACATGGTATATTGGAATCTGTTTTCGGCTTTCCTCTGACAGTCTCGGTGTCTGGAATCAGCAATAACACCTGCCTTCTCCTTTATGGTCACATTTCACACCTGAATTTACAACATAGATTTTTACCCGGGCTCCTTTCCCAACGGCAACCAAATCAAATATGCGTGTTGCCGGCAGAGTCCAGTCCAACTTCACACCCGCCTCCTTCCCCATTCCAGTTCTGTTTTATCCTAAATCACAGTAGAGTTTACTTCATAACCGCGTTATAAAGTCTAACGGTGATATTAGCAGAATGAAGCCATTCAGCCCAATATCCCCATGCTACCTCTTTGAATGAGCAATCTGATTCCTCCCTTTCCCCGATCTGCCCAATTTGGGCTGGTAGTGCTCCGAATATTTATTCCCCGCCTGTTCTGCCCAATGAAGTGTTAAAGAATCTGTTTTTAATCCCGCTGCCGTGTTTATGCTGAGGGAACTCTCAGTGACGCTGATTGGTCAATTCCTGCTTTCCAATCCCGGTTTCAGGAATGAATGGAAGCCGGGTTTTAACTATTTGAAAGATTATCAGATTATCTGCTCAATTCTGACGTGTTTTAATTGACTGCAAAGTCTAAGACGCGGAACTCTCAACACTTCGAAAAGGAGAATTGACATTTCCGGGACTCATTTTGTTTCCAATTTCCGTAAACGGAAGAAGACGCGTCGCCAGTCAGATGGATTCGTTGCTGCTCCCTCAGCGCTGGCTGGAGCTCAATATGTTCCTGTTGTGTGGATTCTCTTGTAACCTGTCCTCACCGACTTCCCCATCCTTTTATCCGTTTTGATGTTCGATCAATTGTTCTCTCATTGAAGGGAATAGCTCTGTTGTTTTTGTCCAAATACATTTAGTATGTTGAACTGCTCCCAATCCACCTGATGCTGCTGTGTTCCAGAAATCTCCTGGTCTCTTTCTATCCACGACATTATACAATATACACAATAGTGTGTTTAATTGTTGTCGCTCTCCCAGGTGATAATGTTCCTCCCAGTTAACACTGTCTAGTTCTCTTTTTAACTAATTCATTGTTCGGTCATTATTCTGTCTCTGCCTTTACTGTTTTCCCATTGCTCTGCTCGATTCCTCGTATTTCCACATTCCTCGTATTTCCATATTCTCCCAATCACTTCCTCATATTTCCTAACCGGTTCTCATTGTTGATTTGGACACATTTTCAATCCATTACTTAGTGGACCCTTGTCCAAATCACCACTCTATGTGTGGATATTAAATTTACTGTTGTCACTCTCTCGTAGTCTGTTGTTAACCTCATTAAACTTCAGCTGATTCTAATTCTGCTCCTGGGATCCTGCCCGACACAGTTTCACTCACTCACAGCGGCTGCTCTCATTGAGCTACAGGGGCTCCCGATGCCCAATGCCTTAAGTTTTCTGCTGCTTGGAGTTTGGGTTTGGTGCCAAGATTTAACGTTACTTTAAAAAGTTAGACACCAGCCGAATTGTTTTTGCATTTTCCTGCAACAAAGAGCGAAAGAATAAATAGCGACAAAACTAAAATTAGTTGAAATAAAATGGAATAAGTTAGGGATATTGTAGCCAGAAATTTAGCTTCTGAACGAGGAAGAGAAACACAAACAATGGAAGTTAACGCGGCGGTGATTTAGGGATGGCAACATTTTGTCATTCTTACTGTTTGATTAAACTTTTCAAATCCGATTTGAATAACCAAACTCAAAAAATATCGAACACTTGAGAGACCAGGGAAATTGCTTTGATCATAATCTGTCAAGACACATCTGCAAGGGAATTTTAGATTTGTTGCAAAACATGACCAGAATCTGAAACATGAGAAAGGAGAAAATAGAAAACAAGACAGACCAGCAGGAATAGACCATCCGGCCCATCTAGTCTACTGATATCATTGATATCAATGGTAATATCATAGCTGTTCTACTGCACCAACTCCACACTCATACCGACCTCCTTTTCCTGAAGATTGACAAAAACATTCCCATGTTTTTTTAGAACGATATAAAGAAAAGTTCAGGATATGTCGAATGAGATTCAGAAACATGTCCGGAAATTAAATATTGCATGAAACGAGTGGATCTTTTGTAAGAGTCTGGGGAAAGATTAATTATCTCAAAACACTGCACATTTAAATGTATAAATAAACCGTTTAATTTAACGGAACAGGTCAGAACCAGTGACTGACCCAAAAAGCTGATGAAACAAATCCTCCGCAATCAACAGTTTCATCATTTCCCCCCGATTCATGCATGAGATGTGGGTGTCGCTGGCTGGGTCAGCATTGTTGCCCATCCCTAATTACCCTTCAACTTTGCTCACTATTCTCGGCCATTTCAGAGGTTCAGAGGGCGGACAGTTACGAACCAACCACATTGATGTGGATCTGGAGTCAGGTAAGGAAGGCAGACTTCTTTTCTTAAAGGGATATTAGTGACTTATAATTCCAGACGTTTATTCAATATAAATTGCTACACCTGCCGCGGTGGGATTTGAACCGAGGTTCCCGGGACATTAATCTGGGTCTCAGGATTATTAGTGCAGTGATAATTCCACTTCGCCACCACCCCAGGAAACCTGCTTTTGAAATATGTTGATTGATCTGAACGTTATTAATATTTAACACTCATGAAGCAATGTTGGTTTATCCTGTAGTTTGGGCAATGTTGAATATTGTGGCTTTTTTCGAATATTAAACCATTAATCTAATTTAGTTAATTCTCTGTCTCGCACCGCATTTTAGCGGGAAATTGCGGGGACGGGATTGTGGATCTGGGGGGAGTGGGGCAGTCGGTGCGGCTATTTTGTTCTCCAGTTGTGACTCGGTACATTGCGTGTAACATTGACCTTTCTCTCCTGCCAGCAGGCTCAGTGCAAATCACAAGGTAAGAATTTCACCTCCAGTCTGCTTCGTCTGGACTGAGAGGATTTGAATTTGCAGCAGCTAAAATCAGATAACACCAAATATGGATTAAATAATAAATTTACAAATTAAACAAACTCTTTCAAGACCTCTTTTACAGGATTATATACTTGAATAAAATATGTACTTTTCCTGTAAGTTATTTTTGATCTGAGTTCTATTCATAGAAACGATTCCGGGAGTAATAAACATTTCGGATCACAGAAATCAGAAACGGTGAGTTGCAAATTACAGCAAATTACGGCAAATCCCAATCGATTTCTCCCGTCGCTCGCTGCTCAAATTGAGCTGATCAAAAACCGAGAATGTTGTAGAAAAATATTATTCTTTACTTCGCTGTGAAGTGAACATTGAAATAGTTCATACAATTTGTAGGGTTCATAAAAAAGACATCACTCGAAATGTTTGATTTTCATTTTCATCCAAGAAGGGAGTCATTGTCCATTACTGTGGCGGTCAGTGAACTTTTTTCAATGGAATATCTTACACCTGATTAACTCATGTTCTTATTTAGCCGGTGCGAAATTTTGAATTAAACCAAAATTGAACGTAAATATGGCGGTGGTTTTATTTTGTCCTACGCGGGTCTTGAAAAGACTTCGCAGACATGAACTGAAAGTCTAAACACATATCTAAACTCAGCCTGCTGCAGATAAAACGCACTCGCAGCCACAATCAAAGGCACTTGAGTGTGGACTGATAGTTAACAGACTGTGTGTCGAACGCCAGTCAAATCTGCACTTACTGCCAACTGAATACACCCGGGAATTTCTCAATGACACTGCACCCTCAACCTGTGTGGATACACAGAATGGGATTTGAAGACACCTTTAAATGACTCAAATAAACCTGATTATCAGAATAGTTAAAGTTCACGGATATGCGATTCGGTAAAAGCATAAACGCAGTGACGGTGATTTCCCCCGTCAGTAAAACAGTATATTTATCCTGACAGGCGAATAAATCTAATCAAACACACATTGGAAGTAAGAAGGAAGCAAATGGATTCATCGACCGAGAAATTCACCAAGAATTTCAAGCCAGTAGATGGATAATGAGGAATAAGTCTCCATATCTCAGTAAACACATTACACTGTGTGAATATATGGATAATGTGAAACGAGATTGAGAAAAAGATCATTATCACAAATCATCGTTATATATAAATGCACGAGAAAGAATAATGAACCAATATTAAAGGTTTTAATTCTGAAGGTGACGGCTAACTAATCAAAAATTCAGAGCAATTCTCCCTAAATTCAGGAAATTTCACAAGTGACTACTTGATAAAAATATTTTAATAATTCACAATGTAAAAGCAAAATGCTGCGGATGCTGAAAATCTGAAATAAAAACAGAAAATGCTGGAAAAACTCAGCAGGTCTGGCAGCATCCGAGAGAGAAACAGAGTTAATGTTTCAAACGCACATCACCCTGCTCCTGTTACACCTGTTGAATGTTTCCAGCATTTTCTCCTTTTATGAGTAATAATTCAAACCCATTGGAAAATGTTGGTCTGAACTCCAGTCACCAAGCTATCACACAGCACTGTAACTCTGAACAGAATGGTTCAGGTATTTCAGTTCTGTGAATTCCAGCACACAGCGGTTACCTGTACTCAGAAATGTGAGTGTGGACCTGGTGTCCTGCACAAAGAGAAATAACAAACCCCCACCACCCCAATGCACTCTAATCTAACAAGGATCACTTTCTAATACTGACAGGTTCGGTTATATAAAGCGATTAGAATTTCATTTCTAGTCTGTTGTGCCCGGAAAAGAGCCGCAGGGACAAACTCTCTAAACAGCCGCGCCATTTGTGTCCGATTCGTTTTTAAGCCGGAGTTTGACACATCTGCCAATTGGGAAGATAAAACTTTTAAAATTCGATGCAACACTTTCTAAACTCTAACACCGCCACGGAAATGCTGCTTCTGTCAGCGCTCGCTCACTTTCAGCACACTCGCCTTTGAGTCAACCATTCTAGAGGACTGAGCAGAATATTTAGGCTGACAGCCCAGTGCCGCACTGAAGCTGTGCTGCATTTCACAGATGCTCTCTGTTGGATGAGACGCTGCTCCGAGTATCGCCTGTTCTCGCAGGCGCCCGATTACCTGGCTGGCAGGGTATTGATCCTCGCTGCCTTGGCCAATATCTAACCCGCAAATCATATCACAAATTCTGATTGCTCTGATCATTATCACTATTATTTGTCGAACCTGCTGTGCGTTTCCCACATTGGAGAATTTCATTCAAACATTTCAAAATGTATCTCATTAGCTGCAAAGCTCCGAGGACGGGAAAGGGGCGATATAAATGCAAGCGCTCTTTTCTCTAGAAACTGAATTATTCCCTGTTTGCAATTGACAGAAAGTAAACATTAAACAATTAATCCAAAATATGAATCAAATGAAACTGCTGCAATTTATTTCAGTATCCATTTCATACGATCCCACGCAATGTCATATTTGAATAAAATAAATCCGGTCTGTGTAAATTGCTCCCAGGCATCTCCACACCCTGGTCTGTGACCGCGCTCTATTTTAACAGGCTCCGTTCAAATATTCCGACGAGATTTTAAACTCCGGACAGCGCTCTGTCCAATCACCGCGGGGGGAATGTGACAAGAACCGAAATCTCCACAATAGAATTCATTTCTAATCAATCAATGTGTTCCGTAGCAAAAACTGCTAATTCCACTAATCCTGCACGCATTTCAGTGAGGATGAGTGTATCAGTAAATAACCAAACCCGCTCAATAATCCCAAACTCACAGTTCAGAAGCTGCAGTAGAATCAGAGTGGGGAAGGATCGCATCATGTTCTGAGCAGCAGTTCCAGCGAGGAGCCGAGAACATTCAGAGGACGCTGTTCGCGACACTGAGAACTTCCTTCAGCCCCTTCTGACACACCGACTCTTGGAGAAGTCAATTCTTTGACAACAGTTTGTACAGAAAACAGGGTTTCCTTCCGAATAACCAATAGATGTTGACATGTGGGAACCGTGAATTGCAGTCTGGTCAAATGCACCAATTGGAAGCAATGTGACCATTAATGGATACAATAAACCCAGCTTCCAACCAGCAGCCAATCCCCAGAGGCCAATGGCGTTTAAAGCCTGAAATGGAAATCTGTAATCCAAATCATAGAATCAGACAAACACAGCAAGAGGCCATTTGCTCAGTTTCTTTGAAAGACATGTGTAATCTAGTCTTGTATAAAAACATTTTCCCCAATAACTGTGCAAATCTACCCTTTTAAAACTCATATTCTTCGAAGCGTTCCTGTAAAATTTGTTTTCATTGTTCTTTCGGGGAGAAAGTACACACTCCACACAGACTCACCCAAGGCCGTTAGCCAATGCAAACCCTGATTCAATTGATTGGCTCCCAATTGGGCAATGGACAGCACGGTAGCAACGTGGTTAGCACTGTGGCTTCAAAACGCCAGGGACTCAGGTTCGATTCCCAGCTTGGGTCACTGTCTGTGCGGAGTCTGCACGTTCTCCGAGGAGGTGCTCCGGTTTCCTCCCCAAAGTCCCGAAAGACGTGCTTTTAGGTGAATTGGACATTCTGAATTCTCCCTCCATGTACCCGAACAGGCGCCGGAATGTGGGGACTCGGGGATTTTCACAGTAATTTAATTGCAGTGTTGATGTATGCCTACTTGTGACAATAAAGGTTATTAATGACTTGGATTTAAGGTGATTATTCCGCCTCTTAGTCTGCAGGGGGCTGCTCCTCGATAATGTGCAGAATTGCTCCTGACTCTCCACAAGTGCAGGAGGGGTTTGTACTGAGGACCACCGGTGGAGTTTGGCTGCACAGGGACCCTGAATTTTCTTGAATCAATTTAGCAAGGATCAACCCCGCCACGGTGGTCCAATGCATGCCATTTATCTTGGGAGGTGGTGGGAGGGGGTCTTCACAAGCAGCTTATTAGTGACTCCCCATATTTCCCACTCGCAGCATCTGCATGGTCTCACCAATGTACCACACTTCGGGACATCCTTTCCTGCAGCGTATGAGGTAGACAACATTGGCCGTGTCGCATGAATATGTACTGCGTACCTGGTGGGTGGTGTTCTCATGTGTAATGGTGGTACCCATGTCGATGATCTAGCACGTCTTGCAGAGATTGCCATGGCAGGGTTGCGTGGTGTCGTGGTTGCTGTTCTGAAGGCTGGGTAGTTTGCTGCAAACAATGGTTTGTTTGAGGTTGCACGGTTGTTTGAAGGCAAGTAGTGGGGGGGGGGGGGGGGATGACCTCGGCAAGATGTTCATCTTCATCAATGACGTGTTGAAGGCTGGGAAGAAGATGTCATAGTTTCTACGCTCTGGGGAAGTACTGGAAGTACTGGTTCTTTGTCGGTTGTGTCCCGTGTTTGTCTTCTGAGGAGGTTGGTGCGTTTTTTTGCTGTGGCACATTGAAACTGTTGATCGATGTGTCGAGCGCCATATCCCGTTTGTACGAGGGCATCTTTCAGCATCTGTAGATGTCTGTTACGCTTTTCCTCGTCTGAGCAGATCCTGTGTATACGGATGGCTTGGCCTTAGGAGATGGCTTCTTTAATGTGTTTAGGGTGGAAGCTGGAGAAGTGGAGCATCATGAGGTAATCCGTGGGCCTGCGGTAAAGCAAAGTGCTGAGGTGACCGTCCTTGATGGAGATGAGTGTGTCCAAGAATGCAACCAATTTTGGAGCGTAGTCCATGGTGAGTCTGAAGGTGGGATGGAACCTATCGATGTCATCGTGACATCGTTTCAGAGATTCTTCGAAGTGGGTCCAAAGGAAAAAAATGTCATTGATGTATCTGGTATATAATGTCTGTTGAAGGTCCTGTGCGGTGAGGAGGACTTGTTCAAACTTGTGCATGAAGATGTCGGCATATTGAAGTGCGAATTTGGTCGCCATGGATGTTCCGTGTGTCTGGATGAAGAACTTGTTGTCAAAGGTGAAGACGTTGTGATCCAGAATGAAGCGGATGAGTAGCAGAATTGCGTCTGGAGATTGGCAGTTGTCAGTGTTGAGTACTGAGGCTGTTGCAGCCATGCCACCATCATGGGGGATGCTGGTTATAGAGTGCCGAGACGACCATTGTGATGAGGAATGTTCCTGGTTCAACTGGTCCATGGGTGCTGAGTTTCTGTAAGAAGTCCGTCAGATTGCGACAGAAGCTGGGCGTTCCTTGTACGATGGGTTTCAAGATGCCCTTGATGGAGCCACCGACAACTGCCAATCTCCAGATGCAATTCTGCAACTCATCCGCTTCATTCTGGATCACAACGTCTTCACCTTCGTCATCAAGGTCTTCATCCAGACACACGGAACAGCCATGGGGACCAAATTCGCACCTCACTATGCCAACATCTTCTTGCACAAGTTTGAACAAGACCTCCACACCGCACAGGACCTTTAAACGACGTTATACATACACCGGATACATCAATGACTTTTGTTCCATTGGACCCATGGCGAAGAATCACTGAAACGACTACACGATGACATCAATAAGTTCCATCTCACCATCAGACTCACCAGGACTACTGTCCAAAATCAGTTGCATTCTTGGACACACTCATTTCCATCAAGGACGGTCACCTCAGCACTTCACTTTACCGCAAGCCCACGGAAAACCTCACGCTGCTCCACTTCTCCAGCTTCCACCCTAAACACATTAAAGAAGCCATCCCCTCTGGACAAGCCCTCGGTATACACAGGATCTGGTCAGACAAGGAGGAGTGGAACAGACATGTACAGACGCTGAAAGATACCCTTGTACGAATGGGATATGGCGCTCGACTCATCAATCGACAGTTCCAATGCCTCAGAGCAAAAAAACGCGCCGAGTTCCTCAGAAGACAAACACGGGACACAACCGACAGTTGGTAGGATCACTTCCCAGTACTTCCCCAGAGCGGAGAAACTACGACATCTTCTTCGCAGCCTTCAACACGTCATCGATGAAGATGAACATCTTGCCAAGGTCATCCCCACACCCCCACTACTCGCCTTCAAACAACCGCGCAACCTCAAACAAACCATTGTTTGAAGCAAACTACCCAGCCTTCAGAACAACGACCACGACACCACACCTCTCTGCCATGGCAATCTCTGCACGACGTGCCAGATCATCGACATGGGTACCACCATTACACATGGGAACACCACCAAC
Organism: Scyliorhinus torazame; assembly: GCF_047496885.1. Lineage (NCBI taxonomy): Eukaryota > Metazoa > Chordata > Chondrichthyes > Carcharhiniformes > Scyliorhinidae > Scyliorhinus > Scyliorhinus torazame. Next base: position 63,938,383 of record NC_092724.1, on the reverse strand, counting down.
CAGGTACGCGGTACATCCTCGTCCGATTCGGCCAATGTTGTCTACCTCATACGCTGCAGGAAAGGAAGTCATGAAGTGTGGTACATAGGCGAGACCATGAAGGTGCTGCGAAAAGGGATGAGCGGATATCGCGCGACAATTGCCAGGCAGGAATGTTCCCTTCCAGTCAGGGAACACTTCAGCAGTCGAGGGCATTCAGCCTCTGATCTTCGGATAAGCGTTCTCCAAGGAGCTCTTCAAGACGTGCGACAACGCAGAATCGCAGAGCAGAAACTGAGAGCCAAGTTCCGCACACGAGTACGGCCTCAACCGGGACCTTAGATTCATGTCGCATTATATTCACCCCCCCACCATTTGGCCCGGGCTTGCAAAATCCTACCAACTGTCCTGGCTTGAGACAAAAAGGTTAACCTCTTTAACCTGGGGTTACCCCTCTCTCTGGCTCTGTAAAGACTTAATGACCAGCAAATGCTCGCATTCAAAGTATTGTCTTGCATCTTTGACTTTGTCTATATAAATGTTTCTGGAACCTATCTCTCCAGTCACCTGAGGAAGGAGCAGTGCTCCGAAAGCTGTGATTTGAAACAAATCTTTGGACTTTAACCTGGTGTTGTAAGACTTCTTACTGTACTCACCCCAGTCCAACGCCGGCATCTCCTCATCATGGCTTTCATTATCAACATGAGCATCAATACAGGGAGCACCACCTGTTGAGCGCAGTTTTGCTTTATTGTCCCGCTGTAGAGCGGCAGACTGTTTCTGAGCCGGGCTGTTCTCCATATATGGCCTGTGGAGCGACTGTATTGGGCAACCTGCCAGATATTTGAGGAAATGTGGTCGCTCAGTGTGATGCTTGGGGAGAAGTAGACACATTGACACATTCACTGGAGATTAGAAGTTGTGAATTTTCACATTCCTATTATTGAACCCGAGGGAAGTGATGTGTTCCTTGTAAACAGAGGAATGTCTTTTATAGAACGTGATCACTTGGAATCAACACTTTCCTTAACGCCCAATGTATCTAAAGCAGCTCATAGTCTGCAGAACCCAAAGAAGTCAGTTTGTTTTTCTGTTTCTGTTGAACAGGAAGCACCTGGCGTGGTGGAGATATCAATGTTCTTGTTTTATTGGCGGCTCCGCTGCAACATTAACATTCTGCCGCTTGTGACTGCATAAAATCCAGCAGGGCCGCCTCTCAGGGAAAAGGAGATCTAGGGAAAGTCGCTGGAAATACATCACAGCTGAGTGCCGCAAATATATTTGTCCCTTATCACTGATACTGAATCACAGAACGAAAGTGCGGCAATCTGTGAGACCTTGTCCAAATGTGTAATACAAGGACAATAAGACCATCAGACCATAAAACGGAGGGGCTTTTCCAGGCCCGGTTACATGGTGGCTCGCCTTTCTTCCATGGCGTTCAACATGGTCTCAAGTTTGGTGTTCGCAAAACAGTGTGTTGCTCTCTTTGCTGTCGTCTTGTTGGCAGATTAGATGTGGGTGGGGAGTGAAGTGTGTACATGCAGCTGCAGCTTGTTGGCCTCTTGAGTGTCAATCACAAATACGGCAAATCCTACACCATTCAAATGTGCTTCATCCTAATGGTCATTAAATCGGTCCAGGTGTGGTTCCAGCTTTGCTGATGTAGATGTCCATGAATCCTACCCTGGCGTCAACACTTACAGCGGGATTCTCCGATTGCCGACGCCAAAATCACGTTCGCTGGTTGGCTGCCGAATCCATTTTTACGCTGAAATCACCGTTTTTCGAATTGTCCGCCGTCTCACAATCGGCGTAATCACCCTCCCCTGATGCTCCACCCCTGATGGGCTGACTTTCCGACGGCGTCGGTCCTGTATCCTCTGTTTCCAGGGACCTCACGAAGCGGTTGCAGACTGCGTCCAGCACCGCCACACGTGGGGGGGGGGGGCCGTACCTCTGGCAGTGAGTGCTTCAGCGGGGGCTGGGAGGACTGGTGGGGGGTGGTCCTTGGGTGGCGACGGGGGTTACAGGGGGGGCACTATCTGGCAGTTAGGGCCACGCGTGGCCGGTGCCATATTATACGCCAGGTCGCCGCTGTGCGCATGCGCCGCCACGGACCCAGCCATTCTCTGTCCGTTTATGCAGGTAACGTGGCGTGGCTGCTAGCCCCCCCCACTGGTAGAAGATCGGTGCGGGTCGCCTCCAACTTTTGATTGTAAGACCAGACGCTTCCTCCGGACATATCCGCAAAATCGGAGAATCCAGCCCTTAGTCTCAGGAATGGAGAATTTGCCACTGATATTTTTTTGATTTGTGTTTATAGAATCACTGCAGTGCAGAAGAAAGCCATTCAGTCCATCGAGTCTGCACCAACATTCCCAAAAAGCTCCCTACCCAGGCCCACGCCTCAACTTTAACACATTTCTTGAAATAAGATATATTTTCTCACTTAAACAGAATGGTAAATAAAATATATTCTTCCACACAAAGACAATATTTCTGTCTATTTGTAAAGAGGAGGGAGGGAGAGAAGGCGGGGCAAGGGGAGAGTTTTGACATATCAATTGTTAATGTTACAAGCTCAACGTCCAAAAGCAGCAGCTGCTGAAGTGCAGGGTCCTGACACACATCTCCTCTGACATCATTTTGGGATGTTCTTTGGCAGTACACTCTTAGGGATGGTTGATTGATTTGCTGCAATACCTGTCAGAGAGATAGTTCACATCAATTTATTGGAGGCTTGCATGTATTAACAAAGACAGTATTCTTTGTAAAAGCATTGGAAGTAATCACAGAGGCTTGTAAGGATAACAACCCATCAGGGAGGCTTATTAAGCCACTCAGTTTAAGATCTGTTGCAAAATCTAAATGCAATTTACCTCTGAATCAGCTGGACGGGCAAGGGTGATAACATTAGTGTCCTTGAAAGAGTCATGAGGTGGCTGGACACAGCAGATGAGGATAAGTTGTTCAAACTTGTAATAGGAGTAAGAATGAGAGGGAACAGTTTAAAGTGATTGCAAAAAAAGGAAATATGATGTGAGGAAAAGAAAATTCACACAAGGGGTTAAGGTCTGGAATGCGCTGCCTGGAAATGTGGTGGAGATAGGTTCAATCAAGGCATTCAAGAGGGCATTGGATGATTTTTTGAATAGAAAAAATGTACAGGGGTACAGGTAAAAGGGAGGCGAATGGCACTAAGTTGTGATGTTTATTTAGAGACCCATGCAGATGCGGTGGGGAAGCCTCCTTCTGCGCCATAATAATTCAGTTATAATGAGTCGATTTCAGCGGGAGCGGTGCGCAACTGATTTCTGGGAGGTAAGTTTCTCCTTTAAAAACACTTACTTTCACAGGATCAGGCCAGTCGATTTCAGCGGGAGCGGAGCGCAAGTGATTTCTGGGAGGTAAATTTCTCCTTTAAAAACACTTACCTTCACAGGAGCAGGCCAGTCGATTTCAGCGGGAGCGGTGCGCAAGTGATTCTGGGAGGTAAGTTTCTCCTTTAAAAAAAAAACACTTCTTTTCTGTTTTATTTTGTACGACCCGCGGACTTCTGGGAAGGCACGCCCCCCCCCCCTCCCCAAATTAATTCTGGTGGAGAGGAAACCCGAGACACTACACGTGAAGTGTCTCCCACCCACCCTCCTCCTCTAACCTAATAATAAGATCCATTGGTGTGAGGTAAGTGCCATATTATATTATTATTAGCATTATAATATTATATTATTAGCATTGCGCAGGTCAAGGAGACACAGCCGGAGTGAGAGAGATACAGACAGTGAGAATTTGCTAGTTTGGTGCAGTGAGGTAACCAGGAAAGGTAAGTGGTTAATCTAATTGTGCTGTTTTTCAGTTAAAAGTGCAGGGTAGTGTCTGATTGGCTGAAGCTGACCCCACCATAAACTTAAACTAAATTAATTAATTAGTGATGGCTGGTCAGGTGATGTGCTTGAGCTGCTTGATGTCGGAGCTGGCAGATCCCATTGCGAGCTGCAGCGACCACATCTGCAGTAAGTGTTGGCTGCTCGAAGAGCTCCGGCTCAGAGTTGATGAGCTGGAGTCTGAGCTTCAAACACTGAGGCACATCCGAGAGGGGGAGACTTACCTGGACACTGTGTTTCAGGAGGCAGTCACACCTGTCAGAGTAAGTAGTTTAAATCCTGCTAGTGGCCAGGAACAGCAGGGTGTGACTGCAAGTCAGGCTGGTAAAGGGAATCAGCAGTCAGGAACTCAGGAGCCTCAGCCCTTGACTCTGTCCAACAGGTATGAGGCACTTGCTCCCTGTGTGGATGGCGAACAGGGTTGCAGGAAGGATGAGTCAGCTGACCAAGGCACCATGGTTCAGCAGGCCATTCAAGGGGAGGGAGTAAATAGGCAAGTTGTAGTTGTAGGGGATTCTATTATCAGGGGGATAGATAGTATCCTTTGTGAGCAGGATAAAGAGTCCCGCATGGTATGTTGCCTGCCCGGTGCTAGGGTGCGGGACATCTCTGACCGGCTTGAAAGGATACTGGAGAGGGAGGGGGAGGATCCAGTTGTTGTGGTCCATGTCGGTACCAATAACATAGGCAAGTCTAGGAAAGAGGGCCTGTTTAGAGATTATAAAGAGCTAGGATTCATATTGAAAAACAGGTCCTCAAGGGTCATAATCTCCGGATTACTGCCCGAGACACGTGCAAATTGGCATAGGGAGGCAAGAATAAGGGAAGTTAACAGGTGTCTGAAAGAGTGGTGTGGGAATGAGGGGTTCCTTTTCATGGGACACTGGCATCAGTTTTGGGACAGGGGGACCTATACCGTTGGGATGGTCTCCACCTGAACCGAGCTGGGACCAGTGTTCTGGCGAAAAGAGTAAATAGGGTGGTCAATAGGACTTTAAACTAAAGATTGGGGGGGAAGGGAAAGTCAGGGAACCAAGAGGTGAAGTAATCAGTGGGAAGCGTAGCTGCTTAGGAATACAAAAAAGCACGAAAAGACAGAACTCAGGAGAGGTTACAATAGTCCCCATCCCACAAAATATGAGACAGTGTATGGAAAGGCTCAGTAAACCAAGGTCCACCACACTAAGAAAACAAAAAGGGACGGTCAATAGAGAATTAAAGGTGCTATATTTAAATGCGCGCAGTGTACGGAACAAGGTAGATGAGCTTGTGGCCCAGATTGTGACTGGCAGGTATGATGTGGTAGGTATCACAGAGACATGGTTGCAGGGGGTTCAGGACTGGCATTTAAACATCCAGGGATTCACAACCTATCGAAAAGACAGGGAGGTGGGCAGAGGGGGCGGGGTTGCCTTGTTAATTAGGAATGAAATTAAATCAATAGCACTAAATGACATAGGGTCAGATGATGTGGAGTCTGTGTGGGTAGAGTTGAGGAACCACAAAGGCAAAAAAACCATAATGGGAGTTATGTATAGGCCTCCTAACAGTGGTCAGGACCGGGGGCACAAAATGCACCACGAAATAGAAAGTGCATGTCAGAAAGGCAAGGTCACAGTGATCATGGGGGACTTCAATATGCAGGTGGACTGGGTAAATAATGCTGCCAGTGGACCCAAGGAAAGGGAATTCATTGAATGTTTACAGGAGGGCTTTTTGGAACAGCTTGTGATGGAGCCCACGAGGGAACAGGCCATTCTGGACTTAGTGTTATGTAATGAGCCAGACTTGATTAAAGATCTTAAAGTAAGGGAGCACTTAGGAGGCAGTGATCATAATATGGTCGAATTCAATCTCCAATTTGAAAGAAAGAAGGTAGAATCAGATGTAAAGGTGTTACAGTTAAATAAAGGTAACTACAGGGGCATGAGGGAGGAACTGACGAAAATCGACTGGGAGCAGAGCCTAGTGGGAAAGACAGTAGAACAGCAATGGCAGGAGTTTCTGGGAGTAATTGAGGACACAGTACAGAGGTTCATCCCAAAGAAAAGAAAGGTTATCAGAGGGGGGATTAGGCAGCCATGGCTGACAAAGGAAGTTAGGGAATGCATCAAAGCAAAAGAGAAAGCCTACAATGTGGCAAAGAGTAGTGGGAAGTCAGAAGATTGGGAAGGCTACAAAAACAAACAGAGGATAACAAAGAGAGAAATAAGGAAAGAGAGGATCAAATATGAAGGTAGGCTAGCCAGTAACATTAGGAATGATAGTAAAAGTTTCTTTAAATACATTAAAAACAAACGGGAGGCAAAAGTTGACATTGGGCCGCTCCAAAATGACGCTGGTAATTTTGTGATGGGAGACAAGGAAATAGCTGAGGTACTAAATAAGTACTTTGCGTCAGTCTTCACAGTAGAAGACATGAGTAATATCCCAACAATTCCGGAGAGTCAGGGGGCAGAGTTGAATATGGTAGCCATCACAAAGGAGAAAGTGCTAGAGAAACTAAGAGGTCTAAAAATTGATAAATCTCCGGGCCCAGATGGACTACATCCTAGAGTTCAAAAGGAAATAGCTGAAGAAATAGTGGAGGCGTTAGTTATGATCTTTCAAAAGTCACTGGAGTCAGGGAAAGTCCCAGAGGATTGGAAAATCGCTGTTGTCACCCCCCTGTTCAAGAAGGGAACAAGGAAAAAGATGGAAAATTATAGGCCAATTAGCCTAACCTCGGTTGTTGGCAAGATTCTAGAATCCATTGTTAAGGATGAGATTTCTAAATTCTTGGAAGTGCAGGGTCAGATTAGGACAGGTCAGCATGGATTTAGTAAGGGGAGGTCGTGCCTGACAAACCTGTTAGAGTTCTTTGAAGAGATAACAAATAGGTTAGACCAAGGAGAGCCAATGGATGTTATCTATCTTGACTTCCAAAAGGCCTTTGATAAGGTGCCTCACGGGAGACTGCTGAGTAAAATAAGGGCCCATGGTATTCGAGGCAAGGTACTAACATGGATTGATGATTGGCTGTCAGGCAGAAGGCAGAGAGTTGAGATAAAAGGTTCTTTTTTGGAATGGCAACCGGTGACGAGTGGTGTCCCGCAGGGTTCAGTGTTGGGGCCACAGCTGTTCTCTTTATATATTAATGATCTAGATGACCTGGCGGCATTCTGGCTAAGTTTGCCGATGATACAAAGATAGGTGGAGGGGCAGATAGTACGGAGGAGGTGGGGAGGCTGCAGAAAGATTTAGACAGTTTAGGAGAGTGGTCCAAGAAATGGCTGATGAAATTCAACGTGGGCAAGTGCGAGGTCTTGCACTTTGGAAAAAAGAATAGAGGCTTGGACTATTTTCTAAACGGTGACAAAATTCATAATGCTGAAGTGCAAAGGGACTTGGGAGTCCTAGTCCAGGATTCTCTGAAGGTAAACTTGCAGGTTGAGTCCGTAATTAAGAAAGCAAATGCAATGTTGTCATTTATCTCAAGAGGCTTGGAATATAAAAGCAGGGATGTACTTCTGAAGCTTTATAAAACATTAGTTAGGCCCCATTTAGAATAGCGGGTCAAGCGGAGATTCACACGGATGATCCCAGGAATGGTAGGCCTAACATACGATGAACGTCTGAGGATCCTGTGATTATATTCATTGGAGTTTAGGGGGTTGAGGGGAGATCTAATAGAAACTTACAAGATAATGAATGGCTTAGATAGGGTGGACATAGGGAAGTTGTTTCCATTAGCAGGGGAGACTAGGACCCGGGGGCACAGCCTTAGAATAAAAGGGAGTCACTTTAGAACAGAGATGAGGAGAAATTTCTTCAGCCAGAGAGTGGTGGGTCTGTGGAATTCGTTGCCACAGAGGGTGGTGGAGGCCGGGACGTTGATTGTCTTTAAGACAGAAGTTGATAAATTCTTGATTTCTCGAGGAATTAAGGGCTATGGAGAGAGAGCGGGTAAATGTAGTTGAAATCATCCATGATTGAATGGTGGAGTGGACTCGATGGGCCGAATGGCCTTACTTCCGCTCCTATGTCTTATGGTCTTATGGTCCTCCTGTAATGTGCCTACATTGTCTACCTCGAAAACTCTGAGCCTTACTTGGTCACTGGTGATGATGAGATGCCCTAAGATCATTCCTCGAGCCTTCCCTGTGAGACCTCTGCAGTGATCATTGAACCAGACTTCAGTCAACTGTCTCATTTGGCAGCCAGATAACTTTGGATGTTTGATCCCGGTGAATAGATGCTCCATCTGCTGATCCACGATGGGACCTATCCTCGATGTACCTGTTCCAAATTTTCCCTCAGCTGTTCTATCATTCACTGCCCATATACACTACAGACGGTCCTATTTTGCTGTTGATCATGGTCTTCCGATTTTTCCTTAATAATTTGATTTCTGGTCCTGGCAAATCCTTCTAACACAGCTACCATATGTCCTGCATTTCCAGTTAATTCTCCCTCTGCGTCCTATCGACTGTTCTCACTGATGGAATTTGGAGCCTGTTTAACCTGCTGGGTCAGGAGTCCAAATTAGCCAAATCAAGGGAATTAATAGTAGATACTCCTGCTCTGTATGCTGGTGCTACATCATCACTAATCCTCTTTTAACTCGCCCTGCTTCTCGTCCATTCCTACCGTCCTTCCTAACAGACGGCAGGTCGGGTGGAGACAAAGTCTTTTAAGTTGTGGAGAGCACCACTTTGGCGGTTGGGTTGTAGCTATAGCCACCACCACAGGTACCAATTCATGGTGGACGTTATCATACAGGATTTTCCCTGTGTATTTTAGGACTAATCAATGTTGTGGTCTGGGAGTGGCTTCAGGGCAAATAGAGTGTGGTGTGTCTGGTGTTGGCTTTTGCCACTTCATTGCCCACTCTCCTAGCCTTTCCAAGTCCTTCTGCAGTCCCCCCTGCTTCCTGAATATTACCTGTGTTGCTACTTCTATTAGCAAACCACAAGCCGCGAGTATGTTTTTTGTGTTGACCAAATGACCACACAACCCGTATGTTAGTTCAAAAGACAGTTTATTATTAAACACAAGACTTATCTCTTTGTGCAATGATACACGCAGCAACGCGTTAAACTACACCTTACAACTAAGATGACCTTTACTTAACTTCTGGATGACCAGCTCTGTGCAGGTAGATAAGGCCTTTATCTGAGTCCCCACGTGTGTCGGCTGGAAATCATCAGGTTCGTCTCGGCTGTGGCTCATCTCTCTCAGGTAGCGATCGCAGGTCTTGAACTTGGCTGGTCGTTATGCTGCAGTTGGTGTGGGCACAGGCCGGTCCCAAAAGAGACCGATCCCTAGTGCGCAGGGCTTCTTATCCTTCTCCTCTTTCACACCCTTTTGTGCGGTCCCAACTCAGGATCCAATGGATCGAGAGGGTCTCGATCACCCTAATCGATACTGGCCAATTAGGGGCAGGTACCTCGATAGCTGGGCGGGTCCTAGTTACCATTGTCTAAAGTTGTAGCCATCTGGGATGGCCATTTCCTGATTACAAAATGGACACTTTGCAAAGATTGCAGGGTTTGTCTGCATATTGGAGCCGCAGCTCCCAGACAAGACCGAAACTGCAAAGCCATTAGCATACTAATGGCCAATCTCCGGGAACAAAAGAGTAACATTTGAGTAACCGATACTAAGGCAGACACCCCGGCGCCAGAGGAGACCAGACCAAAGCAGGCCAACGGCCACCTAGGACACGCCCAGCCATCAGGGCACCCACCCCTTTATTGGAGGAAATCGATAGGACGATCGAGAAACGGCCCAATTAATTGGGGCCAAGTTCAAGGCACGCCCAAAAGTGTGCAAAGCCCTTTTTGGGTATAAAAAGGATCCCCCAAGAGAGAATCATTCTCTTGGCTCCGGCTCTCACCGAGGAGAGACCTGCCCAACAGCTGCACCAGAACAAGTAAGTCCAAGGTCAACGCACGCTACCAGACGGACAACCTAGCTGTTCCCCTTCACCACTTCAACACCAGCAGCCTCAGAACCGAACAACGGCCATTGTTCGTCTGACTGTGTGGGCGCCCGAAGCTCAGTATAGGCTTTAGCAGTACTGATAGTTTAGTCTGTAGTATTTGTGCATGAGTATATTTAACTGTGTGTGTAAATAAATAAGCATTTGACTTTGAACTAATTAACTGGTGTATCGAGTCTTTGATCAGTATTCGGTTTGAACCTTGTGGCGGTATCAAAAGCTACCTGGCGACTCCAGAGCAAAACGTAATTAGAATTAAGGAAGGCGAACATATTGACCGCCATATTCAGAGCCAAATAAAGAGAGAAACAAATAACAATAAAGTACGTATGTCTTTCCAAATAAGGGGAAGCGGCGCCGGTGAGTCTGCTACTGTTGCTATTCCTTAATTTGTGTCTATTCTCCTGGGGAAATCGGTGATTGACCTTTAACAGGTGCATGTTTCAGTTCGGTCTGGTTTTCCTTTGCCCAGTACGCAGGGGCTGTGTACTGTCTGTGTCCCGACTTGACCACAATTCCCGTTATCCTTGTGGGCGGCCATTCTAGATGGCCACACCTGTCCCTCTACAGATCTTTGTATCATCTGCAAACTTAGCAACAGTGCCTTCAGTTCCTTCATCAGATCATTAATGTATATTTTGAAAAGTTGTGGTTCCAGCACCCACCCCTGAGGCACACCACTAGTCACCGGCTGCCATCCTGAAAAAGACCCCTTTATCCCCACTCTCTGCCTTCTGCCAGTCCGTCAATCCTCTATCCATGCCAGGATCTTACCCTGAACACCATGGGCTCTTAACTTATTTAACAGTCTCCTGTGGGGCACCTTGTCAAAGGCATTCTGGAAATGTAAATAAATCATGTCCACTGGTTCCCCTTTGTCTAACTTACTTGTTACCTCCTCAAAGAACTCTAACAGATTTGTCAGACATGACCTCCCTTTGACAAAGCCGTGCTGACTCAGTCCTATTTTATCATGCACTTCCAAGTACTCCGCGATCTCATCTTTAATAATGGACTCTAAAATCTTACCAATGACCGAAGTCAGGCTAACCGGCCTATAATTTCCCATCTTCTGCCCCCCTGCCTTCTTAAACAGCGGTGTTACATTAGCCACTTTCCAGTCCTCTGCGACACTTCCTGCCTGCAGTGATTCCTGAAAGATCACCACCAATGTCTCCACAATTTCCTCAGCTATCTCTTTTAGAGCCCTGGGGTGTAGTCCAGGTGATTTATCTACCTTCAGACCTTTCAGTTTCCCTAGAACCTTCTCCTTAGTGATGGTCACTGCACTCACCTCTGCTCCCTGGTTCTCCTGGTGCTCTGGCATCCCACTGGTGTCTTCCACCATGCCGATTGATGCAAAGTAACTATTCAGTTCCTCTGCCATTTCTTTGTTTCCTATTATTACTTCTTGGGCCACAATTTCCAGTGGTCCAATGCCTATTTTTGCCTTTCTCTTACCCTTTATATATTGGAAAAAACTCTTCCTATCTTCCTTTATATTACTAGCTAGCTTGCACTCAGATTTCATCTTCTCTTCCCTTATTGCTTTTTTAATTGTCCTCTGCTCACTTTTAAAGGATTCCTAACCTTATTGCTTGCACTAATTCTTGCCACTTTGTATGCTTTTTCTTTTGCTTGTATGCTGTCCTTGACTTTCCTCATCAACCATGGATGCCTTGTCCTCCCCTTAGCATGTTTCCTGCTCCTTGGGATGAATTTCTGTTGTGCCTCCCGAAGAACCCCCCAAATCTCCTACCATTGCTGTTCCACTGTCTTCCCTGCTAGGCTCCTTTGCCAATCAACTTTGGCCAGCTACTCCCTCATGTCTTTGTAGCTAACCTTATTTAATTGTAATACCGTTACATCTGATTCCAACTTCTCCCTCTCAAATTGCAGGGTAAATTCTATCACATTGTGGTCACTGCTCCCTCAGGATTTCTTCATCTTTAGTTCCCTAATCAAGTCTGCCACATTCCACAAATTCCTTTTTTTGGGATCCACTATCAACCTGATTTTCCCGGTTCACCTGCAGATTAAAGTCCCCCATGATTATTATAATATGGTCTTTTTTACATGCTTTCTCTATCTCCTGATTTATTTTCTGCCCCACAACCTGACTACTGTTAGAGTGCCTATACATAATTCCCATCAGGGTCTTTTTACCTTTGCGATTCTTCAACTCTACCCACAGAGAGTCTATGACTTCTGATCCCATATCGCTCCTTGCCATCGATTTACCTTCATTCCTCACTAACAATGGAACCCCGCCTCTTTGCCCACCTGCCTGTCCTTTCGATAGGACACATATCCTTATCTATTTAGATTCCAGCCCTGATCCCCTTGCAGCCATGTCTCTGTGATGCCCACAACATTGTTCCGGCCAATTTCAATGTGCGCAACATTGTGATGACATGCTGGGTTAGTGCGCAGCTGCAAGTCCCAGCTGCCCTGGAGTCACAATACAAGTGAATTAAGTGGTAATTTTATTAAAATATCTGAAGTCTTTGGCCCTTGGCTGTTCAATAATTACAGACTGTACATTAACTTACTGTAAATGTAAGCACAATTACTGTTTATTTATAACAAGGACTATAATGAAATATGAAACAAATACAATGTGCAAACTATTATTTGCTAACTAATACCTAATTCCTACTTTACCATGCTCCACACCCTCTACACACACACAGACAGATAAGCACAGAGGGGGGAAAGGGGTAAAAACCATGAGTAAAAGGAAGAAAGGATCCTTGTTTTAAATGATGGTTCTTAGCACACTTTATTCACAGCCTTACAGCCTGTAATGATCTTCTCTTTAGATTCATCCATTCAGGTTCCCTGCAGTCTAGAAATGCATTACTCACAGCTTTCCCTGGAAAGTCACCTCTGTTCAAATTTGCTTCCAATTCAGGCTTCTGTAGTTTCAGGAAAACATCACTCACAGGCCTTCTGGAGAGAGATAGCTCCCACCGCAGGCTTTCTGGACTTTGCTGGCACAGCCTGTAATGGTTCTCCTGTAAATACATTAATCCAGGCTCTCTGTCTGTTCAAAAACACAGCCTTTCTGGAGGAAAATAGAGAGGCGAGGGTGTCAAATAATTTTCTGGGGCTGCCAAGATCAAAACTGAAAGCATGAAACTCAGAAAAGCATACCAGTGGTATCAGATTCAAGCATCACCTGTAACCGGGCAGAGCACTGCATTTTGGGCCAATTCATTGGTCACCAGCCCAATTTGTTTTAAATTAAAGATACAGACTGCTTGCCTTAAAGACACATGTCCATTAATCAACCATGGTTCAAAAATGTAACGGCAAAATAAAAGAAAGGGTAAATAAAGGAATAAACAGGAGATAAACAGGAAGACCCTTACCCTCTTGATTTGCCCATCTCTTTCCTTCTCTGATATCATTGTGAGACCTCAACCTTTCCCCCTCCTTGCAGAGACCACCTTCCACATTACCCCCGAGTGTTTGCCTTTCCCCCATCCCACTCTTGGCACAATCCTCCTTCCACTTTGCACCCGCTCGTCTTTGCCTGCTCACCTCAGCCCCTGCCTTCGCCTTGCACCCCACCCCTTGACCATTGCTGTGATGTCTTCATCTATCCTGCAGCACAGTGCTGTCCAGATAGACACTGGTATCTGGCACTGAGGGGATGGAGACCTCTGTAATCCCAACTCTGGCGGAGTACTGAATTGATTTGGTGACACAGGATGGGGGTCCAGCAGCACGTGCCATCGATGATGAGCAGCTCGGCTTGGAGATGGAGGCAGGAATTGATCTGTCCCATGAGGCTGGTGAACAGAGTATCAGGAGCAGCGTTGCACTACGGCAGGCAGGCTTTACATGTTGCACAGAGCACAAAGTCTCTGGTGAACTGAGGGTGATCTTGTCCATGCAGACTTTACCAATTGGGTTTGATGCCGACCTGATTTCTCGCTCGTGTGATGCAAGATTGAAAAGCCTGACGGGATTCTGGCGACCAGCTGTTTTAATGAGCATTCATGAGATGCTAATAAATGCAAATGGCGTTGAAGGCACCTGCCAACGGGACGAGTGACCCGCCATCGGGGGAATTTTACACCGGTGGGGTTGGGACTTTTTACCTCTCGCCAGGTGGGGCGGGGTTGGGGGGGGGAGGGGTCCAGGTGGGTCGGGCCCAGGTGGGTTTTCATTGAGTTGCTTCTTTAACAGATGAAAGGGTGGGTATGTGGAGAGCTCAGTGCAATGTAGCACAGTGATCTCAAACTCTGCCTTGCCTGTGGTCTTTGGTTGTCTCAGGAAAAATCAAACAACGTTGTGACAATCCCAATCAAATCCCAACTCTGCTGCAGGTAAACAGACACGGATGTGTCATCCACAAGGAACTGAAAAGAGTGTGTGGAGTAGCTGGGGGAGGATCTGAAGGATGCTCTGAAGAACAAGCTGAATCTGGGTGACATTGATACAAACAGCTGGGAGATGCTGCAGGAGGCTGATCGGGAATGACATCCAATACAGAGGGACAATTCTGACATGAAGCAGCATCAACAGCGAGAACAGTGACTGCGAGAGAAACAACATCAGCACAAAAGGCAATTTACTCAAATATTTACCGAGAACAGTTTGAAACCAAGATGTTTCTAAATTACAGCCCAATATTCAAAACTTCAAACCATCAGGTTGCAGCTCGAGTTGTATTCTTAAATACACCAGAACAACATGGGATCATCTTCTTTCAGATTAGTTTCCTATTAACGTTTTACTGGTTCTGCTGAGTGTACAGACACCCTGTGAGTTATTTTGTGTTATTTAAAGTTGATTCAATTGACTGGGAACGATATTGCTTTTTCTGAAATTGCAACATTTTGAAAAATGGCCACCCTCTGCTGGTGTATTTCGGTATTTCAGTGAGACAAAGAGAAAGAAGAGTCTACCCCTTCATCCATTGAACAGCATGCTGCTTTGGGGGGAAATTAAAATTATTAGTCTTTGGAAATAAGGGACAAAAACTTGTTAAATTCTGGTCAGATTTGCCTGGGCAGATTCCCAGGGTAGGAAATTGCAGTCATCGACTCATACAGCACAGAAAAGTTCCTTCGGCCGATCGTGTCTGTGCTGGTCAAAACAACCACCTAACTATTCTAATCCAATTTTCCAGCACTAGGCCAATTGCCTTTTATGCCCTGGGATTGCAAGTGCACATTTAAATACTTCTCAAATGTTATGGGGGTCTCTCTCCACCACTCTTTCAGTCACCAAATTCCAAACTCCCACCACCCTTTCGTTAAAAATGTTTTTCCTCACATCTCCTTGGTCATTGACCCCTTCACCAAGGGGAAAGGTTCGTTCCTGTCGACTCTATCGATGCCCATCACATTTTATACATCTCAATCATGTCCCCCTCAGTCTCCTCTGCTCCAAGGAAAACAATCCAAGCCTATCCAGTCTCTCTTCATAACTAAATATCACCAGTCCAAGCAACATTCTGGTTATTCCCCTTAGCAACCTTTCCAGAGCTATCACATTCCTCCTATCATGTGGATTCCAGAACTGCACACAATACACTAGCTGTGGCCTAACCAACATTTTATAGATCCTAGCCTAACCTCGCTGCTTTCAAACTCTACACCTCAGCTAATAAAGGCAAGTATGCAATCTGCCTTCTTAACTACTGTATCCACCTACTCTGCTACCTGAATGGACCTGTGTACATGTGTGGTAGTCACCACTAGTGGCATATTATATGTATTACGGCACTGCCCGTTTATTAAGGGTACAACGGTAAATCCCTGCCTGTTAACTCCGCCCAGCAGGCGGCATATAAAAGTGTGTGCTCTCCGATGCTGCAGCCATTCTGGTTCCAGCTACAGGAGGCACAACATCTTGCTCAATAAAGTCTTGATTGTTCCATTATTCTCGTCTTTGTGGTAATTGATAGTGCATCAATTTATTGAGCAAGATTTTTTCAAACGATGGATCTCCGTATCAAGCCTGATCGCCTGCAGCTGAGCCCTCAAGCAGCCAATGCTACATCCGCCTTTGACCACTGGCTAGCCTGCTTCGAAAGCTACCTCAGGACAGCCGCTGAAGAACCCTCGGACTCGCAGAAGCTCCAAGTCCTCTATTCACGGGTGAGCCCTGATATTTTTCCCCTCATCCGGGATGTGCCCACTTACTCCGAAGCGATGGAGCTCCTGAAGTGACATTACGTTCGACCAGTTAATCAAGTATACGCCAGGCACCTCCTGGCCACGAGACAGCAACTCCCCGGGGAGTCTCTGGACGATTTCTGGTGTGCCCTGCACATCCTAGGTAGGAACTGTAACTGCCAGGCAGTTTCGGCAGTCCAGCACACAGAATTTTTAATTAGAGACGCTTACGTCACGGGCATGGAGTCTGCGTACGTCCGCCAGCGGCTACTGGAAGGGGGTACGCTTGATCTTGCGGGAACTAGGCAGCTCACTAATTCGTTCGAAGTGGCCTCCCGTAACGTTCAGTCCTACGCCTCCGACCGCGTGACTTTGTGGGCCCCACCAGCTGGCGACACCAGCTCACCGCAAGTCTGCGCCGCGCAGCAGCCAGCCAACTTTGGGGGGCCGAAGTGTTATTTTTGCGGACAAAACAAACACCCAGGCAGCACTGCCCGGCACGGAGCGCGACCGTCAAAGGGTGTGGGAAGAAAGGACACTTTGCTTCTGTTTGCCAGGCCCGGTCGGTCGCCGCTGTTTCCAGGCCTGGCGTTCCTATACTTCCCACGGGCACCGCAATTTTCCCCTTCGCAAACAACGTGCGGCCCGTGGGCGCCACCATCTACCTCACCGCAAGCCACATGCGGCCCGTGGGCGCCGCCATCTTTGATGCCGCCCGCCATGTGCGCCCCATGGGCGCCGCCATCTTCGGTGCCATTTTGGACGGTGCATCAGGACTCCTGCTCGTCTGGCCGTTCATCGCCTGCCACTACCTCCACCACCGCTGACCAGCCCGGGACCTCCCATCTGCCGCAGCTAGCCTCTATCACCCTGGATCAGTCCCGGCCCCGCAACCTCGCGACCGCGACTGCGACGGTGCAGATCGATGGCACGAGACGACCTGCCTTTTTGACTCCAGGAGCACAGAGAGCTTCATCCAACCCACTACGGTAAGACGCTGCTCCCTCCCGGTACACCCCGTCACCCAGAAAATCTCCCTGGCCTCCGGATCCCATTCTGTTTAAATCTGGGGGTACTGCATCGCGACCCTCACCGTCCAAGGCATAGAGTCCTACAACTCCCGGCTCTACGTCCTACCCCATCTCTGCGCTGCCCTGTTACTCGGCCTGGATTTTCAGTGTCATCTCCAAAGCCTAACTTTAAAATTCGGCGGACCCCTACCCCCCCCCCCCCCCTCCTCACCATATGCTGCCTCACCACCCTTAAGGTCGATCCATCTTCCTTGTTTGCGAACCTCACCCCGGATTGCAAACCCGTCGCCACCAGGAGCAGACGGTACAGTGCCCAGGACAGGACCTTCATTAGGTCGGAGGTCCAACGCCTTCTGCGGGAAGGGGTCATTGAGGCCAGCAACAGCCCCTGGAGAGCTCAATTGGTGGTAGTGAAGACTGGGGAAACACAGGATGGTCATTGACAACAGTCAGACCATCAACCGGTACACGCAACTCGACGAGTCCCCCCTCCCACGCATATCTGACATGGTCAATCAGATTGCGCAGTATTGAGTCTTTTCCACAGTGGACTTGAAGTCCGCCTACCAACATCTCCCCATCCGCCCGGAGGACCGCCAATACACTGCGTTCGAAGCAGATGGCCGCCTCTATCACTTCCTTCGGGTTCCCTTCGGCGTCACTAATGGGGTCTCGGTCTTCCAGCGAGAGATGGACCGAATGGTTGACCAGTACGGACTGCGGGCCACCTTCCCGTACCTAGATATTGTCAGCATCTGCGGCCACGATCAGCAGGACCACGACGCAAACCTCCAAAAATTCCTTCAGACCTCCAAACTCCTTAACCTCACGTACAATAAGGAGAAATGCGTGTTCCGCACCAACTGCTTAGCCATCCTTGGCTATGTCGTGGAAAATGGATTCCTAGGGCCCGACCCCGACCGCATGCGCCCCTTCCTGGAACTCCCTCTCCCCCACTGCCCCAAGGCCCTGAAACGATGCCTGGGGTTTTTCCCCTATTACGCTCAGTGTGTCCCCAATTATGCGGACAAGGCCCGCCCACTCATTACAACCACCATTTTTCCCCTGACGGCTGAAGCCCGCCTGGCATTCAACCGCATCAAGGCAGACAACGCCAAGGCCACGATGCATGTGGTCGGCGAGTCCCCCCCCTTTCAGGTGGAGAGTGATGCATCAGACGTAGCTCTGGCCGCCACCTTCAACCAGGCGGGCAGGCCCGTGGCCTTCTTTTCCCGCACCCGCCATGCCTCCGAAATTCAGCACTCCTCTGTCGAAAAGGAGGCCCAGGCCATTGTGGAAGCTGTGCAACATTGGAATCATTACCTGGCCGGCAGGAGATTCACTCTCCTCACTGAGGGCAGCACGGTAGCATTGTGGATAGCACAATTGCTTCACAGCTCCAGGGTCCCAGGCTCGATTCCTGCTTGGGTCACTGTCTGTGCGAAGTCTGCACATCCTCCCCATGTGTGCGAGGGTTTCCTCCGGGTGCTCCGGTTTCCACCCACAGTCCAAAGATGTGCAGGTTAGGTGTATTGGCCGTGATAAATTGCCCTTCATGTCCAAAATTACCCTTAGTGTTGGGTGGGGTTACTGGGTTATGTGGATAGGGTGGAGGGGTGGACCTTGGGTAGGGTGCTCTTTCCAAGAGCCGGTGCAGAGTCGATGGGCCGAATGGCCTCCTTCTGCACTGTAAATTCAATGAATAATTCTATGACCAATGGTCAGTTGCCTTCATGTTTAATAATACACAGCGGAGCAAGATTAAAAATGACAAGATCTTGAGGTGGAGGATCGAGCTCTCCACCTATAATTATGAGATCTTGTATCGCCCGGGGAAGCTCAACGAGTTCCCTGATGCCCTATCCCTTGGTACATGTGCCAGCCCACAAGTGGACCGACTCCGGGCTCTCCACTATGACGCCTGCCACCCGGGGGTCACCCGGTTCTTCCATTTCATCAAAGCCCGCAACCTGCCCTACTCCATTGAGGGGGTCAGGACCGTCGCCAGAGACTGCGAAGTCTGCGCAGAGTGCAAGCCGCACTTCTACCACCCAGATCGAGCGCACCTGGTGAAGGCCTCCCGCTCATTTGAATGCCTCAGCGTGGACTTCAAAGGGCCCCTCCCCTCCACCGACCGCAACACGTACTTTCTGAATGTGATTGATGAGTACTCCCGGTTCCCTTTTGCAATCCCATGCCCCGATATGACTTCTTCCACGGTAATTAAAGCCCTGCACAGCATCTTCACATCCACAGCAATCAGGGATCCTCGTTCATCAGCGATGAGCTGCGTCAGTTCCTGCTCAGCAAGGGCATCGCCTCGAGAAGGACGACCAGCTACAACCCCAGGGAAACGGGCAGGTGGAGAGGGAGAACGGGACGGTCTGGAAGGCCGTCCTGCTGGCCCGGCGGTCTAAAAATCACCCGGTCTCCCGCTGGCAGGAGGTCCTCCCCGACGCGCTCCACTCCATCCGGTCGCTCCTCTGCACCGCGACTAACGAGACCCCTCACGAACGTGTGTTTGCCTTCCCCAGGAAGTCCACGTCCGGGGTCTCACTCCCAACATGGCTGACAGTTCCTCGACCCGTCCTCCTCCTGAAGAATGTACGGACCCATAAGTCGGACCCCTTGGTCGAAAAAGTCCACCTCTTACATGCAAACCCGCAGCACACCTACGTGGCACACCTCGACGGGCGCCATGACACAGTCTCCCTCCGCGACCTGGCACCCGCTGGATCCCCACCCACGACACCTGACCTGACACCCCCCCCCCCCCCCCTCCCGATTGCCTCATTCACCCCTGCGCCACTCACCCTCCCCCCAGCGAGCCTCACCGCAGCCCCCACCCCAGCAGGGTCTGTCCTCCCACTGGTTCCACTCAGGTGGGACGAAGACGAGGACAACACGCTCCCGGACTCGCAGGTGACCAAGTCGGTGCCCACATCACCACCAGGACTGAGGCGATCGGAGGGGAGGGTCAGGGCCCCCAACAGACTTAACTTGTAATGTTTTCCACCACCCCCGCCGGATTCTTTTTTTAACAGGGGGTGAATGTAGTAGTCACCACTAGTGCCATATTATATGTATTACAGCACTGCCCGTATATTAAGGGTACATGGGTAAATCCCTGCCTGTTGGCTCTGCCCAGTGGGCGGTGTATAAAAGTGTGTGCTCTCCGACGCTGCAGCCATTCTGGTTCCAGCTACAGGAGGCACAACATCTTGCTCAATAAAGCCTCAATTGTTCCACTATTCTCGTCTTTGTGGTAATTGATAGTGCATCAACATGCACATCAAGATCACTTTAATCCTCGGTGCTTCCCAGGGCCCTGCCGTTTATCATGTGTTGCCTTGCCTTGTTTGTCCTTCCCGAGTGCATCACCTCATACTTATAGAACATAGAACAGTACAGCACAGAACAGGCCCTTCGGCCCTCGATGTTGCACCGAGCTTTGTCCGAAACCAAGATCAAGTATCCCACTCCCTGTCATTCTGGTGTGCTCCATGTGCCTATCCAATAACCGCTTGAAAGTTCCTAAAGTGTCCGACTCCACTATCACAGCAGGCATTCCATTCCACACCCTAACCACTCTCTGAGTAAAGAACCTACCTCTGACATCTCTCCTATATCTCCCACCCCGAACCTTATAGTTATGCCCACTTGTAACAGCTACACCCAACCGAGGAAATAGTCCACTCTATCTATCCTCCTCATCATCTTATAAACCTCTATTAAGTTGGCTCTCATCCTCCTCCGCTCCAAAGAGAAAAGCCTTAGCTCCCTCAACCTTACCTCATAAGACCTACCCTCCAAACCAGGCAGCATCCTGGTAAATCTCCTTTGCACCCTTTCCAATGCTTCCACATCCCTCCTGTAGTGAGGTGACCAGAACTGCACACAATACTCCAAGTGTGGTCTCACCAGGGTCATGTACAGTTGCAGCATAACCCCACGGCTCTTAAACTCAAGTCCCCTGTTAATAAACGCTAACACACTAGAGGCCTTCTTCACGGCTCTATCCACTTGAGTGGCAACCTTCAGAGATCTGTGGACATGAACCCCAAGATCTCTCTGTTCCTCCACATTCCTCAGAACCCTGCCGTTGACCCCGTAATCCGCATTCCAATTTGTCCGACCAAAATGAATCACCTCGCACTTATCAGGGTTAATAATCTGCCATTTTTCGGCCCAACTCTGCATCCTATCAATGTCTCTTTGAAGCCTATATCAGCCCTCCACTCATCCACTACTCCACCAATCTTGGTGTCATCAGAAAATTTACGGACCCACCCTTCAGCCCCTCCTCCGAGTCATTGATAAAAATCACTTATCTAGCTTGAATTCCATTTGCCACTGATAAGCCCATCTGACCAACCCATCTCTATCCTTCTGTCATCAAAGGCTATCCTCACTGTTTATCACCCCACCATTGTTCATATCATCTGCAAACTTACTGATCAACCCTCCTACATTTATATCTAAATGATTTATATAAACCCCAAAAAGCAAGGGCCTCAACACTGATCCCCGTGGCACCACACTGGACACAGGCTTCCAGTCAGAAAAACACTCCTCTACCATCACCTGCCACTCAGCCAATTTCAGATCCAATTTGCCAAATTTCCTTGGATCCCATGGGCTCTTACCTTCACTCTCAGTCTCCCATGTGGAACCTTATCAAAAGCCTTGTGAAGTCCAAGTAAACTACATCAAATGCATTTCACTCATCTACACACCTGGTCACCTATTCGAAAAATTCAATCAAGTTCGTTAGACATTGGATTGGATTGGATTTGTTTATTGTCACGTGGACCGAGGTACAGTGAAAAGTATTTTTCTGTGAGCAGCTCAAACAGATCATTTAGTACATGAAAATAAAATGAAATAAAAAGAAAATACATAATATGGCAACACAAGGTACACAATGTAAATACCATGGGCGGGACTCCCCCTACCCGGCGGGACGGAGTGGCGTGAACCACTCCGACGTCGGGCCGCCCCAAAGGTGCGGAATCCTCCGCACCTTCAGGGGCTAGGCCCGCCCCGGAGTGGTTGCCGCCCCATTGCCGGCGGGAAAGGGGCTTGGCACCACGCCAACTGCCGCCAAAGGGCCTCCGCCAGCCGGCGCAAGTTGCCGCATGCGCGGGAGCATGCTGGCGTCATCCCCGGGCATGCGCAGAGGGATTCACTTCCGCATCGGGAATGGCAGAGGACCACGACCTCCGGTGCGGAACAGTAGAGTGTCCCCACGCCACTGGCCCACCCATGGATCGGTGGGCCCCGACCGCAGGCCAGGCCACAGTGGGGGAACCTCCCGGGGCCAGATCCCCCCGCGACGCCCCAAGAACCCCGGAGCCCGCCCGTGCCGCCAGGTCCCGCCGGTAATTGACTTTGGCCCATCGCGGGCCGGAGAATTCGGTCAGCCCCGGGGCCCATTAAGTCGCGCCGGACCCCGCCATTCTCCGAGGCGGGCGGTGCGACTCACGTCGGGCCGGTTTTTGGGGGGCGGGAGAATTGGGAGGACAGCGGGGGTGGGATTCACGCCGACCCCTGCCGATTTTTTCACCCGGTTGGGGGTCGGAGAATCCCACCACATGACACCAGCATCAGGTGAACCATACAGGTGTGTAGTATTAATCAGGTCAGTCCAATTAGTACGTCACTCCCCTCCCCTTAACAGAACCATGCTGACTGTTCTTGATTAATCACTGCCTCTTCAAATGCAGATTAATTCTGTCCCGCAGAATTGCTTCCAATAGTTTCCTCACCACTGAGGTTAGACTGACTGGCCTGTGGTTTCCTGGATTATCCCTTCCTCCTTTCTATAATAATCGTACCACATTGGCTATTCTCCAATCCTCTGGCACCTCTCCGATGGCCAGAGAGGAAAATTATTGCCAATGCCCCTGCTATTTCCTCCCTTGCAACACTCAGCAGCCTAGGATACCGTTCATTTGGCCCTGGGTATTTCTCTACATTTAAGCCTGCCAGACCACTCAGAATGTCCTTTCTGTCTACATTAATTTCTTTTGTCATGAAACTTTGTGCAAAATCTGGGGAAAGCTCACCTGTGGTAATTACCAACACCACCCATGCGCAGTTAGGTCCTGTTTTTCGCTGTTACGACATAGTGACAATGTTGGCAGCCACCAGGAACAAATCATCATAGAATTGTCACAGAGAAGAAATTAGGCCATTCTGCCCATCATTCCTGGACCAGCTCTCCAAATGTGCAACGTGACTTAGTGTTGTTCCCTTTCCTTTCCCTGTCCCTCTGCAGATTGCTTCGATTCAAATAAGCACCCAATGGCCTCTTGAATATTTCAGTTGAACCTGCCTCCACCACACTTCCTGATAGTTCATTCCAGACTCGAACCACTCGCTGTGTGAAAATGTATCTTCTTACTTCACATTTGCTTCTTTTGCAAATCACTTTAAATCTGTTCCCTCTCATTCTTGATCTTTTATGAGTTGAGGCTGTTTCGCCCTGTCTACTCTGTCCAGCCCCCTCAAGATTCTGAACACTTCTGTCAAATCTCCTCTTTGCCACCTCCCCCAAACGGTGACAGTCCCAACTCTCCAATCTATCCTCATAACTGAAGTTTGTTGTCCCTGGAACTATTTTTGGAAACCTCTTCTGCACTCTCTCCAATGCGTTCACATCCTTTCTATAGTGTGGCGCCTAGAACTGCACAGAGAATTCCTGCTGAACTCGGACTAGTGTCCTGGATAGTTTCAGCAAAATCACCTTGCTCTTGTGCTCTATGTCGCTATTAATAGAGCCTTGAATACTATATACTTTATTATCTGCTCTCTCCACATGTCCTGCCTCGTTGAATGATCTAAGCACATATACAACCAAGTCCCTCTGCTCTTGCTCCCCCTCAAGAATTATGTCCCTTATTTTATATTGTCTGTCCATGTTCTTCCTACCAAAATGCAACACATCACACTTCTTCACATTGAACTTCGTCTGCCACCTATCTGCCCACTCCACCTACTTGTTTGTATTGTTTTGAAGATCTACAATTTATAATAATTCCAAGTTTCATGTCATCTGCAAACTTTGAAATTTTCCCATACACACCAAGGTTTAGCTCATTTATGTATCAGGAAAGCAAATGCCCAATACAGGCTCTACAACAAACCTTCCTCCAATCCAACAAATATCCAGTGACCATTACTCTCTGCTGTGTTTTAGGTGGTTTGATAATGTCTTATTGCTCTTGTTGTTTCTTTATTTTTAACTGGGTATCTCTATAACTGAATGGTTTCATTCAGTTTTTAAATGTGTCTTCAACATTTGAGGAGCTGACAACAAACTGTTCCTGATCTCTGGAGCTTATTTCCATATTGAACACAGCTGGCCGCACACAACCCAATCCATTTGCTGGTTGTGCCTTGGTTCTTAATTGTCCCATTATTATATTCGGATAGGTTATCCAGAAATATCACTCGCTTCTGTGTCAAACTGAATGCAGCCTCAGAATCATATCTAACTAATAATTTGAGACAGAAAATGTATTCCAGATTTTGTACCAGTATGGACTATAGATTTATTTTTTATTTTATCGAAAACATGAAGATGTTAAAGAAACCCAAATACCTTCACAATCCATGCATACTTTATTACTATCCATTAGCATTAACAAATTAAATTATTTGATTACTATAAGATGTTGCAACATCGGTTTACATCCTCTTCACCAAGATTTTCCCTTTAGATTCGTTGTTTATTTAAAAAATCTATTGGAATAAAGTCTAAAAGGACAAGACATCAAACAGGTGCAATTTTTGTGTTTTTTCTTACTGAATTAATACAAGTTATTATTGGGCAGGTAATGCAGAAAAGAGGAAAAGTTTGTGCAAATTCCCAAAATATGGTCATTGAAGAATGAAGGATTATTAACCAATTGTCTGAATCCTGGGTTTATAAAATCCAAGAACTGCATCACTTCTCCACTGTTTCTCCACTCAGAACTACATTTCAATATTTCAATACCATTTTTAAGATGGAACGTTTCAAAGGTATAATTTCTCCACTGTTAACCTTCAAACGAGGATGAATATTAAGATTGTATTTCATCTCTGCAATCTTTTAAAAGGCAATACTGGAACATTGAAGCACTTTTTTTCAGAAACATGGCAAATGGTGATGTGAAGCACGAAGCAAATTACATGCATATTATAGATGTGGCAATGAAACATCTATTCAAACGTCGAAGAAGAATTTGTAATCTGAGGAACTACTTCAGTTACATGGGCAGTCTGTCAAAACTAAAGAATAAACAAAGGGAATAAGATCGAGCAAGCAGCCTGAAACACAGCCGTGATGATTTGAGCAGCTCCATCTTTGTTCCTGGCCATTGCCGACTCAGACTGGAACAGCAAAACGGTTCAACTCTTAAACATTATATTATATCACTTCCAGATAATTCAAAATATATTATTGCAGCTAATTTTGTATTTTGGGAACGATAATAGTTTGTGATATTTATTACGCTGACTTATGAGCAAAGAAAATACAATATCCTAATGTTTCTACAACAGTTGATTTCATTTCCAATTGCCGGCCAGGATTGGATTTGTCCTTTGATGGTGGATGTCAAGATGAACCACATTTGACTGGGATGAAGTTGTCTTTATTAGAATTAGAAACTGGTGAGATTCCTCAAGGGGTGGAGGGAGTGGCCATTGGGAATTCTGATTCTCAGAACTGGAGCCCAGTGTTTGTCCCTCTGAATTGTTGCTGAAGTTGCAGCTGGTCAGCGCGCCGCCATCTGGCTGCACAAAGTCCTTTCTCCAGAATCAAACATGGGAAATAGTTTTAATCGGACACATAGAACATAGAACATAGAAAAATACAGCACAGAACAGGCCCTTTGGCCCACGATGTTGTGCCGAACCTTTGTCCTAGATTAATCATAGATTATCATAGAATTTACAGTGTAGAAGGAGGCCATTCGGTCCATTGAGTCTGCACCGGCTCTTGGAAAGAGCACCCCACCCAAGGTCAACACCTCAACCCAACACTAAGGGCAATTTTGGACACTAAGGGCAATTTATCATGGCCAATATACCTAACCTGCACATCTTTGGACTGTGGGAGGAAACCAGAGCACCCGGTGGAAACCCACGAACACACGGGGAGGATGTGCAGACTCCGCACAGACAGTGACCAAAGCCAGAATCGAACCTGGGACCCTGGAGCAGTGAAGCAATTGTGCTATCCACAATGCTACCGTGCTGCCCGTAAGAACAAATTAATCTACACTATATCATTCTACCGTAATCCATGTACCCATCCAATAGCTGCTTGAAGGTCCCTAATGTTTCCGACTCAACTACTTCCACAGGCAGTGCATTCCATGCCCCCACTACTCTCTGGGTAAAGAACCTACCTCTGACATCCCCCCTATATCTTAAATTCACCTTAAATGTATGTCCCCTTGTAATGGTTTGTTCCACCTGGGGAAAAAGTCTCTGACTGTCTACTCTATCTATTCCCCTGATCATCTTATAAACCTCTATCAAGTCGCCCCTCATCCTCTCCGTTCTAATGAGAAAAGGCCGAGCACCCTCACCCTTTCCTCGTAAGACCTACTCTCCATTCCAGGCAACATCCTGGTAAATCTCCTTTGCACCTTTTCCAAAGCTTCCACATCCTTTCTAAAATGAGGCGACCAGAACTGATCACAGTACTCCAACTGTGTCCTTACCAAAGTTATGTACAGCTGCATCATCACCTCACGGCTCTTAAATTCAATCCCTCTGTTAATGAATGTTAGCACACAATAAGCTTTCTTCACAGCTCTGTCAACTTGAATGGCAACTTTCAAAGATGTATGAACATAGACCCCAAGATCTCTCTGCTCCTCCACATTGCCAAGAACTCTACCGTTAACCCTGTATTCCGCATTTATATTTGTCCTTCCAAAATGGACAACCTCACACTTTTCAGGGTTAAACTCCATCTGCCACTTCTCAGCCCAGCTCTGCATCCTATCTATGTCTCTTTGCAGCCGACAACAGCCCTCCTCACTATCCACAACTCCACCAATCTTCGTATCGTCTGCAAATTTACTGACCCACCCTTCAACTCCCTCATCCAAGTCATTCATGAAAATCACAAACAGCAGAGGACCCAGAACTGATCCCTGCGGTACACCACCGGTAACTGGGCTCCAGGCTGAATATTTGCCATCCACCACCACTCTCTGACTTCTATCGGTTAGCCAGTTCGTTATCCAACTGGCCAAATTTCCCACTATCCCATGCCTCCTTACTTTCTGCATGAGCCTACAATGGGGAACCTCATCAAATGCCTTACTAAAATCCATGTACACTACATCCACTGCTTTACCTTCATCCACATGCTTGGTGACCTCCTCAAAGAATTCAATAAGACTTGTAACCAAGACCTACCCCTCACAAATCCGTGCTGACTATCCCTAATCAAGCAGTGTCTTTCCAGATGCTCAGAAATCCTATCCTTCAGTACCCTTTCCATTACTTTGCCTACCACCGAAGTAAGACTAACTGGCCTGTAATTCCCAGGGTTATCCCTAGTCCCTTTTTTGAACAGGGCCATGACATTCGCCACTCTCCAATCCCCTGGTACCACCCCTGTTGACAGTGAGGACGAAAAGATCATTGCCAATGGCCCTGCAATTTCATCTCTTGCTTCCAATAGAATCCTTGGATATATCCCGTAAGGGCCGGGGGACTTGTCTATCCTCAAGTTTTTCAAAATGCCCAACACATCTTCCTTCCTAACAAGTATTTCCTCGAGCTTACCAGTCTGTTTCACACTGTCCTCTCCAACAATATGGCCCCTCTCATTTGTAAATACTGAAGAAAAGTACTCGTTCAAGACCTCTCCTATCTCTTCAGACTCAATACACAATCTCCCGCTACTGTCCTTGATCGGACCTAGCCTCGCTCTAGTCATTCTCATATTTCTCACATATGTGTAAAAGGCCTTGGGGTTTTCCTTGATCCTACCCGCCAAAGATTGTTCATGCCCTCTCTTAGCTCTCCTAATCCCTTTCTTCAGTTCCCTCCTGGCTATCTTGTATCCCTCCAGTGCCCTGTCTGAACCTTGTTTCCTCAGCCTTACATAAGTCTCTTTTTTCCTCTTAACAAGACATTCAACCTCTCTTGTCAACCATGGTCCCCTCACTCGACACGGTTGAAGTTTTCTTTTTGCTGGAACTTGAAACTCTATTTCCTTTGTGATTTTAGTTGTGATAAATCAGATGAGCAAATTAGAAATGATCACTGGATGCAATAAAAAACAAAATATCAAATGCTAGTACTTTGTCTCTTGCAAGGAATTCAACCACATTAAAACAATCAGAATTTTGTTGATAAAAATAAGGTGAAACGGCAAAATTCTGTTGATAAATATGCGGTGCAGCTTGTAAATGTAGTGTGCATTAATGAGAAAATTACACTTGAGTCTTTAAGTTTTGGCTATGGCTCTAATTTAAACCTGATTGAGAATGATGAGAATGTATCAATCTGGTTGCTGACAATTGTCTGTCTCTCTCTCCAATCAGCAATGGTGTGGGGATGGTGATGTCAGTGCCGCATACGCAGAGGTACTGGCGGACTGGGCTCTGGGGAGTGAGGTCAGTCAATGTCCACGGCAACGCATGCGCTGACCTTCCTGCTGACCTCTGTCCCACGATCTTGTGTTGGCGGGAGACACGTGATGAAATTGAATTACACAGAGACAGAAATTTACACTTAATCATTGAATAAATGGGCTTTTATTAACGAACATTGTCCATCATCACTGATACTATTTTTAAAAATATATATTTTATTACAAACATGTATCAAAACAGGGTAGAGCGAATAAACACTCCGGGAAACATACTTCCCGGCAATCAACTATACTGTCTGGCCAGAATTTTCCCCTTTTTCACCCTCCTCCCCTTTCCCCCCCGCCCCACTCCCCCCCCCCCCCTCCGCCCCGCCCCCCCACCCCTTCAACGAACTGTCCCTCAAACACGGTCACAAACATCCCCCATCTTTCCTCAAACCCCACTGAAGAGCCCCTTACCTCATACTTGATCTTCTCTAACCACAGGAAGTCGTACAGGTCACCCAACTTAGCCACTGCCCCTGGTGGCGATGCCGACCACCACTCCAGCAAAATCCACCGGCGTGCAATCAGAGAGGCCACGACATCGGCCTTCCTCCTCTTCATGTGCTCAGGCTTCTCTGAAACCCCAAATATCGCCACCAAAGGGTCCTGGTCCACCTCCTCCTCCACGATCCTGGCGTAGACCATAAACACTACCGCCCAGAATCTTCCCAATTTTCCGCACCCCAAAAACATGTGTGCGTAATTCACTGGCCCACGCCCACACCTCTCACATTCATCTGCTACCCCTTAAAAGAACGCACTCATTCTTGCCCGAGTCATATGCACCTTGTACCCCACCTTAAACTGCATCAGGCTCAACCTGTTTATCCTACGCAGTGCCTCACTCCATATTCCCCAATTGATCTCCATTCCCAACACGGCTTCCCATTTCTGCTTGATCTTCACCACCAGCTCGCCTCCCTGCTCCCCCAGCCACTTGTATATATCCCCAATTCTTCCCTCCCCTTCCACATATGAAAGCAGCAGAAGCTCCAGCAGGGTGTATCCCACCAACCTCGGGAACCCCTTCCAGACCTTCCGCGCAAAGTCCCTCACCTGCAGATTTCTGAACTCACTCCCCCTCAACCGCTCTACCCTCTCCCTCAGCTCCTCCAGACTGGCGAACCCTTCCTCCAAATACAGTTCTCTCACCTTGAACAGCCCCACTTCCCTCCACCTCCTGATAAACTATCCATCCCTCCCCCACCCCCGGCTCAAACCCATGATTCTCACACAGCGGCGTTAGCACCAACATTCCTTCCACCCTAAAATGCCTCCTCAACTGTTTCTATATCTTCACCGTGGACTGCACCACCGGGCTCCCTGAATACTTATTCGGAGTCATTGGCAATGCTGCTGTCACCATAGCCCTCAAACTAGACCCCTTACAAGATTCCTCCTCCATCCTAACCCACTCTACCCCCTCTCCTTGCCACGATCACCGCACCTTGTCCACATTTGCCGCCTAATAATAATGAAGCAACTTCGGCAACACCAACCCCCCCCTGCTGCCTCTGCCTCTGGAGCAGAGTCCTCCCCACCCTCTGCACCTTCCCCGCCCATACAAAGTTCGAAATGATTATGTCCACTTTCTGAAAAAAGGACTTTGGTATAAACAACGGCAGAGCCTGAAAGATAAACAAGTACCTCGGCAGAATATTTGTTTCCACCACTTGGACCCTCCGCGCCAACACTAATTGCAGTGCATCCCACCTCTAAGATCCTCCCTGGCCTCCTCCACCAGCTTTGTTAAGTTCCAATTATGGAGTCCTATCCATTCCCTCGCTTCCTGAATGCCTCTATGTCCAGCGCAAACAGCAGAGGCGACAGCGGGCACTCCTGCCTCGTACCCCTCTTTAAGTCAAAGCTTCATGAGCTCATATCATTCATCCCCACACTCGCCCTTGGTGCCACATACAGCAACCGCATCCATGCCACAAATCTCAGCCCAAACCTTCCCAAAACCTTGAACAAGTATCGCCACTCCACCCGATCAAATGTCTTCTCCGCATCCATGGACACCACCACCAGAGCCCCCGACGGATTCATCACTACATTCAACAGCCGTCTTATATTACTCACGAGCTGCCTGCCCTTCATGAAACCTGTTTGATCTTCTGCAACCACCCCCGGGAAATAATCTTCCATCCTCCCCACCAACAACTTAGCCAATACTTTCACGTCCGTGTTCAATAGTGATGTGGGCCTATATGACCCACATTCCAGCGGGTCATTCTCCTTTTTTGGGATTAGTGTGAATACTGCCTGCTTCATCGTCTCCGGCAACTCCCCCTTCTCCAGTGCTTCATTAAACGCCCCCAACAGATGTGGTGCCAGGTCCGCCGCAAATTTCTTATAACATTCTGCCAGGTACGCATCCGGCCCAGGGGCCTTCCCCGACTTCATACCCCTGATACTATCCAGCACCTCCCTCAGCCCCAGGGGCTCCTCCAACGCCTGACTCTTTGCTTCCTCCACCTGGGGAAATTCCAGCTCATCCAGAAACCACCCCATGTCCCCCTCCTCTCCTTCTGGGTCTGCCTCGTAAAGTCCCTGGTAGTACTCACTGAGTGCCTTGTTTATCTTCCCTGGGTCTGACACCACATCCTCAGCCCTAGTCCGTATCTTCAATATTTCCATGGACGCAGCCTGCATCTGTAACTGCTCGCTTTCTCCCCATATTCATAATGCCCCCTCTTGCCCTACACAGTTGCCCTGCCGCCCTCCCCATTGTCAGCCTGTCAAACTGCCCCTGCAACTTTGTCCTCCTCGCCAATCTCTCCACGGTGGGCACCCTCGAATATTCCCTGTCCACCTCCACTATCTCTCTCACGAGATGGTCATGTTCCTCCCTCCTTTCCCTATCCGCATGATCCTTAAACAAAATAATTTCCACCCGGACCACTGCCTTCAGTGCTTCCCAAAAAATGGCCATGGACACCTCCACATTCTGATTCAACTCCACATACTCCTTGCCATTCATACCCTATCCATCGACCTGAAGCTCGACCTATCCACCCTCAACTCTCGGACACAGTGAAAATCTCTTCCCATGACCAACTGGTGCAGGGCCAAATCCAGGATCGCTGCCAGCAACCCCCTCATAAAACCCACATCATCTCAATTTGGAGCATACATATTTACCAACACCACCAGTGCCCCTTCCAATACCCCACTCACAATCACATATCTCCCACCCGGATCCCTCACCTCCTTCACATTCGCAAATCCCATGTTTTTGCTCATTAAAATCACCACTCCCCTTGATTTTGAACCAAACCCTGAGTGATAAACCTGCCCAACCCACTGCTTCCTTAACCTAACCTGGAACTTCACATGGAGGTGCGTCTCCTGCAGAAAGACCACCCCCGCTTTCAAACTCCTGAGGTGCACAAACACCCGCGACCTTTAAACCGGCCCATTCAGTCTCCGGACATTCCATGTTACCAGCCGTACTGGAGGCTTATGCCTCCAAACCCCTCTACCATCCGTCATCTTCCCCACTTAACTGCCGCTCCTTTAATTCCACCCTATACCTAGCACATCCCAGATGGCCCCTTTCTCCAGCGCTGACTGTGTCATCTCTCACCCCCTGCCACGTCGCAACAACCTTGATAAGGTGCCTCACGGGAGACTGCTGAGTAAAATAAGGGCCCATGGTATTCGAGGCAAGGTACTAACATGGATTGACGATTGGCTGTCAGGCAGAAGGCAGAGAGTTGAGATAAAAGGTTGTTTTTTGGAATGGCAACCGGTGACGAGTGGTGTCCCGCAGGGTTCAGTGTTGGGGCCACAGCTGTTCTCTTTATATATTAACGATCTAGATGACGGGACTGGGGACATTCTGGCTAAGTTTGCCGATGATACAAAGATAGGTGGAGGGGCAGGTAGTATGGATGAGGTGGGGAGGCTGCAAACAGATTCAGACAGTTTAGGAGAGTGGTCCAAGAAATAGCTGATGAAATTCAACGTGGGCAAGTGCGAGGTCTTGCACTTTGGTTAAATGAATAGAGGCATGGACTATTTTCTAAACGGTGACAAAATTCATAATGCTGAAGTGCAAAGGGACTTGGGAGTCCTAGTCCAGGATTCTCTAAAGGTAAACTTGCAGGTTGAGTCCGTAATTAAGAAAGCAAATGCAATGTTGTCATTTATCTCAAGAGGCTTGGAATATAAAAGCAGGGATGTACTTCTGAAGCTTTATAAAACATTAGTTAGGCCCCATTTAGAATACTGTGAGCAATTTTGGGCCCCACACCTCAGGAAGGACATACTGGCACTGGAGCGGGTCCAGCGGAGATTCACACGGATGATCCCAGGAATGGTAGGCCTAACATACGATGAACGTCTGAGGATCCTGTGATTATATTCATTGGAGTTTAGGAGGTTGAGGGGAGATCTAATAGAAACTTACAAGATAATGAATGGCTTAGATAGGGTGGACATAGGGAAGTTGTTTCTATTAGCAGGGGAGACTAGGACCCGGGAGCACAGCCTTAGAATAAAAGGGAGTCACTTTAGAACAGAGATGAGGAGAAATTTCTTCAGCCAGAGAGAGGTGGGTCTGTGGAATTCGTTGCCACAGAGGGTGGTGGAGGCTGGGACGTTGAGTGTCTTTAAGACAGAAGTTGATAAATTAATGATTTTTCGAGGAATTAAGGGCTATGGAGAGAGAGCAGGTAAATGGAGTTGAAATCAGCCATGATTGAATGGTGGAGTGGACTCGATGGGCCGAATAGCCTTACTTCCGCTCCTATGTCTTATGGTCTAACAACCTCCCCCCCACCCCGCCCACGGCCACCCCTCTCGGCCTTCTCCTTCATCACCTCAGTTCCGTTCACCAGCATTAGCTGCTAGCATGGCAGCCCCTGCCCAAAGACACCTCCCAATGACCTCCTCTATCCCCCCCCCCCACTCTTCAGCTCAAGACGGAAGGCTCCCTTTTGACCTTCCCTCCCCCACCCAAACAAGGACTTCTCCTGAACTCCAGGCAGCCTTGTCCAAAAGCAAACAGACAAATGTTATACATAAAGTTTCCACCCCTTACAATCCCAACAGTAAACAGCGAAACCCTCCCCCCCCAAAAAAAGCAAATATCTCCCAATCCCTACCCCCACTTAAAACATGCTCCCAACCAGTACATAGTGCCAGCACCCCGGTTCCCAAGCATTGTCCACTCAGTTCTTCCACAGTTTATGCTCCTTAATGAAGTCTTCGGCCCTTTCTATGGTCTCCAAATAAAACTCCCGGCATCCGAAAGTCACCCATAATTATGCCGGTAGAGCACCCCAAACCTGATTTGCCGCTGGTACAGCACCGCCTTGACCTTGTTGAAGCTGCCCGGCGCTTTGCCAACTCGGCTCCGATGTCCTGCTAAATTCGGACCATATTCCCGTCCCAGACACAGGTATGCTTCTCCCTGGTCCATCGCAGAATCTGCTATTTCTCCACCAATTTGTGGGGTCTCACGATCACCACCCACAGCAGCTCCCCAGCTCTAGGCTTCTCCCTCAGGGACCTATGTGCTCGGTCCACTTCAGGCACCTTATCTAGCACCCCTTCTGCCACCAGCCCCGCCAGCATCTTCGACACGTACCTCGTGGCGCTCACACCTTCCACTCCTTCAGGCAGGCCCACTATTCGCAGGTTCTGCCTTCTCGAGGTATTCTCCTTTGCCTTGAATGTTTTACAGAGGTCTCCGAGGAGCCCCACCACCGCCTCCAGAGTCACTATACGATCACTGTGGTCCAAGATCACTCCTTTGATCTCCTGAATCTGTGAACCCTGCACCTCCAAACACTTCTCAACCTGTTCCAAAGAACTGTTCAGGGATGCCACCGCTCCTTCGATGGTCTTTGCGATCCTCCCGCATTTCATTCCTCTGCTGCCAGAAGTCCGCCTTAATAAAAGCAATCAGTTGCTCCATGTGGGGCCTTCTAGCTTACATCAGCCCTGCCCCCTCCTGTATGTTTACAGTAGCTGCTGCAGCAGCACAAACCTGCTCCAACTCTTCAGCCAAATCTCTCACTGTATTCCGCCGGGTTTCATAACCAGCAGACATACCACTCTGAGGGAAACTACTCCTCCAACATTCACCTACCCCTTTTCATTAAAATTCCACCCAGTATCGGGTAAAAAGAGCTCTTTTGTGCCTACAAGTAGGAGACGCCCTGAGTGTGGCCACACACTCCATGGCCAACACCGGAAGTCATCACTGACATTATTAATGAGCAGCAATGTCTGCACATTGAGTAGAGGGAAGGAGCTGTTATAACAAATCACGATAGGACAAGCAGACAAATGGATTGATTGCAAAAGGAGGCCATTTGTCCCATCGAGTCTGTACCGATCTTCTGAAAGAGCGCTCTACCTGTGCCCAATCCCCGACCCTATCCCTGCAATCTCATAACGTGACCTACTGCACATCTTTTGGGAGCCAAGGGGAAATTTAGCATGGCTAATCCACCTAACCTGCACACCTTTGGACTGTGGGAGGAATCCGAAGCACCAGGAGGAAACCCACGCAGACACGGGGAGAACGTGCAGACTCCACACAGTCATCAAAGCCAAAATTGAATCTGTGTCCCTGGCTCTGTGAAGTAAGCACTACTATGCCACTGTGGGGTTTGTTTTGGTAGTTGTGAAGGCTTGTGGCTGAGCATCTGTGTGTGAAGATAATTTAATGTAGCTTGGGACAGCGGGCCTTTAGCGTTAAAGAATTTAAGGGGGTCTAGGTGTGAAAGGCAGGAAATTGGAGTAAATATAACCAAGTTTGAATCTTCTATAAGTGAATAAAACAGGAGTAGAAATTAGCATCAGGAGATAAAGAAGATTTGCTTTGTTCAGTTGTTGAATTACAAAGGAGGGCAATGGGGTTTACAGCTTGGAGAATGGCATAAATAAAGAAGGCAAATTTATTAACGTTTATTTTCCCTAACGTGGTGGCAATCTGGAAAACAAAAGTATTTTAGATTCTGGGAAAGGTATATTTCAAGGAAGGAGAAGAACAATGGAATCAATATGAAAGAAGGTGCAAAGTAATGAAGGAGAGTGACTTTGAGTTTACAGGCTGGCTTGAAGGATGTCCTGAGGTGTGATCAGTGCTCGAAGAGAACTGCGAGAAAGCAAATTGAAACAGCTTCAGCCAACTCCGAAAAATGTTTGCTATTTCAGAAAGTAAGGATTTGTTTTAAAGTTTCTTGAACTGCCACAGCAGGGATGGAGGGAGATAGAAGCCCGGTGACATACCTCTCTGAGGGCAATAAATGTTTGACTTGTGTTAATATTTCTGATAGGGTCTGTTGCCTCAAGTGATATATATATGTGTGTCTAAATAGATAAGAAATTATTTTGGGGGATTGTTCTGCACTGGGCAGAGTCGGGGCACAGTGGTATCACAGTGCCAGGGACTCCGGTACACTTCCAGCCTTGGGTGACTGTCTCTGGAGATTGCACATTCTCCTCATGTCTGTGTGGGTTTCCTCTGGGTTCTCTAGTTGCTTCCCACAGTCCAAAGATGTGCAGGTTAGATGGATGCTACGATTGCCCCTTAGTGTCGAGGGATTTGCAGGTTAGTTGCAGTTGAGGGGATAGGGTCGGGGAATGGGCCAATCTAGGGTGCTTTTTCAGAGGGTCAGTGCAGACTCAATGGGCTGAATGGGTTCCTTCTGCACTGTAGGGATACTATGGTCTTACGACCAATGTTAACTGTAAATGTAATCTTGTATGTTTAACATTTCTTTTGTTGATAAATGTTTGAGTTTAATATTTACAGTCTCCAAAGTGTTGCTACACTATGTGGATTCTGACTTTATTACACATAACTTCTTGTAGTCAATATACAAAGGAAAGGTGTTGTGATAGCTTGCCAGGTGTTACTTTGTGATTTGGTTCGCCCGGTATTAATACAGGCACTGAAATGATCTGAAATAAATACTGTTTTCAATTAAGGTTGCAGGAGTCGCACCTTAGAGTAACGGACCAGGTTAGACTGAGGAAAGGCTGGGTCAGTCAGGTCTTTCACTCGGGACTACATTCAAAGACGAGAGGGGTTGCGATCCTGATCAATAAGCGGGTGGTGTTTGAGGTGGGTAGAATAGTCTCACGACGTGGGAGGTTGGGACATTATGGTCAGTGGGAAGCTAGAGGAGGTGCAAGTGGTATTAGTAAATGTGTATGTGCCAAATTGGGATGATGTGGAGTTTATAAAGAGGATGCTGGGGGAGATACCGGACGTGGACTCGCACAGGTTGGTCATGGGAGGGGACTTCAACACAGTTATGAACCCTAGTTTGGACCGGTCAAGCTCGAAAATAGTCGGGTGCCAGCAATGCCAAAGGAACTGAAAGGGTTCATGGAGCTGTTGGGGGGGTGGGGGTGGATCCATGGAGATTTGGGCAGCCGCGGGTGAAGGAGTTCCCCTTCTACTCACACGTGCATAAAGTGTACTCGCGGATCGATTCCTTCATTTTGAGCAGGGCCTTACTGATGGGGGTGGTGGACATGGGGTACTCGGCGATCACAATCTCAGACCATGCTCCGCACTGTGTTGACCTGCAGGTTAGTAAAGACAGTAACCAGCGCCCGCACTGGAGGTTGGATGTGGGACTTTTGACGGATGAAGGGGTGTGCGAGCGGCTGAGGAAATGTATTCAAAGCTACCTGCAGGTCAATGACACGGGGGAAATTTCAGCAGCGATGGTGTGGGAAGCACTGAAGGCGGTGGTCAGGGGGAGCTGATCTCAATCCGGGCCCATTGGGAGAAGGGGGACAGGGCAGAGACGGACCGACTGTTACAGGAGATACTACAGATCGACAGGAGGTATGCAGAGAACCCAGAGGCAGGGCTTTTAAGGGAACGGCAGAGGTTAAAGGCGGAGTTTAGCTTGCTGACCACAGGGAGGGCGGTGGAGCAGCTGAGAAAGGCGAGGGGGACGATCTATGAACATGGAGAGAAGGTCAGCAGAATGCTTGCACAGCAGCTTAGGAAGAGGGAGGCAGCTAGGGAGATAGGGAAAGTAAAGGGTGGAGATGGGAACGTGGTTGGTGATTCAGTAGGGGTGAATAAGGCGTTTAGGGATTTCTACAGCAGGGTGTACAGGTCGGAACCCCCTACGGGGCCGGAGGGGATGAGGCCCTTCTTGGAGGGGCTGAATTTCCCAAAGGTGGATGGGGAGCGGGTAGAAGGGCTGGGGGCTCCGATCGGGTTGGAAGAGACAGTGGAGGGTCTGAAGGCCATGCAGTCGGGTAAAGCCTCGGGGCAGGACGGGTACCCAGTGGAGTTCTATAAAAGGTTCTCTGGGATATTGGGGCCGGTGTTCATGAGAATGTTCAATGAGGCAAGGGAAAGAGGGGTGTTGCCCCCGACGATGTCACAGGCAATGATTTAGCTGATTCTTAAGCCGGACAAGAACCTGGAGCTGTGTGGGTCCTACAGGCCGATCTCCCTGTTGAATGTAGATGCCAAGCTGCTGGCCAAAATCTTGTCCTCCAGGATGGAGGATTGTGTTCCGGACGTTACTGGGAGGACTAGACGGGGTTTGTTAAGGGCACGCAGTTGGTGGCCAATGTAAGCAGGCTGTTAAATGTGATCATGATGCCCCCGGAAGGTAGGGAGGTGGAGGTAGTGATTGCAATGGATGCAGAAAAAGCTTTTGATTGGGTAGAATGGGACTATCTGTGGGAGATACTGGGACGGTTCGGATTTGGGCGGGGCTTTATTGACTGGGTCAGGATACTGTATCATGCTCCTGTGGCAAGCGTACGGATGAATAACACAACATCGGACTATTTTAGACTGCACCGGGGTACGAGACAGGGATGCCCCCTGTCCCCACTGTTGTTTGCACTGGCTAGAGAGCCATTGGCAATTGCTCTGAGAGCCTCGAGGGGCTGGAGAGAACTGGTCTGGGGGGGGGGGGGGGGGGGGGGAAGGGGGGGGTCGTGTGGAACACAGGGTTTCGCTCTATGTGGATGACCTGCTTCTGTACGTTTCGGACCCAATAGAGGGGATGGAAGAAATCATGAGGGTTCTCAGGGAACTTGGCCTGTTTTCAGGGTATAAGCTTAATATGGGAAAGAGTGAGATGTTTGTGGTCCAGGCGAGGGGATGGGTGAGGCAACTGGGAGAGCTGCGGTTTAGGTTAGTAGAGGGAAGCTTTTGGTACCTAGGCATTCAAGTGGCGTGGGAATGGGACCAGCTGCATAAATTAAATCTGGCCCGGCTGGCGGACAAAATGAAGGATGATTTTCGGAGATGGGACGCGCTTCCGTTGTCTCTGGCTGGGAGGGTGCAAACGGTCAAGATGATGGTCTTCCCGAGATTCCTATTTGTATTTCAGTGTCTCCCCATCTTTATTCTGCAGTCCTTTTTTAAGCGGGTCAATAGAGTGATCACGGGCTTCGCTTGGGTGGGCAACACCCTGCGAGTAAGGAAGGTAATGCTTGAGCAGAGTCGGGGAGAGGACGGGCTGCCGCTGCCAAATTTTAGCAACTATTACTGGGCGGCTAATATAGCCATGATCAGGAAGTGGGTGGTGGGGCAGGGGTCAGCATGGAAGGGCACCAATTTGGGGGCATTGGTAACTGCCGTATCTGCCATTCCCGCCAGCACGGTACTCCACCAGTCCAGTGGTGGTGGCAGCCCTAAGAGTCTGGGGCCAGTGGAGGCGGCATGTGGGAGCAGTGGGAGCATCGGTCTGGGCCCAAATCTGTGATAATCACCGGTTTGCCCTGGGGAGTATGGACCGGGGGCGGGGCGGAGGGGGAGTTCCGGTTATGGCAGAGAGCGGGGATTGAGAGGATGGGGGATATGTTCATAGAGGGGAGCTTTCCGAGTATGAGGGCATTGGAGGAAAAGTTTGGTTGGCGAGGGGAAACAAATTCAGGTATCTGCTGGTGCGGGACTTCCTTCGTAAACAGGAAGTCCTTCCCGCTCCTACCACTAAGGGGGATTCAGGACAGGGTAGTTTCCAGAGGGTGGATAGGGGAAGGGAGCATCTCGGACATTTATAAGGAGCTTATGAGGTCGGAGGAGACGCAGACCGAAGAGCTGAAGCATAAGTGGGAGGAGGTGCTAGGAGGTGAGATCGAGGATGGTCTATGGGCAGACGCGTTGAGTAGAGTCAACGCATCCCCACCATGTGCCAGGCTCAGCCTGATACAATTTAAGGTTGTTCACCGGGCTCACATGACAGTGGCCCGGATGAGCAGATTCTTTCGGGTGGAGGACAGGTGCGCAAAATGTGCGGGAGGACCGGCGAACCATGTCCACATGTTTTGGACATGTCCAAAGCTTAGGGGATTTTGGCAGGGGTTTGCAGATGTCATGTCCACGGTGTTATAAACAAGGGTGGCGCTGAGTCCAGAGGTGGCGATTTTCGGGGTGTCAGAAGACCCGGGAATCCAGGAGGAGAAAGAGGCAGAGATTCTGGCCTTTGCTTCCCTGGTGGCCTGGAGACGGATACTATTAGCATGGAGGGACTCAAAGTCCCCGAAGTCGGAGACCTGGCTAACTGACATGGCTAGCTTTCTCTGTTTGGAGAAAATCAAGTTCGCCTTGAGAGGGTCACTGTTAGGGTTCACCCGGCAACCGTTCTTTGACTTCTTTGCGGGAAATTAATCGTCAGCAGACTGGGGGGGGGGGGGGGGGTGGTTTAGATTAGAGTAGGGGGTCAATAAGGGACGGACCTGTATGAGAGGTAAATGGCTTTTGCATGATGTTCATGGTTTATGTATATTGTGTATTTTGTTGTTGCTCCTATACCAAAAATACCTCAATAAAATGTTTATTAAAAAAAATACTATTTTCAATGTTTTATTCAATAGATCAATGAAATATTTTCATATAAATGGTGGAGTAAATGACTGTCTAGTTATTTCAACACAAATAAACATGGTGATTAATGTAAATAAATTGAAGTTTATATCGAGAAACACATATTCAGCTTGTCCACACAGGAGATTTTAATGGATATTTTCTCAGAATATTTCCTGCAGATCTGTGGCACTCCTCAGGGTATCACATTGTGGTTTTGGGGCTGAATTTTACCTGAAAAGAAAATATATGAATTGTGAGTGTGAGGGAAATGTTCGCTGTGGCTCAGATTGTAGCACAATCCCCTCTCATTATCGAGGTTCAACTCCCAGCCCGAGAACTGAGTAAAATGATCAAGACTGGCACTCCAGTGTAGTACTGATGAAGTGCTACATTGCCAAAAGTGCCGAATGAGTCAAACTCTCACTGCTAGGCTGTAAATTTCCCCATGGGACTATTTAGAAAAACAAATAAGGTCTCAGAGAGCTCCTCCCGGTGTTTTAGACGATAGAGCGATTGTACTCAAACACCCTTCACTCAAGCATCCTGTAAACGGCACGTGGCACAATGGTTAGCGCGACTGCCTCACAGCGCCAGGGACTCGGGACAATTGCGGCCGTGGCTGACTCTTTGGAGTTCGTACTCCCTGTGTCTGTGTGAGTTTCCTCCAGGGTTCCGATTTCCTCCCAAAGTCCAAAAATGTGCAGATCAGGTGGGGTGACTGGAATAGGCTGGGCGAGTGGTCCAAGTAGGGTGCTTTTTCCGAAGGTCGTTA
Source organism: Scyliorhinus torazame (assembly GCF_047496885.1). Classification (NCBI taxonomy): domain Eukaryota; kingdom Metazoa; phylum Chordata; class Chondrichthyes; order Carcharhiniformes; family Scyliorhinidae; genus Scyliorhinus; species Scyliorhinus torazame. Next base: position 63,897,123 of record NC_092724.1, on the reverse strand, counting down.
CAGACTCGGTGGACCGAATGGCCTCCTTCTGCACTGTAGGAATCCTATGTTAAGCGAAAAATCTATTCAATTAGCACCTCCCTGCTCAGCGATTTGCTCTGAAAATATCGGATGGCCCGTGTCCTTAATGGGAACAGTGACCTCATTACAAACAGTAAGTTAATGTTTACAAGGTGTCTTCAGGCGTAAGAGTCGTAAATTGCAGCAAAATACAAGTCTTTGTTGTGTTTCCTTTTGGTTAAAACAATTCTAATAGTCACACAGACAAATCAAAGGGAATCCTATTTCCATTACCCATAATGTTCCCATCTCAAATAACCATTTAACTCAAGAGTAAAAAGCACATGTTTTCTGTGTTAAACTTCACAAACTGTAAAACACGTGTACTGCTCACTCTAATCCCGGCATCACAAACATTGCAAAGGTGAATAAAACATTGCTCTTACCGGGTTGCCGTGAATGTTGTCAGAGTTTGAGCCATAATCACTGCCCATCGGTAGCAGAAGCTCAGAGGCTGTGAATGTGTCTCGGTGAACTTCCTCATTGTTCCCCGGCTCGGAAGGTAAAGGTAAACTGGGATCAGTGCGAGTCTGGGAGCTGTATTCTGCCGGGGGTAACAGATTATAGTTTAATGTTGGGAATGAAATAATAACAAAATTTGCATTTCCTTAGAACTTTGCAAGTAATAAAAATGTTCCAAGTTTTCACGAGAGGGCTTTGCAGCAAACTTTGACATGGAGCCATATGAGGTGATATTCGGGCAGCTCACCGGCAGCTTGGTCAAAAAGACAAGTTTGAAACTATGTGATAAAGGTGGAAAGGAATTAGGGAAGGAATTCCAGAGTTAGGACCTTGACAGCTGAAGTCACAGCCATCAATCATGGAGCAATACAACTCAGGATGTTGAATAGGGCAGAATTAGAGAGAATGTGGGACTGATTGACCAGCCGGAAGCACGTTGGGAAAATCACATTTACAACTTTCAGAGGAACAGTTGAGTTCCAGCATCGGATGAGCTCAGCCAGGCTGGGAGACAGGTAATGTTACAGGAAAGTCCCCAATGATCCACTGAACTGTTCATCGTCTTCCCAGCAACAATAAAACCACAAGAGCTCAAACTTCTGGTCCTCAGACATCAGCTCGGTTATTCTCGCTCTGGGAGGTGTGTGATCCTGTGAAACAGCAGATTGGCAAATCCTCTGTAATCACTCAGTTCACCGATTTTATTTGCTCCCTAAAATGTCGATAATCGTTCCAGTTGCTGATGCCTTTTGTTTAAATAAGTGACAAGAGTCAAGGTGCAATTGACATGAGTGTGTTTCAAATCAAACTTCTTTCTCCAAACTCCTGGAATGAAACTCCTGCAGTGCGGATCCTGCGCAGTGTGATTTTGTGCCGGGAAAACTCAGATATATTTGATCGTGCTGTTCGATTTTCAGTAAATCCGCCATTAACCAGCAATCGACATAGAATTCAAAACTGCTCCAGTACACAGAGGGCTGGGGACTGCGGGAGTGTCAGTAATTTAACTCACCCAGACTGGACAGATCACCGGAACTTGTCCCTGTGAAGGGATCATCAGAACCACTGCCCAGCAGCAAGTGACCGCCCTGAGTCTCAATGGCTTCAGTCTCAACATCATCATAATCTCCCGGGACTGGACCTGGGAGCAAATCGTAATTTTCACAAAAAGCAAATTCAAACACTGAGCGCTTAGAAATGATATAATTAATGTGGTATTATTAGGTATTGCAGTACCCGAGAGGCTGAAGACCATTGGTTTAACCTAGGAGTTTACCATTGGCTGTTTGGTCTGTAGCTCCACCCTGACAGGCGGGGTATAAGAACCGGTGCCATCCCAGCAGCCCTCATTCTGTACCGAAGCTGCTGGGGAACTGTTCTAGTCTATTAAAGCCTTCAGTTAGGTAACTACCTCATCTTTAATTGTAATTGATCGTGCATCAATTTAATCGACTACACTTAAACTGAAAGGATGGATCTCCGAATCAAGCCGGAGTGTCTATAACTCAGCCCCCACGCGGAGAACTCGGCGGCGATATTTAAGCACTGGCTGGCATGCTTTAAAGGCTACCTCGAGACGGCCAGAGGCGCACCCTCAGGAGAACAGAAACTGCATCTCCTGCACTCAAGGGTAAGCCCTGGGATCTACACCCTCATCGAGGAGGTGGAGGACTTCGATGCTGCGATCGAACTGTTAAAAGGACATTATATCCACCCTGTAAATCAGGTCTACGCACGTCACCTGCTTGCAACTAGACGGCAAAGCCCCAGGGAATCATTGGAGGAGTTCTACAGTGAGCTACTGATGCTGGGCAGAAACTGTGGCTGCCTGCAAGTTTCGGGGAGCGAGCACATGGAACTCCTAATCCGGGATGCCTTCGTAGCAGGTATGAGCTCCTCAGAGATCCGCCAAAGACTCTTAGGAAAAGCCACCCTGGGACTTAGAGAGGCACGCGCCCTGGCAGGGTCCATGGACGTTGCCTCCAGAAACGCACAATCCTATGCGCCCGACCACGCGGCGGCAGCCCCACAGACTTTCCCCGTGTCCCCGCAGTCCTGCGCTGTAAGACGGCCCACTAACTCCGTCGGGCCCTGCTGTTTCTTCTGCGGGCAGGCGAAGCACCCCCGCCACTTTGTCGGCCCGCACCTCCACCTGCAAAGGGTGCAGCAAGAAGGGCCATTTTGTGGGGGTGTGCCAGGCACGAGCCGTGGTCGCAGTCTCCAGCGACTCCGGACCGCCGCGGCAACCTTCCCTTCGGGCCCCAGGTGTCCAGCACTCACCGCCACCCCCCTATCCTAGGGCCACATGCGACCCACGGCTGCGGCCATCTTGCCCCTCGGACACGATGCTGGACGGATGGGTGTCGCCATTTTGTCCATCCCCGCCGCCATTTTGTCCATCCCCGACCACCATGTGCGAACCATGGGAGACACCATCTTGGATGGGGCCCCAGGCCCCCAGCACGGCCGACTACACGCTGCCCGATCAAAACCCGCAACTACTTCATCTGGCCTCGGTGACTCTGGACCACACTTGCAACAGCAACGATGATGGTCTTCATCAACGGCCACGAGACGTCCTGCCTGATTGACTCTGGGAACACGGAAAGCTTTATACACCCCGACACGGTAAGGCGCTGTTCATTTGTTACCCACCCTGGAAACCAAAGAATCTCCCTGGCCTACGGGTCACACTCGGTGGAGATAAAGGGGTTCGGCCTAGCAAACCTCACTGTCCAAGGCAGGAAATTCAACAAGTTCCGCCTTTATGTCCTGCCGCACCTCTGCACGGCTACACTCCTGGAGTTGGACTTCCAATGTAACTTGCAAAGTCTGACCTTCAAATTTGGTGGCCCTATACCTCCCCTTACTGTCTGTGGCCTCGCAACCCTTAATGTCGACCCGCCTTCCCTGTTTGCGAACCTCACCCCGGATTGCAAACCCGTCGCCACCAGGAGCAGACGGTACACTGCCCAGGACTGGACCTTCATCAGGTCAGAGGTCCAAAGGCTACTGAGGGAAGGGGTCATTGAAGCTAGCAACAGTTCCTGGAGAGCTCAGGTAGTGGTGGTAAAGACCGGGGAGAAACATAGGATGGTCATTGACTTCAGGCAGACCATCAACAGGTTTATGCAGCTGGATGCGTATCCTCTCCCCCGCATATCCGACCTGGTAAACCGGATCGTGCAATATAAGGTCTTCTCCACGGTGGATCTCAAGTCCGCCTACCATCAGCTACCCCTCCGTACTAGTGACCACAAATACACTGCCTTCGAAGCAGATGGGCGGCTCTATCATTTTTTAAGGGTTCCCTTTGGTGTCACTAACGGGGTCTCGGTCTTCCAATGCGAGATGGACCGAATGGTTGACCGGTACGGCTTACGCGCAACGTTCCCGTGTCTTGGTAACGTCACCATCTGCGGCCTTGACCAGCAGGACCACAACACCAACCTCCGAAAATGTCTCCAGACCGCGAAAATCCTTAACCTAACGTATAATAAGGATAAATGCGTATTTAACACCGACCGTCTAGCCATTCTAGGCTACGTAGTGCGAAATAGAGTTATAGGCCCCGACCCTGAACGCATGCGTCCCCTTATGGAGTTCCCCCTCCCTCACTGCCCCAAGGCCCTGAAGCGCTGCCTCGGGTTTTTCAGTTATTACGCCCAGTGGGTCCCTAACTACGCAGACAAAGCCCGACCCCTAATCCAGTCTACAACCTTCACCCTGTCGACGGAGGCCCGCCAGGCCTTCAGCCGCATCAAAGCAGGGGCAGCACGGTAGCCTTGTGGATAGCACAATTGCTTCACAGCTCCAGGGTCCCAGGTTCGATTCCGGCTTGGGTCACTGTCTGTGTGGAGTCTGCACATCCTCCCCGTGTGTGCGTGGGTTTCCTCCGGGTGCTCCGGTTTCCTCCCACAGTCCAAAGATGTGCAGGGTTAGGTGGATTGGCCATGCTAAATTGCCCTTAGTGTCCAAAATTGCCCTTAGTGTTGGGTGGGGTTACTGGGTTACAGGGATAGGGTGGCGGTGTTGACCTTGGGTAGGGTGCTCTTTCCAAGAGCCGGTGCAGACCCGATGGGCCGAATGGCCTCCTTCTGCACTGTAAATTCTATGATAATTCTATGATAAAGCAGACATTGCAAAGGCCATGATGTGCGCCATTGACGAGTCCCTCCCCTTCCAGGTCGAGAGCGATGCGTCCGACGTAGCTCTGGCCGCCACCCTCAACCAAACGGGCAGACCCGTGGCCTTCACCCATACCCTCCATGCTTCCGAAATTCGGCATTCCTCAGTCGAAAAAGAGGCACAAGCCATAGAAGAAGCTGTGCGACATTGGAGGCATTACCTGGCCGGCAGGAGATTCACTCTCCTCACTGACCAATGGTCGGTGGCGTTCATGTTCGATAATGCACAGCGGGGCAAGATAAAAAAACGACAAGATCTTGTGGTGGAGGATAGAACTCTCCACCTATAACTACGAGATCTTGTATCGTCCCGGGAAGCTAAACGAGCCTCCTGATGCCCTGTCCCGCGGCACATGTGCCATTGCACAAGTGGACCGCCTCCGAGCCCTCCACGAACCTCTGCCACCCGGGGGTCACTCGTTTTTTCCACTTCATTAAGACCGGCAACATGCCTTACTCCATCGAGGAGGTCAGGACAGCCACCAGGGACTGTCAAGTCTGCGCGGAGTGCAAACCGTACTTCTACCGGCCAGAGAGGGCACACCTGATAAAGGCTTCCCGTCGCTTTGAACGCCTCAGCATGGACTTCAAAGGCCCCCTCCCCTCCACCGACCGCAACACGTACTTCCTGAACGTGATTGACAAGTACTCCCGGTTCCCATTCGCCATCCCCTGCCCAGACATGACCGCAACCACCGTCATCAAGGCCCTCCAGGGTATCTTCCCACTGTTCGGTTTCCTCGCGTACATACACAGTGATAGGGGGTCCTCCTTTATGAGCGAAGAACTGTGTCAATTCCTGCTCAACAGGGGCATTGCCTCAAGCAGGACGACCAGTTACAACCCCCGGGGAAATGGGCAGGTAGAGAGGGAGAACGGAACGGCCTGGAAGACCGTTCTACTGGCCCTACGATCTAGGAATCTCCCAGTCTCCCGCTGGCAAGAAGTCCTCCCGGAGGCCCTCCATGCCATCCGGTCATTGCTCTGTACAACTACCAACCAGACACCTCATGAACGTCTCCTTGCCTTCCCCAGGAAGTCCTCCTCCGGGACCTCACTCCCAACCTGGCTAGCAACACCAGGACCCATCCTGCTCCGGAAGCATGTGCGGGCGCACAAGTCGGACCCATTGGTCGAGAGGGTCCACCTGCTGCACGCTAACCCCCAGTACGCCCAACTGGCGTTCTCTGATGGCCGGCAAGATACAGTCTCCCTCCGGGGCCTGGCGCCCGCTGGAACCCCACGCACACCCGAACCATTACCCCCCCCCCCACCCCTCCACTGCACCTCACAGGAGGGTCAGTCCTCCCGCCGCTCCTGCCTAGGCCCTCCCACCCACGGACGCCCCCTAAAGGCAAACTCGTGTCAACCGTTTGCCCCACCAGCGCCGTCTATGGGTGACGAAGCTGCCATGGAGGCCGAAGCCACGCTCCTGGAGTCGCAGATGCCCGGATCCCCACCAGAATCACCACCGAAGCTCAGACGATCCAGGAGGATGACCAGGCCACCCGGCCGACTGATTGCTTCAGTGTAACTGTGACTATAACTGAACACTGAATGTATATACCTTCCGCGCTTGTACATATTCTCAACAACCCTGTAAGGAGGTATCACCTCCACATCTGATCATACCATGTTAGATGCAATTGTAACCACTGGCCACCACTCCCGTCGGACTCTTTTTTAACAGGGGGTGAATGTGGTATTATCAGGTATTGCAGTACCCGAGAGGCTGAAGACCATTGGTTAAACCTAGGAGTTTACCATTGGCTGTTTGGTATGTAGCTCCGCCCTGACAGGCAGGGTATAAGAACCGGTGCCGTCCCAGCAGCCCTCATTCTGTACCGAAGCTGCTGGGGAACAGTTTTAGTCTATTAAAGCCTTCAGTTATGTTACTACCTCGTCTTTAATTGTAATTGATTGTGCATCAATTAATCAATGTTCCCGGATTTTGTCGGTTGGAACACAGATGTATTTTGATGTTTAGGTATAGTGAGATGAGAGGGCGGTTACTGATTGGACCGTTCCGTGTCCCTGGTAGGTCACCCTCAGTTTTATAGTCACAAGCATCTCAGTGAATCTTCCTCCCAAACTGCACCCACATTTCCATTATCCCTGCCACACAGCCCACAGGCATTTCATTGTTTTACACAACTAGTTAAAAAAAATAATCGTTACTATTGTCACAAGTAGGCTTACATTAACACTGCAATGAAGTTATTATGAAAAGCCCCTAGTCGCCACATTCCAGTGCCTGTTGGGGTACACCGAGGGAGAATTCAGAATGTCCAATTCACCTAACCCAGGCAGAACGTGCAGATGCCGCACAGACAGTAACCCAATCCGGGAATCGACGCTGGGACCTTGGCGCTGTGAAGCAACAGTGCTAGCTACTGTGCTGCCTTGCTTTCGCTGTGCAGTCGGTGTGATGTTTGTGTCTGCTTCGAAGTATCCCTGATTCTTTTTGAAAACTAAAATCACTCACCAATACTCCCTCTCAGTTACAGCGTAATTCTACTCTCTCTCAGTTACAGCGTAATTCTACTCTGTGATATTTTTACTTGTTGATGTACAAAACCGAGAGAGGAACGGATAAAAATGTACCCACCCTGAACACTGCAGGAGTTTCCATCAGGATCATCTGATCCAGGATCCATGTCACCCAAACTGTGACTGGTGTAATATTCAATCTGATTCAGCGAGTCGATGGAAGCAGAAACTGTGAAATGAAAACGTTTTTGGAGAGAATGTTTGGAATGTGGACGCAGAGAACATAATAGTTATATTGTGTCTGTGACAATGTCCTGGAAATTGACACTGAGCTAATACTATTGTGTAACCATAAAACCATAAGACCTGGGAGCAAATGTAACCCATTCGATCCATGGAGTCTGCTCGCATATTTATTGAGGACATGAATTGTCTGATGTCATTATCCTCAACTCCATCTTCCCGCCTTATTCCCCATAACACTTAGATACATAGACCACAGAGTGCAGAAGGAGGCCATTCGGCCCATCGAGTCTGCACCAACCCACTTAAGCCCTCACTTCCACACTATCCCCATAACTCAATAACCCCTCCTAACCTTTTTGGACACTAAGGGCAATTTATCATGGCCAATCCACCTAACCTGCACGTCTTTGGACTGTGGGAGGAAACCGGAGCACCCGGAGGAAACCCACGCAGACAAAGGGGAGAACATGCAGTCTCCGCACAGAAAGTCACTCAGCGGAGAATCGAACCTGGGACCCTGGCGCTGTGAAGCCACTGTGCTAGCCACGTGTGGTATCGTACTTGCCTCCAATGTTTTCCCTGAAATGACGGAAGTTGCGTGGCGATGTTATAGACATTGGACCGAGTGGATAGTCAGAAGCTTTTTCCCAGATGACCATCGGCTGCTTTCCAATTTGAGCTGACTGGTTGTGATTTAACCATACCTCAGACGAGGGGCAAGATTGAGAAGACAGGCCTTCATGAACAACCTCAGCCAGGAATTGAACCCACGTTAGTGGGAGCGGTCGAATTGTGCTCTGGGAATGTGAGTGAACTGATATATTTGGGCAGCGGCTGAACCCGAGGCACTACACGTGTAGTGTCTCCCGCCCGCCCTGCTCCTCTAAGCAAAAAAAAAATACTGTGGTGTGTTGATAAGGTAAGATTTTTCTATTTCTATTTCTTTTTATCGTGTGATTGGTCACAATTTTTCTTTTTTTTTTCCTTTTTCATTTATCTATTATTTGATATTATAGTTGGACTAAGTTAAGCTTATGATTAAAAATGGCAGGAGATCTCAGACCCGTGTTATGTTCCTCTTGCTCAATGTGGAAGCTCAGGGTCGTGGCTGATGTCCCTGACTCCTTCAAGTGCGGGAAGTGTGTCCAGCTGCAGCTCTTGTTAGACTGCATGACGGCTCTGGAGCTGCGGATGGACTCACTTTGGAGCATCCGCGATGCTGAGGAGGTCGTGGATAGCATGTTTAGCGAACTGGTCACACCGCAGATTAGGATTGCTGAGGGACAAAGGGAAAGGGTGACCAAAAGGCAGAGAAAAAGCAGGAAGGCAGTGCAGGTGTCCCCTGCGGTCATCTCCCTCCAAAACAGGTGAACCGTTTTGGATACTGTTGGGGGAGATGGCTCACCAGGGGAAGGCAGCAGTAGCCAGGTTCATGGCACCGTGGCTGGCTCTGCTGTACAGAAGGGCAGGAAAAAGAGTGGAAGGGCTATAGTCATAGGGGATTCAATTTTAAGGGGAGTAAATAGGTGGTTCTGTGGTCGAAAATGTGACTCCCGAATGGTATGTTGCCTCCCAGGTGCGTGGGTCAGGAATGTCTCAGACAGGCTGCAGAACATTCTGAAGAGGGAGGGTGAACAGCCAGTTGTCGTGGTGCATATAGGCACCAATGATCTTGGTGAAAAACGGGATGAGGTCCTACAAGCAGAATTTAGGGAGTTAGGAGCCAAGTTAAAAAGTCGGACCTCAGAGTAGTAATCTCAGGGTTTCTACCAGTGCCACGTGGGATTCAGAGTAGAAATGAAAGACAAGGCAGGATGAATGCATGGCTTGACAGATGATGCAGGAGGGACGGGTTCAGATTTTTGGGACATTGGGACCGGTTCTGGGGGAGGTGGGACTACTACAAATTGGACGGTCTACACCTGGGCCGGACTGGAACCAATGTCCTTGGGGGTGCTTTCGCTAATGCTGTTGGGGAGGGTTTAAACTAATGTGGCAGGGGGATGGGAACCAAATGAGGAGGTTGGTGGACAGTAAGGAGGTAGTAACTAAAGCCTGTAAGGAACTAGATCATGAGGTCAGCGTGACTAAGGGGAAGAGTAGGCAGGGAGCAGATGATCAACGCAAAGGGACTGGTGGTCTGAGGTGCATTTGTTTTAATGCAAGAAGTGTAGTAGGTAAGGCAGATGAACTTAGGGTTTGGATTAGTATCTGGGAGTATGATGTTATTGCTATTACTGAGACTTGGTTGAGGGAAGGGCATGATTGGCAACTAAATATCCCAGGATAGCGATGCTTCAGGCGGGATAGAGAGGGAGGTAAAAGGGGTGGAGGAGTTGCATTACTGGTCAGAGAGGACATCACAGCTGTGCTGAAGGATGGCACTATGGAGGACTCGAGCAGTGAGGCGATATGGGCAGAGCTCAGAAATAGGAAATGTGCAGCAACAATGTTGGGGCTGACTTACAGACCTCCCAACAGCGAGCATGAGATAGAGGCACAAATATGTAACAGATTATGGAAAGATGTAGGAGCAATAGGATGGTGGTGATAGGAGATTTTAATTTTCTCAACATTGACTGGAATACACATAGTGTTCGAGGTCTAGATGGAGCAGAATTTGTAAGGAGCATCCAGGAGGGTTTTCTAGAGCAGTATGTAAATAGTCCAACTCAGGAATGGGCCATACTGGACCTGGTGTTGGGGAATGAGCCCAGCCAGGTGGTTGAAGTTTCAGTAGGGGAATACTTTGGGAATAGTGATCACAATTCTGTAAGTTTTAGAATACTCATGGACAAAGACAACAGTGGTCCAAAAGGAAGAGTGCTAAATTGGGGGAAGGCCAACTATACCAAAATTCGGCAGGAGCTGGGGAATGTGGATTGGGAGCAGCTGTTTGAAGGTAAATCCACATTTGATATGTGGGAGGCTTTTAAAGAGAGGTTGATTAGAGTGCAGGACAGACATGTCCCTGTCAAAATGAGGGATAGAAATGGCAAGATTAGGGAACCATGGATGACAGGTGAAATTGTGAGACTAGCTAAGAGGAAAAAGAAAGCATACATAAGGTCTAGGCGACTGAAGATAGACAAAGCTTTGGAAGAATATCGGGAATGTAGGACCAATTTGAAACGAGGAATCAAGAGGGCTAAAAGGGGTCATGAAATATTTTTAGCAAACAGGGTTAAGGAAAATCCCAAAGCCTTTTATTCATAGAAAAGGAGTAAGAGGGTAACTAGGGAAAAGGTTGGCCCACTCAAGGACAAAGGAGGAAAGTTATGCGTGGAGTCAGAAAAAATGGGTGAGATTCTTAATGAGCACTTTGCATCGATATTCACCGAGGACTGTACCGGAGGACTGTAGAATTGCTAATGTTGTCCCCTTGTTTAAGAAGGGTAGCAGGGATAATCCAGGTAATATTAGACCGGTGAGCCTGACGTCAGTGGTAGGGAAGCTGCTGGAGAAGATACTGAGGGATAGGATCTATTCCCATTTGGAAGAAAATGGGTTTATCAGTGATAGGCAACATGGTTTTGTGCAGTGAAGGTCATGTCTTACCAACTTAATAGAATTCTTTGAGGAAGTGACAAAGTTGATTGATGAGGGAAGGGCTGTAGATGTCATATACATGGACTTCAGTAAGGCGTTTGATAAGGTTCACCATGGTAAGCTGATGGAGAAAATGAAGTCTCATGGGGTCCAGGGTGTACTAGCTAGATGGATAAAGAACTGCTGGGCAACAGGAGTCAGAGAGTAGTAGTGGAAGGGTGTTTCTCAAAATGGAGAACTGTGACCAGTGGTGTTCCACAGGGATCCGTGCTGGGACCACTGTTGTTTGTGATATACATAAATGATCTGGAGGATGGTATAGCTGGTCTGATTAGCAAGTTTGCAGATGACACTAAGATTGGTGGAGTAGCAGATAGTGAAGGGGGCTGCCAGAGAATACAGCAGAATATAGATAGATTGGAGAGTTGGGCGGAAAAATGGCAGATGGAGTTCAATCCGGGCAAATGCGAGGTGATGCATTTTGGAAGATCCAATTCAGGAGTGAACTATACAGTAAATGAAAAAGCACTGGGGAAAATTGATGTACAGAGAAATCTGGGTGTTCAGGTCCATTGTACCCTGAAGGTGGCTGCGCAGGTCGATAGAGTGGTCAAGAAGGCATACGGCATGCTTTCCTTCATCGGAAGGGGGATTGAGTGCAAAGGTTGGCAGGTCATGTTACAGTTGTATAAGACTTTGGTTCGGCCACATTTGGAATACTGCGTGCAGTTCTGGTCGCCACATTACCAAAATGATGTGGATGCTTTGGAGAGGGTGCAGAGGAGGTTCACCAGGATGTTGTCTGGTATGGAGGGTGCTAGCTATGAAGAGAGGTTGAGTAGATTAGAATTATTTTCATTAGAAAGATGGAGGTTGAGGGGGGACCTTATTGCGGTCTACAAAATCACGAGAGGTATAGACAGGGTGGATATCAAGTAGCTTTTTCCCAGAGTGGGGGACTCAATTACTAGGGGTCACGAGTTCAAGGTGAGAGGGGAAAAGTTTCAGGGAGATATACGTGGAAAGTTCTTTACGCAGAGGGTGGTGGGTGCCTGGAATGCATTGCCAGCGAAGGTGGTAGAGGCGGGCACGATAGCGGCATTTAAGATGTACCTAGACAGATACATGAATAGGCAGGGAGCAGAGGGATACCAATTCTTAGAAAATAGGTGACAGTTTTAGATAGAGGATCTGGATCGGCGCAGACTTGGAAGGCCGAAGGGCCTGTTCCTGTGCTGTAATTTTTGTTCGTTCTTTGTTCTTTGTTATTGGCTTTACTCTGCATTACAAAATAGCTGTCCAGTCAACTGAGCTGTTTACTGATTCTATCATTGCTGTAGATCTAAAATTGTCAAACATGATTTGCAGATTAAAATTAAATAACAGATTATCGACTATTCGAATATCCAGTTGGGGAAGACCAATCACAGGTCATGAGTTTTGGAAGGTCTTCCAGACGCGCCAATCAAATCGGCATAAGAAATACAATTTGGGATAATGTAGCCATCGCCTCAGGATAGTTTCATTGGATGAAACAAAATGTTATTGACAGAAATCCACAGGTCACCAAACAAAAAGTAATAGAATGGAAGTTAGAAAATGATAGAATTGAAGATAATTTCAACTGATTTATTACTTCGGTTGAGGCTTGAATGAATATTGGAATTATTTGGAATGCGCAATACATTGGTTGCTTTCCTTTGCTTCAATTTTTCCTGATTTTTTTTTCCATTCTGTTGTTTTATTCTCTTATTTATTTGCCATAATGATTATTTCCTGAGCTCAGCTAAACATTTCCACCCTTCTAATTATTGATATACATCATTCTTTGCCAATGTTGTTATGTTTTCCAAGTTGTATACTCAGTCCCAGAAATTGTCTTCTTCACTCCAATCTATTTCCATGGTGCCTAGTCTTCTTAATTCCTATTTTAAAATCTATTATTATATTAAGCTCACAATGTTCCAGATAATGTTGTGTTTTTGTTCTTGTCCATTCCCCATTACTCAATCCAGCAGGGAATCTCCACCGATTAGGATTCTGTCATCCTGGTTCGAAAGGATTCCTGAACACAGTAAATCTTCATTCCATTCCGCTTTTTTCCTTCCTCATTAGCCAATTAATTTCCCGGTTTGTGAAATTCTCACCTGATTCTTTTTCAATGCATTACTCTAAATTATTGATGTATTTATTGCTCAATATGTCCTCAACTATTGTATAGCCTGTAGGCTCCACCATCAGTGTAATTACATTATTTTACAGTCAATCAATCGATGTGTTTATTATTTACAGGCTCAGATATCTGAAGGAGTCGGTGTGCAGCCGGTGGGAAATGAAAATGGAAACAACCAAACGGTACAAAGAACATTATTTTGGCAACAAAGAGCTGTGGGAATGTTGCCAAACCCATCGTTCCTCTCACTACAAACAGACAGACAAATTCAGTGCAACATGAATCATCACCATGAGGGGGATCTGATCCTGTCCATTCAGTTCACAATGATCAATAACGCCATCAAACGTAAAATATATACCTGAGCCATGTGTCTGGGCGGAATATTTGCCAGGTGGAATATTCTCAATCTCTTCATAAATTGCTTGGTACAAACCAGCAGCTGAACCGCGACCGCCCCTGACAGCAGCTGTTGAAACGAGGACGGAGAGATTAACATTTTGTTGCGTTAACAGTGAGGCAGTGTGTATTTGAGCTGCAGCGTGAAGGAGCACATCCTGTACCTGCCCAAATACAGTGTCAATGTCAGCCTGTGAATCATTGAAGTGAGAGATGTTTTTGAGCAGCTCTGCTTTCTGTCTCTGAATGATGCTTTTTATGCATCTGGCATCTTTTATCTCTCTCCCGTACAATAAGATGGATATTATTTTGCAGCTCGATTTACGATGGAGAATTTTACCTAAGGGAAAGTCTGCAAATTATGAAGTAACTCAATTGAGTTTTTCAAAGTTTTTCCGGGATTGAATAAAATATTCCTGATAGTGGCACGTAGACATAGCTTCCCGGTAATCTGAGAAAAACAAACAGTTAAGAAAGAAAACATCACCCAAAGTGGGGCTGAGAGAGTCTCACTATCCACCAACTGACACAGGCGGCCTTCGGAGGATCTGTGTATGTGTGTGTGTGTGCGTGTATGTTTGTGTGCGTGTGTGCATATACACATGCTCATCTCCATTTGACAGGATACTATTGAATTAATGTTGAAAAATATGGAATGATGTGATATCAGGAGAAATGAATTCCAATTGATTTTCTGGTTACACGGACAGACGGGGAATTGAGTTAAGGAGGAGTGGGCTCAGGGACTGATCTCTCTGGACAGCAGCAGTTTGGAAGCTCCGGGGCGAGAGGGTCTTTATTGAATCTGGTCAGACTGAGAAGTGACGTATTGAATACATAAACCATGCTTGTTGGGATATGAATGGAAAAGTTGTGTTCAAAAATAGATTAATTCATTAGGACCGAAAGAGTGAACGAGGGTAACGATATCCAGTGGATAAAGGAAGAGGAAATGATCAATAAATCAGTGAATCCAGAGGCCAAATAGTTCAATTACATTTTCTGACCCATTGTGATAACCAATAACTTCTCCAGGCGCCTCGTGTGCCAGGTGAACAGGGAATGTGATTGTCGACATTTTAAATAACTCTCTGGTGCCACCATCAATTCACATGAGACAGACAATAGGCGTGAACTGTGGCTTTAATCAACTAGAACAGTGCCTGCCTGTGACTGCGCTGCAATGAGAGCCGCCTACAGGGCAGCTGCTCTGATATCTCCCCTCAAGGGGCCAGAGCCCACAAGTGCACCAACATGATACAATCAGTGTAGTACAATACAATGGTCCATAGGTGGAGCCCACATGGGCAACAGCGTGGTACAATGTAGTACAGTGGTGAATGGTTACCATAATAAATTCACCACACTCTCCATTTCAAATGCCACCTTTCACTGATTCAAGAAGAACCTCGAACAAAAACAAAATAGAGAAACACGGGGTAACATTTATTTCCAACAAGGCAAAGTGACCCTGCCTGGAAAAGTGCAACAAACGTGCAGCCTCATCACCATCTAGAACTAGGTGCGAGAGCCAGTTCGGAAAAAAAGTCAGAATGGACCTGAAACATTGACTCGGTTTCTCTCTCCAATGATGCTGCGAGACCTGTTGAGTCTTTCCAGCTGTTACTGTTTCTCTGTCAGAGACTCAATGTTAGTTCAGCGGTAAGATTTGAGACTCACCTTTTCTTTTTAATTTGAATCGCATTACCGCCATTAGAGCGATCAGCTCGCAGATTAATAGAAATCCGGCCGTTATGCAGAAGGCAACAGGAATGGGAATGGTTTCAATTTCCGGCCCTGAATGATGGAAAGACAGAAAAATGGAACATAGAGGCAGGAAATATTTTTATTTAAATGTTTCCATCAATCGGAAACGAGTCACTCAGAAATTCACAAATCCGGGGTAATATCAATAATGTCAGTTACACCAGCAAGAACACTGAGACTAAGAGGGATATTAATCAAGATATTCATTCAGAGTTGCTGCAGGTGTGAACGGAGAAACATCGGCGGCAAATCGAGCCGTGTGGAATATATTGTACAAACATTCATGCACTTCACAAATTGGCATTTTACTTTGCCGGAATCACCGAGTCAGCTTCACTGATCAGGATCATTCCGACCCTCCTGCGCGACCCTTACCGGAACAAATCACAGCGGCATCTTCCTTGTGATCACAGTCAGGTCGCGCTGATGATGAGGAAGGACAATCAGAGAGAAAGGATTCGTTCCCGGTGCACTTCACCTCATCCAGCCAGATAACCCCTTCACCCTGGCCAAAAGCGGCCCCTCCGGAGGCGGATAGCGCGGAGCCGCACCACCGCTGTCTGCAGACAACATTGGCATCGACCAGATCCCAGGAGTCATCGCATACCGTCCCCCAGCGGTTATTGGATAATATCTCCACTCTCCCGGAACAGCTGGTGTCACCGCCAACCAGGCGCAAACTTTGTCCCGAGTCTGTCAAAGAGGATCAATTATTGTTATTGACATAGTTTAAGGCAGGAACAAATCCATTTGATGGGATGTTTAAGATGAGGAAGCACCTGATTGAGGAACGCAGTCCATTGAACTGTGAGGCTGCTCCTTTGTCACCCTGACTTCTGTTAAGAAGAGAAACATGTTTATTTAATCAGACCCTAATTTTCCAAATTACACCCCCGCAATAAGTGATTCCCTCAGTTACCTGAACAAACTACACCTGCATCTTCCCAGTGTCCACAGTTGTGTTGACCCCACGGGTTTGACTGACACTGCCAAAGTGTCTGCTCATTTAAATTACACTCAATCTCATCGAGCCATATCTGTCCGGAGCCCGGTCCGAAACGCTCAGTGCGATTGAGGCGGCCGCACTGTAGCTGTTTACAGATCACTGTTGCATCATGGTCATCCAGCGTGGCCGAGCACACTGTTCCCCAGGTCCCATTGTAGAAGACTTCCACTCTCCCCTCACAGCGATGCTTTCCATTCACCAGCCGCATCTCTTTGTGTTCTGTCAATGGAATAACAAATATCCAGATGTTTCCATTGATAAACCGCTGTCTGACCACATTGCGGGGGAATGGGGCAGAGGGGGTGTGGGGAAGGGGGGTGGAATTATTGTTGCACTGGTTGTGCCATCTGATTAATAGTCGTCTTTCAGAAAAATCAAGGAGCAACAACAGTCCAACAATGTGCAGGTTAGGTGGGGTTACGGGAGCACAGGGATTGGGCGGGGTAGTGGGTGCTCTTTTGTAGGATCGATGGGCCGAATGGCATCCTTCTGCACTGCAGCGGTTCTATGGATTCAATGGAACACCGACAACTAAATTATAATAAAGCATAATCATTAAATTTCAAAAGACGGGTCATATTTCTCAAGCCTTATTGATTATTCGAACAAGTCACAGGAAGTGAAGACAGGAATAATGTAATGGAGGTACTTTGTTTCTATTTCCAAAAGTCCTTCGAGAAGGTATCACGAAGTTGAAACCTCCCTGAGGACAAGGGATGTGTTGAAAATGATTAGAAGACTGGTTGTAGAACAGTCCGTGCACAAAGTCATTTCCCAGAATAGCAGAAGCTGAGGAGTTAGTTCCCGAGGCATTGCTGGCGGGACAATTCTATTTCACAATTACATTGACCATTTCACTGGGGAACGCGAAATATTTTTAAAAATTTGCCGCTGTGAGTAAACTGAGGAGAATACATACAAGACAGACTCCTTAAATATACAAGCAGGTGTTAATCCACATCAGAATGGGCTTGCCTTTCGCAATTTTATTTTAATATAGGTAGATTTGAGGTGGCGGCGTTTGATCGGCTGTCGAAAGAGGCCACTTCATTCTTGGATAATAAGAGATTAAATATTGTGTCCGAGCAAAAAGACCTCGGGGTACAGAGGTACAAATTTCTTATAAAGTGGACAGTTCACAAATTAGGGATCAGAATTATGAAAATCATGAATAAATCCAATAGGAAATTCAGGAGAATGTTGAATCTGGAAAACAAATCGGGGAACAGTAGCGATGCATTTAATGTGAAGCTAAATAAGTTGATGAGGGAGAAATGAAAGTAGGATAGGGTTGAATGAAGTAAGGGCAGCACGGTAGCATTGTGGATAGCACAATTGCTTCACAGCTCCAGGGTCCCAGGTTCGATTCCGGCTTGGGTCACTGTCTGTGCGGAGTCTGCACATCCTCCCCGTGTGTGCGTGGGTTTCCTCCGGGTGCTCCGGTTTCCTCCCACAGTCCAAAGATGTGCAGGTTAGGTGGATTGGCCATGATAAATTGCCCTTAGTGTCCAAAATTGCCCTGAGTGTTGGGTGGGGTTACTGGGTTATGGGGATAGGGTGGAGGTGTTGACCTTGGGTAGGGTGCTCTTTCCAAGAGCCGGTGCAGACTCGATGGGCCGAATGGCCTCCTTCTGCACTGTAAATTCTATGAATGCAGAGTGACGCCCATGTGCAGCAGAAGGACCAAACAGCGCATTGTATCAATATAAATTGTTGCACATTCTATATAATGCAGTGTAATATCTTCCATGTGACACCTCGTGACGCCTGAGGGAAAACGAACCCATTGAAATGATCTTTACCTGAACACATGATGTTGACATTCTTCCGAGCGCAGTCGTGGTTATTCCAAGATGCTGAAGGACAATCCCAGAGAAAGGATTCATTACCGAAACAGTTTAGTTCTTGCAACCAAACTGGGCCTGAGGCTGGTCCACAAGAAGCAGGAAGTGCTCGGTCCAATGCATGTCCACAATCCAGCTGTCTGCAAACCACAGCAGCGTCCAGCAGCTCCCAGGAATCAGCACAGATACTACCCCAGATCCCATTGTGATAAACCTCCACTCGGCCAGCGCATCTGGTCCCACCGTCTGATAGCCTTATCTGCTCATGTCCTGTTAGAGAATAATGTAGGAGGATTATACTTTCAATACGGATTCCCTTCGTCTCACAATCCAATCATTGTACATCACATAATCGAAAAATATTTCAGGCATTCCCACTACATTTGGCTGTGGCAATTTATTGTCTCCAGTATTTATCTAGCGCCGCTAAATTAATGAACCATCTCAGTGTGCCTTACAGCAGTGATGTCTAACCACAGAAGGATATATTAACTCAGGTAATCAAAAGCCTGGTCAGACTGGAAGGTTTTGTGTGACGTGTCAAATGAAGAAAGAGACGTTTAGAGGCTGACAGGTTCAGGAGGAAATTCGAGATATTGTCGCCTTGGCAACTGGAGGCACCAGTACAAGATGCCCGAATTGGCAGAGCACGGAGCACATTGGGAATTGTCGAGCCGGGGGAAATTGCCGAGATAGAGCGGTGAGGGCATAAAAGGATTTGAAAACAAGGAGATAATTTTATCACTGAGGGGTTACTTAACTGAAACTAATGTAGGTCAGTGAGCTCACCGGCAATGGGTGAGTTGCTCTTGGTAGCAGGTAAGCCATGGGCAGCAGGGTCTCCTACTGAACTCAATGGTTAAAAAGGCAAAAATGAGGTAAACCAGCTCGGAATTGGAATCATCAATACTACACGTAACGGAGCGAATGATCGGGAGTTCAGCAGCAGATTGGATAAATGTGAGGTCAGGCAATGTTATGGAGGTGGAAACAGCGAGTCTTAAGGATGGGATGGATATGTGGAAGGAAATTCCCCTGGGAGTGAAATATAACATCAATGTTACAAGATGTCTGCTTCAAGCTTGGAGAGACATTCAGCAGGGAGAGGAATGGAGTCAGAGACGAGGGAATGAACGTGATGGGGAGAATGGCCAAAGGGTTTGGTCCCCACAATTATAGGTTGTAGCAATTTTCTGCTCAGACATTATTGAATGTCGGATTGAAATTCTGACAGTTTGTAGAGATTAGAGAGGACAAGAGAGGTAGAGTTGAGGGAATATTCGATTCCGTGAGCGCACAGGTAGGAAGTGAGGCGGTGCTTTCGGATGATGTCACTGGAAGGCATCATGTAAATAGGAGGAGGTGAGGGATGGATCCTTGAGATACCAGAATGAACAGTGAGCCAGCGGAATGGGAAAGCATTTAATTCGCTGAAGCCATAATTCCCTTGCTATGATTGGATAGATGAGAATGAAACTAGATGAGCTCAGTCCCAACCAGCCAGACTGTGATGGACAGCAGCCGGGCCAGCATTCAATGCTGATCTTTGTCAAAGACTACAATATTTCTGGAAGGGAGTGTTTACCTTTGTCACAGTCACCCGGATTCCCCATTTCCCACTTCAATAAGAGCTGCTTTCATGTTGTGGTCAGGTTGGAAATATGATGCAAGCGATTCTAACATACATCTCCCACAAAGATGAGCATTACTTGGGAAACGCCAGCACTATTCAAGCACTTTGGAGAGGAGATGCAACTTGATGATGGGTTAGTAACTTGTGAGGAGGGAGGGCGTCAATTTGTATTTGAGGAGAGGGGGGCAATCAAGCAGATCTGAAGGAGAGAAGGCAGAGACTGGAAAGATCATCGTTGATATTATCAGCTAACTGAGAAGGCAAGAAGCGAAGTCGGATGCCGATAGTTCAGAGAAAATAGGGTCCAGAGCAAACAAGATCGATCCCATCGACCACATAGAGGTCCACGAGTGCCGGAGTAAGACTCGGCAGAAACTGGAAAGGAAACTGAGAGGATTTGCTTACGAGGAGAGACTGAGTCGAGTGAGACTATACACATTGGAATTTAGAAGAGTGAGGGGAGATCTTATAAAAACATAGAAAATTATGCAGGGAATAGATAACATAGAAGCAGGGAGGTTGTTTCCACTGGTGGGTGAGACTAGAACTAACGGTGATAGCCTCAAAATAAGGGGGAGCAGATTTAGGATTGAGTTGAGGAGGAACTTCTCCACCCGAAGGGGTGTGAATCTGTGGAATTAGCTGCCCAGTGAAGCAGTTGAGGCTATCTCGTTGAACGTTTTAAGGGAAAGATACGTTTTTGAACAGTAAAGGAATTAAGGATTATGGGAGCAGATGGGAAAGTGGAGCTGAGTCCATAAAACGATCAGCCGTGATTCTGAATGGCGTAGCAGGTTTGAGGGGCTAGATAGCCTACTCCTGCTCCGAGTTCTTATGAAATACGAATTTCGGGTAATCTCCACAGAGTAGATGAAGCCAAGTGAGTTATAGTTAGGGAGGGAGGAAGCATGGGAGGCTGAACTTGATATTAAAAACGGTGTCAAGAGTTTATGTTACGTTTTGTTGGGCGTGAGGTCGTATGAAGCTGGAGAGAGCAGTTTCCTGGGATGTTTTGTGGTGGAGACCTCCTCTGATCCCATGTAACTTCGCCTTTTGTACCAATCTACCATAAGGTACCTTGTCAAAGGCTTTTCTGAAGTACTGCCTTTCCCTCATCTGTCATCTTTGTCACTTCCTCGAAAAACTCGATGAAATTAGTGAGGCACGACCTCCCCTTCACAAAACCATGCTGTCCATCACTAAGAAGTGCATTTGTTTCCAAATGTGAGTAAATCCTATCTCTAAGAATCTTTTGCAATACTTTCCCTGCCACTGACATAAGGCTCACCAGTCTATAATTTCCTGGATTATCTCTGCTGCCGTTCTGAAACAATGGAACAACATTGGCTACTCTCCAGTCCTCCAGAACTTCACCTGTAGGCAATGAGGATAAAAAGATTACTGTCAAGGCCCCAGCAATTTCCTCCCTGGATAGGATTTGAATGGTGGGCAGCTTCAGCAATGGACAAAAAATCCTGATGATGCTTTGGCAGCACAGTAGCACAGCTCCAGAGTGTCAGGGTTCGATTCCCGGCTTGTGTCACTGTCTGTGTGCAGTCTGCACATTCTCCCTGTGTCTGCATGGGTTTCCTCTGGGTGCTCCGGTTTCCTCCCACAAGTCCCGAAAGATGTGTTGTTAGCTAATTTGGACATTCTGAATTCTCCCTCTATGTACCCGAAAAGGGGCCGGAATGTGGCGACTCAGGGCTTTTCACAGTACCTTCAGTGCAGTGTTAATGTAAGCCTACAGGTGACAGTAAAAATATTATTATGTGACCTAGTCTCAGGTTTATATTACTAGAGATTTCACAAGCTGGCACTGCTCCTTTCGAGTTTCAATTCCTCTCCACCTTATGTCTTACTTCTGCTTCATAAAGCAGACTGTAGACTTACAGGTATTATCCCTGTTCATCTGTATTCCAAAATGCTGTATGTAAATATAGAGCAGTGGTCTGGGGTTATATTGACCAAAGGATTATAATGGATTAAACTAATGTTCATTGTTTCACTGATCCATTTCCTGTTGTAAGGACTAAATCTGCCTTTGCGGTAATTTGAGTAAATCTGGAAATGTAAGTGGCATACCTGAACAGGAACCATTCATACCACACTGTGCAAACAGGCTGGTGGGATGAGGAAATTACTGATGTTTAATTAGTCACCAAACTGCCAGTCACGTTAGTAATTGGTGTTTGTGTGAAAAGAAAGATGAAATAAACTATTCCGTGGCTGTTGGTCCAGCCGAAAGAAGGCAGTAAACCAGGATATCTCAGCAAGATGTTGGATGGAGCAGCAGGTGTCGATATACAATTGATCTCAAAATGGGAGATTCACAGGTTAAACAGAAAACCAGTCTATAATCTGCTGTGAACAAGAATATTTGGGGGCCCTGTGTCCAGTTTCCTTTTAGATTCTGCCCCTGTGAAGCTCCTTGTGATTTGTGTCTTCATTAAATGTGCGATAAAAAGTCGCTGTTGCCCCAATCTACCTTTCTCTGCACTCACTCCCGAGTTAAAAAAAACAGTCTGAGGAACCAGTGACCAAGATTTTACCGTTTCCCAGCAGATTAGCAATTTCTGTTATGTTTCTGTAAAAGTGAAATGTTTAATCACCTGAACACAAAACCCCCACGGCGGTGCTGTCAGTGAGAGTCGAGTTGAATGTGAATGAGCTGCAGTTGTGGAGATGCGATTCATTTCCTTTACACTGGACTTCATTCACCCACACTGGCCCTTCACCCTCTCCGTACTTTGAGGAGTTAGACGCTGCGATCGCGGAGCCGCAGTCCAGCTGTCTGCAGACGACGTCAGCATCATTCTGGTCCCACAGGCTGTCCTGCACTCTGCCCCAGCTGCCCTTGTGAATCTCCACTCGCCCATCACACCGACTTTCCCCATTCGTCAATCTTAGCGGCCAACTTCCATCTGCAAAAAGAAACGAATTGAAAACAATTGTGAATTTGAAGTAAAACAGGAAACTTTACAATTCAATAACTCCCGGACAATGATGATTAATTTCAATGATGAAAGATTCTGTGATAGTTGGCAAAAAGTCTCTGGGAGATTCTCTCCAGCATTTATTTTTCAATAAGTTACATTTTTGAAAGATATTTGCGGACCTGTGTTATAAATATTGGGCAGAGTAAAATCTGTAGGGAAATACATAAACCCGTATCCATCACTGACCCATATCCGTCATTTACGCAAATCACCCCTTCATAGAACATACAGTGCAGAAGGAGGCCATTCAGCCCATCGAGTCTGCACCGACCCACTTAAGCCTTCACTTCCACCCTATCCCCATAACCCAATAATCCCTCCAAACCTTTTTGGACACTAAGGGCAATTTAGTATAGTCAAACCACCTAACCTGCACGTCTTTGGACTGGGAGGAAACCGGAGCACCCGGAGGAAACGCACGCAGACACGCGGAGAACGTGCAGACTCCACACAGACAGTGACCCAGCGGGGAATCAAACCAGGGACCCTGGCACTGTGAAACCACAATGCTATCCACTGTGCTACCGTGCTGCCCTTCAAAATAGTTTTAAAATAATCAGGCTCAATGATGAAGTTGTCTGATAACACAAACAAGACAATGTATATTGTTTTACATTTCTTTACAAACTTGCAATTTAAAACTGTTGTGTATTTTGTACAAAGAACCTCAGAGATGAATCAGCGACCTTGAAGAAACGATATCCCAGATTGACCTGAATGGTTCATAGAATCTCTACAGGGCTCTACCTTAATGATCTTTATTGCTACACGTTTCATTAACACTGCAATGAAGTTACTGTGAAAAGCTACCTAGTCGCCACATTCCGGCGCCTGTTTGGGGACACAGAGGGAGAATTTGGAATGTCCACTTAATCTAACAGCACATCTTTAGGGACTTCGGGAGGAATCAGAGTGCCCAGAGGAAACCCATGCAGACACGGGGAGAACATGCAGAGTCCGCACAGACAGTGGCCCAAGCCAGGAATCGAACCTGGGACCCTGGAGCTGTGAAGCAACTGTGCTACTGTGCCATAACCCCACCTAACCTGCTCATCTTTCGAAACTAAGGGGTTATTTAGCAAGGTCAATCCACCTGACCTAACATGTTTGGACTGTGGGAAGAAACCGGAGCACCCGGAGGAAACCCAGGCAGACACGGAAAGAAAGGGAGAAACTGCAAATACAATGAGCGAAAGCCGAAATTGAACCCGAGTCTCTGCCGCCTGTCACTGAAAGAGGTAAATTACAGGAGAATTTGCCTTACAAGACAGAATCACAAAATCATAGAAAAATACGTTGCAAAAAAGGCCCTTCAGCCCACTGAATCTGCACTGCCCAAGAAAGGCACCTGGCCTGCCTACCTAATCCCATTTGCCAGCACTTGTTCCATAGCCTCGAATTGCCACATGCTCATCCGGGTACTTTTTAAAATGTGAGGGGACCTGCCTCTACCACCCTTCCAGGCAGTGTGTTCCAGACCATCACTACCCTCTGGATAAAAAGGTTTCCCTCAAATCCCCAAAACTTTGTGCCCCTCACCTTGAACTTGTGTCCCCTCCTAACCGACCCTTCAGCTAAGGGGAACAGGTGTTCCCTATTCACCCTGTCCATGCCCCTCAAACTTGTAGACATTTGAGTTAAAATTTATTCAAGAAAGGGGTTTAAAATGTTAAAAACAATTACTAATGCAAACATAGGAAATATACTCGGAGAATTTCATAACAAGGAGACGGTAATTTATTATTTCTATAGGTGTGACATTGCTGTTGGGTTGCAATGTATTTTCCTCCCCATTTTCCTTTGAGAATTTGGGTGTGGGTCGTCCTCACCAATTGCACCGAGTGACTTCCTTGAAGCATGTTCTCCTCCAATGCTGTTCGAGTAGGATTTCCAGAGTTTGGAACCATTGTAAATAACAGGCAGACATATCTACTGCCAACTGTACAACTACAGGATGGAGAGGATTCCAACGGATTGTCTTGTCCTGAGTCAAAATGAAATTGTTAAGTATTGTTTGCAGCTGCATCTATCGAGGCAAATGGGGATCATTGCAAAATCAGTAGCATCTGACCTGCTCTGTTGGCCAAGGCATTGATGCAACTTGTTAATGTTAAATTTCTGGTCAATAATGACACATGCTTTGATAGTGAACAGAACAAAGACCAATTCCTGTCAAGAGAAGGTGCTTAGATGTCTTAATTTTTATGATGGTGATTGTTTCATTCTTATTTAGCGTGAATCTAATTAACACAGTGGGCTTGTAATGCAGAACAGTGCCAGCAGCGCGGGTTCAATTCCCATACCCGCCTCCCCGAACAGGCGCCGGAATGTGGTGACTAGGGGCTTTTCACAGCGACTTCATTGAAGCCTACTTGTGACAATAAGCGATTATTACAATTTGCGATCTATCAGTTTTAAGTCAAGATGATGTTCAGATCTTGCTGCAAGTGGGGATGGATTGTCTTCTTATCTGAAGAATGGTGAATGGAGCTGAACATTATGCAATCACCAGCAAATATCACCACCATATTATGATGGAGGTAGGGCAGATTACGAAACAGCTGAAATACTTGAATTTAGAGCTGTATTTAAGAAGCATCTTGTAACAAAAAGGAAAATGGAAATCTGGAATCTCTACACTTGTTCCCCAAGATAACTGTTGTTTAACGAGGTGGAGCGAACAAAATTTGGTTAATAGATTTTGTTAGATAAAGTTTTCAAATGACATGGTTCAAAGACAGGCAAACTGAGTTAAGTCTCGATCAAGCCGATTCAGATTAATAGCTGAATCTTCAATAGCTGTTGGGTGCCATATTCTTGTCAATGTGGACATATTCCACATCATGTCAGATATAAGGAGTACACTGCAGGGATTCAAAATACAGAATTCCAATCTTCTCCTTGGCTGATTGCACAAAAAAGTGCTGGATTACAGCCATCCCAGAATACACTGGAATCCAGTACTTGTCCTTGGGCAGAAAGAGTCAAAGTCTGTGACATTGTCCAGGGATGTCAACTTCCCCGGTTATGATTAAACAATCCTAAATGTAAAAAAAACGTCTCTACAGATTCTGTATTTGCATTTTCTACTCTATCTCAATGCAATCATAATCTTTCATGTGTTTGGAAACTTTCATTACCTGAAAGTAAGCACGCAGGAAAAGCAGGCAGTAAAGAAGGCAAGTTATATGTTGGCCTTCATAGCGAGCGGATTTGAGTATAGGAACAGAGATATTTTATTGCGATTGTGTACAGCATTGAGGAGGCTGCTCCTGGGGTATTGTGTGCAGTTTTGGTGTCCTTATCTGAGGAAGGATGTTCTTGCTATGGAAGCAGGTCAGTGAAGGTTTACCAGGCGGATTCCTTGGACAGCAGGACTGTCATATGAGGAGAGACTCAGTTGAATAGGATTATATTCATTGGAGTTTAGAAGAGTGAGAGGGGATCTCATAGAAACATATAAAATTCTAACAGGATTAGACAGGGTCGATTCAGAAAGAATGTTCCCGAATGTGGGGGAATCCAGAATTAGAGGTTAGAATTTGAGGATAAGGTGAAAAACCTTTAGGACTGAGGTGACGAGAAGTTTCTTCACCCAGAGAGTGGGGAATCTATGGAATTCGCTACTACAGAAAGTACTTGAAGCCAAAATGTTTTGTAACTTCAAGAAGAAATTACATATAGCTTGTGGGGCTAACGGGACCCACGGATATGGGAGGGGGGGAAGGGTGATTGGAGTATTGAACTTGATGATCAGCCATGATCATAATAAATGGCTGAGCAGACTCGAAGGGTAGAATGGATTTCTCATTCTTCTATTTTCTATGTTGCTATGTGTCTGCCTGAAAGTTGAAGGTAAACGTCACTGCTGGCTCACAGTGCTAAAGACGCTGGTTCGATTCTGGCCTTGGGTGACTGTCTGTGTGGTGTTTGCACATTCTCCTCGTGACTGCAGGGGTTTCCTATGGATGCTCTGGTTTCCTCCTGTGCAGGTTAGGTGGATTGGCCATGCTAAATTGCCCCTTAGTCTCCAAAGATGTTCAGGCTAGGTGGGGTTGTGGGATAGGGCTGAGGTAGCGTGCTTGTTCAAAGTGTCGACTTGATGGGCCGAATGGTCTCCTTGTGCACTGTTGAAATTCTATGTTTCGGTGTATCAAAGGCTTTCAATTGGCCAATTATACCAATATTTGTTTAATCAACATAACCAATTGTTAATGAGTTGGTGGTGAATAAATGAATCTTCTGTCCATGAACCGTGGATTGGATTGGATTTGTTTATTGTCACGTGTACCGACGTACAGTAAAAAGTATTTTTCTGCGAGCAACTCAACAGATCATTAAGTACATGGGAAGAAAGGGGAATAAAGGAAAATACATAGTAGGGCAACACAAAGTATACAATGTAATGACATAAGCACCGGCATCAGATGAAGCATACAGGGTGCAGTTTTAATGAGGTCAGTCCATAAGAGGGTCATTTAGGAATCTGGTAACAATGGGGATGAAGCTGTTTTTGAGTCTGTTCGTGCATGTTCTCAAACTTCTGTATGTCCTGCCCGATGGAAGAAGTTGGAGGAGTGAGTAAGCTGGGTGGAAGGGGTCTTTGATTATGCTCCCCGCTTTCCCCAGGCAGCTGGAGGTGTAAATGGAGTCAATGGAAGGGAGGCAGATTCGTGTGATGGACTGGGTGGTGTTCACGACTCTCTGAAGTTTCTTGCGGTCCTGGGCCAAGCAGTTGCCATACCAGGCTGTGATGCAGCCAGATAGGATGCTTTCTATGGTGCATGTGTAAAAGTTGGTAAGAGTTAATGTGGACATGCCGAATTTCCTTAGTTTCCTGAGGAAGTATAGGCGCTGTTGTGCTTTCTTGGTGGTAGCGATGACGTGAGTGGACCAGGACAGAGTTTTGGAGATGTGCACCCCTAGGAATTTGAAACTGCTAAGCATCTCCACCTCGGCCCCGTTGATGCTGACAGGGGTGTGTACAGTACATTGCTTGCTGAAGTTAATTTTTAGTTTTGCTGGCATTGAGGGCAAGATTGTTGTCGCTGCACCACTCCACTAGGTTCTTTATCTCCCTCCTGTATTCTGACTCATCGTTATTCGAGATCCGGCCCACTATGGTCATATCGTCAGCAAACTTGTAGATGGAGTTGGAACCAAATTTTGCCACGCAGTCGTGAATGTACAGGGAGTAGAGTAGGGGGCTAAGTAAGCAGCCTTGCGGGACCCCGGTATTGAGGACTATTGTGGAGGAGCTGTTATTGTTCATTCTTACTGATTGTAGAATTCATAGCATTTACAGTGCAGAAGGAGGCCATTCGGCCCATCGAATCTGCAATGGCTCATGGAAAGAGCACCCTACCCAACCGCACACCTCCACCATATCCCATAACTCTGTTACCCCACCCAACACTAAGGGGAATTTTGGACACTAAGGGAAATTTAGCATGGCCAATCCACCTAACCTGCACATCATTGGACTGTAGGAGGAAACCAGAGCACCCGGAGGAAACCCATGCAGACACAGGGAGAATGTGCAGATTGCTTCATGATCAACCTCTCGAAGCAGTTCATTACGACTGAAGTCAGGGCCATCGGACGGTCGTCATTGAAGCACGTTGCCTGGTTCTTCTTTGGCACCGGTGTGATGGTTGTCTTCTTGAAGCAGGTGGGGACCTCGGAGTGGAGTAGGGACAGGTTAAAGATGTCCGCGAACACCTCTGCCAGCTTGTCTGTGCAGGCTCTGAGTGCACGACCAGGGATCTCGCCCAGGCCCGTCGCCTTCTGAGGTTTCACTTTCAGAAAGGCCGGTCTGACTTCAGAAACTGTGATGGTGGGTATGGGTGAGTTATGGTCTGCTGGGGCAGTCGACAGCTGATTGTTGGTTACCTGCTCGAACCGAGCATAGAATGCATTGAGTTTGTGGGGGAGGGGTGCGCCACTGCCGGGGATACTGCTCGGCTTGGCTTTGTCACTCGTTATGTTCTTTAATCCTTGCCACAATCGCCGGGAGTCTGTCTGTGACTCTAGCTTGGTTTGATATACTCTCTTGGCATCTCGGATGGCTTTGCGGAGGTCGTACCTGGATTTCTTGTATAGGTCAGAGTCGTTTGACTTGAGTGCCTCAGATCTGTCCTTCAGTAGGGAGCCAATCTTGTGATTGAGCCATGGTTTCCGGTTGGGGAACGTACATATTGCTTTCTTTGGCATGCAGTCGTCCACACATTTGCTGATGAAGTCTGTGACGGTGGTGGCATACTCATTTAAGTTGGTCACTAAGTTCTTAAATATGGACCAGTCCACTCTCTCTAGGCAGTCACGTAAGAGCTCTTCTGTTTCCTCGGACCAGCACTGCACAACCTTCTTAGCTGGATTGTCCCGTTTGAGTTTCTGCTTGTATGCCGGGAGAAGGTGCACCGTCTTCTGGTCTGATTTCCCAATGTGCGGTCAGGGGATGGAACGGTAGGCGCCCTTGATTTTTGAGTCGCAGTGGTCGAGAGTGTTGTGAATTGGCAGTGAGACAGTGCAGGATTATTGAGTTGAGGAAAGGTTGGAGAGTTTAAGGTTGTAGTCACTGGAGATCCCAAGAATCAGAGGCGACCTGATCAAAACGTTTAAGATCCTGAGGGGTATTGACAGGATGGATGTGGAGAGGATGTTTCCTCTTCTGGGAGAATCTAGAAACAGCGGTCATTATTTAAAAATAGGGGTTCACTCACTTAATTCAGAGATTAGGAGATTTTCTTCTCTAAGAAGGTTGGGTCTTCTTCAAAAGGCAGTTGAAGTAGCAGCTTTGATTTTTGTTAAACTGGGCAAGATAGATTCTTGATTAACAAGGAGATGAAATGTTATGTGACAGGCAATAATGTGGGGTTGAGTTTACAATCTGATCAGCCAGGATCTTGTTAAATGGCAGAGCAGGCTCGATGGGCTGCTTGGCCTACTACTGCTTCTAACTATTATGTGTGTATGTATGTTACATAAATGTTCCAGTGAAACTCGTATCCGCTACATTTCTGCTTGTTCTACAAGAACATTTTAAAATCAAAACTCATGAATTTACAAATAGCTGTGGATAATCTGTGCCATTAGACCAGATGTAGAAGAAGAATAGTGAAACAGGAGAAATTTAGATCTGGTCATTTTAGAGAAGCACAATGCTAATATTTTTGCGGAAGAAGTAGGTTTCTTTTCAGTAAGTTTTTACTCACTGGAGCAAATCACCCTGACATCGCTCCTGTGGGTACACTCGTGTTGAGTTGCTGCAGAAAGAGGACAATCCATCAGACTTGTCTCATTGCCATTACATTCAAACCGATTCCTCCATATAGGCCCAGTGCCCTCTCCAAACCAAACCCCTCGGGGCACGGGCACTGCGACCCCACAGTCAAGCTGGGCACAGACCACGTTGGCGTTATTCAAATCCCAATGACGGTCACACACTGTTTCCCAGTTTTCAGCATACAGAATCTCCAGTCTGCCTGAGCATCGGGACACACCACCTTCTAGCCGAGCATTTCTGCGGCCTGAAGAAGAATAAATCATAAAATGCAAATTATTTATGAATTAATATGCATCTGCTCATTCATACTTTTCCACGATTAGTCCCAAGTTTCACTCGTTTCGAGTCAAATAACGATCATCCACTCCCCACACTACTCCCATTTCTCGGTAATTAAGTGACTAAATGCTCCTTGGTAATATCACTTATTTAAATCACATTTTCTCGTGGCCGTCAGTGTGATCTAGCAAACACAGTTTTTGACATGTCCCCTAAGCGACACATTGATTCTTCTAAAAAGACCAGGGATCTCATGAACGGACAGATCGTTCACATCAGATCCAAGCAGTTTTCCATATTCACTTCCTGATGTGAGCGAGCCCTGTGCAATGTGACTTCACAACACGATGACCAAAGTAACAATGATATTGAGATGGCGAAGACCAGCAGGTTGCCCCTCTGTTCACTCTCATTCCCAGTCCTCATCGTGTCATGGCCCAAGTAATCCCAAAGCATTTCCACCTCCCCAGAACCATAAACACTTTATCCCTCAGGAGTCCTCTGCCCTTGAAAAGTGGTATTGGAGATGCTCCATTTGAACATTGCTACCCTCCAACTCCAGGGATGGTTACCCATTAACAGTGCTGTCCTGAATATTGCTTTTGTGATGATAAAAAGTCATCAACTTCACGTTTACTCTTTCTCTCCACAGCTGCGGCTTGACCAAATGCATATTCTGTTTGCATGATCAGTAGATTCCATTTGCTTTCAAATGTCCCAAATATCCTGGTTTTCCTGAAACATTGAACCTTAGATTCATCAAATCCTGGTGCTAAACGTTGGGTGTTGCTGCCTTAGATCCAATTGTCCATAACATACTCCGCAGAATGTTCTTAATTTCTCACTCAATTCCAGGATTTATATGTTTCAGGCAGTATAGAGGGGGATGTTAAAGGGGTGGTGGAGTTGTGCTACTGGTTAGGGAGAATATCAGAACTGTACTATGGGAGAACACCTCAGAGGGCAGCGAAGCTATATGGGTAGAGATCAGGAATAAGAAGGGTGCAGTCACAATGTTGGGGGTTTACTACAGGCCTCCTAGGAGGGGCATAGACAGAGTGGATAGTCAAATATATGAATAGGATGGGAAGAGAGAGATACGGACCCAGGAAGTGTGGAAGTTTTTAGTTTAGATGGGCAGCATGGTCGGCACAGGCTTGGAGGGCCGAAGGGCCTGTTCCTGTGCTGTACTTTTCTTTGTTCTTTGTATCGCCCAATGTAAAATAAAGATATGGAAATTATCCAACTGTCTTTCCCCCATTAAAGCTGCGCTTTGAATTCTCCCATTCCATTCGCGGGATGGAATTGCTAATGGTCCGCAGGATGTCCTGTGGTGACTATGTAGAACGGTTCAAATATAATCATGTTCATAGTTATATGTTTCTATGCTGCAGGGATATTGGGTTTTTAATTTATATCCTGAAAATGTATTGTTCACTGTCCTTGTCATTGAAAGACGCTTTTGGGCCTTTTGCTACCTTGTTATCCTTGAGCTTTAGTTGAGGCCGGTTCACTGTCCCGATGTGTTAGATTTCGGAGGGAATGAAGAGTTCTGATGCAATTACATTGTGGTGGAAATTATATTAAAGGAGGGAATGGTTAGAACACAGAAGAAGGCCATTCGGCCATTGTGCCCTCTCTACAGAAACCAGTTAACTAGTCGCCAATCAGCAGCCTTTTTTTATCCATGCAACGGGACGTTAGGGAGAATATCTTCAATTCCCTATTTTATTGTATTTTGAAGGCCATGAACTCTCGAGCATTCTCAGGTCTTGGTTGTGAATATAAAGAGAGTAAATTTAATGAACAGTAAACATGATGTGTTGGTGTGGAGTAATTGGTTAGATTAGAAAACATTGATCGGGTGTATAATAAATTCCAGTAAACAGTGATAGCTTCATCAATTGGAGATAATATTAGAGATCATTAAACAGGATATAGGTTATTCAGGGATTTATTGAGATCTCTCGGCACCGGGAGCCATTGCAACCCAAACAAAAGATCCCTCAGGGCAGATGCAGCCAATGCCAGCCTAGTCAGTGTGTGAAACTGACTCTGCTCTGGTCAAACAATTTCACTTTGAGAGGAAAGTGAACATTGCGTCTGTCAGTCCTGTTTGGCGATTCTGTCTGCAATGTAATAGAACTGAAAGGAATTTCCGAATGGGCATTTCAGCCAATGTCCCTCTGCTCTGGGAAAATGCTTCTGACTATCCTCTCTGTCTATGCCCCTCATAATTTTGTAGACCTCTATCAGGTCACCCCTCAACCTCCGTCGTTCCAGTGAGAACAAACCGAGTTTATTCAATGTACCGAATGGATCACTCACGGAAAATTCTGTATTTTCATCCTGAAAGAGATCGAAATATTCCCAAAAACTGTTAGAGCGCCTCCTCTCTTTGAAGATGGGAGTTATTCTAATCTGCCGCTATCTTGAGCTGCCGCTATCTTGAGCCGGTTTTGTCGGTAACCCGTTCGTTTCCAGAATTATTGGATTCTTACCTGAACAGATTACTGCAACGTCCCGCTGGTGTCCGCAGTCCTTTGGACCAATAACAGGTCCCGATCCTTGTCCAAAGTGAGAGTGAAGCGGCGTTTCCACCGCAAAGCCACAGTCCAGCATCTTACAAACCACTTCCGCATTCGCTGACGACCAGAACAAGCGATAATCGCAAACTGTGCCGCAGGTTCCACTCCAGCAAATCTCCAGTCTCCCCGCACAGGGACTACTTCCATTCACCAGTTTGGGTTTGGTACGTCCTGGAATATTTCAATAAACAGTGAGGACTTGTCAGTTTCTGTAATGTCACCAGGAATCCAAGTTCCCTCACCTTTTAAGATCAGATGTCACACGTTAAACAATGAATCATATTGTGGTCCACATATGTTGGAAATTGTTGTTTTGATCAACATCAGTCTTACCGTCATGTCTCTTGTGTGGACAGTTCCGTTCATTTTCTGGCTTTCAAAGTTGAACATTTAATCGAGAAACGACAACATGATGGACACTGAGATGGTCAAATGCTGATGAATTTAAATCAAATTGTCACAAGGAGAGGTCGTGTCTATTTGCTATGAACAAATTATTTGTTTATCTCACGCAATCCACGAATTCCCAGGGGCGTTTGAAGAGAATCAGGAAATGTGTAGAAATCCGATTTTACCAAACTCAATGGGAAGATGGATAAAAATCGGAAAACATGCGATGGAGGATATGAGATATCCAACAGATATCCAACTTTTCCGGGTCCGAGATATCTGTGTATTTCCTGGAAGAGGTTTGTTGTAAATTAGAGAACCGGGAAATTAACCTCCATTCACAAGACCCATGGGAATTTTTTTTCATCAAACATCAATGTTGCTGCAGCAATGTCCCACTTTAAACAATCTGAGTGAAACACCATTTAATCCGTTGTCATGGTAACTGGGAAGAACTATGGACCAGGATGGCAGATGAATTAATTTCGCTCTTCCCAGGGATAATGCGCATTTACTGAAACAGTTTGATGTTTTTCTCCCCGGGATTCAGGCCTTCTTTAGATGTGATAGGAATCAAATTATAAAACGAATGGATGATTCAGACAGTGGTTGGAGGTTACTCTGCACCACCCCGCCCCCCTGCTGCCCACAGTAACGGCGGGGCCCCGGTTGGAGGTTACTCTGCACACCCCCGCCCCCCGCTAACGGCGGGGCCATTCCCCGGGCCCGCCTGGGGCTCAGAAAGCTCCGCTCCCCCAGTCTCACATTCACAATCTGTCCAAATGGCAATGCTCAGGGCCGGCGCTGGGCTGGGGTGAGCACAGTAAGAAGTCTTACAACACCAGGTTAAAGTCCAACCGGTATGTTTCAAACACTAGCTTTCGGAGCACTGCTCCTTCCTCAGGTGAACCTGAATGGCAATGCTCAGGGCAGGCGCTGGGCGCAGGCGCACAGCCGGCAGGATGGCGCATGCCCGGTAGCGGCCGCTGGCTTTGTGAATGGAGGTTTGGAATGGTGACGGGGACATTTCCCGCGCTTCAGCTCATTCACTGCGGCTTCAGGAGAAATCACAAAGGAAACTTGTTCTGTCCGTATTGGAAATGTAAAGCGGATGAGAAGAAAATGCAAGATTTTTACCGGAACAGATGACGCCGGAATTATAGGCCTGTGAGACAGAATTATATGAGTACGAAGTACATTCCCGCAGAGCGCTCTCCTTCCCGGTACACCGAAAATCTCCTCTCATCTTGTCTCCGGTGCCTTCTCCAAAATGAGCCCAGCCCGGTGCAGCGATCGCGGTCCCGCAGCCCAGCTTCCGACAAACAACATCGGCGTCCCGCAGGTCCCAGCCATACTGATACACAGTCTGCCATTGGCTTCTGACCCGAATCTCCACTCTCCCAGCGCACCGACTGCCCCCATTCACCAGCCTCAGCGACACCGTCTCTGTAAAATATCAGAAACACCATCAGGAGTTCCACTGGATGAAACCGGCAGTCTGTCAGCACCTGTCCCAGTTCACAATGCAGGACAGGACTCAGTGCCAACATTGGACAGTGTCCAGTCTCCCAATAAAATCCACAGGGAACATGAAACATGCTCAAAGTGAGTGATCAATAAATGGTGTCAAGGAGCAGGGACCTGGATCAGAGAGGAGTCTCCACTATCACAGCTGCTCCAACTGCATCCAGGTAATTCAGCTCAGAATATATTTGCACTTCCAGAGGTCGGGAGATGAGCTCGGGAACAATGACAAAAGAGAAAATGCTGGGAAATGATCTGGGGAGCACGGTGGCACAGTGGTAAGCACCGCTGTCTCACAGCTCCAGGAACCTGGGTCAA
Organism: Scyliorhinus torazame; assembly: GCF_047496885.1. Lineage (NCBI taxonomy): Eukaryota > Metazoa > Chordata > Chondrichthyes > Carcharhiniformes > Scyliorhinidae > Scyliorhinus > Scyliorhinus torazame. The sequence continues at coordinate 63,861,924 of NC_092724.1, read as the reverse complement.
TTCTGACCTCGGATGACTGTGTAGTTTGCATATTCTTCCCGTCTCTGTGCGAGTTTCCTCCGAATGCTCCCGTTTCCTCCCAACAGTCCAAAAATGTGCAGATTAGGTGGATTGCCTTGCTAAATTGCCCCTTAGTTTTCAGTTAAGTAGCATTACGGAGGTAGGGTGGGAGATTGGGCCTAGATAGGGTGCCCTTTCAGAGGGTCGGTGCAGACTGGATAGGCCGAATGGCCTCCTTCTTCCCTGGAGGGTTTCTATGATTCAAGACAGAGTTAATCTCTCAAAGAACAAAGAAAGAACAAAGAAAGGTCCAGCACAGGAACAGGCCCTTCGGCCCTCCACGCCCGTACCGACCATGCTGCCCGTCTAAACTAAAATCTTCTGCACTTCCGGGGTCCATATCCCTCTATTCCCATCCTATTCATGTATTTGTCAAGATGCCCCTTAAACGTCACTATCGTCCCTGCTTCCACCATCTCCTCCGGCAGCGAGTTCCAGGCACCCACTACCCTCTGTGTAAAAAACTTGCCTCGTACATCTCCTCTAAACGTTGCCCCTCGCACCTTAAACCTATGCCCCCTGGTAATTGACCCCTCTACCCTGGGGAAACGTTTCTGACTATCCACTCTGTCTATGCCCCTCATAATTTTATAGACCTCTATCAGGTCGCCCCTCAACCTCCTTCGTTCCAGTGAGAACAAACCAAGTTTATTCAACCTCTCCTCATAGCTAATGCCCTCCATACCAGGCAACATCCTGGCAAATCTCTTCTGCACCCTCTCCAAAGCCCCCACATCCTTCTGGTAGTGTGGCGACCAGAACTGAACAATATACTCCAAGTGTGGCCTAACTAAGGTTCTGTACAGCTGCAACATTACTTGCCAATTTTTATACTCAATGCCCCGGCCAATGAAAACAAGCATGCCGTATGCTTTCTTGACTACCTTCCATCTGTGTTGCCCCTTTCAGTGACCTGTGGACCTGTACACCTAGATGTCTCTGACTGTCAATACTCTTGAGGGTTCTACCATTCACTGTATATTCCCTACCTGTATTAGACCTTCCAAAATGCATTACCTCTCAGCTGCATTTAAAGGTCTTCAAAAACATTCCAGTCGTAATTGGTAAACCGTAATCAAAAACATACTGAGGTTCTCGACCAATCACCATATTTAATGGCTGGAGCAGAGCAGAGAGATAGGAGTCAATATGAAAATGAAGGGTGATTACCTGATGCTGGATTCTGACTGTTCCCAGCTCTGCCTGAAAAGATACATTGAGAATTAGAGTTCGCCTGAAAAGATACGTTGAGAATTAGAGTTCGCCGAGAATAAAAATGAATTAAACTGTCAGAAAAAACGATAATATCGGAAAGGTGCCAGAATGTATCCAAATTGATTTCACAAACACACACTGACAACTGGGTAAAGTGTACCGGGGAAATGATGGTCTTCAGACCCTATGTACTACCTCGGTGAAGTGGCCTGAGAAGGATTTGGTTATTTTCTCCTTCTTTGAATCGAGCAGCAAATTGTTACCATCCTGCTAGAAACCGATAAATTATAAAAACAATAAACATTTCCAAGTGGCCAACGCAAAGGAATCGCATGAGAAGCTTTAATGCTTTAAGAAGTTTACTGTAACACTGGGTTATGGGGATAGGGTGGGGTGTGGGCTTGGGTAGGGTGCTCTTTCCAAGAGCCGGTGCAGACTCGATGGGCCGAATGGCCTCCTTCTACATTGTAAATTCTATGATTCTGTGATGAAACCAAAATTAACTACGACCACCAACACCGAGTCTCCAACCAATACTCTGCGGTACAGAAACAAAATCTTATTAACGTCTTAAAACGCGTGAAAAGCCCACATCACGGTTACAGGACATGACCCGTTATTAGTACACCAGGAGCCTTGTATTAAAAGTCCCCAATGTCTCCAATCGATTCAATAGACTTCTTTCTTTCCAGCCACGGCGAATGTTGCAGTGAGCGTCACGACAAAATCCCTTCATCCAATTTTCTGGGCAGATTTGAAAGGGATTCCCAGCAGCAAATGACCCACTGCAGATTATTTAGTATTGAACTGTCCACACTATGGTTAATTTCTTACAACAGGGGCTCGTCCACACCAGCATTACATTAGTGATTAATCCAGCAGCAGATATTTTATTCTCCATGGTATATTGGAATCTGTTTTCGGCTTTCCTCTGACAGTCTCGGTGTCTGGAATCAGCAATAACACCTGCCTTCTCCTTTATGGTCACATTTCACACCTGAAATTACAACATAGATTTTTACCCGGGCTCCTTTCCCAACGGCAACCAAATCAAATATGCGTGTTGCCGGCAGAGTCCAGTCCAACTTCACACCCGCCTCCTTCCCCATTCCAGTTCTGTTTTATCCTAAATCACAGTAGAGTTTACTTCATAACCGCGTTATAAAGTCTAACGGTGATATTAGCAGAATGAAGCCATTCAGCCCAATATCCCCATGCTACCTCTTTGAATGAGCAATCTGATTCCTCCCTTTCCCCGATCTGCCCAATTTGGGCTGGGAGTGCTCCGAATATTTATTCCCCGCCTGTTCTGCCCAATGAAGTGTTAAAGACTCTGTTTTTAATCCCGCTGCCGTGTTTATGCTGAGGGAACTCTCAGTGACGCTGATTGGTCAATTCCTGCTTTCCAATCCCGGTTTCAGGAATGAATGGAAGCCGGGTTTTAACTAATTGAAAGATTATCAGATTATCTGCTCAATTCTGACGTGTTTTAATTTACTGCAAAGTCTAAGACGCGGAACTCTCAACACTTCGAAAAGGAGAATTGACATTTCCGGGACTCATTTTGTTTCCAATTTCCGTAAACGGAAGAAGACGCGTCGCCAGTCAGATGGATTCGTTGCTGCTCCCTCAGCGCTGGCTGGAGCTCAATATGTTCCTGTTGTGTGGATTCTCTTGTAACCTGTCCTCACCGACTTCCCCATCCTTTTATCAGTTTTGATGTTCGATCAATTGTTCTCTCATTGAAGGGAATAGCTCTGTTGTTTTTGTCCAAATACATTTAGTATGTTGAACTGCTCCCAATCCACCTGATGCTGCTGTGTTCCAGAAATCTCCTGGTCTCTTTCTATCCACGACATTATACAATATACACAATAGTGTGTTTAATTGTTGTCGCTCTCCCAGGTGATAATGTTCCTCCCAGTTAACACTGTCTAGTTCTCTTTTTAACTAATTCATTGTTCGGTCATTATTCTGTCTCTGCCTTTACTGTTTTCCCATTGCTCTGCTCGATTCCTCGTATTTCCACATTCCTCGTATTTCCATATTCTCCCAATCCCTTCCTCATATTTCCTAACCGGTTCTCATTGTTGATTTGGACACATTTTCAATCCATTACTTAGTGGACCCTTGTCCAAATCACCACTCTATGTGTGGATATTAAATTTACTGTTGTCACTCTCTCGTAGTCTGTTGTTAACCTCATTAAACTTCAGCTGCTCTCATTGAGCTACAGCTGCTCCCGATGCCCAATGCCTTAAATTTTCTGCTGCTTGGAGTTTGGGTTTGGTGCCAAGATTTAACGTTACTTTTAAAAAGTTAGACACCAGCCGAATTGGTTTTGCATTTTCCTGCAACAAAGAGCGAAAGAATAAATAGCGACAAAACTAAAATTAGTTGAAATAAAATGGAATAAATTAGGGATATTGTAGCCAGAAATTTAGCTTCTGAACGAGGAAGAGAAACACAAACAATGGAAGTTAACGCGGCGGTGATTTAGGGATGGCAACATTTTGTCATTCTTACTGTTTGATTAAACTTTTCAAATCCGATTTGAATAACAGACCAGGGAAATTGCTTTGATCACAATCTGTCAAGACACATCTGCAAGGGAATTTTAGATTTGTTGCAAAACATGACCAGAATCTGAAACATGAGAAAGGAGAAAATAGAAAACAAGACAGACCAGCAGGAACAGACCATCCGGCCCATCTAGTCTACTGATATCATTGATATCAATGGTAATATCATAGCTGTTCACTGCACCAACTCCACACTCATACCGACCTCCTTTTCCTGAAGATTGACAAAACATTCCCATGTTTTTTTAGAACGATATAAAGAAAAGTTCAGGATATGTCGAATGAGATTCAGAAACATGTCCGGAAATTAAATATTGCATGAAACGAGTGGATCTTTTGCAAGAGTCTGGGGAAAGATTAATTATCTAAAAACACTGCACATTTAAATGTATAAATAAACCGTTTAATTTAACGGAACAGGTCAGAACCAGTGACTGACCCAAAAAGCTGATGAAACAAATCCTCCGCAATCAACAGTTTCATCATTTCCCCCCGATTCATGCATGAGATGTGGGTGTCGCTGGCTGGGTCAGCATTGTTGCCCATCCCTAATTACCCTTCAACTTTGCTCACTATTCTCGGCCATTTCAGAGGTTCAGAGGGCGGACAGTTACGAACCAACCACATTGATGTGGATCTGGAGTCAGGTAAGGAAGGCAGACTTCCTTTCTTAAAGGGATATTAGTGACTTATAATTCCAGACGTTTATTCAATATAAATTGCTACACCTGCCGCGGTGGGATTTGAACCGAGGTTCCCGGGACATTAATCTGGGTCTCAGGATTATTAGTGCAGTGATAATTCCACTTCGCCACCACCCCAGGAAACCTGCTTTTGAAATATGTTGATTGATCTGAACGTTATTAATATTTAACACTCATGAAGCAATGTTGGTTTATCCTGTAGTTTGGACAATGTTGAATATTGTGGCTTTTTTCGAATATTAAACCATTAATCTAATTTAGTTAATTCTCTGTCTCGCACCGCATTTTAGCGGGAAATTGCGGGGACGGGATTGTGGATCTGGGGGGAGTGGGGCAGTCGGTGCGGCTATTTTGTTCTCCAGTTGTGACTCGGTACATTGCGTGTAACATTGACCTTTCTCTCCTGCCAGCAGGCTCAGTGCAAATCACAAGGTAGGAATTTCACCTCCAGTCTGCTTCGTCTGGACTGAGAGGATTTGAATTTGCAGCAGCTAAAATCAGATAACACCAAATATGGATTAAATAATGAATTTACAAATTAAACAAACTCTTTCAAGACCTCTTTTACAGGATTATATACTTGAATAAAATATGTACTTTTCCTGTAAGTTATTTTTGATCTGAGTTCTATTTATAGAAACGATTCCGGGAGTAATAAACATTTCGGATCACAGAAATCAGAAACGGTGAGTTGCAAATTATAGCAAATTACGGCAAATCCCAATCGATTTCTCGCTGCTCAAATTGAGCTGATCAAAAACCGAGAATGTTGTAGAAAAATATTATTCTTTACTTCGCTGTGAAGTGAACATTGAAATAATTTGTAGGATTCATAAAAAAGACATCACTCGAAATGTTTTATTTTCATTTTCATCCAAGAAGGGAGTCATTATCCATTACTGTGGCGGTCAGTGAACTTTTTAAATGGAATATCTTACACCTGATTAACTCATGTTCTTATTTATCCGGTGCGAAATTTTGAATTAAACCAAAATTGAACGTAAATATGGCGGTGGTTTTATTTTGTCCTACGCGGGTCTTGAAAAGACTTCGCAGACATGAACTGAAAGTCTAAACACATATCTAAACTCAGCCTGCTGCAGATAAAACGCACTCGCAGCCACAATCAAAGGCACTTGAGTATGGACTGATAGTTAACAGACTGTGTGTCGAACGCCAGTCAAATCTGCACTTACTGCCAATTGAATACACCCGGGAATTTCTCAATGACACTGCACCCTCAACCTGTGTGGATACACAGAATGGGATTTGAAGACACCTTTAAATGACTCAAATAAACCTGATTTTAGCATCAGAATAGTTCAAGTTCACGGATATGCGATTCGGTAAAAGCATAAACGCAGTGACGGTGATTTCCCCCGTCAGTAAAACAGTATATTTATCCTGACAGGCGAATAAATCTAATCAAACACACATTGGAAGTAAGAAGGAAGCAAATGGATTCATCGACCGAGAAATTCACCAAGAATTTCAAGCCAGTAGATGGATAATGAGGAATAAGTCTCCATATCTCAGTAAACACATTACACTGTGTGAATATATGGATAATGTGAAACGAGATTGAGAAAAAGATCATTATCACAAATCATCGTTATATATAAATGCACGAGAAAGAATAATGAACCAATATTAAAGGTTTTAATTCTGAAGGTGACGGCTAACTAATCAAAAATTCAGAGCAATTCTCCCTAAATTCAGGAAATTTCACAAGTGACTACTTGATAAAAATATTTTAATAATTCACAATGTAAAAGCAAAATGCTGCGGATGCTGAAAATCTGAAATAAAAACAGAAAATGCTGGAAAAACTCAGCAGGTCTGGCAGCATCCGAGAGAGAAACAGAGTTAATGTTTCAAACGCACATCACCCTGCTCCTGTCACACCTGCTGAATGTTTCCAGCATTTTCTCCTTTTATGAGTAATAATTCAAACCCATTGGAAAATGTTGGTCTGAACTCCAGTCACCAAGCTATCACACAGCACTGTAACTCTGAACAGAATGGTTCAGGTATTTCAGTTCTGTGAATTCCAGCCAGCGGTTACCTGTACTCAGAAATGTGAGTGTGGACCTGGTGTCCTGCACAAAGAGAAATAACAAACCCCCACCACCCCAATGCACTCTAATCTAACAAGGATCACTTTCTAATACTGACAGGTTCGGTTATATAAAGCGATTAGAATTTCATTTCTAGTCTGTTGTGCCCGGAAAAGAGCCGCAGGGACAAACTCTCTAAACAGCCGCGCCATTTGTGTCCGATTCGTTTTTAAGCCGAAGTTTGACACATCTGCCAATTGGGAAGATAAAACTTTTTTAATTCGATGCAACACTTTCTAAACTCTAACACCGCCACGGAAATGCTGCTTCTGTCAGCGCTCGCTCACTTTCAGCACACTCGCCTTTGAGTCAACCATTCTAGAGGACTGAGCAGAATATTTAGGCTGACAGCCCAGTGCCGCACTGAAGCTGTGCTGCATTTCACAGATGCTCTCTGTTGGATGAGACGCTGCTCCGAGTATCGCCTGTTCTCGCAGGCGCCCGATTACCTGGCTGGCAGGGTATTGATCCTCGCTGCCTTGGCCAATATCTAACCCGCAAATCACATCACAATTTCTGATTGCTCTGATCATTATCACTATTATTTGTCGAACCTGCTGTGCGTTTCCCACATTGGAGAATTTCATTCAAACATTTCAAAATGTATCTCATTAGCTGCAAAGCTCCGAGGGCGGGAAAGGGGCGCTATAAATGCAAGCGCTCTTTTCTCTAGAAACTGAATTATTCCCTGTTTACAATTGACAGAAAGTAAACATTAAACAATTAATCCAAAATATGAATCAAATGAAACTGCTGCAATTTATTTCAGTATCCATTTCATACGATCCCACGCAATGTCATATTTGAATAAAATAAATCCGGTCTGTATAAATTGCTCCCAGGCATGTCCACACCCTGGTCTGTGACCGCGCTCTATTTTAACAGGCTCCGTTCAAATATTCCGATGAGACTTTTAACTCCGGACAGCGCTCTGTCCAATCACCGCGGGGGGAATGTGACAAGCACCGAAATCTCCACAATAGAATTAATTTCTAATCAATCAAAGTTTTCCGTAGCAAAAACTGCTAATTCCACTAATCCTGCACGCATTTCAGTGAGGATGAGTGTATCAGTAAATAACCAAACCCGCTCAATAATCCCAAACTCACAGTTCAGAAGCTGCAGTAGAATCAGAGTGGGGAAGGATCGCATCATGTTCTGAGCAGCAGTTCCAGCGAGGAGCCGAGAACATTCAGAGGACGCTGTTCGCGACACTGAGAACTTCCTTCAGCCCCTTCTGACACACCGACTCTTGGAGAAGTCAATTCTTTGACAACAGTTTGTACAGAAAACAGGGTTTCCTTCCGAATAACCAATAGATGTTGACATGTGTGAACCGTGAAGTGCAGTCTGGTCAAATGCACCAATTGGAAGCAATGTGACCATTAATGGATACAATAAACCCAGCTTCCAACCAGCAGCCAATCCCCAGAGGCCAATGGCGTTTAAAGTCTGAAATGGAAATCTGTAATCCAAATCATAGAATCAGACAAGCACAGCAAGTGGCCATTTGCTCAGTTTCTTTGAAAGAAATGTGTAATCTAGTCTTGTATAAAAACAGTTTCCCCAATAACCGTGCAAATCTACCCTTTTAAAACTCATATTCTTCAAAGCGTTCCTGTAAAATTTGTTTTCATTGTTCTTTCGGGGAGAAAGTACACGCTCCACACAGACTCACCCAAGGCCGTTAGCCAATGCAAACCCGGAGTCAAGCGATTGGCTCCCAATTGGGCAATGGACAGCACGGTAGCAAAGTGGTTAGCACTGTGGCTTCATAACGCCAGGGACTCGGGTTCGATTCCCAGCTTGGGTCACTGTCTGTGCGGAGTCTGCACGTTCTCCGAGGAGGTGCTCCGGTTTCCTCCCCCAAGTCCCGAAAGACGTGCTTGTTAGGTGAATTGCACATTCTGAATTCTCCCTCCATGTACCCAAACAGGCGCCGGAATGTGGGGACTAGTGGATTTTCACAGTAATTTAATTGCAGTGTTGATGTATGCCTACTTGTGACAATAAAGATTATTAATGACTTGAATTTAAGGTGATTATTCCGCCTCTTAGTCTGCAGGGGGATGCTCCTCGATAACGTGCAGAATTGCTCCTGACTCTCCACAAGTGCAGGAGGGGTTTGTACTGAGGACCACCGGTGGAGTTTGGCTGCACAGGGACCCTGAATTTTCTTGAATCAATTTAGCAAGGATCAACCCCGCCACGGTGGTCCAATGTCTGCCATTTGTCTTGGCAGGTGGTGGGAGGGGGTCTTCACAAGCAGCTTATTAGTGACTCCCCATATTTCCCACTCGCAGCATCTGCATGGTCTCACCAATGTACCACACTTCGGGACATCCTTTCCTGCAGCGTATGAGGTAGGCAACATTGGCCGTGTCACATGAGTATGTACCGCGTACCTGGTGGGTGGTGTTCTCATGTGTAATGGTGGTACCCATGTCGATGGTCTAGCACGTCTTGCAGAGATTGCCATGGCAGGGTTGCCATGGTGTCGTGGTCGCTGTTCTGAAGGCTGGGTAGTTTGCTGCGAACAATGGTTTGTTTGAGGTTGCACGGTTGTTTGAAGGCAAGTAGTGGGGGGGTGGGGATGACCTCGGCAAGATGTTCATCTTCATCAATGACGTGTTGAAGGCTGGGAAGAAGATGTCATAGTTTCTACGCTCTGGGGAAGTACTGGAAGTACTGGTTCTTTGTTGGTTGTGTCCCGTGTGTGTCTTCTGAGGAGGTTGGTGCGTTTTTTTGCTGTGGCACGTTGAAACTGTCGATCGATGTGTCGAGCGCCATATCCCGTTTGTACGAGGGCATCTTTCAGCATCTGTAGACGTCTTTAACGCTTTTCCTCGTCTGAGCAGATCCTGTGTATACGGATGGCTTGGCCTTAGGAGATGGCTTCCTTAATGTGTTTAGGGTGCAAGCTGGAGAAGTGGAGCATCGTGAGGTTATCCGTGGGCTTGCGGTAAAGCAAAGTGCTGAGGTGACCGTCCTTGATGGAGATGAGTGTGTCCAAGAATGCAACTGATTTTGGAGAGTAGTCCATGTTGAGTCTGAAGGTGGGATGGAACTTATCGATGTCATCGTGTCGTCGTTTCAGAGATTCTTCAACGTGGGTCCAAAGAAAAAAAATGTAATCGATGTATCTGGTATATAATGTCTGTTGAAGGTCCTGTGCGGTGAGGAGGACTTGTTCAAACTTGTGCATTAAGATGTTGGCACATTGAGGTGCGAATTTGGTCCCCATGGCTGTTCCGTGTGTCTGGATGAAGAACTTGTTGTCAAAGGTGAAGACATTGTGATTCAGAATGAAGCGGATGAGTTGCAGAATTGCGTCTGGAGATTGGCAGTTGTCAGTGTTGAGTACTGAGGCTGTTGCAGCCATGCCGCCATCATGGGGGATGCTGGTTATAGAGTGCTGAGACGTCCATTGTGATGAGGAATGTTCCTGGTTCAACTGGTCCATGGGTGCTGAGTTTCTGTAAGAAGTCCGTCAGATCGCGACAGAAGCTGGGCGTTCCTTGTACGATGGGTTTCAAGATGCCCTTGATGGAGCCACCGACAACTGCCAATCTCAAGATGCAATTCTACAACTCATCCGCTTCATTCTGGATTACAACGTCTTCACCTTCGTCAACAAGGTCTTCATCCAGACACACGGAACAGCCATGGGGACCAAATTCGCACCTCAATATGCCAACATCTTCTTGCACAAGTTTGAACAAGACCTCCTCACTGCACAGGAGCTTTAAACGACGTTATACACCGGATACATCAATGACATTTTTTTCCATTGGACCCATCGCGAAGAATCACTGAAACGACTACACAATGACATCAATAAGTTCCATCTCACCATCAGACTCACCATGGACTACTGTCCAAAATCAGTTGCATTCTTGGACACACTCATCTCCATCAAGGACGGTCACCTCAGCACTTCACTTTACCGCAAGCCCACGGATAACCTCACGCTGCTCCACTTCTCCAGCTTCCACCCTAAACACATTAAAGAAGCCATCCCCTCTGGACAAGCCCTCCGTATACACAGGATCTGGTCAGACAAGGAGGAGTGGAACAGACATGTACAGACGCTGAAAGGTGCCCTTGTACGAATGGGATATGGCACTCGACTCATCAATCGACAGTTCCAATGCGTCATAGCAAAAAACGCACCAAGTTCCTGAGAAGACAAACACGGGACACAACCGACAGAGTACCCTTCGTCATCCAGTACTTCCCCAGAGCGGAGAAACTACGGCATCATCTTCACAGCCTTCAACACGTCATCAATGAAGATGAACATCTTGCCAAGGTCATCCCCACACCCCCACTACTTGCCTTCAAACAACCGCGCAACCTCAAACAAACCATTGTTTGCAGCAAACTACCCAGCCTTCAGAACAGTGACCACGACACCACACATCTCTGCCATGGCAATCTCTGCAAGACGTGCCAGATCATCGACATGGGTACCACCATTACACATGAGAACACCACCAACCAGGTACGCGGTACATCCTCGTCCGATTCGGCCAACGTTGTCTACCTCATACGCTGCAGGAAAGGAAGTCATGAAGTGTGGTACTTGGCGAGACCACGCAGATGCTGCGAAAAGGGATGAGCGGACATCGCGCGACAATTGCGAGGCAGGAATGTTCCCTTCCAGTCAGGGAACACTTCAGCAGTCGAGGGCATTCAGCCTCTGATCTTCGGATAAGCATTCTCCAAGGCGCCCTTCCAGACGTGCGACAACGCAGAATGGCAGAGCAGAAACCTATAGCCAAGTTCTGCACACGAGCACGGCCTCAACCAGGACCTTGGATTCATGTCGCATTATATTCACCCCCCCCCCCCCCCCCCCACCATTTGGCCCGGGCTTGCGAAATCCTACCAACTGTCCTGGCTTGAGACAAAGAGGTTAACCTCTTTAACCTGGTGTTACCCCTCTCTCTGGCTCTGTAAAGACTTAATGACCAGCAAATGCTCGCATTCAAAGTATTGTCTTGCATCTTTGACTTTGTCTATATAAATGTTTCTGGAACCTACCTCTCCATTCACCCGAGGAAGGAGCTGGGCTCCGAAAGCTGTGATTTGAAACAAACCTGTTGGACTTTAACCTGATGTTGGAAGACTTCTTACTGTACTCACCCCAGTCCAACGCCGGTATCTCCTCATCATGGCTTTCATTATCAATATGAGCATCAATACAGGGAGCACCACCTGTCGAGCGCAGTTTTGCTTTCTTGTCCCGCTGTAGAGCGGCAGACTGTTTCTGAGCCGGGCTGTTCTCCATATATGGCCTGTGGAGCGACTGTATTGGGCAACCTGCCAGATTTTTGAGGAAATGTGGTCGCTCAGTGTGATGCTTGGGGAGAAGTAGACACATTGACACATTCACTGGAGATTAGAAGTTGTGAATTTTCACATTCCTATTATTGAACCCGAGAGAAGTGATGTATTCCTTGGAAACAGAGGAATGTCTTTTATAGAACGTGATCACTTGGAATCAACACTTTCCTTAACGCCCAATGTATCTAAAGCAGCTCATAGTCTGCAGAACCCAAAGAAGTCAGTTTGTTTTTCTGTTTCTGTTGAACAGGAAGCACCTGGCGTGGTGGAGATATCAATGTTCTTGTTTTATTGGCGGCTCCGCTGCAACATTAACATTCTGCCGCTTGTGACTGCATAAAATCCAGCAGGGCCGCCTCTCAGGGAAAAGGAGATCTAGGGAAAGTCACTGGAAATACATCACAGCTGAGTGCCGTAAATATATTTGTCCCTTATCACAGATACTGAATCACAGAACGAAAGTGCGGCAATCTGTGAGACCTTGTCCAAATGTGTAATACAAGGACAATAAGACCATCAGACCATAAAACGGAGGGGTACGCCACTCGGCCCATCTAGACTATTCTGCCATTCAATGAGATCATGGCGATCTGATAATCCTCAACTCCACTTTCCTGCCTTGTCCCCTTAACCCTGAATTTCCCTGCTGATTAAACATCTGCCCATCTCAGTCTTGAACATCCTTAAGGACCCAACCTCTATGGCCCTTTGCTGTAAGGAAACCCATAGATTCAGTACCCTCTGAGAGAATAAAGTCTTCATCATCTCTGTCTTAAAAGGGCGACCCCTTACTCTGTGATTATGCCCTCTGGTCTGAGGCTCTCCCATAAGAGGAAATATCCTCTCGGCATCTACCCTGTCAAACACCCTGAGAATCTTGTATGTCTCAATAAGGTCATCTGCCATTCTTCTAAATTCCAATGGGCACAGGCCCAACCGACTCAACCGCTCCACATAACAAAATCCCTCCATACGGAATCAACCTTCTCTGGACTGCCTCCAATGCCAGTGTGTCTTTCCTCAGACAAGGGGTCCAAACTCTTCACTGTATTCTAGCTGTGGTCTAACTAGTGCCCGAAATGGCTTGGGCAGGACCTCCCTATTTTTATCTTCCATTTCCTTTGAAATAAAGGTCAACATTTCAATTGCCTTCCCAATTACCTGCTGAATTTGAATGCTGAATCTGTGTCGGTGCCATGGTCGCTGGTTGTGGTTGGGGCTGGAGGACACCAGAAGAGCTCACCCCCATCACCAGAAGCTCCTTTAGGACAAGATACATGATTATACTGTGGGCGGGGGGAGGGAGGGCGGGAGGGGGGAGCCACGTTAGGTGTGCATTTGAGAGGTGGGAGTAGGGGTGGTGTTGGTGGTGGTGGAGCGAGGGGTGGAAGTGTATGTGGGTGGTGTGAGGATGGTGTGGGGAGGTGGTGGTGGTGGGGATGGGGGGATGGCACACGTGCAATGGTGAACCGCAATTCAGTGGGCCTTCACCCCGATGACTGCCCTTTCCTCCATCCCGCTGACCATGCCCAGGGCCCGCTGCTCTGCTGGGGTGAGGGGCTGCAGGTCCGGCGGTCCTCCTCCAGTCTTCTCTCACTCCCAGCAGTTTTGGGTGGCCTTATCCTGTGGGGGCGGAGGGGGGCAGAAAATGCACAATGTTGGACAGTCCGATGCATGCAGCCCATGGGGTTGGTAGCTGGTGGCTTCGGTGACCAGGGCACCTGGCCATGGCGGCTGGTATGGATGCGGCATGTGGTGCAGGGCAGGGGTTCTGCCCCCTCCTTGTGGGGGTGGTGGGGTAACGGGTGTGTGGGACAGGGTTGGTGCCAGCGGCACGGTGCTGCCTACTCACCCTGGCCGCCCTGAGGAGGTTGTGCAGTTTCCTCTGCACTGCTGGCCGGTCCAGACAGTGTTGCTCATGGTACTGATGGCCTCTGCTACCTGAACAGTGAACGGCGGTGGCTGGCAGCCTCTTTTCCAGGCCCGGTTACATGGTAGCTCGCCTTTCCTCCATGGCGTCCAACACGGTCTCAAGTTTGGTGTTCGCAAAACAGTGTGTTGCTCTCTTTGCTGCCGTCTTGTTGGCAGATTAGGTGTGGGTGGGGAGTGAAGTGTGTACATGCAGCTGCAGCTTGTTGGCCTCTTGAGTGTCAATCGCAAATACGGCAAATCCCACACCATTTGCCATTGGAATCAAATTGCTTCATCCTAATGGTCATTAAATCGGTCCAGGTGTGGTTCCAGTTTTGCTGATGTAGATGTCCATGAATCTTGCCCTGGCGTCAACACTTAGAGCGGGATTCTCCGATTGCCGACGCCAAAATCACATTCGCTGATTGGCTGCCGAATCCATTTTTACGCTGAAATCATCGTTTTTCGAATTGTCCGCCGTCTCACAATCGGCGTAATCACCCTCCCCTGATGCTCCACCCCTGATGGGCTGACTTTCCGACGGCGTCGGTCGCGGTTGCAGACTGCGTCCAGCGCCGCCACAGTCGGGGGGGGGGGGAGCCGTTCCTCTGGCAGGGAGTGCTTCAGCGGGGGCTGGGAGGACTGGTGGGGGGTGGTCCCTGGGTGGCGACGGGGGTTACAGGGGTGGGGCACTATCTGGCAGTCAGGGCCACGTGTGGCCGGTGCCATATTATACGCCAGGTCGCCGCTGTGCGCATGCGCCGCCACGGACTCAGCCATTCTCTGTCCGTTTATGCAGGTAACGTGGCGTGGCTGCTAGCCCCCCCACTGGTAGAAGATCGGTGCGGGTCGCCACCAACTTTTGATTGTAAGTCAGACACTTCCTCCGCACATATCCGCAAAATCGGAGAATCCAGCCCTTAGTCTTGGGAATGGAGAATTTGCCACTGATATTTTTTTGATTTATGTTTATGGAATCACTGCAGTGCAGAAAAAAGCCATTCAGTCCATCGAGTCTGCACCAACATTCCCAAAAAGCTCCCTACCCAGGCCCACGCCTCAACTTTAACACATTTCTTGAAATAAGATATATTTTCTCACTTAAACAGAATGGTAAATAAAATACATTCTTCCACATAAAGACAATGTTTCTGTCTATTTGTAAAGAGGAGGGAGGGAGAGAAGGCGGGGCAAGGGGAGAGTTTTGACATATCAATTGTTAATGTTACAAGGTCAACGTCCAAAAGCAGCAGCTGCTGAAGTGCAGGGTCCTGACACACATCTCCTCTGACATCATTTTGGGATGTTCTTTGGCAGTACACTCTTAGGGATGGTTGATTGATTTGCTGCAATACCTGTCAGAGACATAGTTCACATCAGTTTATAGGAGGCTTGCATGTATTAACAAAGACAGTATTCTTTGTAAAAGCATTGGAAGTAATCGCAGAGGCTTGTAAGGATAACAACCCATCAGGGAGGCTCATTAAGCCACTCAGTTTAAGATCTGTTGCAAAATCTAAATGCAATTTACCTCTGAATCAGCTGGACGGGCAAGGGTGATAACATTAGTGTCCTTGAAAGAGTCATGAGGTGGCTGGACAGAGTAGATAGGGATACGTTGTTCAAACTTGTAATAGGATTAAGAATGAGAGGGAACAGTTTAAAGTGATTGCAAAAAAAGGAAATATGACGTGAGGAAAATAAAATTCACACAAGGGGTTAAGGTCTGGAATGCGCTGCCTGGAAATGTGGTGGAGATAGGTTCAATCAAGGCATTCAAGAGGGCATTGGATGATTTTTTTGAATAGAAACAATGTACAGGGGTACAGGTAAAAGGGAGGCGAATGGCACTAAGTTGTGATGTTTATTTCGAGACCCATGCAGATGCGGTGGGTAAGCCTCCTTCTGCACCATAATAATTCAGTTATAATGAATATCGATAAAACAGGCAAATCAATTATTTGATGTTCCATGGTTCTAATTCCCCTTAAATGGGATATAAAAAATGAAACTGTTACAAAATAAAATTCCTAAAAACTGTTCATTGCTCAACATAGGATTCTGGTGCCTTTCACTGAGTTAATTGGTTTATGCAGGACAGTGTATTGTAATATTGATATATGTAGAGAAATTAGATTAAATAAATTTGTTTTCAACTTAAATTCATGCAACATACATTTTCAAACAAAATATAGAGAAAATACAAATCTAGTTATTTCAGTACTGAGTAAAGAAACTGAAGTCCACATTGAGAAATCTTATCCAGGATGTTTACACAATTGGAAATGTTAATGGCCATTTATGGGAACAGTGAAACCTGTACAAGGCGGACGGTTTCATACCTGAACTGAAATGGAACCAGAGTCCTTGCAGCGATATTTGCTAGTGCTGTTGGGGAGCATTTAAATCAACTAGGCAGGGGGCTAGGGTCCTGGAAGAAGGTTCAGCAGAGATAGATGCAGAGCCAAAATTAGAAGAGACATCAATTGAGTCAGGAAGGCAAAGAATGTCTTGACTAGTTGAGTCACAAGGGAGTTTGGCAAGACTGGATGGTACTTATTTGAATCCTGATGAACAAGGCTGATGAACTGAGGTCACAAGTAAAACATGGGGCATGATTGTGAGATCTACCATGCAGATTTAGTGGCACTTTGAGTTAAAGCTTCTCAGGTGCAAATAAGAATCTGTTTTATTTGTCTCTATTAATTACAATTGAGAATCATTTAAAGTCTTATTCTCTAATAATTCCAGTTTACAAAGGACTCAATAGAAGCAATCTTGCAGACAATTCAACTTTCAATACAGAAATGATTTTCTTGCTTACGGCAAACAGCTTGCAATAACTTCAAAAAGTCAAAGTTGGAAAGTGAAACTTTGAAAGATAGAGAGACAGCGAGCAAGTTCAGTCAAAGTATAGATGATTCATGAAGTAAGAAAATGGCTGTATGGCCAACACGGTTATACTAAATCATATCAGACTGTAGCCATCTAGCTATACCCTGATGTAATCCTAATTGGTTTGGATTAGAATCAAATAAGTTTGATTCGATGCTCAGCCGTCTGTCATTAATAGGCAACATTAACTTAAAATGTATTCTTGTATGAGCTTTGGAATGCGATTCGGCTTCCTTATTGAAAGCTGCTTGAACCAGTTTCTTGCTGACTTGCTTGTTAGGACAATGCTCTATGCTGTTGCCATGGAGCTTGCCTTGTCCTTGGGTTACTTTATCTTGTTCGCTGCATAGGAATGTTGTTTTTAATCTATAATGCTGTGTTCTGTTGAAGCTATGTTTTGAAATGCTGAATGTGTGTTTTGAAATGACCTGAGGTTATGAGTGAGTTTTAAAATGGTATTTAATAGACTAGGGGCTTAATGCTAAATAGATATCTTTTACCTATCACGTTTAGAAAATAGCTGGCTTCTACAATGATGTCATTACTGTCAATGTAATTACTGTCACTGAGACATGTTTGAGAGAGGGGCAGTATCGGCAGCTCAATATGCCACGATACAGAGATAGGCTAGGAGGTAAACAAGGAGAGCATGTCGTAATTTTTATCAGGGAAGCAATTTCAGCAATCAGGATGGAGGACATCTGCAACCGAAGCCATATGGGGGGAATGTAAAAATCAAAAAGGAGCAATCACATTGCTGGAGTGTTCTACAGGCCCCCAAACCGTTCAAGAGAAATGGAAGAGCAGATATGTAGGCAAATTTCAGAGATGTGTAAAAGTAATAGGATAGTGATAGTGGGGGATTTCAACTTCCCCAGCACACCATGCTGTCTCATCACAATGGTCATGTGACAAGGCATTCCAATATAAGTGGGGGCACATCCGGCCATTGGCAGAGGGTTATAAGATGAACAAGAGGACAGACGTGCACGAGGGGTAGTTCCAGTGGAGCACAAAGAAACCCCATGATAACTTGCTCTGTAACAGGTCATCATCTTATCACGTGTGATTTAATAAAGATCATGGTTTGGACAAGTCACAAGTCATTTGGTAGATTGCTTGCTAGACATCGAACACCAAACACAACATGGTAGCAAGAGTGTTGAAGATTTGAAGGTAACGACAGCAGTGACAAAGTTTAAATTCGACGGACAGACCAAACTGGTGAACTGCAGCTTGTGGCAACTTAATGCACTCGAAGACGCTGAAGCGCGAGATGGAAGGACTGAAAGCTCCCCCACCAGTTTCAGATTTCCGGTAATGTAGGGGAAAGCTGCCGGTTCTTCAAGCAATAATTTAACCTCTATGTTTCTGCCCTTGGCCTCCAGGCACAGCTGATGAAAGGTGAATAACGTTGCTGCTGTGGCAGGTTCACAAGCAATTGAACTATACAATGGGCCGAATGGCCTCCTTCTGCACTGTAAATTCTATGTAATACATTTGCATTCGAGAATGAGGAGCATAACAAGGGATATGATGAAATCATTCGGTATTTTGACCGGCATTGCCCCCCAAAAAGAATAAGACGTTTGAGAGATACATGTTCCATAAGCATACCCAAAAAACCCGGTGAATCATTCGACAGTTTTGTCACAGAGTTGAGGCTGGAGACCCAGTCATGCAACTTCGGCAGTCTGAAATCTTCGCTCAACCATGACTAAATTGTTTTTGGTGTAGCTAATGATAAGCTTCCTAGGAGGTTGCTGCGGGAGGCAGTTATGGTGCTGGAACAAGCAATAAAGATTTGCCAGGCAAGCAAGGTAGCTGCATAGCAAATCAGCACACTCTGCTCGAAACATTTTGGCGCCAACTCAGGGGCAGATGTCAGTGCCATTAGTGCTGTGACGCACGTCATGAAGAAACGTGGTCTCAGTGCGAGTGGCCATTTTAAGTGGCTGACGGGAACCGCTGCCGCCACCTTGTGGCACTCGACATGGCCCACGGCAATGTCTGGCCTTTGGAAAAGTCTGTTCCAGGTGTGGCTGTATTGGGCACTTTGCAAAACAGTGTTTTGCGCGTCCTACAGTGGACCACATGAGATCAGCAAGTGTGGTTGATGAGATAAGTTCATCGATCTCATTGCAACAAAGGACCAGAAGACTCCGATCAAAAAAGATGAAAAAACAATTTCAAATAAGAAAAAAGCTGGTAAGAACTCTCCAGAAACCATTAAAACCAGATGCAAATTAATGGTGTTCCTGAATAACTCATTATAAGATGTGACCTCAAAGTCCTCAAGGATCTCCTCAGTCAATCTCAGTCAGTCTGCTTTGCACAACCTGAACGTGCAGCTAAAAGTCGATGATCGGCCGGGACTGCCGATATACTCTGGTACAAAGAAGATGGAGATTTTTGATGAATGTGAACTTAAGCTCCCCGTGGATGACATGACGTATATGTTACGGTTTCATATTGTGGACATGAAAATTGAGTCCATCATAGGAACGGAAGCATGTGAATCCCTGAACTTACTTGAGCGCCTGCAGGTCCGAGAATTAGAAGATATCAGGGTGTGCACGGTTTATGAGGATTCAGAAGAATTCAAGGCGGAGGCCGACAAATCAGACAAAGAGATGGAACAGCCAGCGAACATTCCGCAATTCTGGTTAAGTCTTCAAGAACATGCATGTGCTCAGTGGCATGATACAGGATCATGACGAGCCTGTATTAAAGCATCTGCAAGTTAAATGAACAGAGCATGAGAAAGCGTGGAACTTCACTCTGGAGTTTAAGTTCGAGCCCAATGAGTATTTCACAAATGAGGTGATCACAAAAGTATATCAACTGGATTCATGGCTGCTTGAATCACTGTTTGACGAACCAGAAATAATGGGGTGCACATGTTGTAAGATTGACTGCAGAGAGGGCAAGAATGTCATGTTGAAAACAATTCAAACTAAACTGAAGCACAAAGATCAAAGCAATCGCAGAACAATTACAAAATGTACCAAATGAGTCCTTCTTTAATTTCTTCAGTCATCCTGAAATTCCACAGCGGGGAATGTTAAGCCAAAGCTCAACAGTCAAACTCAATGCTGACTTTGAACTTGGCGGCCTCCTGCTTGAACATAAAATTCCGCGTGCAATGTTATATCTTACCAGTGAGATCAATGCAGATGATGCTGAATCCAATGATAACTACTACGAATATATGTTTGAAGACTTCAAAGAGGATGTAGAAAGTAATGGCATGGAAGGTGAAGACCAGTATGAACTGCTTGTAGATCTTTTTCACAGGAGCAAAGATGGGCTCAGTGAAAAGGCGCAAGGAGCGTTTCTCAAGTAGTTTGGACCAAATGATGAGGTGATCATGGGAATGCCCATACCGTGCTGAGAAGAGCGGGAGATCAGAGATGGCTTACTCTGAAATAAAAGCTCAAATCGTAGCTGCTGGCACCACAGAGGACCAGCCACTGACCATGCTTGAAATCAACAACATCTTCCTAATCTTAGAGAAGCTTGCTCCAGAGGTACTTGGTGACTCGTTTCCGGCCTCTGCAATGATTCCTGTAGTTGACCCCAGATCATCAAGGACACTGAGGATGAGTGGGAAGACATTGATGATGCAGACGATGACAGGAAACCGGACGTTGAAGTGATTGGCAACTCCAAGAGTGAACCAGAGGAGGAGCTGATGACAATCTCGCCATGTAGCTCAACAGATCACTCATACATTCTTCAATTTGACCAAGATGACCCAATGTCTGGATCATCACGGCCAGAGAGCATCGTAATCCCTAGTGAAGAAGAGCCGTTGTGCGATGCTCAGGCGCGCCAAGAAGGGGCTTTACCTGTTGCTATAGTTTCAACCTCCACCCAGGCACCAGAAAGCAAAGTGCTCCAGCATTCCGTTGAGGCTGCAGAAGTGGGCGTGGTCCCACAACTCAGTGATGACGCGTCGGCCTCTCAAGATCCAGCTGAAACCCCGCAGGCCCCCGAGCACAGGGTCAGCTCAGAGCCAAAGGCTCTCAAGTCTAAACACAAGCACCTCATCCCATTGTCAGAACAATAAGAAGAAAGAGGAGAAGACTGGGAGAGCTAGTTCATCCTACTGACAAAAGTAAAAAAGGAGATGATGAGGGTATCACTGACAAACCAGAAACAAAGAGAAGCAGCAAACAGCTTTCATGGCAGGAAGCTCAAAAGAAAGAGGCTGGTGACACAAGCCTGGCAATCATGGGCACAGGCCTTCCAAATGCACAGTGCAAAAATTGGATTGGATTTGTTTATTGTCACGTGTACCGAGGTACAGCGAAAAGCATTTTTCTGCGAGCAGCTCAACAGATCATTAAGTACATGAAAATAAAAGAAAAGAAAATACATAACAGGGCAACAGAAGGTACACAATGTAACTACATAAACACCGGCATCAGGAGAAGCATATAGGGGTGTAGTGTTAATCAGGTCAGTCCATAAAAGGGTCGTTTAGGAGTCTGGTAACAGTGGGGAAAAAGCTGTTTTTGAGTCTGTTCGTGCGTGTTCTCAGACCTTTGTATCTCCTGCCCGATGGAAGAAATTGGAAGAGTGAGTAAGCCGGGTGGGAGGGGTCTTTGATTACGCTGCTGATTAATCTAGGACAAAGGTTCGGTACAACATCGTGGGCCGAAGGGCCTGTTCTGTGCTGTATTTTCTATGTTCTATGTAGTCAATTGATGGGAGGCAGGTTCGTGTGATGGACTGGGCGGTGTTCACGACTCTCTGAGGTTTCGTGCGGTCCTGGGCCGAGCAGTTGCCATTCCAGTCTGTGATGCAGCCCGATAGGATGCTTTCTATGGTGCATCTGTAAAAGTTGGTAAGAGTTAATGTGGACGTGCCTGATTTGCTTGGTTTCCTGAGGAAGTACAGGCGCTGTTCTGGCTTTGTGATCTTGTTACCACACAAGCTGGAAACACCCCAAGATTTAGTTATTGCAACACCTCATTTGGCATTTCAACCACAGTAGGCATCACTCCCATCTGCGATCCAGC
Organism: Scyliorhinus torazame; assembly: GCF_047496885.1. Taxonomy (NCBI): domain Eukaryota; kingdom Metazoa; phylum Chordata; class Chondrichthyes; order Carcharhiniformes; family Scyliorhinidae; genus Scyliorhinus; species Scyliorhinus torazame. Next base: position 63,840,064 of record NC_092724.1, on the reverse strand, counting down.
AATATCATTACCCAGATTAATCTGTACCTCTGAAAAATGTAATTTCTCTTTTACACCTACCACCACTTCACTACTTTTCACTGGACTCTTTAACCTTACCTTACATCAGAGTTTTTCAAACTCAGGGTCATGACCTGCAGGTCTGTTGTTGGCGGGTGTTGGGAGGGTCGCAGAGTTATAGTTCATGGTGTTCCTGATTGTGGGAGAAGCACCCAATGGCTGTGACGAGCTATTCAGAATGCCAGCTGTGACCGGCTTTTAAGTTGAGAATGCGAGCTGTGACTGGCCTTTAAATATAATCGTTGGACTCTTCCTGCCAGAGGGTTGAGAGCAGGTCACACACATGGGACATACACTGACATCACTTGACCGCTCGGTCCATGCAATGGGCACAAAATCACGGACGGGAGATTCCTCCATTTTGCAGCTGCCAGCAAGCAAGCAAAAGGCCGATGAAGAACTGAAGACAGAAAATCCTGTAATAACGAAGACGGGGCCAGAGATACAAACAGGCCAAGGTCTCACAATTGAATCTGCTGGAGAGAGCTTCGCAGGAGAGTCCAGAGCAAGACAAAGCAGTGCTGGTATCAGCTACATCCAGAGCTCCAGGGCCTCTGGTGAACAACTCATTAAGAAGAAACTGAAATCGGGAACAAAGCAGCATAAAGATGATTCCTTGCAGTGTGGCATTGTTACTTTTGCCAATGCAAATCAGGATGCAAAGCCCATGTCTGTGCTCCAATGCAGAGGGATCTGGGTGTCCTCATGCATGAGTAACAGAAAACGAGCAAGCAGGTGCAGCAGATAATAAGGAAAGCAATGGAATGTTGGCATTTAAAGCAAAATGAATTGAATAAAAAGGTAAGGAAGTGTTGTCGCAACTATAGAAGGCATTAGTAAGACCGAACCTGGAGTATTGTGCAGAGATTTGGTCCCCTTATTTGAGGGAAGATGTAGTGGTATTGGAGGCAGTTCAGAGGAGGTTCACTAGATTGATTCCAGAGATGAGGGGTTTGTCGTATGAGGAGAGCTTGAACAATTTAGACCTATATTCTCTAGAGTTTAGAAGAACGATGAGAGATATAATTGTGGTATATAAGAGGCTAAAGGGTCTGGATAAAGTAGGCGTGGAGCTGATGCTTCCTCTTGTGGAGTATTCTAAAACAAGAAGACATAATCTTAGTAGAAGAGGTAGCAAACTTAAAACAGATTTGAGGAAAAACTACCTCTCCCAAAGGGTTGTGATCCTTTGGAATTCACTACCCCAGAGTGCGGTGGATGCAGGGACAATAAGTAAATTTATGGAGGAGTTAGACAGATTTTTAATTGGTAATGTGTTGCAGGCAGGACAGTGGGGTTGAGGCCAGGATAGGATCAGCCATGATCACATTGAGGGTGTTAGGCTCGGGAGGCTAAATTGCCTAGGTCATGTGTTCTGGGGAGGAGATGCTCTGGCTGATTTCACAATCCAGCTCTTGGTCTGTAACATTGTAGGTAGCATCTGAGGACCATTGTAGCCATGATAGAATGGCAGAGCAGGCTCGGTGGACTGAATGGCCTAATTCTGCTCCTACATCTTATGAATTTATGATACGCAGGAAAGTACTGGGAATTGGAAGTTTAAAACCCTCAAACCTTTAAAGACATTTGAAGACAAGCATGGTGAGTTCGAGGACCTTGATTTTTTTCAAAGGATGCAGCAATAACCTAAAGTTTCAGCTGAAGTCCTGAGCAGAAATGTAACATCGAATGACAAAACAATTCAGATAGTGAGGACCAAGCAGACTCACCTGTTGCATTAAAGGTAAGCAAAAATGGTGTGTCACTCATGTCGGCCGGTATGGGTCGCGCAGGTCGGCCGGTTGGTAAAAGTGGGTCCCAGGGGAAAAAAAATTGAAAAGCACTGCCTTACTTAATAGAATACTATTCACTTTACCAGTAATGGGGTTCTTGCTCCTTGTGTGGCTGAGGAAAAGGGCTGTAGGAAGGATGAGCTAGCTGACCACTGCACCGTGGTACAAGAGGCCATTCAAGCAGGGGGAGCAAAAAGACAAGTGGTAGTTGTAGGGGATTCTATAATTCAGGGGATTGATAGCATCCTTTGTAAACAGGATTGAGAGTCCCGCATGGTATGTTGCCTGCTCGCTTCCAGAGTGAGGGACATCTCTAACCGGCTTGAAAGGATATTGGAGTGGGAGGGGGAGGATCCAGTTGTTGTGGTCCACGTTGGGTCAAACAACATAGGCAAGACTAGGAAAGAGGACCTGTTAGGGGGATTATGAGGCATGAGGAACTAAATTAAAGAACATGACCTCAAGGGTTATAATCTCAGGATTACTACCCGGACCACCTGTGAATTGGCATAGGGATGATAAAATTGGAGAAATAAACACGTGGCTAAAGAAATGGTGTGGGAGAGAGGGGTGCCTTTTCATGGGGAATTGGCATTAGTATTGGAACAGGAGGGCACTGTACTGTTGGGACGGTCTTCCCGAAATGATCTGGGACCAGTGTTCCAGCGGAAAGGATAAATAGGGTGGTCACAAGGACTTTAAACTAGCAACTGGGAGGAAAGGGATGGGTGAAACTATAGGCAAGATAATGGTTAATGGGAAGCAAAGCAGCAGATTAACACATGGGGAGGAGGGTTCAACTACAGGGAAAATTATGCAAAAAGTTAAAGGGAAGAAGAACTCAGGAGATGGTATTAATGGAGGTGGTAGAATTCAAAAAGAAGGTAAAAAAACAAGCATAAGGGCACTTTACTTGAATGCTCGTAGCATTTGAAACAAGGTAAATGAGTTGATGCCACAAATCATCGCAAGTACGTATGATTTATTGGCCATTAAATCAGGGTGGTCACCACTGGGAGTTAAATATCCAAGGGTATCAGACTATTCGGAAGGACAGACAGGAAGGTAAGGGAGGTGGTGTAGCATTGATATTTAAGGATGACGTTAAGTCAGCAGTGAGAGATACTATAGGTTCTATGGAGAAAAAGTTGAATCCATTCGGGTGGAAATTAGAAATAATAAGGAGAAAAGGTCACTGATGGGCGACGTCTATGTACCACCAAATAATAACATCTTTGTAGGGCGGGCAATAAAAAAATAAATAACTGATGCATGTAAAAATGGTACGGCAGTTATCTGGGGGATTTTAATCTATATGCCGATTGGTCAAACCAGGTCGATCAAAGCAGCCTTGAAGAAGAGTTCGTAGATTCCATCTGCGACAGTTTCCTTGAACAATATGGAATGGAACCTACGAGGGACAAGCTATCCTAGATCCGGTCCTGTGTAATGAGACAGAAATAATTAATTATCTCATAGTGAGGGATCCTCTCTGAAGGAGCGATCACAGTATGGTTGAATTTAAAATACAGATGGAGGGTGAGAAGGTAAAATCCAATATCAGTGTCTTGTGCTTAAACAAAGGATACTACAATAGGATGAGGGTGGAGTTGGCTAAGGTAGACTGGTAGTGAAGACTTTATAGTGGGACAATAGAGAAACAGTGGAGGACTTTTAAAGCGATTTTTCATAGTGCTCAGCAAAAGTATAAACCAGTGAAGAGGAAGGACTATAGGAAAAGGATGAATCAGCCATGGATATCTAAGGAAATAAAGGAGATTATCAAATTGAAAGAAAATGCACACAAAACGGCAAAACCTAGTGGGAAACAGAAAGCCATGAAAGAAGCTATAAAGAAAAGTAAGATAGATTATGAGAGTAAATTAGCTCAGAATATGAAAACAGACAGCAAAGGTTTCGACAAATGCACAAAACGATAAAGAGTGGCTAAGATAAACATTTTTTTCGTTAGTGGATGAGAAGGGGGATTTAATAATGGGAAATGAGGAAATGGCTGAGGCATTGAACAGGTATTTTGTGTCGGTCTTCACAGTGGAAGACACAAATAACATGCCGATAATTGGTGCCAAGGAGACTCTGGCAGATGAGGATCTAAAAACGATTATCATCACCAAGGAAGTAGTGCTGGACAAGCTAATGGGGCTAAAGGTTCTGGCCCTGATGGACTGCATCCCTGGATACTAAAAGAGATGGATAGCAAATGCGCTCGTGATAATTTATCAAAATACGCTGGACTCTGGGGCATTTCCGGCAGATTGGAAAACAGCAAATGTGCCGGCACTGTTTAAAAAAGGTGGTCGACAAAAGGCAGGTAATTATAGGCTGGTTAGCTTAACTTCAGTAGTGGGGAAAATGCTTGAGTCTATCATCAAGGAATAAATAGCGAGACATCTAGATAGAAATTGTCCCATTGGACAGACGCAGCATGGGTTCATGAAAGGCAGGTCATGTTTAATGAATTTACTTGAATTCTTTGAGGACATTACGAGTGTGGTGGACAATGAGGAACTGGTGGATGTTGTATATCTGGACTTCCAGAAGGCATTTGACAAGGTGCCACACAAAAGGCTGTTGTATAAGACAAGGGTGCACAGCGGTATGGGTAATGTATTATCATGGATAGAGGATTGGTTAGAAAGCAAAAGATATGGATAAATGGGTGTTTTTCTGGTTGGCGATCAGTGGCTATTGGTGTGCCTCAGGGATCCGTTTTGGGACCATAATTGCTTACGATTTACATAGATCATTTGGAGTTTGGGACCGAGTGTAATGTGTCAAAGTTTTCAGATGACACTAAGATAAGTGGCAGAGTAAAGTGTGCAGAGGACTAGAATAAAGTGTGCAGAGGACACTGAAAGTGCAGAGGGATATAAATAGTTTAAGCGAGTGGGCAAGGGTCTGGCAGATGGAGTACAATGTTGGGAAATGTGAAGTCATCCATTTTGGCAGGAATAACAGCAAAATGGACTATTATTTAAATGGTGAAAAATTGCAGCATGCTGCTGTGCAGAGGGACCTGGGTGTCCTTGTGCACGAATCACAAAAAGTTGGTTTGCATGTGCAGCAGGTAATTCAGAAGGCAAATGGAATGTTGTCCTTCATTGCGAGAGGGATGGAGTTTAAAAACAGGGAGGTTATGTTGCAGTTGTATAGGATGCTGGTGAGGCAATACCTGGAGTACTGTGTACAGTTTTGGTCTCCTTAATTGAGAAAGGAGATATTGGCACTGGAGGGGGTGCAGACGAGATTCACTAGGTTGATTCCAGAGTTAAGAGGATTGGCTTAAGAGGAGAGACTGAGTAGACTATAACAATAATAATAATCAATATTAATGTCACAAGTGGGCTTACATTAACACTGCAATGAAGTTACTGTGAAAATCCCCTAGTCGCCACACTCTGGCACCTGTTTGGGTACACTGAGGGAGAATTCAGAATGTCCAATTCACCTAACAAGCACGTCTTTCGGGACTTGTGGAAGGAAACAGAAGCACCCAGAGGAAACACACGCAGACACAGAGAGAACGTGTGGACTCCACACAGGCAGTGACACAAGCCGGGAATCGAATCTGGGACGCTGGCCCTCTGAAGTAACAGTGCTAACGACTGTGCCACCGTGCTGCTCTACACTATACTCATTGGAATTTAGAAGAATGAGGGGGGATCTGATAGAAACATATAAAATTATGAAGGGAATAGTTAATCTTGAAGCAGAGAAGTTGTTTCCACTAGCGGGTGAAAGTAGAACTAGGGGACATAACCTCAAAATAAGGGGGAGCAGATTTACGACTGAGTTGAGGAGCAACGTTTTCACCCAAAGGGTCGTGAATCTGTGGAATTCCTGTCCAGTGAAGCAGTTGAGGCTACCTCGTTGGATCTTTTTAAGGCAAAGATAAGTAGATTTTTGAACAGTAAAGGAATTAAGGGTTATGGTGAGCGAGCGGGTAAGTGGATTTATTCAAATATTACTTGGATTCCAAGGGTTAAATGATGAAGGGCGATTACACAAATAGGTTTGTAATCGTTGGAATATGAAGATTATGATGTGCTTTGATTGAAGTTTTCAAGGTATTAGGGGGAATTGATTGAGGAGATAGAGAGAAACAATTCCAGCTGATTGGGAATTGTTTAGGGAACATAATCTGGACATTAGAACCAGTCCGTTCACGAGTGAAGTTTGGAAAGATTTGAACCATTGTGAACCACAGCCCCAGCCTTATGTAGTTCAAACTGTGCTATCTCTTAACTTAATGAATCCTTTTAATGTGGGTAAGGGGAATGACATTAAATTGTGTATCTGTGTCTATTTGGATTTTGATTTAGTTTCCTGACTTCAGTTGAAGTATTACACACTATGAATCATTACTATTGATCCCATTGATAATGATCATCATCCTCTTCTGTACTTGGTTCATCCACTGTTCTAACAGTCTGTGTTCCAGAGATGCTTTTCCACAGATTTTCACTGTGAAATGGTTGCACTTGCTGCACATTCCCCAGAGACAGGGGCTATCCCTCTACTGTGAAGCTAGTGTCTCTTTCCCCAGTTCCAACCCTCATGAACCTTTGTGAAACTGGCATTTCCCTGAAGATGATTTCTTTATGCTTTGGGATATCCTAGTCTTTTTATACTTTACTCACATTCTTTCCACTTGAACCCCAGTGATATTAAATAGTAACACCACACTTTCTGATGTATGTCACCCCTCATTTGTATTCCACAGTTAGGTTAGACTCCCAAAGCGCCTCTCCCGAATCTCAGGTTATCTAATTTAGTATTGATGTGTTGGGTGCTCTGGATCCGTGGAACACATACAGGCCACCAACACTTAAAATACTGCAATATTATTTCATGAAGTCAGAAACTGTTGAACATACTTTCACTGTGGGTTAACACGATATTAGATTGAACTAAAGACCTATGCCTTGTCCTAACCAGTCTATGCACTCAGCACATGGTGAAGATCTGTGCTGCAGGCTGTGAGCTCTGTCCTACTAGGAGGCTGCAGCTTGATTGAGCGGGAACTCTGATGCCCCCTGTCTTTATAGTGCGTGTGCTCTAACTGGTGATTGGCTGCGGTGTTGTGTGTGTTGATTGGTCCCGCTGTGTGTCCATCAGTGTGTGTGTATCTGCACCATGATATACTGGTGTATATTATGACATCCCCCCTTTTATAAAAGATGTGTATGTGTGGCAATAAATAGTGTATGGTGAGAATGTTCCTAACTACGTGTAGGGTGCGAAGGCATATTTACAGGACTACGTACAAGAGAACTAAGCTATTTACATGGGAAGGTGCCTGGTGCAGAGAAGCAGTGTGCAACAAGAATAACGAGATGAACACGATATACAAACCAGGTAAATGATCAAACAAAGCAACAAAACAATTCAGAAAGTCTCTAAGTCCGTAAAGTTCATAAATTAAGTCTCTGAGGTTAGGGTTAGGGTTAGGGTTGACCGCCTCAGAGGTGGGTCGAGAGTCGTCGGTTCAGGAGCGGGCTGGACTGCATCAGAGTCAGGGGGATGCAGAGTGACAGGGATTTCTGCATAGTCCGTGGCCGGGTCAGCAGGAGGGCGAGGCGACAGAGGAGGATCACGTAGCGAGCGTGGAATGAGACGAAGGGCGCGTAGATTGCGGCGCAGAATGGAGCCATCCGGTAGATGAACCAGGAATGAGCGGGGGGGCCACCTGCCGAAGGACAACAGCGTCGCAGGCCAGCCACCATCCGGAAGATGGATGCGGACATTGTCATCTGGAGCCAGAGCCGAGAGATCAGCTGCACAGGAATCGTGAGCCGCCTTGTGCTGTGCACGAGACAGCTGCGTCCGGCGAAGGCCAGAACGTGGTTGAGGTCTGGGACGTGAATGGACGGCACCGTCGTCCTCAGGGTACGACCCATGAGCAACTGGGCTGGCGACAGGCCAGTGGACAGTGGGGCAGAGCGATAGGCCAGCAAGGCGAGGTAGAAATCGGACCCAGCATCGGCAGCCTTGCAGAGGAGCCGCTTGACTATATGTACTCCCTTCTCCGCTTTGCCGTTGGATTGGGGGTATAGGGGACTGGATGTCACATGGGCAAAATTGTACCACCTGGAAAAGTTGGACCATTCCTCGATGGCGAAGCAGGGGCCATTGTCCGACATAACCGTGAGCGGGATGCCGTGTCGAGCAAAGGTTTCCTTACAGGCACAAAGGAAAATGAAATGAAATGAAAATTGCTTATTGTCACAAGTAGGCTTCAAATGAAGTCACTGTGAAAAGCCCCGAGTCGTCACATTCCAGCGCCTGTTCGGGGAGGCTGGTACGGGAATGACAGCAGATGAGGTGATGTTGTGCAACTGTATCACCTCCGGGTAATTCGAAAAGTAGTCCACGATCAGGACATAGTCTCTACCAAGCGCGTGGAACAGGTCGATGCCCACCTTGGTCCAAGGTGACGTGACCAACTCATGGGGCTGCAGGGACTCACGTGGTTGGGCCGGCTGGAAGCGCTGACAAGTGGGGCAGTTGAGCACTGTGTTGGCGATGTCCTCATTGATGCCGGGCCAGTACACTGCCTCTCGGGCCCGCCGGCGGCACTTTTCCACGCCAAGGTGGCCCTCGTGTAGTTCTTCCAGGACGAGCTGGCGCATGCAATGCGGGATGACAATGCGGTCCAGTTTTAGAAGAACCCTGTTTACTACCGCCAGATCATCTCTGACATTATAGAACTGAGGGCATTGGCCCTTGAGCCACCCGTCTGTTAGGTGGCGCATGACACGCTGTAGCAAGGGGTCAGCCGCCGTCTCGCGGCGAATTTGGACGAGGCGTTCATCCATAGCAGGTAGATTGGAGGCCGTGAATGCCACATGGGCATCAACCTGGCAGACAAATCCCGCTGGGCCACATGGAGTGTTGACTGCCCTGGAGAGAGCGTCAGCAATGATGAGGTCTTTGCCCGGGGTGTATACCAGCTGGAAGTCATATCGCCGGAGCTTGAGAAGAATACGCTGGAGGCGAGGCGTCATGTCGTTCAAGTCTTTCTGTATTATATTGACCAGCGGGCGATGGTCGGTCTTGACGGTGAATTGAGGAAGTCCGTAGACATAATCGTGAAACTTAACCACACCAGTCAGAAGGCCCAGGCACTCCTTTTCTATCTGCGCATAGCGCTGCTCTGTGGGGGTCATGGCGCGTGACGTATATGCAACGGGGACCTATGATGAGGCCTCATCACGTTGAAGGAGCACTGCCCCAATGCTGGATTGGCTGGCATCGGTCAAAATTTTGGTCTCTTTTCCTGGGTCAAAGAAGGCTAAGACCGGGGCCATAGTGAGTTTTGATTTGAGTTCTCTCCATTCGCGCTCGTGGGCAGGGAACCATTGGAAGTCTGTCGTCTTCCGGACAAGGTTCCTGAGAGCCGTGGTATGAGAGGCGAGGGTAGGGATGAACTTCACTAAAAAATTGACCCTGCCCAGAAATCGGGGGATCGCCTTCTTGTCCTCTGGTGTTTTCATAGCTGTGATAGCAGCGAACTTGTCTGCATTCGGCTGCACACCCAACTGGGAGATGTGGTCCCCGAGGAACTTGAGTTCCGTCTGACCAAAAGAGCATTTGGCCCTGTTGAGGCAGTGACCATGCTCACGTATACGTTTGAATACGCGCTGGAGGCGACTAACATGCTCCTGCGGGGTGGTTGACCAAATGATTATGTCGTCGACATAGACACGAACACCTTCAACGCCTTCCATCATTTGTTCCATAATCCTATGGAACACTTCTGAAGCAGATATGGGGCGAAATTCTCCCCCAACGGCGCGATGACCACCGACTGGCGCCCAAAACAGTGCCAATCAGGCGGGCATCGCGCCTCCCCAAAGGTGCGGAATGCTCCGCATCTTTGGGGGCCGAGCCCCGACATTGAGGGGCTAGCTCGACGACGGAGGGATTTCCGCCCCGCCAGCTGGCGGAAACGGCGTTTGTTGCCCCGCCAGCTGGCGCGGAAATGACATCCCCGGGCGGCGCATGCGCGGGAGTGTCAGCGGCCGCTGACAGTTTCCCACGCATGCGCAGTGGGGAGAGTCTCTTCCGCCTCCGCCATGGTGGAGGCCGTTGCGGAGGCGGAAGGGAAAGAGTGCCCCCACGGCACAGGCCCTCCCGCGGATCGGTGGGCCCCGATCGCGGGCCAGGCCACCGTGGGGGCACCCCCCGGGGTCAGATCGCCCCGCGCCCCCCCCAGGACCCCGGAGCCCGCCCACGCCGCCTTGTCCCGCCGGTAAATACCTACTTTAATTTACGCCGGCGGGACAGGCAATTTCTCGGCGGGACTTCGGCCCATCCGGGCCGGAGAATTGAGTGGGGGGCCCGCCAACCGGCGCGGCCCGATTCCCGCCCCCGCCCAATCTCCGGTACCGGAGACATCTGCGGGCGGCGGGGGCGGGATTCACGTCGGCCAACGGCCATTCTCCGACCCGCTGGGGGGTCGGAGAATGACGCCCATGGTACCAAACGGCATTCTGTTGTAACACTATCTGCCAAAGGGGGTATTAAATGTGCAAAGTTTTCTGCTGGATTTGTCGAGCTGGATTTCCCAGAATCCTTTTGAGACGTTGAGTTTGGTGAAGAGCTAAATGGGCGGAGCCACAGTTGCCGCACGTCAGAGCGTCAGTACGTTTGCTGCGCCACCGCGTATGCGCGGTGCGGTCGTACGTGGTGCGCGCCTGCGCATTACAGTCGTTGACGTCGCCGTCCCCTCGTTTGGTGTGCACAAGCGCGGGAATCCGCGAAAAGCGCGCGAAATGGCCGCCCTCATCCAGGCTGAGGCCCTGGAGTTGCTCAATTGCTTGGACCCGTTCCGCCTCGTGGCGACCTTCCCGCGCCGTTTCAGCCTCTTGGATGTGGGAATACCGACTCGTGGCGTTTTCGTGTAGCACACAGGTCTCGATTCATAGAATTTACAGTGCAGAAGGATGCAATTCGGCCCATCGACGCTGCGCCGGCTCTTGGAAAGAGCACCCTACCCAAGGTCAACACCTCCACCCTATCCCCATAACCCAGTAACCCCACCCAACACTAAGGGCAATTTTGAACACTAAGGGCAATTTAGCATGGCCAATTTATCATGGAAACCGGAGCACCCGGAGGAAACCTACGCACACACGGGGAAGATGTGCATACTCCGCACAGACCGTGCCTCGCTGTTTCAGCCGCTTGGATGTGGGAATACCGATGTTCATGTTCATGTAGCACGCAGGTTTCGATGTCAATCACTAGGGTGAGCTGCTTTAGCTTGAGGAGCTGCTGGCGTAGGGGGTCCGACTGAACACCGAAAATGATCTGGTCGCGTATCATGGAGTCGGAGGTGGGCCCGTAGCTACAGGACTGCGCAAGGATGCGGAGGTGGGTGAGAAATGACTGGAAAGGTTCATCCTTACCCTGCAAACGTTGTTGGAATACATAATGCTCAAAACTTTCATTCACCTCTATGCGGCAGTGAGTGTCAAACTTGAGGAGGACCGTCTTGAACTTTGTTTTATCTTCATCATCCGCAAAGGTGAGAGAATTGAAAATGTGGATGGCATGGTCCCCGGCCGTGGATAGGAAGAGAGCGATCTTCCAGGTGTCCAAGGCATCCTCCCGGTCTGTGGCTTCAAGGTAGAGCTGGAAGCGTTGTTTGAATATCTTCCAGTTGGCCCTAGGTTACCGGTGATGCGGAGCGGCGGCGGCGGGCGGACGCTGGCCATTTTGCAGGATGACGGTATGCTGGTGGAAGGCAGATCACTTGCAGGTAGGTCTAAGAAGTTCTAATATCCCTCAACTCCTGGTATCATGATGTGTTGGGTGCTCTGGATCCGTGGAACACATACAGGCCACCAACACTTAAAATAGTGCAACACTATTTTATTAAGTCAGAAACTGTTGAACATACTTTCACTGTGGGTTAACACAATATTAGATTGAACTAAAGACCCATGCCTTGTCCTAACCAGTCTATGCACTCAGCACATGGTGAAGATCTGTGCTGCAGGCTGTGAGCTCTGTCCTACTTGGAGGCTGCAGCTCGAATGAGCGGGATCTCGGATGCCCCCTGTCTTTATAGTGTGTGTGCTCTAACTGGTAATTGGCTGTGGTGTTGTGTATGTTGATTGGTCCCGCTGTGTGTCCATCAGTGTGTGTGTGTATCTGCACCATGATATACTGGTGTATATTATGATAAGTATTATAGAGTGGAATCATGTGGTCTCGATGCTGACAAGCTTGCAGGTGGGAAGGACACGTTCTTCGACAGGGTGGAATCCTGGACCCTCTCTGCCTTTTCACCTCTGCCAGAATTAGGTTCTGGACATGAAGGCCCACAGTTGACATTCTGGTCACTCACCAATTGAGCGAATGTGTCCAATTAATGACGACATGTCTGTCTGTCTTTGATGATCTTTAAAGAGATGTTGACACATAATAGCAGCAAGGGGAACGTTTAATTAAAACAACTTACACTTTGAATGGACATGTCAGTGGCCTACACAACGTAAAAATAACTAGTCTGCAATGAAAGCTTCTTCACACTGGCGTCAGAGTGCGGTCCAACAAAATATCCAGTTCACAACTTGTGGTAGTCACCACTCGCAGTATTATATGTATTACGGTAAGACACGTATACTAGAGGTACCTGGGTAAATCCCTGCCTGCTGGCTCCGCCCAGTAGGCGGTGTATAAATGTGTGTGCTCGCCGGTGCTGCAGCCATTCTGGTTCCAGCTACAGGAGGCACAACATCTTTGCTCAATAAAGCCTTGGTTATTCCATACTCTCGTCTTTGTGGTAATTGATAGTGCATCAATTTATTGAGCAAAGATTTTTAAAACGATGGATCTTCGCATCAAGCCTGATCGCCTGCAGCTGAGCCCTCAAGCAGCCAACGCTACATCTGCTTTTGACAACTGGCTAGCCTACTTCGAAAGCTACCTCCGAACATCCGCTGAGGAACCCTCTGACGCGCAGAAGCTCCACGCCCTTTATTCACGGGTGAGCCCACTTACTCCGAAGCAATGGAGCTCCTGAAGGGACATTACATTCAGCCAGTCAACCAACTATACGCCAGGCACCTCCTGTCCATGAGACAGCAACTCCCCGGTGAGTCCCTGGACGATTTCTGGCGTACCCTGCACACCCTGGGGAAGAACTGTGACTGCCGGGCAGTTTCGGCAGTCCAGCACACAGAACGTTTAATCCGAGACGCCTTCGTTACGGGCGTTAGGTCTGCGTATGTCCGCCAGCGCCTACTGGAAGCGGGTACGCTTGATCTTGCGGGAACTAGGCAGCTTGCGAACCCGTTACGTCCTCCCATAACGTCCAGTCATACGCCCCTGACCGCACGGCACCCTTTTTGCGGGCAGAACAAACACCCCCGGCAGCGCTGCCCGGTGCGGAGCGCGATCTGCAACGGATGTGGAAAGAAGGGACACTTTGTTTCTGTTTGCCAGGCCCGGTCGGTCGCCGCTGTTACCAGGCCCGGCGTTCCTACACCCCCCACGTGCGACCCAGGGGCGCCGCCATTTTCCTCCTCGCAAGCCACGTGTGGCCCGTGGGTGCTGCCATCTTTTTCTCCACAGGCCACGTGCCATCTTTGATGCTGCCAGTCATGTGCACCCCGTGGGCGCCGCCATCTTCGGCGCCATTTTGGACGGCACCTCAGGACCCTTGCTCGTCTGGCCGTTCATCACCTTCCGCTACCTCCACCACCGCTGACAAGCCCGGGACCTCCCAGCATCTGCCGCAGCTCGCCTTGATCACACTGGATCAGTCCCGGCCCCGCAACCTCGCGACCGCAACAACGACGGTGAAAATCGGCGGGCACGAGCCGACCTGCCTTTTTGACACGGAAGCTTCATCCACCCCACGACGGTAAGGCGCTGCTCCCTCGCGGTACACCCCGTTACCCAGAAAATCTGTCCGGCCTCCGGATCCCATTCCGTGGAAATCCAGGGGTACTGCATCGCGACCCTCACCGTCCAAGGCGTAGAGTTTAGCAAATTCCGGCTCTACGTCCTCCCCTACCTCTGCGCTGCCCTGTTACTCGGCCTGGACGTCCAGTGCCACCTCCAAAGCTTAACCTTAAAATTCGGCGGACCCCTACCCGCCCTCACCGTGTGCGGCCTCACGACCCTTCAGGTCGATCCACCTTCCTTGTTTGCGAACCTCACCTCGGATTGCAAACCCGTCGCCACCAGGAGCAGACGGTACAGTGCCCAGGACAGGACCTTCATCAGGTCGGACGTCCAACGGCATCTGCAAGAAGGGGTCATTGAGGCCAGCAACAGCCCCTGGAGAGCTCAAGTGGTAGTAGTAAAGACTGGGGAGAAGCACAGGATGGTCATCGACTGCAGTCAGACCATCAACCGGGACACGCAGATCGACGCATACCCCCTCCCACGCATATCTGACATGGTCAATCAGATTGTGCAGTAACGGGTCTTTTCCACAGTGGACCTGAAGTCCGCCTACCACCAGCTCCCCATCCGCCCGGAGGACCACAATACACTGCGTTCGAAGCAGATGGCCGCCTCTATCACTTCCTTACGGTTCCCTTCGGCGTCACTAATGGGGTGTCGGTCTTCCAACGTGAGATGGACCGAATGGTTGACCGGTACGGACTGCGGGCCACCTTCCCATACCTAGATAACGTCACCATCTGCGGCCATGATCAGCTGGACCATGTCGCTAACCTCCTAAAATTCCTCCAGACCGCCAAACTCCTTGATCTCACGTACAATAAGGAGAAATGCGTGTTCCGCACCAACCGCTTAGACATCCTTGGCTATGTCGTGGAAAATGGATTTCTAGGGCCCGACCTCGACCGCATGCCCCCCCTCATGGAACTCCCCCTCCTCCACTGCCTCAAGGCCCTGAAACGATGCCTGGGGTTTTTCTCCTACTATGCCCAGTGGGTCCCTAATTATGCGGACAAGGCCCGCCCACTCATTCAGTCCACAGTTTTTCCCCTGACGGCTGAGGCCTGCCAGGCCTTCAACTGCATCAAGGCACGCATCGCCAAAGCCACGATGCACGCAGTCGACGAGTCCCTCCCCTTTCAGGTTGAGAGCGCTGCATCGGACGTAGCTCTGGCCGCCATCCTCAACCAGGCGGGCAGGCCTGTGGCCTTCTTTTCCCGCACCCTCCATGCCTCTGAAATTCGGCACTCCTCTGTCGAAAAGGAGGCCCAAGCCTTTGTGGAAGCTGTGCAACATTGGAGGCATTACCTGGCCGGCAGGAGATTCACTCTCCTCACTTACCAATGGTCGGTTGCCTTCATGTTCAATAACACACAGTGGGGCAAGATCAAATATGACAAGATCTTGAGGTGGAGGATCGAGCTCACCACCTATAATTACGAGATTTTGTATCGCCCTATCCCGCGGTACATGTGCCAGCGCACAAGTGGACCGACTCCGGGCTCTCCACTGTGACCTCTGCCACCCGGGGTTCACCCGGTTCTTCCATTTCATCAAGGCCCACAACCTGCCCTACTCCATTGAGGAGGTCAGGGCTGTCACCAGAAACTGCCAGGTCTGCGCAGAGTGCAAGCCGCACTTCTACCGGCCAGATCTAGCGCACCTGGTGAAGACCTCCCCCACTTTGAGCGCCTCAGCATGGACTTCAAAGGGCCCCTCCACCGACCGCAACACGAACTTTCTGAACTTGGTCGATGATTACTCCCACTTCCCTTTCACCATCCCATGCCCCGATATGACTTCTGCCACAGCCATTAAAGCCTTCCACAGCATCTTCACACTGTTCGGTTTCCCCACCTACGTCCACAGCGATCGGGGATCCTCTTTTATGAGTGATGAGCTGCGTCAGTTCCTGGTCAGCAAGGGCATCACCTCGAGCAGGACGACCAGCTAAAACCCCTGGGGAAACGGACAGGTGGAGAGGGAGAATGGGACGGTCTGGAAGGCCGTCCTGCTGGCCCGGCGGTCTAAAAACCTCCCAGTCTCCCGCTGGCAGGAGGTCCTCCCCGAGGCGCTCCACTCCACCCGATCGCTCCTCTGCACCGCGACAAACGAGACCCCTCACGAACGTCTCTTTGCCTTCCTCCAGAAGTCCACCTCCAGGGTCTCGCTCCCAACATGGCTGACAGTTCCTGGACCTCTCCTCCTTCGCAAGCATGTGCGGACCCTTTGGTCGAAAGGGTCCACCTCCTACACGCAAACCCGCAGTACGCCTAAGTGGCACACCTCGACCGGCGCCAGGACACAGTCTCCCTCCGGGACCTGCCACCCACTGGATCCCCCCCCCCCCCCCCAGTTGCATCATTTACCCCTGAGCCATTCCCCCTCCCCCCAGCGAACCTCACCGCAGCCCCCGCCCAGGAGGATCCGTCCTCTCACTGGCTCCACTCAGGAGTGACGAAGACAAGGACAACATGCTAGCAGACTCACATGTGACCAAGTTGGCGCCCACATCACCCCCAGGACTGAGGCAATCACAGAGGAGGGTCAAGGCCCCCGACAGACTGAACTTGTAATTTTTTTCCACCATCCCCGCCGGACTCATTTTTTAACAGGGGATGAATGCGGTAGTCACCACTAGCAGTATTTTATGTATTACGGTAAGACACGTATACTAGAGGTACCTGGGTAAATCCCTACCTGCTGGCTCCGCCCAGTAGGCGGCGTATAAATGTGTGTGCTCGCCGGTGCTGCAGCCATTCTGGTGGCAGCTACAGGAGGCACAACATCTTTGCTCAATAAAGCCTCAATTATTCCACTACTCTCGTCTTTGTGGTAATTGATAGTGCATCACAACTTAAATGCTGCAGATGTGTGGAGATTCGAGTGAGCGTGGAAAAACTACTTCCTTGTAATGAAGCTCGACATGGAGATGGCGGGAATACAGACAGTGCAAGTACAGAAGAGAATGATCATCAATGAGATCAATGCTAATGGCTGACAGTGTGTAATACTTAAAACTGGAGTCAGGAAGCTAAATCAAAATTTAAATAGACATTGATATACAAGTTGATGTGCTTCTGCTTCACCCACTTTAAAATGATTCACTTGATTTAAAAATTGGCATCGTTCAAACCACATTAGGCTGCAATTGTAGTTTACAACAGTTCAAATCTCCAGTTAAGAAACACCAATCCAGGTTCAAAGTAATGATTTCAGTTGTTAACTGGATTGTAAACTCATCATTGGTCTGACAATACTCCCTCTCCTGAGTAGAAAGTTCTCCCTGGGCGACATAATTCAGTATCCTGATAGTGAGAGAATGAACAGAACACCCTCTACTGGTTCACCAGTATACATGCTGAACCACGACAAACTATTGGAACAGGAACTATTTAGAATTGGAACTATTTAGCTCCTCGAACCTGTTCAGCGAGCCAATGAGATCATGGCTTGTCTGTGACCAAACTCTGTAAACGTACCTTTGCCACATTTCCCTTAATACGCCTGGTTAACAAAAATGTACAATCCTCAAATTTAAAATTACATTTGACTCAATATCAACTGCTGTTTGTGGATAAAATTAAATTCTGCCAAACTTGAAGATTCATAGAATTCCTACAGTTCAGAAGAAGGCCATTCTGTCCATCAAGTCTGAAAATGCATCCTACCTGGGCCCAATCCACGCCCTATCCCGGTAACAATTTATCATGGCCAATCCACCTAATTTGCACATCTTTGAACTGTGGGAGGAAACCGGAGCACCCGGAGGAAACCCATGCAGAGACAAAGAGAAAATGCAAACTCCACACAGTTACCCAAGGTTAGAATCGAACCCGGGTCCCTGGCGGTGTGAGGTAGCAGTGCTAACCGCTGTTCCACCCAGTGTGTAGAAATGTTTCCAGACTTCATTTTTGAATTGACTGGCTCCAATTTTCAGCCGATGTTTCCTAATCCCAGATTCCCCAATCAGCAGGAATAATTTCTCTTTATCTACCCAGTCAATCCCACTTAGAAAATTTCAATCAGATGATATCATAATCTTTTATATTCCAGAGATAACAATCTTACTTGTGTATTATCTCCTCAAAGTTTAACCCTTGAAGTACTGGTATAATCATAGGTGATATAAATCCCTCCACAGCTCCATGTCTCTGGGACTCTGGTGAGTCCGTTGGCGACACTCTCGGCCCACACTGTGCCACACATAAATTGCAAGCTTCCTTGCAGCTTTTGATAGGTAGGGTGTTCGTCCCTGAGTGCTTGGTGCCAGGGGATGGAGTTAACTGATTAATGTGTGATTTAGCGGGCCTTCTTGAGAAGAAGAGGCAACGTGCATCTCCCGAAGGCTCGCCAGTCAGTCAGCGAGAATTCCAAAACCTCAACAAGTTTCTGTCCATAATATGGAAATTACACCATTTGGTGTGTTTCTGTAATGGCGCACAATACTGGTCACGTGTCTCATCTGTTTATTATATTCTCCAAGTGAACTTGTATCAATTCCGAAGCGGAACTGAACCCTGGTCACTGCTAACCACTGTGCCACCATGCCATCCCTCGTGAAGATGAATTTCACGAGGCATTGCTGACCTCCCTGGCCGGGATTCTCTGAGCCACCGCGTGGAAATGATGTCGGCGCAG
The DNA here is from genome assembly GCF_047496885.1 of Scyliorhinus torazame. NCBI lineage: Eukaryota > Metazoa > Chordata > Chondrichthyes > Carcharhiniformes > Scyliorhinidae > Scyliorhinus > Scyliorhinus torazame. The sequence continues at coordinate 63,821,624 of NC_092724.1, read as the reverse complement.
AGGCGGAGAATGGGACGTCAGACCGCGATAGGGTCTGACGCCAGGACGCTATTCTCCAGCGACCAGAGAATCGGCGCCAGTCGCGTGCGTCCGGTCGATGCGGCGCCGGTCAGGGGCCATTCAAAGAGGCCCCCGCGACGATTCTTCGCGGTCGACTGGCCGAGTTCCCGTTGGTGTCGTTCCCGTATGGTTCCACTCGGCGGGAGCTCGGACCCGTGGCCGCGGTGGCCATCCTGGTGGGGGGGGGGTGTTGGGGCGGAAGGATCAGACTCCAGGAGGGTCCTCCACGGCGGCCAGGCCGCAATCAGGGTCCACTGATCGGTGGGCACGCGCCATCTGGTGGGGGGGGCCTATCTTCTGCGCTTTCTCGCTGTGTGGCTCCGCCATGTTGCGCGGTGCTGGTGCGCGCGGACCTGCGGCTGGCAGTGCAGGGCTGCGTATCGCCGCTGGAGCAGCGCGGAACACTCCGGCACTGTGCTGGCCCCCTGTGGGCTACAGAATTGCTGGGCCTAGACGCCCGTTGACGCTGGCGTGAAACATTCCGGTGTTTATGTCGGCGTCAACACTTAGCAGCGTTTTTGGTGAACCCCGGCCCATGTGTCTGCAGCACATCCTTGGCCCACTCACACTGGAAAGAAAGGAAGAGAGCAAGAATTTACAGCATTGTTACGGTGCATAAGGAGACCACTTGGCCCATCGTGTCTACACCGGCTCCGCTAATGAGTGCCATACGTCAGCACCACTCCCTTGCCTTTTCTGTGTATCCCTGCACATTGGTTCTATTCAAGCAATCACCGTATGCTCTTTTGAATGCCTCGATTGAACCTGCCCCCACCACACTTCCAGACAGAGCAACCCAGACTCAAACCACTTGCGGTGTGAAAACGATTTTTCTCACATCAAATTTGTTTCTTTTGCAAATCAATTTAAATCTGTGTCTTCTGATTGTTGAACCTTATTAGAAGTGGCCACACAAATACTGCAAAGTTTTACCATGGGAGACCATCTAAGTTTAAGAATGAAAAGATCCTCTAAAAATGGAAATTATCAACAGTTCCAACAATTGCTGCCCGGGGGAATGTTTTCTCACCTAATTTTCAAAATGTCACATATGATTGGCTGAACTACTATCGCTTATCCGCCACAATTCATTATATTCCTACAGGCTGTGCTGCTCCCCAAATTCATACAATGAGTTTTCACTGTCCAAACAAATCAAAGGAGGAACCGGGATTATCTCCTGGAATAAAGTAATAAATATTCATAGGACGAAGGCTTCTAAAAAAATCAATGGGGTTTTCCAGATCTGGGAAATAGTTGCTGAGAGGCCAGCAATTGATAAAATGAGAGTAATGTTATAGGCATCCTATGATTAGCCATCTTAGACCATCAAGTGCCAGAGGTTAGAGGCTGGAAATTCCATGGTGAATAACTCAACTCCGCTCCTCAAAACCTCACTGCATCATCTACATGACACAAGTCAATAATGTGATGGAACACTCTCCGCTTGCTTGGATGAGTGCAGCTCCAACAACACTCAAAAGCCTGACACTATCCAGGAAAAAGTAACCCACGTGGAATCACTACAGTGAAGAAGGAGGCCATTCGGCCCATCGAGTCTGTACCGGCCCAGTACCAATTAGGAGAAGAAGGGTCTGTCATAGATTTTAGAAAGAAGACAATGGTGTAAATCCCTGACATAGACACACACCGACTGATCATGGGGGGAGACTTTAACAGTGTACAGGACCTACGGACAGACAGGTTGAACCATAAAACGGAAAAGATCTCCAACATGGCAAAAGAGCTCGATAAATTCATGGAGCAGATATGGGCAGTGGACCCATGGCGGTTCACCCAAGCAGGGGAGAAGGACTCCTCCTTCTTCTCCCAAGTACACACTATATAGTTACGGATTGACTTCTTTGCAGTGGGGAAGTTGGTGTTTCCAGGGCTTGCGAGAGTGGAATATTCCGCGATTATACTCTCTGACCATGTTCCACATTATATGGATGGTATAATGTGGTTGGAGAGGGCCATGTCCAACGCCCCCCATGGAGTTTGGACATGGCCCTCCTGGCCGATAATGCCTTCTGCGAGAAAATATTACAGGCCATAGATGAGTATATTACTAATAACCAGAATGGGGAGGTCTCACGTCTGGGAGGCACTGAAGGCGATGATCAGGGGTGAAATTATTGCCTACAAAGCATGAAGAGATAGGGAAGAGAGGGTGGCAACAGCTCGTCAACTCCATACTTTACCTGGTCGTACATCAAATTTCGCCAGCGATGCTCTTCTGTTACTCTGGGACTTTTTCCAAAAGGCGGCACCGACCAGTGTGGTAAACCACTGTATTGTATTGTATTGTACTGTTCTATTGTTACATGCCTGGGCTTGTCCCTGCTGGCTCCGAACCACTGTATATAATATGTGTATTGTGGTAAACTGCCACTGTATTACATGGAATGCGGTAAACCACTGCCGGCTGGCTCCGCCTCCCCTCGGGCTCCGTATAAAGGTGGCTGGTCTCCTCCTCTGCCCCAGTTCGGGATCAGAGGTGTTGAGAAAAATGCAAAGGTGACATTTGAAACATGAAGGTCTGATGGAAAAACCCCCAAGAAACATGAGAAAAAGCAAAGTAACAGAAAAGATCCCATAAAAGTAAACGTAATGAAATGCTAAAATAAAATAGCAGAAGGCGCTCGAAGGGTTAACTGCAGACAAAGGTTCCTTAGAAAGCAGACTGCCATTATCACACAGGCCTTGAGATAAGGAAGCAGTTCATGCTGCAACTTAATATCTTTAGTTCAAGAAATTCTTATAAAAAATTAAGCTTTAAGTTAAATAAAGAGGATGAGTTTTATACCCTTTAATAGAAGTTAATTAGTTTAGCAAGCAGTTGATTGGAATTATCAGAATCATAATTTTGACTAATTTGAAACATTTAAGAATACAAGAAAATACAATACTTCCAAAAGATAAGGAATGAAAGACTGGAATGCCCCAGTATAATTAACAAGGAAACCTCCCTTCCAGTAAGCTGGCAGACCAAGGTCAGGTTTACACGAAGGCCCTCTCATGATATTATGAGGACTTGATGTGGAAGCACATGGACAGTAAAAGTATTGCGATCAGGAGCAGAAGAAAATACTTCAGAATAATGTCATGTAATCAGCAAAGCTGTTTTAAAGGTGATATATATCCTAGATCGCCCCCAGCCAGGCACTCACTCTCAGCCTGCAGGGTGATTTCGGTACATGGGACAGACCGAAGACGAAAGCCGAGCAGAACCGGAGAACAACCGGGAGGAGACCAGCAGATAAAGGAGAGAGATTGTCGAGGAGGCCCAGGAAGGTCTGATCAACCAACCAGGAGAATCCAGAAGCAAGATCTTTTTATTTTTCTGTAAAGACAGTGATTTTATCTTTTAAAAGAAAAAATAAAATAGCTTAAAGTTTAAACCTGAAACAGTGTTTTATTACAAAAGTCTACTTTACTTATCTAGCAACGCGGGACCCAGGATCGAGGCTACTAGGTGGTAAGTGTGGTGTTGGGTGTTCTGACACACAGATGAGCCAACACGGTTGCATATGGTACAACGGTACTTTATTTAAACTTACTATTTACAGTTTGGTCTTTGCACTCTGCACGTGGGGGTTCCCTGCTTGTGATGTTTTAACAGCTCTTTCTTGTTCCCTTCTCCCCAGACCTACTGACCACCAGGTGTCGTGCTCATGCTTTTTATGCGGTTGGTGTTCTTGTCTGTGATTGGTTGTGGTGTTGTGTACTCTGATTTGCCTGTTAGTGTGTCCATCATGATGTGTGTGTTTGAATATCATGACATCCCCCCTTTTTACAAAGATATGTGCCTACGTGGTAATAAATATGATCGTGTCGTGAGTGCATCTAAGAGTGTGTGTGTGTCGTGTGCAGCATGTGCATATGACGGAACTATGTACATGGGGCGATGTCGGGTGCGTCACATGAACCAAGTTGTACCATAACATAACATAAATGCGAACGAGAGAAGAAGAAAAAAAACTTGAACAGTTGTCCAGTCAGACGACATCTGGAACGATAAACAACAACAGGTTATCATGTAAAATTGTGCAACTTGTTAAACATATGAACGGTATTATAAGTCCAGTCTGATGGGCTTGCGACGAGTTCGGGTTGACCGCCTTAAGGGTGGATCACGAACCACCGGCTGCTGTGCAGGCATGGCCATGGGTGGCGATGGAAAGGGCGTGATGTGCGGCAGCTCCACAAAGTCATCCTCGGAAGCCTGTTGAGGATCTGGCGTGTGCGTGCTGTGTGGCTGTGAGCGTGGAAGTCGGCGAAGGGCGCGCCGATTGCGGCGACGCACGGAACCATCCGGCATGCGAACCAGGAACGAGCGGGGAGCCACTTGTCGGAGGACTTCGGCCGGTGCTGACCAGCCACCATACGGTTGATGGACGCGTACTTTGTCTCCGGAGGACAGGGGGGGCAGGTCCGTCGCTCGTGTGTCGTACCGACTTTTCTGGCGATCACGCTGCAGTTGCATGTTCCGAAGAACCGCCTCATGGTCTGTTGTTGGTGCCAGGATGGAAGGTACCGTCGTCCTGAGTGAGCGACCCATTAGTAGCTGCGCTGGCGAGAGACCCGTGGATAGCGGGGCCGATCGATAGGCCAGCAAGGCAAGGTTAAAGTCCGATCCGGCAGCAGCCGCCTTGCACAGGAGCCGCTTGGCGATGTGGACACCCTTTTCAGCCTTCCCGTTCGATTGTGGATGCAGAGGGCTGGATGTCACATGAGTGAAACCATATGCTGCGGCAAAGGACGACCATTCACGGCTGGCGAAACAAGGTCCATTGTCTGACATGACAGTCCTTGGAATGCCATAGCGAGCAAATGTTTCCTTGCAGGCCCCAATGACTGCGGACGACGTCAGATCATGGAGAGGCATGACTTCCGGGTAGTTTGAGAAGTAGTCTATAATAACAATGTAATCTCTGCCGAGCGCGTGAAATAGGTCAACACCCACCTTCGCCCAGGGGGACGTCACCATCTCGTGTGGTAGAAGTGTTTCCGGAGGTTGCGCCGGCTGAAACCTCTGACAGGTTGTGCAGTTGAGCACCATGTTGGCTATGTCTTCATTAATACCCGGCCAATATACCGCCTCCCGGGCCCTTCGTCTGCATTTTTCGACGCCCAAGTGGCCTTCATGTAGTTGATGAAGAATCATCTGGCGCACGCTGTGCGGAATAACAATCCTGTGTGATTTCATAAGGACCCCGTCTATGTTGGTGAGATCATCTCGCACATTATAAAACTGGGGGCACTGCCCTTTTAGCCACCCTTCCGTCATGTGGCGCATCACTCGCTGCAGAAGGGGGTCAGTCGCCCATGCGCGTATGTGGGCCAGACTAGGATCATCAGCTGGCAGATTTGCTGCTGTCAGAGTTACGTGTGCCTCAATTTGACGCACGAACCCCTCCGCATCTGGTGGTGTGCTCACTGCTCGGGAAAGAGTGTCCGCCACGATGAGCTCCTTCCCCGGAGTGTAGATCAGTTCAAAATCGTACCTCCTGAGTTTAAGTAAGATGCGCTGGAGGCGAGGAGTCATGTCGTTCAGGTCTTTGTTAATGATGTTGACCAGGGGGCGGTGGTCAGTTTCGACCGTAAATCGTGGCAGGCCATACACATAGTCGTGGAACTTGTCCAGTCCAGTTAACAAGCCCAGGCATTCTTTTTCGATTTGCGCGTAGCGCTGTTCGGTAGGGGTCATGGCTCGTGAGGCATATGCAACCGGGGCCCATGACGACGTGCTGTCTTTTTGCAGGAGTACCGCTCCAATACCAGATTGGCTGGCGTCTGTTGAGATCTTTGTAGGGCGAGTCGTGTCAAAGAAGGCCAGCACTGGTGCCGTGACCAGTTTGTGCTTGAGCTCCTCCCATTCCCGCTGATGCGATTGGTGCCAGTTGAATTCTGTCGATTTTTTTACGAGATGGCGCATATTTGTTGTATGAGAAGCCAGGTTGGGAATGAACTTCCCAAGGAAGTTGACCATGCCCAGGAATCTTAAGACAGCCTTCTTGTCAGCCGGTCGTGGCATGGCTGTGATGGCGCTAACCTTGTCTGCATCGGGACGGACCCCTGACCTTGAGATGTGGTCCCCGAGGAATTTCAGCTCCGTCTGGCCGAAGGCACACTTCGCACGGTTGAGACGCAGGCCATTCTGTCGTATGCGGGTAAAGACACGTCGTAGACGATGCATGTGTTCCTGCGGAGTGGTGGACCAAATGATGATATCGTCCACATATACACGTACCCCTTCGATGCCTTCCATCATCTGCTCCATAATGCGGTGGAAAACTTCAGATGCCGAAATGATGCCGAATGGCATCCGGTTGTAGCAGAATCTGCCAAAAGGGGTGTTGAATGTGCATAGTCTTCGGCTGGCTGGGTCCAGTTGGATCTGCCAGAATCCTTTGGACGCATCCAATTTAGTGAATATTTTGGCTCGCGCCATCTCGCTGGTGAGGTCTTCTCGTTTCGGGATGGGATAGTGTTCCCGCATGATGTTGGTATTCAGATCTTTAGGATCTATACATATACGGAGCTCGCCAGAGGGCTTCTTTACACAGACCATGGAGCTGACCCATGGCGTGGGCTCCGTGACCCTGGATAGGACCCCTTGGTCCTGAAGAATCTGCAGTTGTGCCTTGAGGCGGTCTTTGAGTGGCGCAGGAACCCTGCGAGGTGCGTGAACGACAGGGATGGCGTCCGGTCTGAGTCGAATCTTGTACGTGTATGGCAATGTCCCCATGCCTTCAAAAACCTCCTGGTTGTGAGCAAGGAGGGAATGGAGATTTGCGTGGAACTCAGCATCCGGGAAGTCGGATATCTCATCTGGAGAGAGAGACATAATGCGCTGTACCAGGTGAAGGACCTTACACGCCTGTGCGCCCAGTAACGAGTCCTTTGATGAGCCGACAACTTCGAAGGGGAGTGTGGCCGTGTACATCTTGTGAGTCACCTGTAGCTGGCAAGATCCTATGGACGGGATGACGTTCCCGTTATAGTCAACCATCTTGAGCCGGGATGGCGTGATGGGTGGTTTGACATTCATGGCCTGGACTGCAGAGTAAGCAATCAGGTTGGCGGATGCGCCGGTGTCCAGACGGAAGGCGACGCGCGATCGGTTGACCGTCAGGGTGGCACACCACTCATCGGCTGGATTGATGGCATTGACCTTGTTGACATCAATGACGGAAACGCGGAAGGCATCCTGGTCATCTGCATCACTTAACTGGAAGTCTTGATGCGTGGGCTGGACGGTCCTGACTTGTCTGCGAGATTGTCGAGGATGCGCCGGATCCATGGGTTGAGCCGAACGACAGTGGGCTGCGTAGTGGCCCATCTTGCCACATCTGTGGCACTGTCGGTTTTTTGCAGGACATTGCCCTTTTAAATGTAGAGCTCCACAACGGCCGCACGTCATGACGTCACGGCGTTCGTTGCGCCACTGCGCATGCGCAGTGCGATCTTGCGGTGGGCGCGCCTGCGCAGTGCGTCCCTCGTTGTGGCCGTTATTTTTGGCGCGCACCTGCGCGGGAGACCGCGAAAAGCGCGGGAAGCGGCCGCTGTCGTCCGGGCCGTGGGTCGGGAAGTAACCGACGGCCTGGATGCGTTCGATGTCGTGGGCGGCCTGGCTTGCCGATTCGACGGCTGGGGACCCCCTCCGTGCCAACTCGGACGCCTGAAATCGGGCAAAACGGCAGGTAGCATTTTCGTGGAGGACACAGGCTTCCACAGCAGACGCTAAGGTGAGGCTTTTCATTTTAAGAAGCTGCTGGCGTAGGCCACTAGAGGCAACGCCAAAAACAATCTGGTCCCTGATCATGGACTCTGTGATGGTGCCGTAACCGCAGGACTGCGCTAGAATCCGGAGGTGCGTCAAAAAGGGTTGAAAACGCTCCTCCTTACCTTGCAGGCGTTGCTGAAAGAGGTATCTTTCAAAACTTTCATTTACTTCAACTTGAAAGTGCTGGTCCAGTTTGAGGATGACCGTGTCATATTTGGCTTGGTTTTCGCCTTCTTCGAACACCAGTGAGTTGAAGACGTCGGTGGCGTGCGGACCTGCGTAGAAGAGGAGCATTGCAATCTTCGTGTCATCCGAGACATTCTGTTTTTCGGTGGCACGGATGTACAGGTCAAACCGCTGCCTGTAGAGCTTCCAATTGGTGCCTAGGTTCCCCGCGACTTGCATCGGCTGCGGTCCGTCGGTGTGGTCCATGTCCAGAATGGCAGGTTAGTAGGCAGGTATCGATCCACTCCTGTACCATGTGGTGTTGGGTGTTCTGACACACAGATGAGCCAACACGGTTGCATATGGTACAACGGTACTTTATTTAAACTTACTATTTACAGTTTGGTCTTTGCACTCTGCACGTGGGGGTTCCCTGCTTGTGATGTTTTAACAGCTCTTTCTTGTTCCCTTCTCCCCAGACCTACTGACCACCAGGTGTCGTGCTCGTGCTTTTTATGTGGTTGGTGTTCTTGTCTGTGATTGGTTGTGGTGTTGTGTACTCTGATTTGCCTGTTAGTGTGTCCATCATGATGTGTGTGTTTGAATATCATGACAGTAAGTAGATAAAATTCTTCTATGAAGATACGGGTTATCCCGGGGAATAACTTGAAAAACTAGTTTGACCTGAATAGCACCTGTTAGTAAGTCTGCATTGGAGTCGAGCAGTGTGAATCCCTGTCCACCATTTAGAATCTCTTGACCCTTGTTCCGGAAAGGGGAAACCTAAGAATTCTAAGAATAGTGGTGAGGTTTAAATACATGGCGCCCAAACGTGGTTCATTTTGAAAGTTGAAAGTTTGTGGGGCATCAGGACCCAGCGGGTTGTTTTAAATTACTCCATGGCACCCAGCGTGGAGACCTAGAGTATTAGAAGTTTCTGGGTAAAGCGAGGCTAGAATATTAGAAGTTTCTAGTTAAGCAGAGTGGGGGCTAGAATATTAGAAGTTTCTAGTTCCCAAATAATGGTTAGAATACTAGAAATTTCTAACCGGCATAAAGGCTGGAATATTAGAAGTTTTTGGTCTATGTGTGAGTCAGACTTTACCTGCCGAGTTTAGTCTGGAAAGTCATGTGTGATTGACGTTTGTAAGGATATTCTGTGGATCGAGGGGACATAAAACTCAGGCTGGGTGTGGAGATCAGTAGACTAGAAGATACTGACCCTGAGTAAAAGTCTGCGAGACATCTTAGTAACAGCATGAAAAATCTTGCATCCATTACTGGTAAAAAGAGGCCAAAAAATAAATCATCCTTAAAGTAAGGCAGATTGTGAGGAAATCCTAGAGGAATAGGGCGCGCCTAGAAACCTTTAGAGGACCAATAACCAATCGACCCTTTACTAAAACAGGAAGATAGTGCCTTAGTTAGCCTCGGATAGGGCCCAGAAAGGGTACTTATCCTTAATTTCAGATTGCAACTGAACGGGACAACCAGGAGCAGAAGTTAGAAATCCGAAAAATGGCAACTAAAGTCATCCCCTTGCCCTGGAATACGAACGAGAGAAATGATGTAATGAGGCGAGAGTGGAAAAGAATAAAAGAGGCAAAAAACTCCTGGATATGAGAGAATTATCAGAACGGAGGGGTCTCAATTTTAGTAAGAATACCTAAAGCCCTGCAACTGAGAGATCCAGTCGGGATTCTTAAAGTACTGTGTGAATTTGCATTTGAAAATAAAGCTGAAGCAGTAATTTTGTCTGGACACAGACTGAAGCAGGCAGCTGCTCAAGTGAGTAAAGTGTGCTCTGATCTGGTTAAAATCATTGACGGGGAAAGCATGGAAGAGATAATACAAATTCCTAGTGAACACAAAATTGAATCTAAAGTGGCAAAACAATACAAGAAACAGCTGCAAAAAAATGAAACTTTAGCGATAGAGGATGATGAGGAATCAATGTTAGAATCAGATGGTACAGTAGAGTGGGAGGTCAGTGAATTGAAACCTGTCAGCAGCATAGATAGGACAGATGATAAAGTAAAAATGTCATGTTCAGAACTTACCTTTCATAAAATTCCTGTCATAATCAGAAATAAAGAAATTGAAGTAAAAGCAGTAGCAATACCAGAAATGTATCAGGGTAAGTTTCGACCTGATTGGACCACTGAGAGAGCAAAAGAGGAAGAATTTGAGATTCTTAGAATCTCACTCAGAGGGGCAATGACAGAAGGAGGAGGCTTAACAGGCCTTAATTGTATGATGCACGGAAATGATCAGAAAAACAAACCAGTTAAAAAAGAAAAAGGAAAGATGGTGGCAAAGGAAATCCGGAAATCCTGGAGAGGGCACGTCTGGAAAATCCAAACAAGAATAGAAAGATACAAATTAAGAAATAGGGCCCTCGCCAACCTTAACCTGTTCTTTTGATTTTGCAGATAGAAAAAATAATACAGATTCATTTGTTGGGACAGAGAAAGAGGACTACACTCAAAAGAAAAATAAGGATCAAGCTTGAAGAAGTAATGGAAGAAGCTAGGACTAGGAGTAGGCTTGATTGGTTAAAAGGGGGGGGGGCGACAATATTAATGGGGGTTACAGTAATTAGTTTGGGAATATTAGTATGGCTAATCACCATGGGAAAATCAAATGAAGTAATGGGGTATGGAAAAATAGACACCAGATTGAATCACATAGAACATGTAATAAAAATAAGAATAAACAAATGTTTACATATAACGGAAGAAAAAAATTAATTTCCAGGACATCCAGGAGGTGGGGCTCAACAGCAGTATGTTAGAATCAAGCAACAGTGTCAATAACAACATGTTCAGTAGAATACGGGGAGCGCTTACAAGCAGCCTGGGATACGTTCTAAACCTATCAGACAGATTAAAGATTTTTCGACAGTATTTGGGGAAAACTAATGATACTCAATGGGACCCCGAGAAAGGGCAAGTTAAGAAAGGAAATACATTGCAAAACAAAACCACAGATAGGAGAATGAAACAAAATAGATGGAAGAAATGCCAGAAACCACCAATATAAGGAAGTTTATGTGAATTAAAAAATAATCTCACAGGGTGGAACATTAGTGATGTATGGGTGAAGGAAGGAAGCATTGAGTTCACTAAAGTGAAGACAGGTACAGAACAGGTATGGGTAAAGGAAATAATAGATAGATTAGAAGGCCGGAACAAAGTCACTATTACAAGGAATGTAACATTAATAGATAGGGGGACATGTTATGAAGTAATAAGCGAAGATGAAGTCACACAACAATTTGACTTAAATAGTCCTTATCCTAATAACAATAATAATAATGATAAAAGTTTCGATAACCAGATGAAAATCTGGTGGACAGATTTAAAGGAGAAGTGGAGGAATGGATTACATGGCATTGCCTGTGCTCCCATGTTAGCAAGAGGACCAGTATGGTTGGTAATCAGACCAGAGGATAAGAGCAAAGTAAAAATAGCACTGAACAATTCATTGCCATGGGTACATTATAGAGAGGAATGGGGGTTAGCTATAGATTGGGACCAAAAAACCTCCGGACGAACAGCAAGTATAGAAGGAATTATTGGCATTAGAGGAGAGAAATTAAAAGTAAGTAGAGTAGGAATATTTTATAGTGAAGGATGGAACGTGGACATGGATAGAGTTAAGGAGATAGAAAAAGGGATGATGAGAAAAATAATGGAATTATGCCATGGTAGACAAAAGAAAGATGTTACTAACGGATGAAGATGCTGAAGGAGAATGGATATTAGGTCCGTGTAAGGAACAATGGGCGAAATTCTCCCCCAACGGCGGGATGCCCGCCGACTGGCGCCAAAGCCGGCGCCAATCAGACGGGCATCGCGCCGGCCCAAAGGTGCGGAAGTCTCCGCATCTTTGGCGGCCTAGCCCCAACATTGAGGGGCTAGGCCGACGCCGGAGGGATTTCCGCCCCGCCAGCTGGCGGAAATGGCGTTTGTTGCCCCGCCAGCTGGCGCGGAAATGCGGCGCATGCGCGGGAGCGTCAGCGGCCACTGTCAGTTTCCCAGCGCATGCGCGGGAGCGTCAGCGGCCGCTGTCAGTTTCCCGCGCATGCGCAGTGGGGAGAGTCTCTTCCACCTCCGCCATGGTGGAGGCCGTAGCGGAGGCGGAAGGGAAAGAGTGCCCCCACGGCACAGGCCCGCCCGCGGATCGGTGGGCCCCGATCGCGGGCCAGGCCACTGTGGGGGCACCCCCCGGGGTCAGATCGCCCCGCGCCCCCCCCCAGGACCCCGGAGCCCGCCCACGCCGCCTGGTCCCGCCAGTAAATACCAGGTTTGATTTACGTCGGCGGGACAGGCAATTCCTGGGCGGGACTTCGGCCCATCCTGGCCGGAGAATCCAGCGGGGGGTCCCGCCAACCGGCGCGGCCTGATTCCCGCCCCCGCCCAATCTCCGGGAGCGGAGACTTCGGCGGGGGGGGGGGCGGGATTCACGGCGGCCAACGGCCATTCTCCGACCCGGCGGGGGGTCGGAGAATGACGCCCCTTGTGTCAGTCGTAGTCTCTCAGAAAGGGCAACGACTTGTGATGCTTCTGAAAGGAAATACAACTGTACTGAGCAGTTGCACGAAGAAAGAATGGAAAGGTATCTAGTGAGACAAAGAGTAGCAGGAGGATTTAGTCAACTTGAGACCTATGAAGGAAGTACAGGCAAAGCCTATACATTTATTGGGTATTACTGAAGAAGAACTGATTAAGATAGTAGAAAAACCAATAACGTGGACACCTGAATATACATTGATATTAGCGAAATGGTTTGGTGACTTCTATATCAAAAATTCATTAAAAGTAGCGACACCATTAAGAGGGAGACTATCAAGGGGGAGATACCTCTGGAACAGAGAAATTAAAATTGCATCAAGGGCAGTGGACACAGGATATAGGGCTGTTGTTCCAATCCCGTGGGTAAAAACCAAAAAAGGGTATAATAATAATAATCACTTATTGTCACAAGTAGGCTTCAATGAAGTTACTGTGAAAAGCCCTTAGTCGCCACATTCCGGCGCCTGTTCGGGGAGGCTGGTACAGAAATTGAACCCGCGCTGCTGGCTGTGTTTTGCATTACAAGCCAGCGATTTAGCCCACTGTGCTAAACCAGCCCCTATAAATTTGTAGGAGAATTTAGTAAATGGAGAGAACCGAAGAAGGAGATTGAATTTGAGTGATGTACATGGGGAAATATGATGAGGATGAAAGACAGTAGTCAGGCAAAACCAGTATGTTTAAAGAGGGAACAGCCTGAAACAGGGCCAAATCTGATGAAACAATTAACAGCCAGATATGGGTTGAGCAAAAAGGAAGATGGTATAGCCACTTGGTATTTGGATAAACCGTAGGATCAGGAATAGTGTGTCAAGTAGATGACAACGAAATGTTAACCGAAGGATGGAAAGATTTCAAGGAAGAAGAATGGTGTAAGGGAGGAACTTGGAATAGGACAAGCTCAAATAAAATAGTTAACACTTGTGTGTCAGGAATAGAACATCTCCCATACTACCCCAGCTGGAGTAATTTGGGAAAGGATTTGGTAGATGTAGGTTTAAAAATTATGGAAACAGTTAAAACATCAATTAAAATTATAGCAAGTCCATTTAAATGGCTTTGGACTATGTTAACCTGGATTCGGAACAATTGGTACTTGTTTGTATCAATAGCAGGGGGAATAATAGTTGCAGCATTGCTGTGGAAATTGGGAATTTTAAAATTATGTCAAAACTTATGTTGCAAATGTTGCAAAAAAAATCACTCGGCGGAAAGAAAGAAAATTAATAAAACTGACTACATATCTAAGAGATTTGAGATATCAAATTATCACCGAACAGTGAGACATCCGGTCACACATCACTGGCTGGATGTGTGTCCATGACATCAAGGGATGGATGATCTGCAGTCTCCATGGGACACATGCTACGCAGTGAAATTATTAAGGGTCTCGGCGGATAGCGGCGGCTGACGAGGCACCAACTTGCTTAATGACAATAGCTTGAGAACATTTAGAAATGGCAGCTTGATGGCATAATGGGAACTTTGTATCAAAACTTTCTTTTCATAACCAACTTTTTATATTATAACCAATGCAGCATACAATATTGCATTAAAGAACTGTAATTGCTAAGATAGAAATGTTATGTATGTTATTAAAGACTGTTATATAATAGACAGGGAGAGAGGGGGAAAGTATCACTATGTTTATTGTTTAATAACAAGAGGGAGTTAGGATAGTTTGGATTGGGAGGTGACTATTTGATTGGGAAGGAATGCTGGACAAATGAGTATGTAAAATACAATTGGGTTAGGGTCTGAATAGAATTAAATGATACTAGGCTATAAGTCATGATAAAGACAGCATGTGATTTGTGAATGAAAGTTGCTCAGTTTCTAGACAATTGCAGCAAAACAAAATCTAACATGGTTGCGTACGACAGGTGGCAAACCTTAGCATAACATGGACCAGCATGAGAATTTCAGTGTTAATGTAGATGAGGGTGCGTGTGACGGTCCAGAAATTGATTGGCAATTACAAGGGGTAAGGATATTTCTAAACTGTGAATATTTCAATAAAGGGGAGTAAATAAAAGTATAATGTTGATAGTTAGTTTAGTGTGTGTGTTAAAAACCTACCTGATCACAACGTCACGAATAAGAATGATGTTGTTAACATATCATGGGTATTTTGTATGTTTTGTAAGCAAGTGCGGAGTTTTGTAAAGCACTTGAATCGAGCCTATAAGGAATGTGTCACTATTATATTATTTTGACTATTGTTAAGATTGTGATAATTAGAAAAAATGCTTAATGATATAACACACGTGCTACTCGTGTGGTTAAGAGATGAACAAAATGTTAAGATGAGACTTATTTGTTGGCTTTGTATTTGAAAACAGGAGGAACTCGAGGTTTGTCTGGAAAAGGACAAGGTGATGGTTCGAAGTATGGAGAGAGGGATTGATTGGATTATACCGCGTAACAATGAATGTATTAAATGTACCTGTCTATGTAATAGAGGCAGGGTTGTAACCGCTCTCGGCTTATGTAGCAAATGTTTTAATGGCAAATACACGCTTCATATTAAAAGGGAATTGTTAATGGAAAAAAGGAATCTGAAGGAAACATGGCAAAATTTTAGCCCTGTTTAGCACAGGGCTAAATCGCTGGCTTTGAAAGCAGACCGAAACAGGCCAGCAGCGCGGTTCGATTCCCGTAACAGCCTCCCCGAACAGGTGCCGGAATGTGGCGACTAGGGGCTTTTCACAGTAACTTCATTTGAAGCCTACTTGTGACAATAAGCGATTTTCATTTCAAAGGTTATCATCTCATGTACTCCAAAGGGTGTCAGACGTAATTGGTTCAGAATGATGTTAAAAGTCAATGAGAGAAAGTTAGGGCCAGAAGCAGGAGTGATAGAACCTTTTAAAGTAATGAGGCAAGGGAAAAAGTGGATGATACATGATTTAGTGATTCACGATACTAATGAAATACGGAAAGCAATTTGGATGGAGTGAGAATAGGACACTAGACTGCCAGTGATAGACAAAAGACCTTTTTGGTTACTGATGGACTGACTGGCGTGCTGTTTCTAAGGGACACGAGAAAGCGTCTACAGTACTGCCACCCCAAGGAGGTTATATGCTTTGGAGGTGTTATGACACGCGGGATTAGCGATTGTGTTACCTTTCTGGATAGCCACCACGATGGTTCACGGTGATTGAATTAAGGATGACATGTCTATCGACACTGGTAAGAGCAATGGATTAATTGGAACGTTGTTTTAAACAGGACATGAAAATATGGACAATAATGATCTGGGATATAAGACCGTAAGAAATGATTAAGGGGGAAGAGAATTAAAGAAGAATAGGGTCGTGTTTCAAATGTCAAGAGGGGGTGTTGAGAAAAATGCAAAGGTGACATTTGAAACATGAAGGTCTGATGGAAAACCCCCCAAGAAACATGAGAAAAAGCAAAGTTACAGAAAAGATCCCATAAAAGTAAATGTAATAAAATGCCAAAATAAAATAACAGAAGGCGCTCGAAGGCTTAACTGTAGACAAAGGTTCCTTAGAAAGCAGACTGCCATTATCACACAGGCCTTGAGATAAGGAAGCAGTTCATGCTGCAACTTAATGGGCGAAATTCTCCCCCAATGGCGGGATGCCCGCCGACTGGCGCCAAAGCCGGCGCAAATCAGACGGGCATCGCGCCGACAAAAAGGTGCGGAAGTCTCCGCATCTTTGGCGGCCTAGCCCCAACATTGAGGGGCTAGGCCGACGCCGGAGGGATTTCCGCCCCGCCAGCTGGCGGAAATGGCGTTTGTTGCCCCGCCAGCTGGCGCGGAAATGCGGCGCATGCGCGGGAGCGTCAGCGGCCGCTGTCAGTTTCCCAGCGCATGCGCGGGAGCGTCAGCGGCCGCTGTCAGTTTCCCGCGCATGCGCAGTGGGGAGAGTCACTTCCGCCTCCGCCATGGTGGAGACCATGGCGGAGGCGGGAGGGAAAGAGTGCCCCCACGGCACAGGCCCGCCCGCGGATCGGTGGGCCCCGATCGCGGGCCAGGCCACCGTGGGGGCACCCCCCGAGGTCAGATCGCCCCGCGCCCCCCCTAGGACCCCGGAGCCCGCCCACGCCGCCTGGTCCCGCCGGTAAATACCAGGTTTGATTTACGTCGGTGGGACAGGCAATTCCTGGGCGGGACTTCGGCCCATCCGGGCCGGAGAATCCAGCAGGGGGTCCCGCCAACCGGCGCGGCCGGATTCCCGCCCCCGCCCAATCTCCGGGAGCGGAGACTTCGGCGGGGGCGGGGGCGGGATTCACGGCGGCCAACGGCCATTCTCCGACCCGGCGGGGGGTCGGAGAATGACGCCCAATATCTTTAGTTCAAGAAATTCTTATAAAAAATTAAGCTTTAAGTTAAATAAAGAGGATGAGTTTTATACCCTTTAATAGAAGTTAATTAGTTTAGCAGGCAGTTGATTGGAATTATCAGAATCATAATTTTGACTAATTTGAAACATTTAAGAATACAAGAAAATACAATACTTCCAAAAGATAAGGAATGAAAGACTGGAATGCCCCAGTATAATTAACAAGGAAACCTCCCTTCCAGTAAGCTGGCAGACCAAGGTCAGGTTTACACGAAGGCCCTCTCATAATATTATGAGGACTTGATGTGGAAGCACATGGACAGTAAAAGTATTGCGATCAGGAGCAGAATTAATTACTTTAGAATAATGTCCTGTAATCAGCAAAGCTGTTTTAAAGGTGATATATATCCTAGATCGCCCCCAGCCAGGCACTTACTCTCAGCCTGCAGGGTGATTTCGGTACATGGGACAGACAGAAGACGAAAGCCGAGCAGAACCGTAGAACAACCGGGAGGAGACCAGCAGATAAAGGAGAGAGATTGTCGAGGAGGCCCAGGAAGGTCTGATCAACCAACCAGGAGAATCCAGAAGCAAGATCTTTTTATTTTTCTGTAAAGACAGTGATTTTATCTTTTAAAAGAAAAAATAAAATAGCTTAAAGTTTAAACCTGAAACAGTGGTTTATTACAAAAGTCTACTTTACTTATCTAGCAACTCGGGACCCAGGATCGAGGCTACTAGGTGGTAAGTAGATAAAATTCTTCAATGAAGATACGGGTTATCCCGGGGAATAACTTGAAACACTAGTTTGACCTGAATAGCACCCATTAGTAAGTCTGCATTGGAGTCGGGGAGTGTGAATCCCTGTCCACCATTTAGAATCTCTTGACCCTTGTTCCGTAAAGGGGAAATCTAAGAATTCTAAGAATAGTGGTGAGGTTTAAATACAGAGGCCAGGAGGCTTTCTGTTTAGTTTATTAAAGCCTCAGTTACATTCACTACTCGTCTCATGTTCGTTGATGGCACATCAACCAGACAGGTCACTCTTTCACCCATAAACAGATGGATGGTTCAACACGGAGCAGCTTCACGAGAGCACCATGTGTCCCCTCAACATCGTTCCTCAGTGCAGATTGATGAGGTTTTATCCCCTTCCTGTACCCCAATTGTCTTTTGCAAATCATGAATACAGAACCATTGACATTTTCATCATGCTAAAACGTTTTGATCTTTCTTTGCAGCATCATCACCGAGAGAGTCTCACCTGGACTGAGGTGCAGCCATTTGGGACCCTTCAATCATTAAGATATTTAAAATTCTCTTACCTCGATGGCCTTATACTGTGGTCTGTCATTTTGGTCATACCAGTCAACTTTTTTCTGCCTGGAAACTACATAGGCCTGATAGAGCTGGCTATACATTTAGATCTGGATTTGGATGTAATTTATTGACACGTGTACCAATGTACAGTTAAAAGTATTGTTCTGCGAACAATCCAGGCAGATCGTTCCATACATGATAAAACATAGGATATGCATAAATACACAAATGTAAATATATAGACACAGACATCGGGGGAAATATATGGAGTGTGGTACTCCTCAGTGGAGAAGATGTGTGAAGAGATCAGTTCAGCTCATAAGAGGGTCAACAGGAGTCTGGTGACATCGTGGGAAAAGCTGGTTTTGAGCCAGTTTGTGCATGTTGTTAGACTTTTGTATCTCCTGCCCGATATGGAAGAGGTTGGGCACGGAAGAACGGTAGCACAGTGGTTAGCGCTGTTGCTTCACAGTACCAGGGTCCCAGATTCGATTCCCGGCTTGTTTCACTGTCTGAGCTTGGCTGTGATTATGGTGTTGAAGGCAGAACTGTAGACAATGAATAGAAGTCTAACATAGGAGTCCTTGTTGTCGAGATGCCCCAGGGATGAGTGTAGGGCCAGGGAGATGGTGTCTGCTGTGGACCGGTTGTGGCAGGGTGATACCACTCACCCAATCCAACCCTGATACCACTCACCCCATCCAACCATGATACCACTCACCCCATCCAACCCTGCTACCACCCACCCCATCCAACCCTGATACCACCCACCCCATCCAACCCTGATACCACCCACCCCATCCAACCTTGATACCACCCACCCCATCCAACCCTGATACCACTCACCCCATCCAACCCTGCTACCACCCACCCCATCCAACCCTGATACCACCCACCCCATCCAACCCTGATACCACCCACCCCATCCAACCCTGATACCACTCACCCCATCCAACCCTGATAGCACTCACCCCATCCAAACCCTGATACCACTCACCCCATCCAACCCTGATACCACTCACCCCATCCAAGCCCTGATACCACCCACCCGATCCAACCCTGATACCACCCACCCCATCCAACCCTGATACCACCCACCCCATCCAACTATGATACCACCAACCCCATTCAAACCTGATACCACACACCCCATCCAAACCCTGATACCTCCCATCCCATCCAACCCTGAAACCACACACCCCATTCAAACCCTGATACCACCCACCTCATCCAACTCTGATACCACCCACCCCATCCAACCCTGATAGGACTCACCCCATCCAACCCTGATACCAGTCACCCCATCCAACCCTGATACCACCCACCCCATCCGACCCTGATACCACTCACCCCATCCAACCCTGATACCACTCACCCCATCCAACCCTGATACCACTCATCCCATCCAACGCTGATACCACCCACCCCATCCAACCCTGATACCACTCACCCCATCCAACCTTGATACCACTCACCCCATCCAACCCTGATACCACCCACCCCATCCAACCCTGATACCACCCACCCCATCCAACCGAGATACCACCCACCCCATCCAACCCTGATACCACCCACCCCATCCAACCCTGATACCACCCACCCCATCGAACCCTGATACCACTCACCTTATCCAAACCCTGATACCGCCCTCCCAACCCAACCCTGATACCACTCACCCCATCCAACCCTGATATCACCCACCCCATCCAACCCAACCACTCACTCAAATCCAATCTCGCCCCCAGGCATTGATTCCTGATGATATCTACATCATTTAACTATTGTACCTCCCAATCTAACTGATAAAATCCATCTCACTCACTCTTGTCACCCTATCCTTCAAAGTTGATATAATCTTACCCAACTCCTCCATTAACCCTTTACATCCACATAAACATTCTTCAGTGCTGATCACAGAGACACATAGACTGCACAAGAGAAAGGGGAAATCTGATCCAACTGCTCTGTGCTGCTGTTCCTGTGTTGATCCCCAAATTTCTTTCTCTGTCAGTCTGGCCTCAATAAAAGTTGAGATGGATTCGCACGTAAAAAGAAGTTATTTATTTAGCTTGCAAGCTTGATTCATTTCATAGAAATATAAGAGACATCCAGTTTCCTATATCCCAGAAAGCGAATGAACAAAGAAACAAAGGGATCTCTGCAAATCAATTCAAATGGTATCATGTTTCACATACTCGACGGACATAGGTCAGCCTATGTCCCTCCTGACCTGTTCGATCTATTCTGATTGGCTCACTTCCAATCCCTTTCTCTGGCCCCTATCAATGCAGCATCACTCTCATAGACACACCTCTTCCTGCTTTTTCCATGCGGTCTCAAACCCCTTTGTCCCTAACTGCCAGAATCAAAGTGGCTTATTTCTACATTACATTAACTAGTATCTCGAAAGTAACTATTTTATATCACATTCGTCATTCCCTCCTTTTATCACTCCATGATAACCAAACTATCCAATCCATAGCTACGGTTCCTCATCTAAAAAGATCTGTCGCTGCATTTCCAATTCCTGTCTTAGCCCCCCTTCATCTGCCTCACCCTCATGGATTTTAACAGTTAATTTTTTTTTTCCGGTGATTGGGGCGGTGATCTGATCTAGTGCACCCCGCATTCTACCCATCACACATTTAAGGATGGCCAGGCCCACAAAGATGCAGCCGATAGCTACCACTAGATACATGGCCATATTTATCAACCAGTCCTTCCATCCTCCAAATCCCCAGTTACCCCAAGAGTCAGGATCCTGCATCCCGTCCAAGTGATTCCGTATGCGATCCATAAATTTAGTAATGTTAGCGGTCAAGTCCTGAACACCCATGATACACTTGCCCTGTACTATGGCGCATACCCCACCCTCACGGGCCAGAAGATAGTCAAGAGCATACCGGTTCTGCATTGCAAACAACCGTAGCTGAGACAACTCCTTAGTTATTGCCCCGAGGGCTCCCAAGGTTTACTACCCGGGTTTTCCTCAGTTTGGCCTTTAACTAACTTAAGTGTATCTCCCGGTAACCTACGTTCTGGCTGTACTTCCCTTCTCATACGCCCCGTCCTCTCTCTAGTCCCTTTCTCTTTCTCATGGTCTCTTCCTACACTCTTCTGACAGCCTGATTTTACCTTTATTGTACCACTCTTAACACATCCAAAATCAAATTTACATGTATTCCAAAAACAAGGCAATGTCCATATAATGTTCCCTTCCCATCGCCGGGACCGGTGCAGCTGCTTCATGACTCCTGCATTCTCCTTAACTTTGATGACCTTCCATGAGTCGATACCATGTCCTCGTATATGGGGGCAGCGAAGAACATCACCTTTGCATAGGTGATGTATCCTTGTAGATTGGTTGGGGCTACACAGATACATAATATTCCCCTTTTCCATGTCCATCGCCAATAACACGCCAAGCGAAGTGAGGCCAAATATCAGACAGACGATGCGTAGCCACTCCATCATGCTCCACACCTGTAAAATAGCACTGGAGAAGGAAGGCAGGTTAGTATCCGCCCTTTTACAGTAGTGGAGATGGACTCAATTTACAGTGATGTAGGTGGAACCAAGAACTTCGCCCCTCCACTTTAACTGCTGTGGGGGTGGTAAGGAGAACTTGGAAGGGCCCGTCCCATCGCGGCTCCGACCCCTTCCTAGTCCAATTTTTGACCATGACATAACTACCGGGCTGGACTGAAAGTGAGCTAGGTACTGGGGCAATGGCTGGTGAGCCGCGCGGACCTGGCCATGGAGTTCCTTGAGCACTTGCGTAAGGGCTAGAACATAGGCGGTCATTTCTTCAGTCATCTGATGAAACTGAACCCGTCTGGGAACCTGCAGGCTCCAAGGAGTTCTAAGAGGCCTGCCATAAAGAATCTCGGCGGGAGAGAGCCGGGCTGGTCCCGCAGGTGTAACCCGCAGCTGGAAGAGGGCAACGGGGAGCAACTTAAGCCATGTCAGTCCCGTGTCTGCTCTTAATTTAGCCAATTTAGTTTTGAGGGTCTGATTGTGTCTCTCAACCAACCCGGCCGCCTGCGGTCTGTAAGCACAGTGTAACTGCTGGCGTATGCCCAACTGGGAGCAAAACTCCTTGTTAATTTGTCCAATAAAATGAGGCCCATTATCAGAACTTAACTGAGCTGGTATACCGTACCGGGGAATGATTTCCCTCATCAAGACTTTAACTACAGTAGCAGCTTTATTATCGATAGTCGGATACGCCTCGACCCATCTGCTGAACACATCCACAATGACCAAAACATATTTGTAACATTGACACCTTTCCAACTCAATGTAATCCATTTGGAGCGTCTCAAAGGGACCACTGGGCAACGGGGTTTGCCCCTTCCCACAAGGGATACCTTTTCCGGTGTTATATTGCTGACAAATCAAACACCGATTACTGATACTTTGGGCCAACCCCTGCATTTTAGGGTGCCACCAAGTGTCCAGCAACAAATCACTAGTCCCTCGAGCCCCACAATGAGTTGCAAAGTGTACACATTCAATGACCCATAAAGCCAGCACATCAGACATACAAGTCTGATGTGCAGGCGTGGTCCATAAAGAGGAAACAGAATCATATGTACAACCTAACCGTTTCCACATTTGTTTATCACTCTCAGGAGCGTCCTCCTGTAACCTTATGATGTCTTGGATGGTTGGCATTGGCTTGTCAGAAGCAGACATATTCATAGTAGATCATTTAGTCTGACTTAACATTTTAGGCACCATCACTTGCTGAATTTGTGCGGCTGTGCGCGCTGCACGATCTGCTCGTTCATTACCAACGTCAACTGGGGTTGTACCATTTGTGTGGGCAGCGCATTTAATAACGGAAATCTGCGCGGGCATAAGGAGGGCCTGTAGTAGGTCATTAACTAAACCCCGGTGGGATATTTGACCACACATAATCATGTCAGGTTGTTCTGACGAAATGTCACTCAAATCGCCCCTTATTGTGGTAGTTTCCTGAATCAAGGCTAAACAGTCGTGGCCAGGTGCGTCTTCATGGACAGGGGGACCACTAAGAAAACAGGCTGGATTGATAGTGGTACAGTATTTAAATGTCAGACGTGGATTGTTCAAAAGGTATTTCTCATACCTATTCTGACGAGCTGCGGTAAGATGCTGACCATTCGCCCCATATCCCTGGCATGGTACTGGTCATGGACCTGACGTGTAATATGAGGGCTTACCGAAGCTGACTGTGGCCATAAATGTGGTGATATTGTAACAAAATCGGCTGTACCTTCTTTTCCCGTGACTGTGGCTGTAACCTTGACTGGCCATTCGGTCTCAAGTAATGGCCAGTATTTGTCCTCCAACTCCCTGTTTCGTCCAGTTCTGTCATAGGCCAGGGTAACGTGATGCAGTGACTGTTCAACGTCTAACGTCCACCACTGGGGGGTGATAGAAATATAGCACTGTTGTCTCATCCTCCTCTTCGCTGATCCACCCACCCAAAGTCACTATAATGGGGCTCCTGCTGGTAAACTACCATTTCTGCCGCTTTTTGGGGTCGCAGATCATCTTTTTTCATTACATACTCAGTCTTAACCTTTGTAACTGAGTCTCCTTCTTGGCCTACACCCTCCTTCCAGTAAAATCTGACTGCCCTTGCCATCTGGGAAGGGTCGTTCTCTGTCCAATTCATGTTATTACATTTCACAGCAGTAACCACAGAAGGTGGTAGGCAATGCATTAACATAGCACAGTATTGAGGGGAATTCTGACCATTTTGATACAGCAAATCGCCTGACTGCCCCCGGTGGATTTCATTAAAATGCTCCAGAAATTCCTCTGGCTCTTCAATCTTCCTAGGTTTTAGGTCTAAGATAACAGAAAGATTTATGGGCCTTTGAAATGTGCTATTCAACGCATTCAAGATCTGTGTCCTTCTTTTCTCTATTTGCTCTGTTTTTTTTAAAACTTAAAAATGTTTGAAAATTCAAATTGAATTACTGCAACTTGCAAGCTTAGCTCTGATCTCAACTCAGAACTAAATTTACAATTTGCTTAACACAAACTTGTATAACATTTACAACTTAATTATTTCTTTATCTTAACAATTTTTCTTTTAACAAGTTTTTTTTTTTCTTTTACATACACATAAGTATTAGCAAAATCAACTATCATCTCCAGATTGACACTTTTTAAAATGGTGTCCATGATCTTCTTTAAGTTTCTATTAATCTCCAGATAAAATGAGATAAACCTTATTTCAAGTAAGTAAAACTTAAGATTCTGGCAATTTCAATCAATTGCTTTCGAAAATAATAACTTTTATCAAAGAGGTGGAGAAACCCACTGGTTTCCTTTAATTAATTCAAAACGTAACTTTGCTGGAGTTCACTGACTCAAAGGAAAGGTATCCGATTACACTACGGCTGCTGCTGTTATCTCAAAGCCTGAGTGAGAAGCACTGTCTGTTTTCAACTCCGCCTGCTGCTGTTAACCCTTTGAGAGACTTCTGCTTCAACCAATATGCAGCATTCCTCACAATCTCAACTAGACCTCGGAACTTTACAGTCCAAGGAGACAATTTTAGCTTAATCAACTATATATTTAAAACACTCACACATAGAGTTGAACCATCTTCAGATTTAAAAACAGTTATACTGGACTGAACCTTCATCTATTGAAGTCCCATCAGCCCCTGAACCCATATAATAGACTGAACCTTCATTAATGAAGTCACATCAGCCTCTGAACCCATATAATAGACTGAACCTTCATTAATGAAGTCACATCAGCCTCTGAACCCTTATAATAGACTGAACCTTCATTACTA
This sequence comes from Scyliorhinus torazame, assembly GCF_047496885.1. Classification (NCBI taxonomy): domain Eukaryota; kingdom Metazoa; phylum Chordata; class Chondrichthyes; order Carcharhiniformes; family Scyliorhinidae; genus Scyliorhinus; species Scyliorhinus torazame. The sequence continues at coordinate 63,796,592 of NC_092724.1, read as the reverse complement.
AAGTCTCATCAGCCCAAAACCCTAACCCAAGCCGAAACAACAATATGAAATCCCATCAATTAAAGTGCTAATCCCCAGACTGACCTGTGATTTCGTCGAGGCGGTCTTTCTGTGCCAACCGCGAGTGACCAGACTGATCAGACGATAAGAAGAGGGGAACAATCAATGCGCGGTCATTTTCCAGTTCTACATTGAGGGCCCTTTGTTCCCCATCCTCCTGTTCATAATCAGTCTAATTCTGATTTCGCAGTTGGATCAGGATCGTCCTTAGAAATCCCGGGTTTCGTCACCAAATGTTGATCCCCAAATTTCTTTCTCTGTCAGTCTGGCCTCAATAAAAGTTGAGATGGATTCGCACGTAAAAAGAAGTTATTTATTTAGCTTGCAAGCTTGATTCATTTCATAGAAATATAAGAGACATCCAGTTTCCTATATCCCAGAAAGCGAATGAACAAAGAAACAAAGGGATCTCTGCAAATCAATTCAAATGGTATCAAGTTTCACATACTCGACGGACATAGGTCAGCCTATGTCCCTCCTGACCTGTTCGATCTATTCTGATTGGCTCACTTCCAATCCCTTTCTCTGGCCCCTATCAATGCAGCATCACTCTCATAGACACACCTCTTCCTGCTTTTTCCATGCGGTCTCAAACCCCTTTGTCCATAACTGCCAGAATCAAAGTGGCTTATTTCTACATTACATTAACTAGTATCTCTAAAGTAACTATTTTATATCACATTCGTCACCTGCTGCACAAGAGCCTCGTCCCATTCCTCTTCATCAAACCCGATCAACATATCCTTCTATTGCTTTCACCTTCATGTGCGGCACTGTAGCACAGTGGTCAGCACTGTTGCTTCACCGCGGCAGGGTCTCAGGTTCGATTCCCGGCTTGGGACACTGTCTGTGCGGGGTCTGCACGTTCTCCCTGTGTCTGCTTGGATTCCCTCCGGGTGCTCCGGTTTCCTCCCACAAATCTCGAAAGACGTGCTGTCAGGCAATTTGGACATTCTAAGTTCTCCCTCTGTGTACCCGAACAGGCGCCGAAATGTGGCGACTAGGGGATTTTCACAGTAACTTCATTGCAGTGTTAATGTAAGCCTACTTGTGATAATAAAGATTATTTAAAAATGCTCTTATCCAGCTTCCCCTTCATTGGTTGGGATTCTCCGAAAGCCTCCTGGTCCAGGAATTCAGTGGTCTTCAAGGGGCCAGCACGCTGCCTGAGTGCTGTGCGCTGCTCCAGCGGTGAAAGGCGGCCCTGCACGGCCGGCGTGGGTCCACGCTAGAGCGTGACAGTCGTCTCTGCGCAGGCGCATGCGCGTGGTTGCCATCTCTGCGCCGGCGGCGCGCAACATGGCGGAGACCTACAGTGAGCCCGCACGGAAGCTGGTAGACCCACTCCAGATTGCGGGCCTGGACCCCGGGGAGGCCATCCCAGGAGTCAGATGCCCCTGCCACCCCCACCATGACGTCCACCGTGGCAGCGTGTCCGAGCTCCCGTCGGGTGGTACCAGGTTGGAATCACACCGGCGGGACTTGGCGGGAATTCAGCCGGTCAACCACGGAGAATCGCCGTGGCGGCCTCTTTCAGTGGCCCCCGACCAGCGCCGCGGCGACCACGCAGGCACGATTGGCGCTGATTCTCCGGTAGCCGGAGAATCACATCCCGGCGTCGGAGCAGCGCGGCGGAACTCGCACGGCGCCCGGGCGATTCTCCCACCCGCTGTTGGGGGGGAGAATTCCGCCCCCTGCTCCCATGCCCACATGTCAGTCCTTGGCCTGCTGCAATGTTCCAGTGAAGCTCAATGAAAACTGGAGGAACAACATCTCATCTTCCGGTTAGGCACGCTACAGCCTTCCGGTCTCAACATCGAATTCAACAACTTCAGATGATCAGCTCTACCCCACCTCGACCCATTTGTCTTCATCCCATTTCATTTTAACTGTCTTTTACCATTTCTTTCTTTCTTGTCTTTCTTGATAGATATTAACCCCCCCACCCCCATCTTATCCACCTTTCCTTCCCCTTTCTGCTCTTTGCTCCCCCTCCCTCCACATATACAGTTCACTCTCTCATGTTAGTTTCTCTGCTGTTTGACCTTTCACATCTTTTGTCCTCTCTGGGGATTGCCATTAGCACTATTTCCCCTTGGTGCCTGTAGCCATTAGCACCTGGTTTTCCTGGGTTTCTGTGGCTATGACTGATCTTTCATTCTCACTCCTCAGTATAAATATTTCCTACTTTCTCTGTCTGTTAGCTTTGATAAAGAGTCATCGGACTCGAAACGTTCGCTCTTTTCTCTCCCTACAGATGCTACCAGACCTGCTGAGGTTTTCCAGCATTTTCTCTTTCATTTCACATTCCAGCATCTGCAGTAATTTGCTTTTATTAAGTCAACACCGAACTTGGTCGTTTGGAGAGTTTCGGCATCATTATGTGCACTTCGCCGATTGGGTGGCACCGGTGGTCCCGGTAATGAAGTCGGATAAGGCAGTCTGCCACTGCGGAAACTATAAATTATTGGTGAACGCAGCATCGATGTTGGACAATAAACCCTTACCTGTATCGAGGATCTTTACGTTACATTGCTACATTCAGGGAGATTCACTCCCTACTTAAGGCCAGGTCTTAGGTCTTCAACACAGGAGACCCTGGCCTACAGAAGAAATCTAGGTACGACCTCTGCAAAGCCATCAGGGATGCCAAGAGACAATACCAGACTAAACTAGAGTCACAGACTAATGGCACGGACTCTCGGCAGCTGTAGCAAGGCTTAAATAATATATCGAGCTAGCAAGCAAAGCCAAGTAGAATCTCTGGCAATGGAGCACCCCACCCCAATGATCATTTTATGATTATTTCGATCAGGAAAGTAAACTGCCCCAATAGCCTCGGAAAAACCCGTACCTACTGTCACAGCCTCTGAAGTCAGATCAGCCTTCTAAAAAGTTAACTCACGGAAAGAAACGGGTCCTGATGGCATCATGCATTCAGATCCTGTGTGGACCAACTGGTGGGTGTGTTTGCAGACATCTTCAACCTCTCCCTACTCCGTTCCGAGGTTCCCACCTGCTTCAAGAAGACCACCATCATACCGGTGCCAAAGAAGAACCAGGCAATGTACCTCAATGACTACTGCCTGTTGGCCTTGACATCTATCATGATGAAGTGCTTTGAGAGATTGGTCATGAGACACCTTAACTTCATACGCCTAGAATGCCTTGATCCACTGCAATTCACATATCACCGCAACTGGTCCATGCAGACATCTCAACTAGAAGGACTCCTACGTCAGACTCCTATTCATTGACTACAGCTCTGCCTTCAACACCATAATTCCGGCCAAGCTCATATCCAATCGCCAGAACCTAGGACTTGGCTCCTCCCTCTGCAACGGGATCCTCGACTTCCTGATCCATAGACCACAATCAGTAAGGATAAATAGCAACATCTCCTCCTCAATACCGGGACCCCGCAAGGCTCTGTACTCCCCCCCCGTCCCACTATACTCACACAACTGTGGGTAAAAGTTGGCTCCAACTCTGTCTCCAGGTTTGCTGATGACATGACCGTAGTGCGTCAGACTTCGAACAATGATGAGTTGGAGTACAGGAGGGAGCTAGAGAACCTAGTGCCATGGAGCAATGACAACACTTTCTCTCTCAATATTTTTATTTTCTTTTCATGTACTAAATGATCTGTTTGAGCTGCTCGCAGAAAAATACTTTTCACTGTACCTCAGTACACGTGACAATAAACAAATCCAATATCAGCAAAACTAAGGAGCTGGTTATTAACTTCAGGAAGCGAATTGTCGTACACACACCTGTCTGCATCAATGGTGCTGAGGTGGAGCTGGTTGACAGCTTCAAATTCCTAGATGTACTCATCACCAACAATCTGTCCTGGTCCTCCCACGTTGCGCATGATGAAGGAAGCACAACAGAGCATATTCTTCCACAGAAAACTAAGGAAATTTGGCATGTCCACATTGACTCTTGCCAATTTATTCGGATGCACCATAGAAAACATCCTATATAGCTGCATCAGAGCTTGGTATGGTGACTGCTCGGCCCAAGACGGAAAGAAAGTACAGAGTTGTGAACACAGCCCAGTCCATCATGCGAACTGGCCTCGCATCCATTGATTCTGTTTAAACCTCCCACTGCCTTAGTAAATTGGGCAGCATAATCAAACACCCCTCCCACCCAGATTATTCACTCTTCCAACCTCTTCCATCGGGGATACAAAAGTCTGAGAGCATGTATTAACAGATTCAAAAACAGCTTCTTCCTCGCTGTTACCAGACTCCTGAGTGACTCTCTTATGGTCTGAGCTGATCTCTCCATGCATCTTCTCTACTGTGTAGAACTACACGCCATGGCTGGGATTATCTGACCCCCCGCTGGGTTGGAGAATTCCCCAGGGGAGGCGGGAATCCCACCCCCACCGCCCCGACGCCGGCTGCTCTACTCTCCGGCTCCGTTTTCTGGGCGGCGGTGGGATTCCCACCACACTGGTCGGGGGTCGTTCACAGCGGCCCCCCCCGGCGATTTTCCGGGCCCCAATGGGCCAAGCGGCCGACCATTTTTGTCCAGTCCCGCCGTCGTGAATTACTCACCTCACACACGGCGGGACCTGGCAGGTGAGTGTGCAGGGGTGGTCCTCAAGGGGGGAAGGCGGCGTGGGGAATCCGACCCTAAGGGGGGCCCCCACGATGGCCTGGCCCACGATCGGGGCCTACCAATCTGCAGGCGGGCTTGTTCCGTGGGGCGACTTCTTTCATCCACGCCGGGCCCCTGTAGGCCCCCGCCATATTGCCCGGGGGCTGGTGCGGAGAAGATATGTTGGCCGATCGGCGCATGCGCGAGATCACGCCGGCCGGTCTGCGCATGCGCGGGATCACGCCGGCCGTTCCACACATGCGCAAACTCAGGCCGGCCCTTCGGCGCTGGCTGGAGCGGCGGCAACTCCTCCGGCGTCCACCTAGCCCCCGAAAATGCGGAGCTCTTTTGGGGGCTGTTGACGCCGGTGTGGTTGGCACCGGTTTTCCCGCCGGCATGGGGACTTAGTCCCCAGAAGGGAGAATTCCATATGTTTCACCCGATGTCTATGTCTATGTACTTACTTTGTGCATTTATGTATGTCCTATATTTTTAATGTACGGAATATTCTGCTGGGACTGTACACAGCACAATACTTTTCATTGTATCTTGGTACATGTGGCAGTATATTTACAAAATTGGACATGAGAACGTTTATCTACAGCTGGATCTTGATAAATCATCACGGAAGTATGTCACAATCAAAAAGCACAAGAGTCTCTTTAAATACAATGGGCTCCCGTTCATGGTGTTCTCAGCATACGCAGGCATCCAGTGTGTCATGGAGAACATCTTGCATGGATTGCCACACATTGTGGTTTACTTAGACAATGTGCTGGTCACAGGGACCACAGACCAAGAACATTTGCTGACCCTCGAGGCAGTGCTGAAACGTTTTGTATGGGGTCCGCCTGCACTACGCAAATTGTATGTTTCACGCAAAAGTAGTATACTTGGGGTACCGGTGGACTGAGACAGCTTGCAGCCGGTCGCCAGGAAAAGGGATATCCATCAAAATGGCCCCTGCCCCACGAGACATGAGGCAAGTAAAATATGAACAAGGTGAAGGGGTGCGTTTCCATTGTAAGTATTGAAAAATAATTTAAAAGTTGACAGGAAGTGTGCGTGGATGTGTGATTTTTAATATTTTATATCAAAGTGGTTAACAGGCTGATTGATGCGGATCATCCACCGCTTCTGTCTCTTACCATGTTTATAAAACCAGGAGGATCGGTGATTTCCGTCAATACCAAAAGCTATTGGTCCAATAATTTTCATTGTTGCTCCTAACGCAATTTCATTAATTTTGACTCTTCTGTAACTTCTGATTTTCGCAGCAAAACTTTTACCAAGTTCGCATCATCCCTCCTAAGTGTTGAAGAAAATGTGAAAAGTTAAAGTTCATTAATACAATGTGATGTTTTTCAAAGTTTCAGAGATACATGGGTGAAATTCTCCCCAAACGGCGCAATGTCCGCCGACTGGCGCACAAAACGGCGCCAGTCAGACGGGCATCACGCCGCCCCAAAGGTGCGGAATGCTCCGCATCTTTGGGGGCCTAGCCCCAACATTGAGGGGCTAGGCCGACGCCGGAGGGATTTCCGCCCCGCCAGCTGGCGGAAACGGCCTTTGTTGCCCCGCCAGCTGGCGCGGAAATGACATCTCGGGGCGGCGCATGCGCGGGAGCGTCAGCGGCCGCTGACAGTTTCCCGCGCATGCGCAGTGGAGGGAGTCTCTTCCGCATCCGCCATGGTGGAGACCGTGGAGGAGGCGGAGGGGAAAGAGTGCCCCGACGGCACAGGCCCGCCCGCGGATCGGTGGGCCCCGATCGCGGGCCAGGCCACCGTGGGGGCACCCCCCGGGGCCTGATCGCCACGCGCCCCCCCCCAGGACCCCGGAGCCTGCCCACGCCGCCTTGTCCCGCCGTTCAAAAGGTGGTCTAATCCACGCCGGCGGGACAGGCAATTTATCGGCCGGATTTCGGCCCATATGGGCCGGAGAATCCAGTGGGGGGGGGCCGCCAACCGGCACGGCCCGATTCCCGCCCCCGCCGAATATCCGGTACCGGAGACTTCGGCGGGGGCGGGATTCACGGCAGCCCCCGGCGATTCTCCAACCCGGCGGGGGGTCGGAGAATGACGCCCGCACCTTTACAGGATCTTTAACAGCCCCCTGGATATTAAAAATGATGCCGTGTTTCAGACATTGAAGACACGTCAATTGTTCCCGTTTTTAAATGATAATGGATCAATGATCAAGGTGGTAACTATTGAAGAATCTCCTTGCCTATTGGTGGGAAGATTTTGGTCAAAGAGTGTCCTTCTCATCAATGCTGCAGTTAGTGCAGCTCCAGGAACACAGAGCGGGATTTAATATACTCACCACGTGTTGGGTTTGGTGATGGTGTATCATTCATTGAGCAAGAGGGTGGTGAGTGGGAATCCGGTCTCCACCCCCACTGCTAATTGGAGCATTAATTGGGCAATTAATGCCCGCTTAAAGACCTCATACCACCATAGTGGGAATCAACCCAGTGTCAGGCTTAGAGGGGGTGGAGGGTTGCCATGCAGTGAGCATGACTAGTGAGGTGGTTTGAGGGATTTAGAGGGGAATGCAGGGATGTGGAAGGGCACCAACTCACTAAGTGCCTGATTAAGGGTCCATGCATAAGGAAGGCGGGGGCCTTCAGCTGAGAGTCAATCCCTACCCTTACTGCCAACCCACTTCTCCCCATCCCACAGATCTCACACCCTGCAACCCCCAATCACTCACAGGGGGCTTTCCACCCAGTGAGTGCAGCGAGCAGTGAGTGCAGTTGGTGGTTCGGTAAGTGTGGGAATTAGGTGAAGTGGGGGAGGGAGATTTTCTCTTTCTTGCTGTCTTGTTTTCCGAACTACTTTCACAGGTCAGAAGGAGCAGCTTATTAAGGGATTAACTGAGAAGCACCAAGGATAAGTAAAAAGTCAAGAGGCTAAGAGAAGGAGGCTAAACGTTAAAGTAAAGGGAATATCTTTAAAATTAACTCATTAGAAAAGTTAGCCCATAGGACTCAGTAAGCCTAAGATTGCGTCACAGCAGGTGAGGTCAGCTGAGTGGAATGTGTGACCTGTCATATGAGGAAAGTTGTGGAGGGCCCCCTCTCCCCAACAAGCATCGGGACACCCCTTCCTCACTCAATCCCCACCATGCAAGTAGCGGGGCTCTCTCCCTGGAGGTGCCAACCCTGCAATATTGGCAATGCCAGGGCGCCAGGGGCAGTGACAGGGGGCGCCATGTCCCTCACCACTTGGGGACTCTACATACCTGTGCGCCCAGAGCATGGTCATTACAACTTGTTCTCATCGCAGTTTATCTCTGTCATGTCACAGAGCTTGAGTGCCGTTTTTAAACATACCAGCTGGATAGTGGCACCTCTACTCGCCTCATTTCCCATCTACCGCTTGCTGGCATCAGCACCTGCAGCATCTACTGGTCCTGTCTGTTGACAGACATTTTGCTGCTGGTTTCCTCTCCTTCCTTCTCAATATCTCCACTGCCACCAAAAAGCACAATCCTTGGCTGAGTGAGGATTTCGGAGCTGAAGCCAAACGTTTTCTCACCACACTCTGCCAAAGGCTCAGTCAAACTCTGAACCTCTAACTTCACAGTGGTTGTGGTAACGGAGCACATTATTGTTGAAAACAAAATGCCAAAAGTCGAACAAACAATGCTGCCTCCTCAGCACCAGACTCCTGTTCATATCCTGCCATGCTGCCACGGGCTTTTGAACCACAAAGAGGTTCCTGTCCTGATCCTTTCTTGCCCATTTTCACCAATCGGGAAACCACACAGGCTGAATAAACAATCAGATACTAAATGGTGAAAAGTTAATACAAAATATATTAGCAGAATAGAATACAAGGGGTGGGGGTGGGGGTGGGGGGGCGGGGGGGGGTAGATTTTCTGGCGGGAAAGCTGGAAGGGGAAGGAGAATCCAATGGGATTCCCAAAGCGGCATTTACACCGACAGGAATTCCCGTTAAGATTGTTCACTACAACGTGTACTCGCCCAACTGGGACGACACGAGCTTCATCAAGAAGACTATGGCAGAAATCCCTGACGTAGCGACGCACTGACTAATCATTGGGGGGGGGGGGGGGGGACTTCAACTGTGTACAGGATCCAATGACTGACGAATCAAACCCCAAAACGGGGAAAACCTCAAGCATGGCAAGGGAACTCGGTCACTTTATGGAACAGATGGGAGCGGTGGACCCCTGGAGGTTCACCCACCCAGGGGAGAAGGAGTTTTCCTTCTTCTCCCCAGTACACAATATATACACCAGAATTTACTTCTTTGTGGTGGGGAAAATGGTGCTTCCGGGGATTGACAAAGTGGAATACTCCGCAATTGTGATATTAGACCACGCTCCACACTACATGGACGTGAGGCTGGAGACAGGCAGGGCCCAACGCCCCACATGGTGGTTGGACATTGCCCTACTAGCAGACAAGGCCTTCAATGAAAATATATCGTGGGGCATTGCAGAGTACAGGGAGAACAACCAGGACGGGGAGGTCCCACCCTCCACGTTCTGGGAAGCGCTAAAGGCCGTACAAAGAGGGGAAATCATCGCTTTCAAAGCACGACGAGATAGGGAGGAAAGGGCGGCTAGGCAGCAGCTGGTCGACTCCATACTGGAGGTAGACCGTAAATACTCTGAGGCCCCAACCGTAGAGCTCCTGGCGGAGAGAAAAGAGCTACAAAGGAACTTTGATCTGCTCTCCACCAGGAAAGCAGTGCACCAACTCCGTCAGGCACGTGGGACCCTATACGAACACGAGACAAAGCCAGCCGCCTGTTGGCACACAGCTGAGAAAGCAGGCAGCCACCAGAGAAATTGCAAAATCAGGGATACCAGAGGCACGTTAGAAACAGAACCAGAAAAGATCAACAAAACCTTCAGGGCCTTTTACCAAGGCTGTACACCTCAGAGCCCCCAATGGGGATGTCCGGGATGAAACGGTTCCTTGATGGACTGGACATAACAGTCGTGGGGGAGGGCAGAAAACGGGGCCTGGAAGCACCACTAGCACTGGGAGAGATCATGGACAGCATTAGCTCCATGCAGGCGGGGAAGCCACCGGGACCAGATGGGTTCGCAGCGGACTTCTGCAAAGGTTTTGCAACAGCACTGGCCCCGCACCTGCGGGGGATGTTCACAGACTCGCTAGCTAAGGGCACACTGCCACCCACGCTAGCACAGGCCTCAATCATCTCACTGATACCTAAGAAAGAGAAAGACCCAATGGAATGTGGGTCATACAGACCCATCTCACTGCTGAACGCAGATGCCAAAATACTGGCCAAAGTCCTAGCCAAAAGGTGAGAAGACTGCGTACCAGAGATGATCGCAGAGGACCAGGCGGGCTTTATCAAAGGTAGGCAGATTACCTTGAACATCAGGCTCCTGCTGAATGTGATAGTGGCCTCCTCCGGGGAGAGAGTACCAGAGGTGATCGTCTCCCTAGACGCAGAAAAGGGCTTCGACAGAGTCGAATGGAAATACCTCATAGAGGTACTGGAGTGGTTCGGGCTTGGAACAGGGTTCACCTCCTGGGTAAAACTCCTGTACAACGCTCCCATAGTGAACATATGGACCAACAACACCAACTTCCAATACTTCCAGCTGCACAGAGGCACCAGACAAGGATGCCCACTGTCCCCACTGCTGTTCGCTCTAGCGATCGAGCCACTAGCAATTGCGCTCAGAGCAGCAAAAAGCTGGAGGGGGATCCGAAGGGGTTGCAGAGAGCACAGAGTCTCATTCTATGCAGATGACCTGCTCCTCTACATTTCGGACCCACAAAGTAGCATGGATGGAATCATCAAGCTCCTGAAATAGTTTGGCGCCTTCTCGGGCTACAAACTCAACATGAGCAAAAGCGAGATTTTCCTGGTACACCCACAAGTAGGGGGGGGGCGGGGGGCAGCACCACGGGACTGCCGTTTAAACAAGCCCGACACAAATTCCGCTACGTGGGGATCCAAAGAGCCCATGACTGGAAAGGGATCCACAAATGCAACCTCACCAGTCTGACAGAGGAAGTAAAAATGGACCTGCAAAGATGGAACACACTCCCATTCTCCCTCGCGGGGAGGTCCAGACGATCAAAGTGAACGTACTGCCCAGGTACCTCTTCCTACTTAGATCCATCCCGATCTACATCTCCACGGCCTTTTTCAGAGCACTCAACAAACTAATCATGGTGTTCGTATGTGGGGGGGACGCTAGGATCCCAAAGAAGGTCTTACAAAAATCAAAATCCAGGGGGGAGCTAGCCCTCCCAAACCTACAATTCTACCACTGGGCGGCGACGGCCGAGCGAATAAGGGGATGGATCAAGGAGCCAGCAGTCGAGTGGGTGCGCACGGAAGTGGCCATCTGCTTGGGGACCTCCCTCCGGGCCCTCGCCCAGCAGCATCCCATCCCCACCCAAAAAACACTCCAGCAGCCCGGTGGTGATAGCCACCCTCCAGTCCTGGAACCAACTACGGCAGCAATTTGGCCTGACCAAAATGTCGGACAAAGCTCCCATCTGCAACAACCATAGTTCACACCAGCGCTGACTGACGCCACCTTCAAAAGGTGGGGACAGGACAGAGGAACACTGACAGTCAGGGACCTATACACGCATGGCAGGATCGCAATACTGGACAAACTGACAGAGAAATTCCAGCTAGCCAGGGGGAACGAGCTAAGGTACCTGCAACTCAAAAACCTCCTACGAAAGGAGACAAGGACATACCCACAACTGGCACGACAGACATTACTGGAAGAGTTACTGGACGCAAGGCTACTAAATGATGGAAACTGTAGCGACATGTATGACCAACTGGTAGAAAGGGCCGACACCGTACTGGACGCAACAAGAAAGAAATGGGAGGAGGACCTGGGGACTGAAATAGGGTGGGGACTCTGGAGCGAAGCACGCGTAGGGTCAACTCCACCTCCACGTGCGCAAGGCTCAGCCTGACGCAAGTAAAAGTGGTACATGGAGCCCATTTAACAAGAACTGTCTGGGTAGGTTCTTCCCAGAGGTGGAGGATAGATGTGAACAGTGCCAAGGAGGCCCGGCCAACCGCTCCACATGTTCTGGTCTTGCCCCAGACTTGTGGGGTACTGGACAGCCTTCTTCGAGGCAATGTCCAAAGTGGTGGGGGTGAGGGTGGAGCCATGCCCGAAAGTGGCAGTCTTCGGGGTTTCAGACAAGCCAGATCTATTCCTGGGGAGGTGGACTGACGCCCTTGCCTTTGCCTCCCTGATCGCCTGCCGTAGAATCCTGTTCGGCTGGCAGTCAGCAGCACCACCCAAAGCTTCAGACTGGCTGTCTGACCTCTCGGAATCTCTCCAAATGGAGAAAATCAAATTCGCCATCCGAGGGTTAGACGACGGCTTCCACAGAACGTGGGAGCCATTCACCCAATTGTTCCGGGACCTGTTTGTGGCCAACGAACAAGCAGACGAATAGCCAGGTAGCCAAGAATCAGGGGAAAGTAGCCAAAGCCTGAGAGGGAGAGATAGACTGGGGGGGTGGGGGGGGGGGGGGGGGGGGTGAACACCAAAATCTCAGAGGAAAGAAAGGCGAACCCCCCCCCCCCCCCAAACAGGTGCCTACTTATGTGTTGTAAATAATGTTGCCAATTGTACAGAGTTGCTGCTGTTGAGCTGGTGCATAATACCTTACCAGTTACTTTATTTGATTTTTTATTTCTTTTTTATTATTACTTTTATTTTGTGATATGTTTGTGTGTGCCCTTCTCTTCTATATATATATATATATATGTATATCATATTCTGTGTACATAACAGTTAATATACTTTGTTCAAAAATTCAATAAAAAACATTTATGAAAAAAAAATTGTTCACTACACCCCTACCAATGACATAATTGGATTCCCACCATGAGAGGTCAACCATTCGCATAAATTTAGTAGGCCTCCCCGCTGTGCCATCTACCATATAGGAAATTTGCCTCCTCTGGCGTGATGTCCTTTCGGTGGGATTTATAACAAATCGTGACAAATGGGTATGTTATTCTCTAAGTCTGAATAAAGATTGTAGACTTCCAGTTAACACAAATACTTAATTCAGTGGGTTCGTTCTGTTTCCAGAGCTTAACTAGATATTATACAGTCAAGAGATATGACCAGTGAAGCTAAGGTAAACTGCCTATGCTGAGCTGTCTCTGCCTGCTGCTGCTCACTAGCCCTGTGCTTCTGAAAGAGGCGGATCCTCCCTCGGGCTGCACCCTCTATACCCGTCTCTGATGCTGCCCTCCAGTGACGCTGTGGCTGTTACATCTGTCTGTAGTCCCTGGTGTATGCGCAGATGTATGTACAGATGTACAGATCACTACATCCCCCCCCCTTTTATTTGACATGTTTTCTAGACTGGCCTCAAGAAAACTGTACATAACAAGTGGTGAGAATATGCAAACCTGCACACTGTGAAAATGATAAAAGTAATTCAGAAACAATTAACTGTGTTGTGAGTCCATCGTGAGAAATGTCCATATTCGTCTTGTGCGTGTGTCGAAGTGTCGTCACAAATCTAGCCGGTCGGGTGCCTTACGGCTTCTGCTGGAGCATCTTAACGGTGGTAGTAGGGATGATGGTTTGATGTCATCAAGAGTACTGTCTGGCATTGTGTGGCGAGGAACGTCCTGTGGACTAATGGACTCAGTCAAGTCCAGTATGGGAAATACTGGCGCTGTAGGTCGAATCTCAAATCGATCCCGGCAGTTACGGCAAAAAAGTACTCCCGCAGACGATTTGACAATGTACGACCGCGGTGCCTCCTGCCTGATCACCGTGGCTGACTCAGACCATCCGCCTCCTGGGTCCCTGATTCTGATGGTGTCACCTACTGTCAGTGGCTTATTTTTGGAGCATCGTGCCCGCATGTCGTCGAGAACCGGTGTGTTGCCAGGGTCTCGGAATTGCTTTGCCGGTAGGGTTGGCCGGATGTTTCTGCCGAAGAGCATTTGCGCTGGCGATAGTCCTGAGCTCAATGGGGATTCTCGGTATGATAACAGAGCTACGTTGATGTCGGAACGTGACTCGGCTGCCTTGCTGATGAGTCGTTTAATGATGTGGACACCTTTGCCCCCTGTTCCATTTGATTGTGGGAAGCGACTCTGTGTCGCACCCTTGTCTGGCCTCAACTTTTTCCTGTGTTTGTGGCATTGATTCTGTATGTCATCATTCGTGAAAGCTGTTTTGCTTGTTTGTTCTGGAGCAGATGTGAATTTGTAAGATTCTTTATCATGCCATGGCATGTTTGTGGTCTTGTCATTATTTCGCAGTGTGCTGTGGCATTGTCCTTCAAGTGCAGAGTTGTACCATGTTGTACAGGTCATTTTTTCATTGTTGTTCTGTCGTTTCTGTCTTTGTTGTTTTCGTTGTCGTTCTTGTTGTTGTTTTTTTGTCGTTTCTGTCTTGGTTGTTTCATTGGCGTTCTTGTTGTTGTTCTTCTTCTTCTTTTTGTCGCACTTGTTGATTCTGTTTTCGTTTATTCTCGCTTTTATTCTTGTTCTTGTTCTTGTCGTGCTTGTTGTTTCTAGGAAGCTTCTTGTGGCTTTTGTCGTTCTTGTTGCGCTGCATGTTGTTTTTGTTGTTGCTGTTGTTGTTCTTGTTTCTGCTGTGCTTCTTGTGGTTTTTGTTGTTCTTGTTGCACTCAATGAGTGTGCCATGTGGATGATTTGAGTCATTGTCACAGTTATTGGTGTCAGTGTCCTTTGTGGTATCTGCTACATTGAACGTTTCTTCTTGAGAATTGTGAGAATGATCTGATGTTGCATTGATGTTGGTGACATCAGTCATTTGTGTTGGATTCGATTCCTCTTTTTTGCTTGCTTGGTACTCCTCTTCGAGAGTCATTTCAGGTTCACTTCAATTATCATTGATTTCTTGGTGCTTCTCTTTTGGAGTCATTTCAGGTTCATTTGAATGATCTGTGATCTCTTTGTGCTCCTTTTCCGGAGTCAAAATCTTCAAGATTTCTATTGACCTGGTCTCTCTGGACTCTTGGTGCTCCTCTTCTGGAGTCAAAATCTTCACGATTTCAATTGACATGGTCTCTCTGGACTCATGGGTGGCCTTCCTCTGATTATTAAGTGCTTCTGTGCAGATGAGCTGAGATACGTCAGTCTCGCTGTGATCCTGCACATCCTGTATGGAAATTGTGATTTCTTCGTTACTTGTCTCACATACAGTGAGTAGACATTCAGTGTCTTCTTCTGGTGGCTCAAATAAGCTTGATAGATCTTCATGGTCTTGTACATGAATGGCCTTCGTTATGGAGTGTTTGCTTGCTTCCATTTATGAGTCTGTCACCGAGCTGTCTGTGGAGGCTTGGTTCACTCTCTTTGTGGAGGCTTGCGTCGCCCTCTTTGTGGAGACTTGTGTCGCTCTCTTTGTGGAGTCTGTCATCGCTCTCTTTGTGGAGTCGTGCAGTGTTCTCACTGTAGAGTTGATCTGTGCTCTCTCAACGGAGTCGTTCTGTGCTCTTTGTGTGGCGTCGTCTTCGTCTTGGGTATTGCTATCATCCCATGTATCGACGATCTGCCATGGCACCATGGTATTGGATTCACTGACCATGAGAAAAGTCGTATTGAGCTTTTCAACCGTGTTGCTGATGCTGTGATCAGGATCTCCGAATAACTCAGCCATGTCGGAGCAGTATTGTGTGTATTGTTCGATAGACACATCATCGCTTTTTCTTTCGGAGTTGTGATCGTTCTCTTCATGTTCAATGAACAAATCATCTTCTTGTGTGGAGGCTGGGACCGTTCATGGTGCGTGAACCACTCTCTGTTTCTTGGCGTCAGGCCGCAGCATAATCCTACACTCACGAGTCGGAATGTCATATAGGCTGGGCTGAAGATCCCCCAATCCGAAGAACTCATCGCCGGATCTTCACGGTTCAACACCTCTAGTTGCACTTCGGATTTGGTACTGGGGTAGCCATCTCCCAAGATGAAACCTCTGTCTGAGTCGTAGTCTACAAGGACCATATCATCTTCTAGGGCGGTGCTAACTGCTTGTTCCAGGGTGTTGTGAAAGTTATTTTCAACTGCTGGTGTAAGTTCAGGCATTGTTCTGTATTTTGAGGCAAGAAAATTGGGTTTTGCAGCTTTAAATTTCTTATTGTTCATTTTTGTGCATTTCCCTTTTAAGTGGGCGTGGTCCTGGTCCTCTGACGTCATGGCGCTCGTGACGTCATGCGTAGGACTCGATTGCCCATGCGCACAGCGAGTCTCCTGTACTGTGTGCTCTTTTCACAACTGAGCATGTGCGGCTCGTCTCTCAAGATGGCTGCCACTCAGAACCTCCGTCTTCCTCCGGTTCAACCTTGCCTACGCCTCGTGGTGAGTGGTCGCGCCATTTTCACCGATTTTGTTTTCTAAATGATGATTCTGTGTTTGTAGAGACTCAAAGTAGTGATTTTGTTTTTGTTCATAAGCAAGGCATTTTTGTATACCGATTTCTAGAGTTAGATACATATTTTGTGAAAGTTCTTCCCTCAAATTTTTATCAGATAGTCCAGAAATTAATTGATGCATTATCACAGTGTCTCTGAAATCAGCATAATCACTGCCTTGTGGTATTAACTTGAGATTTGTAATAAAATCAGAGATGGGACCTCCGTTTCTCTGACAAGAGTTAAATCTTTCCATCATCTCACCAGACGGACTGTTACAGCGTTCATCAAATTTTTTGAGTATAACGTCTACTTTTGTGTTGTCCTCACCTTCTAAGTAATTAAAGCAATTATAGATTTCTGTAGCTTCATGCCCTCCTGTTGAGAGTAGTAGGGCAATTTTTGTTGCGTCAGAGGCAGTGCTTAATCATTAGCATTGATAAATATTTGGAACATCTGTTCAAACATTTTCCAGTTATAAAGTTAAATTACCGGTTGTTTCCAGCCACCATGGAGTTCCAACAAGTTCCATCGAATCAGTTAGTCGTCGAGGATCATTTGCTGCCAAGTCTTCCACAGTCGAATATCCGGTTTAAGTTTTCCTTCTCTTGCTGGTGTTTAGCTAGCTTTCTGAAATCCTGGTATCATATGTTATACTCTAAGTCTGAATAAAGATTTTCGACTTCCAGTTAACACAAATACTTTATTCAGTGGGTTTGTTCTGTTTCCAGAGCTTAACTAGATATAATACAATCAAGAGGTATGACCAGTGAAGCTAAGGTAAGCTGCCAATGCTGAACTGTCTCTGTCTGCTGCTGCTCACTAGTCTTGTGCTTCTGAAAGAGGCGGATCCTCCCTTGGGCTGGACTTTATACCCGTCTCTGATGCTGCCCTCTACTGACGCTGTGGCTGTTACATCTGTCTGTAGTCCCTGGTGTATGTGCAGATGTATGTGCAGATGTACAGATCACTACAATGGGGACCTGGCAAACAGAACCCACCGATGGTGCACACGTAAGTACAGCCCCCAGGGGAGAGGATCAGGCCTGGGCAGAACCCTGGCAATGCCCTGGCAACACCCCATGGCACTGCCTCTTGGCACTACTGATTTCCATTGGGGAGGTTCAGGATTGGGGGGATGGGGGACGGGGGTGAGGTTGTGCCATGTGAGAGTGCGTTTTGTGTCCGTGAGCAGGTTCCCTATTTAACCTTTACGTTTTCAGATTGGGGCACCCTTTAAAAAAACGGTGCCCAATCTGTCGGGTGCCGAGATTGCTGGATTGAGCTCGTCCAGCCAGCATGATGCTGTGGGACCCGTCTCCAAGGTTTTTTCAGTGTTTGAACATTTGGTGGGAGTAACTGTCAATGCAGCCAATGGGCGACACGCTATTTTTCCTGCCTTAATTGACTGAAAATTCAGTGCAAGGGGGTAAGAAGACAGGCTACAGCTACAGAGAACTCTGATTAAACTACCCAATAAATGTTGTGTTCAGTTCGGGACCCCACACCTCAGGGAGACCATTTGGGCCTCGGAGTGTCGGAGGATCGATTTACTAAAATGCTACCCGGACTCCAAGGAGTAAATTATGAGGGGCGATTACATAAATGGGATTGTAATCTCTGGAATTTATAGTTTAGGATGTGAATTAATTGAAGTTTTCACGGTATTAAGGGGAATTGAGCAGGCAGACAGCGAGAAATATTCCTGCTGATCAGAGAATCTAGGATTGGGAAACATAGGGCGAGATACTCCGGCCTCGCAGCTACGTGTTTCTCAGTGGTGGGAGGCAGCGCGCCGTTCGTTGGTGTGTCATGTGAAAGTATCTTTAAGAAATGGGTGTTTAAGAAATGTACCTTTAAGAAATGGGTGTTTATCAGTAATGCCAGAGTGTAGATGGAGCTGGGCTGTCTGTCAGCTTTTTACTTTCGTTCTAGGCTGTTTGCTGCAGGGTGTGTTTTAGTTTTGTTTTCAGTGTTGGAGCTGAAGCCAGACCGAGAAGGTGTACTGTTGTTCTCTCTGCCATGAAAAGACTATCTCTTGATCATTTGGTGAATTCAGAATTATAAATGTTCTCAGTAGTGAATGTAAACCGAACGTGCTTCCGTTAAAAGATGTTTCTTTTGTCTTCTGGATGTTGCTTGGGAAGTTATAAATGATTACTTAGTGTTGTATTCTTTGGGGGTTGTATTTGAATTGATGGTTGCTGAGATGTTCACTGTATATTTTAAAAAGTTTAACTTGAGTTCATAGAATAAACATTGTTTTGCTTTAAAAAATACTTTTCCATTTCTGCTGTACCACACCTGTAGATTGGGCCGTGTGCTCCCCATACCACAATCTATTAAAAGTTGTGGGTCAGGTAAACTCCATGATATACTTTGGGCTTCTTGAAACCCTGGCCCATAACAGGTGGCAGGATTTTGTACGAATTGAAGCCACTCCACAGAGAATCCCGCCGCAAGCAAACGGCCGAAGAATTCCGGACATAATCTGGAAATTAGAGTCAGTCCCTTCAGGAGTGAAGTTTAGAAATATTTCTATACACAAGTTACAATAGCATTTAGCTCTCTGTCCACAAACTGTAGTTGATATTGGGTCAATTGCAATTTTAAATTAGAGGATTATTCATTCCTGTTAAGCAGGAGTATTAAGGGGTATGGGACAAACGTGAGTTTACAGAGTTTGGCCGCAGACCAGCCATGATCTCATTGGTTGGTTGAACAAGTTCAAAGGGCTAAATGGCCCCCTCCTGTTCCAATGGTTTGTCATTGTTGAGCATCTACACTGGTGAACCAATAGAGGGTGTTCTATTCGTTCACTCACGATCAAGATTCTTTGTGATGTTCATATTCAGGGAGACACTTCTACCCAGCAGAGGGAGCATTGTCATGCTAATGCCATATTTACAATTCAGTTATATTGTGATCCTGGACCAGACCCCAACAGTGGCCAGGATAGTGGACTGAAACCCCAGTATTTTATTTTAATTTTGTAAGACTGTGAGGAAAGGACACCACACAAAATTGGGATATGGTATATTAAAACAAACTTTATTACTAACACAGTATTAAAATATCTTTAACATAGAGCAGCATGGTGGCATAGTGGTTAGCACAGTTGCTTCACAGCTCCAGGGTCCCAGGTTCAATTCCCGGCTTGGGTCACTGTCTGTGTGGAGTCTGCACGTTCTCCCCGTGTGTGCGTGGGTTTCCTCTGGGTGCTCCAGTTTCCTCCCACAGTCCAAAGGTGTGCAAGTTAGGTGGATTGGCTATTCTAAATTGCCCTTTGTGTTCAAGAAGATTAGGTGGGGTTACTGGGTTATGGGGATAAAGGGGGATAGTGTGGGGCTTAAGGAGGGTGCTCTTCCCAAGGGCCAGTGCAGACCTGATGGGCTGAATGGCCTCCTTCTGCACTGTAAATTCTATGATTCTATCACATAAGAAACTAGCTTATGATTACCCCTTAAACAATGGTAATCAACACAGTCACACAATAACCCTTACCTGCTATTACTCTTTCCACTTAAACAACAAAGCCATCTCAACTCCCAATCCACATTTAAATGCAGTTCGCACACAGGAATACTCGCTTTACAGAGATATCTTCAATGATCCGCTTTGAGACTGCTGATAGAAGAGAACTGACACCCTGTGCAAATAATACAGAATCTCTGGTTGTAATTCTTCAGATACCTTCTCAGCTCACCTTCCACATACAGACTAAAACTCTGAACATCAACACCTGACTGCTTCAACCCCTGGCTGCTCCCATTAACTGCATAATTTACTAAATGGAACGCAATGGGCACCCGAACGGGAGTGCGACATGGCCAATAGATATTGGGTGATGGCCCCCATGGACCTCCGGACAAACATGATGCCTCTCGGGATCCACCCAGGTCCTGCGAGGCATCGGGATCACAATGGGCGGGACCAAGGCACGCTCACAGAAGTAGGTCGGAAACTTATTTAAGGCCTACTTACCCGGTATCTACTGGCTTCCCGAGATCTAACAGCCTCCCCAGGGAGGCCGCAGCCAGGCGTCATTTGGTGCTCGTCCATCCAAACAGGCGGAACAGCACCCTGTGGATCTCCCAGGCTATCACAGGCCCCTGGGTGATCGTGAAGGATGGTCCCCCCTGACCTCTCCCTGGAATGCGGGCAGCATGGCACTGCCTGGCTGGCACCTTGGCACTGCTAGCCTGATAATGCCAAGGTATCCAGGTGACACTGCCAAGGTGGAAGGAACACTGCCATGATGCCAGGGTGGCAGTGCAAGGCTCTCCTGGTGCCAGAGTGGCGCCACCAAGGGTCAGGGCCTGAGGGAGGCCATGCCCATGAAAGGAGGGTGGAGAGGGGGTATGAAGAGTTGGGGGCATAAAGGAAAGGTAAGAAGGGGCCTCTTGGAGGTTGGGGGGGTGACAGGTGGTGGTCCTGGAAGGGAGGAGGGCTGTAATGGGGTGTAGGGGGCTTGATGAGGGGGGGCCCCAGGGACCCCAATAGCAGGGTATCCTCATTTAGGGAGGTGTGGGGTAATGCCCATGTGTGTGGGAGGGGTGACATTGCCCATGGGTGGGTGGGAACCCACCAGCTCACTTAGAGATCAGGCACCCTTTCAAAATGGTGGCTCTTTCAAATTAGTTCAGTTCCCTAATGGTGAAAATAATTCCAAGTGTGGGCTAAACCGGTGAGAAACCCCAAAGGCCCAAAAAAGTGACTAAATGGCTTAAATAGTGGTGGGGAGCTGGAAACTCCCAGCAAGTCCTGCCACAAATGACGCTTAGATACTTTTCCGTTAAATCATCCCAATGTCTCTGATTAACTTCTCTGCAGGAAACTCACTTAATATAAATAAATGACCATGAGCCCAAACTTTACGATGCTTTAATCGCACCTTTGCTCCAAAAATCCTACCTGTCTAGCAAATCAGGTATTTTAAAAACACTACTGCAGCAGTCATACACACTGACCCAAGCTTTTAATCCTTACTGCACAAAATACATATACTACAATTACATTCATCAAAGTTAACACTGAAATCACTACTTTGAACCCAGGTAGATATTTGTTTCTTAACTGGAGATTTGAACCATTGTAAACCACAATCATAGTTAGATGGTTCAAACTTTGCAAGTTTGCAAATGGCCATTCCCCTTTGAGGGGGAGAGTTGACTGGTGGCGGTTTAACTTGAGGATCACTGCACCTCAGGTGAGGGGCAAGGTTGAGAAGGCAGGGTCTTCATGAATAACTAGCTTGAGGGGCTTCACTCCACATCAAGGGTGGCTGACCAGGAGTGTCTTCCTCATTTATCACCAGAAACGGGCATGTTTAAAAGGATTTGCATGCATGCAACTCAGCCTGTTTGGCCACATTATGAATGCACCTTTCTTGACCATCGGGTCCTGGAATGGGACTTGAACCCGGAGCTCCTGGCTCAGAGGTAGGAATGCTACCCATTGTGCTACAAGACTTACTGAAGTCTGCATAGAGATTGGACATCATCAGCAGTGTGGATAGATCGGAGAAGTTATTGTTGTTCACTTCACGAGGGATCAATTTGAGTCAGTATTGCATAGAGGTGTCCAAATCATGAAGAATTTTGGACAGTGTTGATGGAGACAACCTATTCTCATGGGTACAAGATTGGGAGCCAAAGGGCACAGATTTAAGATGATTGGTGAAAGAAACAATTGCAACGTGAGTAAATGCTTTTTTATGGAGTAATTGTTTGTCATTTGGATTGCGCTCCCTGAGATGGTGCAGGAGGCAGATTCAATGGTACTTTTCAAAAGAGAATTAAAAGGGAACATTTACATGGATGTGAAAAGATGGTGGGACAGTCAGACTAGTTGAATTGATACTGCAGAGAGATAGCAGGGACATGATCGGCCAAACAGTCTCCTGTCCTGCAACCATTCTCTGATTCTCTGATCTGATTTCACTTCATCAACTCTTTGAATCGAATAAAACAAGGGCCCGTAACTTCACCAGAGGGGATTGCCATTCCAGAGGGACTTACTTTCGCTGTAATTGCAAAGTCCCTTTCTTGACCGCCATTAGTCACTCAGGTTGGGTGAGACTGAAGCAGTGAAGTATTCCCCCAGCTGTATCGGCATAGAGTACATGGAGCAGAGTAGGAGGACATGCTCCCTTTTTACAGCAAGGGAGAAAGGAAGTGTCAAAGGTAAGTGGAGATTCAGATATAACACGGGGGGGGGGGGGGGGTTGTGGAGTTGGGCAAGACTCGGTGTGGGGTGGAGGAGGGGGCTGCGAGGGAGGGGGTCAAATTGGGGCATGGGGGGGGTGGTCGCGGTTGGTCAGACCAGGCCACTAGGGGCGGGTGGTGCCCGCTGTCAAGCCAGGATCAGATTGGATGTGGGGGTGGTTGGGGAGATCGGACAACGGGACAGGGGTGTCCGTTGTCAGGTTGGGGCGGGGAGAGGGCTGCGTAGGGCAGGGTGGAGGGAGTTGTTCAGTGCCGGACTGGGTAGTGGTTGGGTATGGGGATTGTACTGTGGATGGGTTGGATGTGAGTTGGGTGTCCCATGCAGATCTTTGTCTGGGTGTTTAATGTAGTTACCCTGTAGTTAGAAAAACTTTTGCTCCTTCTAACTCTTTCAGAGTGACTATCGGGATAAAACTGTCCTAACCCGGTCCTAAGTTAGCGATTTAAATCACTTTGTCAGATGGGTCCCAGCACAGTGCAATTGTCCAGAAGAAGTTAGCCCTTCTGGGCAATTGCTGGGTAAACCCTTATGTAGGAACGTGGAGAGATTTGCCTCATCATTATTGGAGTCCCTCTCAAATGTGACACTGAGAAGCCAGGAGGGGGACACCAGTTTCTCCAATTTGTCCACATTACTCAACTCAAAAAGCCTTGGGGCTATTTTTTGCATTTTAATCTGTACCCTCTATTGCTGAAGTGTAATGTCCAGAACTGGGCACAATACTCCAGTTGATACTGAACTGGTATTTTATTCCAGGTCATCATTGGTTCCTTGCTTTTGTGCTAAAATCACAATAAGCAAATAAACCAAAACACTGCAGGAAAGAGTCAAACATTGCAGCAACATCAATGTAACTTCAGTTAACTTCAGATGGTACAGAAAGGTGAGTTATGGAATTCCTATTCCTCCAATTTTGTTTCTTGCTGTCTGCTCAGACATCAATTCACACTCCCCTACAGGTCTAGCAGATGGTCTTTTGAAATATGAAGAATTGCTGACAGACAGAGGATGCGATTTTATGGCCGCAACATGCTTAAGCGAGAGCGCGACAAGGCCGTTAAATCGCTTGAGAGGCCAAAAACAAGAATTATGCCAGGCATCGATCTGTTTGCGATCTAACCAGCCCAGTCCCATTGGCAAAGTCAGGATCCGCCCATAGCACGGCGAGAAACCAATAAGCACCACATAGGCCCAATCTCCATATAATTAACAAGAGTGACCCCCTATCCAACAGCCTCCCGTGATCAAATGGTGTCCCCAGCAAGTGGTCACGCGGGCGACAATTAGTACTCCTTTTAAAAACATGGAGCTGATGGAAGGGCTGCTACAGGGAGCCGAAGGAGCTGAGTAGCCCAGGGGCTCTGGCGTTGCTGCCCCTGTATTTGGAGGGGGGGGGGGTAGGGGAGCTACCGGGGGACCAGCCTCTGTTGGGCTTGTCCATCATTGGGGGGGTAGAACGGGGTGGAAGGGGGTGGCTCCCCATGGCCTCAGCTGGGGTAGGTCTCTCAGCATTTGCAGGTCCACGGATCCACCATGCAAACCCCTGGGCCTTGTGATCCTGTTCCTGGGCACCCTTAGCCCCAGCCCTCCTGACCCTGGGCCAGGGGCTACTAGATGGAATACATTTTGCCTTGCGCTCACTGGGCCATTGGGAGTGCCCGACATCAACAGGAAGGGCTTCCGCTCCCTGAACATCCAGCTCATGTGTGACCACCACATAAAAGTCATGCATGTGTGTGCACGCTTCCCAGGGAATACACACATCTCCATCCTGGGCAGTTGGACATCCCCGGCCTCTTCAAGGACCACCCCAGGATGGCCGGTTGGCTTATGGGGGATAAGAGTTAGGCGCTGAGGACCTGGCTAATGACGCAAGTACGAGGCCTGTGATCAATGAGGAGACCTGACACAACGAGGCCCATGCGGCCACCCTGGCTGCCATTGGGCGTTGCATCGGACTCCTCAAAATGCGGTTCCGATGCCTCAAGTGCTCTGCTGGTGCACTGCAGTACAGCCCCACAACCTGGCACATCAGCGGGGCAACGTGTTGAAGTTGGAGGTGAGAAATATGTGGTCACTTCCAAGGAAGACGATGAGGGCCGGACCAGGAGGGGCAGGAGGATGAGCCCAGGGAAGACCCGCAGGAGAATGGAGAACAGGCGGCAGCGATGAGGGTCCAACAAGCCCAGAAGGCTGGGAAGGCTCTCACCCTTGCCCGCTTCACATAGGATGTGGCCTCCTCAGTCATTTCCTCTCCCCATCCCGCTGCCTTCCCCATCACCATCCTCCCATTCCTCCTGCCCTGACCCATTTCCAACCCTCCGAGGGTATGTGTAACATCACTCCAGGTTGATGGGACTCTCAGCATTGTCAGCAGGTCACTGTCGAGGGCTGGGAGGATGATGATAACCCACTTAGAGCTGAGGATCATTCTTATGGCATGAGAATGGCATCTGCACTCAATGCCATAATCAGACCCCTGCCTGACTGCTGAGTGCTCTCTTACACTCATCATCCGTATGCGGTGTGCAGGGTTGGGGGAGGAGTCCATGTACAGGGAGAGGGGGCATGGGATTGGTGCTCAGCCCACATAGCCAATGAAAGTGTCAGAGGCGTTATATTGATCGAGGTCAACAAACGTTAATCATCAATAGAAGTGTCCTCAACTGCCCATTCTCCCGATGGTACTGCCACACTATGCCCTCCCCCCCCACACCCTCCCCCAATGTACCCTCCCCCACCCTGAACCCCTAATCCGCTCCCCTCCTGTGCCCTCTCAGTGATCCTCAAATTGCTTAGCCTTCCCTGCTCTATCACTGCGCCTAAGTGTCCCCAGGATGTATATCAGAGAATGAGGCAGCCTGCTGCTTACCATGTCTCATGGCCTTTGAAGCCCTGGTGGCGTCCTTTAGGGGCTTTGGTGCCGGAGGGCCCCGGCGCAGACCCCGCCATGCCACCCTTTTCCGGGTGCAGATTGTGAGAGGTGCCGTTGTCAGGGGGGTGGAACTTAAGGACGCTGGTGGCCGCCACTCAATAGGATTGCTCTGGGTTGGAACCCAGCAGCCCCTCATCCCAATCGGTGCCCATAGGGCCCTGGGGATGGAGGGGCATCCGGATCAAGCCCAGCAGCCCCTGCATCATCTGGCTCTGCCAGCCCTGAAGGCTCCCCAATGTCTGCAGCAAAGTGCCAACTTGGCAATGCTCCTCAGTGACTGGGACATGCTCCTCAGTGTCTCAGCTATGCCAGCCTGAGTATGGAACATACTCTGCCGTGCCGTGCCTCCCTATACAAGTCGGGATGTTTTACTGCAGTTGTACAGGGCATTGGTGAGACAACATCTGGAATACTATGTACCATTTTAAAGGCGGCATGGTGGTGCAGTGGTTAACACTGCTGCCTCATGGTGCTGAGGATCAGGGTTCAATTCCTGCCCCAGTTCACCGTCCGTGTAGAGTTTGCACATTCTCTCGGTGGGTCTCACCCCCACACCCCAAAAGATGAGCAGGCTAGGTGAATTGGCCATGCTAAATTGCCCCTTAATTGGAAAAAAATAATCGGGTAATCTAAATTTAATTTAAAAAAGTACCATTTTTGTCTCCTTAGTTGCAAACAGATATAAATGAATTAGAAGCAGTTCATGGAATGTTCATCCGACTCAGGCCTGGGATGAGGGCTCAGCTTGGAAAGAAATGTTGTCTCGGTTGGATCTATACCCATTGGAGTTTAGAAAAGTGAGAGGCGATCTTACTGAATCATAGATAATCTTGAAGGGATTTAAGAAGGTGAACACCAGGAGGATGTTTCACCTTGTGTGGGATGAATAGTTTTTTTCTCTTGAAGGATCATTAGTATGTGGAATTCCCTTCCCCAGAATGCAGTGGAGGCTCGGACATTGAATTTAGTCAAGGCTGAGTTTGATTGACTTTTGGTAGTCAAGGGTTATGGGCGCCACAGTTGAGGCTAGACTCAGATTAGCTGTGATCTTATCCCGTGGTGGAGCAGGCTCGGAGGGCAGAATGACCTACTCCTAAATCCTATGTTCCTATATTATTTGGAGTTTAAAAGAATGAGAGTAAATGGCCGGGATTATCCATTTTGAGTCCACTGCTAGCGAGGATGGAGAATTTGACGCTCACTGAAGCAGAACCAGGGAATCGTGCCCAATATCATTGAAACATATAGTAGTATGCAGGGACTTGATAGGGTGGACACTAAAAGATTGTTCCCACTGGTTGCGAAATCTAAAACACTGGCACATTCTTGGGATGAGAGATCAATCATTTAAGGCTGAGATGGGGAGAAATTGCGTCACTCAAAGGATTACTCAACACACGAGAACACAAGATATAGAAGCAGGGGTAGGCCACCAGGCCCATGGAGCCTGCCCCGCCATTCAATGCGATCATGGCTGATCTATGTCAGCACCAACTCCTTTTCTGTGCCAAATCTTGGGCATTCCTATCCCAGAGGGTTGTAGATGTTACATCATCGAATGTATTATTCACTGGAATTGACAAATGTTGGTCTCTCAGGGAATCATAGAATATGGGGAGTTTGCAGTAAATAGAGTTGAAACCCAAGATCAGCTATGTCTGTATTTACTGGTGGAGTAGGCTCAATGGGCCATATTTCTTGTGTTAATATTATTTTATACTCATTGGGTATTTTTCTACTTTGTAAATTGCTCTCACTTTAAAAGGATTCATTCTGATAAAATGATTATGTATAATATAGAATGACTATAGGCTCCTGTGTAAATACAACAGACTCAGAAAAAAACAGTAATTTATCAATATAAACTCTCAATAATTAACACAACACTGCTTGGCTTCTCTGCATACTTAATAAGAATAGCCAGAAAGGCCACAATACCCTCAGCCAATGAAAACCATAAGGCCATCGGCTTCTGCACAGACATAGCAAATAATGCTTCTTCGTTGATTTGGGTAAGACTTATTCTTTGATACAGAGACAATTTCACATTTCCACTCTGTGAAGTGCAGGAGAGAGACCTTCACAAGTATTAATGAGCCTCGTCTCAAAATTTACTCAACTTGACCACTTCATGTCATGTAACCCTAAATATTCAGCCCATCCATCAAAAACAAGAACATTGCTTCATAACCCTTTACATCTTGAATGACATTTTAAATGAAATAACTTCCAAGAACTCTACAAACATGAACAATTAAATCAATCAATTTCTGGTGGCATTATTTGTGGTTGGTGAAACAGTGCTGTGAGCAGTCACAGCCAATAAGACCATAAGACGTGGGAACAAATTAATACATTCGGCCCATCAATTCTGCTCAGTCATCCAATTAGATCATGATTGATCTATGATAATCCTCAACTCCACTTTCCCACCATAACCCCATAACCCTTGATCCGTAACTGATTAAAAATCTGTTTATCTCAGCCTTTAACATAGTTAACAAACTAACTTCTACAGCTCTCTGCGCTAAATAATTCCACATATTCACTGCACTCTGGGAGAAAAAATTCCTCCACATCTCTGTTTTAAATGGATGACCCCTTACTCTGGGATTATGCCCTCTGGTCCTAGACTCTCCCACAAGGGGAAACACTTTCTCAGCATCAACCCTGTTATCCCCCCTGAGATCCTATAGATCTCACTAAGGTCACTTCTCATTCTTCTGAACTCTGACAAATGCAGGCCCAACCTACTCAACTTCTCCTCAAAAGAAAATCCCTCCATACCCAGGATCAATCTAGCGAACCTTCTCTGGGCTGCCTCCAATGCCAATGTATCTTTCCTTAACTAAGGGGATCAAAATTGTTTACAATGTTACGGTGTGTTCTAACTAGTGCCTTGTGAAGTTTTATAAGATTTCCCTATTTTTATACTCTATTCCCAAGAAATAAAGGCCAACAATCCATTTGCCTTCCCTATTTCCTGCTGAATTTGCATGCAAGCTTTTTGTGATTTATGCATGAGGACCCCCAATTCTCTCCATGGTGCAGTTTACTGCAATCTTTTACTATTTAAATAACATTCAGCTCCTTTATTCGTCTGACCAAAGTGCATAACTTAACATTTTCCTACATTTTATTCCATCTGTCAAGTCTTTTCTCACTCATTTAACCTTTGTAGACTTTTTCTGTCATCCTTACAACTTGCCTTCCCACCTATTTTTGTGCCATCTGCAAACCTGGCAATAATATATTCACTTTGCTGTCCAAGTCATTAATGTGTATTTTAAATCATTGTGGCCCCAGCACTGATCCCTGTGGCATTCACTAGTTACAGGTTGACATGTTGAAAATGCCCCTCTTATTCCAGCTCTATGTCTTCGATTAGTTAGACAATCATCTGCTAATACACTAAGCTCAACATCATGGGTCCTTATCTTATTATGTAACCTTTTGTGTAATACCTTATCGAACGCATTTGAAAATCCAATAAATCATGTGTAATGGTTCATGTTCATCAATCCTGCTCATTGCCATCTCAAAACATTCTGATAAATTTGTCAGACTTTTCTTGATTATATTTTGTATATCTAAATGTTCAGCAATTACATCAGATAATTACTGTATTTATTTGCTCCTTTGCCCCTTGATTGTTTAATATTTTTGGAATTATATTTATACTTTCTACCGTGAAGACTGACTCAAACTATTTATTTAACTCCTCTGCCATTTTCTGGTTCCCCATTATTATTTCTCCAATCTGGGCGTCATTCTCCGACCCCCCGCCGGGTCGGAGAATCGGCGGGGGCTGGCGTGAATCCCGCCCCCGCCGGTTGCCGAAGTCTCCAGCACCGAAGATTCGGCGGGGGCGGGAATCACGCCGCGCCGGTTGGCGGGCCCCCCCCGCTCGATTCTCCAGCCCCGACGGGCCGAAGTCCCGCCGATAAATTGCCTGTCCCGCCGGCGTGAATTAAACCACCTTTTGAACGGCGGGACAAGGTGGCGCGTGCGGGCTCTGGGGTCCTGGGGGGGGGGGCGGGGCGATCTGGCCCCGGGGGGTGCCCCCACGGTGGCCTGGCCCATGATCAGGGCCCACCGATCCGCGGGCGGGCCTGTGCCGTGGGGGCACTCTTTCCCTTCCGCCTCCGCCATGGTCTCCACCATGGCGGAGGCGGAAGAGACTCCCTCCACTGCGCATGCGTGGGAAACTGTCAGCGGCCGCTGACGCTCCCGCGCATGCGCCGCCCGGGGATGTCATTTCCGTGCCAGTTGGCGGGGCAACAAAGGCCGTTTCCGCCAGCTGGCGGGGCGGAAATTCCTCCGGCGTCGGCCTAGCCCCTCAATGTTGGGGCCCGGCCCCCAAAGATGAGGAGCAATCCGCACCTTTGGGGCGGCGTGATGCCCGTCTGATTGGCGCCATTTTGGGCGCCAGTCGGCGGACATCGCGCCGTTTCGGGAGAATTTCGTCCCTGATTCTCTCAGGAGTCTATGTTCACTTTTGCCTCTCGCTTCCTTTTCATACATTTAAAGAAGCTTTTACTATCCGATTTTATATTACTTGCTTGTTTACCTTTATATTTTACCTTCTCCCTCTTTATTTGTTTCGTTTTTTTTAAGTATTCCCAATTCCCCGGCTAACCACTAATCTTTGCCACATTGTGAGTCCTTTCTTGCAGTTTATTCTACCCTTAACTTCATTGGTTAACGATGGTTGATTTACTCTTTCCTAGAATCCTTCCTCACTGAATTGTATATGTTTTGTGAGCCATGAACGTTTTTTATAAACGTCTGCCATTACCGAACAACCAATTTTCTTGCCAAACTCCTTTCCCATTCCACTCTAGTCAACTCTGTCCTCGTTCCTTTGTAGTTACCGTTATTTAAGTTCAACACAGTTGTTCCTGACCCAAGTTTCTCACTCTCAAACTCAATGCTAAATTCTACCATGTTATGCTCATTGTTTCCTAGGGGATCTTTAACTCTGAGATTACTTATTGAACTTGCCTCACACTTATTGAACTTGCCTCATTACATATTACCAGATCCAAAATAGTCTGATCCTTGATGGGATCCACATTATATTGCTCAATGAAACTGTCCCGAACACACACTATATATTCTTCCTTCTGTCTACTTCTGCAAATTTCATTTTCTTAATCCACATGAAGATTAAAGTCACCTATGATTAATGTACTGCTTTTTTTACATGCTTTCATTATTTCTTGATTCATTCTCCTTCCTCCAGTATAGCTACTGTTAGGGGCCTATGAAATACTCCCCCCCCCCCCCCCCCCCCGCCCCCCCGCCAGTGTCTTCTTCCCCTTGTTATTTCTTACCTCCACCCATATGGATTCTACATCGTAAAACCCAAGGTTATTTTTTGCTCTCCTACTTATACAATCTCATACTAACAAAGTGACCCCACCACCCTCTCCTTCCTGCCTGTCCTCACAAAGAGTCACAAACCCCAAATATTTAATTCCCAGCTTTCTTCTTGTAACCACGTCTAATGTTTTTAAGATCAAACCTCAATTTATGTCGTTAATTCATTTATTTTGTGCCAAAGACAACATGCATTTAAGTGCCATTAATTTTGAATTTTTGCCATTTTTTCCCCCTTTCACCTTATTTGTGACTTTTTTTTAATGTTCGTACACTCTGACCCTTCCTGTCACACTCTGAGCATCATTATCTAAATAGCTGCCTGACAATGCTGCCGTATCCTTTTATTTTGTAAACCTATGTATCCCCTCTCCAGAACCAGTTAGGCAGTTTGCAAGAACGCCGGTCCCAGCATGGTTCAGATGTGGGCCATCCCAACGGAACAGCCCCCCATTTTCCCCAGGACAGTTGCTAGTGCCCCACAAACCAAAACCCACTCCCCCACAGCAGCCTTTGAGTCACATATTGAACTCTAATTTCATGTACCCTATGCTAATTTGTATATAGGTCGGGTAATAATCCAGAGATTATAACCTTGGAGGTTCTGTTGTTTAATATAGTGCCTAGCTCCTCAAACTCTCTATTCAGAACCTCTTTCCTCATTCTATCTATGTTGTTGGTACCTCCGTGGACCACGACAATGAGATCCTCCCCCTCATGCTGCATGTTCCTCTCCAGCCCAGAGCACATGTCCCGGGCAAGCAACACGGTCTGTACTCTGGCTCTTTGTTGCAGAGAATAGTGTCAATCCCTCTCACTATACTGTCCCCTACTACCACTACATTGTTATGTGCTCTCCCGACTTGAATGGCTTCCTGTACCACAGTGTCATGGCCAATTCGCTCACCCACTCTGCAGCCTCCACTTTCATCCAAACATTCAGAAATAATCTCAAACCTGTTGGGCAATTGCAGAGGCTGACACTCCTGCTCTCCTGCCCCTGAGCTCCCTTACCTGCCTGAGCTGCAGTCACACACCCCTGTCCCTGACCACTTTCCAGAAGACCCTATCCTAAGTGATGTGACTGCCCCCTGAAACAAAGCATCCACGTAACTCGTCCCTCCCTGACTTGTCGCAGTGTCCACAGCTCAGCCTCCAGTTCAATGACTCGGAGCCAAAGTTCCTCAAGCCACAACCATTTACTGCAGATGTGTTTGCCCACGATCACAATGTTATCCATCAGCTGTCACATGCTGCATCCTTGACACATCGCCAGCACTACCATCCTCAACGTGTTTTGAATAATTAGTTAATTCAATTATTTTCTTATTTATGGTGCTTTTTATATATTTTTTCATGAAATAACCATCAAATTGTGCACGATTTTAAATCCGAGGGAAAGAGTTATTCCCCACTCACCAGATCCTTAACAAACAGCTAACATCTTTTCCTGTAAGAACCAATCCTGAAAGATGAGAAAGGTAGACAAAGCAAAGGGAAACAAATACCTCCCACCTCCCACTAATCAAACTGCAAGCTTGCATTCTTCACCTTGGTGCACTTGTTTACCCTTGGCCTCTGTGACCTCCTTCCATGTGAAGATGCTAACTTTTCTAAGTGCCCTATATGTCTCGTTACCAATAATCCATTGATCCTTCATTTCGAGGTGTGTCGAGGTCTCATTCAAGGAAGTTGTGATATCCTCTGCCTCTTATTCTGTCATTTTCCTTTTTGCAAGTGATTAAATAAGAAGGTCAATGGTTTTTTTTAAAGTCAATGCTTAGTTTGCATATTTAGGCACTTCTCAATGCACCTTGCTGCTTATTTTCAAGCTTTTCAAAGTTTTAAAAGGCTTAATAACTTTCATCAAAGTTTTGCAACATTTTTGAAAATTGTGTTATGGGCCAGGGTTTAGAGAACCCCAAAGTGTATCATGGAGTTCACCTGACCCACAATTTTTAATAGATTGTGGTATGGGGAGCACACGGCCCACTCTACAGGTGTGGTTCAGCAGAAATGAAAAAGTATTTTTTAAAGCAAATTCTATGAACTCAAGTTAACCTTTTTAAAACATACAGTGAACATTTTAGCAACCATTAATTCAAATACAACCCCCAAAGAGTACAACACTAAGTAATCCTTAAGCTGTCCTTTTAACATCCATAAGATTTAGAAAAAAACGTTTAACAGAAGCACATCAGGTTAAAGTCACTACTGAGAGCAGTTTTCTAGTTTTAAATCACCAAAGGATCGATTTACAGTTTTTAGATTACAGAGAGAGATACTAATACCCCTTCTGGCTGTGACTGCAGCTATCCAGCTCTGAAAACGAAACTAAAACACACCCTGCAGCAAACAGCCTAAAACAAAAGTAAATAGCTGATGGACAGCCCAGCTCCACCCACACTCTGACATCACTGATAAACACCCATTTCTTAAAGGTACATTTCTTAAACACCCAATTTCTTAAAGGTACTCTCACATGACACCTCCCCCCAAGAAAAAAGATAAACCATCAATTTCAAGATGGTTTCATTTTTCGCCTTTTCACTATCCTTTAAGAAATGCACACAATAAATATACATTTTTGTTTCAAAAAACAACACGCGGAAACAGGTATAATAATAAAGTACATTTTTTTTGGTTCTTTTTCCTCCAACCCTGCAACTCCTTCTCGATTGACAGTCTCTTTGAAGAAGAAGGTCTCTACATGATCCATCCATTTCTCTACTCCTCAGCGTGTCTTTTTAAAGTCAGATACTTTAGTTCAATCTGCTCACAGAGTCCCTTGCAATTCTCCAACACAGGAGTGTTGGTTATCACAGCTTTCAGGCATTCAAATGCCTGGTGAAAGTCCACTGTCCACTGAAATTTTCAACGTTTCTTTAGCAAGTCCATCAGTGGAGCAACCACGTTACAAAAATGTTTCACCAATGTTCGATCAAATCCACTCATGCCAAGAAAGCGTATAATTTTCCTTCACCTTGAGGGTATCGGAAACTCCTCAAGGAAAGTGACTTGGGCTTTTCCAAATGCACTTTTGGCTAGGTTTCTCACCAAACCCGTCTCCTGAAGTCGATCAAATAACTCCATCAGATGTTTTAAATGTTTTTTCCATGTCTGGCTGAAAATTACCAGATCATCGATGTATACCTCACAATTGGGGAATCCTGAAACAACTTTGTTAGTTAACCGTTGAAATGTGGCTGGGCCGTTTTTCATGCCAAATGGCATAACTTTGAATTGGTATATACCACCTGGTTCACAAAAGCGGAAATCTCCTTTTCCCTTTCGGATAAAGTTACCTGCCAGTAACCTTTAAGTAAATCCAGTTTGGAAATAGAAGCAGATTGTCCCACTTTCTCAATGCAATCCTCCAAATGTGAGGTAGGATAAGAGTCCATTCTTGTAACTGCATTAACGTTTCTATAGTCCACACACAACCATTGGGTACCATCTGGTTTAGGTACCATCACTATGGGTGAGCTCCATTGGCTGCAACCCACTTCAATTATGCCATTTTTAATCATACTCTCAATCTCTTTGTTAACCTGTGCCAATTTTAAAAGGTTAAGTCTGTATGGATGTTGTTTGATTGAAACAGCATTTCCGACATCTACATCATGTATAGCCATTTTAGTGCTTCCCAATTTATCTCCACAAACTTGTTCACGTGATATCAATACGTCTTTCAGGTCAGTCCATTTTTCCTCTGGAAGGTAACTCAACAATTTATCCCAATTTTTAAGAACATCCTCGTTTTCCAGTCTAATTTGAGAGATGTCAAGTTCACAGTCATCTGGATTTGGTTCACCACTTTGAGTTAGAATCATTAAAACCTCTCCTTTTTCTCCTTCCCTTTCAAAGTACCTTTTAAGCATATTCACATGACACACTCGGTGAGTCTTCCTTCTAGCTGGTGTTTTTACAACATAATTCACCTCACTTAATTTCCTTTCAATCTGATAAGGTCCACAAAACCTAGCTTTTAAAGGTTCACCTACAACTGGTAGCAATACTAAAACTTTATCTCCACAGGCAAAACTCCGAACTTTGGATTTCTTGCCCGCTACCCGATTCATCACATTTTGTGCAACTTTTAAATGTTGTCCAGCCAATTCACCAGCTCTATTTAATCGTTTCATAAAATTTGACACGTAATCCAATAATGTAATTTCCGATTTCTCCCTCACCAATTTTTCCTTAATCAATTTAAGTGGTCCTCTTACCTCATGACCAAAAATTAGTTCAAAAGGACTAAATTTAGAACAAAGAACATAGAACATTACAGCGCAGTACAGGCCCTTCGGCCCTCGATGTTGCGCCGATCTGTGAAACCACTCTAAAGCCCATCTACACTATTCCCTTCTCGTCCATATGTCTATCCAATGACCATTTGATTGCCCTTAGTGTTGGCGAGTCCACTACTGTTGCAGGCAGGGCATTCCACGCCCGTACTACTCTCTGAGTAAAGAACCTACCTCTGACATCTGTCCTATATCTATCTCCCCTCAATTTAAAGCTATGTCCCCTCGTGCTAGACATCACCATCTGAGGAAAAAGGCTTTCACTGTCCACCCTATCTAATCCTCTGATCATCTTCTATGCCTCAATTAAGTCACCTCTTAACCTTCTTCTCTCTAACGAAAACAGCCTCAAGTCCCTCAGTCATCCCTCATAAGATCTTCCCTCCACACCAGGCAACATTCTGGTAAATCTCCTCTGCACCCTTTCCAAAGCTTCCACATCCTTCCTATAATGCGGCGACCAGAATTGCACGCAATATTCCAAATGCGGCCGCACCAGAGTTTTGTATAGCTGCAACATGACCTCATGGCTCCGAAACTCAATCCCTCTACCAATAAAAGCTAACACACCGTACGCCTTCTTAACAACCCTCTCAACCTAGGTGGCAACTTTCAGGGATCTATGTACATGGACACCGAGATCTCTCTGCTCATCCACACTACCAAGAATCTTACCATTAGCCCAGTACTCTGTCTTCCTGTTATTCCTAAATTTGGTTGACTCATTAGGTGCATCCCTAATTGCAAACAGTATGAATGGAATTCCTTTATCCCAATCCTCTGGATAATCTTGACAATAAGCCCTCAACATTGTCTTTAATGTCTGATGCCACCTTTCTTTTTTTAAAATAAATTTAGAGTACCCAATTAATGTTTTCCATTTAAGGGGTTATTTCGCGTGGCCAATTCACCTACCCTGCACATCTTTGGGTTGTGGGGGCAAAACCTACGCAAACACGTGGAGAATGTGCAAACTACACATGGACAGTGACCCAGAGCCGGGATCGAACCAGGGACCTCAGCGCCATGAGGCAGCGGGGCTAACCCACTGTGCCACCGTGCTGCCCTGATGCCACCTTTCAAATGCTCCCTGCGAGTCTGGATGGTACGCAGTTGATTTAAGCAGTTTTATTCCTAAGCTATCCATAACTTCTTTGAATAACCTTGAGGTAAAATTTGACCCTTGATCTGATTGTACTTCTGTGGGTAGTCCATATCTAGTAAAGAAATTAAGTAACTCCTCCACAATCTTTTTAGCTGTAATATTGCATACTGGAATGGCCTCTGGAAACCTCGTATACACTTCCATTGTAGTCAAAGATATTGATTCCCACTTTTTGTTTTAGGAAGCGGTCCTACGCAATCAATGAGGACCCTTGTAAAAGGTTCCTCAAATGCTGGAATGGGTAACAAGGGTGCTGGTTTTATCACTGCTTGAGGTTTCCCTATCACTTGACATGTGTGACATGATTGACAAAATGTAACTACATCTTTATGTAGTCCAGGCCAATAAAACTGTTTCTGGATTTTAGCTTCAGTTTTCCTTATTCCCAAATTACTTCCCACTGGTACCTCATGTGCAACTAGCAACTCCTCCTTTCTATACCCTACCGGCAATACTACTTGATGAACTTCTGCTCACTTTTCATCCACCTGCATATGTAAAGGTCTCCATTTTCTCATCAAGACATCACTTTTACGGTAATAACACTCTGGTATACATTCAGATTCCTCTTCTGTGTATGCTTTCTGATACATCCGGTTTATTTCTACATCTTTCTGTTGTAACTCCACCAATTTTCCTGAACTAAAAATATCCGCCTCATCCTCCACCTGTTCTTGTTCTTTTTCAACCATCCGATCAAAAATCGTTTCTGATAATTGCACTTCAACGTCATCTTCACTCTTTGATTTCTCCTCTTGTCTTAACCTGTGACTTTGCGACCTTGTTACGACACAATCTGGAAAAATCCCAGGATATTCGTCCTTCAACACTTCAGTTGTCTGATCTTGCACTGGCCTATCAACCACAGTAGGCATCACTCCCACCTGCGATCCAGCTATACCATTACCCAAGATAAACTGTATTCCTGGACAAGATAGTTACTCTATTACTCCGACTACCACTTCACCACTCTTCACTGGACTTTCTAACCTTACCTTATATAATGGAACACTACTCTTCTCACCCTGAATTACACATATTACCATCTTTTCTGGCAACATCCTTCACAAACTACATAACCCCTCATCTCTTACCATTAAAGATTGACTAGCTCCCATATCTCTTAAAATTGTGACTTCTTTACCTGCTCCTCCTGATACACATGAATAAACTTGACCCACAAAAGTAAATTCTTTAAAGACACGTGCCACCTTCTCATCAATCACCTCTTGATCAGGCTGTACAATCTTTTGCACCTCCTTTGCCTCACTTGGGCTTTCCTTTACCACTTTAACAAACCCCACTGTCTTATCCTGTTTTACCATATCAGCCTTCCCAGTGCCTTTCTTCAACCACCAACACTGTGACTTTACATGGCCTAGTTTATTACAGTGAAAACATTTGAAACTTTTCATGTCTCTTCCACCCTCCTGGATTTCTTACTTAATCTGTGGTACACTCTCCTTATTATCTCCCATCAGATCACCTTTACCTTTACCACTTGAGTATTTCTCATGTCCCCCATTTCTATCCATTGCAGGCTGAAACTGATGTCGGAAACAAAGCTTTGATTTCTGACCTAATTAATAATCATCTGCCATTTCTGCTGCTAATCTCGCAGTTTTAACCCTCTGCTCTTCCACATGAGTTCTCACTACATCAGGAATTGAATTTTTAAACCCCTCCAAAAGTATAATTTCTCTGAGAGCTTCATACGTTTGGTCTATTTTCAAATCCCTTATCCACCTATCAAAATTACCCTGTTTGATCCTTTCAAACTCCATGTATGTTTGACCAAATTATTTCCTGAAATTTCTAAACATTTGTCTGCAGGCTTCAGGCACTAGTTCAGATGCAACCCAAAATTGATTTTTTCACCTCCTCATACGTCCCAGATACCTCCTCCGGTACTGATGCAAACACTTCACTAGCCCTATCTTCAAGCTTTGTTTGAATCAGTAATACCCACATGTCCTGCGGCCATTTCATTTGTTTAGCTACCTTCTCAAATGAAATGAAAAAGGCTTCAACCTCCTTCTCATTAAAAGTCCAGTTCTGCTTTCAGCAAAATTAATTGTAATAATAATCTTTATTGTCACAAGTAGGCTTACATTGCACTGCAATGAAGTTACTGTCAAAAGCCCCTCGACACCACATTCCAGCGCCTGTTGAGGTACACAGAGGGAGAATTCAGAATGTCCAATTCACCTAACAAGCCTGTCTTTCGGGACTTGTGGGAGGAAACCAGAGCTCCCGGAGGAAATCCAAGCAGACATAGGTAGAGCGTGCAGACGCCGCACAGACAGTGACCCAAGCCGGGAATCGAATCTGGGACCCTGGAGCTGTGAAGCAACAGTGCTAACCACGGTGTTACCGTGCTGCCTGATGTGATTTTTCATCACATAGCAATTAAAAATCCAGTTGCACCTGATTGAAGGGTTTATTTATTTCTAACAGCAGAGAGGAAAAGTGCCAGTTCTTTCTGATTTCAATGATTGTGGCTCCAGGGAGGTTTGGCAGTAAGGCCAGTGACAGATCCCAAGTGACAGCCACAATTTAAGGATTTCCACTCATCCTGCATATCTGACATCTGACGCCGTGGTCAGTTTCAGAGGAATAATAATGATGAACACTGACAATTCATGGACCTCCTCCAATTCAGTATGTCTCCCTTGCTGATTTACTCCCCTCCTGTATGGAGTACTGGTACGGTGAGGTGAACAGATTTTATCTGAATGTGTTAATATGGTGATTGACCCTTTAAGAGTAACACAGGAGATAAAGTGTCACCTGTCCTGGGGGAGCAATTGGGATTCAGATTAGGGAATCACCCAAGGGGTGGGACCCCCTTAGGAACAGCTCCAGGCAGCAGGCGACTGAGGGGATTATCCAACTCGACTATCTGCCCCTCTACCATAGCTACATTTGCGGCTGGGTGTTCCTGAGAGGGAGAGCATGCGGTGCCCACAGGTACATCAAGGCTGTCTGTGCCCTGTGGGCCCGCAAGGCCAGGGGTGCTTTATCGACTCTTTTAATCATGTTTTAGTTTGATGTTTTAAGTTTCATTTGCTCTTTGTTTTTGTTTAATGCAGTATCCCATTAAGGAGCGGTTCCTTTTTAATTTGTCCCTCAATTTGTTTCATCTAATTTAATTGGTTCAATCAAAATAGTTGGAGTACTCTTCGGAAAAGAGACATTTTAGGAGTTAGCTACAGCAATGCGGCAGCTGTACAGTTCTTATTAATAAATACCTTTGTTGTTAATTAATGAAGTCTGTGAAAGTGCATCTTTACAGTCAATTAAAATAAATTTACATGGTGAAGAAAGTTAAGAACACAGCCTTTCCCTGGAGGAAAGGAAATGCTGATGTAACATCATTGGAATTTTCTTGTTTGAACGAAAATAATCCAAATGAATT
Source organism: Scyliorhinus torazame (assembly GCF_047496885.1). Classification (NCBI taxonomy): domain Eukaryota; kingdom Metazoa; phylum Chordata; class Chondrichthyes; order Carcharhiniformes; family Scyliorhinidae; genus Scyliorhinus; species Scyliorhinus torazame. The sequence continues at coordinate 63,757,079 of NC_092724.1, read as the reverse complement.
GTTCACTCTGGTGAACATTAACGTGGGAAGAACACTGTGGTAAACATCACTAGTAACACATTGCATGTATTACAGTACTACCCATGTATTACAGGTACCATGGTAAATCCCTGCCTGCTGGCTCCTCCCAGCAGGCAGCGTATAAAAGTGTCTGCTCTCCAGCGCTGCTTCCATTCTGGTTCCAGCTGCAGGAGGCTCAACATCTTGTTCAATAAAGACTCGATTGTTTCACCATTCTCGTCTCCTGATAATTGACGGTACATCAATTTATTGCACAAGATTTTAAAAGATGGACTTCCTAATCAAGCTTGATTGCCTGCAGCTGAGCCTTCACGCAGCCAACGCCATGTCCACCTTCGAGCACTGGCTAGCCTGCTTCGATGGCTACCACAGAGCAGCCACTGAAGAACTCCCAGACACACAGAAGCTCCAAGTCCTCTACTCACGGGTGAGCCCTGAAATGTTTCCCCTCATCCGGGATGCACCCACCTACACAGAAGCGATGACGCTATTAAAGGGACATTACGTTAAGTCGGTGATTCAAGTGTACGCCAGTCACCTCCTGGCCACGAGACGGCAACTCCCCGGGGATTCTCTGGATGATTTCTTGCGGGCTCTACAGATTCTCGGTAGGAACTGTGACTGCCAGGCAGTTTCGGCAGTCCAACACACCGAACTATTAATCAGAGACACTTGTGTCACTGGCATGAAGTCTATGTACCTTCGCCAGCGACTATTGGAAGGGGGGTACGCTCAACCTTGCAGAGACTAGGCAGCTTGCTAATTCACTAGAAGTGGCCTCCCGTAATCTGGAGGCATACACCTCTGACCGCGCGGTACCCTCACAGGCATTGTGAGCCCCACCAGCTGCCGACTCGAGCTCACCGCAAGCCTGCGCCGCCCTGCAGCCAGCCAACTCCGGAGGGCCCTAATGTTATTTTTGCGGCCAGAGCAAACATCCCAGGCAGTGCTGCCTTGCGCAGAGCGCGAGCTGCAACGGGTGCGGGAAGAAGGGCCACTTTGTTTCCGTTTGCCAGGCCCGGTCGGTCGCCGCTGTTTCCAGGCCTGGCATTGCTGCACCCCCCACGTGTGATTCAGGGGCGCCGCCATCTTCTCCACAACAAGCCACGTGCATCCCGTGGGCGCCGCCATCTTCTCCACCACAAGCATGAGCCGCCCGTGGGTGCCACCTTCCTTGATGCCGCCCGCCATGTGCGCCCCTTGGACGCCGCCATCTTGGGCCCGCCGCAGGACCTTTGCTCGTCGGGCTGTTTGGTCCCCGCTGATACCTCCGCCACTGCCGATCAGCCAACATCTTCCGCAGCTCGCCTCAATCACCCTGGGTCAGTCTTGGCACCACAACCTCGCGACCGCTACGACGACGGGCGCTACGAACGAAGATCAACGGGCACGAGACAACCCGCCTCTTTGACTCCGGGAGCACCGAGAGCTTCATCCACCCACTACGGTAAGGCGCTGCTCCCTCCCGGTACTCCCCGTCACCCAGAAAATCTCCCTGGCCTCCAGATCTCATTCCGTGGAAATCCGGGGGTACTGTGTCGCGACCCTCACCGTTCAGAGCGTAGAGTTCAGCAACTTCAGGCTCTACGTCCTCCCCCATCTCTGCGCTGCCCTGTTACGAGGTCTTGATTTTCAATGCCATCTCCAAAGCCTTACTTTTAAATTCGGCGGACCCCTGCCCCCCCCCCACCATCTGTGGCCTCACGACCCTTAAGGTCGATCCACCTTCACTGTTTGCAAACCTCACCCATCGCCACTAGGAGCAGACGGTACCGTGCCTTTATCAAGTCGGAGGTCCAACGGCTTCTGCGGGAGGAGATCATTGAGGCCAGTAACAGTCCCTGGAGAGCTCAAGTGGTGGTAGTGAAGACTGGGGAGAAGCACAGGATGGCCATTGACTACAGTCAGACCACCAACCAGTACACGCAGCTCAACGCGTACCCCCTCCCACGCATATCTGACATGGTCAACCAGATTGCGCAATACCGAGTCTTTTCCACAGTAGACTTGAAGTCCGCATACCATCAGCTCCCCATCTGCCCGGAGGACAGCCAATACACTGCCTTCGAAGCAGCTGGCCGCCTCTATCATTTCCTTAGAGTTCCCTTCGGCGTCACCAATGGGGTCTCAGTCTTCCAGCAAGAGATGGACCGAATGCTTGACCAGTACAGGCTGTGAGCCACCTTCCCATACTTGGATAATGTCACCATCTGGGGCCACGATCAGCTGGACCACGACGCGAACCACCAAAAATCCCTCCATACCACCAAACTCCTTAACCTCTGCTACAATAAGGAGAAATGCGTGTTCCGCACCAACCGCTTAGCCATCCTTGGCTACGTAGTGGAAAATGGAGTCTTAGGGCCCATGACCGCATGTGCCTCCTCCTGGAACTCCCTCTCCCCCACTGCACCAAGGCCCTGAAACGATGCCTGGGGTTTTTCTCCTACTATGCCCAGTGGGTTCCTAATTATGCGGACTAGGCCCGCCCGCTCATCATGTCCACAGTTTTTCCCCTTATGGCTGAGTCCCTCCAGGCCTTCAACCACATCAAGGTGGACATCGGCAAGGCCACGATGCACGCGGTCGACGAGACCCTCCCCTTTCAGGTCGAGAGCGATGCATCGGACGAAGCTCTGGCCGCCATCCTCAACCAGGCGGGCACACCCGTGGCTTTCTTTTCCCGCACCCTCCATGCCTCCGAAATTCGGCACTCCTCTGTCGAAAAGGAGGCCCAAGCCATTGTGGAAGCTGTACGACATTGGCGGCATTACCTGGCCGGCAGGAGATTCACTCTCTTCACTGACCAACGGTCGGTGGCCTTCATGTTTAACAATACGCAGCGGGGCAAGATCAAGAACGACAAGATCTTGAGGTGGAGGATCGAACTCTCCACCTATAACTATGCGACCTTGTATCGCCCGGGGAAGCTCAATGTGCCCCGTGATTCCCTATCCCGCGGTACATGTGCCAGCGCACAAGTGGACCAACTCCGGGCTCTCCACGATGACCTCTGCCACTCGGGTGTCACCCGGTTCTTCCATTTTGTCAAGGCCCACAACCTGCCCTATTCCATTGAGGAGGTCAGGACCGTGACCAGGGACTGATAAGTCTGCACAGAGTGCAAGCCGCACTTCTACCGGCCAGATAGAGCGCACCACGTGAAGGCCTCCTGCCCCTTTGAGCGCCTCAGCATGGACTTCAGAGGGCCCCTCCCCTCCACCGACCGGAACGTGTACTTCCTCAACATAATTGATGAGTACTCCCGGTTCCCTTTCGCCACCCCATGCCCCGACATGACTTCTGCCACGGTAATCAAATCCCTGCACAGCATCTTCACTCTGTTCAGTTTCCCCACCTACATCCACAGCGATTGGGGTTCCTCCTTCATGAGTGATGAGCTGCGTCAGTACCTGCTCAGCAAGGGCATCTCCTTGAGCAGGACTACAAGCGACAACCCCCGGGGGAACGCGCAGGTGGAGAGGGAGAACGTAACGGTCTGGAAGGCCGTCCTGCTGGTCCCTTGGTCTAGAAATCTCCCAGTCTCCCGCTGGCAGAGGTCCTCCCCGACGCGTTCCACTCCATCCGGTCACTCCTGTGCACCGCAACTAACGAGACCCCTCACAAACGTGTGTTTGCCTTCCCCAGGAAGTCCACTTCAGGGTCTCGCTCCCAACATGGCTGACAGTTCCTGGACCTGTCCTCCTGCGGAAGCTTGCGTGGAGCCATAAATCGGATCCCTTGGTTGAGAAAGTCTACCCCCTCCGTGCGAACCCACAGTACGCCTAGGTGGCACAGCCCGACGGGCGACAGGACACAGTCTCCCTCCAGGACCTGGCATCCCCCGGGTCCCCACCCTCAACCCTCAACCTGATACCGCTCTCCCCCAGGTTGCTTCATTCACCCCTGCGCCACCCACCCTGCCACCAGCGAACCTCACCGCAGCCCTCACTCCAGCAGGATCCGTCCCCTTACTGGATCCACTAAGGGGTGGCGAAGGAGAGGACAACACGCTCCCGGAGTCGCAGGTGACCACGTCGCTGCCCACATCACCACCAGGACTGAGGCGATCGCAGCGGAGGATCAGAGCCCCCGACAGACTCAATCTGTAATGTTTACTTCACCCCCGCCGGACACTTTTTTAAACAGGGGGTGAATGTGGTAAACATCACGAGTAACACATTGCATGTATTATGGTACTGCCCATGTATTACAGGTACCATGGTAAATCCCAGCCTGCTGGCTCCTCCCAGCAGGTGGCGTATGAAAGTGTATGCTCTCCTGCGCTGCTCCCATTCTGGTTCCAGCTGCAGGAGGCACAGCATCTTGTGCAATAAAGCCTTGATTGTTTCACCATTCTCGTCTCGTGGTAATTGATGGTACATCAAACACAAAATAAAATTAAGAATAGATTAAAGAGGGACTTCCGGCGACAGGGATGTGTTGAGGAGTCACACATCAGGTGGCTCGCCTCCCACGAACCTGAAACATAGGCATTTCTGCCTGAAAAATGCCCGCTAACAACATCAATCATCCCCACAGCACTAACAAAGCATAGAAGAAGAAAAGGATGCAACTAGAAGCCCAGGAGGGAATAATTGAACTGGAAAGGACTGCGACTGACCAAGGCAACTGGGCTGTCGCCCTGGAAAAGGAGGTGGCAAGGCACGCCGCGACACAAAGGAACCTGAGGGGAAAAGTTGAGGACCAGGAGAACCGATCGAATCGTGGGCCTATCAGAGGGGATTGAAGGTAGGACCGTGGGGACAAAATCCCCCATCAGGTTAGTCACCTGGAACATCAGGGGACTTATCGGGCCAGTGAAAAAATCCAGAGTCTTCACCCACCTGAAAAGTATGAAAGCCAACATAGTCTTCCTCCAAGAGACGCACCTGCGAGAGGAAGGTCCTACTGCGGGTAAGGAAGGGCTGGGTGGGGCAGACGTACCGTTCATGCTGTGCGATGAGGGCCAAGGGGGGTAGCATATTCTGTTAAATAAGAGGACAAGAGCGTAGTGGCGCAGTGGTTAGCATTGCTGCCTCACGGCGCTGGGTTCCCAGGTTCGATCCCGGCTCTGGGTCACTGTCCGTGTGGAGTTTGCACATTCTCCCCGTGTTTGCGTGGGTTTCGTCTCCACAACCCAAAAGATATGCTGGGTAGGTGGATTGATCATGCTAAATTGGCCCTTAATTGGAAAAAATTAATTGGCTACTTTAAATTTATTTTTAAAAAGAGGTTGGACACGGCCCTCCTGGCAGACAAGACTTGCTGCGAGAAAATGTACAGCCACAGGCGAGTATATTACTAATTGCCGTAATGGGCAGGTCTCACCCTTCACATTCTGGGAGGCACTGAAGGCTGTGAAGGGGTAAAATTATTGCCAACAAGTCACGTAGAGATAGGGAAGAGAGGATGGCTAGGCATCAGCTAGTCGGGTCTATACTGAGGCTAGACTGGCAATACTTCGAGGCCCCGACTATAGAGCTCCTGGTGAAGCAGAAAAAGTTACAAATGGACTTTGACCTGCTCTCCACGAGGAAAGCAGAGCATCATCTCTGCCAGGCACGGGGGATCCTGTACAAACACAGAGACAAGACTACCCGCCTGCTGGCTCACCAGCTGAGAAAGCATGCAGCCATGAGTGAAATATCCTAGATCAGGGACATCAAAAGCAAATTAGAAGCGGAACTGGAGGAGGTCAAAGCATTTGAGACCTTCTATCGGGGGCTGTACTCCTCGGAGCCTCCAGCAGGGGACCCGGGGATGAAGCAGTTTCTGGAGTGGACTTGCCAGTCATGGGGAGGATAGGAGACGGGTCCTGGCAGCGCCGTGAGAACTGGGAGAGGTCATGGAGAGTATTAGCTCCATGCAGGCGGGGAAGGAGCCGGGACCATACGGTTTCCCAGCAGACTTCTACAAAAGATTTGCAACAGCACTGGGCCCGCACCTGCGGGAGATGTTCACAGGTTCACTGACAAGGGGCACACTGCCGCCTACGCTAGCACAATCCTCAATCTCGCTGATACCTAAAAAGGACAAAGTCCCAATTGAATGAGGTTCCTACAGACCCATCTCACAGCTAAACACAGAAGCGAAAATACTGGCCAATATCCTAGCCAAAAGGCTGAAGGACTGCGTACCAGAGGTGATAGCAGAACTCCAGATGGGTTTTGTCATGGGTAGACAGCTGGCAATGAACATCAGGGGTGGGTTCTGCGGGAATTGGCGGGGCGGGCAACTCCAGCGGGAAGGAGTGGCGTGAACCATTCTGGCATCGGGCCGCCCAAAGGTGTGGAATCCTCCGCACCTTCAGGGGCTAGGCCAGCGCCAGATTGGTTTGCGCCGCGCTGGCTGGCAGGGAAGGAGCATGGCGCCTCACCAACTGGCTCCGAAGGGCCTCCACCTGGCAGCACGTATTGGCGCATGCGTGGGAGCACCAGCGTGTGCTGGCGTCATCCCAGCGCATGTGCAGGGGGGGATCTTCTCCGCAGAGGACCACAGCAACCAACGCGGAGGAATAGAATGCCCCCACGGCACAGGCCCGCCCGCAGATCGGTGGGCCCCGATCGCGGGCCAGGCCACCCTGGGGCACCTCCCAGGGCCAGATCCCCCCGCGCCGCCAGGTCCCGCGGTAAGTACCTACTCTAATTTACGCCAGCGGGACTGGCCAAAAACAGGCGGCCACTCGGCCCATTACAGGCCGGAGAATCGCTGGGGGAGGGCGCTGCTAGTGGCCGTCGACTGGCGGACCACGATTCCCGCTCCCACCAAATCCCCGGCGCCGGGGAATCCCGCCCCAGGATGAATGGGATGATGACCCCATCTGGGGAGAGAACATCTGAGGTGTATCTCCTGCCCGATGGAAGAGGTTGGCAGAGAGATTAATACAGATGGGAGGGTTCTTGATGGTGGTGGGGGTGATGTTGGCGGTGGTGGTGATGGTGGTGATGGTGGTGGTGGTGTTGTGTGTGTGTAGGAAGTACAGTAAGGGGCTAAGTAGGCAGACTTGCGGGGCCCTGGTATTGAGGACCATCTTGGAGGAGGTGTTGTTGTTTATCCTGACAGATTGACCGACTGTCTAACACTGTGCTTTGTCTGTCTATCTCCCCCTCCACCACCAGGAAAGGTGGCCCACAACCGCCAGGAGAGGGAAAAGACTGGAGGGGAACCACCAGACCCACAGCCCCTCACCGCAGCAGAGCAGCGGGCATTGGACCTGCTGGTGGGCCCGGAGAGAGGGCCGTTGCTGGGGTGAGGGTCAGCATTGGGTGACAATGTGAAACCCCGCTGAATTGTGGATCCTCATGGCACATACAGCCCCATTCCCCCACGCCCACCACGACCCCCACCACCACCCCCACCACCAACCCCACCCCACCACCCCCACCACCACCACCCCACCACCACCACCCCACCACCACCCCCACCATCACCATCACCACCACACCACCATCACCCCCACCACCACCACCAACCCCACCACCACCACCACCAACCCCACCACCACCACCATCACCACCACCACCATCACCCCCAATACAACCACCAACCCCACCACCACCACCATCACCACCATCACCACCACCGCCAACATCACCCCCACCACCACCACCAACCCCACCACCACCACCATCACCCCCACCACCACCATCACCCCCACCACCATCACCCCCAATACCACCACCAACCCCACCACCACCACCATCACCACCATCACCCTCACCACCACCACCAACCTCACCACCACCAACTCCACCACCACCACCACCAACACCCCCCCACCACCACCACCATCACCAACCCCACCACCACCACCACCACCATCACCCCCAACACCACCACCAACACCACCAACACCAACCCCACCACCGCCACCACCACCACCCCCAATACCACCACCAACCCCACCACCACCACCATCACCACCACTACCACCACCACCACCATCACCCCCACCACCACCACCAAACCCACCACCACCACCATCACCATCACCACCCCCACCACCATCACCCCCACTACCACCACCACCAACCGCACCACCAACAACCCCACAACCACCATCACCCCCAAAACCACCACAGCCCCACCACCACCACCACCACCAACCCCACCACCACCACCACCAACCCCACAACCAATAACCCCACCACCATCACCACCAACACCACCACCACCACCAACCCCACCACCACCAACTCCTCTACCACCACCACCACCACCCCCACAACCACCACCCCCACCACCACCACCACCACCATTACCCGCACCACCATCACCACTACCCCCACCACCATCACCCCCACCACCTCCACCACCACCCCCACCACCACCCCCACCATCTCCACCACCACTAACCCCACCACCCCACAACCATCACCCCCACCACCACCACCATCACCACTACCCCCACCACCATCACCACTACCCCCACCACACCCACCACCACCACCCCCACCACCACCACCAACCCCACCACCACCACAATCCACACCACCACCACCACCATCACCCCCAATACCACCACCAACTCCACCACCGCCACCATAACCACCACCACCACCGCCATCACCCCCACCACCACCACCAACCCCACCACCACCATCACCACCACCACCATCACCCCCAATACCACCACCAACCCCACCACCACCACCATCACCACCACACCACCATCACCCCCAGCACCACCACCAACCCCACCACCACCACCACCAACCCCACCACCACCATCACCCCCAATACCACCACCAACCCCACCACCATCACCACCACCACCACCAACCGCACCACCAACAACCCCACCACCACCACCACCAACCCCACAACCACCATCACCCCCACCACCACCACCACCACCACCAACCCCACCACCACCACCACCAACCCCACAACCACTAACCCCATCACCATCACCACCACCACCACCACCCCCACAACCACCACCACCACAACCACCACCCCCACCATCACCACTACCCCCACCACCATCACCCCCACCACCTGCACCCCCACCACCATCACCCCCACTACCACCACCCCCACCATCTCCACCACCACTAACCCCACCACGCCCACAACCATCACCCCCCCCACCACCACCACCACCACCACTACCCCCACCACCATCACCACTACCCCCACCACCATCACCCCACCACCTGCACCACCACCCCCACCACCACCACCCCACCACCTCCACCACCACTACCCCCACCATCCCCACCACCACCCCCACCACCACCACCTCCACCGCCACCACCACCACCACCCGCAACCCCACCTCCACCCCCACCCCCACCAACCCCACACCTACCCCCCCACCACCACCACCACCCCCCCCACCACCTCCACCACCCCGCACCACGCCACCCACAGACTCCAACTCCACCACCAACACCCTTGAAACCATCCCCTCCCACACCTCCCTCCATCACCACCAACCCCACCACCACCACCATCACCACCACCACCACCACCACCGCCGCCATCACCCCCACCACCACCACCCCCAATACCACCACCAACCCCACCACCACCACCATCACCACCATCACCCCCACCACCACCACCAACCTCACCACCACCAACCCCACCACCACCACCAACAACCCCCCCCCACCACCACCACCACCAGCCCCACCACCACCACCACCATCACCCCCAACACCACCACCAACCCCACCACAATCACCATCACCACCACCACCACCACCGCCAACATCACCCCCACCACCACCACCAACCCCACCACAACCACCATCACCACCACCACCATCACCCCCAATACCACCACCAACCCCACCACCACCACCATCACCACCATCACCCCCACCACCACCACCAACCTCACCACCACCAACTCCACAACCACCACCACCAACCCCCCCACCACCACCACCACCATCACCAACCCCACCACCACCACCACCACCACCATCACCCCCAACACCACCACCAACACCACCAACACCAACCCCACCACCACCACCACCACCACCACCAACCCCACCACCACCACCACCATCACCACTACCCCCACCACCATCACCCCCACCACCTCCACCACCACCCCCACCACCACCCCCACCATCTCCACCACCACCAACCCCACCACTAACCCCACCCCCCCCCACAACCATCACCCCCCCACCACCTCCACCACCACCCCCACCACCACCACCCCACCACCACCACCACCACCACCCGCAACCCCACCTCCACCACCACCCCCACCAACCCCACACCTACCCCCCCATCACCACCACCACCACCACCCGCACCCCCACCAACCCCACCACCACCTCCACCACCCCGCACCACGTCACCCACAGACTCCATCTCCACCACCAACACCCTTGAAACGATCCCCTCCCACACCTCCCTCCATCACCATCACCCCTACCACCACCACCCTCACCACTATCACTCCCACCACCACCCACACCACCACCCACACACTCCATCTCCACCACCAACACTCTGAAACTATCCCCTCCCACACCTCCCTTCCACCACCACCAACATCCCGCACCACCCCCACACACCCTCCATCACCAGCACCCCCAAACCATCCCCACACCACCCCTTCATCCAAACCATCCCACCACCCTGCCGCACCACCCTCCACCACCACCAACCCCACACCGCCCTCACCACAACCACCGCCACCCCAACCCACTTTCCAATCATGCGCCATGTCTTGTGTCTTGCAGGATCTCCTGGCGAGGAGAGGGCCTCTCTGGTGTCCTCCATCCACAACCCCAACCCCAAGTCGATAGCAGCGTGGACGAGGACACAGACAGCAACGGGCCAAGACACCCCGGAGCATCAGTCCAGGGATGACAATGAGTTCCCTGCACAGCTGTCTCCAACACCCTCCACCATTTCAGAGACACCTCTATTAGGCACTTTAGTGAAGAGGCTGCTGATGCATTTTCTGGTGTGCACCACACACTTGCAGTACAGCAGTTGCAGGTATTCACCTGATAGGTGAATGGTCGGTCTGAGTGCAGCCTGACCCCAGGGACTAGTTAGCATCCAGACAGGTTTGGGTTCCTGGAAAGGGAGGTCCCATCAATAGTGGAGATGCAGTCACAGAGCCAGGGATTGTATCAGGAGGTGTCAGCAACCATCCAGAGCCTGAAAGTGCAGATGAAGGAGTCCAAACACATGCAAAATCAGGAGGTGGTGCCAACCATGCGTGCCACCCAGGACAATGCTGCACGGGTGGCATCCGCGCTGGAGGCCTTGAGGTCAAAGGTATCGGCCATGGGTCAAGATGTCCAAGGTTTGGGGCCCTCTGTGCAGGCAGTGGCCGAGGCCCAGGACAGGGCTGTCCTGCCACCAGCAACCATGAACCAGAATCCCTTGGAAATTGCAGCGGCGCTCCAGTCACAGTGGTTCATGGCTGAGAGCATTGATGTTATTGCCCAGGGCCTGACAAATGTGGCACAGACCCAGAGGGAGATGGCGCAGTTACTGGCTGATGTGGCACAGCCCCAGGAAGTGGTGGCATAGTCACAGGGTGATGTGGCAAAGTCCCAGAGGGAGGTAGTCTACTCCCTGTGCTCCATGGCCACGAGCATCGAGACCCTGGTCGAGACGGCAGTGGGCTTCCAGGACTAGCGATGCCAGATGCCTGGGAGCCTCAGGGGTTGGTTACGCTCCCACACCCATCCATGGAGTAGCCCAGGGGCCAACAGGCAACCCAAGGAGGGGCGGGTGATGGGGCCCATGCCGGTGACTCCCACAGGGGAGATGCAGGAATACCACAATGCCTTGGACCCCCCCCCCCCTTCTCTCCCTGGCACATCTGGTGGGCAGCAGCCAGAGCCGGGCGGCACCATGCCACCTAGGACACCTGAGCAGCAGCCAGGCCCATCCAGACCGGTTCACCCCAGAAAACGGCCACCAAAGGCACCCAGGTCACAGGGTGGGAATCGCAGCCGGCCGGCCACCTCAACTCGTAATGTACAGCCTGGAGATCCACCGATAAGTTCACTGTTTTACAATAAATGCATGTTCACAAAGTTTTAACCAGCCTCTGTGCTCTGTCAGTTGGATGTGAAGGATAAGCTGGGCTGTCTGCAGAGGGGACAGTGGGGATGGGGGGAGATGGGCGGCCAGTGGGTGTGGGCCTTGGCCAGGGACCCCAGTTCAGCCAGCGTTCGCCGCTCTGGTGCCCCTCCCCCATCCCTTTCCACCGCCAATTCCTCCCACCTCGCCTTCCCCCCCACCCCTGTCCCGACCTCCGCCACCCCAAGTGTCCAGTGGGACCATGTGATGGAATGGCCAGCTCGCAGGCAGGCATCACTCAGGTAGACAGTGGAAAGTGTTACCCTGGGCAGAAGTCAAACGTTGTTAAATTATTGCAGAGCAGGTTGTCATCATCCTTCATCCTGTGGAGCAGACCCACTGTTACTGTCAACTCAGGGCCCACACCGCCGAGTGAGGGAGGTAGGAATCACGGAGGGGGTTGCAGAGAGGAGGGGGCTCAGAGTGGGTGTTCATGGGAGGGAGTGTCTGCACCTATCCAATGCCTGCAGGGGGTGGAAGGCTGACATGTTAGCATGGCGCGTACTCCCATGCCCAACCAAGTCCACAGGGGTACCTGGTGGCCCCGGCCTGCACTGCAGCCCCTGCCACCCCATGCCCCTCCCTCCCACCCCCTTCCTCCTTCCCCATACCCACCCTCGGTACTTTGCTCTCTGCACCCCTGGCCCCGTCGGTGCCCGGCACTGTGGGGGCCCCTTGCCCTTGCGCCGATCCCTTCTGCCAGAGGTTCCATTGGTTGGTGATACCCATGCAGGTGGTACGCCCCACGGCTCCAATCGGCACCGTCCTGTAGAGGCTACTCTTATTGCCCTTGAGTGGGCCTTGCGGCTCCGCCAGTAGGCTGGTGGCCGGTTGGGGTGTGGGTCAGTTGGTGGGGGGTGGGAAGCAGGGGTGGTGGGGTGGCCATCTATACAGCCGGTGTCACTCTGCTCAACCATGGGCCACAGTGGATGGTCTGTGGGGTGCGCAATAAGGCCATGCAGGCCACTGCAATGGCAGTCTGTGCTTCATCGCGCTGGTCCCATGGGCGGTCACTCCGACCCCCTGGCTCATTCACTGATCACCCCATGTCACCGTCCTGGCAGACGTGCACCCCCCCAGCCAGCCCTGCCAATGACAGGACAGGCAGCCCACAGTCCCGCCTCTGCTTGTCCCACCTCTCTCCCCCTCATCGGCCACAGCGCCTGTTTTTTGATTTTTGAAACCACAAGTGAAGCACGCGGTCGGCAATCCCTCCCAGCGGAGGCTGAGCACCGCTGAGGCCCCAGAGAATATCCGGACAGGCACACTAATGATGTGTGGGCAGAGTTTACTGAACGTGCAGAGTTGAATGCATTGGCACTGCTGTGGAGGCACCGAAGCATGGCATTCTGCCGGGCGCCCGGCGCCGGCCACGATTTTGGCCTCACGACCTGTTTCCTGCCCGATCGCCTTTCCCGATTCCGGTGTCAGCCGACAGAGAATCCGGCCTGTAGTTAGGGAATGTAATAGTGTTAAAATTAAGATTTTAAAAGTCAGAACTGTTGGGTGGGCTTGCAGATAGGTCGCCACGCTCAGGAACCACCTTGGAAACAGGATAGCCTGCCGGGTTCCGTGCTTGTACTGATCGTCAGTCATTGGCCTCACAATTGTGGTTGGGGCTCGAGGCGGCCTTCAAGTAGACATTAATGGCGGCGAGGACAGGAAAACCTCGGCCTACCCCACCCAGCCCTTCCCCGTAAAACTGTGGCAGGATGGGATTTCATGGCAGGGTGGCAGAAAGGCCACCTGTCCCTCCCTGCACACTGCAAACCTGCCGGCTGGGGTTCTGTAACATTTTGTCCATGTCGTTCAGTGACAGAGCAGCCATGATCCCAGTCAATAGCAGAGAACATCCAAGAAGGCAAATAGACTGCTCCAGTTCCTGTCCTCCCATATGTTACTTACACGCCTGACTTCAAAGAACTGCAGTTGCCATTTCAAGGACAGGGTATTTTTCTAGACAAATAGTGGGAAGAAGATTTCGTTTTTTGTTTATTATCTACAGATTTCCATTTGAGCATCAACATGGCCATGGCTCAGTGATTTCTGATTCTGTAATAGAACAGCTGCAAATGAAGTGTTACAATTCAGGCAACTTCCCAATATTCTTAATGTTCGTTAATTTGTTTTGTTATAACCTCTGACCACAATTTCCAAATATTCCCCATTTCTATTGCCAGATCTCTATTTGTATTTTTCTGATCTTTCTGTAGCTGTGAAAATTCCTACCAGTAAACTTTGAGCATCAAGTAACAAACAAAATGAAAATAATGGGTTTATATTCCCAGCGCTCCCATGGGAATGGTAGCATAGACCATAGAACATAGAACATTACAGCGCAGTACAGGCTCTTCGGCCCTCGATGTTGCACTGACCTGTGAAACCACTCTAAAGCCCATCTACACTATTCCCTTATCGCCCATATGTCTATCCAATGACCATTTGAATGCCCTTAGTGTTGGCGCGTCCACTACTGTTGCAGGCAGGGCATTCCACACCCTTACCACTCTCTGAGTAAAGAACCTACCTCTGACATCTGCCTTATATCAATCTCGTCTTAATTTAAAGCTATGTCCCCTCGTGCCAGAGATCACCATCCGAGGAAAAAGGCTCTCACTGTCCACCCTATCCAATCCTCTGATCATCTTGTATGCCTCAATTAAGTCACCTCTTAACCTTCTTCTCTCTAACGAAAACAGCCTCAAGTCCCTCAGCCTTTCCTCATAAGATCTGGTAAGATCTTCCCTCCATACCAGGCAATATTCTGGTAAATCTCCTCTGCACCCTTTCCAATGCTTCCACATCCTTCCTGTAATGCAGCGACCAGAATTGGACGCAATACTCCAAATGCGGCCGCAACAGAGTTTTGTACAGCTGCAACATGACCTCATGGCTCCGAAACTCAATCCCTCTACCAATAAAAGCTAACACACCGTACGCCTTCTTAACAACCCTCTCAACTTGGGTGGGAACTTTCAGGGATCTATGTACATGGACACCGAGATCTCTCTCGGTCTTAGTGATTTCTGATTCTGTAATAGAACGGCTGCTGCAAGCAGTGGGGAAATGAAGTGTTGCAATTCAGGTAACTTCCTAATATTTTTAATGTTCATTAATGTATTTTGTTATAACCTCTGACCACAATTTCCAAACATTCTCCATTTCTGTAACTGTTACAATTTCTACCAGTGTCATTTGAGCTTCAAACATCAAAAAAATGAAAACAGTGTGAGACCCTGGGTGGGATTCTCCACCGGCCGACACCAAAATCAGGAAACCCAAATGGGCGGAGAATCGGTACCGATGCAAAAATCGTGGCGGGAGCCGATTTCATGCAAAATCGCCATTCTCCGTCGCCTCGACAGCGGAGTCAATGCGTTCCGGAATGCACGTACAGTAAACGCCATTGGCATATCATTAGGGGCCAGTAGATGGGGGATGGGAGGGGGGACATGAGGGAGCAGAGGCCGCAGTGCCAACTGGGTACCTGTAGCCCGTTGGAGCTGGTTGGGCACGGGGTTATGCACCATGCTAACATGTCGGCCTTTCACCCCCTGCAGACAATGGATATTGGAATTCAACCAGCAAAGGTGGTCTTCCTCATAGTCGCCACAGCCCTGGGGATTGCCCTGTGGCTGTACAGGTTGGCACTGTTCGAGGGGGAGGAAGCTGCAGCAGCAGAGCATGTAGCAGTGGAGCCTGCCCCAGAGGCACAGGAGGCAGCTGCCCAGGATGGAGAGCCGGCAGCCCAACAGGCCAAGGAGGAGGAGGGAGAGGTGCAAAGGAGACGTCACATGAGGCTTCGTGTGTACCGGCAGATCTGTCATTCAAGGACCTGTGGGACCGGGCATGCCGCCGAAGACTCCGGCTGAGCAGGGGAACAGTGCGGCGTACTTGCCTAACATGGCACACCTGGCAACATGGGGTAATGGGGGAGGACACCCGCTCCCGGTGGCCATCGCGGTGATGGTCATCCTGAACTTTTACGCCTTGGGGTCCATCCAGGCACCAAGTGGGGACCTGTAAGAGCAGCACGGTGGTGCAGTGATTCACACTGCTGCCTATGGCGCTGAGGATCCGGGTTCGATCCCAGCCCTGGGTCACTGTCTGTGTGGAGTTTGCACTTTCTCCCCATGTCTGCGTGGGTTTCACCCCCACAACCCAAAGATGTGCAGAGTAGGTGGATTGGCAATGCTAAATAGCCCCTTAATTGGAAAAAAAATAATTAGGTACTCTAAACTTCAAAAAAAGTGGCGATCTGTCCGGGGTCTCACCGGGCTCAGTGCACAGGTGCATCCGTGCCGTAATGGAGGCCATTTATGTCAGTTGGCACAATACATCTACTTCAATGTGGACCGAGCCCACCAGGTTCCCTGGGCAGTTGGGTTCGCCGCCATCGACAGGATGCACTGGGGGTGATTGACGGAATGCATGTCACCCATTAAGCAGCTGAAGATCATAGGCACTCTACATAAACCAAAAGGGGTTCCACTCGATGAACGTGCAGCTGATATATGACCGATACCCGGGCACTGTGCATGGCATCTTCATCCTGGCACACGCGACGATTCCTGACATGTTCGAGATGCTCCCCCAGCCCCGGCTGGGTGGTTGGCTCCAGGATGACAGGGGTATCCAATGTGATGGTGGCTGATGACACCTATCTGGAAGCCACAGACCGACACGGAGACCTTCTACAACGCAGCCCATGCAGCGACCAGGAGCATGATAGAGCGGTGCTTCGGCCCCCTGAAACTGCGGTTCAGGTGCCTGGACCGCTCTGGAGGGACTCTCCAGGATGATACTAAGGTTCGCCTGCATTGTGGTGGCCGGCTGCGTCCTCTACAACATCATGCAGCAGATGGGCAACGTGCTGGAGTGTGAGGATAAAGCCCAGGCCTCCTCCGATGAGGAGGATGTGGGGGGAGGGCAAGGATGGGCAGGACATGGGGCACAGGCAGGCACGGGAGGTTGCATGATGTATGCGCCAGGGCCAACACTCACAGGATGCCCTGAACGCCTCAAAGACGACGGAGGGTGGGGGAAACAGGCGAGGGGCACGGACACCGTATCGCTGTCCCACACCACCCCCGTCCCACCTGGCCGCCCCTTCACCTGGAACCCCCCGTGACACATACCTGCCGCACTACAGCGTGCAGGCCCTCAATTGGCAGTAACACTGGGTCTGGTCCATGGGATGTTTGATGATGACAACCTGCTCTGCAATGAGCTCTGGTGCTCCGCATCATAAGAAACTGTCTGACTCCTGCCCACGATAGCACTTTCCACCGTCCATCTGGGTGATCCCTGCATGTGAGCTGGACATTCCATCACAAGGTGCCATCAGACTCCTGGATGATGGTGGTGAGGGCCGTCAGGAGTGAGGGTAGGGAGCCCAGGCCACCCACAACCTCCACCCATTCCACCCCCCACTGCGACCCCTCTCTGGCCAGTCCAGACCAGCCCACCCCTCACACCCATCTGACAGAGCACCGAGGCAGTGACAGTGTAAATAGAAGTTTAATGTGAACAAATACATATTTACATACCCTAGCCCCTATCGCTAAACTGTGCCCTGCACCCATGCCAACTTAACTGGTGTCTAACTTCCTGGCCTTACTGACAACGCTAATTCTAGGTGATGCCACAGATGGTACAACAGGAGTGGAGATGGTCTGCTGTGATTCCCACCCTGCGACCTTTGTCCCCGATGGTGGCCGTCTTCTGGGGCAATCGGGCCTGGACGGGTCCAACTCCTGCTCAGGTGTCTCAGATGGCATGTTGCCACCCTGTTCTGCCAGCTAATGCACCAGGGACAAGAGAGGGGAAGCCAAAGGTGCTGCGGTGTTCCAGCACCTCTGCTGCCGGTGTCACCTGCAGGGGCCCCAACACCCCCTCCCTCAGGGTGCCTAATGGCCCCCAGGCTATTTCATGGGATGGGGGTGCAAGGGGAGCTAGCCCCTTAGACTCCCCCGCCACCTGGCACTGCCAGTCCTGGATGCCCACTCTGATCTATGCCAGGGTCTGCATACTCGCGGCAATGGAGCACTCCATGAAGATGTACTTCAGGTGCCTGACCGCTCTGGAGGGACTCTCCAGTATGATACTGAGAGGGTCGCCCGCATTGTGGCTGCCAGCCGCGCCTCCACAACACCTCCACAACATCGCGCAGCAGAGGGGCGACGTGCTGGATGGAAGAGGATAATGAAGCCCAGGCCTCCTCTGATGAGGAGGATGCGTGGGAGGGTGAGGATGGGCAGGACATGTTGCACAGGCAGGCAAGGCAGACAGCATGATGTATGCACCAGGGCTAAAGCTCAAAATATTGTTGCTTTTACAACTGAGATTCATAGATTGTACAAATGTATCAATTTATTAGGGAAAGGTGGGCCTTTGGAGTTAGGTCACAGGTCAGACATGATTTTATTGAATGGAGGAGCGTGCACAAAGGGGTAAGTCCCTCCTCCGGTTTCCACATTCCTAGGTGAAGAATGAAGGATACATGGGATGAACCCCTGGTTAGAAAGGAGTAGAATACACTGGAATCATTTCATAAAAATTGGGGGTTGCAGGGTCAATGTGGATGGGCCAAATGGTCTTGAATATTTGAAATGTTAATATGAGCTGGCTCTTTATCTCTCCTCAGATGCCATTAGACATTCTGCTCCCACCATTATTTCTGTCCCATGTGCTCTGTGTGAGGAAAACTTACCCATTGGTTTTTGGTAACAATTGTTTATTTGCATTCTCCACTAATCAACCAATGGCAACTGGTATTTGCAATTTGCAATGGTTTTTGCAACTATCTATTAATATCCACTACAAGTCCACCGACTCCCACAGCTATCTGGACTACAGCTCTTTGCACCCTACACCCTGTAAGGACTCTATCCCTTTCTCTCAGCTCCTTCGCCTCCGTCACATTTGTTCCGATGATACCACTTTCCAAAATGGTGCTTCGAAAACATGTTCCTCCTTCTTCAACTGTGATTTCCCACCTACAGTTGTTGACAGGGCCCTCAACAGTGTGTGGTCCATCTCCCGTGCCATGACCCTCGCCCCTTCCCCACCCTCCCACAACAAGGATAGAGTCCCTTGGAAGTGCTGCCATCTCCAGCTCCTCCAAGACCGAGTTAGGGAACTGGAGCTGGAGTTGGAAGAACTTCGGATCATTCGGGAGGCAGAAGGGGTCATAGATAGCAGCTTCAGGGAATTAGTTACACCAAAGATTGGAGATAGGTGGGTAACTGTAAGAGGGACTGGGAAAAAGCAGTCAGTGCAGGGATCCCCTGCGGTCATTCCCCTGAGAAACAAGTATACCGCTTTGGATACTTGTGGGGGGGAGGACTTACCAGGGGTAAGCCATGGGGTAGGGGCCTCTGGCATGGAGTCTGTCCCTGTTGCTCAGAAGGGAAGGGGGGAGAGGAGCAGAGCATTAGTAATTGGGGACTCGATAGTCAGGGGCACAGATAGGAGATTTTGTGGGAGCGTGAGAGACTCACGTTTGGTATGTTGCCTCCCAGGTGCAAGGGTACGTGATGTCTCAGATCGTGTTTTCCGGGTCCTTAGGGGGGAGGAGGAGCAGCCCCAAGTCGTGGTCCACATTGGCACTAATGACATAGGTAGGAAAGGGGACAAGGATGTCAGGCAGGCTTTCAGGGAGCTAGGATGGAAGCTCAGAACTAGAACAAACAGAGTTGTTATCTCTGGGTTGTTGCCCGTGCCACGTGATAGTGAGATGAGGAATAGGGAGAGAGAGCATTTAAACACGTGGCTACAGGGATGGTGCAGGCGGGAGGGATTCAGATTTCTGGATAACTGGGGCTCTTTCTGGGGAAGGTGGGACCTCTACAGACAGGATGGTCTACATCTGAACCTGAGGGGCACAAATATCCTGGGGGGGGAGATTTGTTAGTGCTCTTTGGGGGGGGTTAAAAACTATCGACTAGTTTAAACTAATGCAGCAGGGGCATGGGAACCTGGATTGTAGTTTTAGGGTAAGGGAGAATGAGAGTATAGAGGTCAGGAGCACAGATTTGACGTCGCAGGAGGGGGCCAGTGTTCAGGTAGGTGGTTTGAAGTGTGTCTACTTCAATGCCAGGAGTATACGAAACAAGGTAGGGGAACTGGCAGCATGGGTTGGTACCTGGGACTTCGATGTTGTGGCCATTTCGGAGACATGGATAGAGCAGGGACAGGAATGGATGTTGCAGGTTCCGGGATTTAGGTGTTTTAGTAAGCTCAGAGAAGGAGGCAAAAGAGGGGGAGGTGTGGCGCTGCTAGTCAAGAGCAGTATTACGGTGGCGGAGAGGATGCTAGATGGGGACTCTTCTTCCGAGGTAGTAAGGGCTGAAGTTAGAAACAGGAAAGGAGAGGTCACCCTGTTAGGAGTTTTTTATAGGCCTCCTAATAGTTCTAGGGATGTAGAGGAAAGGATGGTGAAGATGATTCTGGATAAGAGCCAAAGTAACAGGGTAGTTATTATGGGAGACTTTAACTTTCCAAATATTGACTGGAAAAGATATAGTTCGAGTACAATAGATGGGTCGTTTTTTGTACAGTGTGTGCAGGAGGGTTTCCTGAAACAATATGTTGACAGGCCAACAAGAGGCGAGGCCACGTTGGATTTGGTTTTGGGTAATGATCCAGGTCAGGTGTTGGATTTGGAGGTAGGAGAGCACTTTGGGGACAGTGACCACAATTCGGTGACGTTTACGTTAATGATGGAAAGGGATAAGTATACACCGCAGGGCAAGAGTTATAGCTGGGGGAAGGGCAATTATGATGCCATTAGACGTGATTTGGGGGGGATAAGGTGGAGAAGTAGGCTGCAAGTGTTGGGCACACTGGATAAGTGGGGCTTGTTCAAGGATCAGCTACTGCGTGTTCTTGATAAGTATGTACCGGTCAGGCAGGGAGGAAGGCGTCGAGCGAGGGAACCGTGGTTTACCAAGGAAGTGGAATCTCTTGTTAAGAGGAAGAAGGAGGCCTATGTGAAGATGAGGTGTGAAGTTTCAGTTGGGGCGATGGATAGTTACAAGGTAGCGAGGAAGGATCTAAAGAGAGAGCTAAGACGAGCAAGGAGGGGACATGAGAAGTATTTGGCAGGAAGGATCAAGGAAAACCCAAAAGCTTTCTATAGGTATGTCAGGAATAAGCGAATGACTCGGGAAAGAGTAGGACCAGTCAAGGACAGGGATGGGAAATTGTGTGTGGAGTCTGAAGAGATAGGCGAGATACTAAATGAATATTTTTCGTCAGTATTCACTCAGGAAAAAGATAATGTTGTGGAGGAGAATGCTGAGCCCCAGGCTAATAGAATAGATGGCATTGAGGTGCGTAGGGAAGAGGTGTTGGCAATTCTGGACAGGCTGAAAATAGATAAGTCCCCGGGACCTGATGGGATTTATCCTAGGATTCTCTGGGAGGCCAGGGAAGAGATTGCTGGACCTTTGGCTTGGTTTTTTATGTCATCATTGGCTACAGGAATAGTGCCAGAGGACTGGAGGACAGCAAATGTGGTCCCTTTGTTCAAAAAGGGGAGCAGAGACAACCCCGGCAACTATAGACCGGTGAGCCTCACGTCTGTAGTGGGTAAAGTCTTGGAGGGGATTATAAGAGACAAGATTTATAATCATCTAGATAGGAATAATATGATCAGGGATAGTCAGAATGGCTTTGTGAAGGGTAGGTCATGCCTCACAAACCTTATCGAGTTCTTTGAGAAGGTGACTGAACAGGTAGACGAGGGTAGAGCAGTTGATGTGGTGTATATGGATTTCAGCAAAGCGTTTGATAAGGTTCCCCACGGTAGGCTATTGCAGAAAATACGGAGGCTGGGGATTGAGGGTGATTTAGAGATGTGGATCAGAAATTGGCTAGCTGAAAGAAGACAGAGGGTGGTGGTTGATTGGAAATGTTCAGAATGGAGCTCAGTCACAAGTGGAGTACCACAAGGATCTGTTCTGGGGCCGTTGCTGTTTGTCATTTTTATCAATGACCTCGACGAAGGCGCAGAAGGGTGGGTGAGTAAATTTGCAGATGATACTAAAGTCGGTGGTGTTGTTGATAGTGTGGAAGGATGTAGCAGGTTACAGAGGGATATAGATAAGCTGCAGAGCTGGGTTGAGAGATGGCAAATGGAGTTTAATGTAGAGAAGTGTGAGGTGATTCACTTTGGAAGGAATAACAGGAATGCGGAATATTTGGCTAATGGTAAAGTTCTTGAAAGTGTGGATGAGCAGAGGGATCTAGGTGTCCATGTACATAGATCCCTGAAAGTTGCCACCCAGGTTGATAGGGTTGTGAAGAAGGCCTATGGAGTGTTGGCCTTTATTGGTAGAGGGATTGAGTTCCGCAGTCAGGAGGTCATGTTGCAGCTGTACAGAACTCTGGTACGGCCGTATTTGGAGTATTGCGTACAGTTCTGGTCACCGCATTATAGGAAGGACGTGGAGGCTTTGGAGCGGGTGCAGAGGAGATTTACCAGGATGTTGCCTGGTATGGAGGGAAAATCTTATGAGGAAAGGCTGATGAACTTGAGGTTGTTTTCGTTGGAGAGAAGAAGGTTAAGAGGAGACTTAATAGAGGCATACAAAATGATCAGGGGGTTGGATAGGGTGGACAGTGAGAGCCTTCTCCCGCGGATGGAAATGGCTGGCACGAGGGGACATAGCTTTAAACTGAGGGGTAATAGATATAGGACAGAGGTCAGAGGTAGGTTCTTTACGCAAAGAGTAGTGAGGCCGTGGAATGCCCTACCTGCTACAGTAGTGAACTCGCCAACATTGAGGGCATTTAAAAGTTTATTGGATAAACATATGGATGATAATGGCATAGTGTAGGTTAGATGGCTTTTGTTTCGGTGCAACATCGTGGGCCGAAGGGCCTGTACTGCGCTGTATCGTTCTATGTTCTATGTTCTATTTTGAAGCGGGGCACAGTGGTATTTTCAATGGACGAATAATTCTGGTTCCCCTTTCAATTGGGAACCCAAGTTCAAATTTAACCATGGCTTATAGTGAAATCAATTTATAAAAATCTGAAATTAAGTCCAACGATAACCATGACACCATTGTCCACCGTCATCACACAAAAAAAATGTGGCTCATTAATGTCCTTCAGGGAAGGAAATCTACCATCCTTCCATTGCCCAGCCTACACGTGACAAAATAGTTCAACAGCAATGGCCCAGTAAGTCAATCAGTCGAAGGGCAATGAGCGATGCGGTCCCACTGTAGCCATCTGGGATGGCCACTCCCAGAATACAAAATGGATGCTCGCAATGAATGTAGGGAACTATGGACAATGTTAGGAAAGCAAGCAGGCGCAGAGCCTGTATGCATATTGGGAAGGAAGCTCCCAGACGGGCCTGAAACTGTAGGTCAATTAACATACTGATAGCCCATCTCCGGGAACAAAGGAAAGACACTCGAGCAACCGATTCAGCTCCAGACATCCCGGCGGCAGTTCCCCAAACCGAAAGCACAAACAAAGCAAGGCCAACGGCCACCTAAGACACGCCCAGCCATCAGGGCACCCACCCCTTTATTGGTCAAGATCAATACCAGTGATCAAGATGCGGCGCAATTAATTGGGGCCAAGTTTAAGGCCCACCCAAAAGCGCGAAGCCCCTTCGGGTATAAGAAGAAACCCCCGAGAGAGAATCGCTCTCTTGGACTTGGCTCTCAAAGCGGAGAGACCCGTCCACCAGCTGCACCAGAAGCAAGTAAGTCCAAGGTCAACGCTCGATACCAGATGGACGACCTTAGCTGTTTCCCCTCTACCTCTTCGAACCCAACAGCCTCAGATCCGAACAACGGCCATTGTTACTCTGACTGAGTGGGCACCCAAAGTTAAGTATAGGCGTTAGCGTTAGAGATAGTTTAGTTTGTAGTACTTTGTGCATGTGTAGATCTTACCATGTGTGTAAATAAATAGTATTGACTTTGAACTAACTAACTGATGCATTGGCTCTTTGATCAGTATTCGGGTTTGAACCTTGTGGCGGTATCGAGAGATACCTGGCCACTCTAAAGCAAACATAATTAGAATTAAGGAACGCGACCATATTGACCGCCATATTTAGAACCAGAGAAACAGAGCAACATTACTGGTGACATCTGACGGGACTCGACCTAGAAGTGGCCTAGCCACTCCGAGAGAACCCAAAATTTGAATTAGAATCCAATTGGAAACAGAAAAACCACAAGTGTAAGAACAATACCGATCAAACCACCAAGATTCGGAAGTGTGTTATTTGCATGCGTTCTAACAGGGATATAAGGTAAACCTGAGAGATTTTGTTGCGTAAAACTGTCGGGAGTTTTGTAGGCCGGAAAATAGCGTAAGCCGCACCTGTGTTTACATCACCACTTTATCACCCCCTGTTCCAAATTCGGTAGAGACCCCTGAGATAGCGATAGAAATGGCAATGAAGGCAATGGAACGCCTTATGAACCCCAAGAATTCGAGGTCACAGCGACCAGTAGAGTAGGACAGTGTCCCATATGGGAAGAGGAAATCAGAAAGTACCTCAAAGGGAAAGGGTGGCCCCTTTGGAGCGAATTCTGCACGAATGATGAAACCGGTCCCGGAAGTATAGGGCATACTTGGTGGGAGCACCTGACAGAGATCCATAGGAAGAACTTAGGGAACGTTTGCAAGCCGATGGCAATCGTGTCCTGCTTGGCACAAAGGAGGTCGTGAGGACGCTCCGTAGAGAGATTGAGGAGAGAGAGACAAGAATAGTGAAGGAGACGCGAGTGAATAAGAGAAAGAGAACAGGGAACTGAGAGAGCAGTTAGCGGCGAGGGACAAGGAGATGGCTGATACCAAGCGGGCACACCAATCTCGTCTCGCCCATTTGAGCAGCTTTCAGTCGCAATACGACAAAGCCTACCAAGACACGGTTTTGGTAAGGGAGGAAACAGAACAACAAGTTGAGCAGTTACAGAAACAGTGTAACGATCTAAAAGCAGCCTTACGAGCACTCCACACTTCCACAACGGAACAAAGGCCGAGCTCGGTAGATCACGCAAAATGCCAGAAGCAAGTTGCAGAATTGCAATCTCTGCTTTCTGTCTAAAATGGGTTCCAGGACACGTTTGGATCCCAATTAGACCTAGAAAATGGCCCCGATTGGCAGGAATTAAACGAGACTGCCCACAGATTTGTACATGGCACATGTACACAGGACAAGCCACAAAAGAGAAAAGCATCCCAACCCTCGACTGCTCAGGCAGAGGACAACCCTATGAATCCCCTGTCACCACACAGCGCAGGGCTACAACGGAAGGAGACCCAGATTTTCTGTACACCACCCCATTAATCGTCACTCAATTATGGGACACCTGCGACAAGATTACACCGTTCCTACCCACATCTGACCCCCACCATTACGTTGCAAGAGTAAAACAACAGGCGACCATGTACGGCCTGGATGAAAAGGAGCAAGTGAAGATCACAGTTTTAAGCCTCGACCCTTCAGTCATGGCAGCCCTTCCCAACCCACAAAATGTAGGAGGCGGCACCCTCCAGGAAATGCACACAGCGATCTTAGATGCAATCGGCTATAACAAAGGAGACCCCGTAGAAGTCCTAAACAAGTGTAGGCAAAAGAAGACAGCACCCCACAGTGTTTGCTGGACGTTTGTGGATACATTTCACAGCGGTGTTTGGAGAGTTAGCCCGTGCCCATTTGACCCCAGATAATATGGCCAAAGGGACCCGCATCCTAGTCTCTCATGCGACAGAGGCAGGACAGAGAGCTTGCGCAAATTACGACCCCTCAGACAAGGCCCACAACGAGAAATGGGTTTTAAAGAGATTGTCCCGAGCTTGGGAACAGTCCGTTCAGGGAAAATCAGCTCATGGTAAAGCAGAGGAAGAGCAAGCAGATGCTAACATGCATCCAGTTAGGACACACCAGAACCCCGCATGGGTAAATGAGTGAAGAAACAGCTCACAGCAGCCTAAACCCCAAGAATGTTACAATTGCGGATAATTAGGACATCACACACGAGAATGTAAAGGCCCCCGAACCAGCAATGACACCAACAGCCCCAATCCCTCACCCAGGGAACCATACCCAAGGGAGCAATACCCCAGAGAGCCTGCTTCACCTTATGTGCCCCAGGGGTCATGTTACAACTGTGCACAGTCAGGACCCTTCGCCCGAGATTGCAGGAGACCCCCACCACCAGCTAGACTAGCCCCCAGATATGAAAGAGAACACCACCCACAGCAGCTGCAAGGTCCCTGCTGCCCCATGCAAACTGTGAGCGCTTACCCACCACTTCTCATGGCAGGGACACCTCAGCAATGTCACTTCATTTTTGTTTCTCTCCTCCTTCCTCTCTTCTTCGGTCACACTACACTGACTCCATATGCTAGTTACACCCCAAGCCAAATGTGATTTACGGTATCCTACTTTCTGATGGAACCTGCACGATTTTGTTGTGTTACGTTAAATGTTTGTTACTGAAAACATTGAATGTTGTTGGTCCACTTAAAGTTTTCATGGCCCCATGCCACCACTATTTTAACGCCCACTGGCAGTTAAAGGAACAAGTTTGTCCGTAGACAACTGACCATAGCTACTCTCCTGTTTTGAAGGTAGCCACAAAAGGCAACCCCACGATGATCACAAATTCTTACCATTCTTGTCCGGTCACTCAGGCAGTGGAGAAACGGCACTGCTCCCCGCCCTGACCGAGGACCCCCATCTGGTCAGCTACGCTTGGGTAGAGCACATACGGCACTGGTCACCGTCCTACCCGGGGATTCCACCCATTCTTGCCCCGCCGCGGCCCATACGCACCCCATTTGGAACTTTTAGTTCAAAATTCTTTTGTTTGTTTCACAGTGACCCTCAGGTTGCTTTCCATATGCTACTCACATCCTCAAACACTGGGATGGTACATTCAGCGCATTGCCCACACAGGCTGCGAGACTGCTCGCATTGTGTCAGTATTTTCTTCTTGGATGTCTTGTCCAAAAATATTTGGTTTAAAAAAAATCAAAAAATGAGGGAGTCACAGATGATGACCAATTATAATGGGTAATTGGCAATAAAAGGACAGACAGACATATGAGATCTTAAACAAGATAATAACAGAAATTATGCTGTATCCACAGAACGCCGGAACCACAGAAGCCTCAGGACGATTATGAAAGAAAGAAGAACATGAAGACAACCATCATCGTCTACATTTGGATCTTCGTGGGATCCCTACAGTTGCACGCGGACGCAACCTCCCTGGCCCCTACCACACAGGCCGTGAATGTTTTCCATCCCTGCCATACACTGTACCCAGAGATAGCAACCGATACACCAACCTGGTGTGACAAGTTCATTACTTGGTATTCCCTGTCCTACGTTGTAGAAGCACTATTAGTAATTGCAATACTCTGCAGTGTCGTTCAGACACTAAGGCTGAGGAAGTGGCAGTGGAAAGCCTCCCGCACTCCGGTATACACGTTCAGATCCCCTATTTTCGGACTTCAACAAACCCCCCACCCTCTTTAAGTGAATTAAAGTGCATCCATATTTTTTGTGTTTGTTTGTTCTTATAAAAGAAATATAAAACTCTGTGCTTGACTGCCAAGACAGAGAGACCTGTGTTGCTGCTACTGTATAGTTTAAAAGGTTGTACATGTTTTCATTGATTAAGGATAGTTTAGTTAAGGACAGTTAGAGGTTCCAGTTTTTTATTTTGTAATGCATGCCTGAATGTCATAGCGCCCCATAGAATTTTATAATGATGTGTGTACATAAAGTAATTTGGGAAAAAGTTCCAATCCATAGGACAGAGTAGTGTAGAGCCTGTCCTTGCCCGACTTAGGAGGAGAACGAAGAAGATGCAGTAATTTGATCCTTCACGCTTCGCGTTGAGGATCACAAGGAGGGCATGTAGCCATCTGGGATGGCCATTTCTAGAATACAAAATGGATGCTCGCAATGAATAGGGCAGCACGGTAGCATTGTGGATAGCACAATTGCTTCACAGCTCCAGGGTCCCAGGTTCGATTCCGGCTTGGGTCACTGTCTGTGCGGAGTCTGCACATCCTCCCCGTGTGTGCGTGGGTTTCCTCCGGGTGCTCCGGTTTCCTCCCACAGTCCAAAGATGTGCAGGTTAGGTGGATTTGCCATGATAAATTGCCCTTAGTGTCCAAAATTACCCTTAGTGTTGGGTGGGGTTACTGGGTTATGGGGATAGGGTGGAGGTGTTGACCTTGGGTAGGGTGCTCTTTCCAAGAGCTAGTGCAGACTCAATGGGCCGAATGGCCTCCTGCTGCACTGTAAATTCTATGAAAATTATGAATGTAGGGAACTATGGATAATGTTGGGAAAGCAAGCAGGCACAGAGCCTGTATGCATATTGGGAAAGCAGCTCCCAGACGGGCCTGAAACTGTAGGTCAATTAACATACTGATAGCCCATCTCCGGGAACAAAGGAAAGACACTCGAGCAACCGATTCAGCTCCAGACATCCCGGCGCCAGTTCCCGAAACCGAAAACGCAAACAAAGCAAGGCCAATGGCCACCAAAGACACGCCCAGCCATCAGGACACCCACCCCCTTTATTGGTCAAGATCAATACCAGTGATCAAGATGCAGCCCAATTAATTGGGGCCAAGTTTAAGGCCCACCCAAAATCACGCGAAGCCCTTCCGGGTATAAGAAGAAACCCCCGAGAGAGAATCGCTCTCTTGGACTTGGCTCTCACCGAGGAGAGACCTGTCCACCAGCTGCACCAGAAGCAAGTACATCCAAGGTCAATGGTCGCTACCAGGTGGACGACCTTAGCTGTTCTCCTGTACCCCTTCGAACCCAACAGCCTCAGATCCGAACAACGGCCATTGTTCCTCTGACTGAGTGGGCACCCGAAGTTAAGTATAGGCATTAGCGTTAGAGATACTTTAGTTTGTAGTACTTTGTGCATGTGTAGATCTTAATGTGTGTATAAATAAATAGTATTGACCTTGAACTAACTAACTGGTGTATTGGCTCATTAATCAGTATTCGGGTTTGAACCTTGTGGCGGTATCGAGAGATACGTGGCGACTCTAAAGCAAACAATTAGAATTAAGGAAGGCGACCACATTGACCGCCATATTTAGAACCAGAGAAACAGAGCAACACCACACCAACTCCCCCCAATAATAATTTTTAAAAAGTACTTTAAATCATTTACAGTATTCAATTATAATCTGTTGATGCTCTGTTCACCCAAAATAGCCCGCTAATACAAAGGATAAAACATCCCCACACCTCAACCAGCAGCAACACGAAGGGACAATGCCAAACAACAGCCACTCCAAAGGCTGCGTGGAAACTGGAGTGGAAAAAGCAAGGAGAAACAAATGGCCAAGCCAGTTGACGTATGAGGCAGCGAAACATGGGCCTCGCCAGAATGGGAAGGACCGACCCGCCCACACTGAGTGGAGGATGTTTCTCTCAAGGAAACTGAGAGAACACAGAAGAGACAAAAATCATTCAAGCTACGGTCAGGGGTGCGGTCGCGGAAGCTCTGCTGACCATGCAGGTGGCCCGAGACAAGGCGGAGAGCCAACTGGAAGCTCAGGAAACACAATCAAAGAGCTGGAGAATACCGCAAAAGACCAGAATGGCCGGATCGTCACCCGAGAAAAAGCAGCAAGTCTGGTCAGGGGAGTCTGAAGGAGAAAATCGACAACCAGGAAAACAGATAAGAGGTGCGAAAACCAGCGGAATGTGAGTCTGCCTAAGTGGATCGAAGGTCGGAACCCAATGGACTTTGTGGCACAAATGTACAGTGCAGAAGCAATTCGGCCCATTGAGTCCACACCGGCCCCGGAAAGAGTACCCTACCTGAGCCCACACCTCCACCCTATACCTGGAACCCATCAACCCCCACCTAACTTTTTGAAACTACGGGGCAATTTAGCATAATCAATCCACCAAACCTGTACATCTTTGGACTGTGGGAGGAATCCAGGACAACCAGAGGAAAGCCACGCTTTCCTCTGGTTGGAAAGGAGGGAGAATGTGCAGACACTGCACAGACAGTGACCCAAGCTGGGAATCCAACCCGGGTCCCTGGCGCTATGAAGCAACAGTGCTAACAACTGTGCCGCTGTGCCATTGGGTTGGATAGCTTCGCCAACTCACTGGTCACTTTGCACAAAGTCGGGGAACAGATGAGGGCAATCATCACTAAAATGCACCGGTACCAAGAGCTGGAACCTATCCTGCGCTGGGTGATGCAGACAAAGAACTGTAACTGGGAAGGTCACCAGATTAGAATCTACATGGACATTGGGGCTGACCTGGCCAAGCACCGGGCAGAATTAACAGGGCGGAGGCTGCCCTGTAGATTGGGATGCTGTACCCAGCCGAACTCAGAGTCATATTCCAAGACAACGAACACTTCTTCAATGCCCCTGCGGTGGACAGGGACAGCAGTGAAGGGATTTTCGGAAGAGACTTTATTTGTTGATTTGCTAACTGTGAACCAACATGATGAACACTTTGCGTGGGACTGCACAACCTCGTTGTGCGGACGACAAATTAAAGAGAAGGAATGAGTGATGGCAGCAAAGCGCAGAAAAGGGTGAGGAGAATGGCAGGTAGGGAACTCAGAGAACAGGCGATGGGAGGACACAACTAACCTTGGGAGGAGGGCTACCACACTAGCAGGGAAGCTACCACCCATAAGCGTACAGGAAAGCGAGGCCGTGGTGCATCTCCTGCAATGGAGAGAGTGCCTGGCAAAGGGGAGGGGGGCAGACAATGGTAATAGGGCACGACTAGGGGAAGAAACCGGGAAGGGAGCAGGGTGGGGGGGCAGAGAATACCACAAGGGTAACGCAGGAACAAAGAGATCAAGCACATTAGGCTGGCTGCAACAGGTCACCCGTGACCACTTTGAACAAAATGGCACTGCAAGCAACCACGATGGAGGATCTCTGAACAAAGGCAAACCCCAGAATGCAGGGTGTCACCCACATAGCGTACGCACAGTTGTCGGCCATGCTAGGCGGCCCCTAGACAAACGGAAACCCCAGAGCGCAGGGACTTGACCTCATGGGGAGAACGGTGACTGTGGCGGTCTTGGACAACCCTCTAACAAAGGGAAACCCTGGAATGCAGGGGCGTGTCCACGAGGTAAGGGTGCTCCCGCAGGAACGGGGGGGCGGACAAAAAAACCACCAGGATAGTCACCTGGAACGCCAGCGGACTCTACGAACCAGTGAAAAGATCCAGAGTCTTCGCCCACCTGAAAAGTTTGAAAGCCGACACAGTCTTCCTCCAAGAGATGCACCTGCGAGAGAAGGTCCGACTGCGGGTAAGGAAGGGTTGGGTGGGTCAGACCTAATGTTCCAACGATGGGACAAGGGCCAGGGAGGTAGCTATCCTGCTAAATAAGAGTTTACAGTGACAAGGAGGGTTACGGACCAATGGGGACGGTATGTCATGGTCAGCGGTGTCTTGGACGGGACACCAGTGGTCCTGGTCAACGTGTACACTCCCAACTGGGACGGAGAACATTTTAAAAAGTCCATGCCGGAAAATGCACGACAAAGACACGTGCCAACTAATCAAGGGGATACTTCAACTGTGTACAGGACCCACGGGCGGACAGATCGAATCCCAAAACAGGAAAGTGTTATGGGTCCGGGTTTACAGAACCCCAAAGTATTTCATGAAGTTCAACCCACCCACAACTTTTAATAGATTGTGGTGTGGGACGCACAAGGCGTACTCTCCAGGTGTGATACAGTAATTATGGACAAATGGTTTTTAAAACAAAACAATGTTTATTCTATGAACTCAATTTAACCTTTTAAAAACAAACATTGAATATCTTAACACCCATTACTTCAAAGATAACCCCAAAAGACTACAACACTAAATAATCCTTCAAACTGTTCCTTTAAACATCCAAAAGACCTCAAACCTTCAAAAACAGACATGAGGTTACATTCAATATATTTATAGTCTTTGGGTTTGCAGACAGCAACAGACCAGCTCTGTGTTTCTTCCTGCAGCTCTCAGCTAAACACAGACATTCCCAGCTGCCTCCTCAAAACTGAAACCAAAAGCAGAAGTGAGCTCAGCTCCCCCCACCCTCTGACATCACTTCTGTAATATGATCAGCTCCATTTCTTAAAGATACATTGCTTAAACATCCATTTCTTAAAGGTACTCTCACATGACAAAAGATTTCCAACATGGTGAAAGAAGTTGGCATATTCATGGAGCAGATGGGGGCTATGGTTCACCCACCCAGGGGAGAAGGAATTCTCCTTCCCCCAGGTACACAATGTACATTCATGGATCGACTTCTTTGTAGTGGGGAAATTGGTGCTTCATGGGCTAGTAAGAGCAGAATATTCCGCTATCGTATTCTCCGACCACGCTCCATATTATGTGGGTGTGTGGTTGGAGATGGCTGCAACCAACGCCCCCCATGGAGTTTGGACATGGCCCTCCTGGCCGATAAGGCTTTCTGTGAGAAAATATCAGAGGCCTAGATGAGTATATTACTGATAACCAGAATGGGGAGGCATCATCCTCCAGGCTCTGGGAGGCGCTGAAGGTTGTGATCAGGGGTGAAATTATTGCCCTCAAAGCACGAATAGACAGGCAAAAGAGGGTGGCTAGACAACAGCTAGCCAACTCCATACTGGGAGTAGATCGGCAATACACCGAGGACCTGACTGTAGAGCTGCTGGTGTAGAGGAAAATGATATAGACTTTGACCTGCTCTCCAAGAGGAAAGCTGTGCACCAACACCGCCAGGCACGGGGGACCCTATACGAGCATGGGGATAAGCCCAGCTGCGTGCTGGCTCACCAGCTGAAAAGGCAGGCAGCCACAAGGGAAATAGTCCAGATTAGGGACAGCAAAGGCAACTTAGTAGCGGGGCCGGAAAAGGTTAACAAAGCATTAGAGACATCCTTGCAGGGGACCCGAGGATGAAGCAGTTCCTCGATGGACTGGACATGCCAGAAGTGGGGGAGAATAGGAAATTGGGGCTGGAAGCACCACTAGAACTGGGAGAAGTCATGGAACACATCAATTCACTGGCGAGGGGCACCCTGCTGCCTACACTTGCACAAGCCTCAATCACTCGGATACCCAAGAAAGACAAACCCAACAGAATGTGGGTCCCATCTCACTGCCAAACGCAGGGAGAGTGCAGATGATCAAGCTGAATGTACTGCCCAGGTTCCTCTTCCTGTTCAGATCTAAGGTCTTCTTCAACTCATTAGAAAAACTGATCATGGCATTTGTGTGTTGGGGGAGTGGGGGGTATGAGAGCGAGAACCATGGGGTCCTAGCCCTCCCAAACTTGTAATATTACCACTGCGGAGAGGGTAAAAGGGTGGAGAAAAGAGCCAGAGACCGAGTGGGTGCTTATGGAGGGGAGCTCCTGAAGTGAGACCTCCTTCCGGGCCCTGGCCACGGCGGTATTTACATCCCCACCTAACAAATACTCGACAGGTGCAGTGGTGATAGCAACACTCCGGTTGTGGAACCAGCTGCAACAGCACTTCAGGCTATCCAAAATGTCCGACAAGGCCCCCATCTGCAACAACCGCAGGCTCACGCCTGCGACAATGGACATTGATAAGATGGAGATAGGACGGGGAGGACGCTGACAGTTGGACCCTGCTGCACTGACAACAGATTGACAACACTCCAGGAACTAACAGAGAAGTGCCAGCTGACAGGGGAAACAAACATAAGATACATGCAGGTAACTTCTTGCATAGGGAAACGAGGACATACCCACTGCCACCAAAACAATCGTTGTTAGAGGACCTACTGGACGCAGACATCCTAGGGAAGGGGAACTGCGGCGATACGTATGGACAGCTACTGGGGAGGGCTAACACACAACTGGACAAGACAGGAAAAAAGTGGGAGGAGGACTTGGGGTTTGATATAGGGTGGGGACACTGGAGCAAAGCCCTGCATAGGGTCAACTCCACCTCCACTTGCGCAAGGTTAACCTAATACAGCTGAAAGTGGTACACAGACCTCACATAACTAGAACCTAAATGAGCAGATTCTTCCCGGAGGTGGAGGACAAATGCGAATGGTGCCAAGGAGACCATGTCAACCATGCCCACATGTTCTGGTCTTGCCCCAGACCTGTTGGGTTTTGGACAGTCTTCTTTGAATGACCGTAGCCATGGTATAACAATGAGGCTTGGGGGGGGGGGGGGGGGGGCGGTTCATACCAACCCATTAAGAACAGGACATAAGAGCTGATGAGGGAAGGCGGCACTGCAGATGGCCAGAAGGAAAGGGGGTTCAGGAAGAAAAGGGGAAGAGTAAAACAGGGGAACAAGCAAGAACTAAACGCCTACTGGGGAACGTAAGACGATAAGCTGTAACCGCTGTAAATAACGGAAGATAACCGATGTGTATATATATTTTTCTTTAGTTTTCAATGTATGGCCATGCTTACCTTTGTTCTCTTATGAAAAATCCTCAATAAAAACGTTAAAAAAATTATAATCTGTTACCCCCTTCAGAATCCAGCTCTTAGGCTCGTGCTGAATCAGGGGCGAAATTCTCCGGAAACGGCGCGATGTCCGCCGACTGGCGCCCAAAACGGCGCAAATCAGACGGGCATCGCGCCTCCCGAAAGGTGCAGAATGCGCATCTTTGGGGGCCAAGCCCCAACATTGAGGGGCTAGGTCGGCGCCGGACGAATTTCCGCCCCGCCAGCTGGCGGAAAAGGCCTTTGGTGCCCCGCCAGCTGGCGCGGAAATGACATCTCCGGGCGGCGCATGCGCAGGAGCGTCAGCGGCCGCTGATGGCATTCCCGCGCATGCGCAGTGGAGGGAGTCTCTTCCGCCTCCACCATGGTGGAGACCATGGCGGAGGCGGAAGGGAAAGAGTGCCCCACACGGCACAGGCCCGCCCGCGGATCGGTGGGCCCCGATTGCGGGCCAGGCCACCGTGGGAGCACCCCCCAGGGCCAGATCGCCCCGCGCCCCCCCCAGGACCCCGGAGCCCGCCCGCGCCGCCTTGTCCCGCCGGTAAGGTAGGTGGTTTTAGTGGCGGGGCTTCGGCCCATCCGGGCTGGAGAATCGAGCGGGGGGACCTGCCAACCGGCGCGGCGCGATTTTCGCCCCCGCCGAATATCCGGTGCCGGAGACTTCGGCAACCGGCGGGGGCGGGATTCACGCCAGCCCCCGGCGATTCTCCGACCCGGCGGGGGGTTGGAGAATCTCGCCCCAGGTTTGTCGTTCTCTTGCATGCCTGGAATCAATGAAGGTGACATATTCACAAATGGGCAGTGATCATGTGGCTCAAAATCTTACATCAAACCGGTCAGAGCAATGTAGTATTATTTGCTCCGAAGTTTGAGATACAGTGGTGGGAATGCTACGGTAGGTTTTTGTTCGTGAAGCTTATTCAAACTTTAGTAAGACTGATATTTAGCAAGTGAAACAAGTTTTTATTTACGAATGAGTTAAATGGCTATTTGAGGTAGAAATATTATGGGTAATGAAAAGGCTCTCTTTGATTTGTCTATGTGACGATTGGAATTGTTTTAACAGAAGGAAACACAACAAAGACTTGTATTTTGTAGCAATTTACGACAATCTGACGCCTGAAAGTGCCTTGCAAACATTAACTTACTGTTTGTAATGAGGTCACTGGGCAACCGATATTCGCAGGGCAAACCCCCTGAGCAGGGAGGTGC
This sequence comes from Scyliorhinus torazame, assembly GCF_047496885.1. NCBI lineage: Eukaryota > Metazoa > Chordata > Chondrichthyes > Carcharhiniformes > Scyliorhinidae > Scyliorhinus > Scyliorhinus torazame. The sequence goes on along the minus strand of NC_092724.1, from coordinate 63,721,266 downwards.
TAATGAATAGATATTTTGCTTAAGAGAATGTTTGATTGCAGCACTTAATCATCTCTAATATGGGGTAGGAGCCTCCTACAGATACATTATCAGTTTTTTTTTCCAAACAGTTCCGTGGGGTCACTTACAGCCAAGTAGTGAGAGTGGGACACAGCACAAAGTTGCGCCCGAAAGTCAGCGCTTTTGGCAATGTAGCATTTCATCAGTACTACACTGGAGTGCCAGTCTTGATCTGTCTACTCAGTCCCTAGGCTGGGAGTTGAACTTGGATAATAAGAGGTGATTGTCCTGCAATCTGAGCCACAGCTGAGGTTTCTCTCACACTGAGGAGATATATTTTTTCTTTTCAGGCAAAATCAGCCTCTAATCCGCAATGTGATATCTCGAGGAGCGCCACAGACCTGCAGGAAATATTCTGAGAAAATGTCCATTATAATCTCGGACTGTATGGAAAAGCCGAATATGCTTTTCTCGATATAAACCGGACTTTATATTAATTAGATTCCTTGTTACTTTGTGCTGAAATAACTGGACTGTCATTTTCTCAAAAATTTTAAACTTTTAATTAAACTGTTGAATCAGATGTTGAAAATAGTATTCATTTCAGATCATTTTGCTGTCTGTATTAATGCTGCAATATATTTCCCTGCACATGCTATGGTCTGGCAGGTGGGGAGGGCTGGGCAAACCAAATCCCAAAGGGGCACTTCGAAAGCTATCACAACACATTTCTGTTGCATTTTGACTGCAAGATGATATGTGTAATTAAGTCCAAAGCCACAAATTCCGAAAACACAGATTTTAAATATTAAATTAAAACATTTATCAACATAAACTTCAACAAACAAGGTTCCACTTCCACAGTTTAAATTAGTCTTACAGAACATTCCCCCAAAAGGATTGCACACAAACTTAGACTCACAAATAAACACCACTTTAGGAAAAGATCCCTTGTATAAAATCCAGCAAAGTTATCACTAGGCAAACACACTGTTGCTGCAGTGGAGATGTCATAGGGCATCCCCTTCACCCACACTCTGCTGTGGAAACTCAAAAAACTTTAAATTAAAACCCTGATTTCTGAAAAAGCAGACACCGTTCTTCACGGCTCTCTTCCAGCACACGCCGGGGCTTTTAAATAGCCATCGCTTAAGCTCACAGAACCATTCCTTAAGTACTCTCCCTGCTGTACCCCCCCCCCACCCGCCCCAATGTTATAAATTTTGAATTTGACCTTTCACAAAACGGAAAAATCTTTTCTGTGTTCCCTATTGCCACCACATCCAGGTAAAATAAACTTTAATAACCTTGCCTTATTTATAAGCTTTTCTAAGTTGGACACCCTTCTTTACTTCCCTTTCAAATTCAACAACTGAACACAGCAAACCTTCATTATCTCCTAAAACAAAATTCCAAGTAACGTTTATTTATTATGGAAAATTCAACTTGATCACGTTTACTTCAAGCACCTTTCACGCCTCAACCCCATTTGATGTCCTCAAAACCTGTAGACACCCGATCCCCAGCTTCATTAAATGATATTCTCTCACACACACACACACACACACAAGCCTGCTTCACAGAATAGCATAATAAACCTGCAAAATCAAGCCTCAGACCACTCGGAAACACTGAATTGCAGAAAGATGGTTTCATTTCCGCAACCGATTTTACATTACTGCCTATATTTATCTTTTCAAACACTTTATTACACTATTACATTTTAGGGTAGATGCACCAATCATGAACATAGACACAAATATTTTGTACAAATTGAGCACATTTCAGCCCATTCTACATTTTCCAAATGTTAAGATTCCTTTGAATTTTAAACTCTCGACAACACGTCTGCAATTATCCTTTCCCGTCGAGCCGGATGTATAACTTTAGAAATTAAACAGCTGCACTAACAAACTCCACCTGAACAGTCTGCTATTCTGCTTTCAAAACTTCTGCAAGGATTGTGGTCAGTGTAAATAATTGTCTCTGAAAAATTGCTTGCAATATAAATTTCAGAATTTTATAAGGCTAACAGCAAACCGAGAGTCTCTTTCTTGATGGCTGAATATTTCTACTGATGTGCAATCAACTTCCATAAGAAATATCCTGTCTCTTCAAAATCTACTTCATTTTCTTGTAATAACACAGAACCAACATCCACATCACCGACGTCAATAGCAACATAACCCGATTTGTAAAATCAGGTTCTGTTAAAACAGGTGTAGCATCAATCAGGGGTAGTGGTCATTCCGCTTTCAAACTGTCAAATTTGGACACTCATGTATCTATTGGAATTAACTGCTCTTTTTTAAAACTAATTCAGTCAATGGAGCAACTACACTTCTAAACTTTGACACAAACTTCCGATAAAATCCACCCATGCCTAGAAATCTCAAAACTTCCCCTTTTGTTGAAGGCATTGGGAATTTCACAATGTCTTTTACTTTTACATTTCGGAGGGCCACTTGACCGTGTCCAACAATGTGGCCTACATTGACCGTGTCCAACAATGTGGCCTACGTTGACCGTGTCCAACAATGTGGCCTACATTGACCGTGTCCAACAATGTGGCCTACGTTGACCGTGTCCAACAATGTGGCCTACATAATTCACTTTCGGATTAAAGCCGAATTGGTTTCTTGCAGTCGATCAAACATTTCCTGTAAATGTTGCAAATGTTTCTCCCAAATTTGACTGAAAATTACTTAGTCATCAATATATATATTTTTTATAAATTCAGTGTACCCAATTATTGTTTTTCCAATTAAGGGGCAATTTAGAGTGGCCAAACCACCTTCCCTGCACATTTTTGGGTTGTGGGGGCAAAACCCATGCAAACACAGGGAGAATGTGTAAGCTCCACTCGGACAGTGACCCAGAGCCGGGATCGAACCTGGGACCTTGGCGCCGTGAGGCAGCTGTACTAACCACTGCACCACCATGCTGCCCATTAGTCATCAATATAAACAGCAGCATTAATCAGACCTTGAATTATTCTGTGTTAGTTTTTGAAACTGGGTGATCTGGCATCAAAAAAGCCGATTTCTATTTTGCGCTTTCCGATAAGTGTACTTGCCAATACCTCTGTAGCAAGTCAATTCTTGTGATAAACTCTGACTCTCCCACTTTCTCAATACAATCCTTGGATTGTATTCACTTCTGGAAATCTAGTGGTCACATTCATGATTACTTTTCCTGAAATACTTTTCACTGTACTTCGGTACATGTGACAATCAATATCAATCAATCAGTCATGATTGTCAGCAAATGCTGATTTCCATATTATATCATGGAATATAATATGAATCTATGTTTGTTACTCTGTTCACTTTGTGGTAATCAACAGAGTCTTTGCGATCCATTTGATTTCACAATGGGTGAACTCCAGTTACTGCTAATTGGGCTCTGGGTTGCAATTCTGAAAAATGAATCTGATTTTGTTTTACATTTGAGCTAATTTTACTGAATTTAATCTATCAGGCTGTTGCATTATTGAAACCAAAGTTCTCACATCAACATCAGGTACAGCTAAATGCTTTTTAAAATCTATCTTATTTCCACAAATTGCTTTGTGTGACTGCAGTGGCACTTTCAAATCATTTTGACACTTTTCTGGAAGTTAACTCAGTATCATAGTTAGATTCCAAGTATTAATATGTTAGATTCCAAATATTTCCCCATTTTCCAGTTTAATTAGAGGAAAGTCAATTTCAGAATACTTAATTTCTACCCCCTTTTCCTTCTCCATGACCACCTGTATTTCCTTCTGATTATCCTTCCTGCCAAAGTATTTTTAAGCATGGCACACTCTCGAATTCATTTTTCTATCTGGGTTAATTACTAAACATGTTGAGAAATTGAACTAAAGAAAAGAGCATTAGACTGGGATGACCAGTTAGAATAGTGCATTCTGGACATTAATTCGGGTTGCAGGGAGTGAACAAAGAGATGGGCAAAGCATGGCGAGAGCGGGAGGGGTGGCTATCGGGACTGGTTCTTTGCACAAAGGATGCTGGGAGGCAGAGGCCCAGAGGAAGGAAAGGAATGTGTAATGAGCCTATCAGAATCAGTGGCAGTTAGATTATATGACCAGGTCAAGGAAAGGGCCTATCGGAACCTTGTATTCGTGTATGTGGAACTTGATACTGCACGAATGTAAACTAAAGACCACATGTGTTGCCTCCCTTTGTCTCACTCACTCTGGGAGTTTCAAGAGACATGGGTCTCCTGCCTTCATCAGAGGGACTGTAAACTTGCAAGCTATTTGAAATAAACTAAAGGAATTTCTAAATCCGAACTCAGCCTTTTAATTGAGACCAGACTGGACAGAAAGAACTCAATTTCTTCATTTGGTGGCAGCGGAGGGATTTCTACAGGCGACTACCGGTCACCTGCAAAATTAGAATTAAACTGATCTCGGACAAAGAGAGAGGAAATGGGCCCACGACGTGTGTAGCTGGAAAATGACCATGTCGGTTTTCCTCTGTCTCATAGTCTGATGAAGTTTAATCACTCGCACATGGTCAGGTAAGTGCGTCTCGACAAAATCAAAGGTCAGTCTGGCGGATTAGAAAACTAATTTCAATCGATATAAGTACGATTGAGGGCTATTTAACTGAGGGAATTCGAGGGGACAATTCAGCTAGGGCTTGAGGGAATGTGCCTCGGAATTCATTTTGCATGTTGAAATTAAAATTGGTTGTATTGAATTACACTTTAATTCGGTTAAGTTCTTTAACGGGTTGAGGAAATGTTACAGACAATTCAGCTTAGACCACTGAGGGAATGTTCTGGAGACAATTCAATGCCGTACAATTAGAATTGATTAAAGTTGGATTTTGTTAGGAGGAGGTATGTCTCATGAGTGAAAAAGTTGGGAGATGAATGGCCACTAGGGGGAACCAGAGATTTGGAAAATTCAGAACCGTATTGGAAAAGAGGAGATTTCAGGAATGTTAAATTTTCTTTACAGTTTTGAAGAAGGAAAAACACGTGCAAATTCAAAGTTTTATTGTCTAGTTGGTTGAAATGAATGAAAGTATAATGCTTTGAATTCCTATCGGTTGAGTGGAGATCTCGGTGGATGAATGAGTGTGTGTTTAAAAAGAATTTGTGAACTTCCTCTGGTATTCCTAGTTTTTAAAATGTTGTGTTTTGCAAAACGAAGTTGCACATCAATTAGGAGGTATACAGGTGCAGGTAAAGTGAGATTTAAAACGGGGTAAGTATTTGAAAGTGCTTTAGAAAATCAGTAATAATGATTAACATTGTGGAAGTTATTTAGAACACAATTCTCAGGAAGTAAACAAAAAGCAAAATCAAAATGTATAAATTGGGATTTGTAAATGATTAGTTGAACTCGGCAGAGAAAAAGAGAGAACAAAGGAATCAAAAATTGAAATGCGAACACTAGGCATTCGGTGAATTGAGGCCATGTGCTTCTTTATTCGAGGCAGCCATGATGTAACAACATTTAAAAATTTTGTTCGGTGAGTTCCAAATTGTAGAGATTTCAGTATTTTCTCTGTAAACTCACTACATATTAAATTTAAGACTTGGGGATTTTCATATAGCAAAGACTATGGATTTTTAAAAACTTTATTTTAAGATTACACAGGGGGAAAGAAAGATCCCAGTAGAAAGGAAGTGATATGGCACAGCTCCACTGGGTCCTAGTGCCCGCTGAGTTACAAGAAAGTCACTAGCAGAAGAAATGAAGTTTAGAATTTAACTACATTGCAGGCAGAGCTTTAGGGAATAAAGATATGGGACCGGAGCTTAGATTAGAAGTATTACTTGCAGTATCAGGAAATGAGAATCTGATGGCAGGGAACGATTAATAAAAATAGATGCAGAAAACAAAAATTAAGATATTAAAACCAATCGATAACGTAAAGGAAATAAGGAAAGCAAACCTAGCAATAAAAAGAATGACACAGGGTTAATCAGCACACAATTCCAACACACAATCCAGGGAGACGATACAGGCCGTAAAAGAAATAGCCCTTGAACCGAGGTGCCAAATGCGAGCTGGAGATAATGATCAAAGAGTTAGAATAGCACGGAATCATTCAAGAAGTCACATCATCGATGAATAGCCCACTTCAGGTAGTTAGCAAGCCTGCTGGTACATTTAGAATGGTAACGAATTACAAAGCATTAAATAAGGTTACAAAAAGGAAAAAGAGAAGGATAAACAGTATTTAATAAATCCACAAACTACATTGGAGAAGGTGGCAGGCAAAACCTATTTAACTAGTACAGGTTTAGCCAACGGATTCGGGAGTGTTCCGTTAGACCCAAAAAGCAGGGAAAAGACAGCATTTACCTTTGGCACCAAACATTACGTATACTGTAAATTGCCACAAGGATATGTTAATTCCCCAGACCACTTTCAGGCAATAGTAAGGGAGTTGATTAAAGATGATTTGGCTTTAGTATATATTGATGACGTGTTAATTGGAGATGATGATCAGGGGGACACGTGTTGAAGGAGTGACCAAAATTATTAAAACACTTAATGAAGCAGGGTTTAAGATAGGGCTAAAGAAATGCCAGATTGGCAAGAGCGAGGTCGATTATCTAGGGTAGTCAGTGTCAAGGGCAGGTGGGGAAGCCAGTGTTGGGATGAGAGAGAAAGCTGCTAGAATCGCAGCGCCCGTTTCACGAAACGGGGGTAAGCAAATCATGGGAATTTTGGGGTATTTGAGACCAGTATTGGAAAACTTTGATCTTTATGCTAGACCCTAAATGGAACTTTAAAAGGGGATTTTAGGTGGACCAGTGAAGAACAAAGAAAATTACAGCACAGGAACAAGCCCTTCAGCCCTCCCAGCCTGCGCCGATCCAGGGGTGAAATTCTCCCCAAACGGCGCGATGTCCGCCGACTGGCGCCCAAAACGGCGCCAATCAGACGGGCATCGCGCCGCCCCAAAGGTGCGGAATGCTCCGCCACTTTGGGGGCCGAGCCCCAACATTGAGGGGCTAGGCCGGCGCCGGAGGGATTTCCGCCCCGCCAGCTGGCGGAAACGGCGTTTGTTGCCCGGCCAGCTGGCGCGGAAATGACATCCCCGGGCGGCGCATGCGCGGGAGCATCAGCGGCTGCTGACAGTTTCCCGCGCATGCGCAGTGGGGAGAGTCTCTTCTGCCTCCGCCATGGTGGAGGCCGTTGCGGAGGCGGAAGGGAAAGAGTGCCCCCACGGCACAGGCCCGCCCACGGATCGGTGGGCCCCGATCGCGGGCCAGGCCACCGTGGGGGCACCCCCGGGGTCAGATCGCCCCGCGCCCCCCCCCAGGACCCCGGAGCCCGCCCACGCCGCCTTGTCCCACCGGTAAATAGTTACTCTAATTTACGCCGGCGGGACAGGCAATTTATTGGCGGGACTTCGGCCCATGCGGGCCGGAGAATCGAGCAGGGGGGGGCCCGCCAACCGGCGCGGCCCGATTCCCGCCCCCGCCCAATCTCCGGTACCGGAGACTTCGGCAACCGGCGGGGGTGGGATTCACGGCGGCCAACGGCCATTCTCCAACCCGGCGGGGGGGGGGGGGGGTCGGAGAATGACGCCCCAGATCCTTTATCTAAACCTGCCACCTATTTTCCAAGGATATACTTCCCTCTGTTCCCCGCTGTTCATATATCTGTCTAGATGCATCTTAAATGATGCTACCGTGCCCACCTCTATCACCTCTGCTGGCAAAGTGTTCCAGGCACCCACCACCCTCTGCGTAAAAACTTTCCACGCACATCTCCCTTAAATTTCCCCCTCTCACCTTGAAATCGTGACCCCTTGTAATTGACACCCCCACTCTTGGAAAAAGGTTGTTGCTATCCACCCTGTCCATATCTCTTGAGATTTATCCTACTTTCCCTATATTGCTCCAAAGCTTCATCAGTTTTAAGTCGCTGAGATTAACTTGATAAATCAGTTAGCAGAATAGAGTTGGTAAATGCTTGGGTGGATTGGATTGGATTGGATTTGTTTATTGTCACGTATGCTTCCTTTTTCATCTTGGCTAGTCTCACAATTCCACCCGTCATCCATGGTTCACTAATCTTGCCATTTCGATCCCTGATTTTCTCAGGGACACATCTGTCCTGCACTCTAATCAACCTTTCCTTAAATGACTCCCACATTTCAAATGTGGATTTACCCTTAAACAGCTGCTCCCAATCCACCTTCCCTAGCTCCTGCCGAAGAGGAGGTTGGACCAGTTAAAAACAGCTGTAGCAACATCCGGGCCATTGGAGGAGAGACATGGGGCGAAATTCTCCCCAAACGGCGCGATGTCCGCCGACTGGCGGCCAAAACGGCGCCAATCAGACGGGCATCGCGCCGCCCCAAAGGTGCGGAATGCTCCGCATCTTTGGGGGCCGAGCCCCAACATTGAGGGGCTAGGCCAATGCCGGAGGGATTTCCGCCCCGCCAGCTGGCGGAAACGGCCTTTGTTGCCCCGCCATGGGGTATGTCAGGAATAAGTGAATGACTAGGGTAAGAGTAGGACCAGTCAAGGACAGGGATGGGAAGTTGTGTGTGGAGTCTGAAGTGATAGGCGAGATACTAAATGAATATTTTTCGTCAGTATTCACTCAGGAAAAAGATATTGTTGTGGAGGAGAATGCTGAGACCCAGACTATTGGAATAGATGGCATTGAGGTACGTAGGGAAGAGGTGTTGGCAATTCTGGACAGGCTGAAAATAGATAAGTCCCCGGGGTCTGATGGGATTTATCCTAGGATTCTCTGGGAGGCCAGGGAAGAGATTGCTGGACCTTTGGCTTTGATTTTTATGTCATCATTGGCTACAGGAATAGTGCCAGAGGACTGGAGGATAGCAAATGTGGTCCCTTTGTTCAAAAAGGGGAGCAGAGACAACCCCGGCAGCTATAGACTGGTGAGCCTCACGTTTGTAGTGGGTAAAGTCTTGGAGGGGATTATAAGAGACAAGATTTATAATCATCTAGATAGGAATAATATGATCAGGGATAGTCAGCATGGCTTTGTGAAGGGTAGGTCATGCCTCACAAACCTTATCGAGTTCTTTTAGAAGGTGACTGAACAGGTAAATGAGGGTAGAGCAGTTGATGTGGTGTGTATGGATTTCAGTAAAGCGTTTGATAAGGTTCCCCATGGTAGGCTATTGCAGAAAATACGGAGGCTGGGGATTGAGGGTGATTTAGAGATGTGGATCAGAAATTGGCTAGCTGAAAGAAGACAGAGGGTGGTGGTTGATGGGAAATGTTCAGAATGGAGTTCAGTTACAAGTGGCGTACCACAAGGATCTGTTCTGGGGCCGTTGCTGTTTGTCATTTTTATCAATGACCTAGAGGAAGGCGCAGATGGGTGGGTGAGTACATTTGCAGACGACACTAAAGTCGGTGGTGTTGTCGACAGTGTAGAAGGATGTAGCAGGTTACAGAGGGACATAGATAAGCTGCAGAGCTGGGCTGAGAGGTGGCAAATGGAGTTTAATGTAGAGAAGTGTGAGGTGATTCACTTTGGAAGGAATAACAGGAATGCGGAATATTTGGCTAATGGTAAAGTTCTTGGAAGTGTGGATGAGCAGAGGGATCTAGGTGTCCATGTACATAGATCCCTGAAAGTTGCCACCCAGGTTGATAGGGTTGTGAAGAAGGCCTATGGAGTGTTGGCCTTTATTGGTAGAGGGATTGAGTTCCGGAGTCAGGAGGTCATGTTGCAGCTGTACAAAACTCTGGTACGGCCGCACTTGGAGTATTGCGTACAGTTCTGGTCACCGCATTATAGGAAGGACGTGGAGGCGTTGGAGCGGGTGCAGAGGAGATTTACCAGGATGTTGCCTGGTATGGAGGGAAAATCTTATGAGGAAAGGCTGATGGACTTGAGGTTGTTTTCGTTGGTGAGAAGAATGTTAAGAGGAGACTTAATAGAGGCATACAAAATGATCAGGGGGTTGGATAGGGTGGACAGTGAGAGCCTTCTCCCGCGGATGGAAATCGCTGGCGCGAGGGGACATAGCTTTAAACTGAGGGGTAATAGATATAGGACAGAGGTCAGAGGTAGGTTCTTTACGCAAAGAGTGGTGAGGCCGTGGAATGCCCTACCTGCAACAGTAGTGAACTCGCCAACATTGAGGGCATTTAAAAGTTTATTGGATAAGCATATGGATGATAATGGCATTGTGTAGGTTAGATGGCTTTTGTTTTGGTGCAACATCGTGGGCCGAAGGGCCTGTACTGCGCTGTATCGTTCTATGTTCTATGTTCTATGACGCCCATGAAGAGGACGATTTGAGAATTAAATTTGATTTGTACGCAAATGGCTTTGGTACTCAGACACCTATCAAACATTGACAGGTCAAGGGCTGAACAAAAGTTTTCGGACATTGCGAAAGGTTTGGCACCAATAACAAAAAGGATAGCAGAGATTGAAAATTTATCAGCCGGAAAGAAAATTTATGTCACAAATGAATTTTTAGAATTGACAGAGTCGACCAAGAGACAGGGTTGCCAGCAAGGCTCGAATACAGCTTGAGGGGAAAGATGGGAAACCATTCTTTTAAACCCTGCCTTAATGTTTATTCATAACATTAAAGAGGGACAGAAACTTGATAAATCAGTTAGCAGAATAGAGTTGGTAAATGCTTGGGTGGATTGGATTGGATTGGATTTGTTTATTGTCACGTGTACCGAGGTACAGTGAAAAGTATTTTTCTGCGAGCAGCTCAACAGATCATTAAGTACATGAGAAGTTTTTTTTTTGGATGTTAGAACGAGTATAAGTTAAGTAAAAAGTGGATCTGTTTGGGAGAGCTCGCAGAGTCGCCTCGCTCTGGCGCCATCTTGGAAGGTGTTATATACGGATGGCAGTAAAGTTAAGGAGGACGAGGGGCAAGTCAGGGGGGCATCCATTTTTAAAAAAAGTTCAGGAAAGAAAATGTGGAGAAACAGGGAGTAAAGAAACAGGGAGTAGCATAGAAAAAAACTGAGACACTGATGGAAGAATGGTTACTAGAGTATGCAGGCCCTCTTTTTCCTAGAAGCAGCAAAAGTAATTTGTACTTTTTAATCAAAGCTGATAGCAGCACGGGGGACATTGAATTAGAGAATTAGTGGCACCTGGAGCAAAGGAATTGTATCAGAACTAAAACATCCGACCCAATTAAATGAGAAAAGAGGGAATATTATAACCCATAAGCAACCTATCGGCAGCAAATGAAGAAACGTAATCAGTAAGGAATTGAGAATATGGGATGATAGGTCACGGGCTGTTATTAATGGACCCCAGTTTAAAATGATTAATTGTCAACATAATGAAACATCGTGTCAAGGATGTGGCACGTTCTGTAGCCCAGTAGTTTGGACAAGGAGTAATCATATGAAACCTAGGAGAATGGCAGATATAGCATTCAGGTGAGTTGATATTGCATTTAGAACGACAGAAATGGGGAAATGCTTTGGCTCTCAGGGAAATTTGGGGAATTCAGTTGTCATGATTGTTTTGTGAAACATCAAGCAACGCTGATGATCGACGTTTGTGACCACATGATAGCTTTTGACCATGAGATAGTGTGATGATGATAAATTGTAATTACTGCAGAAAAAAACAAGCTGATGACGGAGTGATTGGGAAAGGATGTACAGGATTGTGAAGAAGTGATAAACTTGTGGTACCAATTAGTGAGGGAGTATGTAGTTTAAGAGATGTTGGGATGACCCGGGGACGTAAAATTAGCCTAACGGTGTTTAGAGACTGTGGGCGTCATTCTCCGAACCCCCGCCGGGTCGGAGAATGGCCGTAGGCCGCCGTGAATCCCGCCCCCGCCCCCGCCGAAGTCTCCGGTACCGGAGATTGGGCAGGGGCGGGAATCGGGCCGCGCCGGTTGGCGAGAGCCCCGCTGGATTCTCCGGCCCGTATGGGCCGAAGTCCCGCCCAGAAATTGCCTGTCCCGCCAGCGTAAATCAAACCTGGTATTTACCGGCGGGACCAGGCGGCGTGGGCGGGCTCCGGGGTCCTGGGGGGGGGGGGGGCGCGGGGCGATCTGACCCCAGGGGTGCCCCCACGGTGGCCTGGCCCGCGATCGGGGCCCACTGATCCGCGGGCGGGCCTGTGCCGTGGGGGCACTCTTTCCCTTCCGCCTCCGCTACGGCCTCCACCATGGCGGAGGTGGAAGAGACTCTCCACACTGCGCATGCGCGGGAAACTGACAGCGGCCGCTGACACTCCCGCGCATGCGCCGCATTTCCGCGCCAGCTGGCGGGGCAACAAACGCCATTTCCGCCAGCTGGCGGGGCGGAAATCCCTCCGGCGTCGGCCTAGCCCCTCAATGTTGGGGCTAGGCCGCCAAAGCTGCGGAGCATTCCGCACCTTTGGGCCGGTGCGATGCCCGTCTGATTGGCGCCGTGTTTGGCGCCAGTCGGCAGACATCGCGCCGTTGGGGGAGAATTTCGCCCTGTATCTCTGCAATGATGCATAGATCATGGGCGGCATTCTCCGACCCCCCAGTCGTGAATCCCGCCCCCGCCGGTTGCCGAAGTCTCCGAAGGGAGAAAAGTCGGCGGGGCGTTAATGGCGCCGCTGACGTCGGAGAATGGCACGGGTGGGCGGAAGGCAGCCGATTATGGGCCAGCCGATATTCTCCCGTCCGGATGGACTGAAGTCCCGTCGACGTGATGACCGGTCACGTCGACGTAAACCAAACCTCCTTTTAATCGGCGTCAACCTGTGCTCCAGGTTTACGCCGACCAGCGTGGAGGTGGGTGACGGCCTGGGGGGTGGTTAGAGTGGGCTGGGCTCCGGGGGAGTGCCGGGAGGGGGGGTCTGTGCCGGGGAGGAGCATGGGGGGGGGTCCGTGCCGGGGAGGGTGATGGGGGGGGGTCCGTGCCGGGGAGGAGGATGGGGGGGTCCGTGCCGGGGAGGGCCGGGGAGGGGGATGGGGGGGGGTCCGTGCCGGGGAGGAGGATGGGGGGGGGTCCGTGCCGGTGAGGAGGATGGGGGGGGTCCGTGCCGGAGAGGGGGATGCGGGGGGTCCATGCCGGGCAGGGGGATGGGGGGTTCCGTGCTGGGGAGGAGGATGGGGGGGGTCCGTGCTGGGGAGGGGGATGGGGGGGTGGGTCCGTGCCGGGGAGGAGGATGGGGGGGTGCGTGCCGGGGAGGGGGATGGGGTGGTCCGTGTCGGGGAGGGGGATGGGGGGGGTCCATGCCGGGGAGGAGGATTGGGGGTCCGTGCCGGGGAGGGGGATGGGGGGGGTCCGTGCTGGGGAGGAGGATGGGGGGGTCCGTGCCGGGGAGGGCCGGGGAGGGGGATGGGGGGGGGGGTCCCTGCCGGGGAGGAGGATGGGGGGGTCCATGCCGTGGAGGTCCGGGAAGGAGGATGGGGGGTCCGTGCCGGGGAGGAGGATGGAGGGGTCCGTGCCGGGGAGGGGGATGGGGGGGTTCCGTGCTGGGGAGGAGGATGGGGGGGTCCGTGCCGGGGAGGGCCGGGGAGGAGGGTGGGGGGGTTCGAGCCGGGGAGGGCCGGAGAGGAGGATGGGGGGGGTCCGTGCCGGGGAGGAGAATGGGGTCTGTGCCAGGGAGGAGGATGGGGGGGTCCGTGCAGGGGAGGAGGATGGGGTCCGTGCCGGGGAGGGGGGGTGCGAGGGCAAGTGAGTTGGTCCACCTGGCCAGGTGCCAGCCTCCAACAGTTGGACCCATGCGGTGCATGCCACCTGGCTGGGGGGAGGAGGGGGTATGGGCAATGATGACATGTCATCGTGCCCCCCGCCCCACCCCCCCAACAGGCCGTCATGTTTTCCGATCATCCAGCGATGTTGGCCGCCGTGGCGGCAGCCGCTAATGTCTATGGTGCCCTGGATGAGGAGGAGGAAGTTCGTGCCAGAGAGGCGGTGTAGGCTGCCGCAGAGGGGCAGGCTGGAGGGACACCTGACCGACAGGATGAGGAGGGGGAGCAGGACGTCGCGGCCCCACGCCCCCGAGGGCGCCCCGTGTGTACCGGCCCCGGCAGTCATACCAGGACCTCACGGACCAGGAATGCAGGAGGAGACTCCGGATGAGGCGGGAAACCGTGGCACACATCTGCCACCTGCTGGCACACCTGTCACCGCGTGGCACTGGCGAGGGACACCCTCTCCCCGTGTCTGTCAAGGTTACGGTGGCCCTGAACGTTTATGCAACGGGGTCATTCCAGGCACCGAGTGGGGACCTGTCCGGCATATCGCAGACATCGGTGCACCGGTGCATCCGGGCCGTGACAGATGCCCTATATGCGATGGCGCACCGCTACATCCGCTTCCCTGTGGACCGGGCCAGCCAAGATGCCCGGGCCGTGGGCTTCTCTGCCGTGGCCGGGTTCCCCATGGTCCAGGGCGCGATTGATGGGATGCACGTCGCCGTGCGGCCACCTCCAGATAACAGGGCCGTGTTCACCAATAGGAAGGGGACCTATTCGATGAACATACAGGTGGTCTGCGACCACCGCATGATGATCCTGCACGTCTGCGCCCGTTACCCAGGCAGTGTACACGACTCATACGTGTTGTCGCGGTCATCCATCACTGGCATGTACGAGGGACGCCATCCCCGGCTGAGTGGCTGGTTGCTGGGCGACAGGGGCTACCCATTGCGATCGTGGCTGATGACGCCTATACGGAGGCCACGCAATGAGGTGGAGAAACGCTACAATGATGCCCATGTAGCGACAAGGTGAGTGATAGAGAGGTGCTTTGGCGTGCTGAAGATGCGTTTCAGGTGCCTGGACCTCTCTGGGGGCGCCCTCCAGTATCGGTCAGATAGGGTCGGCCGCATCATTGTGGTGTGCTGCGTCCTGCACAACATAGCCCAGCAGAGGGGCGATGTGCCGCAGGCAGAGGAGGGCGGAGTGGAGGAGCAGCAGGAAGAGGCGCAGTCCTCCCCAGATGAGGGAGATGGGGGCAATGGTCAGGGCAGACGGGCTAGACACAGGCGGGTGGCTGTCCACTGTTACCGGCTGGCCCAGCGGGCACGGGACAGGCTGATAGCCGCCCGCTTCACTGACTAGATGGGCTTGGGAATCGGGTAGTACGGCCACAGACCGCACACCATGGCAACAGCCGACCACCCACAATCCCCACCCATCCACCCACCCAGCACCCTCATCCCCCTCCCCAACCCCACCCACCCCACCCGCATGCACACCACCCCCCCCCCCATTGCCGATCCACCTGCGGCACAACGGCCGGGCTCACACAGTTGCGGGTGGACGCGTGTCTATTGCAGGCCATGGAGGATGATGACAACCCGCCCTGCGGTGAGCTCCTGGCTCCACATCGTTGGACTATGTCTGACCCATGGCCACAGTACCACCATCCACCCGGACCATCCCTGCATGCGGCTGTGACACTGCAGCGCACGGTCCCGTCCTCTGTCCGGGGGGATGTTGATGGCGGCCCAGAGGGAAGGGGCAGACTCACCTGGGGCCACCCCTCACACACACACACTTGCGCTCAACGTACATGACACCCCCGCACGCTTTGGACAGAGCACAAAGGCAGCTTCTGTAGGTTTAACATTGACTTTAATAACCAAAGGAGTTCATGCACGTGCCCTAGCGCCTAAAACTCATCTGTACCCTGCACCCGTGCCAACTTACTCAGTGTCTAATTGTTTGGCCTTAAGGGCCCTTTGACTACGTCTAGGTGGTTCCCCAGACGGTATAGCAGAACTGGAGGTGGACTCCTGTGATTCCTGCCCTCTGACACGGAATCCCTTTGGCGGCCGTTTCCTGGGGCATCCTGGCCTAGATGGGCCAGGCTGCGGCCCGGGCGACTGGGATGGCGAGCTGCCAGCCTGCCCTGCCCGTTGCCCACCTGATGCACCTGCGACGGAAGGGGGGGAGTCCTAGGTGTCGCGGTGTTCCGGGACCTCCCCTACAGGGGGACCCGGGACGGACCACACCTCCTCCTCCCTCGGGGTGCCCGATGGCCCCCAGGCCTCTACATGGGTGGGGGATGCGAACGGACTGGCCATCCGACGCCCCCCCGACATCTGGCTCTGCCAGTCCTGGAGGCCTGTGCTGGTATCGACAGGGGTCTGCAGGTTTGCAACCATGGAGCCCAGGGGATTGGCAAACCCTGTCTGTGACTGAGCGACGCCGGCTCGCACATGGCCAATGGCGCCGATGCCCTCAGCGATGGCCTGCAGAGACTGGGCTATGGCCTGCTGAGACTGGGCTATGGCCTGCTGAGACTGGGCCATGGCCTGCAGAGACTGGGCTATGGCCTGCTGAGACTGGGCCATGGCCTGCAGAGACTGGGCTATGGCCTGCTGAGACTGGGCCATGGCCTGCAGAGACTGGGCCATGGCGTTGAGCGCCTCTGCCATCTGGCGCTGGCACTGGCTCATGGCCTCCTGTGAGAGGGCAGCCATGTCCTGGGCCACAGACGCCGCCTGCACGGAAAGCCCCAGGCCTCGCAAACCGTTCCCCATGTCTGACACCGTCGCACCCATTGCCTCCACCGCGGACGCCACCCGTGCGATGTCGGCCTGGGTGGCACGCATGACCGGCACCACTCCCAGCTCATGGACGCGGGTGGACTCCTCCACCTGCGACTGCAGCCGCCGCAAGCCGGCCGTCACCCTCTTCACTCGTCTCCGGTTCGGTGGTTGCATCGGACCTATGGGTGGGTGTGGTAACTCCAGGAACCCGGATCCATCTGGGCGGCAGATGTTCGCTTGGGCTGGGCTGCCCTCCAACCGCCCAGCCCCTCTGCTGCTCCTACCTCCACCTGCTGTACCGGGACGGCTGTGTTGTGCGCACCAGTGAGTGTACCAGACGCCTCATCACTGAAGTGCCCAACCGAGGTGGGTGTTTCTGCGATGGTGGAGGGTGTTGGTGACAGCAGTGGCGTTGTGTCGTGCTCTTTGTCCCACTCTGAGTCCATGGCACTTTGGGGTGTGGGTTCGTCTCCACCCATCCACTCTGTGTCACCGTCCGGTATTTCGTCTTCCTGGGTAGTGCTGTCCCGGGTAGGGGTGTCCTGGGTAAGGGTGTCCTGGGTAGGGGTGTCCTGGGTAGTGGTGTCCTGGCTCGGCTGTGACGGGAGCCTGTGGCTGCCCCTCTCGTCGCTGGGTGGCACACGCCTGCGTCGTCGCACCCGCACGTGACGGGGGCATCGTCTCCCTGTTGCCCCAGGTCTCTCCGTCTCCCGTGGTCTCCGAGGGACATCCTGCGGGCGTCGCATGCCGGAGGGTCCGGGTCTCTCCGTCTCCCGTGGCCTCCGAGGGGCATACTGCGGGCGGTCTGCATCTGCGGGGATGGGTGCCACGACGTTTGCTCCTGCGATACACAATGAAGCATGCATGGTTAGACACGCAGGCAGTGATCAGGTGATATGGGGAAGGGGGATATAGGGGAGGGGGGATATGGGGACGGGCTGTCGGTGGCTCACTTGCTAGTACGCCCCTGACCTCTGCATCAGCAACCTCCCGGTCCTCAGGTCCGCCAGCCAGTTCCAGGGCCCTTTCCTCGTGTTCGGTCAGTGGTCTCTCATCGGCGGGGCCTCCCCCAGTCCTCACATGCTCCCTGGTGTTGTGTGCGCGGTTCTCCTGTGGCCGGGGAGGGGGGGGGGGGCGGGGGGTGGTGGCAGGGGTAAAAGGCAACAGTGTTAGACAGGTATATGAATGCACGCCATCGGTTGCGCGTGTATTGCAGAGGTTAAGGTTACGGCTGGATTCACTTGGGGATATGGGGGATATGGGGGAGGGGGGATATGGGGGATATGGGGGAGGGGGGAAATGGGGGAGGGGGGATATGGGAGGGAAGGATATGGGGGATATGGGGAGGGGGGTTATGGGGAGGGGGGTTATGGGGGATATGGGGGAGGGGGATATGGGGGATATGGGGGAGGGGGGATATGGGGGATATGGGGGAGGGGGGATATGGGGGAGGGGGGATATGAGGGATATGGGGAGGGAGAATATGGGGAGGGGGGATATGTGGGATACGGGGAGGCGGGATATGGGGGAGGGGGGATATGGGGGAGGGGGGATACGGGGAGGGGGGGATATGGGGGATATGGGGGAGGGGGATCTGGGGGTTATGGGGGAGGGGGGATATGGGGGATATGGGGGAGGGGGGATATGGGGGATATGGGGGAGGGGGGATATGGGGATATGGGGGAGGGGGGATAGGGGGAGGGGGGATATGGGGGATATGGGGAGGGGGGATATGGGGGATGGGTATATGGGGGAGGGGCATATGGGGGATATGGGGGAGGGGGGATATGGGGGATATGGGGGAGGGGGGATATGGGGGAGGGGGTATATGGGGAGGGGGGATATGGGGGATATGGATATCAGGCAGGGGGGAGGAGGCTCACCCTGCCTGCTCTGACGAGGTCGTTCACCTTCTTGTGGCACTGGGTGCCTGTCCGTGGTGTCAGGGCCGCAGCGGTGACGGCCTCTGCCACCTCCCTCCACAGACGCCGGCTGTGGCGTGGGGCAACTCTGCGGCCGTGCCCGGGATACAGGGCCTCCCTCCTCTGCTCCACTGCGTCCAGGAGCGCCTCCACATCCCGTGACTGGAACCTCGGGGCTGAGCGGCGGGCGGCCATCCAGTCGGGTGTTCCGGTTGGGTGTTTCAGTCGGGTGGGGGGGAGCAGCGTGTCCTTATGAGCCGTCACGCCGTGCGGCGTGTATGACGCTGCGCGGCGTGAACCACGTGAGCAAGCGTGGATCCCGTCACGTCGCTGCTCGCCCATTTTGGTCCGGAGACTTCGCGACGACTTTTGCGGCGTGACGCAAGTCGGATTTGCGCCGTTTTTTGCGCCGATCGGCGGACTTTGAGCCGATAACGGAGGATTTCGACCCATATCCCCAAACCGCTCGGACAAGGGAAAAGGAATGTTTGGTTGTGAGTGGCTGGGGATAACTGCACTTGCTAGTATAATGGAATTAGTGGAGTGGGATGCCAGGGAATTGAAACCTGTTAGCAGCATCGATAGGACAGATGATAAAAGTGAAAATGTCATGATTGGAAATTACTTTCATAAAAATCCAGTCGTAATCAAAATTAAAGGAATTAAAGTACATGCAGTAGCAATATCAGACATGTATCAGACACTAAGATAAATGGTAAAGCAAAAAGTGCAGAGGATACTGGAAGTCTGCAGAGGGATTTGGATAGGCTAGGTGAATGGGCTAGGGTCTGGCAGATGGAATACAATGTTGACAAATGTGAGGTTATCCATTTTGGTAGGAATAACAGCAAAAGGGATTATTATTTAAATGATAAAATATTAAAACATGCAGCTGTGCAGAGAGACCTGGGTGTGCTAGTGCATGAGTCGCAAAAAGTTGGTTTACAGGTGATTAAGAAGGCAAATGGAATTTTGTCCTTCATTGCTAGAGGGATGGAGTTTAAGACTAGGGAGGTTATGCTGCAATTGTATAAGGTGTTAGTGAGGCCACACCTGGAGTATTGTGTTCAGTTTTGGTCTCCTTACTTGAGAAAGGACGTACTGGCACTGGAGAGTGTGCAGAGGAGATTCACTAGGTTAATCCCAGAGCTGAAGGGGTTGGATTACGAGGAGAGGTTGAGTAGACTGGGACTGTACTCGTTGGAATTTAGAAGGATGAGGGGGGATCTTATAGAAACATATAAAATTATGAAGGGAATAGATAGGATAGATGCGGGCAGGTTGTTTCCACTGGCGGGTGAAAACAGAACTAGGGGGCATAGCCTCAAAATAAGGGGAAGTAGATTTAGGACTGAGTTTAGGAGGAACTTCTTCACCCAAAGGGTTGTGAATCGATGGAATTCCTTGCCCAGTGAAGCAGTAGCGGCTCCTTCATTAAATGTTTTTAAGATAAAGATAGATAGTTTTTTGAAGAATAAAGGGATTAAGGGTTATGATGTTCGGGTCGGAAAGCGGAGCTGAGTCCACAAAAGATCAGCCATGATCTCATTGAATGGTGGAGCAGGCTTGAGGGGCCAGATGGCCTACTCCTGCTCCTAGGTCTTATGTTCTTATGTATCAGGGAAAGTTTCGACCCGCTTGGATCACTGAATTAGTAAAAGAGGAGTTTGAGATTCTTCGAGTCTCACTCAGGGGTGCAACGATAGGAGAAGGAGGCTTAACAGGCCTTAATCGTATGATGTATGTCAAGGATGAGAAGGGAATTAAATGGAAATCCGGAAGTCCTGGAGAGGGCACTTTTGGAACATCCAAACAAGAATAGAAAGATACAAATTAAGAAATCGGGCCCTCTCCGCCTTTGACCTGTTCATTTGGTTTTCAGATGGAGCAAAAATAACACAGACGAAGAACGAGAACTACACTCCAGAGAAAAATGTTTTAGACAGTATGGGGGGGAAACCTATATATTTGAGGGAATTAAATGACAAGAGCCCAGAAGGAAAACCTTACGGGTTAGAATCAAATCAAAATATCAAATTATTCCTCAATAGTGAAACCTCCGGTCAGACATCTCGAACTACACGTCAGCTGATAGATGATTTGTGGTCTCCATGGGCTATGTACCACGCGGTGGAGTTATTCAGTGTCTTGGTAGACGGCAGCGACTGACGAGGAACCCCCGCATTTTAAATGACAATAGTTTAGGAATTTTGGCAGCTTGATGCCACGGCGGGAAATTTGTAACCAATGCAGCAAACAATATTGTATTGGAGAATGTAATAGTTATTACTGACAAAATGTCCTGTAAGTTGTTAGGGACTGTTATGTATGGATTCAATTGGGTTGTAACCCCAAAGGTTGACTGTATTGAATGTGCAAGTGGTGTTATTGCAAAGTAGAAAAACAAACAAACAAATAATGGCAAATATACACTCCATGCTGTAAGGAAAATGATAACGGACAAAAGGGATTTGAAGAAAACTGAATTATTGTCTCGTGTAAACCGGGGCTGGCAGAGTACATGGTTCAGTACAATGTTAGACGTTAGTGTGAGGAAGTCAGGAATAAAAACAGGATTGATTGAAGCTTCTGCAATTCATAAAGAGAGATAATCAGTGGATAGTACATGATATCATAAATAATACCAGTGAGGGATGAAAACCTTTTTGGTCGCTGATGGACTGAGTTGTGTGCTGTTTCTAAGGGACACGAGGAAGCTTTTACGGTGCTGCTACCCCAAGGTAATCAGATGGCTTGGAGGTAGTGGAACACACGGATATAGCTATTGGGTTACCTTCCTGAGTAGCGACAGCTATGGTTCACGGTGATTGGACTTGAGGCAAGAACAATACAAAGAGTCTATCGACACTGGTCTGCGGGATGGATGAATTTACAGTTGATTTCCGTGCACAGTTTACAAATCACGACATGTATACACACGCATGATAAGGATCAGGGATAGCTGCCAGTCAGTACAACTAGAAGGGGGATATAAACCCTGCAGTAGGATTCAGCTCAGTCAGCACTCATAGCTCGGTCATGGGGTTTTACCTGATGCATGGATTGATAATACTTGTTATTATAATTGTATATTGCATAATCATTGGATGCCTTAATATGTGGTGTTGTAAGATGACTATGGCTCGGATGATGCCGATAGACTCGGTCCATCACCACTCACCAAGAACATACATAAGAACATTTGAACATACCGTTACTGCCGACCATCAAACCAGAAGGAACCCGGACAGAGAGCCAGTGGCTGTAAAAATGTGATGAGGTGTTTATGTACGGAATGTAATGAATTGCAGGATGGTCTTTCAGACCAGACATTGATGTGGGTTATTAACCCGGGGATGTTTATAATGGACACTGGGAGTTGTATGCCTAACCAAACTCCAAATTTGGACCGAGACAGCAACAGGACTGTTGTTGGTCTGGCGAATTGTTAGCACACTTTTTGACCATTAGGGGGAATACCTACCCACACATTTCTCTAGCGATAGAGACCCTCGTGGCAGAGGTGAAAGAAAATATAACGTGTCTGTTCTCCACCTGCACGGAACAGAGGTGTAGCGTAACCCAGACGTCAGGCCAATGCACCTACCACAACGCAACCGTTGTTCCGTTGTCGGCGGGTAGCGGAAGGGAATGTTGGTTAGGAGGCAGCCTAATAGTTATCATAGAATGATAAAAGGAGAGAATGAGGAATTAAACTAAAGAAAAGAGCATTGGACTGGGATGACCAGTTAGAATAGTGCATTATGGACATTAATTCGGGTTGAACAAAGAGATGGGCAAAGCATGGCGAGAGGGGGAGGGGTGGCTATAGGGACTGGTTCTTTGCACAAAGGATGCCACAAATTATGCTGGGAGGCAGGGGCCCAGAGGAAGGAAAGGAATGTGTATTGAGCCTCAGAATCAGTGGCAGTTAGATTATATGACCAGGTCAAGGAAAGGGCCTATCGGAACCTTGTATTCATGTATGTGGAACTTGATACTGCACGAATGTAAACTAAAGACCACATGTGTTGCCTCCCTTTGTCTCACTCGCTCTGGGAGTTTCAAGAGACAAGGGTCTCCTGCCTTCATCAGAGGGAGTGTAAGCTTGCAAGCTATTTGAAATAAACGAAAGGAATTTCTAAATCCGAACTCAGCCTTTTGATTGAGACCAGACTGGACAGAAAGAACTCAATTTCTTCAATGTCACCCCACTCAGTCTCTTTTCGATCTAGTAAGGTTCATTAAATGTTACTTTTAACACTTCGTCTGGCACTGGCAACAATACTAACATATCTCCCCCGGCCACAAAACTATGAGCCTTTGCTCTTTTGT
Organism: Scyliorhinus torazame; assembly: GCF_047496885.1. NCBI lineage: Eukaryota > Metazoa > Chordata > Chondrichthyes > Carcharhiniformes > Scyliorhinidae > Scyliorhinus > Scyliorhinus torazame. The sequence goes on along the minus strand of NC_092724.1, from coordinate 63,698,562 downwards.
CCGCAATTGCCTTCATCACTTGCTGTGACATTTTAAATGCTCTTAAGCTGACTAATATGCTCTATTCAATTTTTCTCTGAAATTTGTCACATAATCCGAGAGTAGTTTCAGAACTTTGACTCATCAACTAAATCCTGTTGATTTATTAGGAGTGTCCATTATACAGTGTGGTGATGTGCATCACTGTAAATACATGTAAGCTAGCCAGACACTAGAGGGAGCACCAGAAACATTACACACACACACACTCAACCAATAGATAAGTTAGATAGGGGGCGACCAATGGACATTCACGATACACAAGGAGGTGACACGGCCACAGGGGGGCATTACACCAACCCATATATAAAGGACACCACACACATGATCAGCCCTTTGGCCAGTGGAGACAGTCAGTGAGGAGAGGCACAGGGTTGATTCAATATTACACCCACCACGTGGAAGACAGCAGCTGGTTAGTCAGTTTGGGTAGCTATAATAGGATTAGCAGTAGTGTCGAATTCAAGTTATAAAGGTGTAGATTGTGTAAATAAATGTGTTGAAGTTATCTACACGTCTGAACCTTCCTTTGACAAATGCAACACAAGGAAGCCGCTTATGTTACAAAGGAAACATAACAAAACATGGTACCAGTAGTGAACTGTTTAAATCCAGATAGCCATACCCCAGCGTACAGTGACAACCAGCAATACCCAGGCAGGATGTTCGAGCTCCCGGTTCCACAGCAGCTCCAGAGCCATGGCGATCTCCGCAAAAACTGGCAGGTATTCCGGCAAATGTTTGAACTCTTCCTGGTGGCAGCCGAACTTCAAGACCTGGCCGATGATGAAAAAACAGAGCTTCTCCTCACCATCGCTGGTGCAAGAGCAGAAGAAATCTTTTAAAAATTCAAGTTCTCCAAGGGGCAAAACAGGTGCGACCTCCAGGCAGTCCTGTACAAATTCAGCGAATACTGTGAGGAAAACACACTCCAATCGGCAAGAAAAGGTAAGAGAAGCGCCAGTACTCACCTCGAGGCCGAAATCCCGGACCAGAGAACGATTGTGGTCGGCGGCCATCTTGCTAAAGGGGCTGCACTAGCGCAGTTGTGCGAGAAGTGCGCAGAATGGGAAGGTTCGTTTGCGCATGCGCGAGACGCCGTGCATGCGCAATCAAGAAAACGGCCATCAATAAAGGAACAGCGATCTGCGCATGCGCAATCGCTTCCTATGTGCTACGTCACGCGCGTCATGACGTCAGAGGCCCCAGACCGCACCAATTTAAAGGGGAAACGTCCCATATCAAAGAAAAAATATTTTAAAGCTGTAAAACAACCTTCCTTCACCTGGAATGACAGCACAATGCCTCAAATTGAACCAGGAAATGAATTTAACCTCCGAAGAACCCTGCAACAATCAGTTACCTATGCACAAACCGATAATTCCGACCTTGAATACTCCGATACCGATCTTTACATTTTCTCTGGACCTCGCGAGCCCAATGACAGCTCCATGGTCCTAGACGACTACGACTCGGACGAACCTTTCACCTTGAGAGGCTACCCCAGTACCAAATCCGAACCGCAACTGGACGTGTTGCACATTGGCGACCCCCGTATTGAATCCGACGCAGACGCGGATTCATTCTTCGGATTTGAGGATCTTCAACCCAGCAGATATGACGTCCCAACTCAGCAGTGCAGGATGATGCTGCAGCCTGAAATTAAGAGACAAAGAGCGGTACAAGCCCACAGAGAGCGGCCTGCTGCCACACAGAGCGTGGTCCACGCCCCGCTCAGGGTTCCCGACTCTACGAAAGCAGAAACACAAGAATCCAAAGCGCAGTCCTTACACGCACAAGAAGTGACTCCAGTGTCACAAGACTCCACAGCAAGCTTGTGGACAGACTCCACAATTGCAGAAGCGCATGACTCCAATGCGCAGTCCTTGCAGGAACAAGACCATGAGGGTCTAGCAACCTCCTCTGACCAACTAGCGGCAGACGATGTAAGTCTGCCATGCTCACGTAAACAGCAAGAAGACTATAACAGTCTACCACGCTCCACTGCACAGCAGGACGACCATGACGGTCTATCATGCTACAATGAAGAACAAAGCGATGATGACTGTTCAAGCCCAAATGAAGGACAACGGCAAGACAATGACAGTCCACCCACATTGTTTGCACCACCAGATGAAAACTCTGACAATTTACCCAACCCTAGTGAACAGCAAGCAGCTACTGAGGATCTACCCACGGTATATGAGACGAGTGATGACAACATCCCACTTCCCATGCAAGAGGTACAAAGTGACAGACCTCAGCTAGTGTGTACAGAGGCACTCGACGATCACGGTGAGACCACTGGTGACTCCGGTGACACCACACTACTTCCACCCTCAATTGCTCGAACCTCTTCATTAGTCAATGCATTCCTGCATGTTCCGACTCCAGACGTGCAGCTTCAAGAAATCTCAGCTGACTCCAGTGAACCTGCTAAGACTCTGGACGGGGAGCATCAACAAAAAACAGACCAGACTCCAGATGGGGAGCAACCAAACGGCGACTCTGATTCACGTAAGCCAGACTTTACTCCAGACAGGCAGTGTCGCAACCTCAGTGATGGCACGCTCGGGGTGACAGCAGATGCCACAACGACAGGAGATGGATCACGTAACAATCACACTGGGTCAGCAATAACAAGCAGCGGCCACAGTCCAAGAGGAATACACCAATTTACACAACAGCTATGTCCACACATTTGTTCCACACCGACAGTGCGACCAATGACAGCTCATGCTGGACAAACCCAGTATTCAAGCCTGCAGCAGCCAGCAGTCTATGCAGCACATTCTCAAACAGGCCAGCACTGCGGATTGCCCACTAATGGAATCAAGACCGAAGGAGGACTACCGCCAGCGCAATCTGCACTACAGACTGGATGCCTTAGTTACAGCCCAGGATTTGTTGCACCACAGCCTGGCCACACAGCATATTACTATCAGATGCAAGGTTCTAGTTTCACACCATCACCAGACATTGATGCGAGCAGCAATTCTGTCTCCAAATTGACATGCTTCAACGCTTCTCAGCAGAATCACCCTTCCAGCACAGCATGTGGCCAGAACCAGTATGCACAGTCTTATCCAACTTCAGCATATGGCACATCCATGACCTCGAATGATACTGTTGATGGTACCTCTTCAATGTCAACGACCCAACAGCTACAAGATGCCATCCGACAGCACCACCACAAACTTCAAAAAAGAAAAAGACTCCAAATCAGACAGCGAAGTGATTTGACCACTTCTTGGTTCCTGTGGCTCGGAAACGTTGATGGCGTTCATAACCAAGAGAGACATTTGACCATGATGATTGATGGTTTATGGACTCAGATGAATGATTTGGACTTATTGTTTAATCACCGTTCCCATGACTATACCTTACCTTATCTACCTGTTCTTTGTTCAGTTTTTCTTAAAGTGTACAGGAAATATGAACATATAAAAAGGGGAGGATGTAGTGATGTGCATCACTGTAAATACATGTAAGCTAGCCAGACACTAGAGGGAGCACCAGAAACATTACACACACACACACTCAACCAATCGATAAGTTAGATAGGAGGCGACCAATGGACATTCACGATACACAAGGAGGCGACACGGCCACAGGGGGGCATTACACCAACCCATATATAAAGGACACCACACACATGATCAGCCCTTTGGCCAGTGGAGACAGTCAGTGAGGAGAGGCACAGGGTTGATTCAATATTACACCCACCACGTGGAAGACAGCAGCTGGTTAGTCAGTTTGGGTAGCTATAATAGGATTAGCAGTAGTGTCGAATTCAAGTTATAAAAGTGTAGATAGTGTAAATAAATGTGTTGAAGTTATCTACACGTCTCGACCTTCCTTTGACAAATGCAACACAAGGAAGCTGCTTATGTTACAAAGGAAACATAACAAAACATAGAGAACAACAAAAATGGGTTTCCTCAATCCCAATGCTCTTGGAAGTCTTGAATAAAAACTCTCATCAGGATCTTTAAAGTCTATGCCGCCTCTCGAGGCAACTTGTTATTCAGGGTGATAGACTGATGATCTGAACTGCTTTATTCCAAAGCCACTTCGTTCAAAGTACTTGTTCAACAGCTGTGACATGACATTGTAAACCTGATCCCACTTTATTTATTTTAGTAACCCTTAACTTCTAAAGCGTTCGCTCAACTCCTCTATAAATTACATTTTCCATAAACGTTCTTAAAGGCATCACTTCTGGAAATCTAGTGGTCACATTCATGATTACTTTTCCTGAAATACTTTTCACTGTGCTTCGGTTGTGCTTCAGTACATGTGACAATAAATATCAATCAATCAGTCATGATTGTCAGCAAATGCTGATTTCCACTTTCAGTCTGGGGGGGGGGGGGGTGCAGGGCTACACAATCAATAGGGACCCTGTTCAACGGCTCCTCTACTGTTTGGATATCAATAAACGGTGCAGGTTTAATTGCTTGAAGTTTTCTTATCACCTGTGGCATGTTTGACAAAATATGACTCCATATTTATGTAGCCCAGGACGTCAGAAATGTTTTTGTATCTTAGCTTGAGTTTTCCTCGCTCCTAAATGTCTAGTAATTGAAATTTTGTGAGTCACTCTCGATTTGCATTCCAATATCCAGATGATGTTACTGTTAGATTCACTACCACCAACTTTCCGTCTGTTGGAACATGAGGTGGTCTTTTTCTCATTAATACGGTATTTTTAAGGTAATAGCAATTTTCCACTATGACAACAATCACTTCTCCTGCCTTCAAATTACTTAAATTTACCTTATACTTGGTACTTGGAATAAAACTGGCTTCCACATGAAATCCATCACGTTTTCCTCCAATAGCCCTTCTGGAAGTAATTCTGGAAGCAATTAGGAGACTGTAAATATTAAATTAAATGTTTATCAACATCAGAAAATAAAACCTGTAAAGACAAAATTACATTTACAGTTAAAATTAGTCTGACAGAACATTCCCCCAAAATATTCCTACACCATTAGTCTCAAATAAACATCCCTGTTGAGCAACAATCCCTTAGAGATATTGTATCTATTTTATATATCCAGTAATATTACATCAACGCAATTGGAAAGAATGATACAGTGCTTCCCTACCTGTCCCACTTTGCTCTGGAAGTTCAAGAAACCTTAAAAGAAGTCAATGTTCTGGGTTAACCGATGCTGCCTCACTTTGCTTCCTTACAGTTCTCTTTCAACATAGCTCACACTGCAGGAGGTCTTAGCTGGCCACTCCAGGTTTTCAAAATCATTCTTCAGTACTTTCCTCCCACTTTTATCTTGATTCTATTCTTTTTATGTTTCTTTTGAAATTTACATTTCCCAGTATATTCCCAGTGCATTTCCCAGTAAAAACGTTTGTTTTCCGTGTTGCAACCACTTAAACTTTAAATAACCTTACCTTCTTGATCCGTGACCTTTTCCGAGTCGTAACTTTTCACGTCCTTCTGAAATTCAACAACTCAACACACCAAACCATTTGTCTCTCATAATGCAAACCTCTACCAATGGTTTTGTTATTTCCAGATGGTTCAACTTGGCAATACTGACTTCAAGTGCCTGCCTTTTACAGCTAGGCCCCTTTGATGTCCTCAACTCTGCAGACACCTAGTCCCCAGTTAAAGTGGATTGTCTTCATACACAGATCAAAGAAAACACAATAAGCCCCAATATGTCAGAAATAATGGGCGTCATTCTCCGCCGGCGGGAGTCTCCGTTCTGCCGGCGCCCGGGGGTTTCCCGACGGCGTGGGGCTGCCCCACAATGGGAAACCCCATTGACCGGCCGGTGTTACGGAGACTCCCGCCGGCCGGTCGGCGCAGAAATGTGGCGGGGCGGGTAGGAGAATTTCGCCCAATATTTTTCTTCACTCATGGATGATTTAACTCCCCAATGAAGATTAAGATGCTGTGTTTATCAATTGATTGAAGGGAGTTCATTCTCTAACCATTTGCCTCTCTTGTTGAAAAATTATTGGGGACTTCCGGTTGCGGCGATGCGGAGCTAAGCCGCACATTTCGGCGGCTCCCGCTAGAACGGACTTTTGGGCTCTGCAGAGGAGCCCTAACTGAAATTTTTTGACGACTTCCTGTGTGGGAAGGTGAGAGGAAGGTCCCCCTTCCATAGTATATGGAGTGGACCAGAAGTGGAGCGGTAACAAAAGCGGCTTTGGAGCAGCGAAAGAAACGAGGGAGAAAAAACAAGATGGCGGAGGGCAGAGATTGAGCAGCATGGGGGCCGGAGCAGCAGGAGTTTCTCAGGCGCTGCGTGGAGGAGCTTAAGAAAGAGGTGCTGGCGCCACTGCTGACGGCAATCGAGGGGCTGAAGGAGACCCAGAAGGCCCAAGGGGTAGAGATCCGAGAGGTGCGGGAAAAAGCCACCGAGAACGAGGGCGAGATCTTGGGCATGGCGGTGAAGATGGAGGCGCACGAGGTTCTACACAAGAGGTGGGGCGAAAGATTCGAGGACCTGGAGAACAGGTCGAGGAGGAAGAATCTTCAGATTCTGGGTCTCCCTGAAGGGGTGGAGGGGGCCGATGCCGGGGCATATGTGAGCACGATGCTCCATTCGTTGATGGGTGCGGAGGCCTCTCCGAGTCCCCTGGAGCTAGATGGGGCTCATCGGGTCCTGGCGAGGAGACCCAAAGCCAACGAGCCGCCAAGGGCGGTAGTGGTGAGGTTTCATCGTTTCGTGGACAGAGAGTGTGTCCTGAGATGGGCCAAGAAGGAGCGGAGCAGCAGGTGGGAGAATGCGGTGATCCGAATCTATCAGGACTAGAGTACGGAGGTGGCAAAGAAGAGAGCTGGTTTTAATCGGGCCAAGTCAGTGCTGCATAGGAAGGGGGTGAGATTCGGAATGCTGCAGCTAGCGCGATTGTGGGTCACATTTCAGGATCGACACCACTACTTTGAAACGCCTGAAGAGGCTTGGACCTTTATACAAGCTCAAAAGTTGGACTCAAACTGAGGGTCTGTGGTTGTGGGGGGATGTCGGTTGCATACAGGGTTTTAACTATGCGTAAGGAATGTTCCATGGGTGGGGCGATGGATGGGGATGGGGGAAGAGATCTGATGGGGAGACTGTGGGGAATGTGGGCACTGGTGCTGTAGGGAGGGGAGGCCCGGGGATGGGGGAATTGGGATAAGGCCGCAACAGGAGCTGTGCCAGAGGGGGCGGGGCTGGCTCAGGAAAGCGCGGGCTTTTTCCCGCGTTATGGAAGGACGGGGGGGGGGGGGGGATGAAGCCCCCCAATCCGGCTGATAACGTGGAATGTGAGGGGCCTGAATGGGCCGGTTAAGAGGGCCCGAGTGTTCGCGCACTTAAAGGGACTGAAGGCAGATGTGGTCATGCTTCAGGAGACACATTTGAAGGTGGCAGACCAGGTCAGGTTAAGAAAGGGATGGGTAGGTCAGGTATTCCATTCGGTGCTGGATGCGAAGAATAGAGGGGTGGCAATACTGGTGGGGAAGCGGGTGTTGTTTGAGGCCAAGAATATAGTAGTGGACAATGGAGGTCGATACGTAATGGTGAGCGGTAGGCTGCAGGGGGCGTGGGTGGTATTGGTAAATGTATACGCCCCGAACTGGGACGATGCTGGATTTATGAAGCATATGTTGGGGCGCATTCCAGACCTGGAGGTCGGAAGCTTGATAATGGGGGGGGATTTTAACACGGTGTTGGACCCAGCATTAGATCGTTCCAGATCTAGGACAGGGAAGAGGCCGGCTGCGGCCAAGGTGCTTAGGGGGTTTATGGACTAGATGGGGGGGGTGGGGTGGATCCGTGGAGATTTGCCAGGCCCCTGGCCAGGGAATTTTCTTTTTTCTCCCACGTACACAAAACCTACTCCCGGATCGATTTTTTTGTTCTGAGCTGGGTGCTGATCCCGAAAGTGGAGGGAACAGAGTATTCGGCCATAGCCATCTCAGACCACGCCCCACACTGGGTGGAACTGGAGTTGGGAGAGGAGAGGGACCAACGCCCGCTGTGGCGTTTGGATGTGGGATTACTGGCAGATGAGGAGGTGTGCAGGCGGGTGCGGGGGTGCATTGAAAGGTATTTGGAGGCCAACGACAACGGGGAGGTGCAGGTGGGGGTAGTATGGGAGGCGCTGAAGGTGGTGGTCAGGGGAGAGTTAATCTCCATCAGGGCTCACAGGGAGAAGAGAGGGGGCAGGGAAAGGGAGAGGTTAGTTGGAGAGATTTTAAGGGTGGACAGGAGATATGCAGAGGCCCCTGAAGAGGGACTACTTAGGGAGAGGCGAAGTCTCCAGACGGAATTCGACCTGTTGACCACAGGGAAGGCAGAGGCACAGTGGAGGAAAGCACAGGGGGCGACGTATAAGTATGGGGAGAAGGCGAGCCGGATGCTGGCGCATCAGCTCCGTAAGAGGATGGCAGCGAGGGAGGTAGGTGGAATCAAGGATGGCAGGGGAACTACGGTGCGGAGTGCGGTGAAGGTAAATGAGGCATTTAAGGTCTTCTATGAGGATCTGTACAGATCTCAGCCCCCAGCGGGGGAAGAGGGGATGCGATGATTTCTGGACCAACTGAGGTTCCCGAGGGTGGAGGAGCAGGAGGTGGCTGTTTTGGGGGCGCCAATTGGGTTGGAGGAGCTGATTAAAGGACTGGGGAGCATGCAGGCGGGGAAGGCCCCAGGACCAGATGGGTTCCCGGTTGAGTTTTACAGGAAGTACGCGGACCTGCTAGCCCCGTTGCTGGTGAGGACTTTCAATGAGGCAAGGGAGGGTGGGACCCTGCCCCCGACAATGTCCGGGGCGATGATATCTTTGATCCTGAAGCGGGATAAGGACCCACTGGAATGTGGGTCGTATAGGCCGATTTCGCTCCTTAATGTGGATGCTAAGTTGCTGGCAAAAGTGCTGGCTACGAAGATTGAGGACTGTGTCCCGGGGGTGATTCACGAGGACCAGACAGGATTTGTAAAGGGCAGGCAGCTAAACACCAATGTGCGGAGGCTCCTAAACGTGATTATGATGCCATTGGTGGAGGGAGAGGTGGAGATAGTGGCAGCTATGGACACGGAGAAGGCCTTTGACCGAGTAGAGTGGGAGTATCTCTGGGAAGTTTTGCAGAGGTTTGGGTTTGGGGAGGGGTTTATCAGTTGGGTTAAGCTCCTATACAGAGCCCCGGTGGCGAGTGTGGTTACGAATCGGCGGAGGTCCGAGTATTTTCGGCTGTATCGAAGGACGAGGCAGGGGTGCCCCCTGTCCCCCCTGTTGTTTGCATTAGCAATTGAACCTTTGGCCATGGCACTAAGGGAGTCCAGGAAGTGGAGCGGGGTGGTCTGAGGGGGAGAGGAGCATTGAATGTCGTTGTATGCAGATGACCTGTTGCTGTATGTGGCGGATCCAGTGGAGGGGATGGTGGAGGTCATGCAGATCCTAAGGGAGTTTGGGGACTTCTCGGGCTATAAGCTCAATGTCGGGAAACGTTACCTCTTCGTGGTGCATCCAGGGGACCAGGGAAGAGGGATAGACGACCTACCGTTGAGGAGGGCGGAAAAGAGCATTAGCAGGTGATTAAATCTTAACAGGTCCAGAGATGGGGGCAACCTCAGGTTAAAGAGGTGCGAACCGTGTCAAGCCAGGACGGTTGGTAGGACCTCGCAGGCCAGATGGTGGGGGATGAATATAATGCGACATGAATCCTAGGTCCCGGTTGAGGCTGCACTCATGTGTGCGGAACTTGGCTATAAGTTTCTGCCCGGCGATTCTGCGTTGTCGCGCGTCCTGAAGGCCGCCTTGGAGAACGCTTACCCGGAGATCAGAGGCTGAATGCCCTTGACTGCTGAAGTGTTCCCCGACTGGAAGGGAACATTCCTGCCTGGTGATTGTCGCACGATGTCCGTTCATTCGTTGTCGCAGCGTCTGGAAAAGGAAATAGCATTTCAAGTTCGAGCAAAAAGAAAACTTCAACCGTGTCCGATTAAAACTATTTCCCATGTTTGATTCTGGAGAAAGGACTTTGTGCAGCCAGATGGCGGCGCGCTGACCAGCTGCAACTTCAGCAACAATTCAGAGGGACAAACACTGGGCTCCAGTTCTGAGAATCAGAATTCCCAATGGCCACTCCCTCCACCCCTTGAGGAATCTCACCAGTTTCTAATTCTAATAAAGACAACTTCATCCCAGTCAAATGTGGTTCATCTTGACATCCACCATCAAAGGACAAATCCAATCCTGGCCGGCAATTGGAAATGAAATCAGCTGTTGTAGAAAGATCAGGATATGCTATTTTCTTTGCACATAGGTTAGCGTAATAAATATCACAAACTACCATCATTCCCCAAAATACAAAACTAACTAAAATAATACATTTTGAATTCTCTGGAAATGATAAACATGATAATATAGACAATGTTAACAGTTGAACCGTTTTACTGTGCCAGTCTGAGTGGGTAACAGCCAGGAACAAAGATGGCATTACTCAAATAATCACGGTTGTGTTTCAGGCCGCATGCTATATTTTATTGACCTTGTTTATTCTTTAGTTTTGACAGACCCTCCCTGTAATGAGTTAGTTCCTCAGTTTACAAATTCACCTTAGACGTTTGAATAGATGTTTAATTGCCTCATCTATAATATGCATATATTTTGCTTCGTGGATCACCATTTGCCATATTTAAGAAAAAAAAGTGCTTCAATGTTCCAGTATTGTCTTTTAAAAGAGTGCACAGATGAAACACAATCATATGATTCATCCTTGTTTGAAGGTCAACAGGGAAGAAATGACACTTTTGAAACGTTCCATCCTAAAAATGTGTTTAAAATATTGAAATGTAGTTCTGAGTGGAGAAACAGTGGAGAAGTGATGCAGTTCTTGGATTTTATAAACCCAGGATTCAGACAATTGGTTAAGAATTCTTCACTGTTAAATAACCGTATTTTAGGAAATTGCACAAACGTTTCCTCTTTTCTGCACAACCTACCCAATATAACTTGTATTAATTCAACAACAGTACAATAATCGCAAAAACTGCACTGTTTTGATGTCTTGCCGTTTTACAGACTTTATTCCAATAGAATTTTCTGATAAACACCGAATCAAAAGGAAGAATCTTGGTGAAGAGGATGTAAAAGGATGCACTGAAAAGACGTTGCAACATCTTATAGTCATCAAATAATCTAATTTGTTACTGCTAATGGACAGTAATAGAGTATGCAAGGATTGTGAGGTATTTGGGTTTCTTTAAACTATAACATCTTCACGTTCTGGATAAAATTAAAATAAATCTATGGTCTGTACTGGTACAACATCCGGAACACATTTCCTGTGTTATGGACCAGGGCTTAGAGAACCCCAAAATGTATCATGGAGTTCACCTGACCCACAACTTTTAATAGAATGTGGTATGGGGAGCACACGGCCCACTCCATAGGTGTGGTGCAGCAGAGATCGAAAAGTATTTTTAAAAACAAAACAATGTTTATTCTATGAAATCAAGTTAACCTTTTTAAAACACAGTGAACATCTTAGCAACCATCAATTCAAATACAACCCGCAAAGAATACAACACTATGTAATCTTTAAACTTTCTTTTAACATCCATAAGGCATAAAAAACAACCTTTTAACAGAAGCACATCAGGTTTAGATTTACTACTGAGAACAGTTGTCACTCTGAATTCACCAAATTATCAAGAGATAGCCTTTGCATGGCAGAGAGAACAACACTACACATTATTTGGGTGGCTGCAGCTCCAATACAGCAATGAAACCAAAAAAACACAGACACACCCAAGCTTTTCTCAAAGTGAGACTAAAAAGCAGAGCCAGAGCTCAGCTCCTCCCATAGTCTGACATCACTGCAGTAACTTTAGCAGACTACCATTTCTTAAAGTGACATTCTCATGACACCTCCCCCGAAGAAAAAAAAACCCATCAACTTCAAGATGGTTCCATTTTTCACCTTTTCACTATCCTTTAAGAAATGCACACAGTAAATATACTTTTTTGTTTCAAAAAACAATTCACGCAAACAGGTATAACAATATAGTCCATTTTTTTTTCTTATTCCTCCAACTGGAATCCCTCTCGATTGACAGTCTCTTTGAACTAGAAGGTCTCTGCACGATCCATCCATTTCTCTACGCCTCGGCATGTCTCTTTAAAGTCAGATACTTTAGTTCAATCTGATCAGACTCCCTTGTAATTTTCCAACACAGGAGCATTGGTTATCACAGATTTCAGTCAGTCAAATGCCTGTTGAAACTCCGCAGTCCACTGAAATTTTCGACGTTTCTTCAGCAGGTCCATCAGTGGAGTAACCACGATACAGAAATTTTGCACAAATGTTTGATCAAATCACTCATGCCTAGAAATCGCATTTTATTTCCCTTCATGTCGAGGGTATTGGAAACTCCCCAATAACTTATTTTCACATCCCGTGGGACCATTTGACCCTGTCCAATAGTATGGTCAAGGAAAGTGATTTGGGATTTTCCAAATTCACTTTTGGCTAGGTTTATCACCAAACCGGCCTCCTGAAGTCGATCGAATAACTCCATCAGATGTTTTAAATGTTCTTTCCATGTCTGGCTGAAAATTACCAGATCGTCGATGTATACCGCACAATTGGGTAATCTGAAACAACTTTGTTAGTTAACCGTTGAAATGTGGCTGGAGCATTTTTCATGCCAAATGGCATAACTTTGAATTGGTATATGCCATCTGGAGTCACAAAAGCTGAAATCTCCTTCGCCCTTTCGGATAAAGGTACCTGCCAGTAACCTTGAAGTAAATCCAGTTTGGAAATAAAAGCTGATTGTCCCACTTTCTCAATGCAATCCTCCAAATGTGGGATAGGATAAGAGTCCGTTCTTGTAACTGCATTAACCTTTCTATAGTCCACACACAACCATTGGGTACCGTCTGGTTTTGGTACCATCACTATGGGTGAGCTCCATTGGCTGCAACCCACCTCAATTATGCCATTTTTAAGCATACTCTCAATCTCTTTGTTAACCTGTGCCAATTTTAAAGGATTAAGCCTATATGGCTGGTGTTTGATTGGAACAGCATTTCCCACATCTACATCATGTATAGCCATTTTAGTACTTCCCAATCTATCTCTATAAACTTGCCCATGTGATATCAATAACTCTTTCAGGTCAGTCCGTTTTTCCTCTGCAAGGTAACTCAACAATTTATCCCAATTTTTAAGAACATCCTCGTTTTCCAATTTAATTTGAGGTATGTCAAATTCACAGTCATCTGGATTTGGTTCGTCACTTTGAGTTAGAATCATTTAAACTTCCTCCTTTTTCTCTCCTTCCCTTTCAAAGTACCTTTTAAGCATATTCACATGACACACTCGGTGAGTCGTCCTTCTATCTGGCGTTTTTACCACATAATTCACCTCACTTAATTTCCTTTCAATCTGATAAGGTCCACAAAACCTAGCTTTTAAAGGTTCCCCTACCACTGGTAACAATACCAAAACTTTATCTCCACTGGCAAAACTACAAATTTTGGATTTCTTGTCTGCTACCCGTTTCATCACATTTTGTGCAACTTTTAAATGTTGTCTTGCCAATTCACCTGCTCTATTTAATCATTCCCTAAAATTTGACATGTAATCCAATAATGTAATTTCTGATTTCTCACTCACCAATTTTTCCTTAATCAATTTAAGTGGTCCTCTTACCTCATGATCAAAAATTATTTTAAAAGGACTGAATTTGGTTGACTCATTGGATGCATCCCGAATTGCAAACAGTACGAATGGAATTCCTTTCTCCCAATCCTCTGGATAATTGTGACAATAAGCCCTCAGCATTGTCTTTGATGTCTGATGCCACCTTTCCAACGCTCCCTGCGATTCTGGATGGTACGCAGTTGATTTAAATTGTTTTATTCCTAAGCTATCTGAAGTGGGAAATGGTTCAGAAGGGCACTTGGCACAGAAGATGGCTGCCTGACACTCAACATGGAGACACAGAGAATAAAGCAGACATAACTGATGCCTGGAGCCAGATCCAGGACAAAGGGAGCCCAGACAGGAAGATTAAGAAAATCATAAATGCGGGACACCACTTGAATAAAGCTGACTTCAGCCAAGGTGTACACAATGATATGCTAATACGAATGTCTTGGGCCATTTCCTAAAACAAAGGGACAATCGATACTGCTTTCCTGCTGCTACCTGTAACCTGTAAAACCTCTTTAACTGTAACCATCTGTAAATGGCAAAACTCTTACAAATAGCGATGTACAATCTATAAAATGTTTAAAGATAACAAGGTGATAATTGTTTTGTATCTGGGCCCATTGTGAACCCAAAGTATAAAATGAATGACTGCCATTCAAACCACGAGAAAGGCTGGCTACTGTACCGCGGGGTACGTACGCTTTCTCCCGAAGTTTCGTGTAACAATAAAACTGCACTGATTTGAACACAGCAAGTCTGACTCCTAAAGTGGTTGATTTTTCCCACAACATATTGGCGTAGTCTGGCAGGATCTTACTCCTGGTGAGTTCCGATCGAAGGCCTCGATCGGAAAGCCAGAGTAAAGATCGTTTCAAAACTGCAGAAGTCAGACAGGTCAAAAGGTGCAGTTTAAAATAAGGTACCTAAAGTGATAAGCAGAGTGATATAAGTCTTGACTGTATAGTGACATGATAATAGATCAGGTTTGGTACTAACTGCTGATAGTATTAAGGATTTGTGGCTTGTGCTGATCAACAAACGGACAAGGTAGTGCTGCCCCAAAAGCCCAGCCTTAGACTGGCTGTCAAGAGGAGGAATCTCCCACGCAAAGGTCAGGATTTGAAGTGGGTATTGAGGCACCAAAGGCACTAAGGATTGTGAAGCACAAGTGGCAGAAATTGGCTAACCCCGAACTCTGTAGTGGCGAACAAACGCAGAGTTCTTGTATGAAAGTAGAGCATAAGTTGGGTACTGGGCTGTCAAATGTCTTATTGGCGGTGCGGAAAAGGAGCTGATCAACTCTGAAATAGAGCCGAACTCCGGTGGAGAAGCACGTTGCCGAGGTGGTAATAGTGGACACTGTGAGTATAAGTCAAATCCTGAGAGACGGTAGCGTTAGCGCGGCGCTGGAACAGTAATAGTGGCTGGGGGGTAGTGAAGTCCCCTCAGTAGAGAGCACACTTTGCTAGGAGGCAGCTGCGGCCGTGCAGATGGTGCTAGGGTAGTAATAGTGGCTGGGGGGGGTAGTGAAGTCCCTCCAGTAGAGAGCACACTTTACTCATAGTAACAGGGGGTATTGAAGTCTGCGAGATGGCAGACAATGATATAAAAAGGGGATCTGCAGGTTCTCTTATCGAGACATATATGACAGACAGACAAGCGTTGATAAAAAAGATGAAAAAGGACGGCTGGGACACTTCCCAGACCTTAGAACAACAGAGGGGTTGGATAGACAAAGAAAAGAGAAACAAGACTAAAAAGATAGGGATAATGTTAGTACATCAGTTAGCAGGACTAATTGAACAAGTAGGCACCTCTACTGAAAAGTGGAAGGAAGACAAAGAGAAGATCAGGGAATTAGAATCTAGAGTAAGGGAACTGGAGAAACACAACCACGTGCTGAGAGAATAACAAGGGAGAGGGGAAACTGATCCCCTACCCCATTACGAGCCCACACAGCAGGGGCCAACCGCCCCTCCGGCAGGGTGGGGTGCGTTAGAATACAATTTAGCGCCAGTAACCCGAGGGGGAACAGATGCGCAGCCAAAAGCGAATTATAAACCCTTTACCCCAGGTGAGAGACAGCAGATAATGGCTTCCCTGGGCAAATTACAACCGAGAAGCGCAAACACCAAATTCTGGGAAGAATTAGACACAATCTGGGTCGGACACCAGTTACACCTAAGAGGCGTACACCAGCTGGTCAGGGCAGCCTGTCCAGCAGATAAGTGGAGGCAGGTAGCTGGCGGACCCGCCACTCCTGCAGCCCAGGATTATAACGGGGGACGGTGGACACATGCCGTCGCTTTAACAGCAGAGATAGATGCACAGCAGGACCCCTTCGCCCAATTTAAAACGGAAATCCAGAGAGTGTTAGGGAACACTCCCACTAACTGGAGCAAGATCACTCCCACAAGACAGCAGAAAGGGGAAGGAGCTTCTGAATACGGGGAACGTGAGTAAGGGAACCCATGCCGTGGGGATCAGGTGTTCATCCAAGCTTTTGAAGATGGACTCTCTAGTGCCCACCAGGCTATCCTAAAATTGGGAGTGATTATGTCCCAGGATTACGACGAGTTGTAGAGTGGGCTAGCGGTGTACAGGTAGAGGCGACATCCCAGGTCAGAGCAAGACCAGAAAGAGTAGCAACCCCCAGTAACGGGAACTGGGCCAAGCCAAAACTGACCTGCCACAATTGTGACCGGCAAGGGCACCATGCGAGGGATTGCGGGGCCCCACAGAAAGGTGACAGACCAGGAGACAGTGGGAAGCATTGCAGCCACTGTAATAAGTATGGACACTCAGAGGCAGTGTGTTGGGAGAAGCATGGGAGACCCCCAACCCGATCCAGGACCACCACAGAACCGGAGGGATCACGGAACCTCCGAGGTCAATAGGGCTGGCTGTCTGCAGCCCCCACTCACAAGGATAAAATTTATGTGTCTGCACTAGTAGGGGGCAGACAATGTGAGATGCTAGTGGACACAGGAGCGTCCACATATGTAACCAACCTACCCTTACCCCATACAAGCAAAATGATTCACCTAACCGGGATAGGATGGAACAAAACACCCGCCTACCTGAGCGAAACCACGTTAGTAGAAATAAATAATTTGTATATACCTATGAGATTCTATGTACGCCAAAATAACAAGGGTACAATAATGGGAAATGATTTAATGAAGGAATATAAAGTTTTAATAGATTGTGGAAAGGGAGAATTGATTTGGCCAAGACAGGACGGTCGGAAAACTAAAATAGGGAAAGTTACAAATCACTTGGAAACCATAAGGTCAGGAAGGATTGACGGAGGTCAATCCGCACAAGTAGCTGAACTAGTGGCGCTCACACAGGCACTAGAGTTATCTGAGGGAAAAACCGTGAACATATACACGGATAGCCGATATGCATTTGGAATTATACATGATAACATGACAACATGGGGAAGGAGAGGGTTCATAACCACTGGCGGAACCCCTATCAAACATCAGCAAAGAATTAAGTCACTATTAAAAGCCAGTGAGAAACCCCGAGAAGCCGCAGTAATCAAAATTAAAGCGCACCAGAAGGAGTCAGGAAGAGACAACCTAGAGTGGTTGAATTTCAAAGGAAACCAAGCAGCTGATGCAGCAGCACAACTGGCTCTAGAACAAAAAAACAATTAGCGAGCTACCAGTAGCAGCTACAGAACCAGTAGAAGAAGATATAGATATTAGGGAATTACCGGAGAACATCCCAAGTGAGGAGAGAGAGAGGTGGGAAGCGCAGGGTGCAGCCAAAGGGGCTGATAATGTTTGGAGACGAGAGGATAAGGTGATAGCACCGGAATGCATACAGAACACCCTATTGGAATTACACCATGGGCTCTCGCATGTGGGTAGAGAGGCCATGATAACCAGCTTAGGAAGAGAATGGTGGTGGAAAGGGATGGGAAGAGACGTAGCCCGATACTGCCACCGATGCGTGATATGTGCACAACACAACCCTGGTAAACCCATAAAAATTAAAATGGGACACCAACCAGACCCAAGGGACCCTGGGAACACCTGCAAATGGATTGCACAGGGCCACTACCACAATCCCATGGAAAAACTTATTGTCTGGTCATCATAGACCAATTCAGCCGGTGGGTAGAAGCATTCCCTACCAGAAATTGTACTGCTACCACGGTAGCCAGAATATTGGCAGAGGAAGTAATCCCTAGATGGGGAGTGCCCCTACAAATTGATTCAGACCAGGGGACACACTTCACTGGGAAAGTGATGAAAACAGTATGTAAGCTGATGGAGATAAAACAAAAATTCCATATCCCCATTGTTATAACCTGCCTACTTACCATTGGTTGGGGACTAATGACAATCCCACAATCCTGTGGGAGTATGAACCTCCCCAATGAGGGGGGCGGAGAAACCATTAGTAAACTCCTAGTATAAATAAAGCTGGCCAGTTTAGGAACCAGCAGGAAGCAGTGTGCAGCAAGGGAAGTTGCTGCTGCTGTTATATAGATATGTTATTGTAAACAAATGTTATTACTTTGTATCCTTAAAACTCGTGCTGGATTCTTCATGGCCCTCACAAAACTGGCGACGAAGGTTAAAGTGCTGAAGCCACCTCCCTGGATTTTTGTTGGATACAGGTTGGAAGTTGTTTTCTATTATACCATGCCTCTGTACGGACGTTGGATGTTTTTGATGCTGCGCTGGAAAGCTGGAACCAGTACACACAACGGATGCATTACTATTTCGGGGCAAACAATATCACCGAAAATGAGCGGCAGGTGGTCATATTGCTCACCGCCTGCGGGCCGCATACGTTTGGGGTGATTAGGAGCCTTACGTACCCAGCTGCGCCGGACACCAAAACGTTTGATGAACTTATGAATATAGTGGGGCAACATTTTAACCCAACCCCATCCACGATAGTCCAGCGTTACCGGTTTAATACCGCTGAGAGGACACCTGGAGAATCCCTTGCCGATTTTCTATCCAGGCTACGCAGGATTGCGGAGTACTGTGACTATGGTGAGACCTTGTCAGAAATGTTACGCGACCGTTTGGTTTGCAGTATTAACAATGCGGTCACCCAGAGAAAGTTGTTAGCTGAGCCAACATTGACTTTTCAACAGGCCATTCAAATAGTATTGTCCCGAGAGAGCGCAGAACGAGGAGTGCAGGAGCTACAGGGAATGGAAGTGCATGCCTTGGGGCGCAACCCCTTCCGTCTGAAAACGTCCCCCCGCACTCCTGTGGTACCTTGGGCGAGGCAACATTCCTCCCCGAAGGGAGCCTTCTCCAGAACCAATGGATGAGGAGCCATGTCCGTGTCAGACTTGTAGGCGCCGACCCCGTCACGGACCGAGGTCCTGGGGTCGCCAGAGGCGCCGTCGTTCCGACCGAAACTGGGACCAGCCCAGGGGCCGTAACTGGGACCAGCCCAGGGGCCGTACCTTCCATGTGGATGAACCTGCGGTGACAACTCCTGAGGACGTGGAGACAGAGGACGACTGCCTGCAGTTGCATTGTGTGGCAGCTCCCCATGTGGCCCCCATTAAGGTGACAGTATGGGTCAATGGCCACCCGCTTGAGATGGAGTTGGACACTGGCGCAGCGGTCTCCGGGATCGCCCAGAGAACATTCGACCGCATCAAGCAGGGTATACAGACCCTTACATTAACCGACTCACAGGCCAGGCTGGCCACTTACAAGAGGGAACGACTGGACATTGCAGGAACTACAATGACCCCTGTTGTTTATGGACGCCAGGAGGGGCGTTTCCCACTTATCGTGGTGCTCGGCCATGGGCCCAGCCTGTTGGGTCGGGACTGGTTGCGCCATTTGCGGTTGCAATGGCAGCACATCCTCCAAACAGTTTCTGAAGGGTTGACTGAGGTGCTAGGACGATACCCAGATGCATTCCAGCCTGGTTTGGGGAAAATAGAAGGGGCCGTAGCCCGTATCCAAGTCGAACCAGGAGCCACGCCGCACTATTTCCGGGCGCGCCCGGTGCCTTACGCCTTGCTCGAGAAGGTAGAAGGGGAGCTCATTCGTTTGGAGAGTTTGGTTATTATCAGGCCCGTCCGTTTTGCTGACTGGGCAGCACCAATTGTACCTGTAATGAAGCCAGATGCCACAGTTCGCTTGTGTGGCGACTATAAACTTACAGTGAATACGGCTTCCCGACTCGACCGATATCCAATGCCTCGCATCGAGGATCTCTACGCGAAGCTTGCAGGTGGACTCTCGTTCACAAAATTAGATTTGAGTCACGCCTACCTGCAGTTGGATCTGGACCCTGCCTCCCGACCATATGTAACGATTAATACACACTGGAGCCTGTATGAATATACACGGTTGCCCTTTGGCGTATCCTCTGCCTGCGCAATTTTTCAACGTGTTATGGAGGGCATTTTGAGCGGTTTACCACGTGTTGCTGTCTATTTAGATGACGTTTTGATTACAGGGACGTCGGAGCAGGAACATTTGGAAAATCTGGAGGCTGTCCTTAGACGCCTTTCGGAGGCTGGAGTCCGTTTACGTCGCACAAAGTGCTTATTTCAGGCAAAAGAAGTAGTCTACCTAGGTTATCGGGTGGACCGCGAAGGTTTGCACCCCGTCGCAGAGAAGGTGCGTGCAATTCAACAGGCCCCCGCCCCGACTGACACTTCGCAACTTTGTTCTTTTCTCGGTCTCGTAAACTATAACCGGAAGTTCCTCCCCAATCTGGCAACTACGCTGGCCCCTTTGCACCTTCTGCTAAAGAAAAATCACACCTGGGTTTGGGGTCAGCCGCAAGAAACCGCTTTCCGGCGGGTAAAGCAACAATTGTCGTCGTCTGGGTTACTAACCCACTATGATCCTGGAAAGCCTTTGCTCGTCACATGTGATGCATCCCCGTATGGTATTGGGGCCGTCCTGTCCCACAAGATGGAGAACGGGGCCGAGCGACCGATAGCTTTCGCCTCCCGCACATTGACTGCAGCGGAGGAAAAGTGCGCTCAGATCGAGAAGGAGGGCTTGGCAGTGGTTTTCGCGGTGAAACGCTTCCACCAGTACGTGTATGGCCGCCATTTCACTATCGTGACTGATCATAAGCCTCTGCTGGGACTTTTCAGAGAGGATAAGCCAATACCGCCCATTGCTTCCGCACGGATCCAGCACTGGGCTTTGTTGCTTGCTGCATACGAGTATTCTCTGGAGCACAAACCAGGTACGCAGATAGCAAATGCCGACGCACTGAGCCGATTGCCTTTATCGACCGGCCCCATGTCGACCCCCACGACCGGTGAGGTGGTTGCAACCCTAAATTTTATGGACACCTTGCCTGTCTCGGCATCACAGATCCGTGAGTGGACCCAGACGGAGCCAGTCCTGTCAAAGGTTCGGCACATAGTCCTATATGGTGGGCAGCATAGACAGCTCCCAGGCGAGTTGCGGGCATTTTCCTCCAAGCTGTCAGAATTCAGCGTGGAAGACGGCATCCTCTTGTGGGAGGCGCGTGTGATTGTCCGGGAAAAAGGCCAGGAGCTGATACTAACAGACTTGCACAATGGGCACCCAGGCGTGACCAAAATGAAAATGTTGGCCCGGAGTTAGGTCTGGTGGCCAGGCCTCGACACCGACATTGAGAAGGTGGCCTAAAACTGCTCCATTTGCCAGGAGCATCAGAAGCTTCCGCCGGCCGTGCCCCTACATCACTGGGAATGGCCAGGGCGGCCTTGGGCACGCTTGCATGCAGATTTCGCAGGCCCTTTTCAAGGATCCATGTTCCTTCTACTAATTGACGCCCAGTCTAAATGGCTAGAGGTGCATAAGATGCAGGGGACAACGTCCTGCGCAACAATTGAAAAGATGCGTTTATCGTTTAGTACGCATGGCCTCCCCGAGGTGCTGGTCACGGATAACGGCACTCCATTCACGAGTGAGGAGTTTGCGAGGTTCACAAAGATGAACGGCATCCGCCATATCCGCACTGCCCCTTACCACCCGGCTTCAAATGGGTTGGTAGAGCGCGCAGTGCAGACATTCAAAAGAGGCCGAAAGAAGCAGTCTTCTGGATCAATGGACACGAGACTGGCTCGCTTTTTGTATACGTACAGGACCACCCCCCATGCAGTGACTGGGGTAGCTCCCACAGAACTCCTAATGGGCCGGAGACTTCGCACCCGCCTTAGTATGGTTTTCCCGGACATTGGCGCAAAGTACGCCGCACACAAGAACGGCAGGGATAGGGATTTTCTCGGCATCGGCCGATTCGGCAGTTTGCGCCCGGTGACCCAGTGTTCGTTCGGAATTTTGCTGGTGGTGCCCAATGGGTTCCTGGTGTAATCTTTCGCCAAACGGGCCCTATATCTTACCAGGTGCAAGCCCAGTGTCGTCTCCAGCGCAAACATGTAGACCACGTTCGGTCCAGAAGACTATCCCCTCAAAAGATTCCCCGCCCCCAGAGCTCATTTCTACAGCCACAGAGACCAGAGACAAGAGAAGGTAGTCCTCACAATCTTCCACTGGTGCCTCACTCGAAGCCTGCGCAGGTCGTTACGGAACCGAATGGAGATAGAGACGCTGCCATGACGGAGGCAGCAGACTCTGACTCCGAGATGGAGACACAGGATGCATCAGAGGGGGAATTCTCGGGTCCACGGGCCACGGATGTACACCCGTTGCGCCGTTCATCACGGAAACGCCGGCCTCCGTCTCGTTACACGCCGCCTGATCCAGCGCCGCGTGCAAATGGTGTCCGGCCTGCGGCCAAACGAGTCCGACGCCCTCCTTCGCCAGGGTCTTCAGTGGATTCCTTGGACTTTGAGGGGGGGGGATGTTATAACCTGCCTACTTACCATTGGCTGGGGACTAATGACAATCACACAATCCTGTGGGAGTATGAGCTTCCCCAATGATGGGGGCGGAGAAACCATTAGTAAACATCTCGTATAAATAAAGCTGGCCAGTTCAGGAACCAGCAGGAAGGAGTGTGCAGCAAGGGAAGTTACTGCTACTGTTATATATATATGTTGTTGTAAATAAATGTTATTACTTTGTATCCTTAAAACACGTGCTGGATTCTTCGTGGCCCTCACAAAACCGCCATTTCACTATCGTGACTGATCATAAACCTCTGCTGGGACTTTTCAGAGAGGATAAGCCAATACCGCCCATTGCTTCCGCACGGATCCAGCGCTGGGCTTTGTTGCTGGCTGCATACGAGTATTCTCTGAAGCACAAACCAGGTACGCAGATAGCAAATGCCGACGCACTGAGCCGATTGCCTTTATCGACCGGCCCCATGTCGACCCCCACGACCGGTGAGGTGATTGCAACCCTAAACTTTATGGACACCTTGCCTGTCACGGCATCACAGATCCGTGAGTGGACCCAGACGGAGCCAGTCCTGTCAAAGGTTCGGCACATAGTCCTATATGGTGGGCAGCATAGACAGCTCCCAGGCGAGTTGCGGGCATTTTCCTCCAAGCTGTCAGAGTTCAGCGTGGAAGACGGCATCCTCTTGTGGGGGACGCGTGTGATTGACCCGGAAAAAGGCCAGGAGCTGATACTAACAGACTTGCACAATGGGCATCCAGGCGTGACCAAAATGAAAATGTTGGCCCGGAGTTATGTCTGGTGGCCAGGCCTCGACACCGACATTGAGAAGGTGGCCCAAAACTGCTCCATTTGCAAGGAGCATCAGAGGCTTCCGCCGGCCGCGCCCCTACATCACTGGGAATGGCCAGGGCGGCCTTGGGCACGCTTGCATGCAGATTTCGGAGGCCCTTTTCAAGGATCCATGTTCCTTCTACTAATTGACGCCCAGTCTAAATGGCTAGAGGTGTATAAGATGCAGGGGACAACGTCCTGCACAACAATTGAAAAGATTCGTTTGTCGTTTCATACGCATGGCCTCCCCGAGGTGCTGGTCACGGATAACGGCACTCCATTCACGAGTGAGGAGTCTGCGAGGTTCACAAAGATGAACGGCATCCGCCATATCCGCACTGCCCCTTACCACCCGGCTTCAAATGGGTTGGCAGAGCGCGCAGTGCAGACATTCAAAAGAGGCCTAAAGAAGCAGTCTTCCGGATCAATGGACACGAGACTGGCTCGCTTTTTGTTTACGTATAGGACCACCCCCCATGCGGTGACTGGGGTAGCTCCCGCAGAACTCCTAATTGGTCGGAGACTTCGCACCCATCTTAGTATGGTTTTCCCGGACGCTGGCGCAAAAGTACGCTGAACACAAGAACGGCAGGGATAGGGATTTTCTCGGCATCGGCCGATTCGGCAGTTTGCGCCCGGTGACCCAGTGTTCGTTCGGAATTTTGCTGGTGGTGCCCAGTGGTTTCCTGGTGTAATCTTTCGCCAAACGGGCCCTATATCTTACCAGGTGCAAGCCCAGGGTCGTCTCCAGCACAAACATGTAGACCACGTTTGGTCCAGAAGACTATCCCATCAAAGGATTCCCCGCCCCCGGAGCTTATTTCTACAGCCGCAGAGACCAGAGACAAGGGAAGGTAGTCCTCACAATATTCCACTGGTGCCTCACTCAAAGCCTGCGCAGGTCGTTACAGAACCGAATGGAGATAGAGACGCTGACATGACGGAGGCAGCAGACTCTGACTCCGAGATGGAGTCTCAGGATGCATCAGAGGGGGAATCCTCGGGTCCACGGGCCGTGGATGTACAACCGTTGCGCCGTTCATCACGGAAGAGCCGGTCTCCGTCTCGTTACACGCCGCCTGATCCAGCGCCGCGTGCAAATGGTGTCCGGCCTGCGGCCAAATGAGTCTGACGCCCTCCTTCGCCAGGGTCTTCGGTGGATTCCTTGGACTTTGGGGGGGGGGGTATGAGCTTCCCCAATGAGGGGGCAGAGAAACCATTAGTAAACTCCTAGTATAAATAAAGCTGGCCAGTTTAGGAACCAGCAGGGAGGAGTGTGCAGCAAGGGAAGTTGCTGCTGTTGTTATATATATATGTTATTGTAAATAAATGTTATTACTTTGTATCCTTAAAACTCATGCTGGATTCTTCATGGCCACAAAACCCATATCATCCACAGAGTTCTGGGATGGTGGCAATGTATGAATAGAACACTTAAGAATACATTAGCTAAAGCCATGCAAACAT
This sequence comes from Scyliorhinus torazame, assembly GCF_047496885.1. NCBI lineage: Eukaryota > Metazoa > Chordata > Chondrichthyes > Carcharhiniformes > Scyliorhinidae > Scyliorhinus > Scyliorhinus torazame. The sequence goes on along the minus strand of NC_092724.1, from coordinate 63,673,719 downwards.
CGGGAAAAATGTGGACAGAGGTATTGCCCACTATACTAATGAGGCTAAGATCTACCACAAACCGGACAACCGGATTAACCCCTTATGAGCTAATGACAGGACGGACGATGCAATTACCAGAAAGCATCATAACAGGTGGGACCGATGTAGGTCCGCTAAAAGACAGAATCAGGAGATATGTTTCGGAACTGAGCGCCCAGCTAAAAGGGATGCGCAAATTCGTAAAAGACAATCAGGAACAAAAAGACGCACAAAGGGAGCTTGAAATATTCCCTGATGTCCCAGCAGCGGGAAGTTGCGTCCTAATAAAAACACTACCTGTTAAGCCAGGATTTGCCCCAAAATGGAATGGACCATATGAAGTCATAATTAGTGTAGACACCTATGCCTGTATTGACATAAGAGGGAAGGGAACATGGAAACACGGGTCCCAGATAAAATTGTATAAACCTGAACATGAATGAACTAATCCGATTGCTTTCCCCCAAACACAGGAGGAGACCGCGAGCGAAGGACCAGTGTACTCGGAAAGTGTAGAACAGTTCTGCAACCAAGCATACAGACAGATTATAAACTATAGTGTTAGAATTGATACTTGCTCGTTGTAAAAATGTGTGTAACCACGGGTGTGATTATGATACTTTGCGTTGTCGCGACTGTAAATTTGACTGGGCTAGAGGATAATCTATTTTACAAAGCCCACATAAACTTACACGGGAATCGAACTGTATGCTACCCATTCAGCACAGTCGGTAGAAGCCCTATTTGTAGCCACCCCTGGGTGGATCCCGAGCAATTTATATATAGTTGATTCATCAGGTGCACCCTGTAAGGGAGAAATCGGAAAGTATAAAAAGGGGATACAGGGGAGATGTGTGAAACTTGTAAATCCCACCGACTCTGAGGGCGGGGAGCTCCAAAAGGAGGGAGGGAAACTGGTCAAGATACAGCAAGCTATCCGCTTTGTTTCATAGGGCAGGGATGGGGATGTGCCTGTGCCCTGGTCCCCACAAATAATTCCTGCATACAGACGCAGTGCATCCGCCAGCATTGTCGGGTTAATAAAGGACAGTTTAATTGCACCTGCAATGAACTAAAATGCATGAACATAACCGCTGGAAGACAGCTCATGTGTGGGCAGTGCAATGGGACTCACGTAAGCTCAGCCACATGGACATACCCGTTTGATACCTCCCAGGTGGTGGAATCAAACGGGGAGTCAGGGGAACCGAGAAATTGGGAATACAAGCAGACTCACAATCAGGACACTACATGCTACCGAGCAAAGGAGGGATACGTGTTCCTCTTCAATGGAACGTACGCGACAGAAACACTACATCTCCCAGGCCTTTTTGCAGTGGGAACCATAGGACCACTCACCGTACCATGCCCTCAGAAGGGACATATTCGGAGAAGAATAGTGACCCAGGCGATCAGCAAGGAATTCTGCGCTGATTGGGAAACCCCGGTTACATTAGGATCATCCCTGGGGTACGGGTTCCTCGGGACTCTATCTCTGGGGGGAGCAGCAGGAGTGATTAGTGCTAAGAACAGAAATGTAATTGTTTGTGGATTAACAGTCTTGGGAAACAGTACCTCAAAAGCGCTAGAGGCTGTCAACCAAGAAATGGCTGAACTCAGATTATATGCACAACAGACACGGTATGCAGTAGACTACTAGTTAGCCCAACAAGGGGGAGTGTGTACAATCATAGGAGATAAATGTATAACCCAGGTCATAGACGAATCCTATAATATTACAGAGGCCATTCACAATATCGGGGAACAACTGGATAACTTCAGACAGGGTCCCACAAAAGGAAGTAGCTGGCTAGAGTGGCTAGTGGGAAATACCTGGGGACCCTATTTAATACACGGACTGGTCATGTTCATATCGGTCACACTGGTGTGCTGCCTTAGCTTTGGGTGTCTAAAAATCTGCTGTAGTACCGTAACAAAGGTTGTGTCAGGAGCCAGTGTCACCCTTAACTAAACCACGATATTCCTTGAAGAGTCCAGGAGATGCGGAGAAAGACGGGAAGTTGTGGACCTATACCTATGAGAGGTACCGTGGTGTTGGTCTACGGGGCTGCTGGGGAGACAACAGCCCGGACCAAAAGGAGGGGTTGAAGTGGGAAATGGTTCAAAAGGGCACTTGGCACAGAAGGTGGCTGCCTGACACACAAGATGGAGACACAGAGAATAAAGCAGACATAACTGATGCCTGGAGCCCAGCAGAGTGCCAGTGGGACAGATAGGAACAGATCCAGGACAAAGAGAGCCAGACAGCAAGATTAAGAAATACATAAATGCGGGATACCACTTAAATAAAGCTGACTTCAGCCAAGGTGTATACTGGTTTAGCTCACTGGGCTAAATTGCTAGCTTTTAAAGCAGACCAAGGCAGGCCAGCAGCACGGTTCAATTCCCATACCAGCCTCCCCAAACAGGCGCCGGAATGTGGCGACTAGGGGCTTTTCACTGTAACTTCATTGAAGCCTACTCGTGACAATAAGCGATTTTCATTTTCATTTTTCATTTCATGATATGCTAATACGAATGTCTTGGGCCATTTCCTAAAACAAAGGGACAATCGATACTGCTTTCCTGCTGCTACCTGTAACCTGTAAAACCTCTTTAACTATAACCATGTGTAAATGGCAAAACGCTTACAAATAGCGATGTACAATCTATAAAATGTTTAAAGATAACAAGGTGATAATTATTTTGTATCTGGGCCCATTGTGAACCCAAAGTATAAAATCAATGACTGCCATTCAAACCACGAGAAAGGCTGGCTACCGTACCGCGGGGTACGTACGCTTTCTCCCGAAGTTTTGTGTAACAATAAAACTGCACTGATTTGAACACAGCAAGTCTACACTATCCATAACTTCTTTGAATAACCTTGAGGTAAAATTTGACCCTTGACCCGATTGTATTTCTGTGGGTAGTCCATATCTAGTAAAGAATTTAAGTAACTCCTCCACAATCTTTTTAGCTGCAATATTACATACTGGAATGGCCTCTGGAAATCTAATAGGCACATCCATTATCTTCAAAAGATACTGATTCCCACTTTTTGTTTTTGGAAGCGGTCCTACGCAATCAATTAGGACCCTTGTAAAAGGTTCCTCAAATGCTGGAATGGGTAACAAGGGTGCTGGTTTTATCACTGGTTGAGGTTTCCCTATCACTAGACATGTGTGACATGATTGACAAAATGTAACTACATCTTTATGTAGTCCAGGCCAATAAAAATGTTTCTGGATTTTAGCTTGAGTTTTCCTTCTTCCCAAATGACCTCCCACTGGTACCTCATTTGCAACTCGCAACACCTCCTTTCTATACCCTATCGGCAATACTACTTGATGAACGTCTGCCCACTTTTCATCCGCCTGCAGATGTAAAGGTCTCCATTTTCTCATCAAGATAAGACTTTTACGGTAATAACACTCTGGTACACATGAAGATTCCTCTTCCGTGTATGCTTTCTGATATATCCGTTTTATTTTCCATCTTTTTGTTGTAACTCCGCCAATTTACCTGAACTAAAAATATCCGCCTCATCCTCCACCTGTTCTTGTTCTTTTTCAACCATCTGATCAAAAATCGTTTCTGATAATTGCACTTCAACTTCATCTTTATCTTCACTCTCTGATTTCTCCTCGTGTCTTAACCTGTGACTTTGCGACCTTGTTACTACACAATCTGGAAAAATCCCAGGATATTCGTCCTTTAACACTTCAGTTGTCTGACTTTACACTGGCTTATCAACCACAGTAGACATCACTCCCACCTGTGATCCAGCTATGTCATTACCCAAGATAAACTGTATTCCTGGGCAAGATAGATTCTCTGTTACTCCTACTACCACTTCACCACTCTTCACTGGATTTTCCAATCTTACCTTATATAATGGAACACTACTTCTCTCACCCTGAATTCCACATATTACCACCTTTTCTGGCAATATTCTTCCCAAACTACATAACTCCTCATCTCTTACCATTAAAGATTGACTAGCTCCCGTATCTCTTAAAATTGTGACTTCTTTACCTGCTCCTCTTGATACACATGAGTAAATTTTACCCACACAAGTAAATTCTTCAAAGACATCTGGCACCTTCTTATCAATCACCTCTTGATCAGGCTGTATAATAGTTTGCATCTCCTTTGCTTCACTTGGGCTTTCCTTTATCACATTAACAAACCCCACTGTCATATCCTGTTTTACCATATCAGTCTTCCCAGTGCTTTTCTTCAACCACCATCACTGTGAATTTCCATGGCCTAGTTTATTACAGTGAAAACATTTGAAACTTTTCATTTCTTTTCCACCCTCCTGGATTTATTTTTTAATCTGAGGTACACTCTCTTTATTATCTCCCGTCAGATCACCTTTACCTCTACCACTTGAGTATTTCTCATGTCCCCAGTTTCTATCCCTCACAGGCTGAAACTGATGTCGTAAACCAAACTTTGATTCATGAACTAATTCATAATCATCTGTCATTTCTGCTGCTAATCTCGCAGTTTTAACCCTCTGCTCTTCCACATGAGTTCTCACTACATCAGGAATTGAATTTTTAAACCTCACCAAAAGTACAATTTCTCTGAGAACTTCATACGTTTGGTCTATTTTCAAAGCCCTTATCCACCTGTCAAAATTACTCTGTTTGATCCTTTCAAACTCCATGTGTGTTTGACCAGGTTCTTTCCTTAAATTTCTAAATCTTTGTCTGAAGGCTTCAGGCACTAGTTCATATGCACCTAAGGTGGATTTTTTTCACCTCCTCATACATCCCAGATACCGGTAGTGATGCAAACACTTCCCTCGCTCTACCTACCAGCTTTGTTTGAATCAGTAATACCCACATGTCCTTTGGACAATTCATTTGTTTAGCCACCTTCTCAAATGAAATGAAAAAGGCTTCCACCTCCTTCTCATCAAACCTTGGCAATGCTTGGACATATTTAAATGGATCCCCACCAAGCCTCCGACTGTGACACTCCTTCTCACTATCCCCATCACTAGCCTCAAACTGTATGTTTCCCTTTAAATCCGCCAATTTTAACTGACTCATGTTTCATGGCCATTTTCCGAAGTTCAAACTCCCATTCTTTCTTTTTCCTCGCTCTCTCTTTCATTTGCAAGCTGGTTTAATTCTTTCTCATGTTCCATTTGTTTAATTTGTAACTGAATTTTTGCCGTTTCCAATGAGTCAAACACTATCTCAGGCAATTTTAAATGCTTAGCCACCGCCATAATTACCTCATCTTTTTGCATTTTGTCAGGTAATGTTAACTGCAATGTTTTTGCCAAATCTAACAAGCTACTTTTAGTCTCCGTCCATAAGGTACTGCGTGTGACCATCTCCACCCCCAAAAACTTCAGAGGCTCTGAAAGAGCCATTGTCCACAACACACTCCCTACTTAAACTGAAATGCCACACCTGAAAAGCAACCACAATACGCTCACCCCTCACTGTCTTTAAGTTCGCTAAGCCAATCCAATAGATAGACTTTTATCCCGGATGAGCCCCCAATTTGTTATGGGCCAGGGTTTAGAGAACCCCAAAATGTATCATGGAGTTCACCTAACCCACAACTTTGAATAGATTGTGGTAGGGGGAGCACACGGCCTACTCAGGTGTGGTACAGCAGAGATCCCAAAGTATTTTTTAGAGCAAAATAATGGGCGGGATTCTCCGCGCTTGGCGCGATGGCCCGACGCTGGGGTCAAAAACGGCATGAAGCACTCCAGCGTCAGGACAACCGGAACGTCATAAAACCTCCAACCCGGAAGGGGCTAGCAGTGGCGTGATGCCATTCGTGATGGTGTCACGCGCGCACCGTCAATGACGCTGCGCGGCATCTCAGCACAAAAGACACCCCCGCCAGAGACCCAGCAAAATGGCCACCCTCCGCGCAGCGCCGAGGTTCCAGGAGCGTGACATCGAAGCGTTCCTGGACGCAGTGGAGCAGAGGAGGGAGGCCCTGTACCCCGGACATGGCCGCAGGGTTGCACAATACCTCAGCCGGCACCTGTGGAGGGAGGTGGCAGAGGCCGTCAGCACTGTGGCCGTGAAAGCCAGGACAGGCATCCAGTGCCACAGGAAGGTCAATGACCTAGTCAGGGCAGCCAGGGTGAGTACCCCATCCCCCCCCCCCCCACCCCACGATGGGCGGGACAGGCTGTGCTGAAACTGACATGGCTGCATCCACCCATGCAGGCTGCATTGGCAGGATGGGGTGTTAATATATGCCATCATACACACAACCGCTGGTCCGCATGTATATGTCTGCCTACCATTGCCCATTATCCCTGCCACCCCCCCCCCCCCACCCCCCACCCGCAGGAGAAGAGCGCTGATAACAACCGGGAGCATGAGAGGACCGGAGGGGGTCCAGCTGAAGTGCGCCCCCTCACCGTTCATGAAGAGAGGGCCCTGGACCTTGCAGGTGGACCCGACGACCGGGAGGTTGCAGATACAGTGGTCAGGGGCGCATCACCATGTGAGACGCCCCACTGCCTGCCCTCCTTTTCCCCTTCCCCATCCCCCTTTCCCCCTTCCCCCTTCCCCCATCCCCATCCCCATCCGCCTTTCCCCCATCTCCCCTACCCCCTTCCCCTTCCCCAAACCCCTTTCCCCCCTTCACCCTTCCCCCGTTCCCCATCCCCCCTTCCCCATCCCCCATCCCCTTCCCCATCACCCCTTCCACCATCCCTCCATCCCCTCTTCCCCCATCCCCCCTTCCCCCATCCCCCCTTCCCCCATCCCCATCCCCCTTTCCCCATCCCCCATCCCCATCCCCCTTCCCCATCTGCCCATACTTCCTTCCCCATCACTCCTTTCCCCATCCCCTCTTCCCCATCCCCCCCTTCCCCATCCCCCCTTCCCCCATCCCTCCATCCCCCTTTCCTCATCCCCCCTTCTCCCATCCCCCCTTTCCCCACCCCCTTTCCCCCTTCCCACATCCCCCCTTCCCCATCCCCCATCCTCACCTGCGTGTCGAACCATGCATGTTGTATTGTATATTGCAGGACCAAACGTCAACCCACCCGTCCCTGCAGATGCCGACCGCCCCCGGAACCTGCCTAGGGCGCCCACGAGACAGGGATAGACCCGGCCCGTCAGGCATACGACGCCCCCACCCAGTGCCAGGGCACCCACGATACAGGTATAGGCCCGGCCCGTCTGGCATACAACGCCACCACCCAGTGCCAGGGTGCCCGCGAGCCAGGGATAGACCCGGAGCGTCAGGCATACGACACCCCCACCCAGTGCCAGGGCGTTCATGAGCCAAGGATAGACCCGGAGTGATGCACTATCAATTATGACGAGACCAGGCTTTATTACACAGATATGTGTGGCCTCCTACAGCAGCTTACGAAATGGCTGCTGTTCGGAGAGCACACACATTTATACTCCGCCTCCTGGGTGGAGCCAGAAGGCAGGGATCTACCCCCGTACCTGTGGTACAGGGGCCTTACCGTAATACCCATATATACAATACAATACAACAGTGGTGACTACCACATTCATCCACCGTTAGAAATGAGTCCAGCGGGGGTGGTGGAAAACTATATACATACAGATTGGTTTTAAAATTACAGAGAAGGTTACAAATTTAGACGATCGTGCGTCTTGATCTGTCGTTGAGAGCGCCGCAGTGCTGGTGGTGAGTCAGGCGTCGGCTTGGTCTTCGGTGACTCTGGGAGCGTGTCGAAATCCTCCTGATCCCCGGGTGGGAGCAAGGGGAGGACGGTTGTCCTGGAGCAGGGGCTGTGGTGGGGTGCGCCGGGGGAGGGGAGGGTGGCGCTGGGGCGGGGGAGGGGTGTGGGGACCCAGCTGGTGCCAGATCCCTGAGGGAGACTGTGTCTTGGCGGCCGTCGGGGTACGCTACGTAGGCGTACTACGGGTTCGCATGGAGTAGCTGTACCCACTCAACCAATGGGTCCGCCTTGTGGAGCCGCACATGTTTGTGGAGAACGGGTCCTGGAGCTGCCAACCACGTTGGGAGCGAAACCCCAGAGGTGGACTTCCTGGTGAAGGCAAAGAGACGTTCACGGGGCGTTTCGTTAGTCGTCGTGCACAGGAGCGACCGAATGGAGTCAAGTGCATCGGGGAAGACCTCCTGCCAGCGGGAGGCCGGGAGATTTCTGGACCGTAGGGCCAGCTGGATGGCCCTCCAGACCGTCTCATTCTCCCGCTCCACCTGCCCGTTTCCCCTGGGGATGTAGCTGGTCGTCCTGCTCGAGGCAATGCCCCTGTAGAGCAGGTACTGGCGCAGCTCATCGCTCATAAATGAGGATCCTCGGTCGCTGTGGACGTAGGTGGAGAAACCGAACAGAGCGAAGATGGTGTTGAAGGCTTTCATGATGGTGGCAGACGTCATATCAGGGCATGGGCCGGCGAAGGGGAATCGGGACTACTCGTCGACCACATTAAGAAAGTACGTGTTGCTGTTGGTGGAGGGGAGGGGCCCTTTGAAGTCCACGCTGAGGCGTTCAAAGGGGTGGGAGGCCTTCATCAGGCGCGCACGGTCTGGCCGGTAGAAGTGCGGTTTACACTCGGCGCAGACCTGGCAGTCTCTGGTGATAGCCCTGACTTCCTCGATGGAGTAGGGCAGATTGCGGGCCTTAATGAAGTGGTAAAAGCGGGTGACTCCCGGGTGACAGAGATCGTCGTGCAGGTCCGGAGTCGGTCCACTTGTGGGCTGGCACATGTACCTTGGGATAGGGCATTAGGGGGCTCGTTGAGCTTGCCGGGGCGATACAAAATCTCGTAATTGTCGGTGGAGAGCTCGATCCTCCACCTCAAGATTTTATTGTTTTTGATCTTACGCCGCTATGTGTTGTTAAACATGAAGGCAGTTTTGTTATGCTCTTGACGTAGCATAAGCTGCTTCCTTGATGTGCACTCTGACAAAGGAAGGTTCAGACTTGGAGATAGCTTTAACACGTTTATTAAACTATTAACAATTCTCCTACCTGGATTCGACTCTACTGTTAATCCTTCTATAGCTACTCAGACTGACGAACCAGTCTGCTACAATCCATGTCGTGGGTGTGATGTGTTTCAAATCAACCCTGTGTACTCACTGAGAGTCTCCACTGGAAAGAGACTGAGCATGTGTGATATGTCCTTTTATATGGGTTGGTGTAATGCCCTCCTATGGTAGTGTCACCTCTATGTGTATCTTGAATGCCCATTGGTTGTGTCCTATCTTACTGACCTATTGGTTGAATGTCTGTGTGTCATGTCTCTGGTGCTCCCTCTAGTGTCTAGCTAGTCTACGTGTATTTACATTAATCCGTTGTGTATTTACAGTGATGCATATCACCACATCCCCCTTTTTCTCGTGTTACATATTTTCTGTACAGTGTTAAAGAAAATTGAACAAAATAGGTAGATAAGTGATGCTATGTACAAGTTATGTTGACTGTGATGACTATACAATAATATACAAGACCAAATAATGGTTGCGATGACTTTGAGGATAAGACAATACAAAAAGTTATGAGTCCAAATTTCATGAATTTATATGGTCTGGTATAGAAGTGTCAATGGTGACATTGTCATTCCCTTGTGAACGCCATCAGTGTCCTGGTGTTTGGTCATCGGGAGGTGTTCAAGTCATCAAATCACTTCATTGACTGACTTGGAGTCTGGTTTTTTTTCCGATGCTTATGGTAGCAATTCTTGATGGCATCTGTCCTGAAAGCCATGTTGCCTGTTGGTAGTGCGGCAAACGTGAATTTATAAAATGCATCGTCCTGCCATGGCATGTCATTGTACTGAGCTGAGCAGTAACAGTGTCCCTCATGGGCAGAGTTGTACCATGTCGTACCAGTCGTTGTTTCATTGGCATTGTTTTTGTCATGCTTGTTGTCAACGTTGTTGCCTTTGGTATGCTTCTTGTTATCATCTTTGATGTTGTTTTTGTGTTGGTTGGTTTTGTTGTCGTGTTTGCTGCGCTCAAGGACCACTCTGTGGATAATACGAGTCCTTCACACAGTTACTCGTGTCAGCGTGCTTTGCGGCGTCTGCTGTTTCCTTGAGCGTGCCGTCACTGAGTTTGCAGCGCTCCCCGGCTGGAATCATGTCCAGCTTACTTGAATCAGCTTTGGTTTGTCGATGCTCCCCGTCTGGAGTCTGGTCTGTTTATCCGGAGTCGGTTTTGGCTTCTTGATTCTCCCCGTCCGGAGTCAAAACAGTCAGGAATGCATTTGCTTGTGGAGAATGAGGTTTGAAGTAACGTGGTGTCACCGGAGTCACCAGTAGTCTCACTGTGATTGTCGAGTGCCTCTGTACATTCTAGCTGAGGTCTGTCACGTTGCACATCTGGTATGGGAAGTGGGATGCTGTCGTCACTTGTCGCACATACAGTGGGTAGAGCCTCAGTGTCTTCTTGTCGTTCACTTGAGCTGGGTAGACTGTCAGAGTCTTCTTCTTGTTCACTGGAGCGTGGTAAACTGTCATAGTTTTTCTGTTGTTCACTTGAGCGTGGCAGACTTGCATTGTCTGCTGCTGGTTGCTCAGAGGAGGTTGCTAGACCCTCATGGTCTTGTTCATGCAAGGACTGCGCTTTGGAGTCTTGCGTTGCTTCTATCGTGGAGGCTGTCCACGAGCTCGCTGTGGAGGCTTGTGTCACTCCCTCTGTGGAGTTTTGCAACGTTCCCTGTGTGGAATCGTGCATTCATCTCGCTGTGGCGTCTTTCATCGCTTTCTGTGTGGAGGCTGGGGCCCTTCGTGGTGCGTGGACCACTCTCTGTGTGGCAGCAGGCCGCTCTCTGTGGTCTTGTACCACTCTCAGTCTCTTGGCGTCAGGCCGCAGCATAATCCTGCACTCACGAGTCGGGATGTCATATATGCTGGGCTGAAGATCCTCAAATCCGAAGAACACATCCGCGTCTGTGTCGAATTCTTCACTGTAGAACAAATCTCGTTGCGGTGTGGATTTGGTGCTGGGGTCGCCATCTCCAATGATGAAATCATCATCTGAGTCGTAGTCGTCTAGGACCATATCATCACGTTTTGTGTCGGAGCTGGCATTGGGCTTGCGATGTCCAGAGGAGAATTCAAGGTCTGAGTCACAGTCTTCAAGGACTGTATCATCTCTTTGGGCGGTGCTAACTGCTTGTTACAGGGTTCTGCGGAGGTTACTTTCAGCTACTGGTCGAATTTCAGGCATTGTGTTGTCGTTCCAGGTGAAAGAATCGGGTTTTACGGTGTAAATTTTTTTTACCATGTTTTGGGACATTTACCCTTTAAGTGGGCGTGATCCGGGGCCTCTGACGTCACGGAGCGTGTGCCGTAGTTCGTAGGAAGCGATTGCACATGCGCATATCGCTGTTCCTTTACTTGGGGTCTTTTTCGCAAGTGCGCATGCGCTTTTTCTCGCGCATGCGCAAATGGACCTTCCCGTTCTGTGCGCTCTTCACTCAACTGCGCATGTGTAGCACCTTTTCCAAGATGGCTGCAATTCAAAACTGCCGTTCGTTGCTGCAAGCCTACCTCGTAGTGAGTTTTGACACCTCTTTTATCTTTTCTTCTCATATGTTCCTTGCAGAATTCTTGGAATTTGTCCAGGACTGCCTGAAAGTCGCTCTTGTTTTGCCCCTTTGAGTATTTGAAGGTCTGGAAGATTTCAACTGCTTCTGGACCTGCGATGGTAAGTAGAAGCTTTATTTTCTCTGCATCCGCCACGCCATCTAGGTCGGATGCTACCAGGTAGATCTTGAATGTCTGCCTGAACCAACGCCAGTTTTCACTAAGATCGCCTTGGTACCTGAGCTGCTGTGGAACCCGAATCCCGAACGTCATCTTGCCTGGCTGATGTTGCTGGTTGTCACTGTTCGCTGAGTTTTAACTATATGGATTTAACAGTCAGTCCTGGGTACCATCTTCTGTTATGCTCTTGACGTAGCATAAGCTGCTTCCTTGATGTGCACTCTGACAAAGGAAGGTTCAGACTTGGAGATAGCTTTAACACGTTTATTAAACTATTAACAATCCTCCTACTTGGATTCGACTCTACTGTTAATCCTTCTATAGCAACTCAGACTGACTAACCAGTCTGCGACAATCCATGTGGTAGGTGTGATGTGTTTCAAATCAACCCTGTGTACTCACTGAGAGTCTCCACTGGAAAGAGACTGAGCAGGTGTGATGTGTCCTTTTATATGGGTTGGTGTAATGCCCTCCTGTGGTAGTGTCACCTCTGTGTGTATCGTGACTGCCCATTGGTCGTGTCCTATCTTACTGACCTATTGGTTGAATGTCTGTGTGTCATGTCTCTGGTGCTCCCTCTAGTGTCTAGCTAGTCTACGTGTATTTACATTAACCCCTTGTGTATTTACAGTGATGCATATCACCACAAAGGCAACCGACCATTGGTCAGTGAGGAGAGTGAACCTCCTGCCAGCCAGATAATGCCTCCAATGTCACACAGCTTCAACGATCGCTTGGGCCTCCTTTTTGATGGAGGAGTGCCGAATTTCGAAGGCATGGAGGGTGCGGGAAAAGAATGCCACGCGCCTGCCTGGTTGAGGCGGCCAGAGCGACATCTGATGCATCGCTCTCGACTTGGAAGGGGAGCGTCTCGTCGACCGCGTGCATTGCGACCTTGGCGATGTCAGTGGGAAAGTGGTGGGTTGAATGAGTGGGCAGGCCTTGTCCTCATAGTTTGGGACCCACTGGGTGTAATACGAAAAGAACCCCAGGCATCGTTTGAGGGCCTTGGGGCAGTGGGGGTGGGGGTGTTCCATGAGAGGGCGCATGCGATTGGGGTCGGGCCCTAGAACTCCGTTCTGAACCACATAGCCAAGGTGGCTAATCGGTTCGTGCTGAACACACACTTCTCCTTGTTGTAAGTTAGGTTGAGAATTGTGGCGGTGTGGAGAAATTTGGAAAGGTTAGCGTCATGGTCCTGCTGGTCGTGGCCGCAGCTGGTGACGTTGTCCAGATACGGGGAAGTGGCCCGCAGTCCGTACCGGTCAACCATTCGGTCCATCTCCCGTTGGAAGACCGAGACCCCGTTGGTGACGCCACAGGGAACCCTAAGGAAATGGTAAATGGTCTGCTTCAAACGCAGTGTATGGGCGGTCCGCCTTATGGATGGGGAGCTGGTGGTAGGCAGATTTCAGGTCCACTGTCAAGAAGACCCGGTACTGTGCAATCTGATTGACCATATCAAATATGCGTGGGAGAGGGTACGCGTCGAGCTGCATGTACCGATTGATGGTCTGACTGTAGTCAACGACCATCCTGCTTTTCTCCCCGGTTTTCACCACTACCACTTGGGCTCTCCAGGGGCTGTTGCTGGCCTCGATGATACCTTCGCGCAGCAACCGCTGGACCTCAGACCTGATGAAGGTCCTGTCCTGGGAGCTGTACCGTCTGCTCCTGGTGGTGAAGGGTTTGCAATCCGGGGTGAGATTTGCAAACAGGGAAGGCGGGTCGACCTTAAGGGTCACGAGGCCGCAAACAGTAAGGGGTGGTAGGGCCGGCCAAATTTCAGGGTTAGGCTCTGGAGGTTGACTGCAAGTCCAGGCCGAGTAGCAAGGCAACGTAGAGGTTGGGGAGGACGTAGAGCCGGAAGCCGCTAAACTCTACGCCCTGGGCAGTGAGGGTGGCGATGCAGTACCCCCGGATCACCACGGAGTGGGATCAGGAGGTCAGGGAGATTCTTTGGTTAGTGGGGTGTACCGCGAGGGAGCAGCGCCTTACCGTATCGGGGTGGATGAAGCTCTCGGTGCTCCCGGAGTCCAGAAGGCAGGACATCTCGTGTCCGTTGACCTTCGCTTTTGTCGAAGCGGTCGCGAGGTTGTGTGGTTGAGACTGGTCGATTGTGCCCGAGGCGAGGCGCGGCTGGTCGTCGGCGGTTGCAGGCGATGAGCGGGCCGATGAGGTGCCTGACGGGCAGGGGTCCTGAGGCGGGTAAGATGGCGGTGCCCACGGGCCGCATGTGTCCTGGGGTAGGCAAGGTGGCGGTGTCCATTGGTTCTGAGGCAAGCAAGATGGCGGCACCCACGGGCCGCACATGTTCTGAGGAGAGGAAGATGGCGTCGCCCACTGGCCACATGTGGGGTGTGCCAGGACAATAGCGGCGATTGAGCGGGGCTGGCACAATGCAGCGAAATGTCCCTTCTTGCCACAAGCCTTGCAGAGCGCGCTCCGTGCCGGGCAGCGCTGCCGGAGGTGTTTTGTCTGTCCGCAAAAGTAGCACTTGGGTCTCCCGTGGTTGGTTGGCTGCCGCACGGCGCGGGCGTGGGGTTGGCTGAGGGCGGTCGCTGATGGGGTCCACGATGCACGGGGGGGGGGGGGTGGGCCGTGCGGTCGGGGGCATAAGCCTGTACGTTGCGTGAGGCGACCGTGAGCGAGAACGCTCGTTTCTTGGTCGCCGCGAGGTCAAGCGTGGCCCCTTCTAAGAGGCGCTCGCGGATGTAGTCAGACCTTATGCCCATAACGAACGTGTCTCTCATTAGCAGGTTCGAATATTCAGAGGCCGAAATGGCCTGGCAATCACAGTCTCTCACCAGGGCGAGCAGGGCACGGCAGAAATCTTCCACTGACTCACTGGGAAGTTGGTGCCGCGTGGAGAGGAGGTGCCTGGCATAGGTCTTGTTGGTCTGCTGAGCGTAATTCTCCTTCAGTAGCGCCATGGCCTCTGCGTAAGTAGGCGGTCCTGGACGAGGGGAAAAACGTTGGAACTCAGCCGCATGTACAGAATATGGAGCTTCTGTGCTTCTGAGATTGGGTCTGGCGCAGACCCGATGTATGCTTCAAAGCAAGCTAGCCAATGTTGGAAGTCCTTTTTGGCATTGGCTGCTTGAGGATGCAGCTGCAGTCGATCCGGCTTGATGCGGAGATCCATCTCTGAAAAATCTCTGTAATAAATTGAGTCACTATCAATTACGACGAGACGAGAGTAAAATGTAATCGAGGCTTTATTACACAGAGATGTGTGGCCTCCTACAGCAGCTTACGAAATGGCTGCTGTTCGGAGAGCACACACATTTATACTCCGCCTCCTGGGTGGAGCAAGCAGGCAGGGATCTACCCCTGTACCTGTAGTACAGAGGCCGTACCGTAATACCCATATATACAATATAATACAACAGTGGTGACTACCACACGGAGCGTCAGGAGTACGCTGCCCTCATCTAGTGCCAGTGCGGCTATGCTGATGGGCCACACCCAGCAACGAGGAGGGCAGCCACAGCAACAGGCCCCCGTCCTAGTCGACCTGGGACACTGACACACAGGACACCCACACACAGGACACAATCCCCCAGGACACACAGGGGACGGATGGACAGGAAACACCAAGGGACCCCGGACTTCGGGTCGGATGAGGATCTCGACATTACGCCACTGCTGTCTCCTACACCCTCCACCATCGCAGAGACACTCACCTCGGTTGGGCACTTTAGCGATGAGGCCTCTGGTACACGAACTGGTGCGCACAACACAGCCTTCCCAGTACAACAGATGGAGGTAGGAACAGCCGAGGGGACGGACAGTCAGAGGGCAGCCCGGCGCAGTAAACCAGCTGCCGCCCAGATGGGTCCCGGGTTCCTGGAGTTACCACACCCACCCATAGACCCGATGCAGGCACGGACCCAGGGACGACCGAAGGGGGTGACGGGCGACTTGCGGCAGCTGCAGACAAAGGTGGAGGAGTCCACCCGCGTGCAGGAGCTGGGAGTGGTGCCGGTCATGCGTGCCACCCAGGCTGACACCGCACGGGTGGCGTCCGTGGTGCAGGCAATGGGTGCGATGGTGTCAGACATGGGAAGCAGTATGCAAGGCCTGGGGCGTTCCGTGCAGGCGGCGTCTGTGGCCCAGGACATGGCTGCCCTCTCACAGGAAACCATGAGCCAGAGCCAGCAGCAGATCGCAGAGGCGCTCAACGCCGTGGCCTAGTCTCAGCAGGTCTTTGCTGAGAGCATCGGCGCCATTGCCCAGGTGCTGGCCGGCGTCGCCCAGACACAGACAGGGATGGCCAACTCCCTGAGCTCCATCGCTGCACGCTTACAGACTCTTGTTGATACCAGGGCCGGCCTCCAGGACTGGCAGCGCCAGGTGCCGGGGGTGCGTCGGATGCTGGATCCATTTATACACCTGACCCATGGAGAGGCCCGGGGGCCATCGGGCACCCCAAGGGAGGAGGAGGTGCTGGGGCCCGTTCTGGGTCCCCCTGCAGGGGTGTCCTGGAACACCGTGAAACCTCAGATCCCCCCTTCCGTCCTGGGTGCATCTGGTGGGCAACGGGCTGGACAGGCTGGCAGCTCACCATCCCAGTCGCCCGAGCTGCGGCCTGGCCCATCCAGGCCGGGCCTCCCCAGGAAACGGCTGGCAAAGGGGTCCCTTGTCACAGGGCAGGAATCACAAGAGTCCACCTCCTGTTCTGCTGTACCATCTGGGGAACCACCTCGACATAAGGCCAAAAACATTAGACACTGAGTAAGTTGGCCTGCACCCCAGATGCAGGGCACAGATTAGTTATAGGGGCTAGGGCACGTGTATGAACTGTTTGTCATTACAATCACTTTCACATCTACAGAATCTGCCTCTGTGCTCTGTCCGATGTGTACGGGGGGGGTGGTGTGAGGTGAGTGCCAGTGTGTGTGTGAGGGGTGATAGGACGTCGGCCTCAGGTGAGTGTGCTTCCTCCCCGCCCCCCCCACCCTCAGGTCGCCCTCGCCATGCCCCCGGGCAGACGACGGGACCGTGCGCTGCAGTGTCAAAGCCGCATGCAGGGACGGTCCGGGTGGAGGGTGGTACTGTGGCCATGAGTCAGACATTGTCAAACGGTGTAGAGCCCGGAGCTCATCGCAGAGCGGGTTGTCATCATCCTCCATGGCCTGCAGTAGACACGCTTCCACTGGCGACCGTGTGAGCCTGGCCCGTTGTGCTGCAGGTCGATGTGCAATGGAGGGGTGGTGTGCATGCGGGTGATGTGAGGGTGATGGTGTTGGGTGGGTGGGAGGAGGGTGAGTGGTGGTGGGTGGGTGGGGGGGGAGGGTGGTTGGTGGTGGATGGGTGGGGTGAGGGTGGTAGGCTGGTGCCATACTGTGTTGTCTGTGCCCATACCCGGCGATTCCCATACCCCCTAGTCTGTGAACCGGGCGGCTATCAACCCTTCCCGTGCCCGCTGGCCCAGCCGGTAACGGTGGGCAGCCTCCCGTCCATGTCCAGCCCATCTGTCGTGTGCATTGCCCCCATCCTCCTCATCTGGGGAGGCCTGCCCTTCGTCGTGTTGCTCCTCCCCTTCCCCCTCCTCTGCCTGCAGCACATCGCCCCTCTGCCGGGCTCTGTTGTGCAGGACGCAGCAGACCACAACGATGCGGCCGACCCTCTCTGACTGGTACTGGAGGGCCCCTCAGAGCGGTCCAGGCACCTGAAACGCATCTTCAGCAGCCCAAAGAACCTCTCCATCACACCCCTGGTTGCTGCATGGGCAGCGTTGCAGCGGTTCTCCGCGTCAGCCTGTGGCCTCCGTAGAGGCGTCATCTGCCACGACCACAACAGGTAACCCTTGTCACCCAGCAACTCGCCCCTCAGCCAGTCCCTCGAACATTGCGGGGATGAACGATTGCGTCAATACAAACGATTCATGTACACTGCCCGGGTACCGAGCGAAAACGTGCAGAATCCTCATGCAGTGGTCGCAGACCACCTGAATGTTCATGGAGTAGGTCACCTTCCTATCCGTGAACACAGCCCTGTTATCAGCTGGTGGCCGCACGGCGACATGCATCTCATCGATCGCCCCCTGGACCATGGTCATCCTGGCCACAGCAGCGAATCCTGCTGCCCGGGCATCCTGGTGGGCGCGGTCTACAGGGAACTGGATGTAGCGCTCCGCGATGGCAAACAAGGCGTCCGTCACTGCACGGATGCACACCGACCGATGCCTGCGAGATGCCGGACAGGTCCCCACTCGGCAACTGGAATGACCACGTCGCGTAGACGTTCAGGACCACCGTAACCTTGACGGCCACCGGGAGAGGGAGTCCGGCCCCAGTACCACGCGGTGCCAGGTGTGCCATGAGATGACAGATATGGGCGACAGTTTCCCGTCTCATCCTGAGTCGCCTCCTGTATGCCCCGTCCGTGAGGTCCTGGTACGATGTGCAGCGCCGCAACACACGGGGCCTCATCGGGCGGCTCCGTCGCCGTGGCACCACCACCTTCTCCTCCTCCTCCTCGTCCTGTCGGGCGGGCAGCCCTCCAGCCTGGGCGGCTGCCACCTGCCTCCCTGTGGCACGCTCCTCTGCGGCAGCCTCCGCTGCCTCCCTGGCACGCTCCTGCTCCAGGTCTCCCAGGGCAACGTGTAGAAGGGCGGTTCCCCCCACGGCAGCCAACATCGCTGGGTGATGCCCAAACATTACGGCCTGCAGTGGGTGGGGGATAGATGACATATCACCATTGTATATACCCCCCCCCCCCCCCCCCCCTCCAGAGCCAGGTGCAATGGGCTGCATGGTCGTGATGATTGCCACCTGGCACCTGGCCAGGCAACCCCCCCCACCCACCTGGCACTCACACTCCCCGGCACGCACCCTCCCCAGCACCCCCCGCCCCCTCTCCGGAACTCACCCTCCCCAGCCCCCCACTCCCTGGCACTCACACTCCCCAGCCCAACCCTTCCCGGAACGCACCTTCCCCAGCCCCCCACTCCCTGGCACTCACACTCCCCAGCCCCCACTCCCCAGCACTCACCCTCCCCAGCAGCCCCCCCCCGGCACTCACCCTTCCACCACACCGGCACCCATTCGGCCCTGAGAATTAGAGCAGCCCCCCGCGGGGCCCATAGCGACGCGCCAACCCTCGCTATTCTGCGAGGCACGCGGCACGATTCCCATTGATAGAATTTTAGGCTGTCGGAGAATCCCGCCCAATGTTTATTCTATGAACTCAAGTTAACCTTTTTGAATAACAGTGAACATCTTAGCAACCATCAATTCAAATACAACCCCCAAAGAATACAACACTAAGTAATCCTTAAACTTTTCTTTTAACATCCATAAGACATTAAAAAAACCTTTTAACAGAAGCACATTAGATTTACTACTGAGAACAGTTATTACTCTGAATTCACCAAATGATCAAGAGATAGTCTTTACACGGCAGAGAGAACAACACTACGCATTCTGTGGCTGGCTGCAGCTCCTACACTGAAACAAAACCAAAAAAACACAGACACACCCAAGTTTTTCTCAAAGTGAAACTAAAAAGCAGAGTTAGAGCTCAGCTCCACCCACACTCTGACATCACTGCAGTAACTTTAGCAGACTACCATTTCTTAAAGTGACATTCTCATGACACTTGACTCAAATTATTAGTTATATAGGGGCGGGATTCTCTGACCCCCCGCGGGGTTGGAGAATCGCCGGGGAGGTGTCGGGAATCCCGCCCCGCCGCTCCGATGCCGGCTGCTGAATTCTCCGGCGCCGGTTTTTTAGCGGGTGCGGAGATCGCGCCGTGCCGGCCGGGGGCTGTTGGCAGTGGCCCCCCCCCCGGCGATTCTGCGGTCCCCGATGGGCCCAGCAGCCGCCCATTTTCGGCCGGTCCCGCCGGCGTGAATTGCACAAGGTTTGTACCGGCGGGACTTGGCTCTGGGGGCGGCCTGCGGGGTCCTCGGGGGGGGCGCAGGGGGATCCAGCCCCGGTGAGGCCCCCCACGTTGGCCTGACCCGCGATCGGGGCCCACTGATCTGCGGGCCGGCCTGTGCCGTGGGGGCACTCTTTCCCTCTGCGCCGGCTTGTGTAAAGCTCCACCATGGCCGGCGCGGAGAAGAAACCCCCTGCGGATGCGCAGGAATCACGCCAGCGGTTCTGGGAACATGCTGGCACTCCTGTACATGCACCAACTTGCGCCAGGTCTTTCGGCGCCTGTTTGCGCAGCGCCAATCACTCCAGCTCCGGCCTAGCCCCCGAAGGTGCGGAAGATTCTGCACCTTCCAGGAGGCCCGATGCCGGAGTGGTTCACGCCACTCCTTGGCGCCGGTAGGGCCTGCCCGCCAGATACCGGAGAATCCCGCCCATGATTCTTGAGGGGGTGCAGGAGCAGCGAGACCTGGGTGTTTATGTGCTTAGATCATTGAAGGAGGCAGGACAGGCAGAGAATTTGACACAGAAGCGAGTGATATTCCTGGATAAACTATCCGACTATAATAATATTGGTTCAACCATAGGAACCAATTAACAAACAGCAAATGGATCGGGTTGTATGCGGCCAGCTGTGTTCGATATGGAAATAAGCAAGGGGCAAAGATTTAAGGTAAGGGACAGGAGGTTTTGAGGGGATGTGAGGAAAAACCTTTTTACCCAGAGGATGGTGGGAGTTTGGAATTCGCTGCCTGAAAGGGTAGGGGAGGCAGAGATTCTCACATCATTTAAGAAGTATTTAGATGTGCCCTTGCGATCTCAGGGCAGACAAGGCTATGGGCCCAGTGCTGGACAATTGGATTAGAATAGTTCTGTGGTTGTTTTTGACCGGTAGAGACAAGATCGTCCGAAGGACCTTTTCTGTGCTGTCTGAGTCGATGACTGCAATTTCCTACCCTGGGAATCTGCCCAGGCAAATCTGACCAGAATTTAACAAGTTTTTGTACCTTAATTCCAAAGGCTAATAATTTTAAATTTCCCCCACAGCAGCGTACTGTTTAATGGTTGAAGAGATTGACTGCAGCATGCAGAATCTTCCTTCTGATTGTCTGACTGAATCCACTGAAATACCGAAATCCACCAGCAGAGGGTGGCCATTATTCGAAATGTTACAATTTCAGCAAAAGCAATATCGTTCCCAGTCAATTTCATTAACTTTAAATAACCCAAAATACCTCACAGGGTGTCTGTACACTCAGCATAATCAGTAAAACGTTAATAGGAAACTAATCTGAAAGAAGATGATCCCATGTTGTTCTGGTGTATTTAAGAATACAACTCGAGCTGCAACCTGATGGTTTGAAGTTTTGAATATTGGGCTGTAATTTAGAAACATCTTGGTTTCAAACTGTTCTCGGTAAATATTTGAGTAAATTGCCTTTTGTGCTGATGTTGTTTCTCTCGCAGTCACTGTTCTCACTGTTGATGCTGCTTCATGTCAGAATTGGCCCTCTGTATTGGATGTCATTCCCGATCAGCCTCCTGCAGAATCTCCCAGCTGTTTGTATCCAGATTGATGCACTATCAATTCAGCCAGATTCAGCTTGTTCTTCACAGCATCCTTCAAATCCTCCCCCAGCTACTCCACACATTCATGTTTCAGTTCCTTGTGGATGACACATCCGTGTCTGTTTACCTGCAGCAGAGTTGGGATTTGATTGGGATTGTCACAACGTTGTTTGATTTTTCCTGAGACAACCAAAGACCACAGGCAAGGCAGAGTTTGAGATCACTGTGCTACATTGCACTGAGCTCTCCACAAACCCACCCTTTCATCTGTTAAAGAAGCAACTCAATGAAAACCCACCTGGGCCCGACCCACCTGGACCCCTCCCCCCCCCCCCCCCAACCCCGCCCCACCTGGCGAGAGGCAAAAAGTCCCAACCCCACCGGTGTAAAATTCCCCCGATGGCGGGTCACTCGTCCCGTTGGCAGGTGTCTT
Source organism: Scyliorhinus torazame (assembly GCF_047496885.1). NCBI lineage: Eukaryota > Metazoa > Chordata > Chondrichthyes > Carcharhiniformes > Scyliorhinidae > Scyliorhinus > Scyliorhinus torazame. Next base: position 63,652,090 of record NC_092724.1, on the reverse strand, counting down.
AAACCACATTTGCATGTATTAGCATCTCATGAATGCTCATTAAAACAGCTGGTCGCCAGAATCCCGTCAGGCTTTTCAATCTTGCATCACACGAGCGAGAAATCAGGTCGGCATCAAACCCGATTGGTAAAGTCTGCATGGACAAGATCACCCTCAGTTCACCAGAGACTTTGTGCTCTGTGCACCATGTAAAGCCTGCCTGCCGTAGTGCAACGCGGCTCCTGATACTCTGTTCACCAGCCTAATGGGACAGATCAATTCCTGCCTCCATCTCCAAGCCGAGCTGCTCATCATCGATGGCACGTGCTGCTGGACGCCCATCCTGTGTCACCAAATCAATTCAGTACTCCGCCAGAGTTGCGATTACAGAGGTCTCCATCCCCTCAGTGCCACATACCAGTGCCTATCTGGACAGCACTGTGCTGCAGGATAGATGAAGACATCACAGCAATGGTTAAGGGGTGGGGTGCAAGGCGAAGGCAGGGGGTGAGGTGAGCAGGCAAAGACGAGCGGGTGCAAAGTGGAAGGAGGATTGTGCCAAGAGTGGGATGGGGGAAAGGCAAACACTCGGGGGTAATGTGGAAGGAGGTCTCTGCAAGGAGGGGGAAAGGGTGAGGTCTCACAATGGTAGGCAGAGGGACACGATGGATGAAGAGGGTAAGGGTCTTCCTGTTTATTTCCTGTTTATTCCCTTATTTCCCCCTTTCTTTTATTTTTCCCGTTACATTTTTGAACTATGGTTGATTAATGGACATGTGTCTTTAAGGCAAGCTGCCTGTATCTTTAATTCAAACAGAAGAATCCAGAAGTGACCAATGAATTGGTCCAAAATGCTGTGCTCTGCCCGGTTACAGGTGGTGATTGAATCTGATACCACTCGTCTGCTTTTCAGAGTTTCACGGTTTCAGTTTTGATCTTGGCCGCCCCAGAAAAGTATTTGACACCCTCGCCTCTCCATTTTGTCCAGAATGCTGTGTTTCTGAACAGACAGAGAATCTGGATTAATGTATTTACAGGAGAACCATTACAGGCTATGCAAGCAAAGTCCAGAAAACCTGTGGTGGGTGCTATTTCTCTCCAGGAGGCCTATGAGTGCTGTTGTCCTGAAACTACAGAAGACTGAATGTGAATCATGGACTGAAAGCAAATTTGAATAGAAATCGGAGGTGAGATTCTCCAATCCCGCGGCAGAGTGTCCACGCCGTTGTAAACGCCATTGCGTTTTACGACGGCATGAACGGGTCGCTCCCACGTCTAATTCTGTCCCCTACAGTGGGCCAGCGGTTCGCGCCGCTCCAGCTGCAGGTCCCAACGCGAACTGGGCACCGATGGATCTGCGCATGCGCAGTTGCGCCAGCGTCAACGAGGACATGCACAATGGCCTCCTTCAACGCGCCAGCCCCGACGCAACATGGCGCAGGGCTACAGGGGCCGGCGCGTAGGAAAGGAGGCCCCCAGCCACAGAGGCCGGCCCGCCGATCAGTGGGTACTAATCGCGGGCCAGGCCACATCGGAGGCCACCCCCCCGGAGATGGATACCCCAAACACCAAGGGGAGCGAAGCTGAACTCTGACAAGGCTGCATGAAAATCAGACTAACTAGGAGGTCTAAGGGCTTGGCACATGTATCACTGGAAGGGTATGCATGCAGACTGCAGATTAAGGGGTGGGTGCCTGTTCGTGTGGCACATTCGGGATCGTTTGCATGAACACTAAACAGATCAGGACTGCAACCCTTTGTGAAGGTCACTGTTGTTCAGGGGCTGGCAGACAGGCAAACGAGGCATTTAGGGTCTCCATGATGGTGCGGATGCATGTGTGCAGTGAGATTCCAGACAGGTCCCCACTTGGTACCTGGAAGGACCCCATGGTGTAAAGGTTCAGGGCACCCGTCACCTTGTAGGCCACCAGGATCGGGTGTCCTCCCCCATTGTCCTCTGGTTCCAGGTGCGCAATGATCCTGCAGATATGTTGCACTGTCTCCCTGCTCATCCAGAGTCTTCGACGGCATGCCCAGTCTGGCAGCTCCTCGAATGACAGGCTCTGCCTGTACTCATTAGACCTCATGCGGCCTCTCCTTGGCACCTCCTCCTCGGCCTGTTGGGAGGACAGCTCTCCATCCTCAGCAGCAGCCTCTTCCTGCAGCTTCCTCCTCCTTGAGCAGCTCCAGCTCGTACAGCCGCAGTGCATCTCCCAGGGCTGCGACGACTAGGAGGAAGGCCACCATTGCTGGTTGAACTCCAATATTCATTGTTAGCATAGTGCGTACCCTGGTGCCCAACCAGTGCCACCAGGCTACATGGTGACCCTGGTTTGCACTGCAGGCCCTGTCCCCACATGACCCCCCTCCTCTCCGCAGCCCTGGCCCCGTCGATGGCCAGAACCATGAAGGCTTCTGGCACTGATGCGCTTCCCTGCTGCCAGGAGTACCGTCAGCTGGCGCTACCCTGCTGACAGGTGGCGGCCAGTTGGGGGGGTAGTATGGTGGAGGGTGGGGTGCGGGCACGTGAGGATGGAATTGACTGCGCACTGATGTCATTCTGCAGCACCAAGGCCAATGTGGGTAGTCAGTGCGGTGCATAGAATGATGGCTGGCTTGCAGGCCACGGCAATGGCAGTCCCATGACATCGCCCCAGTCCTGTGACGGGTCACCCAGCCCTCAGCCCACCCCCCCACCCCCCCGCCCACCCCCGTCAGCCCCCCTCCGTCCAGCCCCAGCAGGGCCCTCACTCTAGCCAGCCCGGCCAGTGTTAGGACCAGCAGCCCAAGGTCGCATCTCTGAATGTCCTATTGCCTCTCTCTCCCTGAACAGCCACAGTGCCAGTTTCACGATTTTTAAAAGCACAAGCGCCATTGGGAATTCGTCTCAATGGAGGCAGGGAATCGCGGAGGCCCTGTAAAATACTGGGTCAGTCCGCTAATGATATGACATTGCCGTTCAGTGTACGTGTGTTATGGAACACATTGACGCCACTGTCGATGCGGCAGAGAATTGCAATCTGGCTTGAAGCTGGCACCCGCCACCATTTCGGTGTCGGAACCGATTCTCTGCCCAATTGCGTTTCTCAAATTTGGCCCTTTACTTTGGTAATAAATTATTCATTTGACTCTTCTTTCCGGACACCTCTGTGAATACGAAACTTCATGACATAAAATTGATGAAATTCTCCTTGCAAGTACAAACCTGATTCACAATTAAGACCAGGGAGACACTCAAACGTCAATCACTGTGCTTTGTGGGTGTGTTGGTTGGGCAGTATCAATCTCACTGTGTTTCGAAGAAGTGCATTTCATTACAAGTCTAAGAAAAATACACTCGAGGAGGTGTGGTGGAATTTTGATCATATCAACAGCCAGTCCATCAGAGCCAGAGGGCCATAAAGTTCCATGTGTCAGCTTCAGTCGATCAATGACTCCTGGTGATTTTATCTCACACCCTCCTTGGAAAGAAGGAATCTCAAATATCCAGAAAGAAGCCAGAACGCTCAAGTAATTGTTTAATAGTTTTACAATGTCATTAGTTAAGCTCCATCGAATAGCATGTTTTCACTTTAGCACAGTCTGTAAATTATGGACATTCTCCAATTTGAAGATAATTGAGAAAAGGTTCACTTGACTGATTGCTGTGACGAAGGGGGTGATCTCATGAGGAAAGGTTGGACAGGTGGGACCTTTACCATTGGGATTTAGAAGAATGAGAGATGATCTTATGGAAACATATAATATCCTGCTTGGCAGGGTGGATGCTGAAAGGACCCGTAGTGAGAGACTAGAACCAGGGCACACAGTTCAAAAATAAGGGATTCTCCATCAGCTGACACCAAAATTGGGAAACGCGATTGGGCGGAAAATCGGTTCCGACACCGAAATCGCGGCGGGCGCGATTTGACGCCAAATCGCAATTCTCTGTCGCCTCGACTGCGGCATCAATGCGTTCTGGATTGCACTTACATTAAGCACCATTTGCATATCATTAGCGGGCATGGCCTGGTATTCTCAGGGGCCTCCGCAATTCTCTGCCTCCGATGGGCCGAATTCACGACAACGAGGTTCACTTGTGCTTCTAAAAATGGTGAAACCAGCATCGTGACTGAGGCAGCCTGCTTTATTCCTGCCCTGTGACCTGGGTCTCTGTTGGTGAGTTCTCCCAGTGAGACAGAGAGAAGACAGCCAGGAGTGAGACAGCAAAGAGTGAGTTTGGGAATTTGAATCGAGGTGGGAATTCGAAGCTGGGTGGGGAGGAAGTGCTTTTTGTGACTGGTAAGTAGTGTTTCTGTTCTTCTGTTTCTTTTCATTGGTATATTTATTAATTTTTTTCTTTGTTGTTTATTTATTTATTTAAAATTTTTTTTGGGGGAAATTGAAATTGTTGAAGTTAACCGAAGGTTTAAGACATGGCAGGAGATCTCAGACCCGTGTCATGCTCCTCGTGTGCGATGTGGGAGCTCAGGGAAACGTCCACTGTCCCTGGCTCCTTCACATGCAAGAAGTGTGTCCAGTTGCAGCTCCTGTTAGACCGCTTCACGGCTCTGGAGCTGCGGATGGACTCACTTTGGAGCATCCGCGATGCTGAAGAGGTTGTGGATAGCACGTTTAGCGAGTTGGTCACACCGCAGGTGAAAGGTACTGAGGGAGATAGTAAATGGGTGACCAAAAGACAGAGCAAGAGTAGGAAGGCAGTGCAGGTGTCCTCTGCGGTCATCTCCCTGCAAAACAGATATACCGCTTTGGATACTGTTGAGGGAGATGGCTCACCAGGGGAAGCCAGCAGCAGCCAGGTTCATGGCACCGTGTCTGGCTCTGCTGCGCAGCTGGGCAGGAAGAAGAATGGAAGGGCTATAGTGATAGGGGACTCAATTGTAAGGGGAATAGACAGGCGGTTCTGCGGACGCAATCGAGACTCCAGGATGGTATGTTGCCTCCCAGGTGCAAGGGTCAAGGATGTCTCGGAGCAGCTGCAGGACATTCTGGGGGGGGAAGGGTGAACAGCCAGCTGTCGTGGTGCACATAGGCACCAATGATATAGGTAAAAAACGGGATGAAGTCCTACAAGCTGAATTTAGGGAGCTAGGAGTTAAACTAAAAAGTAGGACCTCAAAGGTAGTAATCTCAGGATTGCTACCAGTGCCACGAGCTAGTCAGAGTAGGAATGTCAGGATAGAGAGGATGAATACGTGGCTCGAGAGATGGTGCAAGAGGGAGGGATTCAAATTCCTGGGATATTGGAACCGGTTCTGGGGGAGGTGGGACCAGTACAAACCGGACGGTCTGCACCTGGGCAGGACTGGAACCAATGTCTTTGGGGGGGGGGTTTGCTAGAACTGTTGGGAGAGTTTAAACTAATGTGGGAGGGGGATGGGAACCGATGCAGGAAGTTGGAAGGTAGTAAAACAGGGACAGAAACAAAAGGCAGTAAGGGGGAAAGTGTAAGGCAGAGAAGCCATAGTCAAAAATCAAAAAGTGCGACAGTACAAGGTACAGTGACTGAGGGGAGCTCAGTGAATAGGACCAGGAATGCTAAAAGAAATAAAACGGGAAGTGAAAACATTAATGGTAAGCGACGCAGCAGGTTGTTACAGGAAGATATGGGTTCGACGACAAGGAAAATTAGGAGAAAGGTTAAAAGGAAATATAACTTAGGAGAGGTTACTGATCGAGGTTTTAAGATTCAGAACAGAGGTAAAAAAGCCAACATAAGTGTACTTTACCTGAATGCTCGTAGTATTCGGAATAAGGTAAATGAGTTGATGGCGCAAATCATCGTGAATGACTATGATTTAGTGGCCATTACTGAAACATGGTTAAAGGATGGTCACGACTGGGAGTTAAATATCCGAGGGTATCAAACTTTTCGGAAGGACAGAGTGGATGGTAAGGGAGGTGGTGTAGCTCTGTTATTTAAGGATGACATCCGGGCAACAGTAAGGGATGACATCGGTGCTATGGAGGATAAGGTTGAATCCATTTGGGTGGAAATCAGGAATAGTAAGGCGAAAAAGTCACTGATAGGAGTAATCTATAGGCCACCAAATAGTAACATTATGGTGGGGCAGGCAATAAACAAAGAAATAACAGATGCATGTAGAAATGGTACAGCAGTTATCATGGGGGATTTTAATCTACATGTTGATTGGTTTAACCAGGTCGGTCAAGGCAGCCTTGAGGAGGAGTTTATAGAATGTATCCGCGATAGTTTCCTCGAACAATATGTAATGGAACCTACGAGGGAACAAGCGGTCCTAGATCTGGTCCTGTGTAATGAGACAAGATTGATTCAGGATCTCATAGTTAGGGATCCTCTCGGAAGGAGCGATCACAATATGGTGGAATTTAAAATACAGATGGAGGGTGAGAAGGTAAAATCAAGCACTAGTGTTTTGTGCTTAAACAAAGGAGATTACAATGGGATGAGAGAAGAACTAGCTAAGGTAGACTGGGAGCAAAGACTTTATGGTGAAACAGTTGAGGAACAGTGGAGAACCTTCCAAGTGATTTTTCACAGTGCCCAGCAAAGATTTATACCAACAAAAAGGAAGGACGGTAAAAAGAGGGAAAATCGACCGTGGATATCTAAGGAAATAAGGGAGAGTATCAAATTGAAGGAAAAAATATACAAAGTAGCAAAGATCAGTGGGAGACTAGAGGACTGGGAAATCTTTAGGGGGCAACAGAAAGTTACTAAAAAAGCTATAAAGAAGAGTAAGATAGATTATGAGAGTAAACTTGCTCAGAATATATACACAGATAGTAAAAGTTTCTACAAATACATAAAACAAAAAAGAGTGGCTAAGGTAAATATTGGTCCTTTACAGGATGAGAAGGGAGATTTAATAATGGGAGATGAGGAAATGGCTGAGGAACTGAACAGGTTTTTTGGGTCGGTCTTCACAGTGGAAGACACAAATAACATGCCAGTGACTAATGGAAATGAGGCTATGACAGGTGAGGACCTTGAGAGGATTGTTATCACCAAGGAGGTAGTGATGGGCAAGCTAATGGGGCTAAGGGTAGACAAGTCTCCTGGACCTGATGGAATGCATCCCAGAGTGCTAAAAGAGATGGCTAGGGAAATTGCAAATGCACTAGTGATAATTTACCAAAATTCACTAGACTCTGGGGTGGTCCCGGCGGATTGGAAATTAGCATACGTGACACCACTGTTTAAAAAAGGAGGTAGGCAGAAATCGGGTAATAATAGGCCAGTGAGCTTAACTTCGGTAGTACGGAAGATGCTGGAATCTATCATCAAGGAAGAAATAGCGAGGCATCTGGATGGAAATTGTCCCATTGGACAGACGCAGCATGGGTTCATAAAGGGCAAGTTGTGCCTAACTAATTTAGTGGAATTTTTTGAGGACATTAACAGTGCGGTAGATAACGGGGAGCCAATGGACCTGTACTCCTAGATCTCTTTGACTTTCAATACTCTTGAGGGTTCTACCATTCACTGTATATTCCCTACCTGCATTAGACCTTCTAAAATGCATTACCTCACATTTGTCCAGATTAAACTCCATCTGCCATCTCTCCGCCCAAGTCTCCAAACAATCTAAATCCTGCTGTATCCTCTGACAGTCCTCATTGCTATCCGCAATTCCACCAACATTTGTGTCGTCTGCAAACTTACTAATCAGACCAGTTACATTTTCCTCCAAATCATTTATATATACTACAAACAGCAAAGGTCCCAGCACTGATCCCTGCGGAACACCACTGGTCACAGCCCTCCAATTAGAAAAGCATCCTTCCATTGCTACTCTCTGCCTTTTATGACCTAGCCAGTTCTGTATCCATCTTGCCAGCTCACGCCTGATCCCGTGTGACTTCACCTTTTGTACTAGTCTACCATGAGGGACCTTGTCAAAGGCCTTACTGAAGTCCATATAGACAACATCCACTGCCCTACCTGCATCAATCATGTTAGTGACCTCCTCGAAAAACTCTATCAAGTTAGTGAGACACGACCTCCCCTTCACAAAACCATGCTGCCTCTCACTAATACGTCCATTTGCTTCCAAATGGGAGTAGATCCTGTCTCGAAGAATTCTCTCCAGTAATTTCCCTACCACTGAAGTAAGGCTCACCGGCCTGTAGTTCCCTGGATTATCCTTGCTACCCTTCTTAAACAGAGGAACAACATTGGCTATTCTCCAGTCTTCCGGGACATCCCCTGAAGACAGTGAGGATCGAAAGATTTCTGTCAAGGCCTCAGCAATTTCCTCTCCAGCCTCCTTCAGTATTCTGGGGTAGATCCCATCAGGCCCTGGGGACTTATCTACCGTAATATTTTTTAAGACACCCAACACCTCGTCTTTTTGGATCTCAATGTGACCCAGGCTATCTACACACCCTTCTCCAGACTCAACATCTACCAATTTCTTCTCTTTGGTGAATACTGATGCAAAGTATTCATTTAGTACCTTGCCCATTTCCTCTGGCTCCACACATAGATTCCCTTGCCTATCCTTCAGTGGGCCAACCCTTTCCCTGGCTACCCTCTTGCTTTTTATGTCCGTGTAAAAAGCCTTGGGATTTTCCTTAACTCTATTTGCCAATGACTTTTCATGACCCCTTCTAGCCCTCCTGACTCCTTGCTTAAGTTCCTTCCTACTTTCCTTATATTCCACGCAGGCTTCGTCGGTTCCCAGCCTTTTAGCCCTGACAAATGCCTCCTTTTTCTTTTTGACGAGGCCTACCATATCTCTCGTTATCCAAGGTTCCCGAAAATTGCCATATTTATCCTTCTTCCTCACAGGAACATGCCGGTCCTGAATTCCTTTCAACTGACACTTGAAAGCCTCCCACATGTCAAATGTTGATTTGCCCTCAAACATCCGCCCCCAATCTATGTTCTTCAGTTCCCGCCTAATATTGTAATAATTAGCCTTCCCCCAATTTAGCACATTCATCCTAGGACCACTCTTATCCTTGTCCACCAGTACTTTAAAACTTACTGAATTGTGGTCACTGTTACCGAAATGCTCCCCTACTGAAACATCTACCACCTGGCCGGGCTCATTTCCTAATACCAGGTCCAGTACCGGCTCTTCCCTAGTTGGACTGTCTACATATTGTTTCAAGAAGCCCGCCTGGATGCTCCTTACAAACTCCGCCCCGTCTAAGCCCCTGACACTAAGTGAGTCCCAGTCAATATTGGGAAAGTTGAAGTCTCCCATCACCACAACCCTGGTGTTTTTACTCTTTTCCAAAATCTGTCTACTTATCTGCTCCTCTATCTCCCGCTGGCTGTTGGGAGGCCTGTAGTAAACCCCCAACATTGTGACATCCTGGACCCTGGCACCAGGGAGGCAACATACCATTCTGGAGTCTCTTTCACGTCCACATGAGCACCTATCTGTGCCCCTGACTATAGAGTCCCCTATGACTATTGCTCTTCTGCGCTTTGACCCTCCCTTCTGGACATCAGAGCCAGCCACGGGCGAGGAGGTGAGATCCTGCTGAGTTGCGGTTCCCCATGCCATGTGTGTCAACCCTCCCCACACCACCCTCCCCCTCCTTCCCACCCACATCCCACACCATCCTCACCCTCAGCCCCACCCTCATTCCCACACCACCTTCACCCTCACCCTCACCCCCACCTTCATTCCCACACCACCTTCACCCTCACCCCCACCCTCACCCCCACACAACCCTCACCCTCAGCCTCACCTCCCCCACCCGCCCCCCCCTTCACACCCTCCCCCCACCCCCACCCCCACCCCCGGCCCACAGTCTAATTATGCGTCTTGTCTTGTGTCTTGCAGCATCTGCTTGGGATGGGGTGGATCAATCTGATGTCCTCCACCCCAAACCAGTGCCACAGCCAGAGCGCCCGGTGTGCCGACCAGCAATGAGGAGAGCAGGCCAGATAGCAGCCCCCCACGCGGGACCCAAGATACCCCGGAGCTTGAGTCCGATGATGACACTGACTTCCCGTCACAGCTATCTCCAACACCCTCCATCATCTCAGAGACATTGAGTATAAGAATTGGCAAGTCATGTTGCAGCTGTATAGAACCTTAGTTAGGCCACACTTGGAGTATAGTGTTCAATTTGGGTCGCCACACTACCAGAAGGATGTGGAGGCTTTAGAGAGGTATGGAGGGCATTAGCTATGAGGAGCGGTTGAATAAACTCGGTTTGTTCTCACTGGAACGAAGGAGGTTGAGGGGCGACCTGATAGAGGTCTACAAAATTATGAGGGGCATAGACAGAGTGGATAGTCAGAGGCTTTTCCCCAGGGTAGAGGGGTCAATTACTAGGGGTCATAGGATTAAGGTGCGAGGGGCAAGGTTTAGAGTAGATGTACGAGGCAAGTTTTTTACACAGAGGGTAGTGGGTGCCTGGAACTCGCTACCGGAGGAGGTGGTGGAAGCAGGGACGATAGTGACATTTAAGGGGCATCTTGACAAATACATGAATAGGATGGGAATAGAGGGATACGGACCCAGGAAGTGTAGAAGATTGTAGTTTAGTCGAGCATCATGGTCGGCACGGGCTTGGAGGGCCGAAGGGCCTGTTCCTGTGCTGTACTTTTCTTTGTTCTTTGTTTTTTGATTTCCACCCCAGCGACCTGCCTTTCTGACCACGCCCATGGCTCTCTGCTCAGCCACGATGAGCGGCCACAGGTCTGGCAGACCCCCTCCAGTTTTCTCTCCAGCAGCTATGGGCAGCCTTCTCCAGGGAAGGGAAACGGTGTTCGACAGTCCGATACACGCAGCCCCGAGGGTGGGTAGCTGGCCGCCTCAGTGGCCAGGCGCCCGGCCATGGCATCCGCTATGGGTGCCAACATGTGGTACAGGGTGGGGCGTCGCCCGCCGTCTGGGTGGGGGTAGGAGTGGTGTGTGTGGGGAGTGAAGTGTACATATGCAGATTGTGTCAATCGCAAATCTGCCGAATCACACACTGTTTCTCATTGGAATCGATTGTGTTTCATGCGGCTCCTGGGCTAGCCCCTTAACCTTCGCTGAGTCGGTCCAGGTGCAGCGCCAGTTTTGCTGTCGTGGAAGTCCATGAATCCTGCGCCAATGTCAACACTCAGTCTCCGGAACGGAGAATCCCATCCAAGAGGTTTCCCCATTTGAGACAGAGATGAGGAGAATTTATTTATCCCACAGAGTCAATAGTCTGTGGTACTCACTTCCCCAGAGAACTGTGGAGGCCGGACCATCAAACATTTTTAAGGGCAAGTTCGATCGTTTCTTGAAAGAGAAAGGAATGAAGGGGCAGAAAAGTAGAGTGAAGGCTACAATAAGATCATCCATTATTATATCACATGGCAGAGTAGGCTGGAGGGGCAGAATGGCCTACTCTTAATTCATACATTTGAAGAGCGCTGCCTCCATTTTTGTTTTGCGTGGTTACAGCCCATGCTCAGTCTTTTTACATGAGTGGTATTTAATAGCAAGATTTTATTCAAGAAACGCGTTTGGAACCAAATGCTGTGTACGGCTGTGTAGCTCACATCAAAAACTTTAGATAAAGACTAGTGGTGTTCAAGTTAAAAAATGGAAATATGAAATGTGGTAATCATCAAAATAGACAAACAAATTCAGTAGGGAAGTGGTGGCCAGGATATTAAAAGAAGAAATAGTGACTTAAAATTATGAGATAATATATCGGGCGCGATTCTCCGAGCCCCGCGCCGGGCCGGAGAATCGCCGCAACCTTGCCGCCCCGACGCCGGCGCGTGATTCTCCGAGGTGTGGAGAATCGGCGCCATTTGCGCCGGCACGTTTGGCTCGGCGCCGGTCGCGCCGATTCTCCGGCCCGGCGCGCGGCTCGGATGGGCCGAGCGGCTGAGCGGAAATGGCAGAGTCCCGCCGACGCCGTTCACCCCTGGTCGCTGCCGGCGGGAACTCTGCGCGAAGGGTCGGGGGGCAGCCTGTGGGAGGGGGGGGTGCTCTGTTCCCAGGAGGGCCTCCGATGGGGTCTGGCCCGCGATCGGGACCCACCGATCGGCGGGCCGGACTCTCCCCCTGGGCCTACTTTGTTGCGCGGCCGGCCCCTGAACCCCCACGCCATGTTGTGTAGGGGTTGGCACACTGAAGAAGACCCAACTGTGCATGTGTGGGTTTGTCGCGGCGCACATTTGGCGCCGGGAAGGGAGGCTGGAGCGGCGTGACCCGCTCCAGTGCCCGCGCCCGTTTCGCGCCGTTGTGAAACACGACGACGTTCACGACGGTGCGAACACTTAGTCTCCATTTTGGAGAATCGCGTCCACAATATCTCCATTACAGATGCTGAAATATTTGTACATTTTGTCATTTAAGTACTTCATTGATGACCCAAACCATGTGAGGAATTGGTTACATCAGTTGAAAAAAAGCAAACCGCTGTTTCTCTCTCCCTACCTTCCAGCTCGCTGTCTCCCTGACCCACCCGCCCATTCACCACTTCTCTCCTCCAATACCCTCACTCGGCAATTCACTCCCTGAACCCCCCAATGGCTGCCCCTCTCCGTGCGCCCTCCCGCTCACCATTTCCCTTTCCCAAAGGCTCGCTGCTTCCCGCCCAGCTCCTCACTCGTCACCCCTCTCCTTAGCGAGGGGTCAGGAGAGAGGCAGCAAAGCGGGAGCGAGGGAGTGAGAGAGGATGCAAGTCAGAGAGAGGGATTGGGGCAGGTGGCAGGAAGCAGAAAGCGTTACAGGTAGCGAGCTGGAAGCAAGAAACTGTGGCTTGGGGGTCACTAGGAAGAGTTATTAAGAGGAATCTTTGTCCAGTTAGACTCAAAGCAGCCAATCGCCATTTAATGTAAAATTACAGGTTGGAAGGTCAACCATTCACATGTTCTTTGACTCGTAGAATTCCTGCAGCGCAGGAGGTCATTCGCTCCATCGCGTTTGCACCAGTCCTATAAATAGCACCCTACCTAGGCCCACTCCCCTGCCCCAACCCCACCACCCCACCCAAACCGCACACCTTTGGACAAAGCGGCAATTTTAGCATGGCCAATCCACCTAACCTTCTCACCTTTGGACTGTGAGAAGAAACTGGAGCACCCAAAATAAACCCATGCAAACACGGGGCAGAACGTGCAAACTCCATACAGACGATCACCAAAGGCCGGAATCAAACCCGGGTGCCTGGCGCTGTGAGTTCAATTCACTCTTGTTCTCTTGTGAGAAAGCAGTTTTTATTTGGTATCTTTTCATTTAGAACTCTGTTGTTTAAGAACACATTCGGAATGTTAAATGAGGGATAGATCTGTCACTGTTCTGGCTCAATGCTCTGAAGCCACCAGATTTCTTGAGAAGTGAAAGGAGGGAAACGTTACTCCAAATAGTGATTGATCTGAAACTGCGAGGACAGAAGGCATGTGAGGATTTCAGCTGGAACATGTTGATCAGTTCATTATGGGCGGAGTTCTTTTCGTCTGTGCATTCTCACAGAGATTGTGACATTCCAGAATTCACTGTTTTTTTTTGTAACAAGCCTGTTTTACATTGCAATCGCATGCCCACATGAAGGGTTTGCAAACCAAAGATCGCGCACTCTCTTTTAAATCTATGTTGTGTCGTCCAACACCATGTACGTAGGGTGGATATTGAGCCCGGTTTAGCCATCAGCAAGAACAGCAACGCAAGCGTAAAACCATAGAATCCCTACAGTGCAGAAGGAGGCCATTCAGCCCATCGAGTCTGCACCGACTATTCGAACACTCTACCTAGGTCCACTCACCCGCCCACCCTGCACTATCCCCGTAACCTAATCTCCATATCTCTGGACACTAAGGGATAACTTATCATGGCCAATCCACCTAACCCCCACAACTGTGATCTGAAATCGGAGGACCAGGAGGAAACCCACGCAGACATGGGGAGAACGTGCAAACTCCACACAGTTACCAAAGGCTGGAATCGGGGTCCCTAGTGTTGTGAGGCAACAGTGCTAACCACTGTGCCCAGGAGTCAGGAAACACGAAGGCGGCACGGTGGCGCAGTGGTTAGCACTGCTGCCTCACGGCGCTGAGGAGCCGGGTTCGATCCCGGCCCCAGGACACTGTCTGTGTGGAGTTTGTACATTCTCCCTGTGTCTGCATGGGTCTCACCCCCACACCCAAAGATGTGCAAGGTAGGTGGATTGGCCACGCTAAATTGCCCCTTAATTTGGAAAAAAATAATTTAAAAAGAAAACACCACTCCCACCGGCGAGAGCGTATTTCCCGAATTTCCAGGCCCCTCGCCGATGACAAAATGAGTTTTCCACCCAGGAAGCGGGGTTGTTGTGTCCCAGCATTGTCGGAGAGTGTTGCTGGCAGGTTTTAATGACTCTCACTGCTTTGGTATGCCAGGTCTCAAGGGGTCTGGCAGTTGGTGTGCCTGATACCGCTTCACGCGCCCCTCTTCCTGGGCTTGTGGCCATTCTCCTGCTGAGGGATTGCCCTTTTAGAGTGGCAGCTGGAGGTGGGTGGGAATGGGTGAAATCACAGGGTCAGCGACTGTGATTTCCCTGAATATGGTTGCATGAAACGACAGGCTGCATGGATAGAGTGAGGGACTCTGACAAGGGATGTGAGCAACTACATGAGGGCAGAAGACCCTCACACAGGTAAAGGATGAGCGCAGTCAGAATGAACCTCCACACCCAGGCTGCAGAGTGCATCCTTGGGGCATCAGTGGCCTGGAAGGGAAAAACCACTGGTTTTGGAGGACAGGTGATAGGAATCAACTATTTCCTGATTGATCTGATAGGTAAAAGTAGGCTGTTTAGTGTAAATATTAAGCCCCAATTTTAATACCCATTTTAAATTGAGGATTTCAGCACTCATATCCTCAGGTCACGATAAAACACGTAGCTTCAACAGAGACGCAAAAAGCCTGACACATGCATAAACTCATTGGAGATTAAAACAACATTTTTACTGAGCAAGATGAAAATCCTATTGTTCTAATAAACATATTTTCAAAGACAGTTTGACATTAAAAAATGAGCTGTACCAGTAATCTGATCAAGGAATAAGCAGGCACCATAGCAACATGAAGGCACCATTGTTCATAATGTGGATAAAGCGAAGTCAGCAAAAAAGCAGTAGAAACTAATCTTGATAATAGCACAGAATCGCATTGCATAACATACACAAATATTCAAACATGAAACATTCAAACTTATGTTGCACATTAAGGATTGACAGCTAAACGTCGAATCAAATACATATGATTCTAACCCAAACCAATTAGGACGACATAGAGGTGTAGATAGATGGCTCAAGACAGATAAGATTTCCTATAAACATGATGGTCAGTACGGCCATCTTTATTCCGGGATCATCCTCTACTGTGACCTAATTATTCGTTATCTCTATTTTTCATATTTTCACTTTTCCACTCTAACTCTTGAAGTAAATGCAAGCTGTTTTGCCATAAGCAGGAAACCATTTCTGTATTATTTTGAAAGTTCAATTGTGTACAAGTTACTTCTCTTTAAGTCCTTTTGCTAGCCGGACTTTATTGAGAATAGATTTAAGTTTCTCCAAATTGTAATCAGATAGAGGTAATAAAGATTCTTGTTTGCATCCGAGGAGTTTAACTCAAATTTCTACTGAGTTTTAGTGTTGCAAGACCTCACTAATTCCACATGGTAGATCTCATTAATTTGGCGTAGTCGGCAGAGGGAGGAACGCTGAGACGGAAACGGCCGAAATTGGAACGAGTTGGAAACAATCGGGAAGAATAGGAGGAAATTGGAAGACCGAAGATCGTATCGTTAACAGAAGTCCAGAAGGACGGAAGACCCCAAAAAAGACCCATTAAAAGTCTTAAAGCTGCATCAAGTAGTGCTCCGACCCCTTAAAAAGGACCTTTTTTCAGACAGAGTTATTCAATCGGGTGCCGGTCGTTTAAACTCAAAATAACACGTGGCTGAAAGGTAAATAGTCACGGTAGTGTACCAAGATTACACATAGCGTGGTTGGCGACCCAGAAATTGTGTGTAAGGCTGAATACGGTGGACATGACTCCTAAAATAGATTCAGAACCTTCAAATAGTCGAGAACTACTTCCCACAACATCCAAGGGAGGTCGCTCTGTACCGGATGTCTCGATTGATGATATAATGGGTGATCTTAAATCTTTAATTTATAGACAATTTGGACTGTCTAAAGTATCCACAAAAATTGAATCAAAATATGACACCCCTAAAGGACAGTGGTCCCTTGACAACATCAAAAAGGTTTTGGAAAAAACCACACGATTGACCAAAACGAAACCTATGAAATGGTCTTTTGCAGTAACGGCACAGCTTCATTAAGACTGAGTGGCTGGCTACTCAAGTTGCAAGTTTTATTTAATCTGCAGACCATGAGAGCTGGGGGAATGGGGGTGCTATCTAAGGATGAAGGCGGCTGCAAGTTGCTGTTTCAACATGAGTCCTCACAAGGTGAAACCAGTTACCTGATTAGCTCTCTGACCATTCCATGATGAATCAATTGTGCCAATTTTATCATTCCTGCAATGCTGAGTGTGTCACTGGTTGGTGCCCGTTGAGCCAGTCGAGCTGGCAGTTCTATTGATAGCTGTGCAGCAGCAGCAGTGACACATCGATGTGCCGCTGCACACGGCCAGGACCAGTGCCCTGCAGAGCAGGGGGCGGCATAGTCCACTGATCTTCTGGGACCAGGGCCACAGCTGGTGGAGCATCGGAGGAGATGCTACCAGCTAAGGGTCTACCACTGGAGAACATCCTACCTTCAGATGTCAGAGGTCAGGTGCCAGAGAAGGCTGCGTCTGACCTGGGGGTGGTGGACCACCTATGCCAGGTGCTGCAAGAGTTGGCACCACATGGACTGGGAGGTCACCCATTGCCTCAGGTCCTGAAAGTCACAGCTGCTCTGAACATTTATGCCAGCGGCTCTTTTCAGGACTGCACGGGTGACCTGTGCTGCATTTCCCAGTCTGCCAGATATGATATTTGCGATGACCCATCTGTACATCAACTTCGACTGGGGCCAGGTGAGCCAGGATGCCAAGGCCATGGACTTCGCCACATAGCTGACCTGCCCCATCTTCAGGGTGTCATCGACTGCATGCACGTGGCTCTGCGTTCCCCATGGCTACATGGGGTGCTGATAGTGAACTACAAGGGATTCCACTCCCTCAATGTTCAGGTAGTTGTGATCACACCATGTGTATAATGCAGGTGTGTGCCCATTTCCCGGGGTACCTTCATGACAACCTCATCCTTGGACACTTGCAGATCCCAGCCATTGTTGAGGGAGAACAACGGCTGGACGGGTGGCTTCTCGGGGCCAAATGGTATCCCTTCAGTGACGCTAGTGCCAAGGCCACGAACCCTACTGAGATTCAATGAAATGAGGATCATGCATTAATGAATGCATTGGTCAAACAGGCAATTGGCAAGCTCAAAATGCAGTTCCAGTGTCTGGACCGGTAGGGGGAAGCCTTCCCAAACAGTTCCCCAGAGGGTGTCCCGTATCATATTGGTCTGCTGAGCTCTGTACAACCTGGCACTGCAGCAGGGCGAGCAGCTGCAGCAGGAGAAAATGGAGAAGAAAATTTCCATGGGTGAGGAGGTCGAGTAGCGAGACAAGGGGCAACCTGTGGAGGAGATTGAGAAAGGACCTAGGGTGATTGCCTGGGCCCACAAGAGGCATAAGGCTATGGATGTACCTATTGGCGCGGTTTAGGGACGATGAGGGCACCAAGACCTCTCCCAACATGGGTTCTGAGATCCTCTCACTACAGTGATGCCTGGGGGAGGGCATCATCATGGTCACTGGATAAACGCTTTGACAAAGGGTCATCTGGACTTTAAACATCAGCTCTTTTCTCTCCTCACAGATGCTGCCAGACCTGCTGAGATTTTCCAGCATTTTCTCTTTTGGTTATCGTCATGGTCACTCCATTCATGGGTAGGACGCTAAAGCGACAGACTGGATGCTGCAGGAGATTGATGATGATGACTTGCATTGAGGACAGAGCCATGCTCCTCTTAACCTCTGTGAAATATCTGACTCCTCCCTTACAGAGAGCTGAGTGCGAGCTGTCACTGAACAGTGTGATCTCGGGGTCCAGAGAGGCATAATGACACATCTCAGTAGCTACTGCCTCCTCCGAGGTCAGGAGTTCTGGTGTTTATCTCCTCTGACTGTCGAGGTGGACAGACTCTCGCACGTTTTCAGTCCATAGCGTCGTCATGTCTAGAGAATGTTGGTAGACATGATAGGCCTGAGCGTTAGTTGGGAGGGGGTACTTTCCATGGGTGAGGAATGGGGGAGTGGAGCTGAGGGCATCTGCCAATGTCACCTCATGGGGGAGGTGACATTGTGCTGCCATTCTCACACTGCACAAGGAGGAAGCATCGTGTTTGTGTGGGGGTTTGCACAGCATGACAGTGTGGAGGCTCTTTACGGGTGATCAAAATGATTTTTAATGCTAGCTAGTTATTACAATAGTGACTTTTCTCTACTAGTGCCTAATTTCACCTCTGCCGACTTGGTGACTATAGTTTATTACTTTTCCTCACCCTCCCGCTACGTCTAGGTGTATCCCAAGGATCCACAACTAAGGTTGAGATGACCTGCTGGTCTATTGCCTGAGGTGACCTGGGGGGGCCGGGTCCTTGAGGGTCCGGGCCTACTTACAGTCAGCGTGGGTGCTGCCCCCCTCGGTGTGTAGTGCAGGAGTTGTATTGCTCACAGGGAGGGGGTGTCAGGTGAGCTGGATACCCCTAGGGTCTCCTGGGTGAAGAGTCCCAGGCTGCGCTCCTGCCAAACCTTTTCCCTTTGGGTGCCTAGAATCCATGGACTCCTCAATGGGATAGAGGGGCAACTGGAGCGAGATCCAGCAGCCCGACGTCCTCTGGCGCTAGCACTTGTGGATTCCAATTAGTGCTTGAGCGATGCAGTTGAAGCCGAGCACCATGGAACTCATACCCTCAGCCATGGAGGTCATGGCCTGGATCATGGAGCTGATGTCCCCTAATCAAGGAGTGCACATCCTGCGTCAAGGTCTCCACTGCAGATGCTGCGCATCAGAGGGACAGCATCATAGGAAGGCGATGGGATTCTTCCAGTTGGCCAGGCAGTCCAAGGAGGGATACTGTCATCCCTTCTTGATGCTTGCGACTCTCACTTTGCAGCTTCGGCAGGACGACTGTACCCAGGGGAACGTCATCGGCCTGGGGCCCAGCAAAGTCCTGGGCTCTGGCATCCCTGATTGCCAGATTCCTGCGATGTGCCTGCCTCCACCGACTGCGAATCATCAGGTGTGATGTGTTCACCATTGAGCGACCCAGAAGCCTACCTATTAATTAATCCCACTGAGGTGTGAGTATCTGTGCTGGTGTGATCCCTCTTCAATGCTGGTCTCCGAGATGTCACCCTCGGGGCTGTTCAGGGACAATGTGGATAGTCTGGGTCGGTCTCCTGATTGATCTGCAATGGAAGGGAGATAGCATTAGTGCAGGGCGAGGGAAACACTGATAGAAGAAAGGTCACTCACATAAGGCTTGCACCATGGCTGGATGTGTTGAGGGCTCTCATTTGTGTCTTTGATACCGACCTCGTCCTCTTGCAGAGGAGCGCTCCTACTCCTTGCTGGCCAACTCAACAGCTCATTCCTAAAATGCGGTGAGGGTCCTGAGCTCCGGCTTCACTCCCCGCAAACTCAAAGCACAACTAGCTGTGCCCGCTGACACTGGTTGTGCTTGAGTTTGTCCTGCAATGAGACAGATGGGGAGAGTGTGGGTGGGAATCGTGCCAGGTCAGATGGTTTGCATGGGAGGCGAGTGGGGGCAGGCATGTGAGGGGCTACAGGGCTATTGGAGGGATAATGGGGATGGGCTGGGCAGCATAACAGGTGCTGGAACCGCACAAGGTGGGAGTGAGATCGCCATGGAGGTGTGAGGGCTGTGTTATGGGGTGTAGCCCCCACCCCCACTGGCCAGGGTATCAATTCCTGGGCTTACCATTGACCAGAAACTAGCCATATAAAGACTGTGGCTACCACAGTAGGTCAAAGACTAGGAACCCTGCAGCAAGTAACTCAATGCCTGTCCTCCACTGACAAGGCACAACTCAGGAGCGTGATGCAATACTCTCCACTTGCAGCTCCAACAACACTCAAGAAGCTTGACAACATCCAGAACAAAGTAGCCTACTTGATTGGCACCTCATTCACAAACATTGACTCTCTCCACCACCACAGTAGCAGCAGTGTGTACTATCGACAAGATGCACTGAAGACCCCACCAAGGTTCCTTAGACACCTCTTCCAAAACAGGGAACACAACCATTTGGATGTTCCCCTACAAGACTCATACCACCCTGACTTGGAACTATAGCTGTGTTCCTGTACAGTCTCTGGGCCAACATCATCAAACTCCCTCTCTAACAGCACTGTGGGTGCACCTACACCACATGGACTGCTCTGGTTTGAGAAGGCAGCACACCACCATCTTCTCGAGGGCAATTAGGGCTGGTCAATAAATGCGGGCCGAGCCAGCGACACCCACTTTCCAAGAATGAACTAAAAATTTGTAATGACAAAGTCAGAAGGAGGAAGGAGGGTGTGGTGGGGGAGGTGGTGAGGAGGCGGGGAGAACAGGAGGTGGCCTAATGCCATGTAATACACAGGCGATTTGTCACTCCTGAGGATGCTGCTCACTATGATCTATTCAGCTGTGAGCAAGTGAAGATCGAGATTGGGAGTTTAATTTCCTCATGGCAAATGGAGTGGGGATTGAGAGGGTGCCCAGCAACAACCCGGCCTGAAAAGGCCTTTGTGAGTGTTTTTTTATAATAATCTTTATTATTGTCACAAGTAGGCTTACATTAACACTGCAATGAGTTTACTGTGAAAAGCTCCTCGTCGCCACATTCCGGCGCCTGTTCGGGTACACGGAGGGAGAATTCAGAATGCCCAAATTACCAAACAGCACGTCTTTTGGGGTTTGTGGGAGGAAACCGGAGCACCCTGAGGAAACCCATGTAAACATAGGGAGAACGTGCAGACTCCACACAGACAGTGACCCAACCTGGGACCATGGCGCTGTGAAGCAACAGTGCTAACCACTGTACTACCGTGTTTCGTAAGTTACTCTATAAACAACATTACGTTCCCACTCCAGGCACATTTTCTAGCGCAAACAAGTAATCTTAAGATTCTCTGTCTTATTAATCTTCCCACATGAAACAAATCAAATCCCTAATAACTCTATCAGCAAATTCACTATACTCTGTAACAGTGGAAAGGGCAAATGTATTCAGCGGGATTCTCTGTTCCTGAGACACCGTTGACACAGTCTGGAGAAGGATGAGGTGGGGGGGTTATGAGGGAGGTGGGGAGAACATGGGGTGGCATAATGCCATGTAATACACAGGTGACTTGTCTCTCCTGTTGATACCAACGCAGAATTCATGAACAGCAAACCTGGTGCCGCACTGTACCGATTCAGCTGGTGCCGCACTGTGCCGATTCAGCTGGTGCCGCACGGTGTTGATTCAGCTGGTGCCGCACTGTGCCGATTCAGCTGGTGCCGCACTGTGCCGATTCAGCTGGTGCCGCACTGTGCCGATTCAGCTGGTGCCGCACGGTGTTGATTCAGCTGGTGCCGCACTGTGCCGATTCAGCTGGTGCCGCACGGTGCCGATTCAGCTGGTGCCGCACTGTGCCGATTCAGCTGGTGCCGCACTGTGCCGATTCAGCTGGTGCCGCACGGTGTTGATTCAGCTGGTGCCGCACTGTGCCGATTCAGCTGGTGCCGCACTGTGCCGATTCAGCTGGTGCCGCACTGTGCCGATTCAGCTGGTGCCGCATGGTGCCGATTCAGCTGGTGCCGCACTGTGCCGATTCAGCTGGTGCCGCACTGTGCCGATTCAGCTGGTGCCGCACGGTGCCGATTCAGCTGGTGCCGCACTGTGCCGATGCAGCTGGTGCCGCACGGTGTCGATTCAGCTGGTGCCGCACGCTGTCGATTCAGCTGGTGCCGCACTGTGCCGATTCAGCTGGTGCCGCACGGTGCCGATTCAGCTGGTGCCGCACTGTGTCGATTCAGCTGGTGCCGCACTGTGCCGATTCAGCTGGTGCCGCACGGTGCCGATTCAGCTGGTGCCGCACTGTGCCGATTCAGCTGGTGCCGCACTGTGCCGATTCAGCTGGTGCCGCACGGTGTCGATTCAGCTGGTGCCGCACTGTGCCGATTCAGCTGGTGCCGCACTGTGCCGATTCAGCTGGTGCCGCACTGTGCCGATTCAGCTGGTGCCGCACTGTGCCGATTCAGCTGGTGCCGCACGGTGCCGATTCAGCTGGTGCCGCACTGTGCCGATTCAGCTGGTGCCGCACGGTGCCGATTCAGCTGGTGCCGCACTGTGCCGATTCAGCTGGTGCCGCACGGTGCCGATTCAGCTGGTGCCGCACTGTGCCGATTCAGCTGGTGCCGCACTGTGCCGATTCAGCTGGTGCCGCACTGTGCCGATTCAGCTGGTGCCGCACGGTGCCGATTCAGCTGGTGCCGCACTGTGCCGATTCAGCTGGTGCCGCACGGTGTCGATTCAGCTGGTGCCGCACTGTGTCGATTCAGCTGGTGCCGCACTGTGCCGATTCAGCTGGTGCCGCACTGTGCCGATTCAGCTGGTGCCGTACTGTGCCGATTCAGCTGGTGCCGCACTGTGCCGATTCAGCTGGTGCCGCACGGTGCCGATTCAGCTGGTGCCGCACTGTGCCGATTCAGCTGGTGCCGCACGGTGCCGATTCAGCTGGTGCCGCACTGTGCCGATTCAGCTGGTGCCGCACGGTGCCGATTCAGCTGGTGCCGCACGGTGCCGATTCAGCTGGTGCCGCACTGTGCCGATTCAGCTGGTGCCGCACGGTGCCGATTCAGCTGATGCCGCACTGTGCCGATTCAGCTGGTGCCGCACTGTGCCGATTCAGCTGGTGCCGCACTGTGCCGATTCAGCTGGTGCCGCACGGTTCCGATTCAGCTGGTGCCGCACTGTGCCGATTCAGCTGGTGCCGCACTGTGCCGATTCAGCTCGTGTCGCACGGTGCCGATTCAGCGACTGTTAAGGGTCTAGCACCGGCGCCACGTAAAACGCAATCGATTCCAATGAAAAACTGTGCCGGATTCACAGGGTCCGAGATTGACACTCAGGAGGCTGAAAGGCTGTTGCCACAGATACACTTCCCCACACACACCACCCTAGCCAACAAGATGGCAGCAAGGAGAGCGGCGCCGAAATTCACAAACACTGAGATGGACCCCTCCTGGATGAGGTGGAGGAGAGGCGGTCACTCTGTACCCCGGCCCGGGAAGGAGGCTGACAGCCGTCGCCATTCGCTGTGCCTGGGCGCAGGTAGCAGAGGCGGTGAGCGCAGTCAGCAAAACTGCCCGGATCGGCCAGCAGTGCCAGAAAAAACTGCACAACCTCCTCAGGTCGGCCAGGGTGAATAGGCAGCACAGTGCCCCACATCCAGCATCCCACACACCAGTAACCCAATCCGCCCCCCACCACACACACAACCCGGAGGGCGGCCGAACACCCACACTTCACCACATGCCGGCATCCATACCGGCCACATGGCCGGGTGCCCTGGCCACTGGGGACACCAGCTACCCACCCCCTGGGTTCCAAGTGTCATTCTGTCTAACACTGACATTTTCTGTTCCCCCACCCCTCCACGTCAGGAGAAGGTCCCTCAAAACCGCCAGGACAGGAGAAAACTGGAGGGGGACTACCGGACCTGCGGCACCTCACCATGGCAGAGCAGAAGGCCTTGGACCTGGTCGGCGGCCGAGAGGAAAGGGAGGACGCCGAGTTGGAGATCGGACGTGGGCAAGAAAGTGAGACCCTGCTGAATTGTGGTTCCCTGTGGCACGTGTGTCAACAACCCCCCCCCCACACCACATTCGCACCACCCTCATCTCCACACCACCCGCACCCAGACACCACCCTCACCCCCACACCATCTCCCACACCACATTCACACCACCCTCATCTCCACACCACCCGCACCCAGACACCACCCTCACCCTAACCCTCACCACATCATCTCCCACACCACATTCACACCACCCTCATCTCCACACTACTCACACCCAGACACCACCCTCACCCTCATCCTCACCCCCACACCATTCTCACCCCACCTTCATCTCCACACCACCCAAACGCAGACACCACACTCACCCTCACCCTCACCCCCACACCATTCTCACCCCACCCTCATCTCCACACCACCCGCACGCAGACACCACCCTCACCCTCACCCTCACCCCCACACCATCTCCTACACCACATTCACACCACCCTCATCTCCACACCACCCGCACCCAGACACCACCCCCACCCTCACACCCACACCATTCTCACCCCACCCTCATCTCCACACCGCCCACACCCAGACAGCACCCTCACCCCCACACCAGATTCACCCCACCCTCATCTCCACACCACCCGCACGCAGACACCACCCTCACCCTCACCCTCACCCCCACAGCATCTCCTACTCCACATTCACACCACCCTCATCTCCACACCACCTGCACCCAGACACCACACCCACCCTCACACCCACACCATTCTCACCCCACCCTCATCTCCACGTCGCCCACACCCCCACACTCTCGCCACCACCCACACCACTCTCACCCTCAGCATCAGCCTCATCCTCACCGCCACACCACCCTCGCCACCCCCCACACCACTCTCACCCTCACACAACCCACACCCCCACCAGCCCACTCCCCCCATGGCCCGCAGTTTAATCATGCATCTTGTCTTGAAGGGCCTGCTGGAGATGTGGCGGATCCATCTGGTTTCTCCCGTCCCAGCTATTGCCACAGCAAGAGCACCCCCCCGCCCCCGCCCCCGCCCACCCCCCATCTCCCGTGAACTGAGCAGTGACGCGGAGAGCAGATGAGATCCCCCCTCTTTGATCTCCTGGCCAACTCCCTCAGCCAATATGTACAAACCTGATGACCTGGTTAGTATCTCACTGCTGAGCATGGGAGCTGGCCTTACTCAGAACAGTTGCCATGTTTTTTGTAAATGTCAGCACAGTTTCAGAGGGCCATAACTGCTCTTCCCTTTGAGAGAGAGCTGACTGGTAGTGACTTAACCTGAGGGTCACCACACCTCAGGTGAGGAGCAAGGTTGAGAAGGCAGGACCTTCATGAATAGCCTCAGGCGGTACAGGAATTGAACCTATGCTGTTGGTGTCACTCCACATCACAAACCAGCCGTCCAGCCAACTGAGCTAACCAACCCTCAATTTTCTATATTCCAACAGTGACAATACTTCAGAAAGTGCCGTGACAAACTAAGGTCATATTAGGTGCAAACCTATAATCAATAAATCAAAATGAAGAATTCTAACAATTAGGTAGGTTGCCCAATTTGAGGTCGGGCGGAGCTAGGCTAAACCTTCCCTGGAAATAGGATCCACAATGTACTGTCTGAGAATGCGGTGCACGCAGATTCAATAGTAACTTTCAAAATGGAATTGGATTAAATTTGAAGTGGAACAATTAGCAGGACAATTAGCCATAGAGGCGGTGGCGTAGTGCTGCTGTTACTGCATTAGTGATCCAGTGACCCAGGGTAATGCTCTGGGTACGAATACCGCCACGGCAGATGGTGAGCATTTTGGGGCTGCACGGTGGGACAGTGGTTAGCACTGCTGCCTCACAGTGCTAGGGACCCGGGTTCGATTCTTGTCTTGGGTGACTGTTTGTATGCCCTCCCCATGTCTGTGTGAGTTTTCTCCGGGTGCTGTGGTTTCTTCCCACAGTCACAATATGTGCAGGTTTGATGGATTAGCCATGATCAATATGTAGGGATATGGGAAGTGGGCAGAGGTAGGGTGCTCTTTCGGAGGACGGGTGCAGACTCAATGGGGCAAATGGCCTCCTTCTGCACTGTAGGGATTCTATAGACTCCAATAAAAGCGCTGCGTGGGATTATTCGATGAAGCACAGTGAATAAAATTTCTCTTTCTCTGCTGTATGATTCTATAATCCTGCAATAGCACAAAAGTAGAAAATGAAATTTCCAGATTTTAAAATGCTTTACAATTTAAATGAGCTAAAATAAAATTATGAAAAAAAGCAAAAGTTCAGTTACAAATACTTTAGGTGCTTTTTATTACTGTATTGTAACTACTGGTGCCTCATTCTAAGACCTCACATGGTGCTTTCTTCAGCTGAGGAGTGGCATGAGTTCAGTCTTGGCTCCCCTTGTTTAGCAGCCTAGGGCCCAATTAGATTACCCACTCACTTAATTTGGGTTTGCAACAATGTCTTAACACATGGTTTGGGGCACTTGTCTGACAATGTCATTACTGATGATTAACGGGGAATGTGCAACAGAATCTCAGGTCATCTTAGTTCAATGGGGAGAAAAATAAACATCAATGTGTGCCTTAAGGGGGTAGTAGGTAACCAAACTGTGTGAGAAGCCTCTAACCCTTCTATTTTACGGGTATATAAACCCTAACCCTCAGACAGAATAATCTAGAAAGAAGGAGGCTGCATAACCCAGAAATCTCGGTGAGATTACAGTCATTTTCTTTACTCACATTTATTGGGATATGATGATGTCTGTAAATGGTTTCATATCAGAAGATTGTATCACATTTTCCCATTCCAACCTCTGTAATAAATCTCATTTCAATCTCAGACTCATTTCATCTGTGTTAAAAATACTAATTTTACTCTGTGTGTTAAGCCTTCGCAATATTTTACTCTCCGTGTTAGTCTCTTTATTTTACTCTGCGTGTTAGTCTCTTCATTTTACACTGCACATTATTTCCCTTCATTTTACTTTGCGTGATAGTCTCTTTATTTTACCCTGCGTGTTAGTCTCTTCATTTTACTCTGCGTGTTGGTCTCTTTATTTTACCCTGCGTGTTAGTCTCTTCATTTTACTCTGCGTGTTGGTCTCTTTATTTTACCCTGCGTGTTAGTCTCTTTATTTTACCCTGCATGTTAGTCTCTTCATTTTACTCTGCACATTATTTCCCTTCATTTTACTCTGCGTGTTAGTCTCTTCATTTTCCTCTGCGTGTAAGTCTCTTCATTTTGCTCTGCGTGTTAGTCTCTTTATTTTACTCTGCACGTTATTTCCCTTCATTTTCCTCTGCGTGTTAAGTCTCTTCATTTTACCCTGCGTGTTAAGTCTCTTCATTTTACCGTGCGTGTAAAGTCTCTTCATCTTCCTCAACGAGTTAAGTCTCTTCATTTTCCTCTGCGTGTTAAGTCTCTTCATTTTGCTCTGCGTGTTAAGTCTCCTCATTTTACCCTGCGTGTTAAGTCTCTTCATTTTACCGTGCGTGTAAAGTCTCATCTTCCTCAACGTGTTAAGTCTCTTCATTTTCCTCTGCGTGTTAAGTCTCTTCATTTTCCTCTGCGTGTTAAGTCTCTTCATTTTCCTCTGCGTGTTAAGTCTCTTCATTTTACTCTGCATGTTAATTCTCTTCATTTTACCCTGCGTGTTAAGTCTCTTCATTTTACCCTGCGTGTTAAGTCTCTTCATTTTATTCTGCTCTTTATTTCCCTTCATTTTACTCTGCGTGTTAGTCTCTTCATTTTACCCTGCGTGTTAAGTCTCTTCATTTTACTCTGCGTGTTAAGTCTCTTCATTTTACCCTGCGTGTTAAGTTTTTAATTTTATTCTGCACATTATTTCCCTTCATTTTACTCTGCGTGTTAAGTCTCTTCATTTTACCCTGCGTGTTAAGTCTCTTCATTTTCCTCTGCGTGTTCAGTCTCTTCATTTTACCCTGCGTGTTAAGTCTCTTCATCTTCCTCTGCGTGTTAAGTCTCTTCATTTTCCTCTGCGTGTTAAGTCTCTTCATTTTACTCTGCGTGTTCAGTCTCTTCATTTTACCCTGCGTGTTAAGTCTCTTCATTTAACCCTGCATGTGAAGTCTCTTCATCTTCCTCTGCGTGTTAAGTCTCTTCATTTTCCTCTGCGTGTTAAGTCTCTACATTTTACTCTGCGTGTTAAGTCTCTTCATTTTACCCTGCGTGTTAAGTCTCTTCATCTTCCTCTGCGTGTTAAGACTCTTCATTTTCTTCTGCGTGTTAAGTCTCTTCATTTTACCCTGCGTGTTAAGTCTCTTCATTTTCCTCTGCGTGTTAAGTCTCTTCATTTTCCTCTGCGTGTTAAGTCTCTTCATTTTACTCTGCGTGTTCAGTCTCTTCATTTCACCCTGCGTGTTAAGTCTCTTCATTTTACCCTGCGTGATAAGTCTCTTCATTTTCCTCTGCGTGTTAAGTCTCTTCATTTTCCTCTGCATGTTAAGTCTCTTCATTTTACCCTGCGTGTTAAGTCTCTTCATTTTCCTCTGCGTGTTAAGTCTCTTCATTTAACCCTGCATGTTAAGTCTCTTCATCTTTCTCTGTATGTTCAGTCTCTTCATTTTACTCTGCGTGTTCAGTCTCTTCATTTTACAATGCGTGTTAAGTCTCTTCATTTAACCCTGCGTGTTAAGTCTCTTCATCTTCCTCTGCGTGTTAAGTCTCTTCATTTTACTCTGCGTGTTAAGTCTCTTCATTTTACCCTGCGTGTTAAGTCTTTTCATCTTCCTCTGCGTGTTAAGTCTCTTCATTTTCCTCTGCGTGTTAAGTCTCTTCATTTTACCCTGCATGTTAAGTCTCTTCATTTTCCTCTGCGTGTTAAGTCTCTTCATTTTCCTCTGCGTGTTAAGTCTCTTCATTTTACTCTGCGTGTTCAGTCTCTTCATTTTACCCTGCGTGTTAAGTCTCTTCATTTAACCCTGCGTGTTAAGTCTCTTCATTTTCCTCTGCAGGTTAAGTCTCTTCATTTTACCCTACGTGTTAAGTCTCTTCATTTTATTCTGCACATTATTTCCCTTCATTTTACCCTGCGTGTTAAGTCTCTTCATTTTACCCTGCGTGTTAAGTCTCTTCATTTTCCTCTGCGTGTTAAGTCTCTTCATTTTCCTCTGCATGTTAAGTCTCTTCATTTTACCCTGCGTGTTAAGTCTCTTCATTTTATTCTGCACATTATTTCCCTTCATTTTACCCTGCGTGTTAAGTCTCTTCATTTTCCTCTGCATGTTAAGTCTCTTCATTTTACCCTGCGTGTTAAGTCTCTTCATTTTACTCTGCGTGTTAGTCTCTTCATTTTACCCTGCGTGTTAAGTCTCTTCATTTTCCTCTGCGTGTTAAGTCTCTTCATTTTCCTCTGCGTGTTAAATCTATTCATTTTACTCTGCGTGTTAAGTCTCTTCATTTTACCCTGCGTGTTAAGTCTCTTAATTTTATTCTGCACATTATTTCCCTTCATTTTACTCTGCGTGTTCAGTCTCTTCATTTTACCCTGCGTGTTAAGTCTCTTCATTTTCCTCTGCGTGTTAAGTCTCTTCATTTTCCTCTGCGTGTTAAGTCTCTTCATTTTACTCTGCGTGTTCAGTCTCTTCATTTTACCCTGCGTGTTAAGTCTCTTCATTTAACCCTGCGTGTTAAGTCTCTTCATCTTCCTCTGCGTGTTAAGTCTCTTCATTTTACCCTGCGTGTTAAGTCTCTACATTTTACTCTGCGTGTTAAGTCTCTTCATTTTACCCTGCGTGTTAAGTCTCTTCATTTAACGCTGCGTGTTAAGTCTCTTCATCTTCCTCTGCGTGTTAAGTCTCTTCATTTTACCCTGCGTGTTAAGTCTCTACATTTTACTCTGCGTGTTAAGTCTCTTCATTTTCCTCTGCGTGTTAAGTCTCTTCATTTTACTCTGCGTGTTCAGTCTCTTCATTTTACGCTGCGTGTTAAGTCTCTTCATTTTACCCTGTGTGATAAGTCTCTTCATTTTCCTCTGCGTGTTAAGTCTCTTCATTTTCCTCTGCATGTTAAGTCTCTTCATTTTACCCTGCGTGTTAAGTCTCTTCATTTTACCCTGCGTGTTAAGTCTCTTCATTTAACCCTGCGTGTTAAGTCTCTTCATCTTCCTCTGCGTGTTAAGTCTCTTCATTTTACCCTGCGTGTTAAGTCTCTACATTTTACTCTGCGTGTTAAGTCTCTTCATTTTCCTCTGCGTGTTAAGTCTCTTCATTTTACTCTGCGTGTTCAGTCTCTTCATTTTACGCTGCGTGTTAAGTCTCTTCATTTTACCCTGTGTGATAAGTCTCTTCATTTTCCTCTGCGTGTTAAGTCTCTTCATTTTCCTCTGCATGTTAAGTCTCTTCATTTTACCCTGCGTGTTAAGTCTCTTCATTTTACTATGCGTGTTAGTCTCTTCATTTTACCCTGCGTGTTAAGTCTCTTCATTTTCCTCTGCGTGTTAAGACTCTTCATTTTCCTCTGCGTGTTAAGTCTCTTCATTTTACCCTGCGTGTTAAGTCTCTTAATTTTATTCTGCACATTATTTCCCTTCATTTTACTCTGCGTGTTCAGTCTCTTCATTTTACCCTGCGTGTTAAGTCTCTTCATTTTCCAATGCGTGTTAAGTCTCTTCATTTTCCTCTGCGTGTTAAGTCTCTTCATTTTACTCTGCGTGTTAAGTCTCTTCATCTTCCTTTGCGTGTTAAGTCTCTTCATTTTCCTCTGCGTGTTACGTCTCTACATTTTACTCTGCGTGTTCAGTCTCTTCATTTTACCCTGCGTGTTAAGTCTCATCATCTTCCTCTGCGTGTTAAGTCTCTTCATTTTCCTCTGCGTGTTTAGTCTCTTCATTTTACCCTGCGTGTTAAGTCTCTTCATTTTCCTCTGCGTGTTAAGTCTCTTCATTTTCCTCTGCGTGTTAAGTCTCTTCATTTTCCTCTGCGTGTTCAGTCTCTTCATTTTACCCTGCATGTTAAGTCTCTTCATTTTACCCTGCGTGATAAGTCGCTTCATTTTCCTCTGCGTGTTAAATCTCTTCATTTTACCCTGCGTGTTAAGTCTCTTCATTTTCCTCTGCGTGTTCAGTCTCTTCATTTTACCCTGCGTGTTAAGTCTCTTCATTTAACCCTGCGTGTTATGTCTCTTCATCTTCCTCTGCGTGTTAAGTCTCTTCATTTTCCTCTGCGTGTAAAGTCTCTTCATTTTACCCTGCGTTTTCAGTCTCTTCATTTTACCCTGCGTGTTAAGTATCTGCATTTAACCCTGCGTGTTAAGTCTCTTCATCTTCCTCTGCGTGTTAAGTCTCTTCATTTTCCTCTGCGTGTTAAGTCTCTTCATTTTACCCTGCGTGTTAAGTCTCTTCATTTTATTCTGCTCTTTATTTCCCTTCATTTTACTCTGCGTGTTAGTCTCTTCATTTTACCCTGCGTGTTAAGTCTCTTCATTTTACTCTGCGTGTTAAGTCTCTTCATTTTACCCTGCGTGTTAAGTTTTTAATTTTATTCTGCACATTATTTCCCTTCATTTTACTCTGCGTGTTAAGTCTCTTCATTTTACCCTGCGTGTTAAGTCTCTTCATTTTCCTCTGCGTGTTCAGTCTCTTCATTTTACCCTGCGTGTTAAGTCTCTTCATCTTCCTCTGCGTGTTAAGTCTCTTCATTTTCCTCTGCGTGTTAAGTCTCTTCATTTTACTCTGCGTCTTCAGTCTCTTCATTTTACCCTGCGTGTTAAGTCTCTTCATTTAACCCTGCATGTGAAGTCTCTTCATCTTCCTCTGCGTGTTAAGTCTCTTCATTTTCCTCTGCGTGTTAAGTCTCTACATTTTACTCTGCGTGTTAAGTCTCTTCATTTTACCCTGCGTGTTAAGTCTCTTCATCTTCCTCTGCGTGTTAAGACTCTTCATTTTCTTCTGCGTGTTAAGTCTCTTCATTTTACCCTGCGTGTTAAGTCTCTTCATTTTCCTCTGCGTGTTAAGTCTCTTCATTTTCCTCTGCGTGTTAAGTCTCTTCATTTTACTCTGCGTGTTCAGTCTCTTCATTTCACCATGCGTGTTAAGTCTCTTCATTTTACCCTGCGTGATAAGTCTCTTCATTTTCCTCTGCGTGTTAAGTCTCTTCATTTTCCTCTGCATGTTAAGTCTCTTCATTTTACCCTGCGTGTTAAGTCTCTTCATTTTCCTCTGCGTGTTAAGTCTCTTCATTTAACCCTGCATGTTAAGTCTCTTCATCTTTCTCTGTATGTTAAGTCTCTTCATTTTACTCTGCGTGTTCAGTCTCTTCATTTTACCCTGCGTGTTAAGTCTCTTCATTTAACCCTGCGTGTTAAGTCTCTTCATCTTCCTCTGCGTGTTAAGTCTCTTCATTTTACTCTGCGTGTTAAGTCTCTTCATTTTACCCTGCGTGTTAAGTCTTTTCATCTTCCTCTGCGTGTTAAGTCTCTTCATTTTCCTCTGCGTGTTAAGTCTCTTCATTTTACCCTGCATGTTAAGTCTCTTCATTTTCCTCTGCGTGTTAAGTCTCTTCATTTTCCTCTGCGCGTTAAGTCTCTTCATTTTACTCTGCGTGTTCAGTCTCTTCATTTTACCCTGCGTGTTAAGTCTCTTCATTTAACCCTGCGTGTTAAGTCTCTTCATTTTCCTCTGCAGGTTAAGTCTCTTCATTTTACCCTACGTGTTAAGTCTCTTCATTTTATTCTGCACATTACTTCCCTTCATTTTACCCTGCGTGTTAAGTCTCTTCATTTTACCCTGCGTGTTAAGTCTCTTCATTTTCCTCTGCGTGTTAAGTCTCTTCATTTTCCTCTGCATGTTAAGTCTCTTCATTTTACCCTGCGTGTTAAGTCTCTTCATTTTATTCTGCACATTATTTCCCTTCATTTTACCCTGCGTGTTAAGTCTCTTCATTTTCCTCTGCATGTTAAGTCTCTTCATTTTACCCTGCGTGTTAAGTCTCTTCATTTTACTCTGCGTGTTAGTCTCTTCATTTTACCCTGCGTGTTAAGTCTCTTCATTTTCCTCTGCGTGTTAAGTCTCTTCATTTTCCTCTGCGTGTTAAATCTATTCATTTTACTCTGCGTGTTAAGTCTCTTCATTTTACCCTGCGTGTTAAGTCTCTTAATTTTATTCTGCACATTATTTCCCTTCATTTTACTCTGCGTGTTCAGTCTCTTCATTTTACCCTGCGTGTTAAGTCTCTTCATTTTCCTCTGCGTGTTAAGTCTCTTCATTTTCCTCTGCGTGTTAAGTCTCTTCATTTTACTCTGCGTGTTCAGTCTCTTCATTTTACCCTGCGTGTTCAGTCTCTTCATTTAACCCTGCGTGTTAAGTCTCTTCATCTTCCTCTGCGTGTTAAGTCTCTTCATTTTACCCTGCGTGTTAAGTCTCTACATTTTACTCTGCGTGTTAAGTCTCTTCATTTTACCCTGCGTGTTAAGTCTCTTCATTTAACCCTGCGTGTTAAGTCTCTTCATCTTCCTCTGCGTGTTAAGTCTCTTCATTTTACCCTGCGTGTTAAGTCTCTACATTTTACTCTGCGTGTTAAGTCTCTTCATTTTCCTCTGCGTGTTAAGTCTCTTCATTTTACTCTGCGTGTTCAGTCTCTTCATTTTACGCTGCGTGTTAAGTCTCTTCATTTTACCCTGCGTGATAAGTCTCTTCATTTTCCTCTGCGTGTTAAGTCTCTTCATTTTCCTCTGCATGTTAAGTCTCTTCATTTTACCCTGCGTGTTAAGTCTCTTCATTTTACTATGCGTGTTAGTCTCTTCATTTTACCCTGCGTGTTAAGTCTCTTCATTTTCCTCTGCGTGTTAAGACTCTTCATTTTCCTCTGCGTGTTAAGTCTCTTCATTATACTCTGCGTGTTAAGTCTCTTCATTTTACCCTGCGTGTTAAGTCTCTTAATTTTATTCTGCACATTATTTCCCTTCATTTTACTCTGCGTGTTCAGTCTCTTCATTTTACCCTGCGTGTTAAGTCTCTTCATTTTCCAATGCGTGTTAAGTCTCTTCATTTTCCTCTGCGTGTTAAGTCTCTTCATTTTACTCTGCGTGTTACGTCTCTACATTTTACTCTGCGTGTTCAGTCTCTTCATTTTACCCTGCGTGTTAAGTCTCATCATCTTCCTCTGCGTGTTAAGTCTCTTCATTTTCCTCTGCGTGTTAAGTCTCTTCATTTTACCCTGCGTGTTAAGTCTCTTCATTTTCCTCTGCGTGTTAAGTCTCTTCATTTTCCTCTGCGTGTTAAGTCTCTTCATTTTCCTCTGCGTGTTCAGTCTCTTCATTTTACCCTGCATGTTAAGTCTCTTCATTTTACCCTGCGTGATAAGTCGCTTCATTTTCCTCTGCGTGTTAAATCTCTTCATTTTACCCTGCGTGTTAAGTCTCTTCATTTTCCTCTGCGTGTTCAGTCTCTTCATTTTACCCTGCGTGTTAAGTCTCTTCATTTAACCCTGCGTGTTATGTCTCTTCATCTTCCTCTGCGTGTTAAGTCTCTTCATTTTCCTCTGCGTGTAAAGTCTCTTCATTTTACCCTGCGTTTTCAGTCTCTTCATTTTACCCTGCGTGTTAAGTATCTGCATTTAACCCTGCGTGTTAAGTCTCTTCATCTTCCTCTGCGTGTTAAGTCTCTTCATTTTCCTCTGCGTGTTAAGTCTCTTCATTTTCCTCTGCGTGTTAAGTCTCTTCATTTTCCCCTGCGTGTTAAGTCTCTTCATTTTACCCTGCGTGATAAGTCTCTTCATTTTCCTCTACGTGTTCAATCTCTTCATTTTACCCTGCGTGTTAAGTCTCTTCATTTTCCTCTGCGTGTTCAGTCTCTTCATTTTACCCTGCGTGTTAAGTCTCTTCATTTAACCCTGCGTGTTATGTCTCTTCATCTTCCTCTGCGTGTTAAGTCTCTTCATTTTCCTCTGCGTGTAAAGTCTCTTCATTTTACCCTGCGTTTTCAGTCTCTTCATTTTACCCTGCGTGTTAAGTCTCTTCATTTAACCCTGCGTGTTAAGTCTCTTCATCTTCCTCTGCGTGTTAAGTCTCTTCATTTTCCTCTGCGTGTTAAGTCTCTTCATTTTCCTCTGCGTGTTAAGTCTCTTCATTTTACTCTGCGTGTTCAGTCTCTTCATTTTACCCTGCGTGTTAAGTCTCTTCATTTTCCTCTGCGTATTAAGTCTCTTCATTTTCCTCTGCGTGTTAAGTCTCTTCATTTTACCCTGCATGTTAAGTCTCTTCATTTTACCCTGCGTGATAAGTCTCTTCATTTTCCTCTGCGTGTTAAATCTCTTCATTTTACCCTGCGTGATAAGTCTCTTCATTTTCCTCTGCATGTTAAGTCTCTTCATTTTCCCCTGCGTGTTAAGTCTCTTCATTTTACCCTGCGTGATAAGTCTCTTCATTTTCCTCTGCGTGTTAAATCTCTTCATTTTACCCTGCGTGTTAAGTCTCTTCATTTTCCTCTGCGTGTTCAGTCTCTTCATTTTACCCTGCGTGTTAAGTCTCTTCATTTAACCCTGCGTGTTAAGTCTCTTCATTTTCCTCTGAGTGTTAAGTCTCTTCATTTTACTCTGCGTGTTCAGTCTCTTCATTTTACCCTGCGTGTTAAGTCTCTTCATTTAACCCTGCGTGTTAAGTCTCTTCATTTTACTCTGCGTGTTCAGTCTCTTCATTTTACCCTACGTGTTAAGTCTCTTCATTTTATTCTGCACATTATTTCCCTTCATTTTACCCTGCGTGTTAAGTCTCTTCATTTTACCCTGCGTGTTAAGTCTCTTCATTTTCCTCTGCGTGTTAAGTCTCTTCATTTTCCTCTGCATGTTAAGTCTCTTCATTTTACCCTGCGTGTTAAGTCTCTTCATTTTATTCTGCACATTATTTCCCTTCATTTTACCCTGCGTGTTAAGTCTCTTCATTTTCCTCTGCATGTTAAGTCTCTTCATTTTACCCTGCGTGTTAAGTCTCTTCATTTTACTCTGCGTGTTAGTCTCTTCATTTTACCCTGCGTGTTAAGTCTCTTCATTTTATTCTGCACATTATTTCCCTTCATTTTACCCTGCGTGTTAAGTCTCTTCATTTTCCTCTGCATGTTAAGTCTGTTCATTTTACCCTGCGTGTTAAATCTCTTCATTTTACTCTGCGTGTTAGTCTCTTCATTTTACCCTGCGTGTTAAGTCTCTTCATTTTCCTCTGCGTGTTAAGTCTCTTCATTTTCCTCTGCGTGTTAAATCTATTCATTTTACTCTGCGTGTTAAGTCTCTTCATTTTACCCTGCGTGTTAAGTCTCTTAATTTTATTCTGCACATTATTTCCCTTCATTTTACTCTGCGTGTTCAGTCTCTTCATTTTACCCTGCGTGTTAAGTCTCTTCATTTTCCTCTGCGTGTTAAGTCTCTTCATTTTCCTCTGCGTGTTAAGTCTCTTCATTTTACTCTGCGTGTTCAGTCTCTTCATTTTACCCTGCGTGTTAAGTCTCTTCATTTAACCCTGCGTGTTAAGTCTCTTCATCTTCCTCTGCGTGTTAAGTCTCTTCATTTTACCCTGCATGTTAAGTCTCTACATTTTACTCTGCGTGTTAAGTCTCTTCATTTTACCCTGCGTGTTAAGTCTCTTCATCTTCCTCTGCGTGTTAAGTCTCTTCATTTTCCTCTGCATGTTAAGTCTCTTCATTTTACCCTGCGTGTTAAGTCTCTTCATTTTCCTCTGCGTGTTAAGCCTCTTCATTTTCCTCTGCGTGTTAAGTCTCTTCATTTTACCCTGCGTGTTAAGTCTCTACATTTTACTCTGCGTGTTAAGTCTCTTCATTTTACCCTGCACATTATTTCCCTTCATTTTACTCTGCGTGTTCAGTCTCTTCATTTTACCCTGCGTTTTAAGTCTCTTCATTTTCCAATGCGTGTTAAGTCTCTTCATTTTCCTCTGCGTGTTAAGTCTCTTCATTTTACTCTGCGTGTTAAGTCTCTTCATTTTACCGTGCGTGTTAAGTCTCTTCATTTAACCCTGCGTGTTAAGTCTCTTCATCTTCCTTTGCGTGTTAAGTCTCTTCATTTTCCTCTGCGTGTTACGTCTCTACATTTTACTCTGCGTGTTCAGTCTCTTCATTTTACCCTGCGTGTTAAGTCTCATCATCTTCCTCTGCGTGTTAAGTCTCTTCATTTTCCTCTGCGTGTTAAGTCTCTTCATTTTACCCTGCGTGTTAAGTCTCTTCATTTTCCTCTGCGTGTTAAGTCTCTTCATTTTCCTCTGCATGTTAAGTCTCTTCATTTTCCTCTGCGTGTTCAGTCTCTTCATTTTACCCTGCATGTTAAGTCTCTTCATTTTACCCTGCGTGATAAGTCTCTTCATTTTCCTCTGCGTGTTAAATCTCTTCATTTTACCCTGCGTGTTAAGTCTCTTCATTTTCCTCTGCGTGTTCAGTCTCTTCATTTTACCCTGCGTGTTAAGTCTCTTCATTTAACCCTGCGTGTTATGTCTCTTCATCTTCCTCTGCGTGTTAAGTCTCTTCATTTTACCCTGCATGTTAAGTCTCTACATTTTACTCTGCGTGTTAAGTCTCTTCATTTTACCCTGCGTGTTAAGTCTCTTCATCTTCCTCTGCGTGTTAAGTCTCTTCATTTTCCTCTGCATGTTAAGTCTCTTCATTTTACCCTGCGTGTTAAGTCTCTTCATTTTCCTCTGCGTGTTAAGCCTCTTCATTTTCCTCTGCGTGTTAAGTCTCTTCATTTTACCCTGCGTGTTAAGTCTCTACATTTTACTCTGCGTGTTAAGTCTCTTCATTTTACCCTGCACATTATTTCCCTTCATTTTACTCTGCGTGTTCAGTCTCTTCATTTTACCCTGCGTGTTAAGTCTCTTCATTTTCCAATGCGTGTTAAGTCTCTTCATTTTCCTCTGCGTGTTAAGTCTCTTCATTTTACTCTGCGTGTTAAGTCTCTTCATTTTACCCTGCGTGTTAAGTCTCTTCATTTAACCCTGCGTGTTAAGTCTCTTCATCTTCCTTTGCGTGTTAAGTCTCTTCATTTTCCTCTGCGTGTTACGTCTCTACATTTTACTCTGCGTGTTCAGTCTCTTCATTTTACCCTGCGTGTTAAGTCTCATCATCTTCCTCTGCGTGTTAAGTCTCTTCATTTTCCTCTGCGTGTTAAGTCTCTTCATTTTACCCTGCGTGTTAAGTCTCTTCATTTTCCTCTGCGTGTTAAGTCTCTTCATTTTCCTCTGCATGTTAAGTCTCTTCATTTTCCTCTGAGTGTTCAGTCTCTTCATTTTACCCTGCATGTTAAGTCTCTTCATTTTACCCTGCGTGATAAGTCTCTTCATTTTCCTCTGCGTGTTAAATCTCTTCATTTTACCCTGCGTGTTAAGTCTCTTCATTTTCCTCTGCGTGTTCAGTCTCTTCATTTTACCCTGCGTGTTAAGTCTCTTCATTTAACCCTGCGTGTTATGTCTCTTCATCTTCCTCTGCGTGTTAAGTCTCTTCATTTTCCTCTGCGTGTAAAGTCTCTTCATTTTACCCTGCGTTTTCAGTCTCTTCATTTTACCCTGTGTGTTAAGTCTCTTCATTTAACCCTGCGTGTTAAGTCTCTTCATCTTCCTCTGCGTGTTAAGTCTCTTCATTTTCCTCTGCGTGTTAAGTCTCTTCATTTTCCTCTGCGTGTTAAGTCTCTTCATTTTACTCTGCGTGTTAAGTCTCTTCATTTTCCCCTGCGTGTTAAGTCTCTTCATTTTGCCCTGCGTGATAAGTCTCTTCATTTTCCTGTGCGTGTTCAATCTCTTCATTTTACCCTGCGTGTTAAGTCTCTTCATTTTCCTCTGCGTGTTCAGTCTCTTCATTTTACCCTGCGTGTTAAGTCTCTTCATTTAACCCTGCGTGTTATGTCTCTTCATCTTCCTCTGCGTGTTAAGTCTCTTCATTTTCCTCTGCGTGTAAAGTCTCTTCATTTTACCCTGCGTTTTCAGTCTCTTCATTTTACCCTGCGTGTTAAGTCTCTTCATTTAACCCTGCGTGTTAAGTCTCTTCATCTTCCTCTGCGTGTTAAGTCTCTTCATTTTCCACTGCGTGTTAAGTCTCTTCATTTTCCTCTGCGTGTTAAGTCTCTTCATTTTACTCTGCGTGTTCAGTCTCTTCATTTTACCCTGCGTGTTAAGTCTCTTCATTTTCCTCTGCGTATTAAGTCTCTTCATTTTCCTCTGCGTGTTAAGTCTCTTCATTTTACCCTGCGTGATAAGTCTCTTCATTTTCCTCTGCGTGTTAAATCTCTTCATTTTACCCTGCGTGATAAGTCTCTTCATTTTCCTCTGCATGTTAAGTCTCTTCATTTTCCCCTGCGTGTTAAGTCTCTTCATTTTACCCTGCGTGATAAGTCTCTTCATTTTCCTCTGCGTGTTAAATCTCTTCATTTTACCCTGCGTGTTAAGTCTTTTCATTTTCCTCTGCGTGTTCAGTCTCTTCATTTTACCCTGCGTGTTAAGTCTCTTCATTGAACCCTGCGTGTTAAGTCTCTTCATTTTCCTCTGCGTGTTAAGTCTCTTCATTTTACTCTGCGTGTTCAGTCTCTTCATTTTACCCTGCGTGTTAAGTCTCTTCATTTAACCCTGCGTGTTAAGTCTCTTCATTTTCCTCTGCAGGTTAAGTCTCTTCATTTTACCCTACGTGTTAAGTCTCTTCATTTTATTCTGCACATTATTTCCCTTCATTTTACCCTGCGTGTTAAGTCTCTTCATTTTACCCTGCGTGTTAAGTCTCTTCATTTTCCTCTGCGTGTTAAGTCTCTTCATTTTCCTCTGCATGTTAAGTCTCTTCATTTTACCCTGCATGTTAAGTCTCTTCATTTTATTCTGCACATTATTTCCCTTCATTTTACCCTGCGTGTTAAGTCTCTTCATTTTCCTCTGCATGTTACGTCTCTTCATTTTACCCTGCGTGTTAAGTCTCTTCATTTTACTCTGCGTGTTAGTCTCTTCATT
The DNA here is from genome assembly GCF_047496885.1 of Scyliorhinus torazame. Taxonomy (NCBI): domain Eukaryota; kingdom Metazoa; phylum Chordata; class Chondrichthyes; order Carcharhiniformes; family Scyliorhinidae; genus Scyliorhinus; species Scyliorhinus torazame. The sequence continues at coordinate 63,612,352 of NC_092724.1, read as the reverse complement.
TTACCCTGCGTGTTAAGTCTCTTCATTTTATTCTGCACATTATTTCCCGTCATTTTACCCTGCGTGTTAAGTCTCTTCATTTTCCTCTGCATGTTAAGTCTCTTCATTTTACCCTGCGTGTTAAGTCTCTTCATTTTACTCTGCGTGTTAGTCTCTTCATTTTACCCTGCGTGTTAAGTCTCTTCATTTTCCTCTGCGTGTTAAGTCTCTTCATTTTCCTCTGCGTGTTAAATCTATTCATTTTACTCTGCGTGTTAAGTCTCTTCATTTTACCCTGCGTGTTAAGTCTCTTAATTTTATTCTGCACATTATTTCCCTTCATTTTACTCTGCGTGTTCAGTCTCTTCATTTTACCCTGCGTGTTAAGTCTCTTCATTTTCCTCTGCGTATTAAGTCTCTTCATTTTCCTCTGCGTGTTAAGTCTCTTCATTTTACTCTGCGTGTTCAGTCTCTTCATTTTACCCTGCGTGTTAAGTCTCTTCATTTAACCCTGCGTGTTAAGTCTCTTCATCTTCCTCTGCGTGTTAAGTCTCTTCATTTTACCCTGCGTGTTAAGTCTCTACATTTTACTCTGCGTGTTAAGTCTCTTCATTTTACCCTGCGTGTTAAGTCTCTTCATCTTCCTCTGCGTGTTAAGTCTCTTCATTTTCCTCTGCATGTTAAGTCTCTTCATTTTACCCTGCGTGTTAAGTCTCTTCATTTTCCTCTGCGTGTTAAGCCTCTTCATTTTCCTCTGCGTGTTATGTCTCTTCATTTTACTCTGCGTGTTCAGTCTCTTCATTTTACCCTGCGTGTTAAGTCTCTTCATTTAACCCTGCGTGTTAAATCTCTTCATCTTCCTCTGCGTGTTAAGTCTCTTCATTTTACCCTGCGTGTTAAGTCTCGACATTTTACTCTGCGTGTTAAGTCTCTTCATTTTACCCTGCGTGTTAAGTCTCTTCATCTTCCTCTGCGTGTTAAGTCTCTTCATTTTCCTCTGCGTGTTAAGTCTCTTCATTTTACCCTGCGTGTTAAGTCTCTTCATTTTCCTCTGCGTGTTAAGTCTCTTCATTTTCCTCGGCATGTTAAGTCTCTTCATTTTACTCTGCGTGTTCAGTCTCTTCATTTTACGCTGCGTGATAAGTCTCTTCATTTTCCTCTGCGTGTTAAGTCTCTTCATTTTCCTCTGCATGTTAAGTCTCTTCATTTTACCCTGCGTGTTAAGTCTCTTCATTTTACTCTGCGTGTTAGTCTCTTCATTTTACCCTGCGTGTTAAGTCTCTTCATTTTCCTCTGCGTGTTAAGACTCTTCATTTTCCTCTGCGTGTTAAGTCTCTTCATTTTACTCTGCGTGTTCAGTCTCTTCATTTTACCCTGCGTGTTAAGTCTCTTAATTTTATTCTGCACATTATTTCCCTTCATTTTACTCTGCGTGTTCAGTCTCTTCATTTTACCCTGCGTGTTAAGTCTCTTCATTTTCCTCTGCGTGTTAAGTCTCTTCATTTTCCTCTGCGTGTTAAGTCTCTTCATTTTACTCTGCGTGTTAAGTCTCTTCATTTTACCTTGCGTGTTAAGTCTCTTCATTTAACCCTGCGTGTTAAGTCTCTTCATCTTCCTTTGCGTGTTAAGTCTCTTCATTTTCCTCTGCGTGTTAAGTCTCTACATTTTACTCTGCGTGTTAAGTCTCTTCATTTTACCCTGCGTGTTAAGTCTCATCATCTTCCTCTGCGTGTTAAGTCTCTTCATTTTCCTCTGCGTGTTAAGTCTCTTCATTTTCCCCTGCGTGTTAAGTCTCTTCATTTTACCCTGCGTGATAAGTCTCTTCATTTTCCTCTGCGTGTTAAATCTCTTCATTTTACCCTGAGTGTTAAGTCTCTTCATTTTCCTCTGCGTGTTCAGTCTCTTCATTTTACCCTGCGTGTTAAGTCTCTTCATTTAACCCTGCGTGTTAAGTCTCTTCATTTTCCTCTGCGTGTTAAGTCTCTTCATTTTACTCTGCGTGTTCAGTCTCTTCATTTTACCCTGCGTGTTAAGTCTCTTCATTTAACCCTGCGTGTTAAGTCTCTTCATTTTACTCTGCGTGTTCAGTCTCTTCATTTTACCCTACGTGTTAAGTCTCTTCATTTTATTCTGCACATTATTTCCCTTCATTTTACCCTGCGTGTTAAGTCTCTTCATTTTACCCTGCGTGTTAAGTCTCTTCATTTTCCTCTGCGTGTTAAGTCTCTTCATTTTCCTCTGCATGTTAAGTCTCTTCATTTTACCCTGCGTGTTAAGTCTCTTCATTTTATTCTGCACATTATTTCCCTTCATTTTACCCTGCGTGTTAAGTCTCTTCATTTTCCTCTGCATGTTAAGTCTCTTCATTTTACCCTGCGTGTTAAGTCTCTTCATTTTACTCTGCGTGTTAGTCTCTTCATTTTACCCTGCGTGTTAAGTCTCTTCATTTTATTCTGCACATTATTTCCCTTCATTTTACCCTGCGTGTTAAGTCTCTTCATTTTCCTCTGCATGTTAAGTCTGTTCATTTTACCCTGCGTGTTAAATCTCTTCATTTTACTCTGCGTGTTAGTCTCTTCATTTTACCCTGCGTGTTAAGTCTCTTCATTTTCCTCTGCGTGTTAAGTCTCTTCATTTTCCTCTGCGTGTTAAATCTATTCATTTTACTCTGCGTGTTAAGTCTCTTCATTTTACCCTGCGTGTTAAGTCTCTTAATTTTATTCTGCACATTATTTCCCTTCATTTTACTCTGCGTGTTCAGTCTCTTCATTTTACCCTGCGTGTTAAGTCTCTTCATTTTCCTCTGCGTGTTAAGTCTCTTCATTTTCCTCTGCGTGTTAAGTCTCTTCATTTTACTCTGCGTGTTCAGTCTCTTCATTTTACCCTGCGTGTTAAGTCTCTTCATTTAACCCTGCGTGTTAAGTCTCTTCATCTTCCTCTGCGTGTTAAGTCTCTTCATTTTACCCTGCATGTTAAGTCTCTACATTTTACTCTGCGTGTTAAGTCTCTTCATTTTACCCTGCGTGTTAAGTCTCTTCATCTTCCTCTGCGTGTTAAGTCTCTTCATTTTCCTCTGCATGTTAAGTCTCTTCATTTTACCCTGCGTGTTAAGTCTCTTCATTTTCCTCTGCGTGTTAAGCCTCTTCATTTTCCTCTGCGTGTTAAGTCTCTTCATTTTACCCTGCGTGTTAAGTCTCTACATTTTACTCTGCGTGTTAAGTCTCTTCATTTTACCCTGCACATTATTTCCCTTCATTTTACTCTGCGTGTTCAGTCTCTTCATTTTACCCTGCGTGTTAAGTCTCTTCATTTTCCAATGCGTGTTAAGTCTCTTCATTTTCCTCTGCGTGTTAAGTCTCTTCATTTTACTCTGCGTGTTAAGTCTCTTCATTTTACCCTGCGTGTTAAGTCTCTTCATTTAACCCTGCGTGTTAAGTCTCTTCATCTTCCTTTGCGTGTTAAGTCTCTTCATTTTCCTCTGCGTGTTACGTCTCTACATTTTACTCTGCGTGTTCAGTCTCTTCATTTTACCCTGCGTGTTAAGTCTCATCATCTTCCTCTGCGTGTTAAGTCTCTTCATTTTCCTCTGCGTGTTAAGTCTCTTCATTTTACCCTGCGTGTTAAGTCTCTTCATTTTCCTCTGCGTGTTAAGTCTCTTCATTTTCCTCTGCATGTTAAGTCTCTTCATTTTCCTCTGCGTGTTCAGTCTCTTCATTTTACCCTGCATGTTAAGTCTCTTCATTTTACCCTGCGTGATAAGTCTCTTCATTTTCCTCTGCGTGTTAAATCTCTTCATTTTACCCTGCGTGTTAAGTCTCTTCATTTTCCTCTGCGTGTTCAGTCTCTTCATTTTACCCTGCGTGTTAAGTCTCTTCATTTAACCCTGCGTGTTATGTCTCTTCATCTTCCTCTGCGTGTTAAGTCTCTTCATTTTCCTCTGCGTGTAAAGTCTCTTCATTTTACCCTGCGTTTTCAGTCTCTTCATTTTACCCTGCATGTTAAGTCTCTTCATTTAACCCTGCGTGTTAAGTCTCTTCATCTTCCTCTGCGTGTTAAGTCTCTTCATTTTCCTCTGCGTGTTAAGTCTCTTCATTTTCCTCTGCGTGTTAAGTCTCTTCATTTTACTCTGCGTGTTAAGTCTCTTCATTTTCCCCTGCGTGTTAAGTCTCTTCATTTTACCCTGCGTGATAAGTCTCTTCATTTTCCTCTGCGTGTTCAATCTCTTCATTTTACCCTGCGTGTTAAGTCTCTTCATTTTCCTCTGCGTGTTCAGTCTCTTCATTTTACCCGGCGTGTTAAGTCTCTTCATTTAACCCTGCGTGTTATGTCTCTTCATCTTCCTCTGCGTGTTAAGTCTCTTCATTTTCCTCTGCGTGTAAAGTCTCTTCATTTTACCCTGCGTTTTCAGTCTCTTCATTTTACCCTGCGTGTTAAGTCTCTTCATTTAACCCTGCGTGTTAAGTCTCTTCATCTTCCTCTGCGTGTTAAGTCTCTTCATTTTCCTCTGCGTGTTAAGTCTCTTCATTTTCCTCTGCGTGTTAAGTCTCTTCATTTTACTCTGCGTGTTCAGTCTCTTCATTTTACCCTGCGTGTTAAGTCTCTTCATTTTCCTCTGCGTATTAAGTCTCTTCATTTTCCTCTGCGTGTTAAGTCTCTTCATTTTACCCTGCGTGATAAGTCTCTTCATTTTCCTCTGCGTGTTAAATCTCTTCATTTTACCCTGCGTGATAAGTCTCTTCATTTTCCTCTGCATGTTAAGTCTCTTCATTTTCCCCTGCGTGTTAAGTCTCTTCATTTTACCCTGCGTGATAAGTCTCTTCATTTTCCTCTGCGTGTTAAATCTCTTCATTTTACCCTGCGTGTTAAGTCTCTTCATTTTCCTCTGCGTGTTCAGTCTCTTCATTTTACCCTGCGTGTTAAGTCTCTTCATTGAACCCTGCGTGTTAAGTCTCTTCATTTTCCTCTGCGTGTTAAGTCTCTTCATTTTACTCTGCGTGTTCAGTCTCTTCATTTTACCCTGCGTGTTAAGTCTCTTCATTTAACCCTGCGTGTTAAGTCTCTTCATTTTCCTCTGCAGGTTAAGTCTCTTCATTTTACCCTACGTGTTAAGTCTCTTCATTTTATTCTGCACATTATTTCCCTTCATTTTACCCTGCGTGTTAAGTCTCTTCATTTTACCCTGCGTGTTAAGTCTCTTCATTTTCCTCTGCGTGTTAAGTCTCTTCATTTTCCTCTGCATGTTAAGTCTCTTCATTTTACCCTGCATGTTAAGTCTCTTCATTTTATTCTGCACATTATTTCCCTTCATTTTACCCTGCGTGTTAAGTCTCTTCATTTTCCTCTGCATGTTACGTCTCTTCATTTTACCCTGCGTGTTAAGTCTCTTCATTTTACTCTGCGTGTTAGTCTCTTCATTTTACCCTGCGTGTTAAGTCTCTTCATTTTATTCTGCACATTATTTCCCTTCATTTTACCCTGCGTGTTAAGTCTCTTCATTTTCCTCTGCATGTTAAGTCTCTTCATTTTACCCTGCGTGTTAAGTCTCTTCATTTTACTCTGCGTGTTAGTCTCTTCATTTTACCCTGCGTGTTAAGTCTCTTCATTTTCCTCTGCGTGTTAAGTCTCTTCATTTTCCTCTGCGTGTTAAATCTATTCATTTTACTCTGCGTGTTAAGTCTCTTCATTTTACCCTGCGTGTTAAGTCTCTTAATTTTATTCTGCACATTATTTCCCTTCATTTTACTCTGCGTGTTCAGTCTCTTCATTTTACCCTGCGTGTTAAGTCTCTTCATTTTCCTCTGCGTATTAAGTCTCTTCATTTTCCTCTGCGTGTTAAGTCTCTTCATTTTACTCTGCGTGTTCAGTCTCTTCATTTTACCCTGCGTGTTAAGTCTCTTCATTTAACCCTGCGTGTTAAGTCTCTTCATCTTCCTCTGCGTGTTAAGTCTCTTCATTTTACCCTGCGTGTTAAGTCTCTACATTTTACTCTGCGTGTTAAGTCTCTTCATTTTACCCTGCGTGTTAAGTCTCTTCATCTTCCTCTGCGTGTTAAGTCTCTTCATTTTCCTCTGCATGTTAAGTCTCTTCATTTTACCCTGCGTGTTAAGTCTCTTCATTTTCCTCTGCGTGTTAAGCCTCTTCATTTTCCTCTGCGTGTTATGTCTCTTCATTTTACTCTGCGTGTTCAGTCTCTTCATTTTACCCTGCGTGTTAAGTCTCTTCATTTAACCCTGCGTGTTAAATCTCTTCATCTTCCTCTGCGTGTTAAGTCTCTTCATTTTACCCTGCGTGTTAAGTCTCTACATTTTACTCTGCGTGTTAAGTGTCTTCATTTTACCCTGCGTGTTAAGTCTCTTCATCTTCCTCTGCGTGTTAAGTCTCTTCATTTTCCTCTGCGTGTTAAGTCTCTTCATTTTACCCTGCGTGTTAAGTCTCTTCATTTTCCTCTGCGTGTTAAGTCTCTTCATTTTCCTCGGCATGTTAAGTCTCTTCATTTTACTCTGCGTGTTCAGTCTCTTCATTTTACGCTGCGTGATAAGTCTCTTCATTTTCCTCTGCGTGTTAAGTCTCTTCATTTTCCTCTGCATGTTAAGTCTCTTCATTTTACCCTGCGTGTTAAGTCTCTTCATTTTACTCTGCGTGTTCAGTCTCTTCATTTTACCCTGCGTGTTAAGTCTCTTAATTTTATTCTGCACATTATTTCCCTTCATTTTACTCTGCGTGTTCAGTCTCTTCATTTTACCCTGCGTGTTAAGTCACTTCCTTTTCCTCTGCGTGTTAAGTCTCTTCATTTTCCACTGCGTGTTAAGTCTCTTCATTTTACTCTGCGTGTTAAGTCTCTTCATTTTACCCTGCGTGTTAAGTCTCTTCATTTAACCCTGCGTGTTAAGTCTCTTCATCTTCCTTTGCGTGTTAAGTCTCTTCATTTTCCTCTGCGTGTTAAGTCTCTACATTTTACTCTGCGTGTTAAGTCTCTTCATTTTACCCTGCGTGTTAAGTCTCATCATCTTCCTCTGCGTGTTAAGTCTCTTCATTTTCCTCTGCGTGTTAAGTCTCTTCATTTTACCCTGCGTGTTAAGTCTCTTCATTTTCCTCTGCGTGTTAAGTCTCTTCATTTTCCTCTGCGTGTTAAGTCTCTTCATTTTCCTCTGCGTGTTCAGTCTCTTCATTTTGCCCTGCATGTTAAGTCTCTTCATTTTACCCTGCGTGATAAGTCTCTTAATTTTCCTCTGCGTGTTAAATCTCTTCATTTTACCCTGAGTGATAAGTCTCTTCATTTTCCTCTGCATGTTAAGTCTCTTCATTTTCCCCTGCGTGTTAAGTCTCTTCATTTTACCCTGCGTGAAAAGTCTCTTCATTTTCCTCTGCGTGTTAAATCTCTTCATTTTACCATGCGTGTTAAGTCTCTTCATTTTCCTCTGCGTGTTCAGTCTCTTCATTTTACCCTGCGTGTTAAGTCTCTTCATTTAACCCTGCGTGTTAAGTCTCTTCATTTTCCTCTGCGTGTAAAGTCTCTTCATTTTACCCTGCGTTTTCAGTCTCTTCATTTTACCCTGCGTGTTAAGTCTCTTCATTTAACCCTGCGTGTTAAGTCTCTTCATCTTCCTCTGCGTGTTAAGTCTCTTCATTTTCCTCTGCAGGTTATGTCTCTTCATTTTACCCTACGTGTTAAGTCTCTTCATTTTATTCTGCACATTATTTCCCTTCATTTTACCCTGCGTGTTAAGTCTCTTCATTTTACCCTGCGTGTTAAGTCTCTTCATTTTCCTCTGCGTGTTAAGTCTCTTCATTTTCCTCTGCATGTTAAGTCTCTTCATTTTACCCTGCGTGTTAAGTCTCTTCATTTTACTCTGCGTGTTAGTCTCTTCATTTTACCCTGCGTGTTAAGTCTCTTCATTTTCCTCTGCGTGTTAAGACTCTTCATTTTCCTCTGCGTGTTAAGTCTCTTCATTTTACTCTGCGTGTTCAGTCTCTTCATTTTACCCTGCGTGTTAAGTCTCTTAATTTTATTCTGCACATTATTTCCCTTCATTTTACTCTGCGTGTTCAGTCTCTTCATTTTACCCTGCGTGTTAAGTCTCTTCATTTTCCTCTGCGTGTTAAGTCTCTTCATTTTCCTCTGCGTGTTAAGTCTCTTCATTTTACTCTGCGTGTTAAGTCTCTTCATTTTACCCTGCGTGTTAAGTCTCTTCATTTAACCCTGCGTGTTAAGTCTCTTCATCTTCCTTTGCGTGTTAAGTCTCTTCATTTTCCTCTGCGTGTTAAGTCTCTACATTTTACTCTGCGTGTTAAGTCTCTTCATTTTACCCTGCGTGTTAAGTCTCATCATCTTCCTCTGCGTGTTAAGTCTCTTCATTTTCCTCTGCGTGTTAAGTCTCTTCATTTTACCCTGCGTGTTAAGTCTCTTCATTTTCCTCTGCGTGTTAAGTCTCTTCATTTTCCTCTGCGTGTTAAGTCTCTTCATTTTCCTCTGCGTGTTCAGTCTCTTCATTTTACCCTGCATGTTAAGTCTCTTCATTTTACCCTGCGTGATAAGTCTCTTCATTTTCCTCTGCGTGTTAAATCTCTTCATTTTACCCTGCGTGATAAGTCTCTTCATTTTCCTCTGCATGTTAAGTCTCTTCATTTTCCCCTGCGTGTTAAGTCTCTTCATTTTACCCTGCGTGAAAAGTCTCTTCATTTTCCTCTGCGTGTTAAATCTCTTCATTTTACCCTGCGTGTTAAGTCTCTTCATTTTCCTCTGCGTGTTCAGTCTCTTCATTTTACCCTGCGTGTTAAGTCTCTTCATTTAACCCTGCGTGTTAAGTCTCTTCATTTTCCTCTGCGTGTAAAGTCTCTTCATTTTACCCTGCGTTTTCAGTCTCTTCATTTTACCCTGCGTGTTAAGTCTCTTCATTTAACCCTGCGTGTTAAGTCTCTTCATCTTCCTCTGCGTGTTAAGTCTCTTCATTTTCCTCTACGTGTTAAGTCTCTTCATTTTCCTCTGCGTGTTAAGTCTCTTCATCTTACTCTGCGTGTTCAGTCTCTTCATTTTACCCTGCGTGTTAAGTCTCTTCATTTTCCTCTGCGTGTTAAGTCTCTTCATTTTCCTCTGCAGGTTATGTCTCTTCATTTTACGCTACGTGTTAAGTCTCTTCATTTTATTCTGCACATTATTTCCCTTCATTTTACCCTGCGTGTTAAGTCTCTTCATTTTACCCTGCGTGTTAAGTCTCTTCATTTTCCTCTGCGTGTTAAGTCTCTTCATTTTCCTCTGCATGTTAAATCTCTTCATTTTACCCTGCATGTTAAGTCTCTTCATTTTATTCTGCATATTATTTCCCTTCATCTTACTCTGCGTGTTCAGTCTCTTCATTTTACCCTGCGTGTTCAGTCTCTTCATTTTACCCTGCGTGTTAAGTCCCTTCATTTTCCTCTGCGTATTAAGTCTCTTCATTTTCCTCTGCGTGTTAAGTCTCTTCATTTTACCCTGCATGTTAAGTCTCTTCATTTTACCCTGCGTGATAAGTCTCTTCATTTTCCTCTGCGTGTTAAATCTCTTCATTTTACACTGCGTGATAAGTCTCTTCATTTTACTCTGCATGTTAAGTCTCTTCATTTTCCCCTGCGTGTTAAGTCTCTTCATTTTACCCTGCGTGATAAGTCTCTTCATTTTCCTCTGCGTGTTAAATCTCTTCATTTTACCCTGCGTGTTAAGTCTCTTCATTTTCCTCTGCGTGTTCAGTCGCTTCATTTTACCCTGCGTGTTAAGTCTCTTCATTTAACCCTGCGTGTTATGTCTCTTCATCTTCCTCTGCGTGTTAAGTCTCTTCATTTTCCTCTGCGTGTAAAGTCTCTTCATTTTACCCTGCGTTTTCAGTCTCTTCATTTTACCCTGCGTGTTAAGTCTCTTCATTTAACCCTGCGTGTTAAGTCTCTTCATCTTCCTCTGCGTGTTAAGTCTCTTCGTTTTCCTCTGCGTGTTAAGTCTCTTCATTTTACTCTGCGTGTTCAGTCTCTTCATTTTACCCTGCGTGTTAAGTCTCTTCATTTTCCTCTGCGTGTTAAGTCTCTTCATTTTCCTCTGCGTGTTAAGTCTCTTCATTTTACTCTGCGTGTTCAGTCTCTTCATTTTACCCTGCGTGTTAAGTCTCTTCATTTAACCCTGCGTGTTAAGTCTCTTCATTTTCCTCTGCAGGTTAAGTCTCTTCATTTTACCCTACGTGTTAAGTCTCTTCATTTTATTCTGCACATTATTTCCCTTCATTTTACCCTGCGTGTTAAGTCTCTTCATTTTACCCTGCGTGTTAAGTCTCTTCATTTTCCTCTGCGTGTTAAGTCTCTTCATTTTCCTCTGCATGTTAAGTCTCTTCATTTTACCCTGCGTGTTAAGTCTCTTCATTTTATTCTGCACATTATTTCCCTTCATTTTGCCCTGCGTGTTAAGTCTCTTCATTTTCCTCTGCATGTTAAGTCTCTTCATTTTACTCTGCGTGTTCAGTCTCTTCATTTTACCCTGCGTGTTAAGTCTCTTCATTTAACCCTGCGTGTTAAGTCTCTTCATCTTCCTCTGCGTGTTAAGTCTCTTCATTTTACCCTGCGTGTTAAGTCTCTACATTTTACTCTGCGTGTTAAGTCTCTTCATTTTACCCTGCGTGTTAAGTCTCTTCATCTTCCTCTGCGTGTTAAGTCTCTTCATTTTCCTCTGCATGTTAAGTCTCTTCATTTTACCCTGCGTGTTAAGTCTCTTCATTTTCCTCTGCGTGTTAAGCCTCTTCATTTTCCTCTGCGTGTTATGTCTCTTCATTTTACTCTGCGTGTTCAGTCTCTTCATTTTACCCTGCGTGTTAAGTCTCTTCATTTAACCCTGCGTGTTAAATCTCTTCATCTTCCTCTGCGTGTTAAGTCTCTTCATTTTACCCTGCGTGTTAAGTCTCTACATTTTACTCTGCGTGTTAAGTCTCTTCATTTTACCCTGCGTGTTAAGTCTCTTCATCTTCCTCTGCGTGTTAAGTCTCTTCATTTTCCTCTGCGTGTTAAGTCTCTTCATTTTACCCTGCGTGTTAAGTCTCTTCATTTTCCTCTGCGTGTTAAGTCTCTTCATTTTCCTCGGCATGTTAAGTCTCTTCATTTTACTCTGCGTGTTCAGTCTCTTCATTTTACGCTGCGTGATAAGTCTCTTCATTTTCCTCTGCGTGTTAAGTCTCTTCATTTTCCTCTGCATGTTAAGTCTCTTCATTTTACCCTGCGTGTTAAGTCTCTTCATTTTACTCTGCGTGTTAGTCTCTTCATTTTACCCTGCGTGTTAAGTCTCTTCATTTTCCTCTGCGTGTTAAGACTCTTCATTTTCCTCTGCGTGTTAAGTCTCTTCATTTTACTCTGCGTGTTCAGTCTCTTCATTTTACCCTGCGTGTTAAGTCTCTTAATTTTATTCTGCACATTATTTCCCTTCATTTTACTCTGCGTGTTCAGTCTCTTCATTTTACCCTGCGTGTTAAGTCTCTTCATTTTCCTCTGCGTGTTAAGTCTCTTCATTTTCCTCTGCGTGTTAAGTCTCTTCATTTTACTCTGCGTGTTAAGTCTCTTCATTTTACCCTGCGTGTTAAGTCTCTTCATTTAACCCTGCGTGTTAAGTCTCTTCATCTTCCTTTGCGTGTTAAGTCTCTTCATTTTCCTCTGCGTGTTAAGTCTCTACATTTTACTCTGCGTGTTAAGTCTCTTCATTTTACCCTGCGTGTTAAGTCTCATCATCTTCCTCTGCGTGTTAAGTCTCTTCATTTTCCTCTGCGTGTTAAGTCTCTTCATTTTACCCTGCGTGTTAAGTCTCTTCATTTTCCTCTGCGTGTTAAGTCTCTTCATTTTCCTCTGCGTGTTAAGTCTCTTCATTTTCCTCTGCGTGTTCAGTCTCTTCATTTTACCCTGCATGTTAAGTCTCTTCATTTTACCCTGCGTGATAAGTCTCTTCATTTTCCTCTGCGTGTTAAATCTCTTCATTTTACCCTGCGTGATAAGTCTCTTCATTTTCCTCTGCATGTTAAGTCTCTTCATTTTCCCCTGCGTGTTAAGTCTCTTCATTTTACCCTGCGTGAAAAGTCTCTTCATTTTCCTCTGCGTGTTAAATCTCTTCATTTTACCCTGCGTGTTAAGTCTCTTCATTTTCCTCTGCGTGTTCAGTCTCTTCATTTTACCCTGCGTGTTAAGTCTCTTCATTTAACCCTGCGTGTTAAGTCTCTTCATTTTCCTCTGCGTGTAAAGTCTCTTCATTTTACCCTGCGTTTTCAGTCTCTTCATTTTACCCTGCGTGTTAAGTCTCTTCATTTAACCCTGCGTGTTAAGTCTCTTCATCTTCCTCTGCGTGTTAAGTCTCTTCATTTTCCTCTGCAGGTTATGTCTCTTCATTTTACCCTACGTGTTAAGTCTCTTCATTTTATTCTGCACATTATTTCCCTTCATTTTACCCTGCGTGTTAAGTCTCTTCATTTTACCCTGCGTGTTAAGTCTCTTCATTTTCCTCTGCGTGTTAAGTCTCTTCATTTTCCTCTGCATGTTAAGTCTCTTCATTTTACCCTGCGTGTTAAGTCTCTTCATTTTACTCTGCGTGTTAGTCTCTTCATTTTACCCTGCGTGTTAAGTCTCTTCATTTTCCTCTGCGTGTTAAGACTCTTCATTTTCCTCTGCGTGTTAAGTCTCTTCATTTTACTCTGCGTGTTCAGTCTCTTCATTTTACCCTGCGTGTTAAGTCTCTTAATTTTATTCTGCACATTATTTCCCTTCATTTTACTCTGCGTGTTCAGTCTCTTCATTTTACCCTGCGTGTTAAGTCTCTTCATTTTCCTCTGCGTGTTAAGTCTCTTCATTTTCCTCTGCGTGTTAAGTCTCTTCATTTTACTCTGCGTGTTAAGTCTCTTCATTTTACCCTGCGTGTTAAGTCTATTCATTTAACCCTGCGTGTTAAGTCTCTTCATCTTCCTTTGCGTGTTAAGTCTCTTCATTTTCCTCTGCGTGTTAAGTCTCTACATTTTACTCTGCGTGTTAAGTCTCTTCATTTTACCCTGCGTGTTAAGTCTCATCATCTTCCTCTGCGTGTTAAGTCTCTTCATTTTCCTCTGCGTGTTAAGTCTCTTCATTTTACCCTGCGTGTTAAGTCTCTTCATTTTCCTCTGCGTGTTAAGTCTCTTCATTTTCCTCTGCGTGTTAAGTCTCTTCATTTTCCTCTGCGTGTTCAGTCTCTTCATTTTACCCTGCATGTTAAGTCTCTTCATTTTACCCTGCGTGATAAGTCTCTTCATTTTCCTCTGCGTGTTAAATCTCTTCATTTTACCCTGCGTGATAAGTCTCTTCATTTTCCTCTGCATGTTAAGTCTCTTCATTTTCCCCTGCGTGTTAAGTCTCTTCATTTTACCCTGCGTGAAAAGTCTCTTCATTTTCCTCTGCGTGTTAAATCTCTTCATTTTACCCTGCGTGTTAAGTCTCTTCATTTTCCTCTGCGTGTTCAGTCTCTTCATTTTACCCTGCGTGTTAAGTCTCTTCATTTAACCCTGCGTGTTAAGTCTCTTCATTTTCCTCTGCGTGTAAAGTCTCTTCATTTTACCCTGCGTTTTCAGTCTCTTCATTTTACCCTGCGTGTTAAGTCTCTTCATTTAACCCTGCGTGTTAAGTCTCTTCATCTTCCTCTGCGTGTTAAGTCTCTTCATTTTCCTCTACGTGTTAAGTCTCTTCATTTTCCTCTGCGTGTTAAGTCTCTTCATCTTACTCTGCGTGTTCAGTCTCTTCATTTTACCCTGCGTGTTAAGTCTCTTCATTTTCCTCTGCGTGTTAAGTCTCTTCATTTTCCTCTGCAGGTTATGTCTCTTCATTTTACCCTACGTGTTAAGTCTCTTCATTTTATTCTGCACATTATTTCCCTTCATTTTACTCTGCGTGTTAGTCTCTTCATTTTACCCTGCGTGTTAAGTCTCTTCATTTTCCTCTGCGTGTTAAGTCTCTTCATTTTCCTCTGCATGTTAAATCTCTTCATTTTACCCTGCATGTTAAGTCTCTTCATTTTATTCTGCATATTATTTCCCTTCATCTTACTCTGCGTGTTCAGTCTCTTCATTTTACCCTGCGTGTTCAGTCTCTTCATTTTACCCTGCGTGTTAAGTCCCTTCATTTTCCTCTGCGTATTAAGTCTCTTCATTTTCCTCTGCGTGTTAAGTCTCTTCATTTTACCCTGCATGTTAAGTCTCTTCATTTTACCCTGCGTGATAAGTCTCTTCATTTTCCTCTGCGTGTTAAATCTCTTCATTTTACACTGCGTGATAAGTCTCTTCATTTTACTCTGCATGTTAAGTCTCTTCATTTTCCCCTGCGTGTTAAGTCTCTTCATTTTACCCTGCGTGATAAGTCTCTTCATTTTCCTCTGCGTGTTAAATCTCTTCATTTTACCCTGCGTGTTAAGTCTCTTCATTTTCCTCTGCGTGTTCAGTCGCTTCATTTTACCCTGCGTGTTAAGTCTCTTCATTTAACCCTGCGTGTTATGTCTCTTCATCTTCCTCTGCGTGTTAAGTCTCTTCATTTTCCTCTGCGTGTAAAGTCTCTTCATTTTACCCTGCGTTTTCAGTCTCTTCATTTTACCCTGCGTGTTAAGTCTCTTCATTTAACCCTGCGTGTTAAGTCTCTTCATCTTCCTCTGCGTGTTAAGTCTCTTCGTTTTCCTCTGCGTGTTAAGTCTCTTCATTTTACTCTGCGTGTTCAGTCTCTTCATTTTACCCTGCGTGTTAAGTCTCTTCATTTTCCTCTGCGTGTTAAGTCTCTTCATTTTCCTCTGCGTGTTAAGTCTCTTCATTTTACTCTGCGTGTTCAGTCTCTTCATTTTACCCTGCGTGTTAAGTCTCTTCATTTAACCCTGCGTGTTAAGTCTCTTCATTTTCCTCTGCAGGTTAAGTCTCTTCATTTTACCCTACGTGTTAAGTCTCTTCATTTTATTCTGCACATTATTTCCCTTCATTTTACCCTGCGTGTTAAGTCTCTTCATTTTACCCTGCGTGTTAAGTCTCTTCATTTTCCTCTGCGTGTTAAGTCTCTTCATTTTCCTCTGCATGTTAAGTCTCTTCATTTTACCCTGCGTGTTAAGTCTCTTCATTTTATTCTGCACATTATTTCCCTTCATTTTGCCCTGCGTGTTAAGTCTCTTCATTTTCCTCTGCATGTTAAGTCTCTTCATTTTACCCTGCGTGTTAAGTCTCTTCATTTTACTCTGCGTGTTAGTCTCTTCATTTTACCCTGCGTGTTAAGTCTCTTCATTTTCCTCTGCGTGTTAAGTCTCTTCATTTTCCTCTGCGTGTTAAATCTATTCATTTTACTCTGCGTGTTAAGTCTCTTCATTTTACCCTGCGTGTTAAGTCTCTTAATTTTATTCTGCACATTATTTCCCTTCATTTTACTCTGCGTGTTCAGTCTCTTCATTTTACCCTGCGTGTTAAGTCTCTTCATTTTCCTCTGCGTGTTAAGTCTCTTCATTTTCCTCTGCGTGTTAAGTCTCTTCATTTTACTCTGCGTGTTCAGTCTCTTCATTTTACCCTGCGTGTTAAGTCTCTTCATTTAACCCTGCGTGTTAAGTCTCTTCATCTTCCTCTGCGTGTTAAGTCTCTTCATTTTACCCTGCGTGTTAAGTCTCTACATTTTACTCTGCGTGTTAAGTCTCTTCATTTTACCCTGCGTGTTAAGTCTCTTCATCTTCCTCTGCGTGTTAAGTCTCTTCATTTTCCTCTGCGTGTTAAGTCTCTTCATTTTACCCTGCGTGTTAAGTCTCTTCATTTTCCTCTGCGTGTTAAGTCTCTTCATTTTCCCCGGCATGTTAAGTCTCTTCATTTTACTCTGCGTGTTCAGTCTCTTCATTTTACGCTGCGTGATAAGTCTCTTCATTTTCCTCTGCGTGTTAAGTCTCTTCATTTTCCTCTGCATGTTAAGTCTCTTCATTTTACCCTGCGTGTTAAGTCTCTTCATTTTACTCTGCGTGTTAGTCTCTTCATTTTACCCTGCGTGTTAAGTCTCTTCATTTTCCTCTGCGTGTTAAGACTCTTCATTTTGCTCTGCGTGTTATGTCTCTTCATTTTACTCTGCGTGTTAAGTCTCTTCATTTTACCCTGCGTGTTAAGTCTCTTAATTTTATTCTGCACATTATTTCCCTTCATTTTACTCTGCGTGTTCAGTCTCTTCATTTTACCCTGCGTGTTAAGTCTCTTCATTTTCCTCTGCGTGTTAAGTCTCTTCATTTTCCTCTGCATGTTAAATCTCTTCATTTTACCCTGCATGTTAAGTCTCTTCATTTTATTCTGCATATTATTTCCCTTCATCTTACTCTGCGTGTTCAGTCTCTTCATTTTACCCTGCGTGTTCAGTCTCTTCATTTTACCCTGCGTGTTAAGTCCCTTCATTTTCCTCTGCGTATTAAGTCTCTTCATTTTCCTCTGCGTGTTAAGTCTCTTCATTTTACCCTGCATGTTAAGTCTCTTCATTTTACCCTGCGTGATAAGTCTCTTCATTTTCCTCTGCGTGTTAAATCTCTTCATTTTACACTGCGTGATAAGTCTCTTCATTTTACTCTGCATGTTAAGTCTCTTCATTTTCCCCTGCGTGTTAAGTCTCTTCATTTTACCCTGCGTGATAAGTCTCTTCATTTTCCTCTGCGTGTTAAATCTCTTCATTTTACCCTGCGTGTTAAGTCTCTTCATTTTCCTCTGCGTGTTCAGTCGCTTCATTTTACCCTGCGTGTTAAGTCTCTTCATTTAACCCTGCGTGTTATGTCTCTTCATCTTCCTCTGCGTGTTAAGTCTCTTCATTTTCCTCTGCGTGTAAAGTCTCTTCATTTTACCCTGCGTTTTCAGTCTCTTCATTTTACCCTGCGTGTTAAGTCTCTTCATTTAACCCTGCGTGTTAAGTCTCTTCATCTTCCTCTGCGTGTTAAGTCTCTTCGTTTTCCTCTGCGTGTTAAGTCTCTTCATTTTACTCTGCGTGTTCAGTCTCTTCATTTTACCCTGCGTGTTAAGTCTCTTCATTTTCCTCTGCGTGTTAAGTCTCTTCATTTTCCTCTGCGTGTTAAGTCTCTTCATTTTACTCTGCGTGTTCAGTCTCTTCATTTTACCCTGCGTGTTAAGTCTCTTCATTTAACCCTGCGTGTTAAGTCTCTTCATTTTCCTCTGCAGGTTAAGTCTCTTCATTTTACCCTACGTGTTAAGTCTCTTCATTTTATTCTGCACATTATTTCCCTTCATTTTACCCTGCGTGTTAAGTCTCTTCATTTTACCCTGCGTGTTAAGTCTCTTCATTTTCCTCTGCGTGTTAAGTCTCTTCATTTTCCTCTGCATGTTAAGTCTCTTCATTTTACCCTGCGTGTTAAGTCTCTTCATTTTATTCTGCACATTATTTCCCTTCATTTTGCCCTGCGTGTTAAGTCTCTTCATTTTCCTCTGCATGTTAAGTCTCTTCATTTTACCCTGCGTGTTAAGTCTCTTCATTTTACTCTGCGTGTTAGTCTCTTCATTTTACCCTGCGTGTTAAGTCTCTTCATTTTCCTCTGCGTGTTAAGTCTCTTCATTTTCCTCTGCGTGTTAAATCTATTCATTTTACTCTGCGTGTTAAGTCTCTTCATTTTACCCTGCGTGTTAAGTCTCTTAATTTTATTCTGCACATTATTTCCCTTCATTTTACTCTGCGTGTTAAGTCTCTTCATTTTACCCTGCGTGTTAAGTCTCTTCATTTTCCTCTGCGTGTTAAGTCTCTTCATTTTACTCTGCGTGTTAGTCTCTTCATTTTACCCTGCGTGTTAAGTCTCTTCATTTTCCTCTGCGTGTTAAGTCTCTTCATTTTCCTCTGCGTGTTAAGTCTCTTCATTTTCCTCTGCGTGTTAAGTCTCTTCATTTTACTCTGCGTGTTAAATCTCTTCAATTTACCCTGCGTGTTAAGGCTCTTAACTTTATTCTGCACATTATTTCCCTTCATTTTACTCTGCGTGTTCAGTCTCTTCATTTTACCCTGCGTGTTAAGTCTCTTCATTTTCCTCTGCGTGTTAAGTCTCTTCATTTTCCTCTGCGTGTTACGTCTCTTCATTTTACTCTGCGTGTTCAGTCTCTTCATTTTACCCTGCGTGTTAAGTCTCTTCATTTAACCCTGCGTGTTAAGTCCCTTCATCTTACTCTGCGTGTTAAGTCTCTTCATTTTCCTCTGCGTGTTAAGTCTCTTCATTTTACTCTGCGTGTTAAGTCTCTTCATTTTACCCTGCGTGATAAGTCTCTTCATCTTCCTCTGCGTGTTAAGTCTCTTCATTTTCCTCTGCGTGTTAAGTCTCTTCATTTTACCCTGCGTGTTAAGTCTCTTCATTTTCCACTGCGTGTTAAGTCTCTTCATTTTCCTCTGCGTGTTAAGTCTCTTCATTTTACTCTGCGTGTTCAGTCTCTTCATTTTACCCTGCATGTTAAGTCTCTTCATTTTACCCTGCATGATAAGTCTCTTCATTTTCCTCTGCGTGTTAAGTCTCTTAATTTTACCCTGCGTGATAAGTCTCTTCATTTTCCTCTGCGTGTTAAGTCTCTTCATTTTACCCTGCGTGATAAGTCTCTTCATTTTCCTCTGCGTGTTCAGTCTCTTCATTTTACCCTGCGTGTTAAGTCTCTTCATTTAACCCTGCGTGTTAAGTCTCTTCATCTTCCTCTGCGTGTTAAGTCTCTTCATTTTCCTCTGCGTGTTAAGTCTCTTCATTTTACCCTGCGTGTTCAGTCTCTTCATTTTACCCTGCGTGTTAAGTCTCTTCATTTAACCCTGCGTGTTAAGTCTCTTCATCTTCCTCTGCGTGTTAAGTCTCTTCATTTTACTCTGCGTGTTAAGTCTCTTCATCTTCCTCTGCGTGTTAAGTCTCTTCATTTTCCTCTGCGTATTAAGTCTCTTCATTTTACCCTCCATGTTAAGTCTCTTTTTTTTCCTCTGCGTGTTAAGTCTCTTCATTTTACTCTGCGTGTTAAGTCTCTTCATTTTACCCTGCGTGTTAAGTCTCTTCATTTTCCTCTGCGTGTTAAGTCTCTTCATTTTCCCCTGCTTGTTAAGTCCCTTCATTTTTTCACGACTTCCGGGTGCGGCTATGCAGAGCTAGGTCGCATATTCGGTAGCTCCCGCTTGGAACGGACTTTTGGGCTCTTTTGCAGGGCCCCCACGGCATTTGTTTGACATTTCCCAGTGTGGCAAGAGGACTGCAACACTCCCCTGACGGTGTCCCCCAGGAGTGTTGTGTCTTTTGGCTGCCAGACCCGGCAGAAGCAGTGGAAGATTTGGCTGCAACAGGATAAACAGCATTTGCAGCAGTTTGCAGCATGCAAGCGGGGGAAGGGCAAGCTTAAAGCTGCAAACAGTCCTGAGGACCTTTATCAAAAGTGAATTCTAACAGCAGAGGGAACAACTGTGAAAAGATCTCATCGGGGCCACTGAAGAAGCGGGGACGAGGCTTCAGGTGGCGGCCATGGAGGAGTAGGTCACGCATACGGCGGCTCCCGTCTGGAACGGACTCCCTCTCGAGACTTTTCAGGGCCCCCAAGGGCACTTTTTCGACGTTTCCCGGTGTGGGAAGGAGTTAATGGTGGTTCCCCGTCAGTATATGGCTTTAACTAGGAGCGGGATGACAGAAAGGGTGGTGGTGGACCAGAAGAAGGGAGGGAGGGGAGATGGGATGGCGGCAGGCGGAGACCAGGCAGCATGGAGGCAGTGGGCGGAGGAGCAACAGGAGGGTATCCAGCGCTGCCTCAGAGAAATTAGAGGGGACCTGCTGGAGCCGATGAAGGCTTCTATTGATAAGCTGCCGGAGACACAGACGGCCCAGGGGGTGGCGATCCGAGAGGCTCAACAAAAGATCTTTGTCAATGAGGACGAGATCTTAGTCCTGGCGGTAAGGGTGGGGGCGCACGAGGCGCTCCACAAGGAGTGGCGGGAGTGGTTCGAGGTAATGGAGAATCGGTCGAGGCGGAAGAATCTGCGGATTCTGGGCCTCCCGGAGGGGCTGGAGGGGCCGGACGTGGGGGCCTATGTGGTCACCATGTTAAACTCGCTGATGGGAGCGGGGTCCTTCCAGGGGCCCCTGGAGCTGGAGGGGACCCATAGAGTGTTGGCGAGGAGGCCCAAGGCTAACGAGCCTCCGCGGGCGGTGCTGGTGCGGTTCCATCGGTTCGTCGATCGGGAGTGTGTGCTCAGGTGGGCCAAGAAGGAGAGGAGCAGCAGGTGGGAGAACGCGGAGGTTCGGATAT
Source organism: Scyliorhinus torazame (assembly GCF_047496885.1). Classification (NCBI taxonomy): domain Eukaryota; kingdom Metazoa; phylum Chordata; class Chondrichthyes; order Carcharhiniformes; family Scyliorhinidae; genus Scyliorhinus; species Scyliorhinus torazame. Next base: position 63,592,127 of record NC_092724.1, on the reverse strand, counting down.
ATCAGGACTGGAGTGCGGAGGTGGCGAAGAGGAGGGCCGGGTGCAGTCGAGCGAAGGCGGTGCTGCGCAGGAGGGGGGTGAAGTTTGGCATGTTGCAGCCGGCGCGATTGTGGGTTACGTACAAGGACCGGCACTATTATTTTGAGTCTCCGGAGGAGGCGTGGGCCTTTGTTCAGGCCGAGAAGCTGGACACAGACTGAGGGTCGGGATGGGTGATTGGGGACTGCGGTGGATATGTTATGCCTGTTTTTGGTTCGGTGGGGGGGGCCTTTGCATTGTTTTGGGTTTCTTTTTCTCTGTGTTTTTCTCTTTCGGTTTGGGGAGGGTGGATGGGGCGGGTTGGGCACTGTTTTGGGTGGTGGCGGGGCCTGGTAGGTGGAGAGCGCGGGATTTTTTTCCCGCGCCAAAGACTGGGGGGGACGGGACCGGGCGGGGAAGCGAGGATTGTTTCCCGCGCTTAGAACGGAGGGGGAGAGCCTGTGAATGGGGAGCGGGAGAGGAGGGTGTGCCACACAATGGGAGGAGTCGAAGGGGAGGCGGGAGTGGCCGGGGTCAGCAGGAGTCAGCTGACTTGCGGAAGTGCAATGGGGGGAGTAAACCAGCTAGGATGGGTCCTAGCCGGGGGTGGGTGGGGGGTGGGGGGGGGGGCAGAATCGATTTGCTGCTGCTAAGATCAAGGAGGAGCTGGAGCGAGTGGGGTGGGTCAAGACGGGGATATGCCGCTGTGGGGAACGGGCCGGGTGTGGGGTGCGGGCGCGTGGCTGGCCGAGGAGGGGTCATGGCTAGTCGGCGGGGGAGGGGGGGCGGGTAGCCCCCTAATCCGGCTGATAACCTGAAATGTAAGGGGGCTGAATGGGCCGGCTAAGCGGGCCCGCGTGTTCGCGCACCTGAAACGGCTCAAGGCGGATGTGGTTATGCTCCAGGAGACACACCTGAAGGTGGCAGACCAGGTAAAACTGATGAAAGGGTGGGTAGGTCAGGGGCGAAATTCTCCGTTATCGGCGGAAAGTCAGCCGATCGGCGCGAAAAACAGCGCAAATCCGACTTGCGTCACGTCGGAAAAATGGGTTGAAGGTCTCCGGCCCGAAATAGGCTAGCAGCGACGTAACGGGATCCGCGCTTGCGCAGTGGTTCACGCCGTGCAGTGTCATACGCGCCGCACGGCGTGACGGCTCATAAGGCCGCGCTGCTCCCCCCACCCGACCGGAACACCCGACTGGATGGCTGGCCGCCGCTCAGATCCGAGGTTCGAGTCACGGGATGTGGAGGCGCACCTGGACGCGGTGGAGCAGAGGAGGGACACCCTGTATCCCGGGCACGGCAGCAGAGTTGCCCCACGCCATAGCCGGCGTCTGTGGAGGGAAGTGGCAGAGGCCGTCACCGCTGCGGCCCTGACACCACGGACAGGCACCCAGTGCCACAAGAAGGTGAATGACCTCATCAGAGCAGGCAGGGTGAGCCTCCCATATCCCCCCTCCCCCATAGCCCCCCTCCCCCATAGCCCCCTCGCCCATATCCCCCTCCCCCATATCCCCCATCACCCATATCCCCCTTATCCCCCTCCCCCATATTCCCCTCCCCATATCCCCATATCCCCCCTCCCCCATATCCCCCCTCCCCATATCCCCCCTCCCCCATATCCCCCCTCCCCCATATCCCCCCTCCCCATATCCCCCCTCCCCAATATCCCCCCTCCCCCATATCCCCCATATCCCCCCTCCACCATATCCCCCCTCCCCATATCCCCCTTCCCCCATAGCCCCCATATCCCCCCTCCCCCATACCCCCATATCCCCCCTCCCCATATCCCCCTCCCCATATCCCCCCTCCCCCATATCCCCCCTCCCCATATCGCCCCCTCCCCCATATCCCCCATATCCCCCCTCCCCATATCCCCCATATACCCCCGCCCCCATATCCCCCCTCCCCCATATCCCCCACTCCCCCATATCCCCCTCCCCATATCCCCTCTCCCCATATCACCCCTCCCCATATCCCCCTCCCCCATATCCCCCTCCCCCATATCCCCATATCCCCCACCCCATATCCCCTCTCCCCATATCCCCCCTCCCCCATATCCCCCCATATCCCCCCTCCCCCATATCCCCCTCCCCATATCCCCCCATATCCCTCATATACCCCCTCCCCCATATCCCCCATATCCCCCCTCCCCCATATCCCCCTCCCCATATCCCCCCATATCCCTCATATACCCCCTCCCCCATATCCCCCATATCCCCCTCCCCCATATCCCCCTCCCCATATCCCCCTCCCCCATATCCCCCACTCCCCATATCCCCACTACCCATATCCCCATATCCACCCTCCCCATATCCCCCCTCCCCATATCCCCCCTCCCCCATATCCACCCTCCCCCATATCTCCCTCCCCATATCCCCCCTCCCCCATATCCCCCCTCCCCCATATCCCCCCTCCCCCATATCCCCCCTCCCCATATCCCCCATATCCCCCCTCCCCCATATCCCCCATATCCCCCTCCCCCATATCCCTCACATCCCCCCTCCCCATATCCCCCTTCCCCCATATCCCGCCCTCCCCCATATCCCCCCCCCTCATATCCCCCCTTCCCCCATATCCCCCATATCCCCCCTCCCCCATATCCACCCTCCCACATATCGTCCCTCCCCATATCCCCCCTCCCCCATATACCCCTCCCCCATATCCCCCCTCCCCCATATCCCCCCTCCCCCATATCCCCAAGTGAATCCAGCCCTAACCTTAACCTCTGCAATGCACGCGCAACCGATGGCGTGCATTCATATAACTGCCTAACAGTGTTGCCTTTTACCCCTGCCACCTCCGCCCCCCCCCCCCCCCCACAGGAGAAGCGCGCACACAACAAGAGGGAGCATGTAGGACTGGAGGAGGCCCCGCTGATGAGAGGCCACTGACCGAACACAAGGAAAGGGCCCTGGAACTGGCTGGCGGACCTGACGACCGGGAGGTTGCTGATGCAGAGGTCGGGGGCATACTAGCAAGTGAGCCACCGACAGCCCGTCCCCATATCCCCCCTCCCCTATATCCCCCTCCCCCATATCACCTGATCACTGCCTGCGTGTCTAACCATGCATGCTTCATTGTGTATCGCAGGACCAAACGTCCAGGCACCCATCCCCGCAGATGCAGACCACCCGCAGGATGCCCCTCGGAGGCCACGGGAGACGGAGAGACCCGGACCCTCCAGCATGCGACGCCCGCAGGATGCCCCTCGGAGGCCACGGGAGACAGAGAGACCCGGACCCTCCAGCATGCGACGCCCGCAGGATGCCCCTCGGAGGCCACGGGAGACAGAGAGACCCGGACCCTCCAGCATACGACGCCCGCAGGATGCCCCTCGCACACCACGGGTGACGGAGAGACCTGGAGCAACAGGTAGACGACACCCCCGTCACGTGCAGGAGCGACCACCCAGCGACGAGGGGGGCAGCCATAGGCCCCCGTCACATCCGAGCCAGGACACCACTACCCAGGACACCACTGCCCAGGACACCACTACCCAGGACACCCCTACCCAGGACACCCCTACCCGGGACAGCACTACCCAGGAAGACGAAATACCGGACAGTGACTCAGAGTGGATGGGTGGAGACGAATCCACACCCCAAAGTGCCATGGACTCAGAGTGGGACGAAGAGCACGACACAACGCCACTGCTGTCACCAATACCCTCCACCATTGCAGAAACACTCACCTCGGTTGGGCACTTTAGTGATGAGGCGTCTGGTACACTCACTGGTGCGCACAACACAGCCGTCCCGGTATAGCAGGTGGAGGTAGGAGCAGCAGAGGGGCCGGGCGGTCGGAGGGCAGCCCAGCCCAAGCGAACAACTGCCGCCCAGATGGATCCCGGGTTCCTGGAGTTACCACACCCACACATAGATCCGATGCAACCACCGACCCGGAGACGAGCGAAGAGGGTGACGGCCGGCTTGCGGCGGCTGCAGTCGCAGGTGGAGGAGTCCACCCACGTCCAGGAGCTGGAAGTGGTGCCGGTCATACGTGCCACCCAGGCCGACACCGCACGGGTGGCGTCCGTGGTGGAGGCAATGGGTGCGACGGTGTCAGACATGGGGAACGGTTTGCGAGGCCTGGGGCTTTCCATGCAGGCGGCGTCTGTGGCCTAGGACATGGCTGCCCTCTCACAGGAGGCCATGAGCCAGTGCCAGCGCCAGATGGCAGAGGCGCTCAACACCATAGCCCAGTCTCAGCAGGCCATGGCCCAGTCTCTGCAGGCAATGGCCCAGTCTCTGCAGGCCATCGCTGAGGGCATCGGCGCCAGTGGCCATGTGCGAGCCGGTGTCGCACTGTCACAGACAGGGTTTGCCAACCCCCTGGGCTCCATGGCTGCAAACCTGCAGACCCCTGTCGATACCAGCACGGGCCTCCAGGACTGGCAGCACCAGATGTCGGGGGGGCGTCGGATGGCCAGTCCGTTCGCATCCCCCACCCATGTAGAGGCCTGGGGGCCATCGGGCACCCCGAGGGAGGAGGAGGTGGTGTGGTCCGTCCCGGCTCCCCCTGTAGGGGAGGTCCCGGAACACCGCGACACCTCGGCCTCCCCCCCTTCCGTCCCAGGTGCATCGGGTGGGCAATGGGCAGGACAGGCTGGCAGCTCGCCATCCCAGTCGCCCGGGCCGCAGCCTGGCCCATCTAGGCCAGGACGCCCCAGGAAACGGCCGCCAAAGGGATCCAGTGTCAGAGGGCAGGAATCACAGGAGTCCACCTCCAGTTCTGCTGTACCGTCTGGGGAACCACGTAGACGTAGTCAAAGGGCCCGTAAGGCCAAACAATTAGACACTGAGTAAGTTGGCACGGGTGCAGGGCACAGATGAGTTTTAGGGGCTAGGGCACGTGCATGAACACCTTTGGTTATTAAAGTCAATGTTACACCTACAGAAGCTGCCTTTGTGCTCTGTCCAAAGCGTGCGGGGGTGTCATGTACGTTGAGCGCAAGTGTGTGTGTGAGTGGTGGTCTTACATCAGCCCCAGGTGAGTCTGCCCCGTTCCCCCTGCACCGCCATCAACATCCCCCCGGGAAGAGGACGGGACCGTGCGCTGCAGTGTCACAGCCGCATGCAGGGATGGTCCGGGTGGATGGTGGTACTGTGGCCATGGGTCAGACATAGTCCAACGATGTGGAGCCAGGAGCTCACCGCAGGGTGGGTTGTCATCATCCTCCATGGCCTGCAATAGACACGCGTCCACCCGCAACTGTGTGAGCCCGGCCCGTTGTGCCGCAGGTGGATCGGCAATGGGGGGGGGGGGGTGGTGTGCATGCGGGTGGGGTGGGTGGGGTTGGGGAGGGGGGTGAGGGTGCTGGGTGGGTGGATGGGTGGGGGGTGGGGGAGTCGGCTGTTGCCATGGTGTGCGGTCTGTGGCCATACTACCCGATTCCCATGCCCATCTAGTCAGTGAAGCGGGCGGCTATCAGTCTGTCCCGTGCCCGCTGGGCCAGCCGGTAACGGTGGACAGCCACCCGCCTGTGTCTACCCCGTCTGCCCTGAACATTACCCCCATCCCCCTCATCTGGGGAGGACTGCGCCTCTTCCTGCTGCTCCTCCACTCCGCCCTCCTCTGCCTGCGGCACATCGCCCCTCTGCTGGGCTATGTTGTGCAGGACGCAGCACACCACAATGATGCGGCCGACCCTATCTGACCAATACTGGAGGGCGCCCCCAGAGAGGTCCAGGCACCTGAAACGCTTCTTCAGCACGCCAAAGCACCTCTCTATCACTCCCCTTGTCGCTACATGGGCATCATTGTAGCGGTTCTCCGCCTCATTGCGTGGCCTCCGTATAGGCGTCATCAGCCACGATCGCAATGGGTAGCCCCTGTCGCCCAGCAACCAGCCCCTCAGCCGGGGATGGCGTCCCTCGTACATGCCGGGGATGGATGACCGCGACAACACGAATGAGTCGTGTACACTGCCTGGGTAACGGGTGCAGACATGCAGGATCATCATGCGGTGGTCGCAGACCACCTGTATGTTCATCGAATAGGTCCCCTTCCTATTGGTGAACACGGCCCTGTTATCTGCAGGTGGCCGCACGGCGACGTGCATCCCATCAATCGCGCCCTGGACCATGGGGAACCCGGCCACGGCAGAGAAGCCCACGGCCCGGGCATCTTGGCTGGCCCGGTCCACAGGGAAGCGGATGTAGCGGTGCGCCATCGCATATAGGGCATCTGTCACTGCCCGGATGCACCGATGCACCGATGTCTGCGTTATGCCGGACAGGTCCCCACTCGGTGCCTGGAATGACCCCGTTGCATAAAAGTTCAGGGCCACCGTAACCTTGGCAGACACGGGGAGATGGTGTCCCCCGCCAGTGCCACGCGGTGACAGGTGTGCCAGCAGGTGGCAGATGTGTGCCACGGTTTCCCACCTCATCCGGAGTCTCCTGCTGCATTCCCGGTCCGTGAGGTCCTGGTATGACTGCCGGGGCCGGTACACACGGGGCGCACTCGGGTGCCTCCGTTGCCGTGGGGACGCGACGTCCTCCTCCCCCTCCTCGTCCTGTCGGTCAGGTGTCCCTCCTGCCTGGGCGGCTGCCGCCTGTCCCTCTGCGGCAGCCTGCGCCGTTTGTCTGGCACGCTCCTCCTCCTCCTCCTCCTCCTCCTCATCCAGGGCAACATAGACATTAGCGGCTGCCGCCACGGCGGCCAACATCGCTGGATGATCGGAAAACATGACGGCCTGGTGGGGGGGAGGGGAACGACGACATGTCATCATTGCCCATATCCCCTCCTCCCCCCAGCCAGGTGGCATGGACCGCAGGGGTCCAACTGTTGGAGGCTGGCACCTGGCCAGGTGAACCAACTCACTTGCCCTCGCATCCCCCTCCCCGGCACGGACCCCCCATCCCCCTCCCCGGCACGGAACCCCCCAACCTCCTCCCCAGCACGGACACCCCATCCCCCTCCCCGGCACGGACCCCCCCCCCAACCTCCTCCCGGCACGGACCCCAACCTCCTCCCCAGCACGGACCCCCCCCCCAACCTCCTCCCCGGCACGGACCCCCCCCCATCCCCCTCCCGGGCACGGACCCCCCCCCTACCTCCTCCCCGGCACGGACCCCAATCTCCTCCCCGGCACGGACCCCCCCCAACCTCCTCCCCGGCACGGAGCCCAACCTCCTCCCCGGCACGGACGCCCCCCCCCAACCTACTCCCCGGCACGGACCCCCCATCCCCCTCCGCGGCACGGACCCCCCCCCTCCAACTTCCACCCCGGCACGGACCCCCCCCCATCACCCTCCCCGGCACGGACCCACCCCCAACCTCCTCCCCGGCACGGACCCCAACCTCCTCCCCGGCACAGACCCCAACCTCCTCCCCGGCACGGACCCCCCATCCCCCTCCCCGGCACGGACCCCCCCATCCCCCTCCCCGGCACGGACCCCCCCCCAACCTCCTCCCCGGCACGGACCCCAACCTCCTCCCCGGCACGGACCCCCCCAACCTCCTCCCCGGCACGGACCCCCCCCATCCCCCTCCCCGGCACGGACCCCCCCACCAACCTCCTCCCCGGCACAGACCCCTCCAACCGCCTCCCCGGCACGGTCCCCAACCTCCTCCCCGGCACGGACCCCCCCCAACCTCCTCCCCGGTACGGACCCCCCATCCCCCTCCCCGGCACAGACCCCACCCCCCCAACCTCCACCCCGGCACGGACCCCCCCCCAACCTCCTCCCCGGCACAGACCCCAACCTCCTCCCCGGCACGGTCCCCCCATCCCCGCCCCCAGCACGGACCCCCCCCCAACCTCCACCCCGGCACGGACGCCCCCCATCCCCCTCCCCGGCACGGACCCCCCCCCAACCTCCTCCCCGGCACGGACCCCAATCTCCTCCCCGGCACTGACACCCCCAACCTCCTCTCCGGCACGGACCCCAACCTCCTCCCCGGCACGGACCCCCCCCCCCAACCTCCTCCCCGGCACGGACACCCCATCCCCCTCCGCGGCACGGACCCCCCCCCCCCTCCAACCTCCACCCCGGCATGAACACCCCCATCACCCTCCCCGGCACGGTCCCACCCCCAACCTCCTCCCCGGCACAGACCCCAACCTCCTCCCCGGCACGGACCCCCCATCCCCCTCCCCGGCACGGACCCCCCCCATCCCCCTCCCCGGCACGGAACCCCCCCCAACCTCCTCCCCGGCACGGACCCCAACCTCCTTCCCGGCACGGACCCCCCCAACCTCCTCCCCGGCACGGACCCCAACCTCCTCCCCGGCACGGACCCCCCCCAACCTCCTCCCCGGCACGGACCCCCCATCCCCCTCCCCGGCACAGACCCCCCCCCCCCCCAAACCTCCACCCCGGCACGGACCCCCCCCCCCAACCTCCTCCCCGGCACGGACCCCAACCTCCTCCCCGGCACGGACTCCAACCTCCTCCCCGGCACGGCCCCCCCATCCCCCTCCCCGGCACGGACCCTCCCCCCACCTCCTCCCCGGCACGGACCCCAAACTCCTCCCCGGCACAGACCCCCCCAACCTCCTCCCCGGGACGGACCCCAACATCCTCCACGGCACGGACCCCCCCAAAACTCCTCCCCGGCACGGTCCCCCCATCCCCCTCCCCAGCACGGACCCCCCCCAACATCCACCCCGGCACGGACACCCCCCATCCCCCTCCCCGGCACGGACCCCCCCCCAACCTCCTCCCCGGCACGGACCCCCCCATCCCCCTCCCGGGCACGGACCCCCTCCCCAACCTCCTCCCCGGCACGGACCCCAACCTCCTCCCCGGCACGGACCCACCCCAACCTCCTCCCCGGCACGGACCCCAACCTCCTCCCCGGCACGGACCCACCCCAACCTCCTCCCCGGCACGGACCCACCATCCCCCTCCCCGGCACGGACCCCCCCCTCCAACCTCCACCCCGGCACGGACACCCACCATCCCCCTCCCCGGCACGGACCCCCCCCCAACCTCCTCCCCGGCACGGACTCCAACCGCCTCCCCGGCACGGACCCCAACCTCCTCCCCGGCACGGACTCCCCATCCCCCTCCCCGGCACGGACCCCCCCCCATGCCCCTCCCCGGCACGGACCACCCCCAACCTCCTATCCGGCACAGACCCCAACCTCCTCCCCGGCACGGACCCCCCCCCATCCCCCTCCCCGGCACGGACCCCCCCTCCCAACCTCCTCCCCGGCACGGACCCCAACCTCCTCCCCGGCACGGACCCCCCCCCAACCTCCTCCCCGGCACGGACCCCAACCTCCTCCCGGGCACGGACCCCCCCCAACCTCCTCCCCGGCACGGACCCCCCATCCCCCTCCCCGGCACGGACCCCACCCAACCTCCACCCCGGCACGGACCCCCCCCAACCTCCTCCCCCGGCACGGACCCCAACCTCCTCCCCGGCACGGACCCCAACCTCCTCCCCGGCACGGCCCCCCATCCCCCTCCCCGGCACGGGGCCCCCCCAACCTCCTCCCCGGCACGGACCCCCCAACCTCCTCCCCAGCACGGACCCCCCCCAACCTCCTCCCCGGCACGGACCCCCCATCCCCCTCCCCGGCACAGACCCCCCCCCCCCAAGCCTCCACCCCGGCACGGACCCCCCCCCAACCTCCTCCCCGGCACGGACCCCAACCTCCTCCCCGGCACGGACTCCAACCTCCTCCCCGGCACGGCCCCCCCATCCCCCTCCCCGGCACGGACCCTCCCCCCACCTCCTCCCCGGCACGGACCCCAAACTCCTCCCCGGCACAGACCCCCCAACCTCCTCCCCGGGACGGACCCCAACATCCTCCACGGCACGGACCCCCCCAAAACTCCTCCCCGGCACGGTCCCCCCATCCCCCTCCCCAGCACGGACCCCCCCCAACATCCACCCCGGCACGGACACCCCCCATCCCCCTCCCCGGCACGGACCCCCCCCAACCTCCTCCCCGGCACGGACCCCCCCATCCCCCTCCCGGGAACGGACCCCCCCCCCCCAACCTCCTCCCCGGCACGGACCCCAACCTCCTCCCCGGCACGGACCCACCCCAACCTCCTCCCCGGCACGGACCCCAACCTCCTCCCCGGCACGGACCCACCCCAACCTCCTCCCCGGCACGGACCCACCATCCCCCTCCCCGGCACGGACCCCCCCTCCAACCTCCACCCCGGCACGGACCCCCACCATCCCCCTCCCCGGCACGGACCCCCCCCCCCAACCTCCTCCCCGGCACGGACTCCAACCGCCTCCCCGGCACGGACCCCAACCTCCTCCCCGGCACGGACTCCCCATCCCCCTCCCCGGCACGGACCCCCCCCCCCATGCCCCTCCCCGGCACGGACCACCCCCAACCTCCTATCCGGCACAGACCCCAACCTCCTCCCCGGCACGGACCTCCCCCCATCCCCCTCCCCGGCACGGACCCCCCCTCCCAACCTCCTCCCCGGCACGGACCCCAACCTCCTCCCCGGCACGGACCCCCCCCAACCTCCTCCCCGGCACGGACCCCAACCTCCTCCCGGGCACGGACCCCCCCCAACCTCCTCCCCGGCACGGACCCCCCATCCCCCTCCCCGGCACGGACCCCCCCCCCAACCTCCACCCCGGCACGGACCCCCCCCAACCTCCTGCCCGGCACGGACCCCAACCTCCTCCCCGGCACGGACCCCAACCTCCTCCCCGGCACGGCCCCCCATCCCCCTCCCCGGCACGGGGTCCCCCCCAACCTCCTCCCCGGCACGGACCCCCCAACCTCCTCCCCAGCACGGACCCCCCCAACCTCCTCCCTGGCACGGACCCCCCATCCCTCTCCCCGGCACGGATCCCCCCAAAACCTCCACCCCGGCACGGACCCCCCCATCCCCCTCCCCGGCATGGACCCCCCCCCCCAACCTCCTCCTCGGCACGGACCCCAACCTCCTCCACGGCACGGACCCCTACCTCCTCCCCGGCATGGACCCCCCATCCCCCTCGCCGGCACGAACCCCCCCCCAACCTCCTCCCCGGCACGTACCCTCCCAAACTCGTCCCCGGCACGGACCCCCCCCCCAACCTCCTCCCTGGCACGGACCCCAACCTCCTCCCCGACACGGATCCCCCATCCCCCTCCCCGGCACGGACCCCCTCCCCCAACCTCCTCCCCGGCACGGACCCCCACCAACCTCCTCCCCGGCACGGAACCCAACCTCCTCCCCGGCACGGACCCCCCATCCCACTCCCCGGCACGGACCCCCCCCCAACCTCCTCCCCGGCACGGACCCCCCCCCAACCTCCTCCCCGGCACGGACCCCCCAACCCCCTCCCCGGCACGGACCCCCCCCCAACCTCCACCCCGGCACGGACCCCCCATCCCCCTCCCCGGCACGGACCCCCCCCCCACCTCCTCCCCGGCACTGACCCCAACCTCCTCCCCGGCACGGACCCCAACCTCCTCCCTGGCACAGGCCCCCTATCCCCCTCCCCGGCACGGACCCCCCACAACCTCCTCCCCAGCATGGACTCCCACAACCTCCTCCCCGGCACGGACCCCCCCCAACCTCCTCCCCGGCATGGACCCCAACCTCCTCCCCGGCACGGACCCCCCTCCCCGGCACGGATCCCCCCCCAACCTCCTCCCCGGCACGGACCCCATCCTCCTCCCCGGCACGGACCCCCATCCCCCTCCCTGGCACAGACCCCCCCCCAACCTCCTCCCCGTCACGGACCCCATCCTCCTCCCCGGCACGGACCCCCCATCACCCTCCCCGGCACGGACCCCCCTCAAGGCACTCCCCCGGAGCCCAGCCCACTCTAACCACCCCCGCCGCACACACACACACACAACCCGAGACACACCTCTCCTCACACATTCAGACTGCGGCCACGCCATCGCCTGCCCAGAGCCAACCCCCCAGGCCGTCACTCACCTCCACACTGGTTGGCGTGAACCTGGAGCACAGGGTCATGCCGATGAAAAGGAGGTTTAATTTACGTCGACGTGAACGGTCATCATGTCGATGTGACTTCGGCCCATCCGGAAGGGGGAATATCGGCAGGCCGAAAATCGGCTGCCTTGCGCAGACCCGTGCCATTCTCCGACGGCAGCGGCGACATTAACGCCCCGCCGACTTTTCTCCCTTCGGAGACTTCAGCAACCGGCGGGGGCTGGATTCACGGCGGCCAACGGCCATTCTCCGACCCTCTGGGGGGTCGGAGAATGACGCCCCAGGTGTTTCACTCGGGGCTAGATGCCAAAAATCGAGGGGTGGCGATCTTGGTGGGAAAGAAAGTGTTATTCGAGGCGTCGAGCATTGTGGCAGATAATGGCGGTAGGTACATAATGGTAAGTGCTAAGTTGCAGGGAGAGAGGGTGGTACTGGTCAATGTGTATGCTCCGAACTGGGACGATGCGGGTTTTATGCGGCGTATGTTGGGTCGGATCCCAGACTTGGAAGTGGGGGGCCTGATAATGGGGGGAGACTTTAACACGGTGCTGGATCCGGCACTGGATCGCTCCAGGCCTAGGACGGGTAGGAAGCCGGCGGCGGCTAGAGTGTTGAGGGGATTTATGGACCAACTGGGAGGGGTGGACCCTTGGAGATTTGCAAGGCCGGGGGCTAGGGAATTTTCATTCTTCTCACATGTCCATAAGGCTTATTCTCAAATCGACTTTTTCATTTTGAGTAGGGCGCTGATAGCGAGAGTAGAGGATACCGAGTATTCAGCAATAGCCATTTCGGACCACGCCCCGCATTGGGTGGTCTTGGAGATGGGGGAGGAGAGGGACCAGCGCCCGCTGTGGCGCTTGGAGGTGGGGCTGTTGGCGGACGAGGAGGTGAGCGAGCGGGTCCGAGGAAGTATAGAGAGGTACTTGGAGACTAACGACAACGGGGAAGTCCGAGTGGGGATGGTATGGGAGGCACTGAAGGCGGTGGTGAGGGGGGAGCTGATCTCCATCAGGGCCCACAAGGAGCGGAGGGAGCGGGGGGAGAGGGAAAGGCTGATGGGGGAGATGGTGAGGGTAGAAAGGAGGTATGCGGAAGAACCTGAGGAAGGATTGTTGAGGAAGTGGCGCAGCCTCCAGGCCGAATTCGACCTGGTGACCACCAGGAAGGCGGAGGTGCAGTGGAGGAAGGCCCAGGGGGCGGTCTACGAGTATGGGGAAAGGCAAGCCGGATGCTGGCGCATCAGCTTCGGAAGCGGGACGCAGCTAGGGAGATCGGGGGAGTTAAGGACAGGGGAGGGAGCATGGTGCGGAGTGGGGTTGGCATCAATGGGGCCTTCAGGGACTTTTACGAGGAATTGTACCGATCCGAGCCCCCACGGGAGGAGGGAGGGATGGGCCGTTTCCTGGACCAATTGAGGTTTCCAAAGGTGGAAGAGGGACTGGTGGCGGAACTGGGGGCCCCGATTGGGCTGGAGGAGCTGATCAAAGGGTTAGGAAGCATGCAGGCGGGGAAGGCACCGGGGCCGGACGGTTTCCCGGTCGATTTCTACAAAAAATATATGGACCTGTTGGGCCCGCTGTTAGTTAGGACCTTTAATGAGGCAAGGGAGGGGGGGGGGCTTTACCCCCGACGATGTCCCGGGCACTGATCTCCTTGATCCTGAAGCGGGACAAGGATCCCCTGCAATGTGGGTCTTACAGACCGATTTCCTTGCTAAATGTAGATGCCAAGGTGCTGGCGAAGGTCTTAGCCACGAGGATTGAGGATTGTGTGCCGCAGATCATCCATGAAGACCAGATGGGGTTTGTGAAGGGGAGACAGTTGAACGCGAATGTACAAAGGCTTTTGAACGCTATCATGATGCCGGCGAGGGAGGGGGAGGCGGAAATAGTGGTGGCGATGGACGCTGAGAAAGCCTTCGATAGGGTAGAGTGGGGGTACCTGTGGGAGGTGCTGAAGAGGTTCGGGTTTGAGGAGGGGTTTGTCAGGTGGGTTAGGCTGCTGTACGAGGTCCCGATGGCGAGTGTGGCCACAAATAGGAGGAGGTCCGAGTACTTTCGGTTGCACCGAGGGACGAGACAGGGGTGTCCCCTGTCCCCCCTGCTCTTCGCACTGGCGATTGAACCCCTGGCTATGGCACTGAGAGAGTCGAGGAACTGGAGGGGGTTGGTGCGGGGTGGGGAGGAGCACAGGGTGTCGCTTTATGCGGACGACCTGCTGCTGTATGTGGCGGACCCGGTGGGAGGAATGCCAGAGGTAATGAGGATGCTTAGGGAATTCGGGGACTTTTCGGGGTACAAGCTCAATATGGGGAAGAGCGAGCTGTTCGTAGTTCAGCTAGGGGACCAGGAGAGGGGGATTGGCGAGCTCCCACTAAAAAGGGCGGAGAGGAGTTTCAGATATTTGGGGGTCCAGGTGGCCAGGAGCTGGGGGGCCCTGCATAGGCTTAACTTTACAAGGCTGGTGGAGCAAATGGAGGAGGAGTTCAAGAGGTGGGACACGTTGCCGCTGTTCCTGGCGGGTAGGGTGCAGTCAATCAAAATGACGGTGCTCCCAAGGTTTTTGTTCCTGTTCCAGTGCCTCCCCGTGTTTATCCCAAAGGCTTTTTTCAGGCGGGTTAACAGGAGTATAATGGGGTTTGTGTGGGCGCGAGGGACTCCAAGGGTGAGAAGGGTGTTCCTGGAGCGGAGTAGAGATAGGGGGGGGCTGGCGCTGCCCAACCTCTGTGGGTACTACTGGGCCGCCAATGCGGCAATGGTGCGCAAGTGGATGATGGAGGGGGAGGGGGCTGCATGGAAGAGGCTGGAGACGGCATCCTGTGTGGGTACGAGTCTGGGGGCGCTGGCAACGGCGCCGCTGCCACTCCCTCCAAGGAGGTATACCACGAGCCCGGTGGTGGTGGCGGCCCTCAAAATTTGGGGGCAGTGGAGGCGGCATAGGGGGGAAGTTAGGGCCTCGGCGTGGACCCCATTACGGAGGAGCCACCGGTTCGCCCCAGGAAGAACAGGTGGAGGGTTTTCGGGGTGGCACAGGGCAGGCATACGAAAGTTAGGGGACCTGTTTGTGGACGGGAAGTTCGCGAGCTTGGGTGAGCTGGAGGAGGAGTACGGGCTCCCCCCGGGGAACACCTTCAGGTACTTACAGGTAAGGGCGTTTGCCTGACGGCAGGTGGTGGAATTCCCACGGCTACTGCCACACACAGTACAGGACGGTGCTCTCGGGGGGGTGGGTGGGATTGGGGAAGATCTCGGAAACTTACCGGGTGATGCAGGAGGAGGAGGAGGCCTCGGTGGTGGAGTTGAAAGGTAAGTGGGAGGAGGAGTTGGGAGAGGAGATCGAAGAGGGGACATGGGCAGATGCTCTAGGGAGGGTGAACTCTTCCTCTTCATGCGCGAGGCTCAGCCTCATACAGTTTAAGGTGCTGCACAGGGCACACATGACCGGGACAAGGATGAGCAGGTTCTTTGGGGGTGAGGACAGGTGTGTTAGGTGCTCAGGGAGCCCAGCAAATCACACCCATATGTCCTGGGCATGCCCAGCGCTGGAGGAATTCTGGAAGGGCGTAGCGAGGACGGTGTCGAGGGTGGTAGGATCCAGGGTCAGACCGGGCTGGGGGCTCGCAATATTTGGGTGGCAGAGGAGCCGGGAGTGCAGGAGGCGAAAGAGGCCGGAATTCTGGCCTTTGCGTCCCTGGTAGCCCGGCGGAGGATTCTCCTTCAGTGGAAAGATACGAGGCCCCCAAGTGTGGAATCCTGGATCAGCGATATGGCAGGGTTCATTTAATTGGAGAGGGTGAAATTCGCCTTGAGAGGGTCGGTACAAGGGTTCTTTAGGCGGTGGCAACCGTTCTTAGACTTTCTGGCAGAACGCTAGACATTGGTCAATGGCAGCAGCAGCTCGGGGGGTGGGGGTTTACTTTATTTTTGTTTATGTTATTTACACTGGAAGGGTCTGAGGGGGTGTATACACCTGTTGTCTTAAGTCGGGGTGTTAATGTTAATTTATTATTTAGGTACGGGGGGGAGGGGTTTGGGGGGGTTGCTTTTTTAGATTGTGATTTGTACTTACCCCTGTTGGGTTCTTTTTTCTTTCTCATTTTGTTATTGATATTTTATGAAAACCTTTAATAAAAAATTTTTTTTTTTTTAAAGTCTCTTCATTTTCCTCTGCGTGTTAAGTCTCTTCATTTTACCCTGCGTGTTAAGTCTCTTCATTTTACTCTGCACATTATGTCTCTTTGTTTTGCTCTGCGTGTTAAGTCTTCATGACATTTTACTCTGCGTGTTCAGTCTCTTGGCATTTTACTCTGTGTGTTATGTCCCTTCATTTCATTCTGGGTGTTAAGTTCCCCCATTACAGTTCTCTAACATACTGAAGTAAGGTCAGATATTCACTGCAGTATCCAGGTGGTTGAGTTTAAACTGCAGCTTTGCCACTCGTGAGTTTATGTGCTATTATAGATTAAAGCAGATGACCCAGGTTCTTACTTCACTGTAATATGGTAGATGTGCTAAAATTTGAGGGGCTCTATCAACTGTGCATTTCACTCTCCTATCTCCTGATTTGCCATTCCATTTTGAGGCATTAGATTGCTAAACCAAAGAGTCAAGTTCACAAATACTACGGTTAACCAGAATCACAGAAAATACAGTGCAGAAGAGGCCCTTTGGCCAACCGTGTCTGCACCGACCCATGAAAAACACCTGACCTGCCTACCTAATCTCTTAACCTAACCTTTTGCCTACAGAGAACTATGGACAAACACGCCAAGGTCCCTTTGTTCCTTGCAACTTCCCAGTGTCATGTTGAATACTTCCTTGTCAAATTTCTCCTTCCAAAGTGTATCACCTCACACTTTTCCGGGTTAAATTCCATCAGCCACTTATCCACCCATTTGACCACCCTGACTATATCTTCCTGTAACCCAAGACCCTCAACTGTTAACCACCCGACCAATCTTTGTGTCATCGACAAATTTACTAATCCTACCCCCCAAATAGACATCTATGTCACTTATATAAATGACAAACAATAGGGGACCCAGCACAGATCCCTGTGGTACACCACTGGACACTGGTTTCCAGTCACTCAAGCAGCTGTCTGTCATCACCGTCTGTCTCCTACAACTAAGCCAATTTTGAATCAATCTTATCAAATTCAATAGGTCATGCCCGGGCCCTGTTCGCACCGTCATGAAACGCAACGGCGTTCACGACGGCGCGAACACTTGGCCTCCATATCGGCGAATTGTCTCCCATGTGGGACCTTGTCAAAGGCTTTGCTGAAATCCATATAAACAACATCAACTACCCTAATCTACACACCTGGTACCTCCTCAAAAAAAAATCAATAAAATTTGTTAGGCATGACCTCCCTCTGACAAAGCCACACTGACTATCCCTGATCAAACCTTGCTTCTCCAAGTGGAGATAGATTCTCTCCTTCAGAATTTTTTCCAATAGTTTCCCTACCACTGACGTGAGACGCGCTGGTCTGTAGTTCCCTGGTTTATCTCTACAACTCTTCTTAAATAGAGGAACCACATTAGCTGTTCTCCAGTCTCTGGCACCTCCGCGTGACCAGAGAGGAATTAAAAGCTTGGGTCAGAGCCCCTATAATCTCTCCCCTCGCTTCCCACAGCATCCTGGGACACAATTCATCTGGACCTGGATATTTGTCCACTTTTAAGCCTGCAAACACCTCCACTATCTTGTCACTCCCTATGACAATTTGCTCAAGAACCTCACAGTCTCTTTCCCAGAGTTCCATTTCTACCTCCTCAGTCTCCTGGGTGAAGGCAGAGATATTCCAGCAGTGTCCTCTGGCCCCACCCACAGGTTGCACCCTTAGTCCCTAATGGGGCATTTTCTTTCCCTGGTTATCCTCTTCCCATTGATATGCTTATAGAATATGCTGGGATTTTCCTGACTTTTACCAGCCAGACCTTCTAAGATCCCCTCTTTGCCCTCCTAATTGATTTATTAAGCTCGATCCTGCACTTTCTGTACTCTACTAATACCTCCGCTGATTTTCTCCCCTTATGCTCGCTAAAAGCTTCTCTTTTCCTTCTCATCAAATCTTGGATGTCTCTGGTCATCCATGGTTCTCTGGGCTTGTTACTCCTTCCTATTATCCTCGAGGGAACATGTTGGGCCTCTACCCTCTCCATTTCCTTTTTGAATGCTCCTCTGTAGATTTACCCGCAAGTAATTCTTCCCAGTCTACCTTGGCCGGATCATACCTTATTTGACTAAAAGCTGCTCTCCCCCAATACAAACCTTTTTTTGCAACGTGTTTATTTCATTATAACAAGCTTAAATTGGATCATGTTGCTGCCACTATCACTAAAATGCATCCCCATCACCTCAACCACCTGTCCGGTTTCATTCCCCAGAATTAAGCCCAGCACGGCACCGTCCCTTGTTGCACCCTCTACATATTGACCTAAAATGTTATCCTGCGTACATTTTAAGAACTTCACTCCAATTAATGTTGGGAAAGTTGAAATTTATTATTTTTACACACCTCTGCGAATTGCACACAGTTTTGCTCCTCAATGTTCCACTGACTACCTGGGGGTCTATAATAAACACCATTGTCCCCTTTTTATTCCTAAGTTCTACCCACAAAGCTTCAGTTGATGCCCCCTTCAAGATATTCATCTCTCCTTACTGCAGTAACTGGTTCCTTAACTAATAATGCAATGCCTCCTCCTCTTTAACCCTTTCCTCTGTCTTGCCTGAAGATTCTATATATTGGCTATATACTGCCAATCCTGCCCATCCCTCAACCATGTCTCCATGTTGGCCACTATATCTCAATTCCACATGTGCATCCTCGCTCTGAAATCATCCGTTTTACCCGAAATGCTCCTGACCTTAAAATAGAGGCCATCCAGCCTTACCTTACTCCCTTGAAACTTAGTACCATTGTATTCCCTCTGACTTGATAGCTTTACTGTATTATGCTGTATGCGTAATCTGCTAACAGTCTGTGTCCTCTCCCCCTGCTGAATTAGTTTAAACTCCTCCCAACAGCAGTAGCAAACCCACCAGCAAGGATTTTAGTCCTGCTCTGGTTCAGATGTAGACCACCCTGCTTGTACAGGTCCCACCTTCCCCAAAAACGGACCCAGTGGTCCAGGAATCTAAAACCCTCCCTCCTGCACTAAGCCAAGCATTCATCTGCACTATTCTCCTATTTCTGTACTCACTAGCACATGGCACTGGGTGTAATCAAGAGGTGTTACAACCCGAGAGGTCCTGCTTTTTAGTCTACTGCCTAACTCATTGAATCTTGCTGATTGATTGATTTGATTGATTGATTTAATGTCACATGTACCGAAGTACAATGAAAAGTATTTTTGTACGGTCAAGGGAACGTACACAATACGTGCACAGTAGCCAAGAAAGAAATATCGACAAAGTATATTGACAAATAGTGATTGGTTACAGTGTGGAACAAGGGCCAAACAAAGCAAATACATGAGCAAGAGCAGCATAGGGCGTCGTGAATAGTGTTCTTACAGGGAACAGATCAGTCCAAGGGAGGGTCGTTGAGGAGTCGAGTAGCAGTGGGGAAGAAGTTATTCCTGTGTCTGGATATGCAGATGTTCAGACTTCTGTATCTTCTGCCTGATGGAAGGGTCTGGAAGAGGGCAAAGCCTGGGTGGGAGGGGTCTCTGACAATGCTGCCTGCCTTGCTGAGGCAACGGGAGAGGTAGACAAAATCAATAAGAGGGCAGAAAGCTTGTGTGATGCATTGGGCTGAGTTCACCACACTCTGCAGTTTCTTGCGATCTTGGGCGGAGCAGTTGCCATACTAAACTGTGATGTAGCCTGACAGGATGCTCTCTATGGCACATCTGTAGAGGTTTGTGAGAGTCGATGCAGACATGCCAAATTTCTTTAACTTCTTTAGGAAGTAGAGATGTGCCGAATGTCTTTAGCTCCTGTAGGGAGTAGAGACGTTGTTGGGCTTTCTTGACTGTTGCATCAACGTGAGTGGACCAGGACAGACTGTTGGTGATGGTGACCCCCAGGACCTTATCGCCCCTTGCAGAAATGTGTCAATGCACTTCATGAAATAATTAATCACAGTAAAATGCAGTCATGCCCATTATTTGAGCAAAGATAGTAGTTATTTTAAGCACAGTGTGATCCCAGAAATATCTGTGCTTCTTTTGGTACGTTTGTTGCAGGAGGAATGTTGGCCAAAACGCCAGATGTACTGGCTGCTCTTCTTAAAGGAAATGTGTACAAATAGGCCTTTAAACAGGCCATTTGGTCCAAACAGTTCATGTCAACACTTGGCAGCCACATGAATAAATATACACATCTACCATCCTGACCTCATCTGCTTTAATCCAGCTATCCAATCTAATAGTTTCTGTTTCAATGAACAACTTTGAAAATAATTCTACAGCCTGACATTTCTCCTCAAGCTTACAACCACTCATGACTAGCACAGTGACAGGTAACCTGCTTTCAACATGTGGCCAGTTACAAGATATTTGTTGACAGCTAAACAGGTTTTCTTATCCTTTGACTGTTCCCCAGTGGCATTCACCCAATCTCAATCCTTTCCCTTTGATAAATAACCTTCCTCATGACCTTATTTGACCATTTTGTCTGAAAGATTACAGGTTTGTTGAACAAAGCTTTAAAACATTTAGAATTTTGTCTTGATAAAAGTCCAAAATATAGACATGAATATTTGTTCAGATTGTTGAAGAAGTCAGCCTTTTTAAAAAAAAACAAGAAAATATTCTAATTATAATTGGCACAAAAGAACTCCTCAATGTGATCCGGTTATTCGTGTCCAGCTGTTCAAAAGCCTCCAACCCTGATTTCCAGCATAGAGATTGACAGTTTCAGTGATCAGCACCCTCATCCATGAGGTAAAACACTCATGTGTCAATATAAATTTAAGCATTCAATCCAGGCTGTTATTTCTCTGCAGAACCTTGGGACTGCTGCAGCATCAGAGGTGCTGGGTGGAATTTTATGGCCCTGTCACAGCAGGGGCGGCGAGTCATTCAAAAGTCCATTGACTTTGGCGCGACTGGAAAACCCGCCGGCGGAGGGGCTGCAAAATTAACCCGCTGTCTTTTGGATAAGACGTTAAACCAAGTCAAAGTCTAAACCTCACTACCTCCCTGTAAAATTGAGGACAGGTCAGGGGTGGGGGTGCTGCGGATGGCAGGAGGCCAGTGGAAAGGCTTTCAGGGGTTTTACAGCCACCCCCTACATTCCCACTCTCCAGCCTGACAACCTGCCAGCAGGGGAATGTAAAACATAAACCTGTGACCTTATTGAACAATGAGACATGCCCGAGGGAATGAACATGTCTCAAAGTTCCAAAGAATCCAGATTTGGTAAATTGAAGGCGTGAACCAGGATGACAATATTCTAATCTCCAGCCAACCTTGGTTGTCAGTTAGAAAATTGACTAATGTGCTAGAGGCTTCAATGGCATTGTTACAACTTGAATGTATGCCCTGCTTCAGTTCTGGTATGCAAGATCCATTGTGGGAGAGCTGCTACAAATTATCTCAGGGCTTGGCTCAACCATTAGCAAATGTGTCACAGTTTGACAGGTAGCACTTTGCTCTACAGACTTGGGTTATTTTCCCTGTCAGATCGCCTTACCTCAACAGTTTCCATAAAATGAACCATCTCCCTCTATCATTCTGACGTTGCTCTTGCAGTGCACACCGCGTTGACTGCAGCCCAATACCTCCGGGAATTCTGCAACCTTTTACCTTGGTGGGAGAATGCCTGTGTCAAATCTGAAATTTTTCTCATGCCCTCTCTTCATGCCGTGGTACTCCATGTCACTGGGTATACTTAGGGCTTTAATGCTGCATCACATGATCTTTCCAGCTCCATATTTATTTCTTCTGCCGCTGACACAACCTTTCTCGCCATTGTGGCTGTGCCAGTAAGTACTGTCTCTCTTCTATATTCTGACACACTGGCATCCAATTGCACCCCCATTGTCCTCTTGCTCTTTTTGTGTTCCAGCCATTATATGGGCCAAGAGCACACACTGAATAACTAATTAGGGCTGACTCCAGGTTAGCCATGTTGGAGCTCAGTGAACACTACGTTCATGATGCTCCTGACCCTAGATAAATTACTCCCCCATTTTTAATTTGTGGAATGTCTGCGTGATTGAGAATGTCTTGCATGGTCCATGGAAAGAGTCAACTGGTCTCTTCTCACCTCAAGCTTTCTCACCAAGAGTTGACAACAGTGAGTACCCAGGTTTTCACATTAGCAAAACTCCTGCAAGCTACCACTTCCTTGGAATCTACTGAGAGGAAAGTTTGGGAAATTACAGGGAAGGTTCGAACGTGTAAGATGCTAACCTGTCTACTTCATCCTCTTATTTCAGAGAGCGTTCCTGAAGGACGTCTGTACTGTGTCATGTCAACGTCTAGATACTTCATGATGCACTTATACCTGCTTGCGGTCTGTATTCTAATCACAATTTGTGCCTCCTCAACAACTCCCTGTTCAAATCAGGACTGGGAAACCTGGAAGACCATCCATGGGAAAAAATACAACAGTAAGGTAAGAAATCACAGAAGTGAAGAAAATCAATTCAGGATATATTTTTTCTTGAATCAGATAATAATCTGAAGAGAAAAGAATGGCAGGGCTGCAGAAAAAGGCAAGGGTTGGGGGGTGGGGGAAATGAGCTGAGTAGCTCTGAGGGGCAGCAAAGACATGATGGGCTGAATGGTCTGCTTCTGAGCTGTTACCATTTTATGATTCTGTCTAACTCTCCTGTTACCTCAAATTGATGCATGCATGGTTGTTGTAAGTTGTGAGGTTTGCCAACTGACATACTTAGAGAGTAGCAGCTTACATTTCTACAGCACCTTTTACATCCTCAAGATATTCCACAGCTATTTACAGTCAACAGCCAATTAAGAACTTCTGGGGCGGAATTCTCCATAAGCGGCACGATGTCCGCCGACCGCCGCCAAAAACGGCGCAAATCAGTCCGGCATTGCGCCGCCCCAAAGGTGCGGAATCCTCCGCATCTTGACCAGCCAAGCCCTAACCTTGAGGGGCTAGGCCCGCGCCGGACTGATTTCCGCCCCGCCAGCTGGCGGGAAAGGCCTTTGGTGTCCCACCAGCTGGCGAGGAAATGACATTGCCGGGCAGCACATGCGCGGGACCGTCAGCGGCCGCTCACGGCATCCCCGCACATGCGCAGTGGAGGGAGTCTCTTCCGCCTCCGCCATGGTGGAGACCGTGGCGAAGGCGGAAGGAAAAGAGTGCCCCCACGGTACAGGCCGCCCGCGGATCGGTGGGCCCCGATCGCGGGCCAGGCCAGCGTGGGGGTACCCCCCGGAGCCAGATTGCCCCGCACGCCCCCCCCAGGACCCCGGAGAATCGACAGGGGCTGGCATGAATCCCGCCCCCACCGGTTGCCAAATTTTCCGGCACCGGAGATTCAGCGGGAGCGGGATTCACGCCAGCCCCCGGCGATTCTCCGACTCGGCGGGGGGTCGGAGAATCTCGCCCCTGAAGTTTGTCACTGTTGAATTAGAGGATAAACAGCCAAATTCCACAAATGCCCACAAACAATAATTTGATAATAATCAGATAATCCATGTTGGTGATCTTGGTTCTGAAATAAATATTGGTCAGGACACCTGACAGAATTCCCAGTATCTCCCCATGGACAAATAAAACGGCAGAAAAGTGCCATTGAATAGCGAGATGTTTCTTGGTGCTGCAACTCCTCACTAAACACGCTGTTCAGCGAACTTGAGAAAATGTCCGCTGAATGGCAGCTTTAGCGGGGTGTCGCTGCACCAAGAAACATCTCACTGGCCAACGGCACTCTGCCATTTTCTTTTGACCTCAGGGAGATTCTCTCCGATGAGTCCGTACTTAGAGGGATTTCCTGAGAGCAGGAAAGGCTCCTTGCAGATTCGGGCACCATTATAGAAAGCTGCCCAATCTACCCCCCCCCCCCCTCCTTCAGACCCCCCCCCCTGTTTTTGAGCTCCCCCATCACCCCCCCAAACCTGGGGAAACTCCTGGGAACCCCCCCTCGGCCCCCCTCACTCCCCCAACCTGGTAAGTACCCCCCCCAGACCCTATCCCTGGCAGTGCCAATCTGGCACCCGGGCACCCTGGCACTGCCAGCCTGGTACCCTGGAAGTGCCCCGCCAGACTGACAGTGTCATCCTGACATCCCGGTTACCAGAGGGAGAGCCAGGGTGCCACACTGTTCTGCCCCTGACCACCTGGGGGTCGCCTGGGAGAACCCTCCCAGGTGCCATTACGGCTGGTCCTCATTTGTGTGGAGCAGTACTAAACAGTGCCCTGGTGAGGTCTCCCAGGTGCAGCCATTGAGTTCCAGGCACCAGGTGAATCCAGTGAATATATATTTAAATGAACCGTACAGCTGATTAAAATGTGCTGATGGCCCCCAGAGAGGGCGAGATCCAGGTCTCAATGTCTTGTAAGATTTTGTTGAATCTCGCAAGACCTTTTGAACGTCACATATCTCGTGTGAGGGCCTCTCGCGAGATTCAACAGCCTCATCGTGATACCAAGTCAGACGCAATGAGGCCACTGAATAGCACCCAATGTTTAGAATCGAAACAACCAAAGGAAGCCTGCTGGATTCATCAAGGCCATCCGCTATGGACATTAGTGTTGCCCTGGCGCGAGATCTGGTGTGTCCGGAATCTCACATGTAGCTCTTTCACCTCTAAATCAGGAGATTAGTTTAAAGAGCCAGTCCAGGATTATAACATGTAATCCGAGCTGACACTTCTCTTGGCAGTACTGAAGGACCTCTGCACTATCAGAGGCACCGCGCCATTCAGGTAAATTGTTAAACCGAGGTACATTCTGCCCACTAAGGTGGGTGTGAAAGATCCCATGGCAATATTTTGAAAAACCATAAAATTCGCCCTGGTGTCCTGGCCAATATTTTCTCCTCAACCAATATAATAATAATAACAATCTTTGTTCTTGTCACAAGTAGGCTTACATTAACACTGCAATGAAATTACTGTGAAAATCCCCCCGTTGCCACACTCCGGTGGAGAATTCAGAACGTCCAATTCACCTGACAAGCACGTCTTTCGGGACTTGTGGGAGGAAACAGGAGCACCCGGAGGAAACCCACGCAGACACAGGGAGAACGAGCAGACTCTGCACAGTGACCCAAGCCGGGTATCGAACCCGGGTCCCTGGCACTGTGAAGCTACAGTGCTAACCACTGTGGCGCCGTTCCGCCCGTAATGGATTGTCTATATATATAACTCAATGCTACTTGTGGGAGCTTGCTCTGTAAATTTCCTGCTGCTTTATCTACGTTACAAAAATGGCTACACTTCAAAAGTAATTGATTGGCTGCAAAGCTCTCTGGACACTCTGAGGCCTTAAGAGGTGCGATTGAAATGCAAGTCTCCCATTCTTTGCACCTCTCATCCATGTTGACAACATTCCACAATCATTTCTCACTTTTCCTTGTTCAGAAAATAGAGGCTCTCAGGAAAGGAATATGGCTGGACAATCTGAAGAAAATTCAGGAGCACAATGACAAGCAAGGAAATTCGACTTATATAATGGTCATGAACAGTTTTGGTGATTTGGTGAGTAATTTCCTGTAGGTATGGTGACCTATGGCACTGGACTCAGGGGATGCTAGTTCAAATTTCACATAGGCAAGTTGGGAAATGGAATTTGCTAAAACCTAATCCTTTTACCAGGCACCAGGTAAAAAATGACTCAGAATACTGGTTTTGTTATAAAACCCAGCAGGTTCAGTTCATATATTTTAATTCTTACCTGGTTTAGCCTAATATCACTCAGTATCTATAAAAGCTCAGGAGGCCCGAGAAGGTAAATTAAACAACATTTAATTTGTACACATAAAGTAAAGGCTACAACACAGCTCACTGGTCCCAATCGGAATTACTGGAAATGCTGGTCCCAGTCCGGATTGCCTTTTAAAGGGCTAACGTCTGAGCCCCGGCTGGCTGGGCCTCCGCTCACTAGTGGGGGAGCTCGTATTCTACATGTCCTATAAGGTGATCGAATGATATGTCCCCGTGGGACACGTGAGGGTTATTATAGTCCCATGTGACATCATTGACTATTATTGTTCTCTGGACAACAAGCAATGGGCAATAGACATTGCTTACGTCCTAAAATCAGATATTTCAAACAAAAAAATAATCGCAATAGGATCTGGTATCAATATGCTCCATCGGACTGGGGTTTAATTAAACCAGCATTTCTCCTAGGTTAAGTAAAGTGGTTGTTCAATTACCTGCTTGCAATTATCAACATAGCCTTCTGTGTAACTCAATGCTCCGCTTTGCATAAATCAGCTGAACTTTAACAATTTGAATCTTCACAGTCTGGGTTGCTGTCATTTAACCACAGATTGGAAGATCTTTAAGTAAAGAAGGCCAACAGCAGATGGAGAGATAAATGTTTCTTCACAAAATAATCTAATTTTAAATAAATAGATAATGTAATCTTGATTGGACAATCCCAATGGACTAATCGAAAGCTAAAAAGCCCAAATGAAACTCTGTAATCTGCAGGTTTTCATGCCTCATTGCATTTTGTCATTCTTACTCACTTAAGTCTTAAGTCCTCTCTGCACATTATTTCATGATCAAGATGATTCTAGCTATCATTGCAGTGGGTGATGTGGGATCAAACCTGAATATTTTATATGTTTCATTCATTGCTTAGTTGGTCATCGCTCTCACCTCTTACCCAGGAGGCTGCAGGGTCAACTGCATGAGCAGGTTTAAGTGCACAATCGACTGTCAGAGGAGTCATGGTTGAGACATATAGGATTCTTAGGGGGCATAGTCGCAAAATAAGGGGGTTCTCGTTTAAGACGGATTTGAGGGAGAATTTCTTCTTTCAAAGAGCGGTGAATCTTTGGAATTCTTTACCCCAGAAAGCTGTGGAGGGCGAGTCCTTGGAACATTTTCAAGGCTGGAATTGATAAGTCTTTAATCAGTGGGGCAATTAAGGGTTACAGAGAGAAGGCAGGAAAGTGGTCATTGTGAGTATTAGATCAGACATAACCTTATTAAATGGTGGAGCAAACTCTAAGAGCTGAATGACCTACTCCTGCTCCTATTTCTTATGGTCTTATGGAGTCTGTCCTTTGCGCCAGATATTAAATTAAAGCCTTAGCTTCTCCCTCAAGTTCTTGTTTGGCACTACGATAATAAAAGAGTAACAGAGGTCTCTTGGCCAATATTTATCTTTCAACCAGCAATAATTAAAACAGATCATATGGTCATTTGTCACATTACTGTTTGTGGGAGCTTGCTGTGCACAGATTGGCTGCCACATTTCCTACATTATGATAATGCTTTGATGGGTGTCCTGAGGCTGTGAAAAGCACCACGTGAAATCAAATTCTTTCTTTCTATCCCTTCAGACACCAAAAGAGTTTGCTCAATTATTCAACACACATGAGAGGAAAGAAGTGTCAGTGAACAACCAGACACGAGAAGGGATGAAGGCCCGACACACCCACCACCTTCCAGAGAGTATAGACTGGCGCACATCTGGATACGTTACCCCACCAAAGTATCAGGTACCAATTCTTCTCTACCATTGCTTCAGTACATGGTTGCTGATTCATGGTGCTACCATTATATGATGGCTTGGCTCAGTCCTTATTGGAGCATTCCCAGTGCCCTGGGCAGCATATCATCATTAACGCTATCAAGACAACACAGTAGCATATTGCTGTTTAAAGGATGTTGTTCTGGTGAAATGCGTTCCCTATTTTCTTAAGCAACAGCCTCATCATTTCTGAAGTTTAATGGAAATTATATATCCAGTAATTACCTTCACTAGATACACTCTCATTGGCGCAAAACCATAGAAATCCCAACCTAATCACTGGAACTGGAACTGCAGTGCAAGAGGAAGGCCGACCAATGTCTTCTCCAGCAGAACAGTTGGGTAACAAATGCTGACCTTGCTTGGATAAGTAACTCAAAAAATGGATGTGTCAGTGCGATAGAAAATAAAGTTCTTCTTTTTATCTTAATACTGGGTCAAAATAAAAGTATCTGATGTATTAGGAAGTCATGAGCTGCTTTGCCCCAGTCAACTGTCATTCTCACTCCCTTTTCCACTGTCCCCATCAAAAGATTGACTAAGTTTTATTAATTACCTCAGTATGCATTTATTTTGTTCAGAAATTTGCAGCCTTTTTCATCTAAAAGCAGAACCATTAACTAGGTTGAACAGACACTAGTATCTCGTTCAGGTTGCATATGGATTGATCTATGAGAGCTAGATACTAACAACACCTCTCAAGGCAATTTTGACAGTGCACCACCAACCCTAGGCCCGCTATCCGGTGATTACTTCAGTTGGAGAGGCAGTTGTTGTTATTTTCACCTCCTTGCATTCGCTCCTCAGAGAATAGGATGAAGGAGTGGACGGCTGCAGAGTGTGATTCACTGTCTGACAGGCCCCAAGCTGAACACCCTTTCCATCGCTTCTGTACCAGCCAGGATGGTGTTGAGTCTTGCACAATGGGAGGGTTTTATGGGCTCCCACAACCCATACAATGTGAGGTGGGGGTGGGATGAGCACCCACACCCACTGGACTGGAGCATCCTGCTGGATCTCAACCCAAAATTCCAAGCCAGATCGCCTGTCCCTGATTGGTGATGTCCTCAGGATCGGTTGGAGTGGAATTCAGACCCTGCACAAAGAGAGAGATTAGAAGACATTTGAACATAGCGAGGATTGGGACATTGAGCACATCGGGAAGACCAAAGCTAATGGGCAGGACTCTCCATCCCGCCGCACCTGTTTTATGGTGCGGCCCTCCACCACCAGCAGCGAGATTCTGTGTCCCAACAGCCGGCCAGTGGGGTTTCCCACTATGGGCACCCTCATGCCGTCGGGAAATCCGCAGGCGTGAGTGCGCTGCCGGCAAAGCGCAGGATCCCACCAACGGAGAATCCAACAAAATGTCTTCAGTCCCTGACACAAACACTGTTCCCTAGCCACCAGTTCCATCCATCTCCATGCAACTGCCTGACCCCAAGATGAGCTATTGAACAAATATCCAGGTCATCACTAAAACATTTTATTTCCATCTTCATAACATCACCCGACTCTACCCCTATCTCAGCTCAACTGCTACTGACCCCCTCAGCCATGGCTTTGCGACTCTGGAGTTGACTATTCTAACACATGTTCTAACATTTTGCCCTGTGTACACACAAGGGCAACCTGAACTCTGCTATCCATGACCTAACTCACAACAAATGGCGTTGGGGAGAGTTATAGAACAAAGAGATCTAGGAGTACAGGTTCATAGCTCCTTGAAGGTGGAGTCGCAGGTGGACAGGGTGGTGAAGAAGGCATTCGGCATGCTTGGTTTCATTGGTCAGAACATTGAATACAGGAGTTGGGACGTCTTGTTGAAGTTGTACAAGCCATTGGTACGGCCACACTTGGAATACTGTGTGCAGTTCTGGTCACCCTATTATAGGAAGGACATTATTAAACTAGAAAGAGTGCAGAAAAGATTTACTAGGATGTTACCGGGACTTGATGGTTTGAGTTATAAGGAGAGGCTGGATAGATTGGGACTTTTTTCCCTGGCGCGTAGGAGGCTTAGGGGTGATCTTATAGAGGTCTATAAAATAATGAGGGGCATAGATAAGGTAGATAGTCAACATCTTTTCCCAAAGGTAGGGGAGTCTAAAACTAGAGGGCATAGGTTTAAGGTGAGAGGGGAGAGATTCAGAAGGGCCCAGAGGGGCAATTTCTTCACTCAGAGGGTAGTGAGTGTCTGGAATGTGCTGCCAGAGGTAGTAGTAGAGGCGGGTACAATTGTGTCTTTTAAAAAGCATTTAGATAGTTACATGGGTAAGATGGGTATAGAGGGTTATGGGCCAAGTGCGGGCAACTGGGACTAGCTTAATGGTAAAAACTGGGCGGCATGGACTGGTTGGGCCGAAGGGCCTGTTTCCATGCTGTAAACTTCTATGATTCTATGAAATATTCTTCACCCAACACCTCTTTGCTCAGAAACCTACATTGACACCTCGTTTAGCAACATCTTTATTTTAAAATTCTCACCCTTGTTCTTAAATCTCTCCATGGTCTTTACCACCAGCTTCACCCCCATCCCTCCCCCCCCCCCCCCCTCCCTCCGCCACCTTCTCTCCCCCGCCCTGTCTCTGTAATCACCTCCAGCCCTAATACCAGCTGAGCCTCTTGAGCATGGCCAATTTTAATTGCAATGCCTTCAACTGTAAGACCCTAAACTCTCCCTAAACCTTTTCACCTCTCTTCTTCTTTTTCTTCCATTAAGTGAGCCTCCAGTGAGATCACTATGAAATCTGGGACAAAAAAAGCATGATTAAAGATGTAAAAACCTATCGCCTTAGTCAAGAGTTTTGTCATCTGCCCGACTGATGACTCAGTGCCAGATTTGTTTGAAAATATTCCTGTGAAGCACCTTGAAACAATTTACCCTGGTGAAGGTGCTATATAATACATGTTGTTGTTGATGTTGGTGTGGGTGTAGTTAAGGGAGAGACCATTTCATCTTCTAAGGGTGTAATATTTCCTGTTTTATCATAGAATTTACAGTGCAGAAGGAGGCCATTCGGCCCATCGAGTCTGCACCGGCTCTTGGAAAGAGCACCCTACCCAAGGTCAACACCTCCACCCTATCCCCATAACCCAGTAACCCCACCCAAGACTAAGGGCAATTTTGGGCACTAAAGGCAATTTATCATGGCCAATCCACCTAACCTGCACATCTTTGGATTGTGGGAGGAAACCGGAGCACCCGGAGGAAACCCACGCACACACGGGGAGGATGTGCAGACTCCGCACAGACAGTGACCCAAGCCGGAATCGAACCTGGGACCCTGGAGCTGTGAAGCAATTGTGCTATCCACAATGCTACCGTGCTGCCCACTGTTCACCAATCAGGTAAATAACAACTGCGTAGTTTATTTACATATAACTATAATGCAGAAGTTTTCAGCTTTGTAGATGCAAGTCAGTTCCCGGGATAGAACTGATACAGAAACCTGTGCTTGCTTAGGTGATTGCCCACCCTGGTCCCTGATTGGTTACCGGGTCACATGACCCTCTCAGCACATGGCCCCATAAAGATGACAAAAGCTATGCCACGGCACCCTGGACTAGTGTGTGGTAAATTCCAGCCCCACTTGACCCGGAGTCACAACACAGGTGAAATTAGATTTTATTTAGAATACCTAAGGTCCTTGGTTGAGCCCAATAAACTAGTCACCAGTTTTGTAACTTTAAAACACAAGTAACCTTTTATTACGTACAGTAATATAATTAAATGGACAGAAACTGTAACTATCTATTACCCCTTTCCTAACCCCCCTTCCTAACTTGCTTCACTCTATATATATATACACACACACACAGACAAACAACACAGAGGGGAAAGTGTGGTGGAAAGGGAAAGAAAATATGAATAAAATTAAAAGGATTAGGAACTAGAATGATTTGCAATCAATGTCTTTTTGAAGTTCAGGCTTTCATTTTTGTACTTCTTCCTTCTAGACTTGAGATGGTTTTCTCTGGCCAGGTTGCCTACTTTCTCTGCGGATTCAGCATCATTTCAGGTTTACCTCAAAGGATGTGCCAGGCACTCATTTTTTCAGATCAATAGAGAAGTTATTTCACTTCAGCAAGCAGAAAGAGAGATTACGAGAGAGAGAGAGTTTCTTTCACTTCCAAGATTTAAACACTTCTGCTAAGTTCTCTCAGAAAGCTTCATGCAGGAACCAATCACTGACCATTGCCAGACAGAACACTATTCCTGGCCAACCCAACAGTTGCTAGTTAACCAAGCAAAGTGACTTCCTCCTAAACTGATTCCTAAGATCCCCTGGTGCTGAAGAGTCTGGCTTTTCTTCTCCCAAATTCAAAACCTAGAAACACAGGGGGCGCGATTCTCCACTCCCACGCCGAAGTGGCCGCACCGTCGTGAACGCCGTCGAGGTTCACAAAGGTGCGGAACGGCCCCGGTCCTGACCGATTCAGGCCCTGACAATGGGCCAGGATCGGGGCTGAGTTATCTACACGCGCCAGGCCTTGTCGCCCGCGTAAAAGCGGCACCGCATAGATGACGTTTCCGGCGCCGCATAACGGGCATCATCCGCGCATGCGTGGTTGCCGTCCTCTCTAAGTCCGCCCCGCAAGAAGATGGCGGACAGATCTTGCGGGGCCGCGGAAGGAAGGAGGTCCTCCTTCAGAGATGACGGCCCGACGATCGGTGGGCACCGATCGTGGGCCACCCCACATTTCAGGTAAAGCCCGGTGCAGGATCCCCCCTCGCCCCCCCGCAGGCCGCCCCCCCCAGTGTTCACGCACCGCTCACGATTGCAGCGACCAGGTGTGGCCGGCGCCGGGGGAACCTGCCATTTTGGCCTGGCCGCTCGGCCCATCCGGGCCTCAGAATAGCATGGGTGCCGGAGAATCGCCATTTTCGGTGTCTCCGGCGATTCTCCGGCCTGCAGCCCGCGAAACTCGACCAGGCCATTCCCGCCGCTTGGGAGAATCGCGGGAGGGCGCCGGATTGGTGTCCCCAGAAATTTTGCCGGCCCAGGCGATTCTCCCAACCGGCGTGGGAGTGGAGAATCGCGCCCAGGGTTCTGGCAAGAACTGTGCTGGGGCTCTTTGTTTACCTTCTAATTAGAGTCAATAGTCCGTTGATTGGACGTATCAAAATATGAGTTTATTGTTAATCATTCACTTGAATACACTTGGTTAAGAACTGAATCAAACGTTAGAAATGAATTATCAAACAATACATAAAAGAGTCAAACTCATGGCAAAAAGCAAGGTATCAAAATATGATTTTATTGCTAATTATTTACTTGAATACACTTGGTTAAGAACTGAATCAAAACTGTAGAAATTAAATATCAAACAATACATAAAGGGGTTGAACTAATGGCAAAAAGCATAAAAACTAAAAGCGTAAAGAAATCACTTTCAACAGAAACAAACAGATAGATGATTCAAGAAATCAGGAATACAGGAATTCAGGCACAAGATCTCAACCACAAGGTCCTACTTTTAAGGGAATTCTTATCTCTGGTTTAATCCCTCATTTACTCTCATTGGTTTCTAATTCTCAGCTGAGACCTCCTGGTTTGTTCAAATGGATGTCTGTTACTTAGAGGGTGATTTATCAAACAAACATTGGACATTACTTAAGATTGACTGGTGTCCATCAAGGCTGGCTCAGCATCTGCGTGCACTGGCTTAGGAGAATTACTGGATATTTTTCTTATGTCACAAATAATTATCCAAACTGGATAATTATTTGAAGCAGCGGGAGTAACAGGGATGAAGAGAAAGAGTGGGGCAATAGGATTTCTCTAAAAAGGAGCTCGCCCAGAGATGATGGATGAAATGGCCTCATTCTTTTCTCCACACGTCTATTGTTCTTTCAATCCCTGCTCTTCATCAGGTTTTGCTGGGGATTTCTATGGTTCATTTGTAGGGCATTAGTCTAATGTCTCATCTGAAAGGTGGCACTTGTGAATATCAAATTCTCTGTCAGAGCTGACCTGCAATGTCAGCCTGGATTAGGTGCTCAAGTCCAGCTGTGAACTGAAACTCATAATCTTCCTCATCAGGGAAGGTGCAACAGCTGCTGGGCGTTCAGTGCAACTGGGGTATTGGAAGGACAGGTGTTTAAGAAGACGGGCAAGCTCATCCCCTTGAGTGAACAGAACCTCATTGACTGTTCGAGGAGTTATGGGACCTTTGGATGCAATGGAGGTTGGTCATCGAGTGCCTTTGACTACATACGTGAGAATGGAGGGATTGAAGCAGAGTCTACCTATGCCTACACTGCAAAGGTACTTTTGTATTTTGTATTTCACCAATGACCCATGCTTAAAATGAATTCAGATGTATATATCTGTTTCAAAAAACTCCACCAATTTATTAAAACAAAACTCACCAATCTTTTTTTGGTTAAGCATAGTGCATTGAACTTCCCATTGGAATAAAGATGTAACCAACTATTGATTCAAATAGATAAGAACTATCTACGTGCATTTTTATAGTTCCTTCTGAGAAATATCTCGAAGATAATGATTTACAGCATCTGGCACACAGATAAATAAAGCCAACCTTTGGAGCACAGTAGGATCCCATGAACAGCAGTGCAATGTTAGTCAGCTTGGTTGAGTTGATAGAAACCTCACCACAGGCTCAGAAAGATCTGGATTCATGGACCATTCAAGGACTTAAAGATGTAGCTGGCAGTTGCAGCCTGCGTCACCGTTAGGAGTGCTATCTTTTGGAAGTGTTTAATCGAGGCACAATCTGCTTGTCTGGGGGATAAATGAAAATGAAAAATGAAATGAAATGAATTGCTGTGGGGAATAAAATAAAATCATATTGCACAATGGAACAAAGGGATCCAACTTGGTCTTCTGTTGTGTTGGCTGGGCCGCAGTTGGGTAGTATGGTCACCTCTGAGTCAGAACGTTGGAAGTTCAAATCCCATTCCAGAAATTTGAGCTTAGAATCTAGGCTGACACTTCACTAATCTACTGGGGGAGTGCTGCACTGCTGAAGGGACTACCTTTGCAGAAAATTAAACTGAGGCCACCCTTACGTGAACATAAAAGATCCCTTGGCGGGATATTGATGCAGAGGATGTGTTCTTACTCATATCTGGTCAGTATTTACCCATGGACCAGCATTATCAGCAGATCTACTTGGCAGTCACCATGTATTGGCAGCTTGCTGTGTGCAAGTTAGATGCTGTGTTTCTCACATTACAGAAGCGACGACACTTGACTCTGAAGTATTTTGGGATGTCCTGGGACTATGGGTGCAGTGTGACTCCCAGCCACTCTTTAGCATCTTTTGCATTCACCTGAGAGAACCAACAAGGCCTCAGTTTAATATCTCACCCAGAAGATAGCACCTCTGACAGTGCTGCCCTCCCGGAAGCGTCAGCCTAGACTTTGTATCATGTCTCTGGAGTGGGGTTTGAGCCCACAACATTCTGCCGTGGAGATGTGTGGTACCCTCTGAACCTCAGTAACCACAAGGACTCAGTAAGGACTGTTAATTTGGTGCCTATAACTTCCTGCCTGTTTTCCTTTCACACAGGATGGTAAATCTTGCAAATACAATATATCTGAGAGTGTGGCTTCCGTCTCGAGCTATAAAATACTTCCATATGGGGATGAAGAAGCTTTGACAAGAGCAGTGGCTGAAATTGGACCCATAGCTGTGGTGATTGATGCAGGACTGGCATCTTGGCAGTTTTACAGCTCAGGTGAGGACTCCATTCCTCTTATGACCAGCCCCAACTCTTTAAATCACCCCACACTCTTATTTTGCCTGGACAAAGTGCTGGAGAATCTTGCGGATCAGGGCTAGCAGTGGGAGGGAAATTTCATCCAAACTCTGACACCAATATGACGTTGCCAGAGTTTTGAATGGCACATGCTCCGGCCAGTAGATGGAGCCGGAGGACATTATGAGACAAAAAATGTAAGTGAAAAATCTTTTGCTTTTACTTCCCCATAGTGGGTAATTACCTTCATTTGATTGAGCCCCCGATCGGCAAATGTAAAACCACTGGATGAAGGGAACAGTATGATTGGCATTCCTGGGGTAATAATGCCACTGCCTTCCCACCCAACCCAATTTCACAGCTCTCTGGGGTAGAGAATTCCAAAGATTCACAATTCTTTGAGTGAAGTAATTTCTCCACATCTCAGTCCTAAATGATCGGCTCCTTATCCTGGCACAGTGCCCCATTGTTTTAGATTCCATGACTGATCCTCAGGGTCAGTCACTGGCATCTCAGACCAGCCCTCATATTGAGGATCAGTCTGTGACATCTCGGATCACCCTCATATTCAGGATTTATCTCTCAGATCTGAGACTCCCCCTCGTAACGAAGATCAGACTCTTGCATCTCAGACTCCCCCTCATATTGAAGGTCAGTCTCTGATATCTTGGATCCCGTTCATAGTGAGGATCAGTCTCTCGCATCTCAGACCTCCCTCATATTGAGGGTCAGTCTCTGGCATCTCAGACCTCCCTCATATTGAGGGTCAGTCAAACCTGGGACCTCGGCGCCGTGACACAGCAATGCTAACCACTGTGCCACCGTGCTGCCCTCCCCTCATATTTTTTTAAATATATTTAGATTACCCAATTCTTTTTTTTTTCAATAAAAGGGCAATTTAACGTGGCCAATCCACCTACCCTGCATACCTTTGGGTTATGGGGGTGAGACCCACACACACACGGGGAGAATGTGCAAACTCCACATGGGGCCGAGATAGAGGCTGGGTCCTCAGCGCCGTGAGGCATCAGTGCTAACCACTGGCGCCACCATGCTGCCCCAGACGCCCCTCATATTGAGGGTTAGTCTCTGACATCTTGGGCCCCCCTCATTCTGAGGAATAGTCTCTGGCATTTCAGACGCCCCCATAACAGGAATTGAGTATAAAGGTAAGGAAGTGCTGTTGCAACTATGCAAGGCACCTTGAGACCGGACCTGGAGTATTATGAACAGTTTTGGTCCCTTATTAGAGGAAAGATGTAGTGGTATTGGGGATAGCTCAGAGGAAGTTCACTCAATTGATTCTGGAGATCAGAGGCGGGATTCTCCGTTGGCCGACGCAGGAATCATGAAACGCGATTAGGCGGAGAATCGGTTCTGATGCCAAAATCGTGGTGGGTGATGATTTGACGCCAAATCGCAATTCTCCGTCACGTTCCCGTACCGGCCTGCCCGAACAGGCGCCGGAATGTGGCGACTAGGGGCTTTTCACAATAACTTCATTGAAGCCTACTTGTGACAATAAGCTATTATTATTATTATTGACAGCGGCGTCAATACGTACTGGAACGCACGTACAGTAAACACCGTTTGCATATCATTGGCGCCCCGACCCAGTATTCTCTGGAGCCTCCTCGATTCTCCTCCACCGATGGGCCGAGTTCACCATGGCGTGGTTCACTTGTGCTTTAAAAATCGTAAAACTGGTATTGTGGCTGACGAATGAGAGAGAGAGAGGAGGTAGGACACAGTGAGGAGCGACTGTAGGTCGCCGGCCCAGATACTATTCATGCTGGCTGGGGTGGCGGGAGGGTTCCCTGCTAGGGCTTGGGGAGGGGATTTGATGGGGGGAACAGGCCGCGATGATTGCAACTCCCTCCGTGATATATCGCTGTTGCACTACGGGGTGTGGGCCCTGATTTGGCAGTAGCACCGAATCTGGTCCACGGGATGGAGGATGATGACAACCCGCTTTGTGAGGAGCTCTGGTGCTCCGCACCGTATGCCAACATCTAACTCCTGCCCATGGTAGCACATCCACCTGGGAGATCCCTGCAGGCGAGCTGGCCATTCCATCACACGGTCCCATTGAATCCCTGGGGTGGGGTGGTGGGGACCATCGGGGGGTGTGAAGCCCAGGCCACTCACAGGGTCCGTCCATTCCACCCCTGCCACGTCACCTAATCCACCCCCCAGCCCAGCCAGCCAAGACCAGCCCACCCCTCACACCCACCAGACAGAACACCGAGGCAGGTTGTAACAATGGCAACAGGTGTTTAATGTGAACAAATATTTACAGATTTGTGCCGTCGCCCCTATAACTAAACTGTGCCCTGCACCCATGCCTACTTAACTGGTCGAATTTTCTGGCCTTACTGGCCCTAATGCCAGTGGTTCCCCAGATGGTACAGCTGTGATTCCTGCCATGCGACCTGGGTCCCCATTGGCGGGCATCTACTGGGGTGACAGGGCCTGGACGGCCCGGCTGCTGCTCGTGTGACCCGTACTTCCCGTGCCCACCAGATGCCCCAGGGACAGGAGGATGAAAGTCCGAGGTGCTGCAGTGTTCCGGTACCTCCTCTGCGGAAGTCACTGGCAAGGCTCCCATCACTTCCACCTCCCTCAGGGTGCCTGATGGCCCCCGTGCTACTCTATGGGATGGGGGTGCGAATGAAGCTATCCCCTGAGGCCCGCTCTGGTCTCGACCAGGGTCCACATGCTCTTGGCCATGGAACACAGAGAGTGGACCACCTCCATCTGGGACTGCACCACATCACGCTGTGATTGTGCCACCATCTTCTGGGTTTGTGTCACATCAGCCAGTGACTGCGCCATCTTCCTCTGGGATTGGGCCCCCTCCCTCTGTGTCTGCGCCATGTCGGCCAGGGATGTACCTCTGATGCTGTATAAAGCTCTGGTCAGACCCCATTTGGAGTATTGTGAGAAGTTGTGGGCCCCGTATCTAAGGAAGGATGTGCTGACCTTGGAAAGGGTCCAGAGGAGGTTCACCAGAATGATCCCTGGAATGAAGAACTTGTCATATGAGGAATGGTTGAGGACTCTGGGGCTGTACTCTTTGGAGTTTAGAAGGATGAGGGGGATCTTATTGAAACTTTCAGGAGACTGCGAGGCCTGGATAGAGTGGGCGTGGAGAAGATGTTTCCACTTGTCGGAAAAACTAGAACCAGAGGACATCATGTCAGGCTAATTAAAACAGAGATGAGGAGGAATTTTTTCAGCCAGCGGGTGGTGAATCTGAGGAACTCTTTGCCACAAAAGGCTGTGAAGGCCAAATTACTGACTGTCTTTAAGACAGAGCTAGATAGGTTTTTGATCAATAAGGGAATCAGGGGATATGGGGAGAAGGCAGGAGAATAGGCATGAGAAAAAATCAGCCATGATTGAATGGCGGAGCAGACTCGATGGGCAGGGTGGCCTAATTCTGCTCCTATGTCTTATGGTCTTATGTTCGCAGACCACATACAGGGCCCTCTGTTCTGCCATGGTGAGGGGCTGCAGGTCCGGCGGTCCACCTCCTGTCTACTTCCGCTCCTGGCGGTTGTGCGCAGCCTTCTCCTGGAGGCGGGGTGGGGTGGGGGGGGGGGGTTTACAAACAGAAAATGACAGCTTTAGACAGTGCGATGCATGCAGCCCAGAGGGTGGATGGCTGGTGGTCTTAGTGAAACAAAATGAAAATCACTATTGTCACAAGTAGGCCTCAAATGAAGTTACTGTGAAAAGCCCCTAGTCGCCACATTCCGGCGCCTGTTCGGGGAGGCTGGTACGTGAGGCTGGCTGGGGCACCTGGCCATGGCAGCAGGTATGGATGCTGGGTGGGGATTTGACCACTCTTCAGGTGGAGGTGGGGCGGGGGGGGGGGGGGGCGGTTAGTGTCAGGGGCATAATGCTGCCTAGTCACCCTGGCCTCCCTGAGGAGGTCACGCTGTTTTGTATGGCATTTCTGGCTGGTCCAAACAGTGTTGCCCACTGTGCTGATGGCCTCTGCCACCTACGCCCAGGCAAGGCGAACGGCGGTAGCTGGCAGCTTCCTTCCCGGGCTGAGGCACAGGGCCATCTGCCTCTCTTCCCCCATGTCCAGGAAGCTCTCCAGTTCAGCATTGGTAAACCTCAGGGCTACTCTCTTCGCTGCCATCTTGTTGGCTGGGATGGTGTGTGTGGGGAGTGCAGTGTGTATATGTGGCTGCAGCTTGTCAGCCTCCTGAATGTCAATCTCGGAACCGGCGAATCTGGCACCATTTCTCATTAGAATCGATTGTGTTCTACGTGGCACCGGTGCTAGCCCCTTAACAGCTGTGAATCGGTTCAAGTGCGCGCCAGTTTTGCTGTCGTGAAAGTCCACAAGTTCT
This sequence comes from Scyliorhinus torazame, assembly GCF_047496885.1. Lineage (NCBI taxonomy): Eukaryota > Metazoa > Chordata > Chondrichthyes > Carcharhiniformes > Scyliorhinidae > Scyliorhinus > Scyliorhinus torazame. The sequence goes on along the minus strand of NC_092724.1, from coordinate 63,552,478 downwards.
CCATTGGCATCAACACTTAGGGCTGGATTCTCCGATTTTGAGGCTCTGTCCGGAGCATGTGCCTAGTCTTATGACCAAAAAGTCGGCGGCGCCCCCGCACCGATGCTCTGACCCCCCTCATATTAAGGATCAGCCTCTGCCCCACCCCCTACCTCCTCTCTGCTGTACCTGCAAATGTTAAATATCTCCCTCCTATCTGAGGGACCATCACTGGACCCAGTACTCAGTTGTTCAACAATGCCCTGGACATTTAGATCACTTCCACTGACCTGTTTTTTCTTCTGTGTTGTGCACAATTCCAATTGGTTGTGTTGACTGCTGCATTGTAGGGTTAAGATCTCGAGGTCACTTTCAATTTCACTTTCAGCCATTTCAACACAATTCATGGAGTAATCATCTTTCTTATTTTCCCTACTGTTATGGACGAGGCATTTTCTGAACCCCACAATGCATCATGGAGTTCAACCAACCTCTCCCTTTAATGGATTTGTTGCTTTTCCTAGCAAACACCGTTTTCCCTAGGTGTGGGATTACAATTATGGACACGTGGGTTTTTAAACACAAAACACTGTTTATTCCAAGCCTCCACTATTATAAGTTTAAATCACCCAAATGATCCAGAGATAGTCTTTCCTGGCAGAGATCCAGTTCACTGCAAAACACAGACACCCAAGCTCTTTTCAAAACTGAAACTAAAAACCTGCAAAATGGCTGACCTGAGCTGAGCTCCACCCACTCTTTGACATCACTGTTTTCTTAAAGGTACATTGCTTAAACATCCAGTTCTTCAAGGCACTCTCGCATGACACCTCCCCACATGAAAAATAAATAAACCATCAACTTCAAGATGGTTTGCACCATCAATTAAGAAATGTACACAGTAAATATACCTTTTCGTTATTTTAAAAAACAACACATGCAAACAAGTATAATAATATAGTCCATTTTTCTTTGTTCTTCTTCCTCCAACCGAAATCCTTCTCGATTGACAGTCTCTTTGAACAAAGTCTCTGCACGATCCATCCATTCCTCTACTCCTCGGCATTTCTCTTTAGAATCAGATACTTTAGTTCAATCTGACCACAGAATCCCTTGCAATTCTCCAATACAGGAACATTGGTGATCACAGCTTTCAGGCAGTCAAATGCTTGTTGAAAATCCGCTGTCCATTGAAATTTTTTACGTTTCTTCAGCAATTCCATCAGTGGAGTAATCACACCCCAAAACTTTTGCACAATTGTTCGATCAAATTCATTCATGCTAGGAGATCGCATTATTTCCCTTTGTCTTGAGGATAACGGAAACTCCGCAAGGAAAGTGCTTCGGGCTTCTCCAAATTCACTTTTGGCTAGGTTCACCACCAAACCCGCCTCCTGAAGTCGATCGAAGAACTCCATATGATGTTTTAAATGTTCTTTCCCTGTCTGGAAGTTGAAAATAAAAGCAGATTGTCCCACTTACTCCAGGCAATCCTTCAATAGTGGGACAGGATAAGAGTCCGTTCTTGTAACTGCATTCATCTTTCTATAGTCCACACACAACCATTGGGTACCATATGGTCTCGGTACCATCACTATGGGTGAGCTCCATTGGCTGCAACCCACTTCAATTATGCCATTCTTTGGCATACTCTCAATCTTTCTGTTAACCTGTGCCACTTTTAAAGGGTTAGGTCTATATGGATGTTGCTTGATAGGAACAGCATTTCCCACATCTACATCATGCATTGCCATTTTAGTACTTCCCAAATTAATCTCTACAAACTTGCCCATGTGATATCAATAACTCTTTCAGATCAGTTCGTTTTTCCTCTGGAAGGTAACTTAACAATTCATCCCAATTTTTAAGAACATCCTCATTTTCCAATTTAATTTGAGGTATGTCAAATTCACAGTCATCTGGATTTGGTTTGTCACTTTGAGTTAGAATCATTAAAACCTCCTTTTTCTCTCCTTCCCTTTCAAAGTACCTTTTAAGCATATTCACATGACACACTCGGTGAGCCTTCCTTCTATCTGGTGTTTTTACCACATAATTCACTTCACTTAATTTCCTTTCAATCTGATACGGTCCACAAAACCCAGCTTTTAAAGGCTCCCCTACCACTGGTAACAATACTAAAACTTTATCCCCACTGGCAAAACTACAAACCTTGGATTTCTTGTCCGCTACCCGTTTCATCACATTTTGTGCAACTTTCAAATGTTGTCTAGCCAATTCACCTGCTCTATTTAATCGTTCCCTAAAATTTGACACATAATCCAATAGTGTAATTTCCGATTTCGCACCCACCAATTTTTCCTTAATCAATTTAAGTGGTCCTCTTACCTCATGACCAAAACTTAGTTCAAAAGGACTAAATTTGGTAGACTCATTAGGTGCATCCCTAATTGCAAACAATACGAATGGGATTCCTTTATCCCAATCCTCTGGATAATCTTGACAATATGCACTCAACATTGTCTTTAATGTCTGATGCCACCTTTCTAACGCTACCTGCGATCCTGGATGGTTCGCAGTTGATTTAAATTGTTTTATTCCGAAGCTATCCATAACTTCTTTGAATAACATTGAAGTAAAATTTGTTCCTTGATCCGATTGAATTTCTGTGGGGAGTCCATATCTAGTAAAGAATTGAAGTAACTCCTCCACAATCCGTTTAGCTGTAATATTACGTACTGGAATGGCCTCTGGAAACCTAGTAGACACATCCATTACAGTCCAAAGATATTCTTTCCCACTTTTTGTTTTAGGAAGTGGCCCTACACAATCGATTAGGACCCTTGTAAAAGGTTCCTCAAATGCTGGGATGGGTATTAAGGGCACTGGTTTTATCACTGCTTGAGGTTTCCCTATCACTTGACATGTGTGACATGATTGACAAAATTTAACTAAATCTTTATGTAGTCCAGGCCAATAAAAATGTTTCTGGATTTTAGTTTGAGTTTTCCTTATTCCCAAATTACCTCCCACTGGTACCTCATGTGCAACTCGCAACACCTCCTTTCTATACCCTACCAGGAATACTACTTGATGAACCTCTGCCCACTTTTCATCCGCCTGTATAAGTACAGGTCTCCATTTTCTCATCAAGACATCATTTTTACGGTAATAACACTCTGGTATACTCTCAGATTCCTCTTCCGTACATGCTTTCTGATATATCCGTTTTATTTCTACATCTTTCTGTTGTAACTCCGCCACTTTTCCTGAACTAAAAATATCCGCCTCATCCTCCAACTGTTCTTGTTCTTTTTCAACCATCTGATCAAAAATAGTTTCTGATAATTGCACTTCAACTTCATCTTCACTCTTTGATTTCTCCTCTTGTCTTAACCTGTGACTTTGTGACCTTGTTACGACACAATCTGGAAAAATCCCAGGATATTCATCCTTCAACATTTCAGTTGACTGATTTTCCACTGGCTTATCAACCACAGTAGGCATCACTCCCACCTGCGATCCAGCTATATCATTACCCAAGATAAACTGTATTCCTGAACAAGATAGTTTATCTATTACTCCTACTACCACTTCACCATTCTTCACTGGACTTTCCAACCTTACCTTATATAATGGAATGCGACTCCTCTCACCCTGAATTCCACATATCATCACCTTTTCTGGCAACATTCTTCCCAACCTACATAATTCCTCATCTCTTACCATTAAAGATTGACTAGCCCCTGTATCTCTTAAAATTGTGACTTCTTTACCTGCTCCTCCTGATACACATGAGTAAACTTTACCCACACAAGTAAATTCTTTAAAGACATCTGGCACCTTCTTAACAATTATTCTTGAACAGGCTGTACAATCGTTTGCACCTCCTTCGCTTCCCTTGGGCTTTCCTTTACCACTCTAACAAACCCCACTGTCTTATCCTGTGTTACCACATCAGCCTTCCCAGTGCTTTTCTTCAACCGCCAACACTGTGACTTTACATGGCCTAGTTTATTACAGTGAAACATTTGAAACTTTTCATTTGTCTTCCACCCTCCTGGATTTCTTTTTTAATCTGAGTTACACTCTCTTTATTGTCTCCCATCAGATCACCTTTACCTTTACCACTTGAGTATTTCTCATGTCCCCAATTTCTATCCCACACTGGCTGAAACTGATGTCGGAAACCAATCTTTGATTTATGAACTAATTCATAATCATCTGCCATTTCTGCTGCTAATCTCACAGTTTTAACCCTCTGTTCTTCCACAGGAATTCTCACTACATCAGGAATTGAATTTTTAAACTCCTCCAAAAGTATAATTTCTCTGAGAGCTTCATACGTTTGGTCTATTTTCAAAGCCCTTATCCACCTATCAAAATTACTCTGTTTGAGCCTTTCAAACTCCATGTATGTTTGACCAAATTCTTTCCTTAAATTTCTAAACCTTTGTCTGTAAGCTTCAGGCACTAGCTCATATGCACTTAAGATGGATTTCTTCACCTCCTCATACGTTCCAGATACTTCCTCCGGTAATGATGCAAACACTTCCCTCGCCCTACCTACCAGCTCTGTTTGAATCAGTAACATCCACATGTCCTGTGGCCATTGCATTTGTTTAGCTACCTTCTCAAATGAAATGAAAAAGGCTTCCACTTCCTTCTCGTCAAACCTTGGCAATGCTTGGACATATTTAAATAGATCCTCACCACGTCTTCGACTATGATGCTCTGTCTCACTATCCTCATCACTATCATCCAACTGTACATTTCCCTTTACGTCTGCCAATTTTAACTGATTGTCATGTTTCATGGCCTTTTTCTGAAGTTCAAACTTCCTCTCTTTATCTTTTTCCCTGATCTGTATCTCCCTTTCTTTTTCTTTTTGTTCTGCTAGGGCTATTCTTTCTTTTCTCCTTTCTTCTCTCTCCTTTTCTTTTTCCTGTCTCTCTCTTTCTTTTTCCTCTCTCTCTCTCTCTCTCTTTCTCTTTCCTCTCTCTCACCCTCATATGCCAGCCGCTTTAATTCTTTCTCATGTTCCATTTGTTTAATTTGCAACTGAATTTTTGACATTTCCAATGAGTCAAACTCTATCTCAGGCAACTTTAAATGCTTAACCACCACCATAATTATCTCACCTTTTCGCATTTTGTCAGGTAATGTTAACTGCAAAGTTCTTGCCAAATCTAACAGTCTGCTTTTTGTTTCTGTCTGTGAAATACTACGTGTGACCTTCTCCATCCCCAAAGACTTCTGAGCCTCTGAAAGAGCCATTGTTCACAACATTCTCCCCACTTAAACTAAAATACCACACCGGAAAAGCAACAATCCTTCACTGTCTTTAAGTTCACGAAAGCCAATCCAATAGATAGACTTTTATCCCCCTCGAGCCCCCAATTGTTATGGTGAGGCATTTTCAGAACCCCACAATGTATCATGGAGTTCAAGCAACCTCTCCCTTTAATGGATTTGTTGCTTTTCCTAGCAAACGGCGTTTTCCCTAAGTGTGGGATTACAATTATGGACACGGGGTTTTTAAACACAAAACACTGTTTATTCTATGAACTCAACTTAACATCTTAAATAAACATTGGATCTCTTAACACCCCTTACTTCAAAGATAACTCAGAAAATATTGCAACAGTAAATAATTCCTTAAAATGTTCCTTCAAACTTCCAAGAGGCTTAACACCTTTAAACAAAATCACATCAGGTTAAAGGCTTCACTATTGTAAGTTTAAATCACCCAAATGATCCAGAGATAGTCTTTCCTGGCAGAGATCCAGTTCACTGCAAAACACAGACACACACCAGCTCTTTTCAAAACTGAAACTAAAAACCTGCAAAATGGCTGACCTGAGCTGAGCTCCACCCACTCTATGACATCACTGTTTTCTTAAAGGTACATTGCTTAAACATCCAGTTCTTAAAGGCACTCTCGCATTACACCTATCTATGTGCAGTGCTTTATATCTGCTTGTGTTAAATTTAACCTGCCATAGATCCACCCAGTTACATTTTATTTTGAAATCATTCTGTAACTTCTGTGTGACCAGCTCTGATTCCAGAAGGTGTCACCTACAGTGAGTTTCTGAATCCAATTCATGGATGTGAATTCGCAATAGTGCTGTTCCCAGTCTCCAGTCCTGAGGAATTTGCTTTCTCCACCCTACCTGGGAACTTGTTCATGCTTGGAGGACATTTTTCCATCCGCCTAAACCTGTCATTCATTCCTTTAAACCTTTGCCCTTTATCCTACTCTCAAGGTTTTACACTGAAGAACACTCTTTGCAACTTGATATCTTTATGTACGAAGTTCCTCTCCATCCATTTCTTTTCAAGAGAGAAGTACCCTTGGAACATCATAGAATTCCTACAGTGCAGAAGGGGGCCATTCAGCCCATCGAGTCTGCACCGACCCTCCGAAAGAGCACTCCACCCAGGCCCTCTCCCCTGCCCACCCTATCCTTATAAACCAATCTGCGCATTTTTGGACGCTAAGGGACAATTGTGCATGGCCAATCCACCTAACCTGCATATCTATGGAATGTGGGAAGAAACCAGGGCACCCGAAGGAAACCCACGCAGACATGGGGAGAATCTTAAACACTTCAATTAGATCACCCTTTCATTGATTGATTGATTGATTGATTTATTGTCACATGTACTGACGTACAGTGAAAAGTATTTTTCCGTGGCCAAGGGAACATACACAGTACATACACAGTAGACAAAAAGAATAATCGACAGTACATCGACAAATAGTGCATCAACAAATAGCGATTAGTTACGGTGCGGAACAAGGAGAGTTTAGATTGAATTCTTGCTGTAGTAATGATTGTGTGTTTCATCTTCCAGGTGTTTATTATGATGAGAGTTGCCGGACTAATACCTTTAACCATGCTGTGCTAGTGGTAGGGTATGGAGTTCAATCAGGAATGAAGTACTATATTATTAAAAACAGGTACGTTGGCTGGGTTGGTGCGGGAGGGAGGGGGGAAGAGTTGTGCGGATAATCGGCTGATGATGCCTCTCGCCTCCCGACCTCAGCCAGAATTTTACCAGCAATGGGGCCCACTATCCCACGGACAATTAATGGCAACTTAAGGGCCTCCTGCCATTGCTGCCAGGGTTTTACCTGTGGAGGCCACACTGCTGGCTAGGGGTGTCCTTCTCTTCGGGCATTCTGTGCCACCCTGGGCACCTCTCCACTCCCCCCATGTTACTTACTTTTCCAACTTGTCCCCCCCCCCACCGCTCACCAGGGCGTGCCAGATTGGGGAATTCCAGAGAAACCATTTTTTCCCAAGTGAGTTGAGACTGTGGAACTTGCTACCAAAGAAAATGGTTGAGGTGAATAGCACTGTCGCATTTAAGGGGAAGCCAGGAAACACACGAGGGTGCAAAGAATGGATGTTTCGGCTGATATGGCTCAAGGAAGTAAACTGGGTGTGGAGCATAAAAAAACAGCATTGTCATGATGGGCCGAATGGCCTGTTGGTGTGCTGTGGGCTCGATGCAATTGAATGTAATGGTCTCACCCAGGGGTTTCCAGCAGTATTACAGCAGGAAGTGGGAAATTTGCAAAAAGGGGAAATCCAAACTGGAAAGGACCAATTCCTAAGATGCAATCTTCCCAAAATTGCAGAGTTCGATCAGGTGAGAAAAGCTGTGTGAAGCTCGCCGGCTTCACAGACGCCTTTTCTGGCCTGATTTAACAACACTCTGTGCAATTGTGCAGTGCTGACGATGGTCACACAGCTAGCTGGAGGGGTGGGGCCTAAACACGCCGGACATGCCATTTCTAAAAGGCTCCTGATCTCAAAGTAAAATGTAAGGCCCTTCACCCCCACGGACATGGCACCCCCAGGCAGATAATGGGGACACCCCTCAACCCCCGCATGCAGAAGGGGACACCCCACCCACACAGAGAAGGGGAAGCTGCCCCACAATGTAGGACGGTAACCCCCAGCATTGCCCCCTGGTAGTGCCCCCACCAGTGCCCATTGGCTGTTCCCCCTGGCAGTACCCATGGCATTGCCCTGGCAGTGCTCCCTCACAGTGCCCCCTTGCAGTACCTCCTGGAAATTCCCCCTGGCATTGCTCCTGGAATGTCACCTGGCAGGGTGCCAGGCAATTCCTAATTATGTCCCACAACCCTCGGGGGGGATTAAAGGCACCTCCGCACCCCCCGGGTGGTCATCATGACTGTTTTGTTTGCAAACATAGGAGCATAGGAACAGGAGTAGGCCATTCAGCCCCTCCAGCCTGCCCCACAATTTAATGAGATCATGGCTGATCTGTGACATAACTGCCTTTGGCCCAGATCCCTTAATATTTTTGCTTAACAGAATCTATCTATCTCAGATTGAAAATTAACAACTGATCTAGTTTCAACTGCTGTTGTGGGAGAGAGTTCCAAACCTCTACCATCCTTTGCGTGATGAAGTTCTTCCTAAAATCTCTCCTGAACGATCTGGCACTAAGTTTTAGAGAACGCCCCCTAGTTCCAGAATCTCCAATCAGTGGGAAGAGCTTATCTTTAGCTACCCTGTCTTTCCCTGTTAATATCTTAAATACTTGGATCAGATCACCCCTTAAATTTCTAAATTCTAGTGAAAACAGGCCTAATTTGTGTAATCTCTCCTCGTAACTTAACCCCTGTAATCCAGGTAGTGATTCGCGTTGACAGACAACATGCTGCTGGGTGTGGGGGAGGATCCATCATGGGCAGAGCTCCAGCATCAAATCTTTGGTGACATTAAAATTTATGTTAAATTATGTAAATCAGAAGGGTGTGAATCTGATTATGCCACCAGTGGAAGGGCAGGGAAACCCTGAAACTAAATCTCGCCCTTGAGATTTGCATTTCTGAGTTTGCGCATGATTTAGCAGCTATTACAAGAATCTCCCACATGGCAAACACGACCACCAAATCGCACCCCGAGTCCATGATACGAAAGGTTGAATTGTTATTTAAATTCTTAAATCCTTCGTTTAGTTCTTTTTTTCATTTTTATTCCAGTTGGGGACAAGATTGGGGCCAATCTGGCTACATCCTAATGGCCAGAGGGAGGAAAAACAGTTGTGGAATTGCAAGTTTCCCCATGTACGCACTGGTCTAACCCTTCAGAAAACCCAAGTGTAATACCATGAACAAACAGCCACTAGCAATTAGCACAACAGCCATGTTGTTTAGTCAGGATAAACTTCACATTAAAAACTGTAAGAGAGATTCTGACAATTTACACAAATTTCTGTTCCAACCCTTTCAACGATCTCGCTTCCTCTGACTGGTATTCACTGTTCACAAATAACAGGATTCATTCGAAAGCTTTAGAGTAGATGCTCAAAATGTCCTTTATCCAGACTGAATTTCTTTATCCAGGCTGAACTCCTTTATTCAGACTGAACTCCTTTATCCAGACTGAACTCCTTTATCCAAACTGAACTCCTTTATCCAAACTGAACTCCTTTATCCAGACTGAACTACTTTATTCAGACTGACCTCCTTTAACCAGACTTAACTCCTTTATCCAAACTGAACTCCTTTATCCAGACTGACCTCCTTTATCCAGGCTGAACTCCTTTATCCAGATGGAACTCCTTTATCCAGGCTGAACTCCTTTATCCAGACTGAATTCCTTTATCCAGGCTGAACTCCTTTATCCAGATGGAACTCCTTTATCCAGGCTCGACTCCTTTATCCAGACTGAATTTCTTTATCCAGGCTGAACTCCTTTATTCAGACTGACCTCCTTTATCCAGACTGACCTCCTTTATCCAAACTGAACTCCTTTATCCAAACTGAACTCCTTTATTCAGACTGACCTCATTTATCCAGACTGACCTCCTTTATCCAAACTGAACTCCTTTATTCAGACTGACCTCCTTTATCCAAACTGAACTCCTTTATCCAGACTGAACTCCTTTATTCAGACTGACCTCCTTTAACCAGACTTAACTCCTTTATCCAAACTGAACTCCTTTATCCAGGCTGAACTCCTTTATCCAGATGGGACTCCTTTATCCAGGCTGAACTCCTTTATACAGGCTGAACTCCTTTATCCAGACTGAACTCCTTTATCCAGGCTCGACTCCTTTATCCAGACAGAACTCCTTTATACAGGCTGAACTCCTTTATCCAAACTGAACTCCTTTATCCAGGCTGAACTCCTTTATCCAGATGGGACTCCTTTATCCAGGCTGAACTCCTTTATCCAGGCTGAACTCCTGTATCCAGGCTGCACTCCTTTATCCAGGCTCGACTCCTTTATCCAGACTGACCTCCTTTATCCAAACTGACTTCCTTTACCCAGATTGAACTCCTTTATCCATGCTGAACTCCTTTATCCAGACTGACCTCCTTTATCCAGACTGAACTCCTTTATCCAAACTGAACTCCTTTATCCAGGCTGAACTCCTTTATCCAGACTGAATTCCTTTATCCAGGCTCGACTCCTTTATCCAGACAGAACTCCTTTATACAGGCTGAACTCCTTTATCCAAACTGAACTCCTTTATCCAGGCTGAACTCCTTTATACAGGCTGAACTCCTTTATCCAGACTGAACTCCTTTATCCAGGCTCGACTCCTTTATCCAGACAGAACTCCTTTATACAGGCTGAACTCCTTTATCCAAACTGAACTCCTTTATCCAGGCTGAACTCCTTTATCCAGATGGGACTCCTTTATCCAGGCTGAACTCCTTTATCCAGGCTGAACTCCTGTATCCAGGCTGCACTCCTTTATCCAGGCTCGACTCCTTTATCCAGACTGACCTCCTTTATCCAAACTGACTTCCTTTACCCAGATTGAACTCCTTTATCCAGACTGAACTACTTTATTCAGACTGACCTCCTTTATCCAGACTGAACTCCTTTATCCAAACTGAACTCCTTTATTCAGACTGACCTCCTTTATCCAGGCTGACCTCCTTTATCCAGACTGAACTCCTTTATCCAGACTGACCTCCTTTATCCAGACTGAACTACTTTATTCAGACTGACCTCCTTTAACCAGACTTAACTCCTTTATCCAAACTGAACTCCTTTATCCAGACTGACCTCCTTTATCCAGGCTGAACTCCTTTATCCAGATGGAACTCCTTTATCCAGGCTGAACTCCTTTATCCAGACTGAATTCCTTTATCCAGGCTGAACTCCTTTATCCAGATGGAACTCCTTTATCCAGGCTCGACTCCTTTATCCAGACTGAATTTCTTTATCCAGGCTGAACTCCTTTATTCAGACTGACCTCCTTTATCCAGACTGACCTCCTTTATCCAAACTGAACTCCTTTATCCAAACTGAACTCCTTTATTCAGACTGACCTCATTTATCCAGACTGACCTCCTTTATCCAAACTGAACTCCTTTATTCAGACTGACCTCCTTTATCCAAACTGAACTCCTTTATCCAGACTGAACTCCTTTATTCAGACTGACCTCCTTTAACCAGACTTAACTCCTTTATCCAAACTGAACTCCTTTATCCAGGCTGAACTCCTTTATCCAGATGGGACTCCTTTATCCAGGCTGAACTCCTTTATACAGGCTGAACTCCTTTATCCAGACTGAACTCCTTTATCCAGGCTCGACTCCTTTATCCAGACAGAACTCCTTTATACAGGCTGAACTCCTTTATCCAAACTGAACTCCTTTATCCAGGCTGAACTCCTTTATCCAGATGGGACTCCTTTATCCAGGCTGAACTCCTTTATCCAGGCTGAACTCCTGTATCCAGGCTGCACTCCTTTATCCAGGCTCGACTCCTTTATCCAGACTGACCTCCTTTATCCAAACTGACTTCCTTTACCCAGATTGAACTCCTTTATCCATGCTGAACTCCTTTATCCAGACTGACCTCCTTTATCCAGACTGAACTCCTTTATCCAAACTGAACTCCTTTATCCAGGCTGAACTCCTTTATCCAGACTGAATTCCTTTATCCAGGCTCGACTCCTTTATCCAGACAGAACTCCTTTATACAGGCTGAACTCCTTTATCCAAACTGAACTCCTTTATCCAGGCTGAACTCCTTTATACAGGCTGAACTCCTTTATCCAGACTGAACTCCTTTATCCAGGCTCGACTCCTTTATCCAGACAGAACTCCTTTATACAGGCTGAACTCCTTTATCCAAACTGAACTCCTTTATCCAGGCTGAACTCCTTTATCCAGATGGGACTCCTTTATCCAGGCTGAACTCCTTTATCCAGGCTGAACTCCTGTATCCAGGCTGCACTCCTTTATCCAGGCTCGACTCCTTTATCCAGACTGACCTCCTTTATCCAAACTGACTTCCTTTACCCAGATTGAACTCCTTTATCCAGACTGAACTACTTTATTCAGACTGACCTCCTTTATCCAGACTGAACTCCTTTATCCAAACTGAACTCCTTTATTCAGACTGACCTCCTTTATCCAGGCTGACCTCCTTTATCCAGACTGAACTCCTTTATCCAGACTGACCTCCTTTATCCAGACTGAACTCCTTTATCCAGACTGAACTCCTTTATCCAGGCTGACCTCCTTTATCCAGACTGAACTCCTTTATCCAGACTGACCTCCTTTATCCAGACTGACCTCCTTTATCCAGACTGAACTCCTTTATCCAGGCTGACCTCCTTTATCCAAACTGACTTCCTTCACCCAGATTGAACTCCTTTATCCAGGCTGAACTCCTGTATCCAGGCTGCACTCCTTTATCCAGGCTCGACTCCTTTATCCAGACTGACCTCCTTTATCCAGACTGAACACCTTTCTCCAGACTGAACTCCTTAATCCAGGCTGAACTGCTTTATCCAGGCTTCGCTCCTTTATCCAGACTGACCTCCTTTATCCAGACTGAACTCCTTTATTCAGACTGAACTCCTTTATCCAGACTGACCTCCTTTATCCAGACTGAACTCCTTTATCCAGACTGACCTCCTTGATCCAGGCTCGACTCCTTTATCCAGACTGAACTCCTTTATCCAGACTGAACTCCTTTATCCAGGCTGAACTCCATTATCCAGACTGAACTCCATTTTCCAGACTGACCTCTTTTATGCAGACTGAACTCCTTTATCCAGATTGAACACCTTTATCCAGATTGAACTCCTTTATCCAGGCTAAACGTCTTTATCCAGATTGAACTCCTTTATCCAGATTGAACTCCTTTATCCATACTGAACTCCTGTATCCAGGTTGAGATCTTTTATCTTGTCTTAACGCCTTTATCCATAGAATCCCTACAGTGCAGAAGGAGGTTAGTCAGCCCATTGAGTCTGCACCGACCCTCCAAACACTCCACCCAGGCCCACTCACCTGCCCACCCTGCCCTATGCCCGTAACTTCACCTGGACTTTCAGTGGTATGTTACCTTGGCCATTCCACCTAACCTGCATATCCTTGGACTGTGGGAGGAAACCGGAGCATCCAGAGGAAACCTACACAGACATGGGGAGAATGTGCAGACTCCACATTGACAGTCACCCAAGGCCAGAACTGAACCTGGAATCTGGTGCTGTGAGGCAGCTGTGCTAACCACTGTGCCACCGTGCCTCCCACACCTTTCGCCAGACTGAGTTCCTTTATCCTGTCCCAAATTCCTGTACCCAACCTCTGAACACCTTCAGCCGCACCAATCTCTGTTAAATCTCCAACATGCTGCAATACTGCTAAAAATATTGTAGAGCTGTAATGTTTACTACCACATGTGCTGCCTCACCTGTCATGTTTCTATTTTTATCTTTGACTTGCGTCATCCACCAGATTTAGCTTGTTTTCTAGTCTATGATCATAAGTTTGGTTCCATTTTATAAAATTTTGTGGGCTTGTACTCACAGGAATGTACATCAATAAAACTCTTGAATGCTTACACATCCAATCTATTTGTATTCTCGAAATATTCAATGTTTCCATTAAAGGTCAGTCAGTCTTATTTGTCCACGTACAGAACATGAGGACAGGTGGAGACCATAGACCATCAGGTATAGGAGCAGAATTAGACCTCTCGGCCCATCGAGTCTGCTCCGCCATTCAATCATGGCTGATATATTTCTCATCCCCATTCTCCTGCCTTCTCCCCATAACCCCTGTTCCCCTTATTAATCAAGAACCTATCTATCTCTGTCTTAAAGACACTCAGTGATTTGGCCTCCACAATCGTTGGTGACAAAGAGTTCCACAGATTCACCACCCTCTCGCTGAAAAAATTCCTCCTCATTTCTGTTTTAAAGGATCATCCCTTCAGTCTGAGGCTGTTCTCGACTTTCCTACGAGTGGAAACATACTCTCCATGTCCACTCTATCTAGGCCTTCCAGGATCCTGTAAGTTTCAATCAGATCCTCCCTCATCCTATGAGGGGGACCACTCAGCGACTTGCGCCTGTTCCACCATTCAATGAGATCATGGCTGATCTGCCTCTTGATACCATTCGTACAGTATGACCAAGATCTGACATTCACAGTACAGGGTAAATATTACATGATGGTCATGTCTAACAGTGACTATAGGTCGCCTTGTGGAGTATGAATCTGTCTCCAGCTCTTGTGTATGAACTTCTTAAGCTGAAGGTGGCAATGCATCCTTGCCTGGTCCTTCTAGCCTTAACACCAAGATGTAAGTCAGAATGATGTTTAGCTCCTCAAACGGAGTGACCTGTCTCTTTAAGGCCGCTGCTCAGCTCTTTCATTTAAGGGATCTGTTAGAACCTGCCCGGATCCTATTGGCCGGGGAAGTTTTTTTTTCTTTTAAATTTTAGAGTACCCAATTCATTTTTTCCAATTAAGGGGCAATTTAGCGTGGCCAATCCATCTAGCTTGCACATTTTTGGGTTGTGGGGACGAAACCCACACGAACACAGGGAGAATGTGCAAACTCCACACGGACAGTAACCCAGTGCCGGGATCGAACCTGGGACCTCGGCGGGTGAGGCCGCAGTGCTTACCCACTGCGCCACCGTGCTGCCCTATGGCTGGGGAAAATTGGTTACCCCATGATCCTTGAGAAATATGAGCTCCCCCAATGAAGGGGGGGGGGGGGAGGGGGGGGGAGGGTGAGGGGAATGAGGCAATCATTAGCAACGCAGCTGTATAAATAGAGCTGGCCAACGTGGTACCGGGGAGAGAAGAAATCAGTAGTGAACAGCTGGTACTTTGTACATGATGTTTTAAATAAAATTACTTTTGGTTTGACTCTACAACTCGTGCAATATTCCTCATGACCCTCACAAAAGGATTGAAATAAATGCATCATTGCAGTGTTTAATTGGCAGGAATCGTCGAGTGTGCCAGGATGAAGGCGTTGTGCACACTGCCTGGGTATCAGGCGCAGATGTGTATGATGCGTACTGATGGGGAATATCAGCTACACGTTCATTGAGTGGAACCCCTTTCGATTTGTGTAGAGCGGCCTGTCATCTACATCCCAAACTACGTCGTAGAGGAGAGAACGGGTGGCGGCATGTGGTGCAGGATGGGGGTTCGGACGCCCACTGGTTTGGGGGGCTTTGGTTACGGGTGTGTGGGACAGGGGTTGGTATCAGGGGCCCAGTGCTGCCGATTCACTCTGGCCCCCCTGAGGGGGTTATGCAGTTTCTTCCTGCACTTCAGTCTGGTGTTGCCCACGGCGCTGACTGCCTCTGCCACCTCCACCCAGGTGCGGCCAATGGCAGTGGCTGGCAGCCTCCTACCCGGGCCGGGGTACAGGGTCATCTGCCACTCCTCCACTGCGTCCAGGAGGGTCTCCAGTTCAGTGACGCTGAATCTTGGGCCACGCGTCTTGCTGCTCTCTTGTTAGCTGGGATGGGGTGTGTAGGGGGAGTGAAGTGTGTATATGCTGCTGCAGCTTGTCAGCCTCCTGAGTGTCAATCGCGAAACCAGCAAATCCCACACCATTTCTCATCGGAATCGATTGTGTTCCACGTGGCGCCGGAGCAAACCCCTTAAAGTCAATGAATCAGTTCAGGTGCGGTGGCAGCTTTGCTGTCGTACGACATCAACACTGAGCTGGATTCACTGTTTGTGAGCCTAAGTGCGGAGGAACTATGACATTTTACGTCAAGAAAATCAGCTCCAACCCCTCACCGATCCTGCGACCGGTGAGGGGCTAGCAGCCGCGCGACGTAAGACTCTCGGCTCCCAAGGTAAAAACGGCTGGAGAATAGCCGGGTCCGTTTCCGCGCATGTGCATGGCAATGACCTGCAGCAGTCGCGTTGTAAAAGATGACAGCGGCCGTATGGGGACTGGACCTGCCAGATCGTGCCCCCGGCCTACCCTTGGCCACCCCCCACCAGTCCCCCCCCAGCCCTCGCGGAAGCGCCCCGCCCCCCCCATCCAGCATCATGGCTCCCGCTCAACTGTGGCGGCGCTGGACACAGTCCGCAGCCGCCAGGCCGGATCCCCAATCGCTGAGACCATATGTCAACCGCGCAGTCAGGAACCCGGCCGATCGGGGGCCGATCTTCGGGGGAGGGCATTCAGGTGACGAACTAACGCTGTCCCAATGGCGCACGACACGATGATGCCATTTCGGAAGGGGTGGAGCAAACAAAATCTGCATCAAACATGCACCCCTCCAAATCTTGGCGTCAGAAGGGGTTCTCCAGCCGATCAGCGATTACGAAATCGACATCAGGGAACGGAGAATCCCGCCCCATGTCTCGGAGATGGGGTATCCTCCCTGTATGTTTTCAGGAAGCAGTTCGATCTGGGGGAAAGCGGGGTTAGGCTATTGAGTAGGATGATCAGCCATGATCCTAATGAATAGAGGTGCAGGCTCGAAGGGCTGAATGGTCTCCTGCTGCACCCGCAGGGGCTAATGTTGAACGCCAGTGGGTGGCGGCCGGGTTGGGGTGAGGAGGCGTGGGGGGGGAATGTGCTGGAGGGTGGGGTAGGTGATGGGGTGCCCATACGGACTGTGTCACTATGCAGAACCAAGGGCCAAGGTGGGTGGTCAGTGGGTGTGCAGCAAGATGGCCATTTACACGACGTTGTCCTTCCAGACTTATGTCTGACTCCTGTCTGTCTGCTGCCAGTACGCTGACTCCCTGGCTCATGTATGAGTGAGGCACTGCATTACATTCTTTTGTCCCTTTGCGCTGGAGGAGGAAAATGAGCGAGGGCTTAGGGTTCACTGAATCATGCATGAATCCTATAACTGGAAATAAAACATTTGCACTGAGAGGATTTAACCGCCTGGCAGGCATGGAGGCCTATGGCGATCCATGTCTGGGAAGCACCACAGTCCCGTGCAGGGTCACCCCAGCCACTCGGCCTGGCCCCCCATCACCCACCCCCCCCACCCCCCCAGACTTGGCAGGGCCCCCCTGTAGCGCACAAAGACTCCGTGAGATGAATAGAGTGAAGTCGATGAGGCTTTATTAAGCGTGTCTCGTGTCTGTTCCCCCGCAGCTCAATAGTAGACTGGCCTGCGGGGGAGGACTCCGGCTTCTTATACTCCGCCTTCAGGGCGGAGCTAGAGGTCAACGGCCAACCAGGACCCGGGATCTGTCAGCCAATGACATTAGGGCTTCCAGTCCCACATGACCCCCAATACATACTACCACATTCACCCCTTGTCAAAAATGAACCCGGCGGGGTGATGCTTCGTATGGTGGTAAGGATTTACAGGGCTGGTCCTGGGAGGAAAAAAAACATTCACATGGCAATACAGTATTGTACAATTTTGTCCTGTTTCAACTATTTACAGAGGGTATAGAGAGAAAAGCAAAATGTTCTTGTGAAAAGTCCATATTTTGATTTAGATCGACGCCACGAGTCGGTCGGGCGGTCTGGTCGTCCGTGTCGATCGCCTCGGTCCCGGTGGTGGTGGTGGTGCTTGTATCGGTGTTGTCGTCTCCGGGAGCCTTACGGTTTCAGCTTGGGCTTTATTCTTGGTCGGGCCTGAGGGGAGGGGAACCGATCCTCCTGGGAAGGGGGTGATCGCGGGGTGCGGCGGGCGCCAGATCCCGCAGGGAGACCGTGTCCTGTCGGCCGTCCGGGTACTCCACGTAAGCATACTGCGGGTTCGCGTGGAGGAGGCGAACCCTTTCGACCAACGGGTCCGCCTTATGTGCCCGCACATGCTTTCGGAGCAAGATGGGTCCTGGGGCAGCCAGCCAGGTCGGCAGCGACGTTCCAGAGGAGGACCTCCTAGGGAAGACAAGGAGACGCTCATGAGGCGTTTGATTAGTGCTCGTACATAATAACGACCGGATGGAGTGGAGAGCGTCCGGGAGGACCTCTTGCCACCGTGAAACTGGGAGGTCCCTGGACCGTAGGGCCAGTAGGACGGCCTTCCAGACCGTGCCGTTCTCCCTCTCTACTTGCCCATTCCCCCGGGGGTTGTAGCTGGTCGTCCTGCTTGAGGCTATGCCCTTACTGAGCAGGAACTGGCGCAGCTCGTCACTCATGAAAGAGGACCCCCTGTCGCTGTGGACGTATGCGGGGTAACCGAACAGTGTGAAGATGCTGTTCAGGGCTTTAATGACTGTGGCCGCGGTCATGTCAGAGCAGGGAATGGCAAAAGGGAAGCGGGAGTATTCGTCCACCACATTAAGAAAATATGCGTTGCGGTCGGTGGAGGGGAGGGGCCCTTTGAAATCGAGACTGAGGCGTTCAAAGGGGCGGGAAGCCTTAATCAGATGCGCTCCATCCGGCCTGAAAAAATGCGGTTTGCATTCCGCGCAGATGTGGCAGTCGCTTGTGACTGTACGGACCTCTTCTAAAGAGTATGGGAGATTGCGGGACTTGATGAAATGGAAAAACCGAGTGACCCCCGGGTGGCAGAGGTCCTCGTGGAGGATTTGGAGGCGGTTAATTTGTGCGTTGGCACATGTGCCGCGGGATAGGTCATCGGACGGCTCGTTCAGCTTTCCGGGACGATACAAAATCTCATAGTTGAAGGTGGAGAGCTCGATCCTCCACCTTAAGATCTTGTCGTTTTTGATTTTGCCCCACTGTGCATTATCGAAATTGAAGGCTACCGACCGTTGGTCCGTGAGGAGAGTGAATCTCCTGCCGGCCAGGTGATGCCTCCAATGTCGCACAGCTTCCACTATGGCTTGGGCTTCATTTACCACTGAGGAGTGGCGGATTTCTGAGGCGTGGAGGGTCCGGGAGAAAAAGGCCACGGGTCTGCCCGCTTGGTTAAGGGTGGCCGCTAGAGCTACGTCGGAGGCGTCGCTCTCGACCTGGAAGGGGAGGGACTCGTCGATGGCGCGCATCGTGGCCTTTGCGATATCCGCTTTGATGCGGCTGAAGGCCTGGCAAGCCTCTGTCGACAGAGGGAAGGTCGTGGTCTGTATTAGGGGGCGGGCCTTGTCTGCGTACTGGGGGACCCACTGGGCGTAGTATGAAAAGAACCCCAGGCAGCGTTTCAGGGCTTTTGGGCAATGCGGGAGGGGAAATTCCATGAGGGCGCGCATACGTTCGGGGTCGGGGCCTATTATCCCATTGCGCACTACGTAGCCCAGAATGGCTAGCCGATTGATGCTAAAAACGCACTTGTCCTCGTTGTACGTGAGGTTCAAGGCTTTGGCGGTCTGGAGGAATTTTTGGAGGTTGGCGTCGTGGTCCTGCTGGTCGTGGCCGCAGATGGTTACATTGTCGAGATACGGGAACCCATGTTGATCAACCATTCGGTCCATCTCCCGTTGGAAGACCGAGACCCCGTTTGTGACGCCAAAAGGGACCCTTAGGAAATGGTATAATCGCCCGTCTGCCTCGAAGGCTGTGTACTTGCGATCACTTGGGCGGATGGGGAGCTGATGGTAGGCGGACTTGAGGTCCACGGTGGAGAAGACTTTATATTGGGCAATCCGATTGACCATGTCGGATATGCGGGGGAGAGGGTACGCGTCTAGTTGTGTGTACCTGTTGATGGTCTGGCTATAGTCTATGACCATCCTTTGTTTCTCCCCTGTCTTCACTACTACCACCTGCGCTCTCCAGGGACTATTGCTGGCCTGGATTATGCCCTCCTTTAGTAGCCGCTGGACTTCGGACCGAATGAAGGTCCGGTCCTGGGCGCTGTACCGTCTGCTCCTAGTGGCGACGGGTTTGCAATCCAGGGTGAGGTTCGCAAACAAGGACGGGGGTTGCACCTTGAGGGTTGCGAGGCCGCAAATAGTGAGTGGGGGTATTGGGCCGCCGAATTTGAACGTAAGGCTCTGTAGATTGCATTGAAAATCTAATCCCAGCAAGGTGGGGGCACAGAGTTGGGGAAGGACGTTTAGTTTGTAGTTTTTGAACTCCCTCCCCTGCACCGTTAGGGTAACTATGCAGAATCCTTGGATCTGTACGGAGTGGGATCCTGCAGCTAGGGAAATCTTTTGTGCGCTGGGATAGGTGGTCAAGGAACAGCGTCTTACCGTGTCGGGGTGGATAAAGCTCTCCGTGCTCCCAGAGTCGACTAGGCATGGCGTCTCGTGGCCGTTTATTAGCACCGTTGTCGTCGTCGTCTGGAGTGTCCGGGGCCGAGCTTGATCGAGCGTAATTGAAGCGAGACGTGGTTGTAGTAGTGGAGTGGGGTTCGTTGTTGCCGTCCAAGATGGCGTCGGGGATGGACAAAATGGCCGCCCCCATACATCGCACGTGGCTGGTGGGTCACAAGATGGCGACGGGGGTGGACAAAATGGGCGCCCCCACGTGTCGTACAGGTCTGGGGCGGTCCAAGATGGCGGCGCCCTTCCTCCCCTCGTGGTGGCCGGGACCCAAAATGGCGGCGTCTGCGGGTCGCACATGGGGCGCTGAGGGGGCTGGGGAGCGCTAGGACCGCGCGGAGCTCCCTCACCGGGGACAGCGGTGGTCGGGACCCAAGTTGGTGGCGCCGGCGGGTCAGACGTGGGGCGCGGGGTGGGGGTTAGGGGGGCATTAGGGACGCGCAAAACTCCCTCTTCTCCGTGGAGAGTGGTGGCCAGGACCCAAAGCGGTAGCGCCGGCGGGTGTTACATGGGG
Source organism: Scyliorhinus torazame (assembly GCF_047496885.1). Taxonomy (NCBI): domain Eukaryota; kingdom Metazoa; phylum Chordata; class Chondrichthyes; order Carcharhiniformes; family Scyliorhinidae; genus Scyliorhinus; species Scyliorhinus torazame. Next base: position 63,531,590 of record NC_092724.1, on the reverse strand, counting down.
TACGGGGAGGGGGGTTGGGGAGCGTAAGCGGCGTGCAGGGCTCCCTGTTCTCCCGGGACCGCGGTGGTCGGGACCCAGAGCGGCTGCGCCTGCGGGTCGTACATGGCGTGCTGGGGGGGGGGGGGGTTGGGGTGCGTAAACGGCTTGCAGAGCTCCCTGTTCTCCCGGGACAGCGGCGACCTCGCGGGACCGGCACACAACCACGTAATGGCCCTTTTTCCCGCAGCTCTTGCAGATAGCTGCGCGGGCCGGGCAGCGCTGCCGGGGGTGTTTCGCCTGGCCGCAGAAATAACAGCGGGCGCCCCCGGTGCGACTCGGCGTTTGGACCGCGCAAGCCTGTGGGGTGTCCGGGGGGGGGGGGTTTGTCGCGACGGGCACGTACGGGGCCCAATGGGCTGCCGCGCGGTCGGGGCCATAGGCGCGGGTATTACGCGCGGCCACGTCTAGGGAGGCTGCTAGGGCCCGGGACTCTGAGAGTCCTAGCGACTCTCTTTCTAGAAGTCTTTGGCGGATTTGGGAGGAATTCATACCTGCCACAAAAGCATTGAGCATTAACATGTCCGTGTGTTCATTTGCGTTCACCGAAGGGCAGCGCAGGCTCGTCCCAAAATCAGCAGCGCGGCGTAGAATTCGTCCATCGATTCTCTGGGACCTTGCTGTCTCGTCGCGAGCTGGTAGCGAGCGTAGATTTGGTTAACTGGGCGGACATAGAGACTTTTCAGTGCTGCGAACGCCGTCTGGAAATCCTCCGAGATGAGGGAGAAGATCTCCGTGCTCACCCTCGAGTGCAGGACCTGTAGTTTTTGGTCTTCTGTGGCCCGGCCGGTGGCCGTTCTGAGGTAGGCCTCGAAACAAGTCTGCCAGTGCTTGAAGGCTGCTGCCGCGTTCACTGCATGGGGGCTAATCCTCAGGCATTCCGGAATGATCCTGAGCTCCATAGTCCTTTTTAGGCACGCTTAATAAATTGTAGCGCACAAAGACTCCGTGAGACGAATAGAGTGAAGTCGATGAGGCTTTATTAAGCGTGTCTGTTCCCCCGCAGCTCAATAGTAGACTGGCCTGCGGGGGAGGACTCCAGCTTCTTATACTCCGCCTTCAGGGCGGAGCTAGAGGTCAACGGCCAACCAGGACCCGGGATCTGTCAGCCAATGACATTAGGGCTTCCAGTCCCACATGACCCCCAATACATACTACCACACCCCCTACCCCAGCCAGCCCGATATCTGGCTGGGCAGTCCGCAATCGCTCCTCTCCATGTCCTACCTCCTCTCTCTCTCCCTCAGCAGCCACCATGCCGGTGGTTTTTAAAAGCACAAGTGAACTGCATCGTCGGGAACTCGGTCCATCAGAGGAGAAGAATTGCGGAGGCCCCTTGAAAAACCAGGTCGGGCCCACTAATAATATGTAAATGATGTTTACTGTACATGCGTTCCAATAAAAAATTGATGTCGCTGTCGAGGTGACGGAGAATCATGATTTGCGTCAAACCAGCATCCACCGTGATTTTGGCATCGGAACCTATTCTCTGCCCAATCGCCTTTCGCAATTTCAGCTTCGGCAAACGGAGAATCCCGCCGATTGTGTTTCAGCTGGTAAGATGATGTCACTAATGGGAGGAGGTACAGAGTTCCAGGCATTTTGCAGTAAAGAAGCAGGGGCTGTTTAGCACAGGGCTAAATCGCTGGCTTTGAAAGCAGACCAAGGCAAGCTAACAGCCCGGTTCAATTCCCGTAACAGCCTCCCCGAACAGGTGCTGGAATGTGGCAACTAGGGGCTTTTCACAGTAACTTCACTTGAAGCCTACTTGTGACAATAAGCAATTTTCATTTCATTTTCATAAAGCTGTTTAGTTTTCGATTGGGATGTGAACAGAAGGCATCTGCTCTCAATACGGTTCAGTTGAAGATATGTCTGCAGACAGACTCACAGTTTCTTTCCAAACAGTTCAGAGAGTTAAGGTGGGTTCCTGAAAGTCAAACCATGAAGACAGTTTCTGAAGAGTCTTTCTAATGAGTCTTTGTGCTGCAAATGGTTAATGCATTTGACTGTTAACGGCAAGGTTGCTGGCTTGAGGTCATCTAGGGGGTGAAGGTTCCACCATTATGGGGTAGCACAGTGGCACAGTGGTTAGAACTGCTACCTCACAACTCCTGGGACCTGAGTTCAATCCCAGCCTTCGGTGACTGTGTGTGTCGTATTTGCACATTCTCACGGTGCCTGTTTCTTCCGGGTGCTCCGGTTTACCCCAAAATCCAAAGGTGTGCAGGTTAGGCGGATTGGCCATACTAAATTCCCCCTTAGTGTCCAAAGGTGTGTAGGTTAGGTGGATTGGCCATACTAAATTCCCCCTTAGTGTCCAAAGGTGTGCAGGTTAGGTGGATTGGCCATATTAAATTCCCCCTTAGTGTCCAAAGATGTGCAGATTAGGTGAGGTTATGGAGTTATGCGGATAGGGTGGGGGAGTGGACCTAGGTAGAATGCTCTTTCAGAAGGTCAGTGTAGACACGATGGGCTGAATGGCCTCCTTCTGCACTATACAAATCCTTTGGTTCTCAGCCTTCAACTAGACATCCTGTATCCTACTGACAGGATTTAGGTCTATGTCTTAAAACAATCTCAAAAGACATCACTGTACAGCAAGTATTCTTGAGTGTTAACTGTATTTAAAACTGGATTTTGATCTGACAGAGGGGGTTGGCATGGTAGCACAGTGGTTATCACTGTTGCTTTACAACACCAGGGTCCCAGGTTCGATTCCTGGCTTGGGTTACTGTGCGGAGTCTGCACGTTCTCCCCGTGTCTGCGTGGGTTTCCTCCGGGTGCTCTGGTTTCCTCCCACAATTCCTGAAAGACGTGCTTTAGGTGAATTGGACATTCTGAATTTTCTCTCAGTGCACCCGAACAGGAAACAGAATGTGGTGACTGGGGGATTTTCTCAGTAGCTTTATTGCAGTTTTAATGTAAGCCTACTTGTGACAATAAAAATTATAAATAAAATAAAATAATAATTAAGGATGGTTCTGTTGTTTGAACGGAAGTAAAGATAGCAGTTAAATGTTATTGTGTCATTGTATTTGATACCACTGTTTAAGGGGTAATTGTAAGCTGTTTTATTGTATGATCCTAAAGATATTTTAATACTGTGTTAGTATTAACGTTTGGTTTACTATATGTTATCCCTATTTTGGGGGAAATCACTCCTGGAGCAAGGCATACTTTCCTCAGTCTTCCAAAATGAAAATAAAATATTTGGGTTTCTTTCCCATATCCTAGCCACTGTTATGGTCTTGTTGGGGATTGTGATATCAGACTGTTGCTTGACTAGTGTGTGGGACAGCTACCCCGGTTTTGGCACAAACCTCCAGATATTAGTGAGGAGGATCTTGCAGGGTCAAGAGGCCATCTATGCCATCTCTGATGCCAAGGCCAATGTCAGTAAATCTATTCAGTTTTATTCTTATCCGAGAGAAGAAGGCTAAGAGGAGATTTGTTTAAGACATTAAAATCATGAGGGAGCTAGCTGGACAGAGTAGGTAACTGTTCCCACTTGTAAAATAATCAAGAACGAGAGGGCACAGATTTAAAGTGATTTGCAAAAGAGGCAAGTGTGATGCAAGATAAATCTATTCACACAATGGGTGCATCAGGTCTGGAATGTTTTGCCTGGGAGTGTGGTGGAGGTAGTTTCAGTGGAGGTATTCAAGAGGTCAATTAGGGATGGGCAACTTATTCTGGCCTTGCCAGCAATACCCACATCCCATGAAAGAATATCACACATTAAAAGTGAAGCAGATGGATTTTTAATGACAATGTTCGTGGCAGCATCACTTCTAGCTTTTTATTCCAGTTTTATTAATTCATTGAATAGTAAATTTCCCCATTTGCCATGAGGAGACTTGAACTCACGTCTCCAATCATTGGTCCAGTTCTCTGGACTATTCATCCAGTAACATAACTCTATGTTGTCAAATGTAAAATAACAAATATTAAAATCATTAAATTCTACATTTAGGGAAAGATAATGTCACACATCACAAAGAAATGACGCAAAAAAGTGTGTGAAATATTCTGCGGTGTTTATTGGTAATGATGGTATTGTGAAACCCTTCTCCTCTACATCCCTGCTCCTTTGATGGAATACCATGAGAATTATTGTGTTTCTGTTTACGGATATAAATGCATTTTAGCCTGAAGCAGCTTTAATTTCAGAGGGTCAGCGCAGAGACTGTTTAAACTCTCAGTTGGGCCATAAGCGTGCAGAAACGGTCACACTCCAATCACTGGATGCACCATTGTCAACAAAATCCTTTGCTGCAACCTGCACAAAGTATAAAGCTCTGGATCGGAGCCCACTCAGGATATAGCTGGTTTGGTCGCTGATCTCAATCTGTGAGGTGGAAAAGAAAAAAGAAGCCAAGTTATCCAAAGCCTACAGGTAACATTACAACTGAGAATAATGTTAATGAAATACTGAGCACCTTTTCACATAACGTCACAGCTTCACAAGCACAGATCAACCCGAGAATTCTGATCATTTTGTCATCCACGTTTATGAGGAATCAATCTGCAGATTAGAGGTCCAGCTCTAATGTCATATCCTTAACTATAGATTTGATAAATCCCAGACTAGCTGCAAGTTTTCCATTAGATTATGATGAGTTCAATTGAGAAGACAATAGCTTTCCAAACTAGATACGTAAATATGGCCCAGTATATTTACTACGTTCGACAATCTTTGAGTTGTTGACACTTCTGGGTTCTATCTTGTTAAAGCGTATGTACACCCAGCAACCTGTGTGATTCTATCTGTTGGCTGACGGTTGTCAGATGAATGGAGTCTGAGGGGACTATCAGCCAGGAAAAATCTTTTTTCTAATTATGAAGAAAATCTGATGGAAAAAATGCTATTCACATTACAATAATTGAATTTCAAAACATGAGAATGACTATGGGTTCCATTGTGTTACACTCCTCCCATTGCACCACTAAATAAAATAATGATTTTCAATGTGGGTGAGGGAAGTCTTTATGTATTACCAATATTACTTTTCATACAGAGGGTATCTCTGTGCAATCATGGCCCATGGTAATGTTACCTTGCTTGATTAACAGAAAGACTACTTACCTGGGGAGTGGAATGTGCTCTTGGGCAGTGGTAATGAAAGGGTTGGTCTAGAATCCATGATAGTGTAGATCATATTTTGCAACAGACATTTAAGGGTCAAATAGCTAATGCCTCAAACTTTTCTTTTTTACCCTTGATAAAGGTTCTTTGGTGGCAATATGCACATTCCTGGAAATGTTGGGCTAGATTTTCCTTTGGGCTTCATGCTGAGAGAAAGACAGAGGGTCAATGTTCCCCGAGACAACCTCCAAAGTGGCTGTCATCATGCTCACCATCCTAATAAGGGTAAAGGGTGTTCTCCCAATGTGTGCAGCCCCAATCAGAGGGCCGTTAGCTCTGGCAACGTGGCAGTCCCACCAGGAGAGGTGGGTGCTGCTGAGGCAGATTGGATACCGTGAGGGCATAACAACATGGAGGCCTGCACAGAATAAGACTCCTAAAGCTGGTATAGGCATTAGGGTGGATGGGAAACCTGCTGCCAGATGAGATGCTGTGGTGATTGCAACTTTCCATCCTCACGGTCCCTCCATGGGGCATTGAGCATCCAGCTCTGATGGGCTCCTGGCCTACCATAGGGAGACCACCTTGATTGAACTGGCAGGCTGCATACACAGTGGGGAGCTGCTCCACTGGTGGGAACTACTGGCGATGCCACAAAATAGCTCTTAATATGGTGTCAACTGTTACTAGCCCAACAATGGGAAAGGTCCCCAGGGATGGGAATACATTGGGAAGCTACCCCCACCTCCCTGGGTCCAGGGGAATGCAGCCCTCTGTCTAATATTTCTCATAAGACCAAAATAATTTAAATTTAAATTACAAGCCCAGCAGTGACCAGTCTTACATCGCTGACCCTCAAATGGGAGTAAAGCTGCCTGCGATCCTATTGGCAGCTGCTGAGTGGGTAAAGAATAGATTGTGAAGTGGCGGTGAATGAAGGGGAGAATACTGAGACGGGGAGCAATTTCAAACATTCGCAAAATGGTAATCGGGAGAAACTTTCAGCATTTCAGCCTCGGAGTGAATTGATGGAGGACATTGCCCATTCTTTATCAAACCTGCTGAGCTTTCATCGTTCAGAAATCGATAGGGTGGCCATCAGTTGTGTTGTCCAACAGACAAGCAGTGCCAAACTACAGTAAAAAGGTGCTGAAGGTAAAAACTTCACACACATAGAATTAACAGCACAGAAAAAAGCCATTCAGCCCAACCATTAAGTGTAAGTCTCTGTGCTCCACACGTGCAACCCTCCTTCCTATTCTACATCTATCGATGTCTCTTCTATCCCTTTCTTCCTCAAGTAATTATCTAATTTCCCCTTACGTTTTTGTACGTTTGCTTCAACTACTTTGTGCGGTTCTACATTTTAACCATTCTCTCAATAAAGAAGCTTCTCCTGAATTCCTGACTGAATTAATTCATTCATATTTATGACCCGTAATTTTGAACTCCTCCTAGGTGGAAACATCTTGGTCCAGATTCTCCGTCCCTGAGGCTAAGGTGTTGTCGCTGGGGCAGGATTAGTGGAGTTCTCCAACAGCAAATTTGGCGCTGCAACTGGACCAATTCACCAACCGTAAGAGGCTAGGGGAACATGATCAATTCCAATGAGAAATGGTGTCGGATTCGCTGAGGGCGGGATTGGCACTCGAGAGGCAGACAAGCTGCAGCCTCATATTAGCACTCCACTCCCCTCACTCATTCCAGTCAAGATGGCACTGGTTGCGCTGGAGCGCGCCCATCTCATTGATGGGTTGGTTTGGGCCAGAGTGTATCTAGGGGGGTGGCCTGGGTGACACCCATATGACCTGTGGCACAAAGTTCATAGTGGGCAGTCAGCGGCGTACGCAGTCGCGTGCCTGCACAGCCCAACCCACAGCCCACCTCCTGGCCAGCCCCTGCGACTCCGCCCGGCCCTGGCAGAAGCCCTCCGGCCAGTGGCACAACTGTCAGCACACTGTTGCGATGTTGGACACTTTCCGTCCCCCCTCTCTCTTCCTCATCAAACACAGCGCCTGTTTCACGATTTTTAAAGCTCAAGTGAACCTCGTCGTCAGGAATTCCCCTCAGTGGGGGCGGAGGCATCAGAGATTACGGGATCAGGCCCACGAACGATATGCCAACGGTGTTTACTGTATGCACGGAGTGTAACGCATAGACACCACTGTCAAGGCACCAGAGAATTGCGATTTGGCGTGAACATGGCACCCACCACGATTTCGGCATCAAAACCAATTCTCCACGCAATCGCGTTTCACGATTCTGCCGATGGTGACGGAGAACCTCGTCCCTTCACTTTGAATACCCAAGTCCTTGTGTAATTTTAAACGCCTATGTCAGGAACTCCTGCAGCCTTCTCATCCAAGGACAAATCCGAAACCTTTTGGTCTATTTGGTCTTTTCGGACAGTTAGAAGCTTTCAATTCAGATGTCATCCCGACTCTACCTATCCCTATAAAAATAGCAGGAAAAGTTGTCCTTACCATTCTGTGTCTTGTTGATCCCTCTGGCCAATACTTTATTCTGTATTTCAACAAAAATAGACTGGGATCCGGCCACGTGACAGGTGGATTCCACTGCAACAATAACTTCCTTGCTTGGTTGGGTATTGGAGAAACACTGACATCAGTCGGTGGATCTGGCTTGACTACAAGAAAGAGGGTATTGTTTTTAATATTTTGGGGGATTTATTGTGTTATGCTGTGAAGTGGGCTCATGGCTGTGTGTGTGTATATGTGTGTGCATGTGTGTGTCATTAATTGAATTAAAGTCAACAGTTTGTCTGCACAGTGAGGACATTAAAGAAGTTTAAGGGCCGGGATTCTCTAAAAACGCGGCTAAGTGATGGGCCGGCATAAACACCGGAGTGTTTCACGCCAGCGTCAATGGGCCTCTTGGCCCAGCGCTTCTGTAGCCCACAGGGGGCCAGAACGGTGCCAGAGTGCTCCGTCCTGCTCCAGCTGCCATACGCGGCCCTGCACCGCGTGCATGCGTGCCGTGGCCGCTTCCGCACCGGCGCCACGCAACATGGTAGAGCCACACAGCGGGCCAGTGCGGAAGAAGGTAGGCCACCCCCAAATCGCGCCCACCCACCGATCGGTGACCACCGATTGCTGGCCTGGCCGTCGTGGCAGTCTCCCCCCAGAAAATGATTCCCTCGCCCCCCCACCAGAACGGCCAGCGCAGCCACGACGCAGAGTTCCCGCCGGGTGAAACCATAGGTGATCCACGCCGGCAGGAACTTGGCCGGTTGATCGCGGAGAATCGCCGCGGGGGCCTCTTTCAACGGCCTCCGACCGGCACCGTATCGACTGCACACACGCGACTGCCGCCGATTCTTCAGTCGCCGGTGAATCGCAACCCGGCATCGGACCCGATCGCGGGTCTGAGGCCCCATTCTCTGCCTCCGCGCCGAGCACCATTTTGGCGCAGTGGCTCGGAAAATCCCGGCCAAGGGTCAAAGGCATACACTTGATGTAAATATGGCCGAGTTGAATCATCAATAAATAAATAAGCCATGCATAGAAATCTGCAATTGGAGATAAAGATAGTTTGTTGTGTCAAATTTCAAAGGCAAGTTAAAAAGATTTACAACTTAGAAAAGGTCATAAATAAGGCAAAGTTATTCAATTTTATTTTACCCGGAGGTAGTGGCAATAGGGAGAACAAAAAATAGTTTTGTATTCTGGGAAAGCTAAGTGTCAAAGAAGGCTGAGGGCAATGGAATAAAGATGGACGAAAATAAAAGCTACTTAAGGAGAGATATAAGATCTGTATTGGGAGTGACCATGTAAGACCTTCTGGAGTGTGGTCTGTGCTGGAAGAGAACTGTGACACAACAAAGTGAGCTTCAACTAACCCAGTAAAGTGTCATGTTCTTTGAGAAAACTGGCTTTTGTTTTCAAGTTTGTTGAGTTCCACAACAGTGTGGGAGTGAGAGAAGTCCAATGACATACCTTCCCTCCCACAAATATGGAGTTGCCTTGTGTTAATATTGCCGGATTTTTGTCGATTTAAACATCTATCGGGGAATACTGTCTAAGTTGGATGTTTATTGAGTCTAACCAAGTAGCAAATCATTTGGAGGGAATGTTCTGTAAGTTTAATTTTAACTGTGTAAATGTAATCTTGTGTGTTTAAGTTTTTTTTGTGAAGGAATATTTTAATTTAATGTTTAAAATCTCCAAAAATCTTACTGGAATTTGTGGCTTCTGACTTCACCACATGTATCTTCTCATGGCAAAACTAAAAGAAAATGGCTGTGATAACGTGCCAAGTTTCCCTTTGGGATTTGGTTTGCATGATATTTACTGCCTACCTGATCATAACATATAGGTAAAGGACACAGTTGAAATTCCTATTTTGAAAAAAGGTGCTTTCATTTAGTGTGTAACAATATCAAATTTAGATACTATGATTTCTTGGGTTAGTTTTCAAAATTTTTTCAATAGTTAATTATATTGGTTTCTGCACATTGTGCTACACGTTACTGATTAAATCATGTCTTGGAATTTCATGGGTAGTGTGTCAGGTAACTTCAAAGACAGGTCTATTTATTTTAAAACTGTGTAGAATTAGGAGAGATTTCATAAAGGTATATAAAATAATGCAAGGGTTGAATTGTATATCAGTCAGTGGAGTATTTCAGTTTGCTGATTGGGGAGGACCAGCGGACTTATATTTGTATATAGTATAAAGGAGTAGGAATAGGTTGGATGCCAGAAATTTTCAGGAAGGCATTGCCAATTTATAGATTGTGTGTTGATATTCTATTCTGCTCATATGGGAGATCAACCATTCTTGGCTGGGGCAGAGATCATTTCATGTCGAAACAGTTAATGAAAACAAGGATAAGGTGAATAAAGATATTACTATTTTTAATATTTGGGGGGGGTCAGTGCTGTGCTATGAATCAGGCTAATACTTGTGACTGTCTGTTAAAATAAGTAAATTAAGCTGGGGAGAAAGTGTCTGCAAGGTTGAGGGCATCAAGTAAGTCTAGATGTGAAAAGCATGCACTTGAAGTAAATATTTCAAAGTTGAATTTTCTACAAGTAAATAAACTATGGGTAGAAATTTGCATGAGGACATAAAGAAGGTTTGTTGTGCCAGTTGTGAATTTCAAAGGGATATAAAAAAAGGTTTACAACTTGGAAAAGATCATAAGTAAATAAGGCAGAGTCATTAGGTTTTATTTCAACTGAAAGTGTGACAGTAGAGAGAACATGAAAGATGTTTATACTCTGGGAAAGGTGAGTTTCAAAGAAAGATATGGATAAAATGAAAGAGAAACAAAGCTACTTAAGGAGAGATGCAAGAGCTGTGGTGGGTGTGGCCAAGTAAGACCTCCTAGATCGCTGCTCTGTGATGGGAAAAGGATATATGAAGAAAGTGAGCAATATTCCAGGCAAGCCAGAAAAGTGTATGTTTTTCAGAAAGCATGGTTTTGCTTTTAAAGTTTCTTGAATCTCCACAGCAGCGTGGAGAGTGAGGGAGAAGGCCTGTGACCATAAGACCATACTTCATAAGACAAAGAAGCAGAATTAGGCCACTCAGCCCATCGAGTCTGCTCTGTCATTCAATCATGGCTGAAATTTTTCTCATCCCCATTCTCCTGCTTTCTCCCCATAACCCCTGATCCCCCTTATTAATCAAGACATCCCTTCCCTACAAAAACAGCGTATTTGCTGTTGCTCTCTTTGGTTGGCTCTGAGTATGGCGGTCAATATGGCCACCTTCCTTAATCCTAATTATGTTTGCTCTTGAGTCGCCAGGTATCTTTCGATACTGCCACAAAGTTCAAACCCGAATACTGATCAAAAGAGCCAATACACCAGTTAGTTAGTTCAAAGTCAATACTATTTATTTACACACACAGTAATATCTACTCATGCACAAAATACTACAGACTAAACTATCACTACTGCTAAAGCCTATACTTAGCTTTGGGCGCCCACTCAGTCAGAGTAACAATGGCCGTTGTTCGGATCTGAGGCTGCTGGGGTCGAAGTGGTAGAGGGGAAACAGCTAAGGTCGTCCGTCTGGTAGCGAGCATTGACCTTGGACTTACTTGCTTCTGGTGCAGCTGGTGCACGGGTCTCTCCGCTGTGAGGGCCAAGTCCAAGAGAGCGATTCTCTCTTGGGGCCTTCTTCTTATACCCAAAGGGGTTTCGCGCGCTTTTGGGCGGGCCTTGAACTTGGCCCCAATTAATTGGACCGCATCTTGATCATCCGCATTGATCCTGACCAATAAAGGGGTAGGTGCCCTGATGGCTGGGCGTGTCCTGGGTGGCCGTTGGCCTGCTTTGTTTTCTGCTTTCGGTTTGGGAAACTGGTGCCGCGAAGTCTGGAGCCAGATCGGTTACTTAAGTATCTCCCTTTGTTCCCGGAGATGGGCCATCCATATGCTAATGGGCCTACAGTTTCAGTCTTGTCTGGGAGCTACGGCTCCAATATGCAGACAGGCTCTGTGCCTGCTTGCTTTCTTAACGTTGTCCATTTTTCCCTGCAATCTTTGCAAATGTCCATTTTGTATTCTGGATGTGGCCATCCCAGATGGCTACACTATCTTCTTGTGATCCTCAACGCGAAGCGTGAAGGATCAAATAACCGTGTCGTCTTCGTTCTCCTCCCAAGTTGGGCACCCGTAAGCACTTCATAGGCTCTACACTGCTCTGTCCTATGAATTGCAACTTTTACCTAGATTATTTATGTACATACATCATTATAAAATTCTACGGGGCGCTATGACATTCAGGCATGCATTACAAAATAAAAAACTGGAACCTCTTACTATCCTTAACTAAACTATCCTGACTCAAACAATCAAAAGAATTTACAACATTTTAAACTGTATCAATAGCAGCAACACAGGTCTCTCTGGCTTGGCAGTCAAGCACAGAGTTTTACATTTCTTTTTATTGGAAAGAATAAAACACACACAAAAAAACGGATGTACTTTAATTCACTTAAAGGGGTTGCGGGGTTTGTTGAAGTCCGAAAATAGGGGATCTGAGGGTGTATATCGGAGTGCGAGTGCGGGAGGCCTTCCTCTGCCATTTCCTCAGTCTTAGAGTCTGAACGACACTGCAGAGTATCGCAAGTACTAATAGTGATTCCACAACATAGGATAGGGAATACCAGGTGATGAACCAGTCACACCAGATCGGTGTACTGGTCACTGTCTCAGGGTTTAGTGTATCGCAGGGGTGGGAACCATTCACGGCCTGCGTGGTAGGGGTCGGGGGGTAGCGTTCGCGTGAAACTGGAGGGATCCCGCTAAGATCCAACTGTAGAGCATGATGGTTGTCTTCATCTTTCCTTCTTTCTGTCTTCTTCTTTTCTCCTTCTGAGGTTCCTGAGGTTCCGATGTTCTATGGACACAAGCATAATATGTTATTATCTTGCTTAAGATCGCGTATGTCTGTCTGTCTGTCCTCTTATTACCAATTACCCATTATAATTGGTCACCATCTGTGACTCCCTCGTTTTTTTTTTAAACCAAATATTTTGGACAAGACATCCGAGAAAAACTGACACAGTGCGAGCCGTCTCGCAGCCTGTGCGATCTACCATCCCAGTGTTCGAGGATGTAAATAGCATTTGGAAGCAACCTAAGGGTTGCCATAAACAAACAAAAAGTTTTGAACTAAGGTGCCGAAATTGGGTGCGTATGGGCCGCGGCGGCGGGTAAGAATGGGTGGAATCCCCGGGGAGGACGGTGACCAGTGCTGTGTGTGCTCTACCCGAGCGTAGCTGACCAGAGGGGGGTCCTGAGGCAGGGCGGAGACCAGTGCCATTTCTCCAATGCCTGAGCGACCGGCAAGAGCGGTAAGAATTTGTGGTCGTCGTGGGTGCTGCCTCTTATGATTATCTTCGAATCAGAAGAGTAGCTTATGATTGGTTGGCTGCCGATAAACTTGTTCCATTAACTGCCAGTGGGCGTTAAAAGAGTGGTGGCGTAGGGCTGGTGCAGGGGTGTAATCGTAGCGTGGTGTGCTGGGGCTGTCGCTATCGCCATCGCTATCGCTGTCGCTGTCGCTGCTGGTTGAAGGAAGGGAGAGGCGGAGTCGTGCCTCTGGGGGTGGAGTCGAAGTTGTGTCTGAGGACGGGCTGGACTGGTTAGGGGAGGGTAGGAATACGTCATTCGTGGGCGGGGCGTGCTCATCTGCTGCTGCAAGCGAGATGTGGTGTGCATGGTTGTTCTGCGAGCCATAAGCCTTAAGCTGGTTTATGTGAAACCACGCAGACTTGCCATTGGGATATGTGATCTTGTATACAGAGGGGCTGACTTTGTCAGAGATGGAGTACGGTCCGGAAAATTTTGGGGAAAGGAATGAACTGGGATTGTACAGGGATAGCATCACTTGCTGCCCTACTGCAAACTCAGTGGCGTGTACCGTTTTATCAAAGCAAGCCTTGTTTTGTTTCTTCTGTGTCCCAAGTCTGACAGCTGCTGCGAGCTGGGCTGCCTTTTCATTATCAATAATCTGCTGTACTGCTTTTTCATGCGCAAGGGCGGTGACTGTGGGGCTGGCCAAATCCAGTCCTAATAAATACTCTGTCCCTTTCATGGGGCGTCCGGTCATGAGGGTGGGGGGCTGTATCCTGTGGACATGGATACTGTGCTTCAAATGAGCATTAATGCAAATGGGAGAACGGTGTCCCAGGTGCTATTGCGCTGTTGCACCATTTTCCTGAGGGTGGCTTTTAGAGTTCTGTTCATCCTTTCTACAATGCAGCTTGATTGGGGTTGGTATGCAATATGAAATTTTGCTTTATGCTGAAAATTGTGAGGACGTTTTTCATCACTCGTCCTGTAAAATGGGAGCCTTGATCGGACTCTATACTGCGTGGAAGGCCCCAACTTGTAAAGATGTGCTGTGTTAGGAATTTAGCTGTCGTTTTGGCCGTGTTTGTTCTGGATGGAAAAGCTTCCATCCATTTTGTGAAGGTGTCGATGACCACCAACATATGCTTAAAACCATTTCTGCAGGGGGGTAGGGGTCCTATATTGTCGATTTGCAAATTCGTCCAGGGGCCATTAACGGGGATAGTGTGACTTAGCTGGGCGTTTCTTGCATCTCTGTCCGGATTGTTCTGGGCACAGATAAAGCAATTCTCGATGTAATGCGTAGCATTGGCTTTTAAGTCAGGCCACCAGCAGAGAGGTCTGAGGTGGGCTAGGTTGGGTTCAATGCCCTGATGTCCATGATTGTCATGGAACTGACAAATAATTTGGTTACTGTCCTGGCTGGGGACTACATAAATGTCGTCTTTTAAAATCACACTGTCATGTGTGGTTATCGCGTTTTTAAACTTATCATAAGGGGCTGGGAAGTTGCCTTTTAAAACTTTCCTGAGCTTCTCATCTTCTTTTTGAGTCTTTACCAAATCTTGAATGTTGGTCTGTGAGACCTGAACCGCGTCTGGGGTGCTTTCGGGGGAGGTTGCAAAAGTGACCATGTCTGGAACCTGCCTTCGCTAGGGCATCTGCATTAGCGTTACCAGGGGGGGAAGAACGATGATGATTATGAACTTTAATAATGCCATATATACTATATTTAGCTGTCTCTAGGATATCCCGGAGTAATGGGGCTGAGGGTAGGGGCTTTCCGTCTGCGGAAACAAATCCTCTAGTTTCCCACAGGGATAGAAATTCAGTTAAACTGTTGCAGACATATAAACTGTCCGAATAGATGTCTGCTGGGGTCGGAAACGAGTCGGGGTGATCTACAATGTACGCTGCTGCCAGTTCTGCTGCCTGCGAGCCTAAGTGTCCTGGCAATTTTAACAAAATCTCTTCTAGGGTACGTCCCTGCGCGTCCTCTACATAAATACCACAACTGGTAATTCTTTTCCCATTTAAAACTGTGGAGGAGCCATCCACATAGATTCTCAGGGGTGCACATGTGTCTGTGGGCTGGGGTCTCTGGGGTGTAGTATCTGCTTTCCTGGGAGCTGACTTAGGTATAAAGGGTCCTGAATTATGTTTAGTGGAGATGATCTCACACTTGTGTGGGGTACCTGCATATTGTAAATTATCAGCTAGGAAAGTGTGGGTCTTGGTTCTCTTAACTGTTATGTCCCGTCCCTGTAAAAGAAGGGTCCAACGGGCTGCGCGGATTTGGCTGCCTGTGCCATCCTTAAGTCTACCATCTAGTAGTAGCTGTGTTGGGGTGTGTTCAGTGAGAATGATGATTGGGTTGAGTCCTGTAATGTAGGCTAAGTATTGTATTGCCCAAAAAGCTGCGAGCAGGTGCCTTTCGCAGGCAGAAAATCCATGCTCGACAGGATTTAACACGCTTGAAGCGTATGCCACGGGGGGTAATTGGTCATGGCGTTCTTGGAGGAGCACGGCCGAAAGGGTTCGGTCAGTGCTTGCAACTTCAATTGCGTACGGGGAAAGTGGGTCTGGGACCTGCAACGAGGGGGCTGTGCTGGGGGCTCTTTTTAATGCATCCACGGCATCCGTGTGCTGTGGAAGCCATTGCCAAGGTGCTTGTTTCTTGAGAAGTTCAGATAGGGGCGCTGCTTTTGTGACGAAACCATCGATATGGTTTCTACAGTAGCCAACCAGTCCGAGAAATGACCGGAGGGCTGTTACGTTATGGGGAAGTGGCAATTTGACGATCAAGTCAATTCTCTTTTGCTCGATCTCGGGTTTACCATGTGTGATTTCTGTACCCAAGTAAATCACTTTTTCCTGCAAAATCTGGGCCTTCTTGAGGTTCACTTTACATCCAATCTGTTGTAGGAGTAGTTCGACGAGAAGCAAAATGCGCTCTCCCTTTGTGTCCGTCTGCAGTAGCAGATCATCTACATATTGGACCAGACAATCGGGTGGGGAAAATTTTGCTAATCCATTTGCCAGCTGTCGGTGGAAAATGGAGAGGGAGTTATGGAAGCCTTGTGGAAGGTATGCCCACATATATTGTTGTCTCTGGAATGTGAATGCAAATTTATATTGGCACGCTTTATCCAATGGAATGGATCAAAAGCTGTAGCTAATGTCCAAAATCGAAAAAAAAATTGACTGTAGTCCCTGTTTGAGCATGGTCTCGAGACTCGTGGCTACGGTGGGGGCTGCTACTGGGGTTACTTTGTTCAGTTCCCAGTAATCAATGGTCAGTCGCCATGATCCATTGGGTTTCCTGACGGGCCAAATTGGTGCGTTATTTGTGGAACCTACTGATCGGAGTACACCTTGATCAAGCAAACTCTGTATTACCTTTGAGATTTCTCCCTCTGCTTCTTGGGGAAAACCGTACTGCTTTTCGGGTCTGTGGCCGGGACATTTAATATTCACTAAGCCAGCGATATTGCCACAGTCGTGCTTGTGCTGTGCAAATGCTGCTTTGTGCTACTGCAGGACTTCCCTAACTTGTTTGTCCTGACTAATGGCTCGAGGGTCGAACCAGAAGTCTCCTACTGCACTGATTCTATTTTCATACTCTCCAACTATGAGTGTGGCGGGGGCTCGTGCTGCCTTTGCCATTCTCCACACTCGTTTATTTACCGGAACAAATAATAGATTGTGGGAGCTCATAAAGTCAATTCCTAAGATGTGTTCGGCTGTCTGGGGTAGATCGACTAGAACTACAGGGTGTTTAGTTTTAATGTTCCCTATCTGGATTGCTGCAGGGGCTGTGATGTGTCCCTGCGGTAAATGACCTGTAAAACCGCTGAGGTGTCTGTCATGGGCCACTTCTCTCTCTGAAACATTGTGGAGGAATTGAGCGTGGTGCGGGACCCTCCTGTGTCCCAAAGGAATTCTACGGGGTGTCCCCGGACTGTGCCTGCCACTACCGGTCTACCGGACTTATCCCAAAGGGTGTCGCAGACCCAAGTTGGGGAGCCCGAACATCGTCAGTCGGTGCCGTTCGTATCTGCATTCTCAGAACGGGCACTAACGTTGTGAATTGGCTTTGCCCTATTCTTATTTAGGGTGCCTGTCTGTTGGTTTCTCTGCTGCTTCTGGGGCGCATTGCACTCTCGTGCGTAGTGTCCTAATTGTCCACAATTGTAACATTCCTGGGATTTTGGCTGTGATGGGCTGTTCCTGCCCTCATTTACCCATGCGGGATTCTGGTGCATCCTAACTGGATACAAGTCTGTCTGTTCTTCCTCTGCTCTACCAAATGCTGTTTTGCCTTGGGTGGACTGTTCCAGAGTGCGGGCCAATCTTTTCAAAACCCATTTCTCGTTGGGGGCCTCGTCTGAGGGGTCGTAATTTGCGCAAGCTCTCTGTCCTACCTCTGTCGCATGAGAGACTAGGATGCGAGTCCATTTGGCCATATTATCTGGGGTCAAATGGGCGCGGGCTAACTCTCCAAATACCGCTGTAAAATGAATCCACAGGCGTCCAGCAAATGCTGTGGGGTGCTCTGTCTTTTTCTGCCTACATTTGTTTAGGCCTTCTACGGGGTCTCCTTTGTTATAGCCGATCGCATCTAGGATCGCTTTGTGCATTTCTTGGAGTGTGCCTCCTCCTACATTCTGTGGGTCGGGAAGGGCTGCCACGACTGAAGGGTCGAGGCTTTAAACTGTGAGCTTCACTTGCTCCTTTTCATCCAGGCCGTACATGTTCACCTGCTGTTTTACTCTAGCAAAGAACTGGTGGGGGTCCGATGTGGGTAGGAACAGTGTTATTTTATCACACGCGTCCCGTAATGGGTTACAGTTAACGGGGTCGTGTACAGGAAATCTGGGTCTCCTTGTGTTGTGGCCCTGCGCTGTGTGGTTACAGACTTCATAGGGGTGTGTTCTGCCTGTGCAGTCAGGGGTTGGGGTGCTTTTCGTTTCTGGGGTTTTTCCTGTGTACATGTTCTGGGGCAGTCTCATTTAACTCCTGCAATTGGGGCCGTTTTCCTGGTCTAACTGGGGTCCAAACGTGCTCTGAAACCCATTCTGAATGGAAAGCAGAGATTGCAATACTGCAATTTGCTTCCGGCACTTTGCGTGATCTACCGAGCTCTGCCTTTGTTCCGTCGTGGAAGTGTGGAGTGCTCGTAGGGCTGCTTTTAAGTCATTGCACTGTTTCTGCAACTGCACAACCTGTTGTTCGGTTTCCTGTCTTACTAAGACCGCGCGTTGCGTGTCTTGGTATGCCTTATCATATTGGGTCTGAAAACTACTCAAATGGGCGAGACAAGACTGGTGTGCCATCTTGACACCAGCCACCTCCTTGTCCCTCGCCGCTAACTCTATTCCCTGTTCTCCTTCTCAAATTCGCTCACATCTCCTTCACTATTCCTGTCACTCTCTTCAATCTCTCTACGGAGCATCCTAACGACCTCCTCTGTGCCTCGCAATTGTGCCAAGCAGGACACGATTGCCATCGGCTTGCGAGCTTTCCCTCAGCTCTTCTTATGGATCTCTGTCCGGTTCTCCCACCAAGTATGCCCTATACTTCCGGGACCTGTTTCATCATTGGCGCAGAATTCACTCCAAACAGGGAATCCTTTCCCTTTGAGGTATTTTCTGATCTCTTCTTCCCATATGGGACACTGTTCTCCTCTACTGGTCGCTGCGACCTCGAATTCCCGGGGGTTCATAAGGCGTTCCATTGCCTTCATTGCCATTTTCTCTATCTCTGGGTTCTCTACTGAATTTGGAACAGTGGATGATAAAGCGGTTATGTAAACACGGGTCCGGCTTACGCTAATTTCCGGCCTACATAACTCCCAACAGTGTTATGCAACAAAATCTCTCAGGTTTACCTTATATCCCTGTTAGTACACATGCATTAACACACTTCAGAATCTTGAAGTTTGATCAGTATCATTCTTACACTTGTGGTTTTTCTGTTTACAATTGGATTCCAATTCAAATTTGGGTTCTCTCGGAGTGACTAGGCCACTTCTAGGTCAAGTCCCACCAGAGTCGCCAGTAAATGTTGCTCTCTTTGGTTGGCTCTGAATATGGCGGTCAATATGGTCGCCTTCCTTAATCCTAATTATGTTTGCTCTAGAGTTGCCAGGTATCTTTCGATACTGCCACAAGGTTCAAACCCGAATACTGATCAAAAGAGCCAATACACCAGTTAGTTAGTTCAAAGTCAATACTATTTATTTACACACACAGTAATATCTACTCATGCACAAAATACTACAGACTAAACTATCACTACTGCTAAAGCCTATACTTAGCTTCAGGTGCCCACTCAGTCAGAGTAACAATGGCCGTTGTTCGGATCTGAGGCTGCTGGGGTCGAAGTGGTAGAGGGGAAACAGCTAAGGTCGTCCGTCTGGTAGCGAGCGTTGACCTTGGACTTACTTGCTTCTGGTGCAGCTGGTGCACGGGTCTCTCCGCTGTGAGGGCCAAGTCCAAGAGAGCGATTCTCTCTTGGGGCCTTCTTCTTATACCCAAAGGGGGTTTCGCGCGCTTTTGGGCGGACCTTGAACTTGACCCCAATTAATTGGACCGCATCTTGATCATCCGCATTGATCCTGACCAATAAAGGGGTAGGTGTCCTGATGGCTGGGCCTGTCCTAGGTGGCCGTTGGCCTGCTTTGTTTCCTGCTTTCGGTTTGGGGAACTGGTGCCGCGAAGTCTGGAGCCAGATCGATTACTTAAGTATCTCCCTTTGTTCCCGGAGATGGGCCATCCATATGCTAATGGGCCTACAGGTTCAGTCTTGTCTGGGAGCTACGGCTCCAATATGCAGACAGGCTCTGTGCCTGCTTGCTTTCTTAACGTTGTCCATTTTTCCCTGCAATCTTTGCAAATGTCCATTTTGTATTCTGGAAGTGGCCATCCCAGAAGACTACATTGCCTTGTGGCAATTTACTGGAATGTTTAAAATTAAACATAAGGGATTATTGCCGAAAGGTATGTCTATTCGCGAATCTAACCACATAGGAAATATTTGTGAGGGAATATTCCACTCAACTGATGTTACATGTATAAATGTAATCTTGTGTGTGTAAGTTTTCTTTTCTTTTTGTTAATGAATGTTTTCATTTAATATTTAAACAAATGTGTTACTGTAATGTGTGGCTTCTGACATCATTACACATATCTTCTTGTCAAAATACAAAAAGAAAACAGTTGTGATAGCTTGCCAAGTTTCCCTTTGGGATCTGTTTTGCACAGCAATTACCATCTACTGAATCATAATAATACATAATATAAACTTTCATCAAGTAAAAAAAAAACTAGCCTGGTCCAGTAGCATGCCCAGCAGTGAAAGCAATGTGCATGTGACATGTGAGCACACTAGAAGATCTGGTTGATGAAGGGACACACAGTGAGAGATTGTGACATAGCAGTAATGTCAACTGATTAGTAATCCAGGGGCCCAGGCTAATGCTCTGGGGACAGGGGTTCAATTCCGACTATGGCAGCTAGTGGAATTAAAATTCAGTTAATAGCTCTGGAATTCAATAGTGACCATGAAACCATTGTTAATTATTGTAAAAACCCATCTTAGTCATTAATGCCCTTTAAGGAAGGAACTCTACCGTCCATATCTGGTCTGATGTACATGTGACCCCAGACCCACAGCAATGCGGTTGATTAATTTTGGAAATTATTTTTATTAAATTTTTAACCTTTCATACAAAAGAATATGAAAGGCATGAACCATAACAAACAATCTTTAATAAGATTCCATTGATTAACACATTTTACAAAAACTCTCACCTACCTGGGCTCCCCCCCCCCCCCCCCCCCCCCCACCTGCCCCCATAAACAAGTAAGCCCCCATCCCTCCTTAAACTCTTGCAGTGACAAATTCTTTGAAATACACTGTGACCGGTCGCCATCTTCGATATAACCCCTCAATCGATCCTCTCAAGGTATATTTGACCTTCTCGAGGCACACAAACGCCATCAACTCACCTAGACATGCTGAACCTTCGGCGGTGTCGCAATCCTCCAGTCGAATGAGATGTGCGTCCGAGCCAACATCAAAGCAACGGCCAGGACATCAGCCCCTGCTCCCATCAGCAGTTCCTGCACATCGGAGACCCCAGAAATCGCTAACTTCAAGAAAGGACCCCCAAAACTCCACCAGCCTGGGGAATAACCAGAACATGTAGGTGTGTGCTGTGCGTGCCCCCTTGAACAACCTGTCTTGTTACCTGTGAGATAGGTAACTAGTGCTACTCAATCCTTGGTTGATGGTGAGGTCTTCTGAATCTGGATGAAGAAGACTCAAACTCGTCCAGTAACAACAAAGGTTTATTGAGTAACTATAACAACAAGTTCATGAGTTCTTTACTTTAACTTTGCTACTAATGATAAGGTTAACAAGATATAACACCAGTGACTATATGTAACTCCACTAACTATCTTTACTATTCTGATATTACCCTGATCACAGTGTACCCGAGAGAGAGAGACTGAGGGAGACACAATGTGGTTGCTTTTTATACCCCTGTTGGTACTGCCCTCTAGTGATCATGTGGTGCTGCTGATCACACATTAACCCCTTGTGTACATGCACATACAGAGATCTCTACACCCCCTCCTTTTTTTTGTGTTACATATTTTCTGTATGTTGTAAAGAAAATTGAACAAACATAATAAATGCAATGAACTGGAGACAGGTAAGACAAATAAAGCTGTGTACAATCTGTGATGGTAATGATGACTGTACAAAGCCAATCAATGTTGAAAGAGTCCAATCTGAACAAGAAAGAGTCCAAGCTTTATGAATTTGATCAGTTGGGTTGCTTTCTTCTTCTGTCGTCGAGGTGGCAATGTTGATGTCGTCATTTTGGTGTGAACATCGTCAGTGTTCATGTGTGTAAGTGACCTGCAAGTCATCATGAGGTGTTCGAATGGACGAAGCAGCTTGTTGTCAGCCCCAGACATTTTTCTTTTGTGCTTGCGGTATTGAATCCGTACGTCCTCGTTCTTGAAAGCTGGGTTAGTTGCTTGTTGTGGTGCAGATATGAAATTGAGAGATTTGTTGTCAGGGAATGTAATGTTTGTAGTCTTACCACCGTTTTGAACTGTGCTTGTACATTGTCCTTTGTGTGTATAATTGCGATATGATGTACAGGTTGTTGTGTCATTGTTGTTGTTTTTGTTGGTGCCGTAGTTATTCCTGTTGTTGTTGTTGTTGCAGTTTTGCTCACTGCCTGTACCATGTATAGTATTCGAGTCATACTCAAAGGTGTTTGTGTCAGTGGCCTTTTTAGTAGCCAATGTTACGTTGAGCGTTTTTTTTTGAATTATGAGAATGACCTGATGTTGCATTGATGTTGGTGACATCAGTCATTTGTGGAGGATTTGATTGCTCTTCTTTGCATCCTTGGTGCTCCTCGCCTGGAGACATTTTCAAGATTTCAAATGACGTGGTCTCACTGGACCCAAGAGTAGTCCAACTCTGTGCTTCTGTACAGACGAGCTGAGATCTGTCAGTCTCGCTGTGATCCTGCACACTCTGTATGTCGAGTGTGATCACTTTTTCACTGTTTTTACATACAGTGGACAGGCATTCAATGTCTTCTTGCTGCTTACATGAGCTGGGTAGACTTTCATAGTCTGCTGCTGGTTGCTCAGATAAGGCGGAAAGACCTTCATAGTCTTCCTCATGCACGGTTGTCGCGCCGGGGTCTGTAATTGCGTCCATTCTGGAGTCTGTCAATGAGCTGGCTGTGGAGGCTAATATCACTCCCTTTGTGGAGTCAATCTGTGCTCTCCTCTTTGGGTGTTGCAAACTGCTTGTTCCAGGGTGGTGCGGCGGTGATGTTTAACTGTAGGTGGAGGGTCGGGCTTACTTCTGTCGTTGGAGAAAAAGTTTTGTAACTTTAAAACTCTTGTTGTTTACTTTCGGACATTTCGGATGAGGCGTGGTGACTATTATGTAAGGTTCCTCGGTTGATTGAACCATGTCCACGCCGTATGAGTAGTCACAGGCTAGGTCAGCATTTTCAGATAAGTAATCACCATAGGTTGGTTTGTGTTCCATTGATGCAACGTTCCTAACATCGCAGGGCCTTAGATTTTGTCCTTTGGAATTCATGTGTAGGACAGCTCTACATTTAGAGGCATAGTGGTTGTATTTTCCACATCTCAGGCACTGTTTGTCAAAGGCCGGACATTGCCCTTTTAAATGGGCGTAGCCGCAGTGAAGACACATCAACACGCTGTCCCCCCATGCTTGCGCATGCGCAGTAGTCTTTTCTT
The DNA here is from genome assembly GCF_047496885.1 of Scyliorhinus torazame. Lineage (NCBI taxonomy): Eukaryota > Metazoa > Chordata > Chondrichthyes > Carcharhiniformes > Scyliorhinidae > Scyliorhinus > Scyliorhinus torazame. The sequence continues at coordinate 63,508,324 of NC_092724.1, read as the reverse complement.
CCGGGTCCAATCTTCGAGCGAACTGCGCATGCGTGTGGGACATTTCTAGGTTCGCGCGTGCAGGATTGCCTATGGAGGAACGCCTTTGAGATGCCTGGGCCACCATTTTGACGGATCCAACTTCGTGGTGGAGGCCTTGATCCCGGTGAGTAAATTGTTCATACTGTGCTTCAGTAATTTCATGAGCAGAGCATTTTTGAATGGCCATTTCAAGTGTTAGGTTTCTGTGTTTCAGAAAGGACATTCTGAGTCCCTCATCAGAGATGCCACTGACAATTTGGTCCCTGATGAGGGAGTCACGGAGGTTTTCATAATTGCAGGATTGGACCATCAGCTTTAAGTCAGTGAGAAAGCTGCTGAATGTTTCGCCTTGTCTTTGTAGGCGCCTGGTGAATTTAAAGCATTCAAATGTCCCATTAACCTCAGGTTTGCAGTGGTTGTCAAATTTTTTTATAAATATGTCCAGTTTGTTCTTGTCCTCCCCTTCCGCATAAGTAAATGAATTATATATATCAATGGCCTGTTGCCCTGCCGCAGATAAGTGGTAGGCAATTTTTTTAGAATCTGGCGCAGCGGTAATGTCCTTAATTTCCATAAATAAACTAAATTCTCGAAAGAACATTTTCCAATTATACTGGAGATTACCAGAGGTTCTGAGTTGCTGTGGTGGTGGAAAACCCATCTTACGGGTTGTTGTTTTCTTGCCCGAGAGGTCCAAATGCTGCGAAAGCTTCCGTGGTCGAAAATCTATCCAAATTTGTTTTCTTTTTCATTTCTTCTTGTCTAACCTTATCTAACTAGTTATTTCAAAGTCAAGACGTCTGGTGCCATGTTTTGTTACCTGTGTGATAGGTAACTAGTGCTACTCAATCCTTAGTTGATGGTGAGATCTTTTGAATCTGGATGAAGAAGACTCGAACCCATCCAGTAACAACAAAGGTTTATTGAGTAACTATAACAACAAGTGCATGAGTTCTTCACTTTAACTTTGATACTAATGATAAGGTTATCTAGATCTAACACCAGTGACTATATGTAACTCCACTAACTATCTGTGCTATTCTGATATTACCTTGTTCACAGTGCACCCGAGAGAGAGAGAGACTGAAGGAGACACAATGTGGTTGCTTTTTATACCCCTGTTGGTCCAGCCCTCTAGTGATTGTGTGGTGCTGCTGATTACACATTAACCCCTAGTGTACATGCACATAGAGAGATCACTACATAACCTGCACACCTATCTTCTGTCTCTTCAAAAAAGCAGCTCATCCTCGCTTTAGTGAGGTGAGCGCGGAAAACTATCTTTAACCGAATGAAGCTCAGTTTCGCGCAAGACGATGCTGCATTCGCCCCCCTCAACACCTCACATCACATCCCTTCCTCTAGTATCGACCCCAACTCCTCCATCTATTTTTCCTTCACTTCACCCTGCCAACCAGACCCAACTCCTCCACCGCTATACGTTGGTTAATCCCGGACGTACTAACCTCCACCAATCTTGAGCAGGGTAAAATCTGTTCCAACAGGTGGATTGCTGAACCACCGGAAAGGCTGGACAAACCTTCTCAACCCAGCTCCACATCTGAAGGTACCTAAGTCCGTCTGTGTCCGAAAGCCCATATTTCCCCTTTAACTCTTAAATACTCTTAAATACCCTCTACAATGGCTTAGCAAGCCACTCAGTTGAGTCAAAACCACTACAAAAAGGAATGAAACTGGATGAATCACCCAGCATCGACTGAGGCACCAGAAACATAAACAGCACCCCTGTCGACCATTCAAATTCATCCTTACTAACACCTCGGGGTCATGCCAAAATTGTGAGACCTGTCGCACCAACTGGTCAAACAACAGCCTGACATCGTCATTCTCACAGAATCATACCTTACAGACAATGTACCAGACAACACCATCACTAACCCTGGGTATGTCCTGTACAACCAACTGGAAAGACCCAGCTGAAGTGAGGACACAGTGTGTAAGAGTCCTTTCTGTTTCCCCCAGAGCCGCTCAGCACCTGACCACATTACAACCATAATAATAATAATCTTTATTGTCACAAGTAGGCTTACATTTACATTTACACTGCAATGAAGTTATTGTGAAAAGCCCCTAGTCGCCACACTCCGTCACCTGTTCAGGTACACAGAAGAAGAATTCAGAATTTCCAATTCACTTAAAAGCACATCTTTCAGGACTTGTGGGAGAAAACCGGAGCACCCGGAGGAAACCCACGCAGACACGGGGAGAACGTGCAGACTCCGCACAGGCAGTGACCAAAGCCAGGATTCGAACCTGGGACCCTGGTGCTGTGAAGCAAGAGTGCTAACCACTGTGCTACCGTGCTGCCCCAATCAAGGACAGAAGAGCTGAACTCCAGAGGTGAGGTGAGACTGACTTCCCTTGGCATCATGGTAACATTTGACCAAGTATGGCATCAAGAGCCTTAGCAAAACTGGAGTTTATGAGAATCAGGGGAAAACGTCCCACTGGTTGGATTCTTACCTGGTACAATGCAAGCTAGTAGTGGGTGTTGGAAGTCAGTCATTTTAACTCTCGAATATCACCAGGGGTTCCTCAGGGTAGTGCCCTAGGCCCAACCATCTTCAGCTGCTTCATCAATGGCCTTCCTTCCATCAAACGGTCAGAAGTGAGAATGTTCGCTAATGACTGCACAATGTTCAGCACCATTTGCAGCTCCTCAGATACTGAATGTTCAAATGCAGCAAGAGCTGGACAATATCCAGGCATGCCTGACAAGTGGCAAGTAACATTCCTGCCACTCAAGTGCCAGACAATGACCATCTCCAACAAGAGAGAATCAGAGGCAGCAGGGTGGCACAGTGGTTAGCACGGCTGCCTCACAGCACCAGGGACCTGGGTTTGATTCTGGCCTTGGGTGACTGTCCGTGTGGAGTTTGCACTTTCTCCCCGTGTCTGCATGGGTTCCCTCCAGGTGTTCTGGTTTCCTCCCACAGTCCAAAAATGTGCAGGTTAAGTGGATTGGCCATGATAAATTGATCCTTAGAGTCCAAAGATGTGCAGGTTAACTGGGGTTAGGGGGTATGGTGGGGCGTGGGCCTAGATAAGGTGCTGTCAGAGAATTGGTGCAGACTCAATGGGCCAAGTGGTCTACCTCTGCAGTGTAGGGATTCTATGAATTCTATGGAATCTCACCATTTCCCCATGATATTCAGTGGCATTACCATTGCTGAATCCCCCAGTATCAACATCTTGGGGGTGACCATTGACCAGAAATTTAACAAGACTAGCCATATAAAAACTGTGGCTACAGGAGCAGCTCAGAGGCTTGGCTTGAGTGTAAGTCACCTCCTGACTCCCCAAAGTTTTCCACCATCCCCAAAGCACAAGTCAGGGGTGTAACGGAATATTCCCTACTTGCCTGGCGTGCAGCTCCAACCACACTCAAGTCGCTTGACACCATCCAGGGCAAAGCAGCCCGCTTGATTGGCCCCCCAACCACCACTATCAATATTTTCTCCCTCCACCACCAATGCACATTGGCAGCTGTGAGCACCATCTCCAAGATGCAATGTAGGAACTCACCAAGGCTCCTTCGACAGCATCTTCCAAACCCACACCTCTACCATCTGGAAGGACAGGGGCAGCAGGTGCATGTGAACACCACCAGCTAGAAATTCCCCTCGAAGACACGCACCATCTTGTCTCGAAAATATGTTGCCATTCCTTCATGTTGCTTGTTCAAAATCCTGGAACTCCCTCCCTCACAGCACTTTAGATATACCTATATCATAGGGACTGCTGCGGTTCAAGAAGGCAGCTCATCACCACCTTGGCAAGGGCAATTAGGGATGGGCAATAAATATTGGCCTAGCCACCGATGCCCCTATCCCATGAAAGAATAAAAGCAATAATAAAAGTCAGAATGCTACTGAAGGACAATGTCACTCCAGCAGAGAGGGATTGATTATCAAAGGACAGAAGCATGTCTACTGTGCAACATGTAGCGGTATAAATCTGCTTAATCATTTAGAATGCCCACACCATCCATTGGTAACTCTGACTTTGATAAGCACAATCAGTTACCAATACAGATGCAGTATCAGCAAGATTGAGAAGGTTTTGATTCCACAATCCCACTTCACTGGTCTGAGCAGACAATCTGGGCAGGCACTCTCAGTGTAATCCTGAGGGATTGTTGCTCTGTCAGAGGTGTAGTCTTTTAGCTGACATATTAGACCAGATCCACACCTGCTCTCTCGTGTGAACATAAAAGTTCCCATGCACTGCTCCTGGTTTTTGAAAACAGAGCAACGTCTTCTTCTGGTGTGTAATGAGCTTGTGTACTTCACTCATCATCAGGCTGCTGAACCCGAGGAATAGGTGCTACGTGTTCTAATCTAGAAAGTAACCGTGTGAAGGATAAAACTGGAGCCAACCTTTGCACACTTGGATAAGCATTTATTTAAAGAGATACACTTTGCAAGCATACCCCGCCTAACCCAACAATCACAGTTTCAGTCTCTTTCTATTTATTTGGACACATTTGAATCCCTTAGTGCCCACCGCATGCAGTTGAATACGAACTTCTGGGTCAGAAACCACAGAGCTACACTATTAAAACTTATACTATACCATTTAAAATAAATCCACGTACTAGTGTTTTTGAAACAGCACCATGGGACTTGGTGTGTAAATGTGTTGATTATCAAAGTTGCATAGCTCATTTCATAATATAGGGCACAGGTCATGAGAAAAGTCACAGATTGAATTACAAATGGGGACATAGATCGCGACGCACACACAATTCTGATTTACACTGGAATGGATAAATAGTGTCACTTACTTATCTTCTCCACGATAAACTGGTTGATAGTGGATCTGAATCCCAGTGGGTTTGTTGCTGTCACTTTCAATGTGTAAGGAATCTTTGAAAAGAGTTGGATGTCCTCAATTATACAGTTCCCCTGCAGCGTCTCTTCACTTGAGCAATGTTCAGCATCTCCAATTCCATATCTTTCAAAAATATAAAGGGATTTCCATCAATACAAATCAAATCAGAAATACCAATAGGCTGATTATTAATTGAGCACCAGAGGCATTCCTAATGGTTTTCCCTGGGAGTTTGGTCTGTAGCTTTAGAGGGTAAAGGCTCATTGCAGGAACATATGAGACAGAAAGGAGCACCCCAACTCTCCTCCCATGTATTCCAGGGACAGCATTTATTCAGTAATCCAGCACAAGTTCAGCGACAAGAGCCAGGAGTTTACAGGAAGTGTAGCTGACTGGGAGCAGAGTCGGAGGGCGGAGATCTAGTTAGTCCACACAGCAGCTATATTCTGTAAGGTAAGAGGGGATGGAGGCTAGGCCAGTTACATGCTCCTCCTGTAGGATGTGGGTGGTGAGGGATACCACCGGTCTCCCCGCTGACTATACCTGCGGGAAGTGCACCCAACTCCAGCTCCTCAAAGACCGTGTTAGGGAACTGATGCTGAAGCTGGATGAACTTCGGATCATCCGGGAGGCAGAGGGGGTGATTGAGAAGAGTTACAGGGAGGTAACCACACCCAAGGTACAGGACAAGAATAGCTGGGTTACAGTCAGGGGGAAAAAAACAAACAGGCAGACAGTGCAGGGATCCCTCGTGGCCGTTCCCCTTCAAAACAAGTATACCGTTTTGGATGCTGTTGGGGGGGATGACCTACAGGGGGAAGGCCCTAGCGGCCAGGTCTCTGGCACTGAGTCTGGCTCTGGGGCTCAGAAGGGAAGGGGGGAGAATAGAAAAGCAATAGTTGTAGGAGATTCAATGGTTAGGGGAATAGATAGGAGATTCTGTGGTCGCGAGCGAGACTCCCAGAAGGTATGTTGCCTCCCGGGTGCCAGGGCCAGGGATGTCTCGGATCGTGTCTTCAGGATCCTTAAGGGGGAGGGGGAGCAGCCAGAAGTCGTGGTGCACATTGGTACCAACGACATAGGTAGGAAAAGGGGTGTGGAGGTAATAAACAAGTTTAGGGAGTTAGGCTGGAAGTTGAAAGCCAGGACAGGCAGAGTTGTCATCTCTGGTTTGTTGCCGGTGCCACGTGATAGCGAGGCTAGGAATAGGGAGAGAGTGCAGTTGAACACGTGGCTGCAGGAATGGTGTAGGAGGGAGGGCTTCAGGTATTTGGATAATTGGAGCGCATTCTGGGGAAGGTGGGACCTGTACAAGCAGGACGGGTTGCATCTGAACCAGAGGGGCACCAATATCCTGGGAGGGAGGTTTGCTAGTACTCTTCGGGAGGGTTTAAACTAATTTGGCAGGGGAATGGGAACCGGATTTGTAGTCCAGCAACTAAGGTAGCCGATATTCAGGACGCCAAAGCATGTAATGAGGCAGTGGGGAAGGGAACACTGACAAAGGAGAGTATTTGCAGGCACGGAGATGGGTTGAAGTGTGTATACTTCAACGCAAGAAGCATCAGGAATAAGGTGGGTGAACTTAAGGCATGGATCGGTACTTGGGACTACGATGTGGTGGCCATCACGGAAACTTGGATAGAAGAGGGGCAGAAATGGTTGTTGGAGGTCCCTGGTTATAGATGTTTCAATAAGATTAGGGAGGGTGGTAAAAGAGGTGGGGGGGGGGGGTGGCATTATTAATTAGAGATAGTATAACAGCTGCAGAAAGGCAGTTTGAGGAGTATCACCCTATTGAGGTAGTATGGGTTGAAGTCAGAAATAGGAAAGGAGCAGTCACCTTGTTAGGAGTTTTCTATAGGCCCCCCAATAGTAGCAGAGATGTGGAGGAACAGATTGGGAAACAGATTTTGGAAAGGTGCAGAAGTCATAGGGTAGTAGTCATGGGCGACTTTAACTTCCCAAATATTGAGTGGAAACTCTTTAGATCAAATAGTTTGGATGGGGTGGTGTTTGTGCAGTGTGTCCAGGAAGCTTTTCTAACACAGTATGTAGATTGTCCGACCAGAGGAGGGGCAATATTGGATTTAGTACTGGGTAATGAACCAGGGCAAGTGATAGATTTGTTAGTGGGGGAGCATTTTGGAGATAGTGACCACAATTCTGTGACTTTCACTTTAGTAATGGAGAGGGATAGGTACGTGCAACAGGGCAAGGTTTACAATTGGGGGAAGGGTAAATACGATGTTGTCAGACAAGAATTGAAGTGCATAAGTTGGGAACATAGGCTGGCAGGGAAGGACACAAGTGAAATGTGGAACTTGTTCAAGGAACAGGTGCTACGTGTCCTTGATATGTATGTCCCTGTCAGGCAGGGAAGAGATGGTCGAGTGAGGGAACCATGGTTGACAAGAGAGGTTGAATGTCTTGTTAAGAGAAAAAAGGTGACTTATGTAAGGCTGAGGAAACAAGGTTCAGACAGGGCATTGGAGGGATACAAGATAGCCAGGAGGGAACTGAAGAAAGGGATTAGGAGAGCTAAGAGAGGGCATGAACAATCTTTGGCGGGTAGGATCAAGGAAAACCCCAAGGCCTTTTACACATATGTGAGAAATATGAGAATGACTAGAGCGAGGGTAGGTCCGATCAAGGACAGTAGCGGGAGATTGTGTATTGAGTCTGAAGAGATAGGAGAGGTCTTGAATGAGTACTTTTCTTCTGTATTTACAAATGAGAGGGGCGATATTGTTGGAGAGGACAGTGTGAAACAGATTGTTAAGCTCGAGGAAATACTTGTTAGGAAGGAAGATGTGTTGGGCATTTTGAAAAACTTGAGGATAGACAAGTCCCCCGGGCCTGACGGGATATATCCAAGGATTCTATGGGAAGCAAGAGATGAAATTGCAGAGCCGTTGGCAATTATCTTTTCGTCTTCACTGTCAACAGGGGTGGTACCAGGGGATTGGAGAGTGGCGAATGTCGTGCCCCTGTTCAAAAAAGGAACTAGGGATAACCCTGGGAATTACAGGCCAGTTAGTCTTACTTCGGTGGTAGGCAAAGTAATGGAAAGGGTACTGAAGGATAGGATTTCTGAGCATCTGGAAAGACACTGCTTGATTAGGGATAGTCAGCACGGATTTGTGAGGGGTAGGTCTTGCCTTACAAATCTTATTGAATTCTTTGAGGAGGTGACCAAGCATGTGGATGAAGGTAAAGCAGTGGATGTAGTGTACATGGATTTTAGTAAGGCATTTGATAAAGTTCCCCATGGTAGGCTTCTGCAGAAAGTAAGGAGGCATGGGATAGTGGGAAATTTGGCCAGTTGGATAACGAACTGACTAACCGATAGAAGTCAGAGAGTGGTGGTGGATGGCAAATATTCAGCCTGGATCCCAGTTACCAGTGGTGTACCGCAGGGATCAGTTCTGGGTCCTCTGCTGTTTGTGATTTTCATTAATGACTTGGATGAGGGAGTTGAAGGGTGGGTCAGTAAATTTGCAGACGATACGAAGATTGGTGGAGTTGTGGATAGTAAGGAGGGCTGTTGTCGGCTGCAAAGAGACATAGATAGGATGCAGAGCTGGGCTGAGAAGTGGCAGATGGAGTTTAACCCTGAAAAGTGTGAGGTTGTCCATTTTGGAAGGACAAATATGAATGCGGAATACAGGGTTAACGGTAGAGTTCTTGGCATTGTGGAGGAGCAGAGAGACCTTGGGGTCTATGTTCATACATCTATGAAAGTTGCCACTCAAGTGGATAGAGCTGTGAAGAAGGCCTATGGTATGCTCGCGTTCATTAACAGAGGGATTGAATTTAAGAGCCGTGAGGTGATGATGCAGCTGTACAAAACTTTGGTAAGGCCACATTTGGAGTACTGTGTACAGTTCTGGTCGCCTCATTTTAGGAAGGATGTGGAAGCTCTGGAAAAGGTGCAAAGAAGATTTACCAGGATGTTGCCTGGAATGGAGAGTAGGTCTTACGAAGAAAGGTTGAGGGTGCTAGGCCTTTTCTCATTAGAGCGGAGAAGGATGAGGGGCGACTTGATAGAGGTTTATAAGATGATCAGGGGAATAGATAGAGTAGACAGTCAGAGACTTTTTCCCCAGGTGGAACACACCATTACAAGGGGACATAAATTTAAGGTGAAAGGTGGAAGATATAGGAGGGATATCAGAGGTAGGTTCTTTACCCAGAGAGTAGTGGGGGCATGGAATGCACTGCCTGTGGAAGTAGTTGAGTCGGAAACATTAGGGACCTTCAAGCAGCTGTTGGATAGGTACATGGATTACGGGAAAATGATATAGTGTAGATTTATTTGTTCTTAAGGGCAGCACGGTAGCATTGTGGATAGCACAATTGCTTCACAGATCCATTGTCCCAGGTTCGATTCCGGCTTGGGTCATTGTCTGTGCGGAGTCTGCACGTCCTCCCCGTGTCTGCGTGGGTTTCCTCCGGGTGCTCCGGTTTCCTCCCACAGTCCAAAGATGTGCGGGTTAGGTGAATTGGCCAATGATAAATTGCCCTTAATGTCCAAATAGCCCTTGGTGTTGGGTGGAGGTGTTGAGTTTGGGTAGGGTGCTCTTTCCAAGAGCTGGTGCAGACTCAAGGGGCTGAATGGCCTCCTTCTGCACTGTAAATTCAATGATAATCTATGATTAACCTAGGACAAAGGTTCGGCACAACATCGTGGGCCGAAGGGCCTGTTCTGTGCTGTATTTTCTGTTCTGTTCTGTTCTGTTCTATTACAAGGTGTTAAACTGGGCTGCTTCCTGCCGAGAGATAACCTTATTGAGAGAAGCCCATTCAGTTCAGAGAACCTTCCTGTGCCCCAACCCATTTACTGAACATCAGGCCCTATCCACTATCCATCTTATTCCAAATACTTAGCAGTCTTTGAGTAAAAATATTTTTTTTGATAATCATTGACTTTTCAATCATTTAAATGTTTCCCCTGGTCATACTATCTTGGCTTAATTTGAAGTAATTTGAAAGATTATTTTCCCAGGACAATTTAATATTAATTACATTCCTCCTTCCATTCTCTGCCTGAGGTGAGTCCACTGTGGATTTTTTTGCCATGGGTGGTGTTAGGCCCAGAGTTTACCGCAGCTGGAACGGCCCAAACCCTGTACTTATGGCAGTTTGGATTACTAACGCAAAACAATCTGAACTGTGGCCTTTCCCAGCTGGCACGTGGACAAGGCCTGAGGTTCGCCGGGACCTGAAGATGTCAACCACAGAGCAGAAAATGAAGGTTAGGATTGGTTTATTTATTTAAATTTGAATAATTTTGAATCTTTTTTCACGGCACACCTGTTTATCTTTATTCATTCATGTGGGCATTGCTGGCTGGGCCATCATATGTTAAGAGTCAACCACACTGCTGTGGGTCTGTAGGCCAGATCAGGTATGGACGGTAAATTTCCTTCAGAAAGGACATCGATAAATAGATGGGTTTTTATGACAATCAACAATAGTTTCATGGTCATCATTAGACATTTTACATTGAAAATAAAAATTCCCCATCTGCCATGGTGAGATTTGAACCCACACCCCCAGAACATTACCTGGGTCTCTGGATTACTAGTCCAGTGACAATACCACTATGCCACAACATCCCCTGACCAATCTGGAGCCTCTGGTCAAGTGATTTCTGATTAACTTCATTTTAAAAGCAGCCCAATGTGAAATGGATCCTATTAGCAGCTCTCAGACCCAAGCTACCACTGTCCCCATGGCCCTATTTCTTCCTTGACTTATTTCAGTCTGTGCCCTAACCTTTTTGTTATAACCCCCACGCGACCCACGGGGATAACCAGATTGATCTCCCCCTGGGGCCTGGCGAGCTCGAGCTCCCCCAGTGAGGGGCTGAGGCCCAGCAGTGGACGTGTAAATACCCCGAGGAAAAGGCCAGCCCAGGAAGGAGCCAGCATCTCAAAATGGTCCCGGCTGAGACTTGGGATGTTGCTTCGTTGCTGTATTTCCTAGCTGTGAGTCGGGAATAAAGTACTTTGACTGACATTTTCGGGACTCCTCATCGACTGCAATATTGGCAACAAGGATAAAACGGAGCTACAGATGGCATTGCAGGCGGCTCAGACTATGCCTGCTTCTGCCTCTACACAAAGAAGCAATGTTTGCACCGTTTCAAAAATGCTGCTGTTTGGTAGACTTGACATGTTTGATGTGGAAAACTGGGCTCAATATGCAGTGCGTATGAGCTATTTCTTCACAGCAAATGCTCTGACTGGGGAAGATTGCCAGAAGATGATTCTTTTGACCTACTGTGGGGCCGCCCACTCGCAGCGTCATAATGAGCTGAGAGTTCCCAGACTCCAAGACATTTGAGGAATTGGTGGCGAGTGTGATACCGATTTAATACGGCCGAGAGAATCCCGGGGAGTCTGTTACTGAGTTTCTGGCACGATTGTGAAAACTGGCGGAACACTGCGACTACAGGCCATCCCTACCCAATACGCTATGAGGCCGCCTTGTGTGCAGCGTAAACAACACGATAACGAGCGTGGAGAAGTGAGTCTGGGAGCTCCAGGGTTCTTCGGGAATGGAGGTGAATAGCGTAGGATGCCCGCTAGTCAAACAAGCAGCGGCCTCCGGGAGCAGGGCCTTTGGGACCCCACCCTTGCCCAAACACCATCGTGGCCAGGCCTGTTGGCTGAGGACCACTTCAGCCAGGCCAGACAGCTCCCCAAAACCACTGGAAGAGGATTCCCAGTGGTGCGGCACCTGTGGCGGGAGAAACCACAGGAACTGGCAAAGCCAGATCAGCCAACAAGAACCCAGGTCGAGGGAGGCTCCTACCTAGAGCCACGACCCTCCACCTAGAGCAGCCGGATGAGGTCAAGTCCATGCAGTTGAATTGCATCACCACATTCTAGGTCGCCCCCATCAAAATCACTATCCAGGTGAATGGTCACACACTCGAAATGGAGCTGGACCCCGGGGCTACAGTCTCAGTGAGTGAATGGCAGATGTTCGAAAAGATCCAGCATTTGACCCTAAGGTACACCGAGGTGAGGTTGGCAACATATCTGGGGTGACCAGGAGCCATCGCAGGTATAACGATGACCCCAGTTGCCTACAGATAGAGGTCTGTCAGGTTGTCCTTGATAGTTTTACGGGGCCCCAGCCAGAGCCTGCTGGGCCATGATTGGCTATAAAGGCTCCATTTGGACTGGCATCAGATTTTCCGGATAGGCACTGGGGGATTATACAAAGCCCTGTGGAAATATCTGGAGGTTTTCCAGGACGGCCTGGGTAAAATCAAAGGTGCTGTGGCCAAACTACATGCAAACCCTGAGGCCCAACTAAAGTACTTCAAGGCCCGTCCAGTTCCCTACGCATTGCTGACAAAGGTAGAAGACAAGCTCCACCATTTGGAAAGCCTAGGAATCACCCAGCTGGAACAATTTGCAGATTGGGCAGCGCCGGCATTCCGGGTACTGAAATCAGACAAAACCGTCCACTTCTGCAGGGATAACAAGCTAACAGTGAACAAGGCCTCTTGTTTGGACAGATTCGGAATGCCATGAATACAGGACTTCTACGCAAAGTTGGCTGAAGGACACACTTTTTCTAAACTGGACGAGTCACGCAAACCTCCAATTGGAGCTAGAATCAGGGGCGTCATTCTCCGACCCCCCGCCGGGTCGGAGAATCGCCAGGGGCTGCCGTGAATCCCACCCCCGCTGGTTGCCGAAGTCTCCGGCACCGGAGATTCGGCGGGGGCGGGAATCGCGCCGCGCCGGTTGGCGGGCCCCCCCGCTCGATTCTCCGGCCCGAATGGGCCGAAGTCCCGCCGATAAATTGCCTGTCCCGCCGGCGTAAATTAAAGCACCTATTTACCGGCGGGACAAGGTGGTGTGGGCTGGCTCCGGGGTCCTGGGGGGGGCGCGGGGCGATCTGACCCCGGGGGGTGCCCCCACGGTGGCCTGGCCCGCGATCGGGGCCCACCGATCCGCGGGCGGGCCTGTGCCGTGGGGGCACTCTTTCCCTTCCGCCTCCGCCACGGTCTCCACTGCGTGAGAAACTTTCAGCGGTCGCTGACGCTCCCGCGCATGCGCCGCCCCGACATGTCATTTCCGCACCAGCTGGCGGGGCAACAAAGGCCGTTTCCGCCAGCTGGCGGGGCGGAAATTCCTCCGGCGTCGGCCTAGCCCCTCAATGTTGGGGCTCGGCCCCCAAAGATGTGGAGCATTCCGCACCTTTGGGGCGGCACGATGCCCGTCTGATTGGCGCCGTTTTGGGCGGCAGTCGGCGGACATTGCGCCGCTTCGGGAGAATTTCACCCCAGGTTCCAGAAAATCTGTGACCATTAATCCCCACAGAGGCCTCTACAAACACACCAGGTTGCCATTTGGAGTGTAAGGCTTGCGCTATTTTCCAGAGAATCATGGAGAACATCCTACAAGGACTACCGCGACTGGCGGTCTACTCGGATGACATCCTGGTCACCGGAGCCACCCGAAAAGGAGCACCTGAGCAACCTGGTTTTCTGAGATAGGCAACCACCTTAAAAGAGGAAAATGCATTTTCTATACCAAAGAGATCACATACTTAAGGTATTGTGTCGACCGAGACAGCCTGCACCCAGTAGAGGTGCGAGCAATCAGACAAGCTCCCATGTTGGAGAGTGCAATCAAATTGCGGTGGTTCTCAGGACTCGTGAATTATTACAGGAACCGAAACCTGGCAACCATCCTCACATCAATGCACATGCTACTGAAGCATCATCAAGGTCACGGAGAGCGTCGCAAAAAGTAATCTTCACCAAAGTGAAGCGGCAGCTGTTGTCACCAGGATTATTGACCCATTTTTACCCCTCAAAGCTTTGTATGGTCACTTCTGGTCACTTCATCTTTTCATGTGGATTCGGGGCAGTGTTATCCCACTGCTTGGACGACAGAAAGGAGAGACCGATAGCCTATGCATCGCAGACCTTGGCGCTGTAGAGCGCAACTATGCCCAGATTGAGGAAGAAGGGCAGGCCATCGTCTTTTCAGTGAAGAAATTTAACCAGTACGTGTATAGGCATCGGTTCACCATCATAACGAACCAAAAGCCATTGCTCGGATTGTTTAAAGATTCCCTCAAAAGTATCTGCCCAGATACAGCGATGGACCTTATTGTTAGCAGCATACAAGTACTGTTTGAGCATCACTGGGCGTGCCGATCGCAAATGTGAACGCTTTGAGCCGGCCCCCGTTGTCGACACACCACATCTCCACCAAGGACTGACGAGATGGTAGCAACCTCAAATTTCCCGGATATCTTGTCAGTCACCGCCGCACAAATATGCAATTGGACGGAGAAGGACCCATTATTGGCAAAGTTACGCCATGTTGTCTTACACGGGGTCAGCAAGGGAAACTGCCTGAGGAGTTACAGGTTTTTGAGCCCAAGCAGCAAGAGCTCAGCGTGGAGGACTTCATCCCTCTGTGAGGAGCTTGTTTTGTGATCTCAAGTCAGGGCAGACAGACCATACTTCAAGATTTATACAATGGACACCCGGGGGTGTCAAAATGCTAGCCAGGAGCTAGGTATGGTGGCCATGTCTGGTTGGCGTGATCGAGCAACTGCCCTGCAATGCACCACTTGCCAGGAACATCAGAAGCTTCTGCCAGCCGCACCACTCCACCCATGGGAAAGGTCGGGCCAGCTTTGGGTGCGAGTACATGCAGAAGTTTCCGGCCCTTTTCAAAGCTCAATGTTCTTGCTGATAGTGGACGCCCATTCCAAATGGCTAGACGTCCATCGAATATCATTCACCACTTCAAAGGACAGCATTGAGAATCTACGACTCTCATTCACTACCCATGGCATCCCAGAAGTAATAGTCACAAACCCCAGTCACCACCGAGGAGTTTGCATGCTTTACGAAGACAAATGGGCTGAAGCACCTCCGGACAGTCTCTTACCACCCTTCCTCAAATGATCTGGCTGAACGAGCAGTACAGACTTTCAAGTAGGGCATGAGGAAACAGGCCACGGGATCCGTGAGACGAGGCTGGCGGGCTTCTTGTTCAGCCGGACCACACCACATATCACAGCCGGAGTGGCACCGGCAGAACAGTTCATGGGCCGGAGGCTCAGAACTAGCCTTAGCCTAACGTTCCCTGATATTAGCGGGAAAGTAGAAAGGAGTCAAGACTTTCAGCAATGGTAAACGGATGCAGGTCAGAGGTTCCCGACTGGGGGAGGGTGTGGCACAGTATACGTCCAAAACTTTGGTGATGGTGTGTCCGGTGGTGAAACAGACTGGACCGGTCTTGAACTCGATAAAGACAAGAGAATGGACAGTGCAGAAGCATCTAGACCACCTTCGGAACAGGAGGCCAGTGCCAGGACATACTCCATCGGAAGAATCATCTACCAGCACCCCTGGCCTGGCACAAGGGAATGTGGGACATCACCCCCTAGGAGCATCGACACGGAGATGCGTGAAGTGGAAGATTCAGGATCCGACATGGAGACTCAAACATCCTAGTTCTCGAATGATGGTTTCACCAGGGAATAGTCACCAATGGTAACCCCTGTCATGTGCGATTACCTTTAAGAAATGTGTGTTTATTAAATAGCTGTAGTGGATGTACCTTTAAGAAATGGGTGTTTATAAAATAGCTGTAGTGGATGTAACTTCAAGAAATGGGTGTTTATCAGTGATGTTAGAGTGTGGGTGGAGCTGGGCTGCCTGTCTGCTTTTACTTTCGCTTTGGGCTGTCTGCTACGGATGCATTTTAGTTTTGTTTTGAGAGCTTGATAGCTGCAGTCACAGCAAGAAGGTGTATTAGCCTCTCTCTCTGCAATCTAAAGACTGTCTCCAGATCCGTTGATGATTTTAAAATAATACCTGTTTCTGTAGAGAAGTTAAACCTGATGTCTTTCTGTAAAAAAGTTTTTTTTTAAATCTTATGGATGTTGCAAGGAAAGATTAAGAGTTACTAATCGAGTACTATATTCTTTGGGGGATTTATTGGTGTTGATAAGTGTTAAGATGTTTACTGGGGGTTGATAAAGTGGCAATTGGTTTCATAAATAAACATTGTTTTAATTTAAAAGTACTGTAGATCTCTGTTGCATCACACCTGCAGAGTAGGCTCGTGTATTCCCCATAACCACAATCTATTCAATGTTGTGGGTCAGGTGAACTCCATGATACACTTTGAGATTCACTAAACCCTGGTCCATAACACCCCCCTCCAGACGATTGACACAAATACGACATTCCTCAACAAGCTACACACCGCCACCCCCCCCCCCTCCCCCGCCCCCCACCGACCCCCTGACCCAGCCCCGCAACAGCCAGAGGTGCAATCACAGACAAAGTGGAGAAGACAACCTCCCCCACTCACTACAGAGGAACATACAAACTTTGGGGTGGGAGGGATGTTATAACCCCCATGAAATCCATGAGGTTGACCTGATTGATCGCTCCATGGGGCTCATGGAGTACGTGCTCCTCTGCTGAGGGGCACAGGCCCAACAGCAGGCTTGTTACCTCCCCGAGATAAAAGCTAGCCCAGGAGGGAGCCGGCATCTCAGGATGGTCCCGGCTAGGACTTGGACAGTTGCTTAGTGCTGTATTTCCTATCTGTGAGTGGGAAATAAACTACTTTTGACTCACATTTTCGGGACTCTTCATTGACTACTTTCCTCTTCCTGTGGCAAAGATTCATGTTTCAACAAATTCTGTATTTCTTCATAATGTCTCTCCTCCTGATCAGTGACCATTTGGAATTGAAGATGCCTCATTATTGACACACAATTCAGCAGAAAAAGTTTCCAACACCCCCCCCCCTCATATCCACTCCCCCCCCCCACCCCCCCACCCACCACTACCCCCCCCCCCCCCCCCCAAACCCCACCCCATTGTCCTCTACACACCCATCTATTTAATGGACTTTCCTTACCTGTATGTGACATTGATCCGTGTGGGAAGGTAGGTTTGGTTTTCCAGCTTCCAGGAGCAGACAACATTCAATGGATATCTGACTGACCAACATGCAACCTGAGGCTTTCCCGGCGGATCTGTAATTTGGAAATGATGATGGGTAATTGCAACACTTGAGGCGCAGAGTAGCAGTGACTCTCCTGTTCCTCTTCCTTGAGTTCCGTAACTCAGAATCGGTAATATACTGGGGTGGGGTAGGGGTGTACGGACATGGAGGAGGGTTAGTTACCTTAAGCTGACTTGCCAGGCAGAAAGCCCACTGGACTAGGTGCAGCACTGGTTTTACGACTCGCCCAATCAAAACTTAATTGAATGGAGCGTAAAGCCAGCATTGCACCCAATCCAGTCAGTTCTCGACAGTTGGGTTAAAATTCACCCCCCATAATGTGTATTACCATCACCATAACTCATTTTCTAAAACTCTGCTTATCGCACTGAGAGATGTCAGCCCTGGTACTTGGTGTCAGAGTCACAATTTTCCAGACAGTGTTAAACATAGCCAGATACAGAATTAATCTCCCTCTAGTTAGCTCTAATTAGGTGCAGAATTGCACCAATGTGAATTTTTCCATGTCACGACTCGGATTGAACTCTGGGTTGTTAATCAGGCTTATGCCTCAATTGTGATGTACTGGCCATAATTTCCAAGCTCCCCAGCATCATATTGAGGGGGGTTACCCCAAAGAAGTGCTTGGGAATCCCCTTTAGCGGTTCACAGGTAAGGTTTGCGGATGACGCAAAGATTGACGGAGTTGCTAGTAGTGGATTGTCAAAGGGTACAATAGGACACAGATAGGTTGGAGACTTGGACACATAAATGGCATCTACTCTCCCCAGCCCTGAGTGGATTCGCCCCAAGCAACCCCCCACTGCCCCCACCCAACGCCACTTCCACAGGCTTGTCCTGACATGAGACTGCCACTTTGTGTTCTAATGGTGAACATCTCCCACAGTCATGTGCCCCTGGAGATCACAATATGTAGCTCAGTGTGCCTGAAGCTGTGGTGGGTTTGTGCATCCACAAAAGAGAGGGAAAGTGGACCGCATTAGTTGGATTTCAGGGCCTTCATATTCCCTGTGCTCCTACCACTTCCGCATTCCGAGAACAAAAGCCGGCTGCCCTCAGTCATTTTCCACTCTCCAGGGCGTTAAATGGCTCAGGGGAAATTTCCGTCCCCATCTGGGGGACAAGTCCCATCTTAGAGCATTCTGACCAATCCGATTACCCAGCAGCTCTAGTCCCAGCAATGGCAGGTTTGCGCGCTGGGACTACAACCAGTCCCTGATGAAGAGGGGGTTATGGTAACCGAACTGAAGGTAAATCCGGTCTATTGGTAGGTCCTGACTGGCAGGCTCCAGTGAGAGAGGTGAGGGAGGTGGGGAGGGACAGGGTTTGACAGGTTGAGTGGTGAAGGTTATAGGTTGATACAACCTGGGGTGAGGGTGCATCCGATGGGCACGGGGGGGCCTCTCCAAAGCAGGTGCTGCCCAGCAACTAACTCACCTAGCAAAAGTGTCCATTAATTGGCCACTTGAGTGCCTCAATAGGCCCAAGAGTGAGGGGGCCATCTTACGCCTCCACTGTCCCTCATAAAATGGAAGACAGGTTGGGTATGGGTGGGAAGGCAGTAGACAAGACACATGCTGTATTTTACAAGGAACCCCCCAACTTCAAAAACACCGGCGGGTGGTAATAAAATCCAACACAACATCTCTGCCCCAGACCCCAACCTTATTAGGAGGCTTGTTCACAATTTGCAGAATAATTCCAAACCTTACTTCTTGAACAGTAACAATTACACAAACTTTCCTTTAATTAGTGCCTTTATTATAAGAAACCATTCCAAGGTTTGTGCTACACGTGTGCCAGTCAATGACAACCTCCAACAAGAGAGAATCTAACCAGCGCCCCTTGACATTCAATGGCATTACCATCGCTGAATCCCCGACTATCACCATCCTGGGGTTACCATTGATCAGAAACTGAACTGGGCTAGCCATACAAATACTGTGGCTACATGAGCAGGTCAGAGGCTGGGAATTCTACAGCAAGTAACTCACCTCCTAAGTGTGTGTGGAAAAGGTACATTCTCTCAGGTGGTACTGTTTAAATAGAGAGTGACTGACAATGCCTCATTCAGTTGCAAACATTTTTTTGGGTGTGGAAGAGGTCACTTGGGCTAGTTTACAATGAGTGATTGAAACAAAACTTTTGGATTTGGTGAACAAGCCGCAGTTTACTTTTTCTGAAGGGGTTAGGAAGATCATAGAATTTACAGAGCAGAAATGGGCCTTCGGTCCCATCGAGTCTGCACCGGCCCTTGGAAAGAGCACCCTACTTAAGCCCATACCTCCACCCTATCCCCATAACCCAGTAGCCCACCTAACCTTTTGGAGATAATACAAACTATAGACCAATATTTAAATTTGTCAGAGACACAGATTGAATCATCCGAATTAGCTAGAATTCAAGTAGAAATGAAACAATTAGAAATGCAGGGATAAACAGAAAGAAATAGAACTGAAGAAATTAGAAATGAAAGAAAAGGAGAGAGGTTCCTCTGGCAGAGGAACAGGGAAAGGTGAAAGAATTTGAACATTACAAAATGGAAATGAATGAAAGGGAGTTGGGAAGAGAAAGAGAATATCAACTTAAAATATTAGAGTTAAAGGCAGAAGTTGAGGAACGCCTAGAGGAAAGATAAAACACTCCCCATTAAAGCCTAGTAGGGATATGTTTAAATGTATTCAAGCATTGCCAAGGTTTGATGAAAAAGATATGGAAGCCTTTTTTAATCTTATTTGAGAAAGTGGCTAAGCAATTGAATTGGCCAAAGAGCATGTGGGCATTGTTGTTCAAACAAAGTTAGTAGGTAGAGCTAGTGAAGTGTTTGCATCACTACCACAGGAGGTATCTAGGGATTATGATGATATTAAGTGCATGTGAATTAGTACCAGAAGCCTACAGCCAAAGTTTAGAAATCTCAGGAAAGAACCAGGTCAGGCATATATAGAATTTGAAAGAGTTAAGCAAAATAATTTTGACAGGTGAACCATAGCCTTAAAAAAAGACAAAACATATGATGCTCTTCGAGAAACGATTATTTTGGAGCAATTTAAAGATTCACTTCATGCAGTAGTGAGAACTCATGTGGAAGGGCAAAGGGTTAAAACTGCTAAACTAGCAGCAGAAAGGGCAGATTATTTGAATTAGTTCACAAAGCAAAGTCTGGTTTTCAACACCAATTTCAATCTGTGATGGATAGAAACTAGAGGATCAAATTAGATAGTCAGAGATAAAGCAGTTTTATCAGAAAGCATCTACAGAAATAGAATCTGATTGTGTACCAGAGTGTTATTACATTAGAAAGAATGTATTGATGAGAAAATGGAGACCTTTACATATTCAGGAAGATTAAAAATGGCAGAAGTTCATCAAGTGGATTACCGGTGGATTATGAAAAGGAGTTATTGTGGGAAGCACATGAGGTTCCAGTAGGGGTTCATTTAGGAAAACATCAGCAAAAATATAAAAACATTTTTATTGGCCTGGATTGCATAAGGATGGAGTTGAATTTTATCGTAAATGTCACACATGTCAGGTAATAGGGAAACTTCAGGCGGTAATCAAACCAGCACCCTTAATACCCATTCCAGCAATTGAGGGACATTTTAATAGGGTCCTAATTGATTGTGTGGATCCTCTGCCAAAAATGAAATTTTACTCAAATGGGTATCATCCAGAATCACGAGGAGCATTAGAAAGGTGGCAAGAAACATGTTGATGGCCTCTAGTCAGGATTATCCAGAGGATTGGGATAAAGGAATTCCATTTGTACTATTTTCAATTAGAGATGTACCTAATGAATCAACTAACTTCAGTCCATTCGAATTGAGTTTTGGTCATATGGTAAGAGAACAACTTAAATTGATCAAAGAGAAATTGGTGAGTCAAAGTTCTGAGACTGTGTTGTTGGACTATGTGTTCAGCTTTAGGGAGAGATTAATAGGAATGGAGTTGGCTCAAAAACATTTTAAATTGTCACAGCGTGATGGAGAAGGAAAGAAGGAGGAGGTGTTTGTCATTCTTACTCAGGGAGAAGTGATAAATCCAGGTGATTCGGAATTTCACATTCTCAAATTAGTTTGGGCAATGTGGACGTGATAAGAAATTGGGATAAATTACTGAGTTACCTTCCTGAGAAAAATCAAAGTGACCTGAAATAATGATTACAGTCATATAGACTTATATATAGGAACAAATTGGGAAGTACAAAAGCAATTATACATGATGTAGATGTCGAATGTGCTATTCTAATTAAGCAACATCCATACAGGCTCACTCCACTAAAGTCAGCACAGGTACAAAAGGAGAAAACATGCTTAAAAATGATATAATCGAAGTGAGTTGCAGTGATTGGGGCTCGCCAACTGTGATGGTGCCAAAACCAGATGGAACACAACGATTGTGTGTTGATGATAGAAAAGTCAATGCAGATACAAAATCAGATTTGTATCCTATTCTTTGATTGGAAGACTGTGATGAAAAGGTGAGACCAGCTAATTTTATTACAAAACTTGACCTACTTAAAGGATACTGGCAAATACCTGTATGAGACACGATGAATGAAGTTTTGGCTTTTATGACACCAAATCATCTGTATCAGTTTAAAGTTATGCCATTTGGAATGAAGAATGCACCAGCAACACTCCAATGATTGACCAACAAGGTTCAGTCAAATGTGGAAGGAGCATTTGGAACATTTAAATCAGCTATTCGATCAACTACAGAAGACTCAATTGGTGGTAAACTTGACTAAAAATAAATTCAACGAAAGCTTGTCACATTCTTAGGCCATACAATTTCACATAATCAGATGGCCCCATGGAATGTGAAAATGAAAGCTATTGGGGGTGTTTCCAATACCATCAACGAGGAGAGATGTTCTGAGATTTATGGGCATGAGTAGTTTCTACCAGAAATCCGCGCCAAATTTTAACAGTGTGGTTGCTGCACTGACTGAACGTTCAGTAGACGTTAGAATGTCGGGGGTGGCATTTGACAATCTGAAAACTGTGTTAACCACTGCACCAGTTTTGGCAACACCTAATTATGCCAAGCAATTTGACGTGGCAATTATGTGAGTGAAGTGGACATTGGTGCTGTACTGTTAGAGGAAGACAATGAAAGAATAGAAAGGCCTGTTTGTTATTTTTCTCAGAAACTAAATACTTATCGAAAAAACCATTCAATCATCAAGAAGGAGACATTGAGTTTGGTATTGGCATCACAGCATTTGGACAGTTATGTTGCTAACAATTCATTGGAGACAATTGTATATTAAGACCATAATCAATTAAAGGTTCTGGAAAAGTTTAAGGAATGAAATGCAAGACTGTTTAGATGGAGTTTATTGCTACAACCATTTAACTTTAAAATTATACATGCAGCAGGAAGATAAACCATGATTGCAGATGCTTTATTATGGCTTTGAAATGTGAGAAGACTGGAAGGTTCAAAGGTGGAAAGGAAAGACTGTACTTGACTATACGCATGTTTAAATTTGCATGGTTAAATGTAATATGATATGTATCTTACAGAGTATTTGTTGTGTTTAGTAATGAATAATGTTTAGAATTGAAAGCCTTTGGAAAATGAAGCTGTATTTATATTGTTGGTTCATGATTCTTAGGGAACAGGTGTGATAAATTTAGAAATTTTAGATATATTGTCTTCTCTGTATTTGGTGCAGTAAAGATTAAATGCCTGGGTCAGTGAGTATATGACTGCTGCAGTATTGTGTTTAAAAATTCTGGTTCGCAAGACAGCTAAGCTTTTTTGGGAGCCAGAGGTGGAATTAAAGCATTGTAAATGTTTGGGCTGATGAATTTTTGTTTGGATTAAGACGGTTCCTTGCGGAGTAGTTAATTAAAGACAATGGGCTGGATTCTCCGATTGCCGACGCCGAAATCGCATTCGGTGACTAGCTGGAGAATCCATTTTTATGCTGAAATCGGGGTTGGCGCCAATTTGCAGATGCTCCGCCCCCTAAAAAACAGCATCATCACTGAGTATCCCACATGCCGTTGGGATGGCATCACATGAGGCCCTCCCCTGATGCGCCGACTTCCTGACGGTATGGGGCGCGTGTGCTCACAGTTTTCGGAGACCTCGCGTGGTGGCTGCGCCATCACAGTCGGGGAGGGAGCATTCTGCTTGCTGGGGGTACTTCTGCGGGGACTGGGGGGACTGGTGGGGGTGGTCCGGGAGAGGCAAGGGGTGATGCAGGGGGGCACTATATGGCAGGCTGGGTCCGCCCATGGCCGGCGCCATGTTGTACGGCGCGATCGCTGCAGGTCGCCGCCGTGCTCATGCACGGCCACGGACCTGGCAATTCTGCGTCCGTTTCTGCAGGTATCTTGGGCGTAGAACTAGACACATGCTCCGGACATAGCCTCAAAATCAGAGAATCCAACACATTGTGTTCAGTTTAGTGAGATGATGTAGTTAATGGGAAGAGCCAGGGGTTGAAGCAGTCAGATGTTGAGGTTCAGTTTTTTTAGTTTGTGGCTGGAAGGCAAGCTGAGAGGTTTCTGAAGAAATACAGCTGAGATTCTGCATGGTTCTGACAGGGTTCAGGTCTATCTTTTCAAACAGTCTCAAAAGACATCTCTGTGCAGCAAGTATTCCTGAGTTCCAACTATGTTTAAAAGTGGTTTAGAATCTGAGATGCTTCTGTTATTTGAGTAGAAATAAAGATAGTAGTTAAGGGTTACTGTACTGAGTAGTATTATTTAAGGGGTAATTGTAGGCTATTTTCTTGTGTGATGTTAAAGATATTTTAATACAGTGTTATAATGAAGTTTTTCAATATATCATATCCCTATTTGTGCGTGAAATCACTCCTGGAGTGAAGTATCCTTTCCTCACAGTCTTACAAATTAAAACAAAATATTGGGGTTTCTGTCCAGTATCCGAGCAATTGTTGGGGTGTGGTCCAGGATCATAACAAAATAAAACATTCCATGAACAAATTTAAAATGTGCTACACAGGAGTGTACTGAACAGAATTGACACTAAGATGCATAAGGAAAGGTTTCCCCCCAAAAAGGTAACTTTTAATTAGTGTCTCAAAGGAGAAGAGAGAGGTGATCAAGAATTGAGGTTTCTGGAGGAAATTCCAGGGACCGGGGCCTGACCTTTCATCCTTGAGGTGGGTTAGGGCAGTCGGGAAAATTCCTGGCTGGGCCTGCTTGCTTTCTGAGGCAGAATCTTCATTACTCTGGGGAGGCTGCGGGCTGGAATCTGGCCAGTCAACTCAGGAATAAGTGTCTAGGCAATCACAGGCAACGCCAGGTAAGGAGGTGGAATGTTTAAATGGCCCACCTCAGTGTCCCAGTGAAAATAATGCAAAGGCCTTCCAGCTCTCATACACATTTCGCCCACCAAACACTCCCCATGCCACATCTATGCCATCTCATGCCCTTACCCCCTATGTCCTCTTCATGCCGCCATGTTAGCGTCAGCCCTTCCACCCAACCCCTCAGACTCCTCATCCCCTGATGCTAAGCTCAGGAAGTTCTATGCTCATTGTCCCACTGAACATTTTCTCTAACCAATGAGCACCACAGTGTAACATGATATCTGTAAACAAAAGCTTTGAAAAATGCAATCCATTGATAAATGTCTCCTATGAAAAAATGTCTGGCCAGCAAGCCAATAAAAGTGTCAAACATCCAGCCTTTGAAGTTTCAAAAACTACAAATGCTGAAAACTACTTAACTAATGTCAACAAACCTAGCGAAATTGAATTCAGGGCTGGAATTCTCCGGCCGTTGGGATTCTCTGTCCCCACCAGCAGTGCACCCCTGCCATGGGTTTCCCGGCGGCATGAGCTGGCTTCAATGGGAAATCCAAATGACAAGCTGCGGGAGTAGAGAGTCCCGCCATCAGCGAACGGTGCGCCGCTGAGAAACACGCAGCTGGGGGACCGGAGAATACAACCCCAGTTATCAGAGTGCCTGAGCTGTTAATCAAACAATGATTCCTCTGAGAAACAGGTGGTCCATTATTCTAATAGTTTCTTCTGGCAGATCTGTCATGGAGTTGGGAGGGGGATGTAGTTTCTCCTGCGTCCCTATTTAGGACTTCAACTACAATTGTAGCCAAGTCCCAGTGACATTGGATGACATTAAATCGAAGTAACTAATCCTTTTGTGTTTGCTTCCTGGAGAGTTTTCAAAATGAATTGCTGAGATTGTCACAATCTCGGAAACTCTGCCAAGGATTGACATTGAATGACAACTTGATTAATTGAATTAGCCTTAAACCTACAGCCTAACAGCAATGAGACTGTGCTGTAAACATTGCCTGACTCCAGATTGTGACAGCTGTACCGCCCTTCCTGGGATTCATTGATGTTGAAGAGGGTGAGGCTTGTTCCAGTTAGTTCCATGTCTTTGGTTCTGATGATTTCTGAGTCATTCAGCTGCCATTCGGCCACACTATTATCTGTGTTTTTACATAATAGTGTGATGTTCCTCCCGATCTGACCATACTCTGTGGTAACACCTGAAACACAAGGAGAAAACACTCCAAGTTGAGTTCAGTGCAAAGGCTTATATTAATTTCTCCTGTTGATTCAGTGATTGCATGATTTGATATGTAGCTCCATACCCTGTCATTAAGCTGTCGTGAGTTAGTTGAGGCCATTTTGGGAACACTGGGAGACAGTGACATTGCCGATAATGTCACAGGACTAGTAGTCCAGAGGTCCAGGCTAATGACATGAGGGCGTGTGCAAGGCAATGGTGAGACTACACCAGGAGTACTGTGGAGAGTTTTGGTCTCAATACTTGAGGAGGAATGTAGCTGCATTAGAGGCGGTTCAAAAGAGGTTCACTAGATTGAGTCCAGAGATGAGGGAACCATAAAATTCCAACAGTGCAGAAGGAAACCATTCAGCCCATCGAGTCTGCACCGACTCTCTAAAAGAGCACCATAGATAGGCCCACCATAACCCCACCTAACCTGCACATCTTTGGACTGTGGGAGGAAACCATGGCACTCGGAGGAAACCCACGCAGACATGGGGAGAACATGCAAACTCCACACAGACAGTCATCCAAGGCTGGAATTCAACCCCGGTCCCTGGCGCTGTGAGGCAGCAATGTTAGCCACTATGCCACAGTGCGACGCTGGATTGTCCTTATGAAGAGAGATTGAGCAGGTTGGTTGATGCTTAACTGCCTCTGATATTGCCGAGGAGCCCACTAAGATCAAAGGCAACTAGGGATGAGCAACGAATACCGGCCTTGCCAGCAATGCTCAAATCCCAGGAAAAAATAAATAAAAAGCAGCCCAAGGTAACAGATCAGCCAGTTTTCAAACTCATGGTGGGAGGATTTGTGAATACATTTAAACGTCATCATTACTCCTGATAATTGCCCACTCCAACCCGTGTTAGATTGTCCATTTACTTTGGCCAATCACGACAGGTCCCCTGGGGCGTACACCTGGTGAGCACACAGAGAACAAGTCAGTTTTGGTGTGTTATGTGTTTATAATAATTAAAGGAACAAACCACTCATGAGGGATTGTGTACACACATTGTGGATTCCTTTATTTAGACTAGGGACATGAGAACATTTCTACAAAGGCAGGAACTATGTGTGTTTGTGTGCTGTACTCAAAAGCAAAAGTAACACTAAGGCTGGATCGTACGACACACTTCTACTGATGTCATGCTGCTTCTGCTTAAAAGTATATAACAACATGGTTAAAAACAAACAGTGGATACATTACCGTCCATTCTACACTCCCATTTACACAGAGCTCTGCCCAGTGTTTATGAGTAAGAAGTCTTACACCACCAGGTTAAAGTCCAACAGGTTTGTTTCGAATCACTAGCTTTCGGAGCACTGCTCCTTCATCAGGTGAATAAGCTGCACTCCAAAAGCTAGTGATTCAAAACAAACCTGTTGGACTTTAATCTGGTGTTGCAAGACTTCTTCCTGTGCTCACCCGTCCAACGCCAGCATCTCCACATCAGTTTTTATGATGCAGCAAGAGTGGTAATAGTACAAAGTATTTGGCAGTTTTCCTCACCCACAACACCTAAATTTGGTTAGAGCGTTTCAGCAGGTATCAAGGAACAACTTACCATCCACAACAGTTTGCCCTTCTGTTGTGACTAGGATATTTAGCAGCAGCATCATAGCACCAAGGATTATGGTCAGCTTCAGGTACATCTTGGATATCTAAAAATCAGACTAAAGGGAGTCGGACACAAATGAAGAAATAGGGTTGGCTAGGAACACATTGCAAGGAACACATTTAATTAACATGTTGAGGTGATATTAGAAACAAAGCACAATGATAGTCATTTGAACGGCAAAATTGACATAATGTGGAACGTGTGCATGGAACAGTTTCAGTGCACTCGCGCAGAGGAACTGGGTAGCACAGTGTGTCAGTGCACTAGTGTAGAGGGACTGGATGGCACAGTGTGTCAGTGCACTAGTGCAGAGGGATTAGATGGCACAGTGTGTTAGTGCACTAGTGCAGAGGAACTGGGTAGCACAGTGTGACAGTGCACTAGCGCGGAGGCAGTGGGTGGCAAAATGTATCTGCACACAATTGCAGATGGACTGGATGGCACATTGTGTCAGTGCACTCATGCAGAAGGACTGGCACAGTGTGTCAGTGCACTAGTGCAGAGGGTCAGGGTGGCACAGTGTCTCAGTGCAATAGTGAGAAGGGAGTGGATGGCACAGTGTGTCAGCGCACTAGTGCAGATGAACTGGGTGGCACAGTGTGTGAAAGCATTAGTGCAGATGGATGGGGTGGCACAGTGTGTCAATGCAGTAGTGCAGATGGACTGGGTGGCACAATGTGTCAGTGCACTAGTGCAGAGAGAATGGGTGACACAGTGTGTCAGTGCACTAGTGCAGATGCACTGGGTGTCACAGTGTGTGAATGCATTTGTGCAGATGGACTTGTTGGCACTGTGTGTCAGTGAACTAGCGTCAAGGGAGTGAATGGCTCAGTGTGTCAACGCACTAGTGTGGAAGGACTTGGTGGCACAGTGTGTCAGTGCAGCAGT
This sequence comes from Scyliorhinus torazame, assembly GCF_047496885.1. Taxonomy (NCBI): domain Eukaryota; kingdom Metazoa; phylum Chordata; class Chondrichthyes; order Carcharhiniformes; family Scyliorhinidae; genus Scyliorhinus; species Scyliorhinus torazame. Next base: position 63,480,373 of record NC_092724.1, on the reverse strand, counting down.
ACAGATGGACTGGGTGGCACAATGTGTCAGTCCACTCGTGTGGGTGGAGTGGGCGGCACAGTATGGCAGGATGCTACTACGGAGGGACTAGGTGGCATAGTGTGTCAGGGCAATAGTGCAGATGGGCGATATGGCCCAGTGTGTCAGTGCACTAGTGCAGATAGATTGGGTGGCATTTTGTGTCAGTGCACTAGTACGAGGGGACTGGTTGGCACAGTGTGTCCATGCACACATGCAGATGGATTGGATGGCACAGTGTGACATCACTCTAGTGCAGATGAACTTTATGGCACTGTGTGTCAGTGCACTAATGCAGATGGAGTGGGTGGTACTGTGTGCAAGTGCACTAGTGCAGGTGGAGTGGGTGGCACTGTGTCAGTGCACTAGTGCAGGTGGAGTGGGTGGCACTGTGTGTCAGTGCACTAATGCAGATGGAGTGGTTGACACTGTGTGTCAGTGCACTAGTGCAGATGGAGTGTGTGGCACTGTGTGTAAGTGCAATAGTGCAGATGGAGTGGATGACACTGTGTGTCAGTGCACTAGTGCAGGTGGAGTGGGTGACACTGTGTGTCAGTGCACTAATGCAGATGGAGTGGGTGGCACTGTGTGTCAGTGCACTAGTGCAGGTGGAGTGGGTGGCACTGTGTCAGTGCACTAGTGCAGGTGGAGTGGGTGGCACTGTGTGTCAGTGCACTAATGCAGATGGAGTGGTTGACACTGTGTGTCAATGCAGTAGTGCAGATGGAGTGGGTGGCACTGTGTCAGTGCACTAGTGCAGATGAAGTGGGTGACACTGTGTGTCAGTGCACTAGTGCAGATGGAGTGGATGGCACTGTGTGTCAATGCAGTAGTGCAGATGGAGTGGGTGACACTGTGTCAGTGCACTAGTGCAGATGGAGTGGGTGACACTGTGTGTCAGTGCACTAGTGCAGATGGAGTGGGTGACACTGTGTCAGTGCACTAGTGCAGATGGAGTGGATGGCACTGTGTGTCAATGCAGTAGTGCAGATGGAGTGGGTGACACTGTGTGTCAGTGCACTAATGCAGATGGAGTGGTTGGCACTGTGTGTCAGTACACTAGTGCAGATGGAGTGGGTGACACTGTGTCAGTGCACTAGTGCAGGTGGAGTGGGTGACACTGTGTGTCAATGCACTAATGCAGATGGAGTGGGTGGCACTATGTGTCAGTGCACTAGTGCAGATGGAGTGGGTGGCACTGTGTGTCAATGCACTAGTGCAGATGGAGTGGGTGACACTGTGTCAGTGCACTAGTGCAGGTGGAGTGGGTGACACTGTGTGTCAGTGCACTAGTGCAGGTGGATTGGATGACACTGTGTGTCAGTGCACTAGTGCAGATGGAATGGGTGGCACTGTGTCAGTGCACTAGTGCAGATGGAATGGGTGACACTGTGTGTCAGTGCACTAGTGCAGATGGAGTGGGTGACACTGTGTGTCAATGCACTAGTGCAGATGGAGTGTGTGGCACTGTGTGTAAGTGCAATAGTGCAGATGGAGTGGGTGACACTGTGTGTCAATGCACTAGTGCAGATGGAGTGGGTGGCACTGTATCAGTGCACTAGTGCAGATGGAGTGGGTGACACTGTGTGTCAATGCACTAGTGCAGATGGAGTGTGTGGCACTGTGTGTAAGTGCAATAGTGCAGATGGAGTGGGTGACACTGTGTGTCAATGCACTAGTGCAGGTGGAGTGGGTGGCACTGTGTGTCAGTGCACTAATGCAGGTGGAGTGGGTGGTATTGTGTGTCAGTGCACTAGCGCAGATGGTTTGGGTGGCACTGTGAGTCAATGCACTAGTGCAGGTGGAGTGGATGGTACTGTGTGTCTGTGTACTCGTACAGGTGGACTAGGTGGCACACTGTGTCAATACACGAGTGTGGAGGGACTGGTTGGCACAGTCTATCAGTACACTAGTACAGGGGGACTGGATGGCACAGCGTGTCAGTGCACACATGTGAAAGGAGTGGGTGGCACAGTTGGCAGTACATGAGTGAACTGGGTGGCACAGTGTCGAGGACTGGTTGGCACAATGTATCAATACAATAATGCAAAGTGAGTGTTAGCACAGTGTATATACACATCAATGCAGTGGATTGGGTGCACAGCATGTCAGTGCACTCGTGCAGTGGGATTGCACGGCACAGTGTGCTAGTGCACTAGTACGGAGGGACTAGGTGGCATAGTCTGTCAGTGCACAAACGCAGATGGACTGGTGGAACAGTGTGTCAGTGTACTAGTATGGAGCGACTGGGTGGCAGGTGTGTCAGTGGTTTAGTGCATATGGACTGGGTGGCACAGTGTGTCCGTGCACTAGGGAAGAGGGAGTGGGGTGCACAGTGTGTCAGCGCACTAGTACAGAGGGATAGGGTGGCACAATGTGTCAGTGCACTGGTGTGGACAGATTGGTGGGCACTCTGTGCCAGTGTGCTCGTGCATATGGACTGGGTGGCACAGTGTGTCAGTGCACGAGCGCAGGTGGACTGGTTGGCATAGCGGATCAGTGCACTAGTACAGAGGGACTGGATGGCACAGTGTGTCAGTGCGCACATATGAATGGAGTGGGTGGCACAGTGTACAGTGCACTAGTGCAGAGGGACTGGGTGGCACAGTGTGTCAGTGCAATAGTGCAAAGGGAGTGGATAGCACAGTGTGTCAGCACACTAGTGCAGTGAACAGGGTGGCACAGTGTGAGTGCACTAGTTCAGGTTGACTGTGTGGCACTGTGTCAGTGCAGATGGATTGGGTGTCAGTTCATTAGTGCAGATGGACTGGATGGCACAGTGTTTCATTGCACTGGTGGGGATGGACCGGTTTTAAGGATCCTATAGAAAATTAGTTTTCCGTCATGCTCTACTACACCTCCAAATCATTGCCACAAATGCAGAATCCAATCCTCATCCAAACCGTACACAATAGAATTGTGCTGTAATACAGTGCCCAAACAGGCCATTAATCATAACTATTCTGTGCTTCTGTTTACCCTCCACAAGAGCCTAGATAACTCCAGAGATTCTGTTACATATTCGAATCATGGCATTACACTCAGAGATTTCATTACAATTCCAAATTTTTTCCCAACCGACCTATACATTCTAAAATGAGTATATCTTTCACACTATCAAGAAAGTGAAATAAATCCTTCAAGTGTGTACATTGCCGACAAAACAGAATTGTAACTATCTGCTGTTGAAGACTAACTGATGCGGGTACATGGTTTTATTCACACAATAGCATACATGGAATCTCTTCAACTCTTGGTCAAGTTCAACATTCTTCATCACTCTTTAAATCCGCATAATAAATCTATCGCAATAGAAATAATTCTCATAATTAAAATACTTACCTTTTCGGAAAAGGATACTGGGATAAGAAACGGTTGCCCTGAAACGCTCTGCTAGAAATCCCACTACTAACTGTAGAGTCAATGATTCAGAGACTATATTCAGTGATTCCTATTGTCCTCAGCAAATAAGGTCATATTGCTAAAAATGGACAACAGATTTGTGCTCCTTATTTAAGTTGCACCTCATCATGCACACATGATTGCTCTTTGCGTGGAAGTTACTGGTGACTCTCATGAGATTAATCTCTAGTTTTATATAAACAGATGCAAATCACTTCCTTGTGAAGTTAAGCCCTCTTGTGTTTTGTATACTGAGGAAATATAGTCAACAACAAGCCCATTTTGGTATATGGCATCTTAAAGAAGTCTTTTCACCTTGAGATGAGCTTTTGACCAGCAAACATGGTCATGCTCAATGTCACACAGATATCAAGTATCTGTCAACCGGATAAATATCAAGTGAGGACCACATTACGTCAAGGCCAAACCACCATGAAGTCTGGTTGATTCCAATCGCATGTACTATGATTAGCTCAATTGGCTGGCCGGCTAGTTTGTGATGCGGAGTGACACCACAAACGTGGGTTCAATTCCGGTACTGGCTGCGGTTACCATGAATAATCGCTTATTGTCACAAGAAGGCTTCAACGAAGCTACTGTGAAAAGCCCCTAGTTGCCACATTCCGGCGCCTGTTCGGGGAGGCCGGTACAGGAATTGAACCCGCGCTGTTGGCCTTGCTCTGCATTACAAGCCAGCTGTTTAGCCCACTGTGCTAAACGAGTCCCACCTTCTCAACCTTGCCCCTTGCCTGAGGTGTGGTGACCATCAGGTTACATCACTACCAGTCAGCTCTCTCTCTCAAAGTGGAAAGAAACCTATGGGTCCTCCGTGACTATGGCAACTTTCACTATCATTACAATGAGAATTGATTATGCAATTGCTTCAGCTAAAATATAGGTACTCAGGCAAGTTCACCTGAAGGCTGGAATTTACTAATCTACTGGTATCAATTGATCCATTTAAATGGAACATTTTTAAAAAGAACAGAGAGAACGGGGGGGGGTGGCGGGGGGTTCAGCACAAAAATAATTGAGTGAGAGGGCAAGTTGATGAGGTTATATTAAAATGATGGGCTCTTTGATTTTTTAAATAGACGTAGAGAATACAAAAGCAAGGACATCATGATAATTCGGGGGAATTGGTGTCATAGTGAACTAATAAGTTCAGAGGTCGAGGAGAATGTTCTGAGGACATGGGTTCAAATCCAGTGAGGGAATGGAAAACTAGCCTCAGCGATGCATAGTGACCGTGGAAATTATCATTGAAATCTCTTCTGGTTCATTAATGCCCTTTAGGGGTGGAAATCCGCTGCGACTCAAGACCCGCAACAGTGTGGTAACTGTAACGGCCTCAAAATCATTTCCATCCAAGGGTGGTGGGCAAACAAACGTGGTCTACCTTGTCCCATGAAACAATACTTTTTTTAAAAAGCCTTCATCAATCACTGATTAGGCGATTGTGTCCAGTCCAGCACAGCACTCTTGAGTAAGAATGCCAAGATCTACAAGGGTGCAGAGAAGATTTGCCAGAATGTTACAGGGACTTCGGTTACATGGAGAGAATTGAGAAGCGTGGATCTTCTTCTTGGAGCAGAAATGTTTAATTATAAATTTGATAGACCCGTTTAAAATCATGTAAGGTTCAGATAGAGCGAAACTGTTTCCAATTGCAGGAGGATTATTAACCAGCAAGCACAGAAAATAGGCAATACCTCCAGGGAGGAATTGAGGATAAATTGCCTGGAATACGATGCCTGTAGCATGGGTGGATATGGATTCAACAATATTTTTCAGAAAGGAATTGAATATATGCCGGGTTATATGGTCCCTATATATATGACAATACCAAAGAAGAACAAGGTAGCCTGCCTTAACGATTACCGACCTGTGGCCCTGATGTCTGTTATCATAAAATGTTTCGAGCAGCTAGTCATGAGACGGATCAATGCCAGCCTCCCAGATGGTTTCGATGACAAGGAGACCTACGTGAGACTGCTGTTCATAGACTACAGCTCCACCTTCAACACCATTATCCCGACAAGACTAATAACCAAACTCTGCAATCTTGGACTTGACCCCTCCCTGTGCAGCTGGATCCTCGACTTCCTCACCAACAGACCGCAATCTGTCAGGATAGGCAACAGCACCTCCTCCACAATAGTCCTCAACACTGGGGCCCCGCAAGGATGTGTGCTCAGTCCTCGACTGTACTCCCTATACACACACGACTGTGTGACAAGATTTAACTCCAACTCAATCTATATATTTGCGGATGATACGACTGTGGTGGGCCGTATCTCAAACAACGACGAATCAGACTACAGAAGGGAGATAAATCACTTGGTTGCATGGTGTATCGAAAACAACCTCTCTGTAAATGTCTGAAAGACAAAGAAACTGATCATCAACTTCAGGAAGCGCAGCACGACACACACTCCCGTCTGCATCAATGGTTCTGAAGTGGAGATGGTCGATAACTTTAAGTTCCTGGGGGTCACCATCACCAACAGTCTGTCCTGGTCCACTGTCGTTGATGCAACAGTCAAGAAAGCCTAACAATGTCCTTACTTCCTAAAGAAGCTAAAGAAATTCGGCATGTCTGCATCGACTCGCACAGACTTCTGCAGATGTGCCATAGAAAGCATCCCATCCGGCTGCATTACAGCTTGGTCTGGCAACTGCTCGGCCCAAGATCGCAAGAAACTGCAGAGTGTGGTGAACTCAGCCCAAAGCATCACACATGCTTGCCATCCTCCTATTGATTCTGTCCACACTTCCTGCTGCCTCAGGAAGGCAGACAGCATTATCAGAGGCCCCTTCCATCCAGGCTTTTCCCTCTTCCAGACCCTTTCATGAGGCAGAAGGTACAGAACTCTGAAGACCCGCACATCCAGACACAGGAACAGCTTCTTCCCCACAGATACAAGACTCCTCAACGACCCTCCCTTAGACTGATCTGTTCCCTGTATGAACACTATTCACGACGTCCTATGCTGCTCTTGCGCATGTATTTGCTTTGTTTCGCCCTTGTTCCGCACTGCAACCAATCACTATTTGTTGATGAACTATTTGTCAATATACTCTGTCGATTGTTCTTTTTTGTCTACTATGGACGTACTGTGTACGTTCCCTTGGCCGCAGAAAAATACTTTTCATCTTATTAACAGGCAGGGCACCATTTTCTCCAAGCCTGCATGATTCTCCAGTCCTCTGAGTCAGGATTCACGTGGGCAAGAATTGGTGCTGGTATTTACAAATGTGGCCCTGATGCGGTGGACCACGCGGTGGGCCATTGGGGTAACACTTTAAGGGAGTTGTCCCCAATATCCATCAAAGGACCACCCTCCTGCCCACAATGCAAATCTTGCCCACCGCATTGCCACACCCCCCTCCCCAACCAGACACCCCCTATTACAGAGACACCCACTCGAGATCCCGTTAGAGACACCCCTGCCTGGAACCGCCCAAAAGTTGGCTCAGGCAGAGGAATCAGCACCTGTCAATTCCTGTAAAGAGAAATCCTGTCAGCTGGGTTTAAACTCCTTCACATCTTTGATCTGCAAGACTTCTATTCATATCTCTGTGAAATAACTTTGACTAGGCTGTGACTGACATCTTCCACACACACCCAGCTGTCTGGGTTGTTTAAATTATCTCCCTTCATGCTTGAGTGACTTTCAAGTAATCACTATCAAACTAACCACTTAAGTGCTTTAATTGCTCTCACTTCCACTATTTCTCTGCAGAAAGCGCTTAACTGTCTTTAATGTGGTCCAGGAGCTATCAATCATAGCTGGATGTTTATAAAAATTGCAGTTAGTTTCACAGCTGGGTACTTGAATGCCACTCAGGAGTGAAGGGAGATGAACTAAACAATACAGCGAGTTAGGTGTGTGTCAAAGCTGTCAATCAGAATCTTGATAAAGCAATTTCACAGAGATATGAATGAAAGGTTTGCAGGTCAAAGATATGAGGGGGTTTAAACCCATCTGACTGCTTTTCTCTTTCCAGGAATTGATGAGTGCTGCTTCCTCTGCCTGAGCCAACAGGTGTATTGCACAGGTGAGTGCTAAAGCAGTGATTTTTTTTTCCACTGCCTCTGTCTGGACTGCTGTCTAGCTCATTTGTGGGGTATCGAGACAAGGGCCTCTCTTATAGGGGCTACCAGGCAAGGCCTCTCGTATGTGGGGGTGTCTGGTATGGGTCTCTGTATTGGGTGTTCTCCGGTGAGGATCTCTCTCATGGAGAAGTCTCTGGTGGGGGTCTCCCTCATGGGATGTCTCTGGTGGAGGTCTCTCTCATGGGGGTCTCTGGTGGGGATTTGTGTAATTGGGGGGTCTCTGGTGGGGCTCTCTCTCATGGGATGTCTCTGGTAGGGGTCTCTCTCATGGGGGTCTCTGATGGGGGTCTGTGTAATTGGGAGTCTCTGGTGGGAGTCTCTGTAATTGAGGGTTCCCTGGTGGGATCCCTCTCATAGGGGTGTCTGGTGTCTGTGGTGGGGGTCTGGTAATTGGAGGATCTCTGGTGGGGGTCCCTCTCATGCGGGTCTCTGATGGTGGGGGGTTGTATCTACTGGGGGTTCTCTCATTTGGGTTCTCTGGTGGGGGTCTGTGGTAATTGGAGGATCTCTGATGGGGGTCCCTCGCAAGGTAGTGTCTCTGGTGGGGGTCCCTCTCATGGGGGTCTCTGTCGGGGCCTCTCTCAGCGTGGTGTCTCTGGGGGGGATTTCTCTTCTTTGGGTTCTCTGGTGGGGGTCTGTATACTTGGGAGGGTCTGTGTAATTGGGGGATCTCTGGTGGGGGTCTCTCTCATGTGGGTCTCTGATGGTGGGGGGGGTTTCGGATCGCGAGAGGGTGAAATGCGTTGCGGGTGTGAGGGGCTCAGCCGTTGGACCTTGCTATCGAGCTGCGCATCGAACTGGCGGCCAGTTTAGCTCATTTAGTTGGACAACAGGTTTGCGATGCAGAACAAAGCCAACCGCAATTCCCGTCCTGGTGAGTTTATTCCTGAAGGTACAGCCTTCTAAACCTTGCTCTCACCTGAGGTGTGGTGAACCTCAGGTTAAATCATCTGAAAGGGGAAGCAGCCTATGGTCATCTGGATCTATGGCGACTTTATGTTTTACACCCATCAGTCATCTGTCCACCTCCTCTACAGTCATATGCCACAGGAATGAATCAAAATGAATGCCAGAAAAATAATGCTCACTGTGAAAGATGCTATAAGATTTCCATCGTTTACATATAGGTTAAAATATCTGCAGTTTGTGGTGGTCTTTGTGAGGGATTTCCAGGATGGAAGGATTATTGACCATAGAGACACAAAAAGCTCTTTTGAAGATCTAAACTAATTTTATTAATACTACTATATTTGAGTTCGACACTTATTCTAAATAATAAACATACATGTAAAGAATTAAACTACACTCACTAACACTATCTCTATTTACTATCTTAACTAGCTCTGCAATACACTATGAACCTTGGGCGGGATTCTCCAATAATAGGGTTATGTCCCCACGCCAGCGTCAAAATGTGGGCGTTTCACTCTGGACTTTTCTTAAGAAAGTCTAGAGTGATTGTCCAATTTGCAGGAGGCTAGCAAGGCCCCGGAGTGCTTCTCACAGCTCTGGCTGCGGATACGGGGCCCTGCACGTCTGGTAGGTAGTCCGCGCATGCACACGGCGGTGGCCTGCAGCAGCCGCCCGTGCGACATGGCGGACTCAGCCCACGGAGCGGTACCAGTAATGTAGGTCCCCACCAGATTGCGCGCGACCGCGGATCGGTGCGGCCCGAACGCGTGCATGGCTGTCTGTGAGGCCCCCCCCCCACGGTGAAGGATCCACCCACCCCTCACCAGGGCTGCCGTGGACTGAATCCGCAGCCGCCACCGGCTGTTCCCGACAGGCAAAACGTGGTTAGAACCAGGCCGTTGGGAACTCGCCCAGTTACCCTCGGTGAATCGCAGGGGGGCCTCTGTCAATGGGCCCCTACCCGTGCTGCGTAGACCGCATGCATGCGATTCGCAGCATCAACGCCCATTCTCCGACCCCGCGCCAATCGCGATTTTGGCGCAGAGGCTCAGAGAATCCTGCCCCTTGTCTTCTTCAGCTCTAATCTAATCTCCTCCCGAAGCCCAAGAGCCAGTGCAATTTATAGTACTGTCCCTTAGCTCCCTCTAGTGGTTGGGTTGAACATAACATTAATCTTCACATGCAGTACATTTGTATAATGTCACTTCCCCCTTTCTTTGATAAAAAATGTTCCTTTTTTTTTCATACAAGTTTGAATAGCTATACATTTTTTTTGTTTAAAGTATCATACAGCATGTCAACAATGATAGAACTAATGTTAGATTTACAGATTTAATCTATTTGAATTGTCTGGTACATTTGACAATATAGCTTTTGGAAAGTCATTGGTAGGAAATATGAGTTGTTGACTCGTATCTGATACTGTGAATGTAGCAGGTTGTTTAAGTTTCAATAGTTCTCTTCTGCTTCTACGAAAAATCTTTCCATATTCTGTTCCGATCACGTATGATCTTGGTGTGAGTTCATTGAGTACTTTTGCAATGTCCAGCCATCCACCTTCAGGATTACGAATGCGTACGATACCACATTCTCTGAATGGAATGGGGATGCTGGCGTTGGACTGGGGAGAGCACAGTAAGAAGTCTTACAACACCAGGTTAAAGTCCAACAGGTTTCAGAGCACTGCTCCTTCCTCAGGTGAATGAAAAGGTGGGTTCCAGAAACATATATATATAGATAAAGTCAAAGATGCAATACGATACTTTGAATGTGAGTCTTTGCAGGGTAATTACGCCTACAGGTACAGATGGAGCAACTGGAGAGAGGGATAATCACAGGTTAAAGAGGTGTGAATTGTCTCAAGCCAGGACAGTTGGTAGGATTTCGCAAGCCTAGGCCAGATGGTTGGGAGTGAATGTAATGTGACATGAATCCAAGGTCCCGGTTCAGGCCACACTCGTGTGCAGAATCGCCGAGCAGAAACTTATAGCCAAGTTCCGCACACTTGAATGTGGCCTCAACTGGGACCTTGGATTCATCTCGCATTTGTTTTTTTTACACAGACCATTGAGTTTACCCAGTCTGTTGGGTCAGTAACTTTTGATATGATGCCATTCTGCTGCATTCTCCTTTAGTCGTTCTCTCAGAGGTGCTGGTACTCATCTGGGAGCATGAATAAACAGGTTTAGCATTTTCTTTTAACTTGATGCTTTAGGTAAATGATAATGACCCGTTCCATCAAACACATGTATAAAGTTGCTCAAAATGGATTCAATGTTGTTGCTCAGTGAATCAGTGAAAGATTTGGCAGTGTGAATTCTGAATCGGGTTTAACTGGATACATGCATCTACGCCAATAAGTGAGGATTTTGTGTCATCCACAATTTCAAAATCAAGTGGAATTTTAATGTCACCACTCTGAACAATGAGTTAGCATGAACCTTTTGTTGCAATTTATTTCCCATTGCAGTCTGTTAACCTACAATGTGTCATTTTGCATTTTGGACGGGTTTCTACTTTGCCCAAATTTGATTCTGTTATCAGATTAGCGTGTGTGCCAGTGTCCAATTTAAACTGTACCTCTGATCCATTTATTATCAATGTATATATCCAATCATTGGGCGGGATTCTCTGACCCTGGGCCGGGTCGGAGAATCGCCGGGGGGGCATGGGGGGGGGGCACGATTCACACAACGCCGTGGTGCCGGTGCGGTCAGCACGGCCCTGGTTGGGGGCCGCTCTACGTGGCCGCCCGGCGATTCTCCGCGTAGAGTGGGCCAAGTGACCGCCGAGATAGGCCGAGTCCTGCCGGCGCCGTTCACATGTGGTCCTCCCCGGCGGGACCTCGGCGTCCATCCTGTGGGGCGGCCTGGTGGGGGTGGGAAGGAGGGATCTGACCGCACGGGGGGCCTCCACCGTGGCCTGGCCTGCGATCGGGGCTTACCGATCGGCGGGCCGGCGTCTCCTGATGGGGGCCTCATTTACTCCACGCCGGGCCCCTGTAGCTCTATGCCATGTTGTGTCGGGGCCGGCGCGGAGAAGGCAAACTGGCACACATGCGTGAGCTTGCGCCGATCGCAGCGCGCATGCGCAAACCCGCATGCCCGTTTGACGCCTGTATCAGCAGCTGGAGCTGCGTGAGTTGCGCCAGTGCCGTGCTGGCCCCCTGTAGGGCGCAGGATCACTGCTCCTGGGGGCCTGTTGACGATGGCGTCAACACGTAGCCTCAGGATCACAGATTCCCGTCCATTATTTCTATCCAATAGTTGCCTAATCAGCAGTGTTGTTTCCATTTGTTCTAGTGATTGCTTACATTATGAAGTTGTCCAGTGAAGGCATAGTGAGATCAATCTTTGATTTTAAAATGTTTTCTTCTTCCATGTTTTGTATACTGTTAACCTTTTTATGCTGTTGAAGTGCCTTTTTAAAATTATTCTGCTGTGTTGATGTGTTAAATTGGCATTGTGTTGCAAAATGATTGAGTTTGTTACATGTTGTACATCTTTTTCCAAATGCAGGACATTGTTGCTTTAAGTGGGAGTGTCCACAGCGTCTACACGTCATTACATTGGTGCATCATGCGTAAACCTCTTGTGCGCATGCGCAAATCGGTCAACTTACGGTTCGTGTCCTATTTCAAAGTGCACGTGCAAACTGATCCTGCACATGCGCAGAACGTTGAATATCTGTTTTGTGGTGTTTTCCTACCCACGCCTGCACACAATGGCCACTTCCTGCAGCGCAATTTGTTTTAAACTGCACCACAGAGGCAATGGTGCCAACCACATTACCGAAGTTCGCGCCTTTTTCACGGGATCGAAATTCAGCATATTCATTGGTGGCTTGCTCTACTTGCTTTACAAATAGAGCAAGAGTTGGCTTCTTCTAAAGTTAAGTTTGGTTTCCTTAATAAACGTTCCCGCATTTGCTCTTCAAATATGTCAAACACAATTTGGTCACGCAGGATTGATTCAGTAATTGAGGAAAAATTGCAGGATTACACTCGGAGCCTCAAATCAGTGAGAAAAGTGTCATAAAATCCCCCTCTTAGCTGCACCCTTTTATTAAACATGTATCTCTCATACACCTCATTGACCTGTTTTTTGCAACGAGTGTCAAATTTTTCCATTACTTTCTCATTCTTATTTTTACCTTCATTTTCTGAAAAATCAAATGAGTTAAACAGTTCAAATGCCTGCGGACCTGCCGTATTTAGTAGGAGAGCTATCAGGAGCTGATTCAAGTGTAGAGGCAGAGAGAAAGACTTCAAACTGCTGCTTGAAGTTTTTCCAATTCTAAAACTTAGTTTGAATTGTAGTTATCTGGTTTTCGCACAGCATCCATGTTGGTCTATGTTTTTCTTTTTTTTTTGCTGACTTTGAGATGTGTAGCGATGAGCTGATTTATTTTCTTTCTTCTTTCTTATTGCTTGCATTTCTGGAAAACACGACCTGGTACCATGAGATGATCTTTGTGAGGGGTTTCCAGGAAGGTGTAGTGATCACAAAGACACATGAAGCTCTTTTGAAGAACTAAACTAATTTTATTAACACTGCCATATTTGAGTTTGACACTTATTCTAAATAGCAACCATACATACATGTAAGAATTAAACTACACTCACTAACACTATCTCTATTTACTAACTATAACTATTATATCTTAACTAGCTCTGTAATACACTATGAGTCTCGTCTTCTTCAGCTCCAATCTAATTTCCTCCCCAAAGCCCAAGAGCCAGTGCAATTTATAGTACTGTCCCTTAGCTCCCTCTAGTGGTTAGGTTTAACATAACATTAACTCTTCACATGCTGTACATTTGTGTAATATCACACAGTTTTCATTCAATTGCTATATTTTGATTTGGAAACTCAAATTGCGTTAGATTCAATGATATCAGTCTTGTTGTTAAATATCTGCTGTGGGATTCTCCATTGGCGGGATCCTCCGCTTCGCCGGCAACGATGCCTGTGGGTTTCTTGACGGCGTGGGGGTGACCACAATGGGAAACCTCATTGGCCGGCTGCAGGAATGGAGGATCCCACTGCCGGCAGGGGTGCGCCGCGCCGGAAAATGTGACTGGAGAGATGGAGAATCCCGCCCGACCTTTCTTTGAACGCGATTTGGCAGTCGCAGGAATTTACATCAGTGCACGAGCGATAAGCGCTCCCCTTGCAGTTGCAACATCGATAATTAGCCTTTAAACAGAAGATGAGTCCAGAGGAAGTGCAAAGTTTTCCTTTGCATTTGCTTTACGAGAATCTATGATCTAAATCTCACATTGTGGCAAGAAACATGTCTATTTGAAATGGTAGTTGTTTACTTTCAGAAACTGTGTACAGTTCGTCAAGAGAAAGGAATGTTCACAAACTAATCAACGGAACCTTCCAGCATTTGCCTTTGTTGACATAACAAAATCTTGTTTTCCCAAAGGTAATTGGGGAACAGGGTTCCCAGAATCCATAATAGTTTCAGGAACTGGTAAACCCCTTCAGATTGGATAAAATTAAATCTTTGCTTTTTGCATTAACCATTTATGTTTTTTTTTTAAAAAGGAATTTTAGTCCAGGCTGTTCATATTAAAGGGAAAGTACATTCAGACCTTTTTGGTTTGGAATGGAAAAAATGTGCAATTACTCGTGCCAGTTTTGTCACTAATTTGGGATGGCAATAAGAGTCAACCACGCAAGTGTAGACTGGAGTCACATGTACGCCAGGCTGGGTAGGGATGACAAAACCCCTTCTCATAAGGCCATTTAATGAACTGGTTGGGTGTTTTAAGACATTCCAATAACTTTGCATTGTATTTTTATTCTGGGATCAACCTGAAAAGTACCACATATATTGGCCGAAATAGTCTGGTCTTCAGTTTACAGGAAGCCAGAACTACATGGTAGCATAGTGGTTAGCACAGTTGCTTCACAGCTCCAGGGTCCCAGGTTCAATTCCGGCTTGGGCCACTGTCTGTGCGGAGTCTGCACGTTCTCCCCGTGTCTGCGTGAGTTTCCTCCGGGTGCTCCGGTTTCCTCCCACAGTCCAAAGATGTGCAGGTTAGGTGGATTGGCCATGCTAAATTGGCCTTAGTGTACAAAAAGGTTAGGTGGGGTTATTGGGTTACGGGGATCGGGTGGAGGTGTTGGGTTGGGTAGGTGCTCTTTCCAAGAGCCGGTGCAGACACGATGAGCCGAATGGCCTCTTTCTGCACTGTAAATTCTGTGAACAATTCTATGAAATGCACGTCGGGACCCTGTGGAAGTCCTGGCATGTTGTAAAATAAAGTAAAGTTAACATAGTCCCAGATGACCATAGGCTGCTTTCCCCTTTGCGGGGGAGAGCTGATTGGTGGTGATTGAACTTGAGGACCACCACACCTCAGGCGAGAGGCAAGGTTGAGAAGGCGAGGCCTTCATAAATAACCTCAGCTAGGACAGGAATTGAACCTGCGCTGTTGGCCTTGCTCTGCATCACGAACTAGCCAACTGAGGTAATGTTGACCTTTATAGAAATTACCCAGGAAGTTTCAACTTCCATTGGGCAATTCCCCTGTTCCCCAGGACCCTTCGTAAACTTCTCTGATTCTGGACTAGTCAAAGACTTCAGTCAGATTTAGGGTACTTTTCTAGGTAGTTACCCAGGAAATGTTAGACATATTAAAACTTATTCTAACTCCTGGATAACTATAGAACTGACCCCACAATCAGACACTGACCCTCAACTACTCTCCGACTACTCGACCCCAGCCCCCGCAGAGCTGACTACCATCTAATTACTCTTGACTGCTCGATTATCTGCAGCTACACCCAACTACCCTGAAACCCGACCCAGCTACCCACTAAATGTGAATTTGCCCAAACCACCTGACCACCCACAGACACGACTACCACCTCAACCTGCCACCTCATTTCACCCTACCACTCTACCTATAATCTCATTGATCCACTTACCCAAACATTCAAACTGGACATTTAAACTTACCAGCTGATGTGGGTGGGGGGAGGGGAGGGGAGGGGAGGGGGGGGGGAAGGGGGAAGGTCCTGTCTCCAACCACTGCCCCTTCCCAGTAGCCATCTCTATTCCACTGTGATTGAGCTCGCTAAGAGACACTGTGCTCCACATTTTTGAGAAGTCTGGGTTTGGCAGGTCCCGAATCAAATGCAGAGCGCCGTGTTGGGGAAACGTTTGAACAGAGCGGCAATCCAATGATAATTGCTGCTCCTTGGAAAATCCAGGACATTATGTTCAATTTTACAACTTGCGATGGTGAGATTTGAACTCGGAGGTTTGCTAATCCAGTGCCATTAAAACTCAGTCCTTGCGTCCATTCCTATATGGTGTCCTGACATGAACATCATAACAAAATGGTTCAATGCTATTGGTATGACTGGCATGCGTTTGACAAAAGGCTTTAGAGTAAAGTTAGGCCTGAATTTTTCATCCGTCGAGGGCACACACTCGATGGTCCTGGAAACGGACACTAAACACGTTACCAGCTGCGGGCGGCCTCAGGGCTCAATTTTATGCTGGTTGGCCAATTAACAGGCACCGAGCACAAAGCACAATCTGTGTGAGGCTGAGCACTGCCGGAGAGGGTGGGAAGGGGGAAGGCATCAAGAAAAGAGGGTTGCCGGTTGGCGGTCCTAATGTGCTTCCTCGGTGACAACCACTGTGGGGATGTCTCAAGGAGCTGTTGACCTGTGCAAAATAAATTGTGATGGAAAAGCTATGTTTGGGCAGCACATTCAAACGCATAACCTCAGTCTCCAGACACCATTTTGAATTTCATTTCAGCCTGGGCATTTTATTCCGCCCTGGGTAGATGTTGAAGCTAAAATATAAAAGCCGCCTGGCCAATCGGTCCAACTGCCAACAGTCAAAGCAGACAGCCAACGTAAAATTGCATTCAGTTGGCCCCTTAATGGACTAAATTGCCATCTTGATCATCGGCAGATGTGCCTATGAGCCAGAAGCACAAGTGCGCGACAACAGCAGGACATTGCAATTTTATTAGGGTGTTGGTGAGACCACATCTGGAGTATTGTGTCCTGATTTGGTCTCCTCATTTGAGGAAGGATGTGGGGGCATTGGAGGCAGTTCAGAGGCGGTTCACCAGGTTGATTCCGGGGATGAAAGGGTTGATGTATGAGAGATTAAACAATTTGGGCTTACATTCGCTAGAGTTGAGAAGAATGAGACGGGGTCTGATCGAGGCGTATAAAATATTACAAGGGATTTTTTTTATTTTTAAAAAAATATCTTTATTCAAATTTTCAACAGATTTCCAACAAACCCCCCCCCCCCCCAACAGAAAGAAGAAACAAGAACATAGGAACACCACCCGCAAGAATTATACATAGAATTTCCCCAAACTACAATAACCACCCCAGAAGAAAAAAAAACCTCCCCCCCCGCCCCCCCCGTTGCTGCTGCTGCTGACCTCCTCCTAACGCTCCACGAGAAAAACTAGGAACGGTTGCCACCGCCTGAAGAACCCCTGCACAGACCCTCGCAAGGCAAACTTTATCCTCTCCAGCTTGATGAACCCTGCCATGTCATTAATCCAGGCTTCCACACTAGGGGGCTTTGCAGCTTTCCACAGTAACAAAATCCTCCGCCGGGCTACCAGGGATGCAAAGGCCAGAATACCGGCCTCTTTCGCCTCCTGCACTCCCGGCTCGTCCGATACCCCAAATAATGCTAATCCCCAGCTCGGCTTGACCCGGGCATTCACCACCTTGGACATAGTCCTCACAAAGCCTCTCCAAAACCCATCCAGTGCCGGGTACGACCAGAACATATGGACGTGATTTGCTGGGCTCCCCGAGCACCTCACACATCTGTCCCCCACCCCAAAGAACCTACTCAACCTCGCCCCTGTCAAATGCGCTCTGTGAACAACTTTAAACTGTATCAGGCTGCGCCTGGTGCAAGAGGAGGAAGAATTAACCCTACTCAGGGCATCAGCCCACAGACCCTCATCTATCTCCTCCCCGAGCTCCTCCTCCTATTTGCCCTTTAGCTCCTCCAGCGAGATCTCCTCCTCTTCTTGCAGCTCCTGGTAAATCGCCGAGACCTTGCCTTCTCTAGCCCATACCCCCGAGATCACCCTGTCCTGAATCCTGCATGCTGGAAGCAGCGGGAATTCCCTCCCCTGCATATACCTAAAAGCGTTTCCCGGGGGTAGCCCAAATTTCTCGTCCAGCGCCCCTAGGCTCGCAAACGTCCCATCAATGAACAGGTCCCCCATTCTTTTAATCCCTGCCCGATGCCAGCTCAGAAACCCCCCATCCATCTTTCCTGGGACAAACCGATGGTTCTCTCGAATTGGGGACCAAACCGAGGCCCCCACCTCACCCCTATGACACCTCCACTGCCCCCAAATCCTCAGAGTCGCCGCCACCACTGGACTCATGGTGTACCTTGTCGGCGGCAGCGGCAACGGTGCCGTCACCAGTGCCCTCAGACTCGTGCCCACACAGGATGCCATCTCTAGCCACTTCCACGCTGCTCCCTCCCCTTCCATTACCCACTTACGGATCATCACCACATTGGCTGCCCAGTAGTAGCCACATAGATTCGGCAACGCCAGCCCTCCTCTGTCCCTGCTACGCTCCAGGAAAACCTTTTTACCCTCGAGGGCTTAATCGGCCACACGACTCCCATGATACTCCTGCTTACCCGTTTAAAAAAGGCCTTAGGGATCAGAATGGGAAGGCACTGAAATACAAAGAGAAACCTCGGAAGGACCGTCATTTTGACCGACTGCACCCTACCCGCTAGTGAGAGTGGCAGCATATCCCATCTTTTAAAATCCCCCTCCATTTGCTACACCAACCGCGTCAAATTGAGCTTGTGCAGGGCCCCCCAACTCCTAGCTACCTAGAACCCCAGGTACCGAAAGCTCCTTCCCGCCCTCTTCAGCGGAAGCTTGTCTATCCCCCTTCCCTGGTCTCCTGGGTGCACCACAAAGAGCTCACTCTTCCCTACATTAAGTTTATACCCCGAAAAGTCCCCATACTCCCTAAGGATCCGCATGACCTCCGCCATCCCCTCCATTGGGTCCGCACCATACAATAACAGGTCATCGGCATACAGCGACACCCAGTGTTCCTCTCCCCCCTGAACCAATCCCCTCCAGTTCCTGAACTCCCTCAATGCCATGGCCAGCGGCTCAATTGCCAGTGCAAACAACAAGGGGGACAGGGGACACCCCTGCCTCATCCCAAGGTACAGCCGAAAGTACTCCGACCTCCGCCGGTTCGTAGCCACATTCGTCACCAGGGCTTTATATAGTAGCCTAACCCAACTGATGAACCCCTCCCCGAACCCAAACCTCTGCAGCACCTCCCAAAGATACTCCCACTCCACCTTATCGAAGGCCTTCTCTGCGTCCATAGCCGCCACTACCTCCGCTTCCCCCTCCACCGAAGGCATCATAATTACATTAAGGAGCCTCCACACATTGGTGTTCAGCTGCCTATCCTTCACAAATCCCGTCTGATCCTCATGAATCACCCCCGGGACACAGTCCTCAATTCTCGTGGCCAGAACCTTCGCCAGCAACTTCGCGTCGACATTGAAGAGCAAGATCGGCCTGTACGATCCACACTGTAATGGGTCCTTGTCCCGCTTCAAGATCAAAGAGATCAGCGCCCTAGACATTATCGGGGGCAAGGTCACCCCCTCCCTCGCCTCATTGAAAGTCCTCACCAGCAGCGGGCCCAGCAGGTCCACGTACTTCCTATAAAATTCTACCGGGATCCCATCCGGCGCCAGGGCCTTCCCTGCCTGCATGCTCCCTAGTCCCTTAACCAGCTTCTCCAGCCCAATCAGTGCCCCCAGCCCAACCACTTGCTCCTCCTCCACCCTCAGGAACCTCAGCCGATCTAGAAATTGGCGCATCTCCCCCTCCCCGTCGGGGGCTCAGACCTTTACAGCTCCTCATAGAAGTCTCTGAATGCCTTGTTTATTCCCACCGCACTCCGCACCGTATTCCCCCCTTTATCCCTAACTCCACCAATCTCCCTCGCTGCCTCCCTCTTCCGAAGCTGATGTGCCAGCATCTGACTCACCTTCTCCCCATACTCATACGCCGCCCCCTGTGCTTTCCTCCACTGTGCCTCTGCTTTCCCAGTAGTCAGCAAGTCAAATTCCGTCTGGAGGTTCCGTCGCTCCCTAAGTAGTCCCTCCTCGGGGGCCTCTGCATAGCTCCTGTCCACCCTTAATATATCCCCCACCAGTCTCTCCCTCGCTCTCTTCTCCCTGTGGGCCCTAATGGAGATTAGCTCTCCCCTGACCACCGCCTTCAACGCATCCCAGACTACTCCCACCTGCACCTCCCCATTGTCATTGGCCTCTAAGTATCTTTCGATACACCCCCAAATCCGCCCGCACACCTCCTCATCCACCAACAGTCCCACATCGAGGCGGCACAGCGGGCAATGGTCCCTCTCCTCCCCCAGCTCCAGCTCCACCCAATGCGGGGCATGATCTGAAATGGCTATGGCCGAATATTCCGTGCCCTTCACTCTTGGGATTACGCCCTACTCACGATGAAAAAATCTATCCGGGAAAAAAAGGAAAATTCCCTGGCCACCAGCCTGGCAAACCTCCATGGATCCACTCCCCCCATCTGGTCCATAAACCCCCTGAGCACCTTGGCCGCAGCCGACCTCTTACCCATCCTGGACCTAGACCGGTCCAGTGCTGGGTCCAGCACCGTGTTGAAGTCCCCCCCCCCCCCATTATCAGGCTGCCTGCCTCCAAATCCAGAATCCGACCCAACATGCGCTTCATAAATCCGGCAGCATCCCAATTCGGGGCATATACGTTCACCAATACCACCCGCACCCCCTGCAACCTACCACTCACCATCACGTACCGACCTCCATTATCTGCCACAATGTTCAGCACCTCAAACGACACCCGCTTCCCCACCAGAATCGCCACCCCTCTATTCTTTGCGTCCAACCCCGAGTGAAAGACCTGCCCTACCCACCCCTTTCTCAGCCTAACCTTATCTGCCACCTTCAAATGCGTCTCCTGGAGCACTACATGTCCCTCTTGACCGGCCCGTTCAGGCCCCTCACATTCCAAGTCATCAGTCGGATCAGGGGGCTTCCCCCCCACCCCCAACCCCCTCCTGCCGACCAGCCATCTCCCTTTTTAGGCCAGCCACGTGCCCGTGCCTCCCGCACCCTCCATTCCCCCAGGCGGCAGACCCCCACCCCGACTACCTCTCCTAGCTCTAGCTCCCCTTTGGCCAATGCAGCAGCAACCCAGTTCCCCCCCCACCCCCAGCTAGATCCTCCTCTAGCCGTTTTGCTCGCCCCATGGCTCTCCTGTAAGTCAGCTGACTTCTGCTGACCCCGGCTTCTCCCGCCACTCCATCGACCCTCCCAGTGTGAGAATCCCCCCCACCCCTTGGCAATCAGCGTGTGCTCCTCTCCAGCACCACCCTTCCCACCCCCCGGCCCCGCCCCCTTCCTTCCCTAGCGTGGGAAAAAGCCCGCGCTTTCCATCCAAGCCGACCCCGGCCCCTCTGGCGCAGCTCCCTTTTTGCGGCCTTGTCTGAACTCCCCCCCCCGGGCCTCCAACCGCCCCCCCCCCCCCCCCCCCGGGGGCCCTGTCCTTCCAACACCGACGCCCACTTCACCCAGCCCCCACATCGAACCATTTCGCCCAAGCCCACCCAGCACCAAAGAAAACAGAACAGAACACCCCCCAAACCCCCCTAGGCACCCCCTCACATCAAACCCTCAGATCAAGTCCAACTTTTCAGTTTGGATAAAGGTCCACGCCTCCTCCGGCGTCTCGAAGTAGTGGTGTTGATCCTGAAATGTGACCCACAATCACGCTGGCTGCAGCACCCCGAACGTCACCCCCTTCCGATGTAGAACCGTCTTAGCCCGGTTGAAGCCGGCCCTCTTCTTGGCCACCTCCGCGCTCCAGTCCTGGTATATTCGGATCTCTGTGTTCTCCCCCTGCTGCCCTGTTCTTTTTTGGCCCATCTCAGGACACACTCCCTGTCCACAAAGCGGTGGAACCGCACCATTACCACCCTTGGCGGTTCGTTGGCCTTGGGCCTCCTCGCCAGGACTCAATGAGCCCCGTCCAGCTCCAGGGGCTCTAGAGAGCTCCCGCGCCCATCAGCGCGTCGAGCATCATGACCACATATGCCCCGGCTTCAGACACCTCCACTCCCGCCGGGAGACCCAGAGTCCGGAGATTCTTCCTCCTCGACTGATTCTCCATGTCCTCAAATTTTTCTTGCCACTTCTTGTGCAGCGCCTCATGCGCCTCCACCTTCACCGCCAGGCCCAGGATCTCATCCTTGATCTCCAAGGCTTTTTGCCGCACCTCCCGGATCGCCGCCCCTTGGGCCTTCACCAGCCTGTCGATCGACGCCTTCATCGGTCTAGCAGTTCTGCCTTTAGCTCCGCAAAGCAGCGTTTGAGGAACTCCTGCTGCTCCTGCGACCACTGCGCCCTCGCTGCTTGGTCTCCACCCGCCGCCATCTTGGCTTTCCTCCCTCGCACTTTCTGCTGCACCAGAATCACTTTCTTAACCGCTCCACTCCTGGTCCAATCCATACAGTGCCGGGGGTACCTTGCTGTCACCTTCCCACACTGGGAACCGTCAAACAATTGCCGTTGGGGCCCCTCAAAAGAGCCCAAAAGTCAGTTTCTGGCGGGAGCTGCCGAACGTGCGACTTAGCTCAGCATAGCCGCACCCGGAAGTTACAAGGTATTTATAAAGTAAACGTAGACTAAATGTTCCCCCATGTGGTACAATCTAGAACGAGAAGTCACAGATACAGGTAGATTTAGAACTGAGATGAGGGGAACAACTTCTCGCAGAGGGTGATGAATTTGTGGCACTCACTGCCTCATAGTGGGGTGGAATCAGAGTCGTTAAATGGTTTCAAGGAGATAGATATATTTATGATAAAATACTGGTTAAAGGGATATGGGGGACAGATAGAGAGGTGAATTTGAGACAGGAAGAGATCAGCCATGATCTGATTGAACGGTGGAGCAGGCTCGAAGGACTGAATTGTCTACTTCTGCTCCTAATTCCTCTGTTCCTTTGACGTGCATCGACATCTACTCACACAATTTTGCCTGCTTCCGCATCAAGTCGCATGCACCCGAACAATATACAATTCAATCCAAATTGATCGGGCAATCAGCTCTTTCTTGACAGATGTGGGTGACTGTGAGAAGAGCTCTGAAGGAGAATCATATTAGACTTGAAGTGGTAACTCTGTTTCTTTCTCGACAGAAGCTGCCAGACCAGCTGCGTTTTTCCAGAATATTCTGTTTTTCTTTAAGAAGAGCCTTTGCGTCCGGAGGCTTGCAATTTGTTCGGGTTGTTTCCCTTCATTTCCTGATGCTGCTTTCTTAGCTTTTGCTGCTTTCACATTGGACTTGGCTTTTGCTTTATCCACTTTGATTGCATCCATTGCAGTTTGCGCCTTGTCAAACAAAGCTTTCTGACAGGCTGGCTGCATGGTGTGCCGTCATTGGATTACAGCGCTTGTGTGGACCAGTGCGCATGTGCAGCTGAATATCAGTGGCCATCTTGCATGGCCATATTGCATTGAGAATTTAAACAGCGGCCATTTTCTCCACAGCACAAACTGCAATGAATCTACAGGAAAGCTATTTTGCTGCCGTTGGTTGAAGGGGCAATGTTGACCGGGACATGGAAACGACTCCCTACTCCTCTTCTGTTTGGTTTCATCAAAAAATAAAATAAGGCAGCATGTAAAACCGACTGCCTATTTGCTAGTGGCCTAAGACCAAGGTCTGTCTCCCTGAGGATCTATCGCAGGTTGAGAGGTAGACAATTAGGATGCTCCTCATCCTAAGTTCGCTGAGCTCTAGAGATGGACTTGGGTAAAACTCTTTGGGGCAACAATAACGCATAGCTCAATGAATCATTTAAGTTGATCCAACCAAGCAGAATAATTTTTTTATTCTTTAAAAAAATTTTTTTTTAGAGTACCCAATTCATTTTTTCCAATTAAGGGGCAATTTAGCGTCTTCAATCCACCTACCTTGCACATCTTTGGGTCGTGGGGGCGAAACCCAAGCAAACACGGGGAGAATGTGCAAACTCCACACGGACAGTGACCCAGAGCCGGGATCGAACCTGGGACCTCAGCGCCGTGAGACTGCAGTGCTACCACTGCGCCACCGTGCTGCCCCACCAGGCAGAATTATTGGCCGCCCATTTGAAAGGGAGTGAGGTGGGATGTCTGAAAGCTTAAGTTTCTCAGAGGGCGATCAGCCTGCGCAGCACCAACCCAGAGATGTCCATGAGCACTAACTCCTTACACTCATCATCGAACAACTTAAAAGGTGTTGTATTCCCCAGCATCCAAGAATGGTTAGGGAAGTGGTGAAATAGAAAAGGTTCTTGGTTGCAGAAGTTACAAAGCCTCTACTAAAGATCAACACAATTTGGGTGTACTTTGTTTAAGTATTATTTTATTAGTTCAGAGCCGCACCAGTAGATACAGTGTAGACCTGCAACAACAACTACCTCAACCATCACACCTCAATCTTCGGAATCTATCCATTTGATAAAAATAAGTGTTAACTCCACAGATCCCTATTTCTCTGCGTCTCTTCACAGGTCTTGAAAAAAGTAAAGGAAAAAATATACTAAATAACGATAACCTTGTCATCCTATATGGGAAATAACCCCATAATCATTCAAATACTATTGCCAGCTTGTCACATGGCCTGCTTGCGATGTTTGTGCATTTTTAAGATCTGAAGTAAAACATTCTGGACATCTTCATCCATTTGACCCTGCAACAAGAAGCACAACAAATCAGGTCATTTTCCCAGTGATGATAGCAAACTCTGGTTTCCCTTGTGTTCAAAGTTTTGAAGTTACATTATAGATTACAAATTAGCAGAGCAATTAGTCATAAGTAAATAGTCCTCCTTTGCTACAGGATTTCCTCTTATCCACACATTCACAACTTTAAAATTGAAGCATCTCACGCACAAAACAATGTTTGGCACATCTCCAGTAATTTCAGAGCATTGTCAATTCCAGTGAGTGACCTTCTGACCTCTGACTCAGAAGGTTCTGGCTTCAAATCTCACCTTAGGGACTTGAGCCCATAATCTAGGCTGACACTTTAGGGTGGAGTGCTGCAATGTTGCCGGGCCTGACCTTTGGATGCAATGTGAAACCAAAGTCACAATCAACCCAAGCTCCAGATCTATTTGGTGTATGATGAGTGGAGGCCGTGTGTTAAGGTTCACACAGTGGGTCCAAGGTGTTGGAACTATGGATTGCGATGATAGAGGCTCCAGCGTTCTGTCCATTACATAAATTTTATTATCGTCACAAGTAGGTTTATATTAACACAGCAATGAAGTTACTGTGAAAATCCCCTAGTCACCACACTCCGGCTCCTGTTCGGGTACACTGAGGGAGAATTCGGAATGTCCAATTCACCTAACAGCCCGTCTTCAGGACTTGTGGGAGGAAACTGGAGAACCTAGAGGAAACCCACGCAGACACGGGCAGAACGTGCAGACTCCGCTCAGTGACCCAAGCTGGGAATCGAACCTGGGACCCTGGTGCTGTGAAGCAACAGTGCTATCCACTGTGCTATCTTACCGCCCATGGCTGATTAGGAATCTCCCACTCTCACTGCTTGGTGTTGTGTTGGGAGGATTTTGCAGGTTGCATACCAACCTTTCTGGCCACGTTATGAATGCACCTTCATTGGCCATCAAGTCTTCAGACCCGGAACTTCTGGGGGTCAGAGGCAGGGACTTTACCCACCGCGCTGCAAGACCTTCCCTCTATGGTGAGTAAGGAAATGTGACTTCACCATTGAGCTCCTTACCTGAACAGCATAAAGAAGATGTGATCGGTAAATGGTCACGGTGGCTCTGTGGTCGCTCTCTGCTTGCTGTCAAGAAAAACAGATCAGGTTTTACTAGAGCATTTCCAAATAATTACATTTACTGACAACTTAGCTGAGAATTTCACCAAGTCAGTTAAGGCACTGCCGGCCAGTTTTAAAATAAGATACACCCACCACTGGCCTGTGCGAGAGATTTGCACACAGGTTTCCTAGGTTTGTTCATTTGCATTCCCGTTGGTGCAGCTGATAGGTGTAATTTGGGCATAAGTAGCATAGCTAACTGGAAGTTAAGGTGTACAAAGTTAGGAAGGGCATAGACAGAGAAGACTTATTTCCCCTAGTGGAGAGGTCAATTATTGGGAGGTACAGATTTGACGTCATCGGTAGAAGGATTAGAGGGATATTCGGAAAGGCTGTGTCACCCAGGGGGTGGTGGGTATCTGGAATTCACGGCCTAAATTGGTGGTTGAGGCAAACGTCCTCAACTCATTGCAAAAGTGCGTGGATCCGCACCTAAAGTGCTGCAACCGGCAAGGCTACGAACCAGGTACTGGAAGGCAGGATTAGAATGGGTGGCTATTTTTTTTCAGCCAACACAGACATGATGGGCTGAATGGCCTCTTTCAATGGATCTGTTGTGCACCCTTTAATAGCACAGTTCAACCTGAAATCTGGGAGACTGGGGCTGGATTCAGGTAAAAGATCAGTCTCTGGATTTTTAACTTCATTCCCTCATAAGTTCACTGCATGTCTCAACAGTATTTTTATCCTATTGGTCGGGGCACCAGACCAGAGAAGAAGAAAGGAGAACTTCACTGATTCAGATCCTCAAAACCTTTCTCAGAACGCAGGAGATAGAGCCTGCCGCTTGGGGCTGGGGGCCGCTACTCAATCAAAATAGGAGTTTGTGTCACCTTAAAGAGGAGGTATTTACACAGAATGCCAACAACCTCATCCCCAGACAATGAAACAGAATAAGTTCAATGATCACTGCAAGGCTGGTAAGGCAACCCACCAGACACGCTCACATACTCCCCACCCAATTAAAACAATGCCTCCACAAAATAACATCAAAGCAAAATGCTGCAGTTGCTTGAGATTTGAAATAAAACCCAAAAATGCTGGAAAAACTCAGCAATTCTGGCAGCATCAGTGCAGAGAGAAACAGAGGCCGCAATCTACTGGCCTCACTGCACTGCGGCACAACGTGGTCAGTAAATAACGGGAGACCCTGCTCCTGGGACCTACCTGGCTTGCTACGCCTCGCGGGATCTAACGCAATCTCGCGAGACATCGTGATGTGAAGCCCATTGTGGGCAGAATCACTTCTTGGCAAACCAGCATATTAAAGCGAGAGAGCTCTTCTCTAATATGCAGTTCCCTGAGGTAACCAAGGTGTTGGGGGTACATCCCCTGTGCCTTGGAGACCTCGGGCAAGCACTGTTTGGTGCTGATCTCCACAAGTGGGGGCCAGATGGAACTGCACTCATGGATCAGAGGCCCCCTGTCCTCTGGGCAGGGTGGCACTGCTGGTGCCACCTGGGCAGCCTGGCAGTGCCACCAGAGGGCATTGCCAGGCTGGCAGCATCAGGATGCCAAGCTGGCATTTTTCACGCGACGTTGATTGGGCCGGGCGAAGTGCACTGCGCGGGTGTGCGGGGTGCAGTGGCATCCTGGGACCTCTAATAGTGAGTTGAAGCTTGGGTGTTTCAGGAGTCAGGTCAAGAGATCAGGACCCTATTTAAAAATGTGTCCCAATCTCTCGCGGCACTGAGGAGTACTGGCGAGCAGAGCTCCTTTCTGCAGAAAACGGGGCGGAGTGCGGCCTTGGATACCCGCTGAGGCTCCATATAACCAGATGAGCGTTGGGTAACTGGATGTTTCTCGACACTGCGAGTGCCGGGAAACAAGCGGCTAAACGCGTGGGCTTCGTTCCCATTTGGTTAGATCGGGCCCGGAGTAAAGATTTTGAGTCCAATATGGCTCTTCCTCACCAGACCAAGAACAGAAATGTGGCATGAGAACATGTTGGCGAGTTGAAATGGCAAGTGACAGGAAGGTTGGGGGTCATACGAGTGGACAGAACAAAGGTGTTCCGCAAAGCAGTCCCCAATCTGCGTTTAGTCTCTCCAATGTAGAGGATAAATCGCCTGGCAGGGCGATTGCTTCAGACGAATAAATTAAACTCCGTGTTTGGGTGTCTCTGGTGGGGGGGGGGGGGGGTGAAGGAGGTGACCCAGAAAATCTTGGGTGGGGAGGAGCTGAATTGGGTTGCGAGGCGGGAGAGGCCCAGCCGCAAGACCTCGCTATCAAGCCGCCTGCTCAAAATGGCAGCCCGATAGCGGGAATCCCGAGGGAATCCCTCACAATCCTCGCCATGCATAGATTTGCAATTCAGAACACAGCCTCCCAAACGGAGAATCCTGCCCATGGGCTGGTCATCCCCAGTCTCCCGCGGTGGGACCAGTGAGGCATTGAAATCTGGGTTCACAGCGGTGGAAACGGAAGATCAAGCCGGCGGGAGGGGCTGGAAAACTGCGGCCATGGTTTCAAAATCTTTCCACCATTAGTCAGTTTTTTGCACCTCGTGTCTGGATCTTTTGCAGAATATTCGATAGAGGTTGATCGCTACGATTAAGTCAACAGAAGATTCAGGAGTATAATCAGAACTCATTTCTTCACACAAAGGGTAAATTATGGAGACCGAGTTTAGTAGATTTTTGTTGGCGTAATGGTATTAAAGAATTTAGAGCAATTTCAATTAAACTGCAGATTATTTGTGATCTAAGTGGATGGCAGAATTAGGCTGAATGGTGAAGTGCTGTTCCCTTGTTTGGGGCTATTATCATTCTATCAGGTGGCTACCAGTTGGAAGACCAACTGATTAAACGTTCACCTTACTTCGTCCAGCAATTCCTGAAGCTATGTTGCCATCCCACCCACCCGCCGCTGTGACAGGATTATCGCACTGTTACAGCACAGGAGGAGATCGTTTAGCCTGTCCTGGTCTGCACCTGCTCTCTGAATGGGAGTTTAACTCGCGCCAATCTCCCACTTTCTTCCTGTAGCCCTACACATTCTTCCTTTTCAGATATAATCCAATTCTCTTGTGAAAGCCTTGATTGATTTTGCCTCCTCCACACTCTTTGGGCAGCACATCCCAAATCCTAACCACTCGCTGCGTGAAAAGGTTTTTCTGCACGTCTCCAGTTCTTTTTCCAGATATCTTAAATCAGTGCCCTCTTGTTCTCGATCTTTCCACCAGTGGGAACAGTTTCTCCTTATCTACTCTGCCCAGACCCCTCATGATTTTGAACACCTCAATTAAATCTCCTCTCAACTTTTTTTTCTGAGAAAAAAACAATCCTGATTTCTCCTTTTTATTGACATAACTGAAGATCCTCATCCCAGGAACGATTCTCGTGAATCTTTTTTGCACTCTCTCTAACTCCTTTATGTCTTTTCAAAAGTGTGGTGCTCAGAACTGGACACAGTACCCCAGCTGAGTCCATTATCATAGAATAATACAATTTCTACTGTTTAGGAAGTGGTCATTCGGCCCATCAGGTCTGCTCCAATCCTCCGAAAGAGCACCCTACATAGATCTGCTTTCCCACCCATCCTAACCTAAGCTGCACATCCTTGGACATTAAGTGGCAATTTATCATGTCTAATCCACCTAATTGCAAAGATGTGCGGGTTAGGTGGATTAGCCATGACAAATTGAAAATGAAAAATGAAAATTGCTTATTGTCGCAAGTAGGCTTCAAAAATGAAGTTACTGTGAAAAGCCCCGAAATTGCCACTTAATGTCCAGGGCTGTGCAGGTTAGGTTACAGGATAGGGTGGGGTGGACAAGCGAATGGACCTGGGTGGAGTGCTGTTTCGAAGAGTCAGTGCATACTCGATGGATTCAATGGCACTGTAGGGATTCTATGAACCTGCACAGCTTTGGACTATGAGAGGAAACCGGAGCACCTGGAGGAAGCCCATGCAGACACGGGGAGAACGTGCAAACTTCACATAGACAGTCACCCAAAGCCGGAATCGAACCTGGATCCCTGGCGCTGTGCGGCAGCAGCGCGGAACACTGTGCCACCGTGTCGCCCTTGTGTTTGCGTTTGCATTCTATGCCACTATTAATAAAGCCTAGGATGCTGTCTGCTTTATTAACCACTCTCTTAGCCTATCTTGCCATCTTCAATGACTTATGCCCTTCTTACTGTTAGCTGTTGCTGTAACAATCTGATCTGTTTCTGTGTGGATTCTGTGTGTTGTTGGTTGGAGTGGGAGGCTGGTTTTGGAGGCAGTGTTGCAGCGTTTAACTTCTCCGACAAACTGTTCAAAGCCTCCTTCAGTTTAAGTACCTCTTTGGATAGTTCAGTTATCTACAAAGAAAAAGAATTGCAACAGAGAATTAACAACAAGGAACATTTTGGATACTGGCATCATCCCACAAGAACCAAGGGGAAACCATTATTGATCTGCCCGTAAGACTCGTGGAGTATGAGCTTCCCAGATAGGGGGTGGAGGCCACCTATCTGGGGCTCATTCTGAACTAAGATAAAAGCCGGGCTGGTGTGGTTAGCCCTCCCAGCAAGGACTGTACTGGGAGTGACATGCTGTCTTTAGCAAGACTTTGTAAATAGTTAAATAAAGCTACGTCCATTTGCCACCTTCTTACTAAAGATACAAAGTTACTAAAGATACAATAAGAAGATACTAAGGTGGATAACCGGCGCTCCATCTGGGAGAACCTCAACATCCCAACTCCCACTGAGGGATGGTGTCAGGAGGCAATTGACATATACATGCCAGTAACAATCCAGAAGACAATATTTCCTAATGCACCAATCCAATGACTGATAGAGAAATTGAAAGCAATGAAGAGCAATTTGATCAACACTAATTGTCTTACAATTAAAATAAGCTAAAAAAAAATAATTCTGTAGTCGCAATTCCTTCTGCCTCAATTTGTCATTTACGGAGCAATGCAAGTAAACAAGCACTGAAATATGCTTTGAGAAAGACTCACCTAGACTCGAAACGTTAGCCCCCTTCTCTCTCCACACATGCTGTCAGACCTGCTGAGATTGTCCAGTATTTTCTGTTTTTGTTTCAGATTCCAGCATCCGCAGTAATTTGATTTTATCTTACTTAAATGTGCAGTCAGTTTTCGAGTTTTATGTGAAAATTTATTATGAAGGAACTCTTAACAATGCACTCAGCAAAGCATATAAGATTAGAATGAGTCAACATGGTTTTACAAAAGGGAAATCATGTTTGACAAATTTATTAGAGGTTTTTGAGAATGTAATTAGTAGGGTAAAGAAAGGGGCACAAGTAGCTGTAGTATACCTGGATTTCCATAAAGGCATTTGATAATGTGCTGCACGAAAGGATAATAGGCAAAATAAGGGCTCCTGGAGTTGGGTGTAATTTGTTGCTTGGATAGAGGATTGGTTAACAGAGTGGGCATAAACGGAGATTTTTCAAGTTGGCAGGCAGTGAATAGCGGAATGCCACAAGGACTAGTGCTCGGACCTCAACGATTTACAATCTCTATTCATGGCTTGGACTAAGAAACCGAATAAAAATCTAAGTTTGCTGATAATACCAATCTAGGTGGAAAGGTAATCTGTGGGCAGGACACAGTTAGGCAGTAAAGAAAGAGAGGGCATGATCTACCGGAATGAGGACAGAATGCATGCAAGATT
The DNA here is from genome assembly GCF_047496885.1 of Scyliorhinus torazame. NCBI lineage: Eukaryota > Metazoa > Chordata > Chondrichthyes > Carcharhiniformes > Scyliorhinidae > Scyliorhinus > Scyliorhinus torazame. The sequence continues at coordinate 63,449,307 of NC_092724.1, read as the reverse complement.
AGACTGGTGTTTCCCGCTGCTCAGACTGCTGAGAAACACCCTGCTATTTGCGGTAAACCAATGTTGCACCTGTATTAGGTGATGTAAGGTAGGACCTGTACTACAGGTTCGCCGGTAGTCCCTGCCTGCTGGCTCTGCCCAGTAGGCGGAGTATAAATATGCGTGTCCTCCATTCAGCAGCCATTTCACCAGCGGCTGTGGATGGCCACACATCTTAGAGCAATAAAGCCTCAGTCGTATCCAACTCTAGTCTTTGTTCAATTGATCGTGCCTCACTATTTAACGTCTGCCTGGATAGATCGGGGGCCTCAGCGGGGAACGTGTGATCGTTCCAGTGTAGCCCGGTTTCTACACTGGGGAGTTCCCCTTGCCGGAATTCCCAACCCCCCAACTCACTATCGGCGGTCCCCGGGCCCACTCCCCTCCCATACCCACACAGAGCACCCTCCCAGCCTGATCACTGCCTCAAGAAAAATGCCAGCTTTGCACCTCAGCAGTACCAGCTGGCAGTGCCATCTGGACACCTTGGCAGTGTCAGGCTGTCACCCAGGTGTCACGGTCAGGCTGGCACTGTCAGGGTGCCCAGGTGACACCAGTAATGCCAGGGGTCCAACTTGTCCAGAGAGCAAACACTGGAGGCCTCAACTCCCATGGGAGACCCCCATGAGAACTGAACAGCACTCACCTGAGGACTTAGAAGTGAAGGAGAAATATATCAACGCCTCAGTTACTTCAGGGAACTGCATATTAGAGTGAGACTAGCGGACTCGCTCAAATATGTAGATGTGTCAAAAAATTATCCCACCCACAATGGGTGTGTAGGATCTCGCGAGGCGTAGCGAACCGGATTGATCCTGGGAGTGGGGCCCCCGGGCATCTACCGATCACGTTGTGATGCGCCACGCTGAATTTCAGGCGCAACGCGGCTGGTAGATTGCGTCCATAGGCTGGTTCGGTAAATGGGCTGCAAAATGGCAGGTGAATTATATTAAAGGGTGTGAAAGTATTCACATTAGTCACCAGAACAAAAAAACAGAATATTTTTTTAAAGATGAGGCGTGATTCTCCGGAATCCAGCGGGCGGGCCAGACCGTCGCCAAAGAGTGGCGTGAACCACTGAGGCGTTGGTCGACCAGGAAGGTGCAGAATCTTCCGCACCTTCAGGGGCCAGCATTTAAAGCACGTGGACATCGCTGGCTCGGTCGGCATTTACAGCACGTGGACATCGCTGGCTCGGCCAGCATTTACAGCACGTGGACATCGCTGGCTCGGCCAGCATTTACAAGGTGTGGACATCGCTGGCTCGGCCAGCATTTAAAGCACGTGGACATCGCTGGCTCGGTCAGCATTTACAGCACGTGGACATCGCTGGCTCGGCCAGCATTTACAGAGTGTGGACATCGCTGGCTCGGTCAGCATTTACAGAGTGTGGACATCGCTGGCTCGGTCAGCATTTACAGGGTGTGGACATCGCTGGCTCGGCCAGCATTTACAGGGTGTGGACATCGCTGGCTCGGCCAGCATTTACAGCATGTGGACATCGCTGGCTCGGCCAGCATTTATAGCATGTGGACATCGCTGGCTCGGCCAGCATTTACAGCATGTGGACATCGCTGGCTCGGCCAGCATTTACATCGTGTGGACATCGCTGGCTCGGCCAGCATTTACAGGGTGTGGGTATCGCTGGCTCGATCAGCATTTACAGAGTGTGGACATCGCTGGCACGGTCAGCATTTACAGAGTGTGGACATCGCTGGCTCGGTCAGCATTTACAGGGTGTGGACATCGCTGGCTCGGCCTGCATTTACAGCGTGTGGACATCGCTGGCTCGGTCAGCATTTACAGAGTGTGGACATCGCTGGCTCGGTCAGCATTTACAGGGTGTGGACATCGCTGGCTCGGCCAGCATTTACAGGGTGTGGACATCGCTGGCTCGGCCAGCATTTACAGCATGTGGACATCGCTGGCTCGGCCAGCATTTACAGGGTGTGGACATCGCTGGCTCGGCCTGCATTTACAGCATGTGGACATCGCTGGCTCGGCCAGCATTTACAGGGTGTGGACATCGCTGGCTCGGTCAGCATTTACAGCATGTGGACATCACTGGCTCGGCCAGCATTTACAGCGTGTGGACATCGCTGGCTCGGCCAGCATTTGCAGCCTGTGGACATCGCTGGCTCGGCCAGCATTTACAGCACATGGACATCGCTGGCTCGGCCAGCATTTACAGCATGTGCAAATCGCTGGCTCGGCCAGCATTTACAGCGTGTGGACATCGCTGGCTCGGCCAGCATTTACAGAGTGTGGACATCGCTGGATCGGTCAGCATTTACAGGGTGTGGACATCGCTGGCTCGGCCAGCATTTACAGGGTGTGGACATCGCTGGCTCGGCCAGCATTTACAGCATGTGGACATCGATGGCTCGGCCAGCATTTACAGCATGTGGACATCGCTGGCTCGGCCAGCATTTACAGCATGTGGACATCGCTGGCTCGGCCAGCATTTACATCGTGTGGACATCGCTGGCTCGGCCAGCATTTACAGGGTGTGGGTATCGCTGGCTCGGTCAGCATTTACAGAGTGTGGACATCGCTGGCTCGGTCAGCATTTACAGGGTGTGGACATCGCTGGCTCGGCCTGCATTTACAGCGTGTGGACATCGCTGGCTCGGTCAGCATTTACAGAGTGTGGACATCGCTGGCTCGGTCAGCATTTACAGGGTGTGGACATCGCTGGCTCGGCCAGCATTTACAGGGTGTGGACATCGCTGGCTCGGCCAGCATTTACAGCGTGTGGACATCGCTGGCTCGGCCAGCATTTACAGGGTGTGGACATCGCTGGCTCGGCCAGCATTTACAGCCTGTGGACATCGCTGGCTCGGCCAGCATTTACAGGGTGTGGACATCGCTGGCTCGGTCAGCATTTACAGCATGTGGACATCACTGGCTCGGCCAGCATTTACAGCGTGTGGACATCGCTGGCTCGGCCAGCATTTGTAGCCTGTGGACATCGCTGGCTCGGCCAGCATTTACAGCACATGGACATCGCTGGCTCGGCCAGCATTTACAGCATGTGCAAATCGCTGGCTCGGCCAGCATTTACAGCGTGTGGACATCGCTGGCTCGGCCAGCATTTACAGAGTGTGGACATCGCTGGCTCGGCCAGCATTTACAGCGTGTGGACATCGCTGGCTCAGCCAGCATTTACAGCGTGTGGACATCGCTGGCTCGGCCAGCATTTAAAGCACGTGGACATCGCTGGCTCGGTCAGCATTTACAGCACGTGGACATCGCTGGCTCGGCCAGCATTTACAGCACGTGGACATCGCTGGCTCGGCCAGCATTTACAGGGTGTGGGTATCGCTGGCTCGGCCTGCATTTACAGGGTGTGGGTATCGCTGGCTCGGCCAGCATTTACAGCATGTGGACATCGCTGGCTCGTTCAGCATTTACAAGGTGTGGACATCGCTGGCTCGGCCAGCATTTACAGGGTGTGGGTATCGCTGGCTCGGCCTGCATTTACAGAGTGTGGACATCGCTGGCTCGGTCAGCATTTACAGAGTGTGGACATCGCTGGCTCGGTCAGCATTTACAGGGTGTGGACATCGCTGGCTCGGCCAGCATTTACAGGGTGTGGACATCGCTGGCTCGGCCAGCATTTACAGCATGTGGACATCGCTGGCTCGGCCAGCATTTACAGCATGTGGACATCGCTGGCTCGGCCAGCATTTACAGCATGTGGACATCGCTGGCTCGGCCAGCATTTACATCGTGTGGACATCGCTGGCTCGGCCAGCATTTACAGGGTGTGGGTATCGCTGGCTCGGTCAGCATTTACAGAGTGTGGACATCGCTGGCTCGGTCAGCATTTACAGAGTGTGGACATCGCTGGCTCGGTCAGCATTTACAGGGTGTGGACATCGCTGGCTCGGCCTGCATTTACAGCGTGTGGACATCGCTGGCTCGGTCAGCATTTACAGAGTGTGGACATCGCTGGCTCGGTCAGCATTTACAGGGTGTGGACATCGCTGGCTCGGCCAGCATTTACAGGGTGTGGACATCGCTGGCTCGGCCAGCATTTACAGCATGTGGACATCGCTGGCTCGGCCAGCATTTACAGGGTGTGGACATCGCTGGCTCGGCCAGCATTTACAGCATGTGGACATCGCTGGCTCGGCCAGCATTTACAGGGTGTGGACATCGCTGGCTCGGTCAGCATTTACAGCATGTGGACATCACTGGCTCGGCCAGCATTTACAGCGTGTGGACATCGCTGGCTCGGCGAGCATTTGCAGCCTGTGGACATCGCTGGCTCGGCCAGCATTTACAGCACATGGACATCGCTGGCTCGGCCAGCATTTACAGCACATGGACATCGCTGGCTCGGCCAGCATTTACAGCATGTGCAAATCGCTGGCTCGGCCAGCATTTACAGCGTGTGGACATCGCTGGCTCGGCCAGCATTTACAGAGTGTGGACATCGCTGGCTCGGCCAGCATTTACAGCGTGTGGACATCGCTGGCTCAGCCAGCATTTACAGGGTGTGGACATCGCTGGCTCGGCCAGCATTTACAGCGTGTGGACATCGCTGGCTCGGCCAGCATTTAAAGCACGTGGACATCGCTGGCTCGGTCAGCATTTACAGCACGTGGACATCGCTGGCTCGGCCAGCATTTACAGCACGTGGACATCGCTGGCTCGGCCAGCATTTACAGGGTGTGGGTATCGCTGGCTCGGCCTGCATTTACAGGGTGTGGGTATCGCTGGCTCGGCCAGCATTTACAGCATGTGGACATCGCTGGCTCGTTCAGCATTTACAAGGTGTGGACATCGCTGGCTCGGCCAGCATTTACAGGGTGTGGGTATCGCTGGCTCGGCCTGCATTTACAGAGTGTGGACATCGCTGGCTCGGTCAGCATTTACAGAGTGTGGACATCGCTGGCTCGGTCAGCATTTACAGGGTGTGGACATCGCTGGCTCGGCCAGCATTTACAGGGTGTGGACATCGCTGGCTCGGCCAGCATTTACAGCATGTGGACATCGCTGGCTCGGCCAGCATTTACAGCATGTGGACATCGCTGGCTCGGCCAGCATTTACAGCATGTGGACATCGCTGGCTCGGCCAGCATTTACATCGTGTGGACATCGCTGGCTCGGCCAGCATTTACAGGGTGTGGGTATCGCTGGCTCGGTCAGCATTTACAGAGTGTGGACATCGCTGGCTCGGTCAGCATTTACAGGGTGTGGACATCGCTGGCTCGGCCTGCATTTACAGCGTGTGGACATCGCTGGCTCGGTCAGCATTTACAGAGTGTGGACATCGCTGGCTCGGTCAGCATTTACAGGGTGTGGACATCGCTGGCTCGGCCAGCATTTACAGGGTGTGGACATCGCTGGCTCGGCCAGCATTTACAGCATGTGGACATCGCTGGCTCGGCCAGCATTTACAAGGTGTGGACATCGCTGGCTCGGCCAGCATTTACAGAGTGTGGACATCGGTGGCTCGGCCAGCATTTACAGGGTGTGGACATCGCTGGCTCGGCCAGCATTTACAGCGTGTGGACATCACTGGCTCGGCCAGCATTTACAGCATGTGGACATCGCTGGCTCGGCCAGCATTTACAGGGTGTGGACATCGCTGGCTCGGCCAGCATTTGCAGCCTGTGGACATCGCTGGCTCGGCCAGCATTTACAGCACATGGACATCGCTGGCTCGGCCAGCATTTACAGCATGTGCAAATCGCTGGCTCAGCCAGCATTTACAGCGTGTGGACATCGCTGGCTCGGCCAGCATTTACAGAGTGTGGACATCGCTGGCTCGGCCAGCATTTACAGCGTGTGGACATCGCTGGCTCAGCCAGCATTTACAGCATGTGGACATCACTGGCTCGGCCAGCATTTACAGGGAGTGGACATCGCTGGCTCGGCCAGCATTTACAGCACATGGACATCGCTGGCTCGGCCAGCATTTACAGCATGTGGACATCGCTGGCTCGGCCAGCATTTACATCGTGTGGACATCGCTGGCTCGGCCAGCATTGACAGCACGTGGACATTGCTGGCTCGGCCAGCATTTACAACATGTGGACATCGCTGGCTCGGCCGGCATTTAGAACTTGTGGACATCGCTGGCTCGGCCAGCATTTACAGCCTGTGGTCATCGCTGGCTCGGCCGGCATTTAGAACTTGTGGACATCGCTGGCTCGGCCAGCATTTACAGGGTGTGGACATCGCTGGCTCGGCCAGCATTTACAGCGTGTGGACATCGCTGGCTCGGCCAGCATTTACAGCGTGTGGACATCGCTGGCTCGGCCAGCATTTACAGAGTATGGACATCGCTGGCTCGGCCAGCATTTACAACGTGTGGACATCGCTGGCTCGGCCAGCATTTACAGGGTGTGGACATCGCTGGCTCGGCCAGCATTGACAGCACATGGACATCGCTGGCTCGGCCAGCATTTACAGCGTGTGGACATCGCTGGCTCGGCCAGCATTTACAGCGTGTGGACATCGCTGGCTCGGCCAGCATTTACAGAGTGTGGACATCGCTGGCTCGGCCAGCATTTACAGCGTGTGGACATCACTGGCTCGGCCAGCATTTACAGGGAGTGGACATCGCTGGCTCGGCCAGCATTTACAGCACATGGACATCGCTGGCTCGGCCAGCATTTACAGCACATGGACATCGCTGGCTCGGCCAGCATTTACATCGTGTGGACATCGCTGGCTCGGCCAGCTTTGACAGCACGTGGACATCGCTGGCTCAGCCAGCATTTACAGGGTGTGGGTATCGCTGGCTGGGCTAGCATTTACAGCGTGTGGACATCGCTGGCTCGGCCAGCATTTACAGCGTGTGGACATCGCTGGCTCGGCCGGCATTTAGAACTTGTGGACATCGCTGGCTCGGCCAGCATTTACAGCGTGTGGTCATCGCTGGCTCGGCCGGCATTTAGAAATTGTGGACATCGCTGGCTCGGCCAGCATTTACAAGGTGTGGACATCGCTGGCTTGGCCAGCATTTACAGCGTGTGGACATCGCTGGCTCGGCCAGCATTTACAGGGTGTGGACATCGCTGGCTCGGCCAGCATTTACAGAGTGTGGACATCGCTGGCTCGGCCAGCATTTACAGGGTGTGGGTATCGCTGGCTCGGCCAGCATTTACAGCATGTGGACATCGCTGGCTCGGCCAGCATTTACAGCATGTGGACATCGCTGGCTCGGCCAGCATTTACAGGGTGTGGACATCGCTGGCTCGGCCAGCATTTACAGCATGTGGACATTGCTGGCTCGGCCAGCATTTACAGGGTGTGGACATCGCTGGCTCGGCCAGCATTTACAGCATGTGGACATCGCTGGCTCGGCCAGCATTTACAGCATGTGGACATCGCTGGCTCGGCCAGCATTGACAGCACGTGGACATCGCTGGCTCGGCCAGCATTTACAGCATGTGGACATCGCTGGCTCGGCCAGCATTTACAGCATGTGTACATCGCTGGCTCGGCCGGCATTTAGAACTTGTGGACATCGCTGGGTCGGCCAGCATTTACAGCGTGTGGACATCGCTGGCTCGGCCAGCATTTACAGCATGTGGACATCGCTGGCTCGGCCAGCATTTACAGCATGTGGACATCGCTAGCTCGGCCAGCATTTACAGCGTGTGGTCATCGCTGGCTCGGCCGGCATTTAGAACTTGCGGACATCGCTGGCTCGGCCAGCATTTACAGGGTGTGGACATCGCTGGCTCGGCCAGCATTTACAGCGTGTGGACATCGCTGGCTCGGCCAGCATTTACATCGTGTGGACATCGCTGGCTCGGCCAGCATTTACAGAGTGTGGACATCGCTGGCTCAGCCAGCATTGACAGCACGTGGACATCGCTGGCTCAGCCAGCATTTACAGCGTGTGGACATCACTGGCTCGGCCAGCATTTACAGGGAGTGGACATCGCTGGCTCGGCCAGCATTTACAGCACATGGACATCGCTGGCTCGGCCAGCATTTACAGCATGTGGACATCGCTGGCTCGGCCAGCATTTACATCGTGTGGACATCGCTGGCTCGGCCAGCATTTACAGCACATGGACATCGCTGGCTCGGCCAGCATTTACAGCGTGTGGACATCGCTGGCTCGGCCAGCATTTACAGCACATGGACATCGCTGGCTCGGCCAGCATTTACAGCACATGGACATCGCTGGCTCGGCCAGCATTTACAGCACATGGACATCGCTGGCTCGGCCAGCATTTACAGCACATGGACATCGCTGGCTCGGCCAGCATTTAAAGCATGTGGACATCGCTGGCTCAGCCAGCATTTACATCGTGTGGACATCGCTGGCTCGGCCAGCATTGACAGCACGTGGACATCGCTGGCTCAGCCAGCATTTACAGGGTGTGGGTATCGCTGGCTGGGCTAGCATTTACAGCGTGTGGACATCGCTGGCTCGGCCAGCATTTACAGCGTGTGGACATCGCTGGCTCGGCCAGCATTTACAGCGTGTGGACATCGCTGGCTCGGCCGGCATTTAGAACTTGTGGACATCGCTGGCTCGGCCAGCATTTACAAGGTGTGGACATCGCTGGCTCGGCCAGCATTTACAGAGTGTGGACATCGGTGGCTCGGCCAGCATTTACAGGGTGTGGACATCGCTGGCTCGGCCAGCATTTACAGCGTGTGGACATCGCTGGCTCGGCCAGCATTTACAGCGTGTGGTCATCGCTGGCTCGGCCGGCATTTAGAACTTGTGGACATCGCTGGCTCGGCCAGCATTTACAAGGTGTGGACAGCGCTGGCTTGGCCAGCATTTACAGCGTGTGGACATCGCTGGCTCGGCCAGCATTTACAGGGTGTGGACATCGCTGGCTCGGCCAGCATTTACAGAGTGTGGACATCGCTGGCTCGGCCAGCATTTACAGGGTGTGGGTATCGCTGGCTCGGCCAGCATTTACAGCATGTGGACATCGCTGGCTCGGCCAGCATTTACAGCATGTGGACATCGCTGGCTCGGCCAGCATTTACAGGGTGTGGACATCGCTGGCTCGGCCAGCATTTACAGCATGTGGACATTGCTGGCTCGGCCAGCATTTACAGGGTGTGGACATCGCTGGCTCGGCCAGCATTTACAGCATGTGGACATCGCTGGCTCGGCCAGCATTTACAGCACGTGGACATCGCTGGCTCGGCCAGCATTTACAAGGTGTGGACATCGCTGGCTCGGCCAGCATTTAAAGCACGTGGACATCGCTGGCTCGGTCAGCATTTACAGCACGTGGACATCGCTGGCTCGGCCAGCATTTACAGCACGTGGACATCGCTGGCTCGGCCAGCATTTACAGGGTGTGGGTATCGCTGGCTCGGCCTGCATTTACAGAGTGTGGACATCGCTGGCTCGGTCAGCATTTACAGAGTGTGGACATCGCTGGCTCGGTCAGCATTTACAGGGTGTGGACATCGCTGGCTCGGCCAGCATTTACAGGGTGTGGACATCGCTGGCTCGGCCAGCATTTACAGAGTGTGGACATCGCTGGCTCGGCCAGCATTTGCAGCATGTGGACATCGCTGGCTCGGCCAGCATTTACAGCATGTGGACATCGCTGGCTCGGCCAGCATTTACAGGGTGTGGGTATCGCTGGCTCGGTCAGCATTTACAGAGTGTGGACATCGCTGGCTCGGTCAGCATTTACAGGGTGTGGACATCGCTGGCTCGGCCTGCATTTACAGCGTGTGGACATCGCTGGCTCGGTCAGCATTTACAGAGTGTGGACATCGCTGGCTCGGTCAGCATTTACAGGGTGTGGACATCGCTGGCTCGGCCAGCATTTACAGGGTGTGGACATCGCTGGCTCGGCCAGCATTTACAGCATGTGGACATCGCTGGCTCGGCCAGCATTTACAGGGAGTGGACATCGCTGGCTCGGCCAGCATTTACAGCATGTGGACATCGCTGGCTCGGCCAGCATTTACAGGGTGTGGACATCGCTGGCTCGGTCAGCATTAACAGCATGTGGACATCACTGGCTCGGCCAGCATTTACAGCGTGTGGACATCGCTGGCTCGGCCAGCATTTGCAGCCTGTGGACATCGCTGGCTCGGCCAGTATTTACAGCACATGGACATCGCTGGCTCGGCCAGCATTTACAGCATGTGGAAATCGCTGGCTCGGCCAGCATTTACAGCGTGTGGACATCGCTGGCTCGGCCAGCATTTACAGAGTGTGGACATCGCTGGCTCGGCCAGCATTTACAGCGTGTGGACATCGCTGGCTCAGCCAGCATTTAAAGCGTGTGGACATCACTGGCTCGGCCAGCATTTACAGGGAGTGGACATCGCTGGCTCGGCCAGCATTTACAGCACATGGACATCGCTGGCTCGGCCAGCATTTACAGAGTGTGGACATCGCTGGCTCGGCCAGCATTTACAAGGTGTGGACATCGCTGGCTCGGCCAGCATTTACAGGGTGTGGGTATCGCTGGCTCGGCCAGCATTTACAGCATGTGGACATCGCTGGCTCGGCCAGCATTTACAGCATGTGGACATCGCTGGCTCGGCCAGCATTTACAGGGTGTGGACATCGCTGGCTCGGCCAGCATTTACAGCATGTGGACATTGCTGGCTCGGCCAGCATTTACAGGTTGTGGACATCGCTGGCTCGGCCAGCATTTACAGCATGTGGACATCGCTGGCTCGGCCAGCATTTACAGCACGTGGACATCGCTGGCTCGGCCAGCATTTACAGCACATGGACATCGCTGGCTCGGCCAGCATTTACAAGGTGTGGACATCGCTGGCTCGGCCAGCATTTAAAGCACGTGGACATCGCTGGCTCGGTCAGCATTTACAGCACGTGGACATCGCTGGCTCGGCCAGCATTTACAGCACGTGGACATCGCTGGCTCGTCCAGCATTTACAGGGTGTGGGTATCGCTGGCTCGGCCAGCATTTACAGCACGTGGACATCGCTGGCTCGGCCAGCATTTACAGAGTGTGGACATCGCTGGCTCGGTCAGCATTTACAGAGTGTGGACATCGCTGGCTCGGTCAGCATTTACAGGGTGTGGACATCGCTGGCTCGGCCAGCATTTACAGGGTGTGGACATCGCTGGCTCGGCCAGCATTTACAGAGTGTGGACATCGCTGGCTCGGCCAGCATTTACAGCATGTGGACATCGCTGGCTCGGCCAGCATTTACAGCATGTGGACATCGCTGGCTCGGCCAGCATTTACATCGTGTGGACATCGCTGGCTCGGCCAGCATTTACAGGGTGTGGGTATCGCTGGCTCGGTCAGCATTTACAGAGTGTGGACATCGCTGGCTCGGTCAGCATTTACAGGGTGTGGACATCGCTGGCTCGGCCTGCATTTACAGCGTGTGGACATCGCTGGCTCGGTCAGCATTTACAGAGTGTGGACATCGCTGGCTCGGTCAGCATTTACAGGGTGTGGACATCGCTGGCTCGGCCAGCATTTACAGGGTGTGGACATCGCTGGCTCGGCCAGCATTTACAGCATGTGGACATCGCTGGCACGGCCAGCATTTACAGGGAGTGGACATCGCTGGCTCGGCCAGCATTTACAGCATGTGGACATCGCTGGCTCGGCCAGCATTTACAGGGTGTGGACATCGCTGGCTCGGTCAGCATTAACAGCATGTGGACATCACTGGCTCGGCCAGCATTTACAGCGTGTGGACATCGCTGGCTCGGCCAGCATTTGCAGCCTGTGGACATCGCTGGCTCGGCCAGTATTTACAGCGTGTGGACATCGCTGGCTCGGCCAGCATTTACAGAGTGTGGACATCGCTGGCTCGGCCAGCATTTACAGCGTGTGGACATCGCTGGCTCAGCCAGCATTTAAAGCGTGTGGACATCACTGGCTCGGCCAGCATTTACAGGGAGTGGACATCGCTGGCTCGGCCAGCATTTACATCGTGTGGACATCGCTGGCTCGGCCAGCATTTACAGGGAGTGGACATCGCTGGCTCGGCCAGCATTTACAGCACATGGACATCGCTGGCTCGGCCAGCATTTACAGCACATGGACATCGCTGGCTCGGCCAGCATTTACAGCACATGGACATCGCTGGCTCGGCCAGCATTTACAGCATGTGGACATCGCTGGCTCGGCCAGCATTTACATCGTGTGGACATCGCTGGCTCGGCCAGCATTGACAGCACGTGGACATCGCTGGCTCGGCCAGCATTTACAGCATGTGGACATCGCTGGCTCGGCCAGCATTTACAGCATGTGGACATCGCTGGCTCGGCCGGCATTTAGAACTTGTGGACATCGCTGGCTCGGCCAGCATTTACAGCGTGTGGTCATCGCTGGCTCGGCCGGCATTTAGAACTTGTGGACATCGCTGGCTCGGCCAGCATTTACAGGGTGTGGACATCGCTGGCTCGGCCAGCATTGACAGCACATGGACATCGCTGGCTCGGCCAGCATTTACAGCGTGTGGACATCGCTGGCTCGGCCAGCATTTACAGCGTGTGGACATCGCTGGCTCGGCCAGCATTTACAGAGTGTGGACATCGCTGGCTCGGCCAGCATTTACAGCGTGTGGACATCGCTGGCACAGCCAGCATTTACAGCGTGTGGACATCACTGGCTCGGCCAGCATTTACAGGGAGTGGACATCGCTGGCTCGGTCAGCATTTACAGCACATGGACATCGTTGGCTCGGCCAGCATTTACAGCATGTGGACATCGCTGGCTCAGCCAGCATTTACATCGTGTGGACATCGCTGGCTCGGCCAGCATTGACAGCACGTGGACATCGCTGGCTCAGCCAGCATTGACAGGGTGTGGGTATCGCTGGCTGGGCTAGCATTTACAGAGTGTGGACATCGCTGGCTCGGCCAGCATTTACAGCATGTGGACATCGCTGGCTCAGCCAGCATTTACATCGTGTGGACATCGCTGGCTCGGCCAGCATTGACAGCACGTGGACATCGCTGGCTCAGCCAGCATTGACAGGGTGTGGGTATCGCTGGCTGGGCTAGCATTTACAGCGTGTGGACATCGCTGGCTCGGCCAGCATTTACAGCGTGTGGACATCGCTGGCTCGGCCGGCATTTAGAACTTGTGGACATCGCTGGCTCGGCCAGCATTTACAGCGTGTGGTCATCGCTGGCTCGGCCGGCATTTAGAACTTGTGGACATCGCTGGCTCGGCCAGCATTTACAAGGTGTGGACATCGCTGGCTTGGCCAGCATTTACAGCGTGTGGACATCGCTGGCTCGGCCAGCATTTACAGGGTGTGGACATCGCTGGCTCGGCCAGCATTTACAGAGTCTGGACATCGCTGGCTCGGCCAGCATTTACATGGTGTGGGTATCGCTGGCTCGGCCAGCATTTACAGCATGTGGACATCGCTGGCTCGGCCAGCATTTACAGCATGTGGACATCGCTGGCTCGGCCAGCATTTACAGGGTGTGGACATCGCTGGCTCGGCCAGCATTTACAGCATGTGGACATAGCTGGCTCGGCCAGCATTTACAGGGTGTGGACATCGCTGGCTCGGCCAGCATTTACAGCATGTGGACATCGCTGGCTCGGCCAACATTAACAGCATGTGGACATCGCTGGCTCGGCCAGCATTGACAGCACGTGGACATCGCTGGCTCGGCCAGCATTTACAGCACGTGGACATCGCTGGCTCGGCCAGCATTTACAGCATGTGTACATCGCTGGCTCGGCCGGCATTTAGAACTTGTGGACATCGCTGAGTCGGCCAGCATTTACAGCGTGTGGACATCGCTGGCTCGGCCAGCATTTACAGCGTGTGGTCATCGCTGGCTCGGCCGGCATTTAGAACTTGTGGACATCGCTGGCTCGGCCAGCATTTACAGGGTGTGGACATCGCTGGGTCGGCCAGCATTTACAGCGTGTGGACATCGCTGGCTCGGCCAGCATTTACATCGTGTGGACATCGCTGGCTCGGCCAGCATTTACAGAGTGTGGACATCGCTGGCTCGGCCAGCATTGACAGCACGTGGACATCGCTGGCTCGGCCAGCATTTACAGCGTGTGGACATCGCTGGCTCAGCCAGCATTTACAGCGTGTGGACATCACTGGCTCGGCCAGCATTTACAGGGAGTGGACATCGCTGGCTCGGCCAGCATTTACAGCACATGGACATCGCTGGCTCGGCCAGCATTTACAGCACATGGACATCGCTGGCTCGGCCAGCATTTACAGCATGTGGACATCGCTGGCTCAGCCAGCATTTACATCGTGTGGACATCGCTGGCTCGGCCAGCATTGACAGCACGTGGACATCGCTGGCTCAGCCAGCATTTACAGGGTGTGGGTATCGCTGGCTGGGCTAGCATTTACAGCGTGTGGACATCGCTGGCTCGGCCAGCATTTACAGCGTGTGGACATCGCTGGCTCGGCCGGCATTTAGAACTTGTGGACATCGCTGGCTCGGCCAGCATTTACAGCGTGTGGTCATCGCTGGCTCGGCCGGCATTTAGAACTTGTGGACATCGCTGGCTCGGCCAGCATTTACAAGGTGTGGACATCGCTGGCTCGGTCAGCATTTACAAGGTGTGGACATCGCTGGCTCGGCCAGCATTAACAGAGTGTGGACATCGCTGGCTCGGCCAGCATTTACAAGGTGTGGACATCGCTGGCTCGGCCAGCATTTACAGAGTGTGGACATCGCTGGCTCGGCCAGCATTTACAGGGTGTGGACATCGCTGGCTCGGCCAGCATTTACAGAGAGTGGACATCGCTGGCTCGGCCAGCATTTACAGCGTGTGGTCATCGCTGGCTCGGCCGGCATTTAGAACTTGTGGACATCGCTGGCTCGGCCAGCATTTACAGGGTGTGGGTATCGCTGGCTCGGCCAGCATTTACAGCATGTGGACATCGCTGGCTCGGCCAGCATTTACAGCATGTGGACATCGCTGGCTCGGCCAGCATTTACAGGGTGTGGACATCGCTGGCTCGGCCAGCATTTACAGCATGTGGACATTGCTGGCTCGGCCAGCATTTACAAGGTGTGGACATCGCTGGCTCGGCCAGCATTTACAGCATGTGGACATCGCTGGCTCGGCCAGCATTTACAGCATGTGGACATCGCTGGCTCGGCCAGCATTGACAGCACGTGGACATCGCTGGCTCGGCCAGCATTTACAGCATGTGGACATCGCTGGCTCGGCCAGCATTTACAGCATGTGTACATCGCTGGCTCGGCCGGCATTTAGAACTTGTGGACATCGCTGGCTCGGCCAGCATTTACAGCGTGTGGACATCGCTGGCTCGGCCAGCATTTACAGCATGTGGACATCGCTGGCTCGGCCAGCATTTACAGCGTGTGGTCATCGCTGGCTCGGCCGGCATTTAGAACTTGTGGACATCACTGGCTCGGCCAGCATTTACAGGGTGTGGACATCGCTGGCTCGGCCAGCATTTACAGCGTGTGGACATCGCTGGCTCGGCCAGCATTTACATCGTGTGGACATCGCTGGCTCGGCCAGCATTTACAGAGTGTGGACATCGCTGGCTCGGCCAGCATTGACAGCACGTGGACATCGTTGGCTCGGCCAGCATTTACAGCGTGTGGACATCGCTGGCTCAGCCAGCATTTACAGCGTGTGGACATCACTGGCTCGGCCAGCATTTACAGGGAGTGGACATCGCTGGCTCGGCCAGCATTTACAGCACATGGACATCGCTGGCTCGGCCAGCATTTACAGCACATGGACATCGCTGGCTCGGCCAGCATTTACAGCATGTGGACATCGCTGGCTCAGCCAGCATTTACAGGGTGTGGACATCGCTGGCTCGGCCAGCATTTACAGCGTGTGGACATCGCTGGCTCGGCCGGCATTTAGAACTTGTGGACATCGCTGGCTCGGCCAGCATTTACAGCGTGTGGTCATCGCTGGCTCGGCCGGCATTTAGAACTTGTGGACATCGCTGGCTCGGCCAGCATTTACAAGGTGTGGACATCGCTGGCTCGGCCAGCATTTACAAAGTGTGGACATCGCTGGCTCGGCCAGCATTTACAGGGTGTGGACATCGCTGGCTCGGCCAGCATTTACAGAGTGTGGACATCGCTGGCTCGGCCAGCATTTACAGCGTGTGGTCATCGCTGGCTCGGCCGGCATTTAGAACTTGTGGACATCGCTGGCTCGGCCAGCATTTACAAGGTGTGGACATCGCTGGCTTGGCCAGCATTTACAGCGTGTGGACATCGCTGGCTCGGCCAGCATTTACAGGGTGTGGACATCGCTGGCTCGGCCAGCATTTACAGAGTGTGGACATCGCTGGCTCGGCCAGCATTTACAGGGTGTGGGTATCGCTGGCTCGGCCAGCATTTACAGCATGTGGACATCGCTGGCTCGGCCAGCATTTACAGCGTGTGGACATCGCTGGCTCGGCCAGCATTTACAGGGTGTGGACATCGCTGGCTCGGCCAGCATTTACAGCATGTGGACATTGCTGGCTCGGCCAGCATTTACAGGGTGTGGACATCGCTGGCTCGGCCAGCATTTACAGCATGTGGACATCGCTGGCTCGGCCAGCATTTACAGCATGTGGACATCGCTGGCTCGGCCAGCATTGACAGCACGTGGACATCGCTGGCTCGGCCAGCATTTACAGCATGTGGACATCGCTGGCTCGGCCAGCATTTACAGCATGTGGACATCGCTGGCTCGGCCAGCATTTACAGCATGTGGACATCGCTGGCTCGGCCAGCATTTACAGGGTGTGGACATCGCTGGCTCGGCCAGCATTTACAGCATGTGGACATTGCTGGCTCGGCCAGCATTTACAAGGTGTGGACATCGCTGGCTCGGCCAGCATTTACAGCATGTGGACATCGCTGGCTCGGCCAGCATTTACAGCATGTGGACATCGCTGGCTCGGCCAGCATTGACAGCACGTGGACATCGCTGGCTCGGCCAGCATTTACAGCATGTGGACATCGCTGGCTCGGCCAGCATTTACAGCATGTGTACATCGCTGGCTCGGCCGGCATTTAGAACTTGTGGACATCGCTGGGTCGGCCAGCATTTACAGCGTGTGGACATCGCTGGCTCGGCCAGCATTTACAGCATGTGGACATCGCTGGCTCGGCCAGCATTTACAGCGTGTGGTCATCGCTGGCTCGGCCGGCATTTAGAACTTGTGGACATCACTGGCTCGGCCAGCATTTACAGGGTGTGGACATCGCTGGCTCGGCCAGCATTTACAGCGTGTGGTCATCGCTGGCTCGGCCGGCATTTTGAACTTGTGGACATCGCTGGCTCGGCCAGCATTTACAGGGTGTGGACATCGCTGGCTCGGCCAGCATTTACATCGTGTGGACATCGCTGGCTCGGCCAGCATTTACAGAGTGTGGACATCGCTGGCTCGGCCAGCATTGACAGCACGTGGACATCGCTGGCTCGGCCAGCATTTACAGCGTGTGGACATCGCTGGCTCAGCCAGCATTTACAGCGTGTGGACATCACTGGCTCGGCCAGCATTTACAGGGAGTGGACATCGCTGGCTCGTCCAGCATTTACAGCACATGGACATCGCTGGCTCGGCCAGCATTTACAGCACATGGACATCGCTGGCTCGGCCAGCATTTACAGCACATGGACATCGCTGGCTCAGCCAGCATTTACAGCATTTGGACATCGCTGGCTCAACCAGCATTTACATCGTGTGGACATCGCTGGCTCGGCCAGCATTGACAGCACGTGGACATCGCTGGCTCAGCCAGCATTTACATGGTGTGGGAATCGCTGGCTGGGCTAGCATTTACAGCGTGTGGACATCGCTGGCTCGACCAGCATTTACAGCGTGTGGACATCGAAGGCTCGGCCGGCATTTAGAACTTGTGGACATCGCTGGCTCGGCCAGCATTTACAGCGTGTGGTCATCGCTGGCTCGGCCGGCATTTAGAACTTGTGGACATCGCTGGCTCGGCCAGCATTTACAAGGTGTGGACATCGCTGGCTCGGCCAGCATTTACAGAGTGTGGACATCGCTGGCTCGGCCAGCATTTACAGGGTGTGGACATCGCTGGCTCGGCCTGCATTTACAGAGTGTGGACATCGCTGGCTCGGCCAGCATTTACAGGGTGTGGGTATCGCTGGCTCGGCCAGCATTTACAGCATGTGGACATCGCTGGCTCGGCCAGCATTTACAGCATGTGGACATCGCTGGCTCGGCCAGCATTTACAGGGTGTGGACATCGCTGGCTCGGCCAGCATTTACAGCGTGTGGACATCGCTGGCTCGGCCAGCATTTACAGGGTGTGGACATCGCTGGCTCGGCCAGCATTTACAGCATGTGGACATTGCTGGCTCGGCCAGCATTTACAGGGTGTGGACATCGCTGGCTCGGCCAGCATTTACAGCATGTGGACATCGCTGGCTCGGCCAGCATTTACAGCATGTGGACATCGCTGGCTCGGCCAGCATTTACAGCGTGTGGACATCGCTGGCTCGGCCAGCATTTACAGCGTGTGGACATCGCTGACTCGGCCAGCATTTACAGCGTGTGGACATCGCTGGCTCGGCCGGCATTTAGAACTTGTGGACATCGCTGGCTCGGCCAGCATTTACAGCGTGTGGTCATCGCTGGCTCGGCCGGCATTTAGAACTTGTGGACATCGCTGGCTCGGCCAGCATTTACAAGGTGTGGACATCGCTGGCTCGGCCAGCATTTACAGAGTGTGGACATCGCTGGCTCGGCCAGCATTTACAGGGTGTGGACATCGCTGGCTCGGCCAGCATTTACAGAGTGTGGACATCGCTGGCTCGGCCAGCATTTACAGCGTGTGGTCATCGCTGGCTCAGCCAGCATTTACATGGTGTGGGAATCGCTGGCTGGGCTAGCATTTACAGCGTGTGGACATCGCTGGCTCGACCAGCATTTACAGCGTGTGGACATCGAAGGCTCGGCCGGCATTTAGAACTTGTGGACATCGCTGGCTCGGCCAGCATTTACAGCGTGTGGTCATCGCTGGCTCGGCCGGCATTTAGAACTTGTGGACATCGCTGGCTCGGCCAGCATTTACAAGGTGTGGACATCGCTGGCTCGGCCAGCATTTACAGAGTGTGGACATCGCTGGCTCGGCCAGCATTTACAGGGTGTGGACATCGCTGGCTCGGCCTGCATTTACAGAGTGTGGACATCGCTGGCTCGGCCAGCATTTACAGGGTGTGGGTATCGCTGGCTCGGCCAGCATTTACAGCATGTGGACATCGCTGGCTCGGCCAGCATTTACAGCATGTGGACATCGCTGGCTCGGCCAGCATTTACAGGGTGTGGACATCGCTGGCTCGGCCAGCATTTACAGCGTGTGGACATCGCTGGCTCGGCCAGCATTTACAGGGTGTGGACATCGCTGGCTCGGCCAGCATTTACAGCATGTGGACATTGCTGGCTCGGCCAGCATTTACAGGGTGTGGACATCGCTGGCTCGGCCAGCATTTACAGCATGTGGACATCGCTGGCTCGGCCAGCATTTACAGCATGTGGACATCGCTGGCTCGGCCAGCATTTACAGCGTGTGGACATCGCTGGCTCGGCCAGCATTTACAGCGTGTGGACATCGCTGGCTCGGCCAGCATTTACAGCGTGTGGACATCGCTGGCTCGGCCGGCATTTAGAACTTGTGGACATCGCTGGCTCGGCCAGCATTTACAGCGTGTGGTCATCGCTGGCTCGGCCGGCATTTAGAACTTGTGGACATCGCTGGCTCGGCCAGCATTTACAAGGTGTGGACATCGCTGGCTCGGCCAGCATTTACAGAGTGTGGACATCGCTGGCTCGGCCAGCATTTACAGGGTGTGGACATCGCTGGCTCGGCCAGCATTTACAGAGTGTGGACATCGCTGGCTCGGCCAGCATTTACAGCGTGTGGTCATCGCTGGCTCGGCCGGCATTTAGAACTTGTGGACATCGCTGGCTCGGCCAGCATTTACAAGGTGTGGACATCGCTGGCTTGGCCAGCATTTACAGCGTGTGGACATCGCTGGCTCGGCCAGCATTTACAGGGTGTGGACATCGCTGGCTCGGCCAGCATTTACAGAGTGTGGACATCGCTGGCTCGGCCAGCATTTACAGGGTGTGGGTATCGCTGGCTCGGCCAGCATTTACAGCATGTGGACATCGCTGGCTCGGCCAGCATTTACAGCGTGTGGACATCGCTGGCTCGGCCAGCATTTACAGGGTGTGGACATCGCTGGCTCGGCCAGCATTTACAGCATGTGGACATTGCTGGCTCGGCCAGCATTTACAGGGTGTGGACATCGCTGGCTCGGCCAGCATTTACAGCATGTGGACATCGCTGGCTCGGCCAGCATTTACAGCATGTGGACATCGCTGGCTCGGCCAGCATTGACAGCACGTGGACATCGCTGGCTCGGCCAGCATTTACAGCATGTGGACATCGCTGGCTCGGCCAGCATTTACAGCATGTGTACATCGCTGGCTCGGCCGGCATTTAGAACTTGTGGACATCGCTGGGTCGGCCAGCATTTACAGCGTGTGGACATCGCTGGCTCGGCCAGCATTTACAGCATGTGGACATCGCTGGCTCGGCCAGCATTTACAGCGTGTGGTCATCGCTGGCTCGGCCGGCATTTAGAACTTGTGGACATCGCTGGCTCGGCCAGCATTTACAGGGTGTGGACATCGCTGGCTCGGCCAGCATTTACAGAGTGTGGACATCGCTGGCTCGGCCAGCATTGACAGCACGTGGACATCGCTGGCTCGGCCAGCATTTACAGCGTGTGGACATCGCTGGCTCAGCAAGCATTTACAGCGTGTGGACATCGCTGGCTCAGCAAGCATTTACAGCATGTGGACATCGCTGGCTCGGCCAGCATTTACAGCACATGGACATCGCTGGCTCGGCCAGCATTTACAGCACATGGACATCGCTGGCTCGGCCAGCATTTACAGCACATGGACATCGCTGGCTCGGCGAGCATTTACAGCATTTGGACATCGCTGGCTCAACCAGCATTTACATCGTGTGGACATCGCTGGCTCGGCCAGCATTGACAGCACGTGGACATCGCTGGCTCAGCCAGCATTTACATGGTGTGGGAATCGCTGGCTGGGCTAGCATTTACAGCGTGTGGACATCGCTGGCTCGACCAGCATTTACAGCGTGTGGACATCGAAGGCTCGGCCGGCATTTAGAACTTGTGGACATCGCTGGCTCGGCCAGCATTTACAGCGTGTGGTCATCGCTGGCTCGGCCGGCATTTAGAACTTGTGGACATCGCTGGCTCGGCCAGCATTTACAAGGTGTGGACATCGCTGGCTCGGCCAGCATTTACAGAGTGTGGACATCGCTGGCTCGGCCAGCATTTACAGGGTGTGGACATCGCTGGCTCGGCCTGCATTTACAGAGTGTGGACATCGCTGGCTCGGCCAGCATTTACAGGGTGTGGGTATCGCTGGCTCGGCCAGCATTTACAGCATGTGGACATCGCTGGCTCGGCCAGCATTTACAGCATGTGGACATCGCTGGCTCGGCCAGCATTTACAGGGTGTGGACATCGCTGGCTCGGCCAGCATTTACAGCGTGTGGACATCGCTGGCTCGGCCAGCATTTACAGGGTGTGGACATCGCTGGCTCGGCCAGCATTTACAGCATGTGGACATTGCTGGCTCGGCCAGCATTTACAGGGTATGGACATCGCTGGCTCGGCCAGCATTTACAGCATGTGGACATCGCTGGCTCGGCCAGCATTTACAGCATGTGGACATCGCTGGCTCGGCCAGCATTTACATCGTGTCGACATCGCTGGCTCGGCCAGCATTTACAGGGTGTGGACATCGCTGGCTCGGCCAGCATCGACAGCACGTGGACATCGCTGGCTCGGCCAGCATTTACAGAGTGTGGACATCGCTGGCTCGGCCAGCATTTACAGGGTGTGGACATACCTGGCTCGGCCAGCATTTACAGCGTGTGGACATCGCTGGCTCGGCCAGCATTTACAGGGTGTGGACATCGCTGGCTCGGCCAGCATTTACAGCATGTGGACATTGCTGGCTCGGCCAGCATTTACAGGGTGTGGACATCGCTGGCTCGGCCAGCATTTACAGCATGTGGACATCGCTGGCTCGGCCAGCATTTCCATCGTGTCGACATCGCTGGCTCGGCCAGCATTGACAGCACGTGGTCATCGCTGGCTCGGCTAGCATTTACAGCGTGTGGACATCGCTGGCTCGGCCAGCATTTACAGCATGTGGACATCGCTGGCTCGGCCGGCATTTAGAACTTGTGGACATCGCTGGCTCGGCCAGCATTTACAGCGTGTGGTCATCGCTGGCTCGGCCGGCATTTAGAACTTGTGGACATCGCTGGCTCGGCCAGCATTTACAGGGTGTGGACATCGCTGGCTCGGCCAGCATTGACAGCACGTGGACATCGCTGGCTCGGCCAGCATTTACAGAGTGTGGACATCGCTGGCTCGGCCAGCATTTACAGGGTGTGGACATCGCTGGCTCGGCCAGCATTAACAGAGTGTGGACATCGCTGGCTCGGCCAGCATTTACAGGGTGTGGGTATCGCTGGCTCGGCCAGCATTTACAGCATGTGGACATCGCTGGCTCGGCCAGCATTTACAGCACGTGGACATCGCTGGCTCGGCCAGCATTTACAGCACATGGACATCGTTGGCTCGGCCAGCATTTACAGCGATTGGACATCGCTGTCTCGGCCAACATTTACAGGGTGTGGACATCGCTGGCTCGGCCAGCATTTACAGGGTGTGGACATCGCTGGCTCGGCCAGCATTTACAGGGTGTGGGTATCGCTGGCTCGGCCAGCATTTACAGTGTGTGGACATCGCTGGCTCGGCCAGCGTTTACAGAGTGTGGACATCGCTGGCTCGGCCAGCATTTACAGGGTGTGGACATCGCTGGCTCGTCCAGCATTTACAGCGTGTGGACATGGCTGGCTCGGCCAGCATTTACAGGGTGTGGACATCGCTGGCTCGGCCAGCATTTACAGCAAGTGGACATCGCTGGCTCGGCCCGCATTTACAGGGTGTGGACATCGCTGGCTCAGCCAGCACTTACAGCGTGTGGACATCGCTGGCTCGGCCAGCATTTACAGCATGTGGACATCGCTGGCTCGGCCAGCATTTACAGAGTGTGGACATCGCTGGCTCGGCCAGCATCTACAGGGTGTGGACATCGCTGGCTCGGCCAGCATTTACAGGGTGTGGACATCGCTGGCTCGGCCAGCATTTACAGGGTGTGGACATCGCTGGCTCGGCCAGCATTTACAGCGTGTGGACATCGCTGGCTCGGCCAGCATTTACAGCACATGGACATCGCTGGCTCGGCCAGCATTTACAGAGTGTGGACATCGCTGGCTCGGCCAGCATTTACAGGGTGTGGGTATCGCTGGCTCGGCCAGCATTTACAGAGTGTGGACATCGCTGGCTCGGCCAGCATTTACAGAGTGTGGACATCACTGGCTCGGCCAGCATTTACAGGGTGTGGACATCGCTGGCTCGGCCAGCATTTACAGGGTGTGGACATCGCTGGCTCGGCCTGCATTTACAGCGTGTGGTCATCGCTGGCTCGGCCTGTATTTACAGGGTGTGGACATCGCTGGCTCGGTCAGCATTTACAGAGTGTGGACATCGCTGGCTCGGTCAGCATTTACAGGGTGTGGACATCGCTGGCTCGGCCAGCATTTACAGCATGTGGACATTGCTGGCTCGGCCAGCATTTACAGGGTGTGGACATCGCTGGCTCGGCCAGCATTTACAGAGTGTGGACATCGCTGGCTCGGCCAGCATTTACAGAGTGTGGACATCGCTGGCTCGGCCAGCATTTACAGAGTGTGGACATCACTGGCTCGGCCAGCATTTACAGGGTGTGGACATCGCTGGCTCGGCCAGCATTTACAGCGTGTGGACATCGCTGGCTCGGCCAGCATTTACAGAGTGTGGACATCACTGGCTCGGCCAGCATTTACAGGGTGTGGACATCGCTGGCTCGGCCAGCATTTACAGGGTGTGGACATCGCTGGCTCGGCCTGCATTTACAGCGTGTGGTCATCGCTGGCTCGGCCTGCATTTACAGGGTGTGGACATCGCTGGCTCGGTCAGCATTTACAGAGTGTGGACATCGCTGGCTCGGTCAGCATTTACAGGGTGTGGACATCGCTGGCTCGGCCAGTATTTACAGCATGTGGACATCGTTGGCTCGGCCAGCATTTACAGGGTGTGGACATCGCTGGCTCGGCCAGCATTTGCAGGGTATGGACATCGCTGGCTCGGCCAGCATTTACAGCACATGGACATCGCATGCTCGGCCAGCATTTACAGGGTGTGGACATCGCTGGCTCGGCCAGCATTTACAGCGTGTGGGTATCGCTGGCTTGGCCAGCATTTACAGCACATGGACATCGCATGCTCGGCCAGCATTTACAGGGTGTGGACATCGCTGGCTCGGCCAGCATTTACAAGGTGTGGACATCGCTGGCTCGGCCAGCATTTACAGGGTGTGGACATCGCTGGCTCGGTCAGCATTTACAGGGTGTGGACATCGCTGGCTCGGCCAGCATTTACAGGGTGTGGGTATGGCTGGCTTGGCCAGCATTTACAGCACATGGACATCGCTGGCTCGGCAAGCATTTACAGCATGTGGACATCGCTGGCTCGGCCAGCATTTACAGAGTGTGGACATCGCTGGCTCGGCCAGCATTTACAGGGTGTGGACATCGCTGGCTCGGCCTGCATTTACAGCGTGTGGTCATCGCTGGCTCGGCCAGCATTTACAGCGTGTGGTCATCGCTGGCTCAGCCAGCATTTACAGCATGTGGACATCGCTGGCTCGGCCTGCATTTACAGAGTGTGGACATCGCTGGCTCGGCCAGCATTTACAGGGTGTGGACATCGCTGGCTCGGCCTGCATTTACAGCGTGTGGTCATCGCTGGCTCGGCCAGCATTTACAGCGTGTGGTCATCGCTGGCTCGGCCAGCATTTACATCGTGTGGACATCGCTGGCTCGGCCAGCATTTACAGGGATTGGACATCGCTGGCTCGGCCAGCATTTACAGCGTGTGGACATCGCTGGCTCGGCCTGCATTTACAGCGTGTGGACATCGCTGGCTCGGCCAGCATTTACAGCGTGTGGACATCGCTGGCTCGGCCAGCATTTACAGGGTGTGGACATCGCTGGCTCGGCCAGCATTTACAGCATGTGGACATCGCTGGCTCGGCCAGCATTTACAGCACGTGGACATCGCTGGCTCGGCCAGCATTTACAGCGTGTGGACATCGCTGGCTCGGCCTGCATTTACAGAGTGTGGACATCGCTGGCTCGGCCGGCATTTACAGGGTGTGGACATCGCTGGCTCGGCCAGCATTTACAGGGTGTGGACATCGCTGGCTCGGTCAGCATTTACAGGGTGTGGACATCGCTGGCTCGGCCAGCATTTACAGGGTGTGGACATCGCTGGCTCGGCCTGCATTTACAGGGTGTGGACATCGCTGTCTCGGCCAGCATTTACAGCACATGGACATCGCTGGCTCGGCCAGCATTTACAGCATGTGGACATCGCTGGCTCGGCCAGCATTTACAGCATGTGGACGTCGCTGGCTCGGCCAGCATTTACAGGGTGTGGACATCGCTGGCTCGGCCAGCATTTACAAGGTGTGGACATCGCTGGCTCGGCCAGCATTTACAGGGTGTGGGTATCGCTGGCTCGGCCAGGATTTACAGGTTGTGGGTATCGCTGGCTGGGCCAGCATTCATAGAGTGTGGACATCGCTGGCTCGGCAAGCATTTACAAGGTGTGGACATCGCTGGCTCGGCCAGCATTTACAGGGTGTGGGTATCGCTGGCTGGGCCAGCATTTGCAGCATGTGGACATCGCTGGCTCGGCCAGCATTTACAGGGTGTGGACATCGCTGGCTCGGCCGGCATTTACAAGGTGTGGACATCGCTGGCTCGGCCAGCATTTACAGCAAGTGGACATCGCTGGCTCGGCCAGCATTTACAGCATGTGGACATCGCTGGCTCGGCCAGCATTTACAGCATGTGTACATCGCTGGCTCGGCCAGCATTTACAGCATGTGGACATCGCTGGCTCGGCCAGCATTTACAGCATGTGGACATCGCTGGCTCGGCCAGCATTTACAGCATGTGTACATCGCTGGCTCGGCCAGCATTTACAGCATGTGGACATCGCTGGCTCGGCCAGCATTTACAGCGTGTGGACATCGCTGGCTCGGCCAGCATTTACAGCGTGTGGACATCGCTGGCTCGGCCAGCATTTACAGGGTGTGGACATCGCTGGCTCGGCCAGCATTTACAGCATGTGGACATCGCTGGCTCGGCCAGCATTTACAGCACGTGGACATCGCTGGCTCGGCCTGCATTTACAGCGTGTGGACATCGCTGGCTCGGCCAGCATTTACAGGGTGTGGACATCGCTGGCTCGGCCTGCATTTACAGGGTGTGGACATCGCTGGCTCGGCCAGCATTTACAGCACATGGACATCGCTGGCTCGGCCAGCATTTACTGCACGTGGACATCGCTGGCTCGGCCAGCATTTACAGCATGTGGACGTCGCTGGCTCGGCCAGCATTTACAGGGTGTGGACATCGCTGGCTCGGCCAGCATTTACAAGGTGTGGACATCGCTGGCTCGGCCAGCATTTACAGGGTGTGGACATCGCTGGCTGGGCCAGCATTTACAGAGTGTGGACATCGCTGGCTCGGCCAGCATTTACAGGGTGTGGGTATCGCTGGCTGGGCCAGCATTTACAGAGTGTGGACATCGCTGGCTCGGCCAGCATTTACAAGGTGTGGACATCGCTGGCTCGGCCAGCATTTACAGGGTGTGGACATCGCTGGCTGGGCCAGCATTTACAGAGTGTGGACATCGCTGGCTCGGCCAGCATTTACAGGGTGTGGGTATCGCTGGCTGGGCCAGCATTTACAGAGTGTGGACATCGCTGGCTCGGCCAGCATTTACAAGGTGTGGACATCGCTGGCTCGGCCAGCATTTACAGGGTGTGGGTATCGCTGGCTGGGCCAGCATTTGCAGCATGTGGACATCGCTGGCTCGGCCAGCATTCACAGGGTGTGGACATCGCTGGCTCGGCCGGCATTTACAAGGTGTGGACATCGATGGCTCGGCCAGCATTTACAGCAAGTGGACATCGCTGGCTCGGCCAGCATTTACAGCATGTGGACATCGCTGGCTCGGCCAGCATTTACAGCATGTGTACATCGCTGGCTCGGCCAGCATTTACAGCATGTGGACATCGCTGGCTCGGCCAGCATTTACAGCATGTGTACATCGCTGGCTCGGCCAGCATTTACAGCATGTGGACATCGCTGGCTCGGCCAGCATTTACAGCATGTGTACATCGCTGGCTCGGCCAGCATTTACAGCATGTGGACATCGCTGGCTCGGCCAGCATTTACAGCGTGTGGTCATCGCTGGCTCGGCCAGCATTTACAGCATGTGGACATCGCTGGCTCGGCCAGCATTTACAGCATGTGGACATCGCTGGCTCGGCCAGCATTTACAGCGTGTGGTCATCGCTGGCTCGGCCAGCATTTACAGCATGTGGACATCGCTGGCTCGGCCAGCATTTACAGCGTGTGGTCATCGCTGGCTCGGCCAGCATTTACAGCATGTGGACATCGCTGGCTCGGCCGGCATTTAGAACTTGTGGACATCGCTGGCTCGGCCAGCATTTACAGCGTGTGGTCATCGCTGGCTCGGCCGGCATTTAGAACTTGTGGACATCGCTGGCTCGGCCAGCATTTACAGGGTGTGGGTATCGCTGGCTCGGCCAGCATTTACAGCATGTGGACATAGCTGGCTCGGCCAGCATTTACAGCACGTGGACATCGCTGGCTCGGCCAGCATTTACAGCACATGGACATCGCTGGCTCGGCCAGCATTTACAGCGATTGGACATCGCTGTCTCGGCCAGCATTTACAGGGTGTGGACATCGCTGGCTCGGCCAGCATTTACAGGGTGTGTACATCGCTGGCTCGGCCAGCATTTACAGGGTGTGGACATCGCTGGCTCGGCCAGCATTTACAGCGTGTGGTCATCGCTGGCACGGCCAGCATTTACAGCGTGTGGTCATCGCTGGCTCGGCCAGCATTTACATCGTGTGGACATCGCTGGCTCGGCCAGCATTTACAGGGTGTGGACATCGCTGGCTCGGCCAGCATTTACAGCGTGTGGACATCGCTGGCTCGGCCTGCATTTACAGCGTGTGGACATCGCTGGCTCGGCCAGCATTTACAGCGTGTGGACATCGCTGGCTCGGCCAGCATTTACAGGGTGTGGACATCGCTGGCTCGGCCAGCATTTACAGCATGTGGACATCGCTGGCTCGGCCAGCATTTACAGCGTGTGGACATCGCTGGCTCGGCCAGCATTTACAGCATGTGGACATCGCTGGCTCGGCCAGCATTTACAGGGTGTGGACATCGCTGGCTCGGCCAGCATTTACAGCACATGGACATCGCTGGCTCGGCCAGCATTTACAGCATGTGGACATCGCTGGCTCGGCCAGCATTTACAGCATGTGGACGTCGCTGGCTCGGCCAGCATTTACAGGGTGTGGACATCGCTGGCTCGGCCAGCATTTACAAGGTGTGGACATCGCTGGCTCGGCCGGCATTTACAGGGTGTGGACATCGCTGGCTCGGCCGGCATTTAGAACTTGTGGACATCGCTGGCTCGGCCAGCATTTACAGCGTGTGGTCATCGCTGGCTCGGCCGGCATTTAGAACTTGTGGACATCGCTGGCTCGGCCAGCATTTACAGGGTGTGGACATCGCTGGCTCGGCCAGCATTTACAGCGTGTGGACATCGCTGGCTCGGCCAGCATTTACAGCGTGTGGACATCGCTGGCTCGGCCAGCATTTACAGAGTGTGGACATCGCTGGCTCGGCCAGCATTGACAGCACATGGACATCGCTGGCTCGGCCAGCATTTACAGCGTGTGGACATCGCTGGCTCGGCCAGCATTTACAGCGTGTGGACATCGCTGGCTCAGCCAGCATTTACAGCGTGTGGACATCACTGGCTCGGCCAGCATTTACAGGGAGTGGACATCGCTGGCTCGGCCAGCATTTACAGCACATGGACATCGCTGGCTCGGCCAGCATTTACAGCACATGGACATCGCTGGCTCGGCCAGCATTTACAGCATGTGGACATCGCTGGCTCAGCCAGCATTTACATCGTGTGGACATCGCTGGCTCGGCCAGCATTGACAGCACGTGGACATCGCTGGCTCAGCCAGCATTTACAGGGTGTGGGTAACGCTGGCTGGGCTAGCATTTACAGCGTGTGGACATCGCTGGCTCGGCCAGCATTTACAGCGTGTGGACATCGCTGGCTCGGCCGGCATTTAGAACTTGTGGACATCGCTGGCTCGGCCAGCATTTACAGCGTGTGGTCATCGCTGGCTCGGCCGGCATTTAGAACTTGTGGACATCGCTGGCTCGGCCAGCATTTACAAGGTGTGGACATCGCTGGCTTGGCCAGCATTTACAGCGTGTGGACATCGCTGGCTCGGCCAGCATTTACAGGGTGTGGACATCGCTGGCTCGGCCAGCATTTACAGAGTGTGGACATCGCTGGCTCGGCCAGCATTTACATGGTGTGGGTATCGCTGGCTCGGCCAGCATTTACAGCATGTGGACATCGCTGGCTCGGCCAGCATTTACAGCATGTGGACATCGCTGGCTCGGCCAGCATTTACAGGGTGTGGACATCGCTGGCTCGGCCAGCATTTACAGCATGTGGACATAGCTGGCTCGGCCAGCATTTACAGGGTGTGGACATCGCTGGCTCGGCCAGCATTTACAGCATGTGGACATCGCTGGCTCGGCCAGCATTAACAGCATGTGGACATCGCTGGCTCGGCCAGCATTGACAGCACGTGGACATCGCTGGCTCGGCCATCATTTACAGCATGTGGACATCGCTGGCTCGGCCAGCATTTACAGCATGTGTACATCGCTGGCTCGGCCGGCATTTAGAACTTGTGGACATCGCTGAGTCGGCCAGCATTTACAGCGTGTGGACATCGCTGGCTCGGCCAGCATTTACAGCGTGTGGTCATCGCTGGCTCGGCCGGCATTTAGAACTTGTGGACATCGCTGGCTCGGCCAGCATTTACAGGGTGTGGACATCGCTGGGTCGGCCAGCATTTACAGCGTGTGGACATCGCTGGCTCGGCCAGCATTTACATCGTGTGGACATCGCTGTCTCGGCCAGCATTTACAGAGTGTGGACATCGCTGGCTCGGCCAGCATTGACAGCACGTGGACATCGCTGGCTCGGCCAGCATTTACAGCGTGTGGACATCGCTGGCTCAGCCAGCATTTACAGCGTGTGGACATCACTGGCTCGGCCAGCATTTACAGGGAGTGGACATCGCTGGCTCGGCCAGCATTTACAGCACATGGACATCGCTGGCTCGGCCAGCATTTACAGCACATGGACATCGCTGGCTCGGCCAGCATTTACAGCATGTGGACATCGCTGGCTCAGCCAGCATTTACATCGTGTGGACATCGCTGGCTCGGCCAGCATTTACATCGTGTGGACATCGCTGGCTCGGCCAGCATTGACAGCACGTGGACATCGCTGGCTCAGCCAGCATTTACAGGGTGTGGGTATCGCTGGCTGGGCTAGCATTTACAGCGTGTGGACATCGCTGGCTCGGCCAGCATTTACAGCGTGTGGACATCGCTGGCTCGGCCGGCATTTAGAACTTGTGGACATCGCTGGCTCGGCCAGCATTTACAGCGTGTGGTCATCGCTGGCTCGGCCGGCATTTAGAACTTGTGGACATCGCTGGCTCGGCCAGCATTTACAAGGTGTGGACATCGCTGGCTCGGCC
Organism: Scyliorhinus torazame; assembly: GCF_047496885.1. Taxonomy (NCBI): domain Eukaryota; kingdom Metazoa; phylum Chordata; class Chondrichthyes; order Carcharhiniformes; family Scyliorhinidae; genus Scyliorhinus; species Scyliorhinus torazame. The sequence continues at coordinate 63,418,423 of NC_092724.1, read as the reverse complement.
AGCATTTACAGAGTGTGGACATCGCTGGCTCGGCCAGCATTTACAGGGTGTGGACATCGCTGGCTCGGCCAGCATTTACAGAGTGTGGACATCGCTGGCTCGGCCAGCATTTACAGGGTGTGGGTATCGCTGGCTCGGCCAGCATTTACAGCGTGTGGACATCGCTGGCTCGGCCAGCATTTACAGCATGTGGACATCGCTGGCTCGGCCAGCATTTACAGGGTGTGGACATCGCTGGCTCGGCCAGCATTTACAGGGTGTGGACATCGCTGGCTCGGCCTGCATTTACAGCATGTGGACATCGCTGGCTCGGCCAGCATTTACAGGGTGTGGACATCGCTGGCTCGGCCAGCATTTACAGGGTGTGGACATCGCTGGCTCGGCCAGCATTTACAGGGTGTGGACATCGCTGGCTCGGCCAGCATTTACAGCATGTGGACATCGCTGGCTCGGCCAGCATTGACAGCACGTGGACATCGCTGGCTCGGCCAGCATTTACAGCATGTGGACATCGCTGGCTCGGCCAGCATTTACAGCATGTGTACATCGCTGGCTCGGCCGGCATTTAGAACTTGTGGACATCGCTGGGTCGGCCAGCATTTACAGCGTGTGGACATCGCTGGCTCGGCCAGCATTTACAGCGTGTGGACATCGCTGGCTCGGCCAGCATTTACAGCGTGTGGTCATCGCTGGCTCGGCCGGCATTTAGAACTTGTGGACATCGCTGGCTCGGCCAGCATTTACAGGGTGTGGACATCGCTGGCTCGGCCAGCATTTACAGCGTGTGGACATCGCTGGCTCGGCCAGCATTTACATCGTGTGGACATCGCTGGCTCGGCCAGCATTTACAGAGTGTGGACATCGCTGGCTCGGCCAGCATTGACAGCACGTGGACATCGCTGGCTCGGCCAGCATTTACAGCGAGTGGACATCGCTGGCTCGGCCAGCATTTACAGCACATGGACATCGCTGGCTCGGCCAGCATTTACAGCACATGGACATCGCTGGCTCGGCCAGCATTTACAGCATGTGGACATCGCTGGCTCAGCCAGCATTTACATCGTGTGGACATGGCTGGCTCGGCCAGCATTTACAGTGTTTGGACATCGCTGGCTCGGCCAGCATTTACAGCGTGTGGACATCGCTGGCTCGGCCAGCATTTACAGCGTGTGGACATCGCTGGCTCGGCCGGCATTTAGAACTTGTGGACATCGCTGGCTCGGCCAGCATTTACAGCGTGTGGTCATCGCTGGCTCGGCCGGCATTTAGAACTTGTGGACATCGCTGGCTCGGCCAGCATTTACAAGGTGTGGACATCGCTGGCTCGGCCAGCATTTACAGAGTGTGGACATCGCTGGCTCGGCCAGCATTTACAGGGTGTGGACATTGCTGGCTCGGCCAGCATTTACAGAGTGTGGACATCGCTGGCTCGGCCAGCATTTACAGCGTGTGGTCATCGCTGGCTCAGCCGGCATTTAGAACTTGTGGACATCGCTGGCTCGGCCAGCATTTACAAGGTGTGGATATCGCTGGCTTGGCCAGCATTTACAGCGTGTGGTCATCGCTGGCTCGGCCAGCATTTACAGGGTGTGGACATCGCTGGCTCGGCCAGCATTTACAGGGTGTGGGTATCGCTGGCTCGGCCAGCATTTACAGCATGTGGACATCGCTGGCTCGGCCAGCATTTACAGGGTATGGACATCGCTGGCTCGGCCAGCATTTACAGGGTGTGGGTATCGCTGGCTCGGCCAGCATTTACAGCATGTGGACATCGCTGGCTCGGCCAGCATTTACAGCGTGTGGACATCGCTGGCTCGGCCAGCATTTACAGGGTGTGGACATCGCTGGCTCAGCCAGCATTTACAGCATGTGGACATTGCTGGCTCGGCCAGCATTTACAGGGTGTGGACATCGCTGGCTCGGCCAACATTTACAGCATGTGGACATCGCTGGCTCGGCCAGCATTTACAGCATGTGGACATCGCTGGCTCGGCCAGCATTGACAGCACGTGGACATCGCTGGCTCGGCCAGCATTTACAGCATGTGGACATGGCTGGCTCGGCCAGCATTTACAGCATGTGTACATCGCTGGCTCGGCCGGCATTTAGAACTTGTGGACATCGCTGGGTCGGCCAGCATTTACAGCGTGTGGACATCGCTGGCTCGGCCAGCATTTACAGCATGTGGACATCGCTGGCTCGGCCAGCATTTACAGCGTGTGGTCATCGCTGGCTCGGCCGGCATTTAGAACTTGTGGACATCGCTGGCTCGGCCAGCATTTACAGGGTGTGGACATCGCTGGCTCGGCCAGCATTTACAGCGTGTGGACATCGCTGGCTCGGCCAGCATTTACATCGTGTGGACATCGCTGGCTCGGCCAGCATTTACAGAGTGTGGACATCGCTGACTCGGCCAGCATTGACAGCACGTGGACATCGCTGGCTCGGCCAGCATTTACAGCGTGTGGACATCGCTGGCTCAGCCAGCATTTACAGCGTGTGGACATCACTGGCTCGGCCAGCATTTACAGGGAGTGGACATCGCTGGCTCGTCCAGCATTTACAGCACATGGACATCGCTGGCTCGGCCAGCATTTACAGCACATGGACATCGCTGGCTCGGCCAGCATTTACAGCATTTGGACATCGCTGGCTCAACCAGCATTTACATCGTGTGGACATCGCTGGCTCGGCCAGCATTGACAGCACGTGGACATCGCTGGCTCAGCCAGCATTTACATGGTGTGGGTATCGCTGGCTGGGCTAGCATTTACAGCGTGTGGACATCGCTGGCTCGGCCAGCATTTACAGCGTGTGGACATCGAAGGCTCGGCCGGCATTTAGAACTTGTGGACATCGCTGGCTCGGCCAGCATTTACAGCGTGTGGTCATCGCTGGCTCGGCCGGCATTTAGAACTTGTGGACATCGCTGGCTCGGCCAGCATTTACAGCATGTGGACATCGCTGGCTCGGCCAGCATTTACAGAGTGTGGACATCGCTGGCTCGGCCAGCATTTACAGGGTGTGGACATCGCTGGCTCGGCCAGCATTTACAGAGTGTAGCCATCGCTGGCTCGGCCAGCATTTACAGGGTGTGGGTATCGCTGGCTCGGCCAGCATTTACAGCATGTGGACATCGCTGGCTCGGCCAGCATTTACAGCATGTGGACATCGCTGGCTCGGCCAGCATTTACAGGGTGTGGACATCGCTGGCTCGGCCAGCATTTACAGCGTGTGGACATCGCTGGCTCGGCCAGCATTTACAGGGTGTGGACATCGCTGGCTCGGCCAGCATTTACAGCATGTGGACATTGCTGGCTCGGCCAGCATTTACAGGGTGTGGACATCGCTGGCTCGGCCAGCATTTACAGCATGTGGACATCGCTGGCTCGGCCAGCATTTACAGCATGTGGACATCGCTGGCTCGGCCAGCATTTACATCGTGTCGACATCGCTGGCTCGGCCAGCATTGACAGCACGTGGACATCGCTGGCTCGGCTAGCATTTACAGCGTGTGGACATCGCTGGCTCGGCCAGCATTTACAGCATGTGGACATCGCTGGCTCGGCCGGCATTTAGAACTTGTGGACATCGCTGGCTCGGCCAGCATTTACAGCGTGTGGTCATCGCTGGCTCGGCCGGCATTTAGAACTTGTGGACATCGCTGGCTCGGCCAGCATTTACAGGGTGTGGACATCGCTGGCTCGGCCAGCATTAACAGAGTGTGGACATCGCTGGCTCGGCCAGCATTTACAGGGTGTGGGTATCGCTGGCTCGGCCAGCATTTACAGCATGTGGACATCGCTGGCTCGGCCAGCATTTACAGCACATGGACATCGCTGGCTCGGCCAGCATTTACAGCACGTGGACATCGCTGGCTCGGCCCGCATTTACAGCACATGGACATCGCTGGCTCGGCCAGCATTTACAGCGATTGGACATCGCTGTCTCGGCCAGCATTTACAGGGTGTGGACATCGCTGGCTCGGCCGGCATTTACAGCGTGTGGACATCGCTGGCTCGGCCAGCATTTACAGCGTGTGGACATCGCTGGCTCGGCCGGCATTTAGAACTTGTGGACATCGCTGGCTCGGCCAGCATTTACAGCGTGTGGTCATCGCTGGCTCGGCCGGCATTTAGAACTTGTGGACATCGCTGGCTCGTCCAGCATTTACAAGGTGTGGACATCGCTGGCTCGGCCAGCATTTACAGAGTGTGGACATCGCTGGCTCGGCCAGCATTTACAGGGTGTGGACATTGCTGGCTCGGCCAGCATTTACAGAGTGTGGACATCGCTGGCTCGGCCAGCATTTACAGCGTGTGGTCATCGCTGGCTCAGCCGGCATTTAGAACTTGTGGACATCGCTGGCTCGGCCAGCATTTACAAGGTGTGGACATCGCTGGCTTGGCCAGCATTTACAGCGTGTGGTCATCGCTGGCTCGGCCAGCATTTACAGGGTGTGGACATCGCTGGCTCGGCCAGCATTTACAGGGTGTGGGTATCGCTGGCTCGGCCAGCATTTACAGCATGTGGACATCGCTGGCTCGGCCAGCATTTACAGGGTATGGACATCGCTGGCTCGGCCAGCATTTACAGGGTGTGGGTATCGCTGGCTCGGCCAGCATTTACAGCATGTGGACATCGCTGGCTCGGCCAGCATTTACAGCATGTGGACATCGCTGGCTCGGCCAGCATTTACAGGGTGTGGACATCGCTGGCTCAGCCAGCATTTACAGCATGTGGACATTGCTGGCTCGGCCAGCATTTACAGGGTGTGGACATCGCTGGCTCGGCCAACATTTACAGCATGTGGACATCGCTGGCTCGGCCAGCATTTACAGCATGTGGACATCGCTGGCTCGGCCAGCATTGACAGCACGTGGACATCGCTGGCTCGGCCAGCATTTACAGCATGTGGACATCGCTGGCTCGGCCAGCATTTACAGCATGTGTACATCGCTGGCTCGGCCGGCATTTAGAACTTGTGGACATCGCTGGGTCGGCCAGCATTTACAGCGTGTGGACATCGCTGGCTCGGCCAGCATTTACAGCATGTGGACATCGCTGGCTCGGCCAGCATTTACAGCGTGTGGTCATCGCTGGCTCGGCCGGCATTTAGAACTTGTGGACATCGCTGGCTCGGCCAGCATTTACAGGGTGTGGACATCGCTGGCTCGGCCAGCATTTACAGCGTGTGGACATCGCTGGCTCGGCCAGCATTTACATCGTGTGGACATCGCTGGCTCGGCCAGCATTTACAGAGTGTGGACATCGCTGGCTCGGCCAGCATTGACAGCACGTGGACATCGCTGGCTCGGCCAGCATTTACAGCGTGTGGACATCGCTGGCTCAGCCAGCATTTACAGCGTGTGGACATCACTGGCTCGGCCAGCATTTACAGGGAGTGGACATCGCTGGCTCGTCCAGCATTTACAGCACATGGACATCGCTGGCTCGGCCAGCATTTACAGCACATGGACATCGCTGGCTCGGCCAGCATTTACAGCATTTGGACATCGCTGGCTCAACCAGCATTTACATCGTGTGGACATCGCTGGCTCGGCCAGCATTGACAGCACGTGGACATCGCTGGCTCAGCCAGCATTTACATGGTGTGGGTATCGCTGGCTGGGCTAGCATTTACAGCGTGTGGACATCGCTGGCTCGGCCAGCATTTACAGCGTGTGGACATCGAAGGCTCGGCCGGCATTTAGAACTTGTGGACATCGCTGGCTCGGCCAGCATTTACAGCGTGTGGTCATCGCTGGCTCGGCCGGCATTTAGAACTTGTGGACATCGCTGGCTCGGCCAGCATTTACAGCATGTGGACATCGCTGGCTCGGCCAGCATTTACAGAGTGTGGACATCGCTGGCTCGGCCAGCATTTACAGGGTGTGGACATCGCTGGCTCGGCCAGCATTTACAGAGTGTGGACATCGCTGGCTCGGCCAGCATTTACAGGGTGTGGGTATCGCTGGCTCGGCCAGCATTTACAGCATGTGGACATCGCTGGCTCGGCCAGCATTTACAGCATGTGGACATCGCTGGCTCGGCCAGCATTTACAGGGTGTGGACATCGCTGGCTCGGCCAGCATTTACAGCGTGTGGACATCGCTGGCTAGGCCAGCATTTACAGGGTGTGGACATCGCTGGCTCGGCCAGCATTTACAGCATGTGGACATTGCTGGCTCGGCCAGCATTTACAGGGTGTGGACATCGCTGGCTCGGCCAGCATTTACAGCATGTGGACATCGCTGGCTCGGCCAGCATTTACAGCATGTGGACATCGCTGGCTCGGCCAGCATTTACATCGTGTCGACATCGCTGGCTCGGCCAGCATTGACAGCACGTGGACATCGCTGGCTCGGCTAGCATTTACAGCGTGTGGACATCGCTGGCTCGGCCAGCATTTACAGCATGTGGACATCGCTGGCTCGGCCGGCATTTAGAACTTGTGGACATCGCTGGCTCGGCCAGCATTTACAGCGTGTGGTCATCGCTGGCTCGGCCGGCATTTAGAACTTGTGGACATCGCTGGCTCGGCCAGCATTTACAGGGTGTGGACATCGCTGGCTCGGCCAGCATTGACAGCACGTGGACATCGCTGGCTCGGCCAGCATTTACAGAGTGTGGACATCGCTGGCTCGGCCAGCATTTACAGGGTGTGGACATCGCTGGCTCGGCCAGCATTAACAGAGTGTGGACATCGCTGGCTCGGCCAGCATTTACAGGGTGTGGGTATCGCTGGCTCGGCCAGCATTTACAGCATGTGGACATCGCTGGCTCGGCCAGCATTTACAGCACGTGGACATCGCTGGCTCGGCCCGCATTTACAGCACATGGACATCGCTGGCTCGGCCAGCATTTACAGCAATTGGACATCGCTGTCTCGGCCTGCATTTACAGGGTGTGGACATCGCTGGCTCGGCCAGCATTTACAGGGTGTGGACATCGCTGGCTCGGCCAGCATTTACAGGGTGTGGACATCGCTGGCTCGGCCGGCATTTAGAACTTGTGGACATCGCTGGCTCGGCCAGCATTTACAAGGTGTGGACATCGCTGGCTCGGCCAGCATTTACAGAGTGTGGACATCGCTGGCTCGGCCAGCATTTACAGGGTGTGGACATCGCTGGCTCGGCCAGCATTTACAGAGTGTGGACATCGCTGGCTCGGCCGGCATTTAGAACTTGTGGACATCGCTGGCTCGGCCAGCATTTACAGCGTGTGGTCATCGCTGGCTCGGCCGGCATTTAGAACTTGTGGACATCGCTGGCTCGGCCAGCATTTACAAGGTGTGGACATCGCTGGCTCGGCCAGCATTTACAGAGTGTGGACATCGCTGGCTCGGCCAGCATTTACAGGGTGTGGACATCGCTGGCTCGGCCAGCATTTACAGCGTGTGGACATCGCTGGCTCGGCCAGCATTTACATCGTGTGGACATCGCTGGCTCGGCGAGCATTTACAGGGAGTGGACATCGCTGGCTCGGCCAGCATTTACAGCACATGGACATCGCTGGCTCGGCCAGCATTTACAGCACATGGACATCGCTGGCTCGGCCAGCATTTACAGCATGTGGACATCGCTGGCTCAGCCAGCATTTACATCGTGTGGACATCGCTGGCTCGGCCAGCATTGACAGCACGTGGACATCGCTGGCTCAGCCAGCATTTACAGGGTGTGGGTATCGCTGGCTGGGCTAGCATTTACAGCGTGTGGACATCGCTGGCTCGGCCAGCATTTACAGCGTGTGGACATCGCTGGCTCGGCCGGCATTTAGAACTTGTGGACATCGCTGGCTCGGCCAGCATTTACAGCGTGTGGTCATCGCTGGCTCGGCCGGCATTTAGAACTTGTGGACATCGCTGGCTCGGCCAGCATTTACAAGGTGTGGACATCGCTGGCTCGGTCAGCATTTACAAGGTGTGGACATCGCTGGCTCGGCCAGCATTAACAGAGTGTGGACATCGCTGGCTCGGCCAGCATTTACAAGGTGTGGACATCGCTGGCTCGGCCAGCATTTACAGAGTGTGGACATCGCTGGCTCGGCCAGCATTTACAGGGTGTGGACATCGCTGGCTCGGCCAGCATTTACAGAGTGTGGACATCGCTGGCTCGGCCAGCATTTACAGCGTGTGGTCATCGCTGGCTCGGCCGGCATTTAGAACTTGTGGACATCGCTGGCTCGGCCAGCATTTACAGGGTGTGGGTATCGCTGGCTCGGCCAGCATTTACAGCATGTGGACATCGCTGGCTCGGCCAGCATTTACAGCATGTGGACATCGCTGGCTCGGCCAGCATTTACAGGGTGTGGACATCGCTGGCTCGGCCAGCATTTACAGCATGTGGACATTGCTGGCTCGGCCAGCATTTACAAGGTGTGGACATCGCTGGCTCGGCCAGCATTTACAGCATGTGGACATCGCTGGCTCGGCCAGCATTTACAGCATGTGGACATCGCTGGCTCGGCCAGCATTGACAGCACGTGGACATCGCTGGCTCGGCCAGCATTTACAGCATGTGGACATCGCTGGCTCGGCCAGCATTTACAGCATGTGTACATCGCTGGCTCGGCCGGCATTTAGAACTTGTGGACATCGCTGGGTCGGCCAGCATTTACAGCGTGTGGACATCGCTGGCTCGGCCAGCATTTACAGCATGTGGACATCGCTGGCTCGGCCAGCATTTACAGCGTGTGGTCATCGCTGGCTCGGCCGGCATTTAGAACTTGTGGACATCACTGGCTCGGCCAGCATTTACAGGGTGTGGACATCGCTGGCTCGGCCAGCATTTACAGCGTGTGGACATCGCTGGCTCGGCCAGCATTTACATCGTGTGGACATCGCTGGCTCGGCCAGCATTTACAGAGTGTGGACATCGCTGGCTCGGCCAGCATTGACAGCACGTGGACATCGTTGGCTCGGCCAGCATTTACAGCGTGTGGACATCGCTGGCTCAGCCAGCATTTACAGCGTGTGGACATCACTGGCTCGGCCAGCATTTACAGGGAGTGGACATCGCTGGCTCGGCCAGCATTTACAGCACATGGACATCGCTGGCTCGGCCAGCATTTACAGCACATGGACATCGCTGGCTCGGCCAGCATTTACAGCATGTGGACATCGCTGGCTCAGCCAGCATTTACATCGTGTGGACATCGCTGGCTCGGCCAGCATTGACAGCACGCGGACATCGCTGGCTCAGCCAGCATTTACAGGGTGTGGACATCGCTGGCTCGGCCAGCATTTACAGCGTGTGGACATCGCTGGCTCGGCCGGCATTTAGAACTTGTGGACATCGCTGGCTCGGCCAGCATTTACAGCGTGTGGTCATCGCTGGCTCGGCCGGCATTTAGAACTTGTGGACATCGCTGGCTCGGCCAGCATTTACAAGGTGTGGACATCGCTGGCTCGGCCAGCATTTACAAAGTGTGGACATCGCTGGCTCGGCCAGCATTTACAGGGTGTGGACATCGCTGGCTCGGCCAGCATTTACAGAGTGTGGACATCGCTGGCTCGGCCAGCATTTACAGCGTGTGGTCATCGCTGGCTCGGCCGGCATTTAGAACTTGTGGACATCGCTGGCTCGGCCAGCATTTACAAGGTGTGGACATCGCTGGCTTGGCCAGCATTTACAGCGTGTGGACATCGCTGGCTCGGCCAGCATTTACAGGGTGTGGACATCGCTGGCTCGGCCAGCATTTACAGAGTGTGGACATCGCTGGCTCGGCCAGCATTTACAGGGTGTGGGTATCGCTGGCTCGGCCAGCATTTACAGCATGTGGACATCGCTGGCTCGGCCAGCATTTACAGCGTGTGGACATCGCTGGCTCGGCCAGCATTTACAGGGTGTGGACATCGCTGGCTCGGCCAGCATTTACAGCATGTGGACATTGCTGGCTCGGCCAGCATTTACAGGGTGTGGACATCGCTGGCTCGGCCAGCATTTACAGCATGTGGACATCGCTGGCTCGGCCAGCATTTACAGCATGTGGACATCGCTGGCTCGGCCAGCATTGACAGCACGTGGACATCGCTGGCTCGGCCAGCATTTACAGCATGTGGACATCGCTGGCTCGGCCAGCATTTACAGCATGTGTACATCGCTGGCTCGGCCGGCATTTAGAACTTGTGGACATCGCTGGGTCGGCCAGCATTTACAGCGTGTGGACATCGCTGGCTCGGCCAGCATTTACAGCATGTGGACATCGCTGGCTCGGCCAGCATTTACAGCGTGTGGTCATCGCTGGCTCGGCCGGCATTTAGAACTTGTGGACATCGCTGGCTCGGCCAGCATTTACAGCATGTGGTCATCGCTGGCTCGGCCGGCATTTAGAACTTGTGGACATCGCTGGCTCGGCCAGCATTTACAGCGTGTGGTCATCGCTGGCTCGGCCGGCATTTAGAACTTGTGGACATCGCTGGCTCGGCCAGCATTTACAGGGTGTGGACATCGCTGGCTCGGCCAGCATTTACATCGTGTGGACATCGCTGGCTCGGCCAGCATTTACAGAGTGTGGACATCGCTGGCTCGGCCAGCATTGACAGCACGTGGACATCGCTGGCTCGGCCAGCATTTACAGCGTGTGGACATCGCTGGCTCAGCCAGCATTTACAGCGTGTGGACATCACTGGCTCGGCCAGCATTTACAGGGAGTGGACATCGCTGGCTCGTCCAGCATTTACAGCACATGGACATCGCTGGCTCGGCCAGCATTTACAGCACATGGACATCGCTGGCTCGGCCAGCATTTACAGCACATGGACATCGCTGGCTCAGCCAGCATTTACAGCATTTGGACATCGCTGGCTCAACCAGCATTTACATCGTGTGGACATCGCTGGCTCGGCCAGCATTGACAGCACGTGGACATCGCTGGCTCAGCCAGCATTTACATGGTGTGGGAATCGCTGGCTGGGCTAGCATTTACAGCGTGTGGACATCGCTGGCTCGACCAGCATTTACAGCGTGTGGACATCGAAGGCTCGGCCGGCATTTAGAACTTGTGGACATCGCTGGCTCGGCCAGCATTTACAGCGTGTGGTCATCGCTGGCTCGGCCGGCATTTAGAACTTGTGGACATCGCTGGCTCGGCCAGCATTTACAAGGTGTGGACATCGCTGGCTCGGCCAGCATTTACAGAGTGTGGACATCGCTGGCTCGGCCAGCATTTACAGGGTGTGGACATCGCTGGCTCGGCCTGCATTTACAGAGTGTGGACATCGCTGGCTCGGCCAGCATTTACAGGGTGTGGGTATCGCTGGCTCGGCCAGCATTTACAGCATGTGGACATCGCTGGCTCGGCCAGCATTTACAGCATGTGGACATCGCTGGCTCGGCCAGCATTTACAGGGTGTGGACATCGCTGGCTCGGCCAGCATTTACAGCGTGTGGACATCGCTGGCTCGGCCAGCATTTACAGGGTGTGGACATCGCTGGCTCGGCCAGCATTTACAGCATGTGGACATTGCTGGCTCGGCCAGCATTTACAGGGTGTGGACATCGCTGGCTCGGCCAGCATTTACAGCATGTGGACATCGCTGGCTCGGCCAGCATTTACAGCATGTGGACATCGCTGGCTCGGCCAGCATTTACAGCGTGTGGACATCGCTGGCTCGGCCAGCATTTACAGCGTGTGGACATCGCTGACTCGGCCAGCATTTACAGCGTGTGGACATCGCTGGCTCGGCCGGCATTTAGAACTTGTGGACATCGCTGGCTCGGCCAGCATTTACAGCGTGTGGTCATCGCTGGCTCGGCCGGCATTTAGAACTTGTGGACATCGCTGGCTCGGCCAGCATTTACAAGGTGTGGACATCGCTGGCTCGGCCAGCATTTACAGAGTGTGGACATCGCTGGCTCGGCCAGCATTTACAGGGTGTGGACATCGCTGGCTCGGCCAGCATTTACAGAGTGTGGACATCGCTGGCTCGGCCAGCATTTACAGCGTGTGGTCATCGCTGGCTCAGCCAGCATTTACATGGTGTGGGAATCGCTGGCTGGGCTAGCATTTACAGCGTGTGGACATCGCTGGCTCGACCAGCATTTACAGCGTGTGGACATCGAAGGCTCGGCCGGCATTTAGAACTTGTGGACATCGCTGGCTCGGCCAGCATTTACAGCGTGTGGTCATCGCTGGCTCGGCCGGCATTTAGAACTTGTGGACATCGCTGGCTCGGCCAGCATTTACAAGGTGTGGACATCGCTGGCTCGGCCAGCATTTACAGAGTGTGGACATCGCTGGCTCGGCCAGCATTTACAGGGTGTGGACATCGCTGGCTCGGCCTGCATTTACAGAGTGTGGACATCGCTGGCTCGGCCAGCATTTACAGGGTGTGGGTATCGCTGGCTCGGCCAGCATTTACAGCATGTGGACATCGCTGGCTCGGCCAGCATTTACAGCATGTGGACATCGCTGGCTCGGCCAGCATTTACAGGGTGTGGACATCGCTGGCTCGGCCAGCATTTACAGCGTGTGGACATCGCTGGCTCGGCCAGCATTTACAGGGTGTGGACATCGCTGGCTCGGCCAGCATTTACAGCATGTGGACATTGCTGGCTCGGCCAGCATTTACAGGGTGTGGACATCGCTGGCTCGGCCAGCATTTACAGCATGTGGACATCGCTGGCTCGGCCAGCATTTACAGCATGTGGACATCGCTGGCTCGGCCAGCATTTACAGCGTGTGGACATCGCTGGCTCGGCCAGCATTTACAGCGTGTGGACATCGCTGGCTCGGCCAGCATTTACAGCGTGTGGACATCGCTGGCTCGGCCGGCATTTAGAACTTGTGGACATCGCTGGCTCGGCCAGCATTTACAGCGTGTGGTCATCGCTGGCTCGGCCGGCATTTAGAACTTGTGGACATCGCTGGCTCGGCCAGCATTTACAAGGTGTGGACATCGCTGGCTCGGCCAGCATTTACAGAGTGTGGACATCGCTGGCTCGGCCAGCATTTACAGGGTGTGGACATCGCTGGCTCGGCCAGCATTTACAGAGTGTGGACATCGCTGGCTCGGCCAGCATTTACAGCGTGTGGTCATCGCTGGCTCGGCCGGCATTTAGAACTTGTGGACATCGCTGGCTCGGCCAGCATTTACAAGGTGTGGACATCGCTGGCTTGGCCAGCATTTACAGCGTGTGGACATCGCTGGCTCGGCCAGCATTTACAGGGTGTGGACATCGCTGGCTCGGCCAGCATTTACAGAGTGTGGACATCGCTGGCTCGGCCAGCATTTACAGGGTGTGGGTATCGCTGGCTCGGCCAGCATTTACAGCATGTGGACATCGCTGGCTCGGCCAGCATTTACAGCGTGTGGACATCGCTGGCTCGGCCAGCATTTACAGGGTGTGGACATCGCTGGCTCGGCCAGCATTTACAGCATGTGGACATTGCTGGCTCGGCCAGCATTTACAGGGTGTGGACATCGCTGGCTCGGCCAGCATTTACAGCATGTGGACATCGCTGGCTCGGCCAGCATTTACAGCATGTGGACATCGCTGGCTCGGCCAGCATTGACAGCACGTGGACATCGCTGGCTCGGCCAGCATTTACAGCATGTGGACATCGCTGGCTCGGCCAGCATTTACAGCATGTGTACATCGCTGGCTCGGCCGGCATTTAGAACTTGTGGACATCGCTGGGTCGGCCAGCATTTACAGCATGTGGACATCGCTGGCTCGGCCAGCATTTACAGCGTGTGGTCATCGCTGGCTCGGCCGGCATTTAGAACTTGTGGACATCGCTGGCTCGGCCAGCATTTACAGGGTGTGGACATCGCTGGCTCGGCCAGCATTTACAGAGTGTGGACATCGCTGGCTCGGCCAGCATTGACAGCACGTGGACATCGCTGGCTCGGCCAGCATTTACAGCGTGTGGACATCGCTGGCTCAGCAAGCATTTACAGCGTGTGGACATCGCTGGCTCAGCAAGCATTTACAGCATGTGGACATCGCTGGCTCGGCCAGCATTTACAGCACATGGACATCGCTGGCTCGGCCAGCATTTACAGCACATGGACATCGCTGGCTCGGCCAGCATTTACAGCACATGGACATCGCTGGCTCGGCCAGCATTTACAGCATTTGGACATCGCTGGCTCAACCAGCATTTACATCGTGTGGACATCGCTGGCTCGGCCAGCATTGACAGCACGTGGACATCGCTGGCTCAGCCAGCATTTACATGGTGTGGGAATCGCTGGCTGGGCTAGCATTTACAGCGTGTGGACATCGCTGGCTCGACCAGCATTTACAGCGTGTGGACATCGAAGGCTCGGCCGGCATTTAGAACTTGTGGACATCGCTGGCTCGGCCAGCATTTACAGCGTGTGGTCATCGCTGGCTCGGCCGGCATTTAGAACTTGTGGACATCGCTGGCTCGGCCAGCATTTACAAGGTGTGGACATCGCTGGCTCGGCCAGCATTTACAGAGTGTGGACATCGCTGGCTCGGCCAGCATTTACAGGGTGTGGACATCGCTGGCTCGGCCTGCATTTACAGAGTGTGGACATCGCTGGCTCGGCCAGCATTTACAGGGTGTGGGTATCGCTGGCTCGGCCAGCATTTACAGCGTGTGGACATCGCTGGCTCGGCCAGCATTTACAGGGTGTGGACATCGCTGGCTCGGCCAGCATTTACAGCATGTGGACATTGCTGGCTCGGCCAGCATTTACAGGGTGTGGACATCGCTGGCTCGGCCAGCATTTACAGCATGTGGACATCGCTGGCTCGGCCAGCATTTACAGCATGTGGACATCGCTGGCTCGGCCAGCATTTACATCGTGTCGACATCGCTGGCTCGGCCAGCATTGACAGCACGTGGACATCGCTGGCTCGGCTAGCATTTACAGCGTGTGGACATCGCTGGCTCGGCCAGCATTTACAGCATGTGGACATCGCTGGCTCGGCCGGCATTTAGAACTTGTGGACATCGCTGGCTCGGCCAGCATTTACAGCGTGTGGTCATCGCTGGCTCGGCCGGCATTTAGAACTTGTGGACATCGCTGGCTCGGCCAGCATTTACAGGGTGTGGACATCGCTGGCTCGGCCAGCATCGACAGCACGTGGACATCGCTGGCTCGGCCAGCATTTACAGAGTGTGGACATCGCTGGCTCGGCCAGCATTTACAGGGTGTGGACATACCTGGCTCGGCCAGCATTTACAGCGTGTGGACATCGCTGGCTCGGCCAGCATTTACAGGGTGTGGACATAGCTGGCTCGGCCAGCATTTACAGCATGTGGACATTGCTGGCTCGGCCAGCATTTACAGGGTGTGGACATCGCTGGCTCGGCCAGCATTTACAGCATGTGGACATCGCTGGCTCGGCCTGCATTTACAGCATGTGGACATCGCTGGCTCGGCCAGCATTTCCATCGTGTCGACATCGCTGGCTCGGCCAGCATTGACAGCACGTGGTCATCGCTGGCTCGGCTAGCATTTACAGCGTGTGGACATCGCTGGCTCGGCCAGCATTTACAGCATGTGGACATCGCTGGCTCGGCCGGCATTTAGAACTTGTGGACATCGCTGGCTCGGCCAGCATTTACAGCGTGTGGTCATCGCTGGCTCGGCCGGCATTTAGAACTTGTGGACATCGCTGGCTCGGCCAGCATTTACAGGGTGTGGACATCGCTGGCTCGGCCAGCATTGACAGCACGTGGACATCGCTGGCTCGGCCAGCATTTACAGAGTGTGGACATCGCTGGCTCGGCCAGCATTTACAGGGTGTGGACATCGCTGGCTCGGCCAGCATTAACAGAGTGTGGACATCGCTGGCTCGGCCAGCATTTACAGGGTGTGGGTATCGCTGGCTCGGCCAGCATTTACAGCATGTGGACATCGCTGGCTCGGCCAGCATTTACAGCACGTGGACATCGCTGGCTCGGCCAGCATTTACAGCACATGGACATCGTTGGCTCGGCCAGCATTTACAGCGATTGGACATCGCTGTCTCGGCCAACATTTACAGGGTGTGGACATCGCTGGCTCGGCCTGCATTTACAGAGTGTGGACATCGCTGGCTCGGCCAGCATTTACAGGGTGTGGGTATCGCTGGCTCGGCCAGCATTTACAGCGTGTGGACATCGCTGGCTCGGCCAGCATTTACAGGGTGTGGACATCGCTGGCTCGGCCAGCATTTACAGCATGTGGACATTGCTGGCTCGGCCAGCATTTACAGGGTGTGGACATCGCTGGCTCGGCCAGCATTTACAGCATGTGGACATCGCTGGCTCGGCCAGCATTTACAGCATGTGGACATCGCTGGCTCGGCCAGCATTTACATCGTGTCGACATCGCTGGCTCGGCCAGCATTGACAGCACGTGGACATCGCTGGCTCGGCTAGCATTTACAGCGTGTGGACATCGCTGGCTCGGCCAGCATTTACAGCATGTGGACATCGCTGGCTCGGCCGGCATTTAGAACTTGTGGACATCGCTGGCTCGGCCAGCATTTACAGCGTGTGGTCATCGCTGGCTCGGCCGGCATTTAGAACTTGTGGACATCGCTGGCTCGGCCAGCATTTACAGGGTGTGGACATCGCTGGCTCGGCCAGCATCGACAGCACGTGGACATCGCTGGCTCGGCCAGCATTTACAGAGTGTGGACATCGCTGGCTCGGCCAGCATTTACAGGGTGTGGACATACCTGGCTCGGCCAGCATTTACAGCGTGTGGACATCGCTGGCTCGGCCAGCATTTACAGGGTGTGGACATCGCTGGCTCGGCCAGCATTTACAGCATGTGGACATTGCTGGCTCGGCCAGCATTTACAGGGTGTGGACATCGCTGGCTCGGCCAGCATTTACAGCATGTGGACATCGCTGGCTCGGCCTGCATTTACAGCATGTGGACATCGCTGGCTCGGCCAGCATTTCCATCGTGTCGACATCGCTGGCTCGGCCAGCATTGACAGCACGTGGTCATCGCTGGCTCGGCTAGCATTTACAGCGTGTGGACATCGCTGGCTCGGCCAGCATTTACAGCATGTGGACATCGCTGGCTCGGCCGGCATTTAGAACTTGTGGACATCGCTGGCTCGGCCAGCATTTACAGCGTGTGGTCATCGCTGGCTCGGCCGGCATTTAGAACTTGTGGACATCGCTGGCTCGGCCAGCATTTACAGGGTGTGGACATCGCTGGCTCGGCCAGCATTGACAGCACGTGGACATCGCTGGCTCGGCCAGCATTTACAGAGTGTGGACATCGCTGGCTCGGCCAGCATTTACAGGGTGTGGACATCGCTGGCTCGGCCAGCATTAACAGAGTGTGGACATCGCTGGCTCGGCCAGCATTTACAGGGTGTGGGTATCGCTGGCTCGGCCAGCATTTTCAGCATGTGGACATCGCTGGCTCGGCCAGCATTTACAGCACGTGGACATCGCTGGCTCGGCCAGCATTTACAGCACATGGACATCGTTGGCTCGGCCAGCATTTACAGCGATTGGACATCGCTGTCTCGGCCAACATTTACAGGGTGTGGACATCGCTGGCTCGGCCAGCATTTACAGGGTGTGGACATCGCTGGCTCGGCCAGCATTTACAGGGTGTGGGTATCGCTGGCTCGGCCAGCATTTACAGTGTGTGGACATCGCTGGCTCGGCCAGCGTTTACAGAGTGTGGACATCGCTGGCTCGGCCAGCATTTACAGGGTGTGGACATCGCTGGCTCGTCCAGCATTTACAGCGTGTGGACATGGCTGGCTCGGCCAGCATTTACAGGGTGTGGACATCGCTGGCTCGGCCAGCATTTACAGCAAGTGGACATCGCTGGCTCGGCCCGCATTTACAGGGTGTGGACATCGCTGGCTCAGCCAGCACTTACAGCGTGTGGACATCGCTGGCTCGGCCAGCATTTACAGCATGTGGACATCGCTGGCTCGGCCAGCATTTACAGAGTGTGGACATCGCTGGCTCGGCCAGCATCTACAGGGTGTGGACATCGCTGGCTCGGCCAGCATTTACAGGGTGTGGACATCGCTGGCTCGGCCAGCATTTACAGGGTGTGGACATCGCTGGCTCGGCCAGCATTTACAGCGTGTGGACATCGCTGGCTCGGCCAGCATTTACAGCACATGGACATCGCTGGCTCGGCCAGCATTTACAGAGTGTGGACATCGCTGGCTCGGCCAGCATTTACAGGGTGTGGGTATCGCTGGCTCGGCCAGCATTTACAGAGTGTGGACATCGCTGGCTCGGCCAGCATTTACAGAGTGTGGACATCACTGGCTCGGCCAGCATTTACAGGGTGTGGACATCGCTGGCTCGGCCAGCATTTACAGGGTGTGGACATCGCTGGCTCGGCCTGCATTTACAGCGTGTGGTCATCGCTGGCTCGGCCTGTATTTACAGGGTGTGGACATCGCTGGCTCGGTCAGCATTTACAGAGTGTGGACATCGCTGGCTCGGTCAGCATTTACAGGGTGTGGACATCGCTGGCTCGGCCAGCATTTACAGCATGTGGACATCGCTGGCTCGGCCAGCATTTACAGGGTGTGGACATCGCTGGCTCGGCCAGCATTTACAGAGTGTGGACATCGCTGGCTCGGCCAGCATTTACAGAGTGTGGACATCGCTGGCTCGGCCAGCATTTACAGAGTGTGGACATCACTGGCTCGGCCAGCATTTACAGGGTGTGGACATCGCTGGCTCGGCCAGCATTTACAGCGTGTGGACATCGCTGGCTCGGCCAGCATTTACAGAGTGTGGACATCACTGGCTCGGCCAGCATTTACAGGGTGTGGACATTGCTGGCTCGGCCAGCATTTACAGGGTGTGGACATCGCTGGCTCGGCCTGCATTTACAGCGTGTGGTCATCGCTGGCTCGGCCTGCATTTACAGGGTGTGGACATCGCTGGCTCGGTCAGCATTTACAGAGTGTGGACATCGCTGGCTCGGTCAGCATTTACAGGGTGTGGACATCGCTGGCTCGGCCAGTATTTACAGCATGTGGACATCGTTGGCTCGGCCAGCATTTACAGGGTGTGGACATCGCTGGCTCGGCCAGCATTTGCAGGGTATGGACATCGCTGGCTCGGCCAGCATTTACAGCACATGGACATCGCATGCTCGGCCAGCATTTACAGGGTGTGGACATCGCTGGCTCGGCCAGCATTTACAGCGTGTGGGTATCGCTGGCTTGGCCAGCATTTACAGCACATGGACATCGCATGCTCGGCCAGCATTTACAGGGTGTGGACATCGCTGGCTCGGCCAGCATTTACAAGGTGTGGACATCGCTGGCTCGGCCAGCATTTACAGGGTGTGGACATCGCTGGCTCGGTCAGCATTTACAGGGTGTGGACATCGCTGGCTCGGCCAGCATTTACAGGGTGTGGGTATCGCTGGCTTGGCCAGCATTTACAGCACATGGACATCGCTGGCTCGGCAAGCATTTACAGCATGTGGACATCGCTGGCTCGGCCAGCATTTACAGAGTGTGGACATCGCTGGCTCGGCCAGCATTTACAGGGTGTGGACATCGCTGGCTCGGCCTGCATTTACAGCGTGTGGTCATCGCTGGCTCGGCCAGCATTTACAGCGTGTGGTCATCGCTGGCTCAGCCAGCATTTACAGCATGTGGACATCGCTGGCTCGGCCTGCATTTACAGAGTGTGGACATCGCTGGCTCGGCCAGCATTTACAGGGTGTGGACATCGCTGGCTCGGCCTGCATTTACAGCGTGTGGTCATCGCTGGCTCGGCCAGCATTTACAGCGTGTGGTCATCGCTGGCTCGGCCAGCATTTACATCGTGTGGACATCGCTGGCTCGGCCAGCATTTACAGGGATTGGACATCGCTGGCTCGGCCAGCATTTACAGCGTGTGGACATCGCTGGCTCGGCCTGCATTTACAGCGTGTGGACATCGCTGGCTCGGCCAGCATTTACAGCGTGTGGACATCGCTGGCTCGGCCAGCATTTACAGGGTGTGGACATCGCTGGCTCGGCCAGCATTTACAGCATGTGGACATCGCTGGCTCGGCCAGCATTTACAGCACGTGGACATCGCTGGCTCGGCCAGCATTTACAGCGTGTGGACATCGCTGGCTCGGCCTGCATTTACAGAGTGTGGACATCGCTGGCTCGGCCGGCATTTACAGGGTGTGGACATCGCTGGCTCGGCCAGCATTTACAGGGTGTGGACATCGCTGGCTCGGTCAGCATTTACAGGGTGTGGACATCGCTGGCTCGGCCAGCATTTACAGGGTGTGGACATCGCTGGCTCGGCCTGCATTTACAGGGTGTGGACATCGCTGTCTCGGCCAGCATTTACAGCACATGGACATCGCTGGCTCGGCCAGCATTTACAGCATGTGGACATCGCTGGCTCGGCCAGCATTTACAGCATGTGGACGTCGCTGGCTCGGCCAGCATTTACAGGGTGTGGACATCGCTGGCTCGGCCAGCATTTACAAGGTGTGGACATCGCTGGCTCGGCCAGCATTTACAGGGTGTGGGTATCGCTGGCTCGGCCAGGATTTACAGGTTGTGGGTATCGCTGGCTGGGCCAGCATTCATAGAGTGTGGACATCGCTGGCTCGGCAAGCATTTACAAGGTGTGGACATCGCTGGCTCGGCCAGCATTTACAGGGTGTGGGTATCGCTGGCTGGGCCAGCATTTGCAGCATGTGGACATCGCTGGCTCGGCCAGCATTTACAGGGTGTGGACATCGCTGGCTCGGCCGGCATTTACAAGGTGTGGACATCGCTGGCTCGGCCAGCATTTACAGCAAGTGGACATCGCTGGCTCGGCCAGCATTTACAGCATGTGGACATCGCTGGCTCGGCCAGCATTTACAGCATGTGTACATCGCTGGCTCGGCCAGCATTTACAGCATGTGGACATCGCTGGCTCGGCCAGCATTTACAGCATGTGGACATCGCTGGCTCGGCCAGCATTTACAGCATGTGTACATCGCTGGCTCGGCCAGCATTTACAGCATGTGGACATCGCTGGCTCGGCCAGCATTTACAGCGTGTGGACATCGCTGGCTCGGCCAGCATTTACAGCGTGTGGACATCGCTGGCTCGGCCAGCATTTACAGGGTGTGGACATCGCTGGCTCGGCCAGCATTTACAGCATGTGGACATCGCTGGCTCGGCCAGCATTTACAGCACGTGGACATCGCTGGCTCGGCCTGCATTTACAGCGTGTGGACATCGCTGGCTCGGCCAGCATTTACAGGGTGTGGACATCGCTGGCTCGGCCTGCATTTACAGGGTGTGGACATCGCTGGCTCGGCCAGCATTTACAGCACATGGACATCGCTGGCTCGGCCAGCATTTACTGCACGTGGACATCGCTGGCTCGGCCAGCATTTACAGCATGTGGACGTCGCTGGCTCGGCCAGCATTTACAGGGTGTGGACATCGCTGGCTCGGCCAGCATTTACAAGGTGTGGACATCGCTGGCTCGGCCAGCATTTACAGGGTGTGGGTATCGCTGGCTCGGCCAGCATTTACAGGGTGTGGGTATCGCTGGCTGGGCCAGCATTTACAGAGTGTGGACATCGCTGGCTCGGCCAGCATTTACAAGGTGTGGACATCGCTGGCTCGGCCAGCATTTACAGGGTGTGGGTATCGCTGGCTGGGCCAGCATTTGCAGCATGTGGACATCGCTGGCTCGGCCAGCATTCACAGGGTGTGGACATCGCTGGCTCGGCCGGCATTTACAAGGTGTGGACATCGATGGCTCGGCCAGCATTTACAGCAAGTGGACATCGCTGGCTCGGCCAGCATTTACAGCATGTGGACATCGCTGGCTCGGCCAGCATTTACAGCATGTGTACATCGCTGGCTCGGCCAGCATTTACAGCATGTTGACATCGCTGGCTCGGCCAGCATTTACAGCATGTGGACATCGCTGGCTCGGCCAGCATTTACAGCATGTGGACATCGCTGGCTCGGCCAGCATTTACAGGGTGTGGACATCGCTGGCTCGGCCAGCATTTACAGCATGTGGACATCGCTGGCTCGGCCAGCATTTACAGCGTGTGGTCATCGCTGGCTCGGCCAGCATTTACAGCATGTGGACATCGCTGGCTCGGCCGGCATTTAGAACTTGTGGACATCGCTGGCTCGGCCAGCATTTACAGCATGTGGTCATCGCTGGCTCGGCCAGCATTTACAGCGTGTGGTCATCGCTGGCTCGGCCGGCATTTAGAACTTGTGGACATCGCTGGCTCGGCCAGCATTTACAGGGTGTGGGTATCGCTGGCTCGGCCAGCATTTACAGCATGTGGACATCGCTGGCTCGGCCAGCATTTACAGCACGTGGACATCGCTGGCTCGGCCAGCATTTACAGCACATGGACATCGCTGGCTCGGCCAGCATTTACAGCGATTGGACATCGCTGTCTCGGCCAGCATTTACAGGGTGTGGACATCGCTGGCTCGGCCAGCATTTACAGGGTGTGTACATCGCTGGCTCGGCCAGCATTTACAGGGTGTGGACATCGCTGGCTCGGCCAGCATTTACAGCGTGTGGTCATCGCTGGCACGGCCAGCATTTACAGCGTGTGGTCATCGCTGGCTCGGCCAGCATTTACATCGTGTGGACATCGCTGGCTCGGCCAGCATTTACAGGGTGTGGACATCGCTGGCTCGGCCAGCATTTACAGCGTGTGGACATCGCTGGCTCGGCCTGCATTTACAGCGTGTGGACATCGCTGGCTCGGCCAGCATTTACAGCGTGTGGACATCGCTGGCTCGGCCAGCATTTACAGGGTGTGGACATCGCTGGCTCGGCCAGCATTTACAGCATGTGGACATCGCTGGCTCGGCCAGCATTTACATCGTGTGGACATCGCTGGCTCGGCCAGCATTTACAGCATGTGGACATCGCTGGCTCGGCCAGCATTTACAGGGTGTGGACATCGCTGGCTCGGCCAGCATTTACAGCACATGGACATCGCTGGCTCGGCCAGCATTTACAGCATGTGGACATCGCTGGCTCGGCCAGCATTTACAGCATGTGGACGTCGCTGGCTCGGCCAGCATTTACAGGGTGTGGACATCGCTGGCTCGGCCAGCATTTACAAGGTGTGGACATCGCTGGCTCGGCCAGCATTTACAGGGTGTGGACATCGCTGGCTCGGCCGGCATTTAGAACTTGTGGACATCGCTGGCTCGGCCAGCATTTACAGCGTGTGGTCATCGCTGGCTCGGCCGGCATTTAGAACTTGTGGACATCGCTGGCTCGGCCAGCATTTACAGGGTGTGGACATCGCTGGCTCGGCCAGCATTTACAGCGTGTGGACATCGCTGGCTCGGCCAGCATTTACAGCGTGTGGACATCGCTGGCTCGGCCAGCATTTACAGAGTGTGGACATCGCTGGCTCGGCCAGCATTGACAGCACATGGACATCGCTGGCTCGGCCAGCATTTACAGCGTGTGGACATCGCTGGCTCGGCCAGCATTTACAGCGTGTGGACATCGCTGGCTCAGCCAGCATTTACAGCGTGTGGACATCACTGGCTCGGCCAGCATTTACAGGGAGTGGACATCGCTGGCTCGGCCAGCATTTACAGCACATGGACATCGCTGGCTCGGCCAGCATTTACAGCACATGGACATCGCTGGCTCGGCCAGCATTTACAGCATGTGGACATCGCTGGCTCAGCCAGCATTTACATCGTGTGGACATCGCTGGCTCGGCCAGCATTGACAGCACGTGGACATCGCTGGCTCAGCCAGCATTTACAGGGTGTGGGTAACGCTGGCTGGGCTAGCATTTACAGCGTGTGGACATCGCTGGCTCGGCCAGCATTTACAGCGTGTGGACATCGCTGGCTCGGCCGGCATTTAGAACTTGTGGACATCGCTGGCTCGGCCAGCATTTACAGCGTGTGGTCATCGCTGGCTCGGCCGGCATTTAGAACTTGTGGACATCGCTGGCTCGGCCAGCATTTACAAGGTGTGGACATCGCTGGCTTGGCCAGCATTTACAGCGTGTGGACATCGCTGGCTCGGCCAGCATTTACAGGGTGTGGACATCGCTGGCTCGGCCAGCATTTACAGAGTGTGGACATCGCTGGCTCGGCCAGCATTTACATGGTGTGGGTATCGCTGGCTCGGCCAGCATTTACAGCATGTGGACATCGCTGGCTCGGCCAGCATTTACAGCATGTGGACATCGCTGGCTCGGCCAGCATTTACAGGGTGTGGACATCGCTGGCTCGGCCAGCATTTACAGCATGTGGACATAGCTGGCTCGGCCAGCATTTACAGGGTGTGGACATCGCTGGCTCGGCCAGCATTTACAGCATGTGGACATCGCTGGCTCGGCCAGCATTAACAGCATGTGGACATCGCTGGCTCGGCCAGCATTGACAGCACGTGGACATCGCTGGCTCGGCCATCATTTACAGCATGTGGACATCGCTGGCTCGGCCAGCATTTACAGCATGTGTACATCGCTGGCTCGGCCGGCATTTAGAACTTGTGGACATCGCTGAGTCGGCCAGCATTTACAGCGTGTGGACATCGCTGGCTCGGCCAGCATTTACAGCGTGTGGTCATCGCTGGCTCGGCCGGCATTTAGAACTTGTGGACATCGCTGGCTCGGCCAGCATTTACAGGGTGTGGACATCGCTGGGTCGGCCAGCATTTACAGCGTGTGGACATCGCTGGCTCGGCCAGCATTTACATCGTGTGGACATCGCTGTCTCGGCCAGCATTTACAGAGTGTGGACATCGCTGGCTCGGCCAGCATTGACAGCACGTGGACATCGCTGGCTCGGCCAGCATTTACAGCGTGTGGACATCGCTGGCTCAGCCAGCATTTACAGCGTGTGGACATCACTGGCTCGGCCAGCATTTACAGGGAGTGGACATCGCTGGCTCGGCCAGCATTTACAGCACATGGACATCGCTGGCTCGGCCAGCATTTACAGCACATGGACATCGCTGGCTCGGCCAGCATTTACAGCATGTGGACATCGCTGGCTCAGCCAGCATTTACATCGTGTGGACATCGCTGGCTCGGCCAGCATTTACATCGTGTGGACATCGCTGGCTCGGCCAGCATTGACAGCACGTGGACATCGCTGGCTCAGCCAGCATTTACAGGGTGTGGGTATCGCTGGCTGGGCTAGCATTTACAGCGTGTGGACATCGCTGGCTCGGCCAGCATTTACAGCGTGTGGACATCGCTGGCTCGGCCGGCATTTAGAACTTGTGGACATCGCTGGCTCGGCCAGCATTTACAGCGTGTGGTCATCGCTGGCTCGGCCGGCATTTAGAACTTGTGGACATCGCTGGCTCGGCCAGCATTTACAAGGTGTGGACATCGCTGGCTCGGCCAGCATTTACAGAGTGTGGACATCGCTGGCTCGGCCAGCATTTACAGGGTGTGGACATCGCTGGCTCGGCCAGCATTTACAGAGTGTGGACATCGCTGGCTCGGCCAGCATTTACAGCGTCTGGTCATCGCTGGCTCGGCCGGCATTTAGAACTTGTGGACATCGCTGGCTCGGCCAGCATTTACAAGGTGTGGACATCGCTGGCTTGGCCAGCATTTACAGCGTGTGGACATCGCTGGCTCGGCCAGCATTTACAGGGTGTGGACATCGCTGGCTCGGCCAGCATTTACAGAGTGTGGACATCGCTGGCTCGGCCAGCATTTACAGGGTGTGGGTATCGCTGGCTCGGCCAGCATTTACAGCGTGTGGACATCGCTGGCTCGGCCAGCATTTACAGCATGTGGACATCGCTGGCTCGGCCAGCATTTACAGGGTGTGGACATCGCTGGCTCGGCCAGCATTTACAGGGTGTGGACATCGCTGGCTCGGCCTGCATTTACAGCATGTGGACATCGCTGGCTCGGCCAGCATTTACAGGGTGTGGACATCGCTGGCTCGGCCAGCATTTACAGGGTGTGGACATCGCTGGCTCGGCCAGCATTTACAGGGTGTGGACATCGCTGGCTCGGCCAGCATTTACAGCATGTGGACTTCGCTGGCTCGGCCAGCATTGACAGCACGTGGACATCGCTGGCTCGGCCAGCATTTACAGCATGTGGACATCGCTGGCTCGGCCAGCATTTACAGCATGTGTACATCGCTGGCTCGGCCGGCATTTAGAACTTGTGGACATCGCTGGGTCGGCCAGCATTTACAGCGTGTGGACATCGCTGGCTCGGCCAGCATTTACAGCGTGTGGACATCGCTGGCTCGGCCAGCATTTACAGCGTGTGGTCATCGCTGGCTCGGCCGGCATTTAGAACTTGTGGACATCGCTGGCTCGGCCAGCATTTACAGGGTGTGGACATCGCTGGCTCGGCCAGCATTTACAGCGTGTGGACATCGCTGGCTCGGCCAGCATTTACATCGTGTGGACATCGCTGGCTCGGCCAGCATTTACAGAGTGTGGACATCGCTGGCTCGGCCAGCATTGACAGCACGTGGACATCGCTGGCTCGGCCAGCATTTACAGCGAGTGGACATCGCTGGCTCGGCCAGCATTTACAGCACATGGACATCGCTGGCTCGGCCAGCATTTACAGCACATGGACATCGCTGGCTCGGCCAGCATTTACAGCATGTGGACATCGCTGGCTCAGCCAGCATTTACATCGTGTGGACATGGCTGGCTCGGCCAGCATTTACAGTGTTTGGACATCGCTGGCTCGGCCAGCATTTACAGCGTGTGGACATCGCTGGCTCGGCCAGCATTTACAGCGTGTGGACATCGCTGGCTCGGCCGGCATTTAGAACTTGTGGACATCGCTGGCTCGGCCAGCATTTACAGCGTGTGGTCATCGCTGGCTCGGCCGGCATTTAGAACTTGTGGACATCGCTGGCTCGGCCAGCATTTACAAGGTGTGGACATCGCTGGCTCGGCCAGCATTTACAGAGTGTGGACATCGCTGGCTCGGCCAGCATTTACAGGGTGTGGACATTGCTGGCTCGGCCAGCATTTACAGAGTGTGGACATCGCTGGCTCGGCCAGCATTTACAGCGTGTGGTCATCGCTGGCTCAGCCGGCATTTAGAACTTGTGGACATCGCTGGCTCGGCCAGCATTTACAAGGTGTGGACATCGCTGGCTTGGCCAGCATTTACAGCGTGTGGTCATCGCTGGCTCGGCCAGCATTTACAGGGTGTGGACATCGCTGGCTCGGCCAGCATTTACAGGGTGTGGGTATCGCTGGCTCGGCCAGCATTTACAGCATGTGGACATCGCTGGCTCGGCCAGCATTTACAGGGTATGGACATCGCTGGCTCGGCCAGCATTTACAGGGTGTGGGTATCGCTGGCTCGGCCAGCATTTACAGCATGTGGACATCGCTGGCTCGGCCAGCATTTACAGCGTGTGGACATCGCTGGCTCGGCCAGCATTTACAGGGTGTGGACATCGCTGGCTCAGCCAGCATTTACAGCATGTGGACATTGCTGGCTCGGCCAGCATTTACAGGGTGTGGACATCGCTGGCTCGGCCAACATTTACAGCATGTGGACATCGCTGGCTCGGCCAGCATTTACAGCATGTGGACATCGCTGGCTCGGCCAGCATTGACAGCACGTGGACATCGCTGGCTCGGCCAGCATTTACAGCATGTGGACATGGCTGGCTCGGCCAGCATTTACAGCATGTGTACATCGCTGGCTCGGCCGGCATTTAGAACTTGTGGACATCGCTGGGTCGGCCAGCATTTACAGCGTGTGGACATCGCTGGCTCGGCCAGCATTTACAGCATGTGGACATCGCTGGCTCGGCCAGCATTTACAGCGTGTGGTCATCGCTGGCTCGGCCGGCATTTAGAACTTGTGGACATCGCTGGCTCGGCCAGCATTTACAGGGTGTGGACATCGCTGGCTCGGCCAGCATTTACAGCGTGTGGACATCGCTGGCTCGGCCAGCATTTACATCGTGTGGACATCGCTGGCTCGGCCAGCATTTACAGAGTGTGGACATCGCTGACTCGGCCAGCATTGACAGCACGTGGACATCGCTGGCTCGGCCAGCATTTACAGCGTGTGGACATCGCTGGCTCAGCCAGCATTTACAGCGTGTGGACATCACTGGCTCGGCCAGCATTTACAGGGAGTGGACATCGCTGGCTCGTCCAGCATTTACAGCACATGGACATCGCTGGCTCGGCCAGCATTTACAGCACATGGACATCGCTGGCTCGGCCAGCATTTACAGCATTTGGACATCGCTGGCTCAACCAGCATTTACATCGTGTGGACATCGCTGGCTCGGCCAGCATTGACAGCACGTGGACATCGCTGGCTCAGCCAGCATTTACATGGTGTGGGTATCGCTGGCTGGGCTAGCATTTACAGCGTGTGGACATCGCTGGCTCGGCCAGCATTTACAGCGTGTGGACATCGAAGGCTCGGCCGGCATTTAGAACTTGTGGACATCGCTGGCTCGGCCAGCATTTACAGCGTGTGGTCATCGCTGGCTCGGCCGGCATTTAGAACTTGTGGACATCGCTGGCTCGGCCAGCATTTACAGCATGTGGACATCGCTGGCTCGGCCAGCATTTACAGAGTGTGGACATCGCTGGCTCGGCCAGCATTTACAGGGTGTGGACATCGCTGGCTCGGCCAGCATTTACAGAGTGTAGCCATCGCTGGCTCGGCCAGCATTTACAGGGTGTGGGTATCGCTGGCTCGGCCAGCATTTACAGCATGTGGACATCGCTGGCTCGGCCAGCATTTACAGCATGTGGACATCGCTGGCTCGGCCAGCATTTACAGGGTGTGGACATCGCTGGCTCGGCCAGCATTTACAGCGTGTGGACATCGCTGGCTCGGCCAGCATTTACAGGGTGTGGACATCGCTGGCTCGGCCAGCATTTACAGCATGTGGACATTGCTGGCTCGGCCAGCATTTACAGGGTGTGGACATCGCTGGCTCGGCCAGCATTTACAGCATGTGGACATCGCTGGCTCGGCCAGCATTTACAGGGTGTGGACATCGCTGGCTCGGCCAGCATTGACAGCACGTGGACATCGCTGGCTCGGCTAGCATTTACAGCGTGTGGACATCGCTGGCTCGGCCAGCATTTACAGCATGTGGACATCGCTGGCTCGGCCGGCATTTAGAACTTGTGGACATCGCTGGCTCGGCCAGCATTTACAGCGTGTGGTCATCGCTGGCTCGGCCGGCATTTAGAACTTGTGGACATCGCTGGCTCGGCCAGCATTTACAGGGTGTGGACATCGCTGGCTCGGCCAGCATTAACAGAGTGTGGACATCGCTGGCTCGGCCAGCATTTACAGGGTGTGGGTATCGCTGGCTCGGCCAGCATTTACAGCATGTGGACATCGCTGGCTCGGCCAGCATTTACAGCACATGGACATCGCTGGCTCGGCCAGCATTTACAGCACGTGGACATCGCTGGCTCGGCCCGCATTTACAGCACATGGACATCGCTGGCTCGGCCAGCATTTACAGCGATTGGACATCGCTGTCTCGGCCAGCATTTACAGGGTGTGGACATCGCTGGCTCGGCCGGCATTTACAGCGTGTGGACATCGCTGGCTCGGCCAGCATTTACAGCGTGTGGACATCGCTGGCTCGGCCGGCATTTAGAACTTGTGGACATCGCTGGCTCGGCCAGCATTTACAGCGTGTGGTCATCGCTGGCTCGGCCGGCATTTAGAACTTGTGGACATCGCTGGCTCGTCCAGCATTTACAAGGTGTGGACATCGCTGGCTCGGCCAGCATTTACAGAGTGTGGACATCGCTGGCTCGGCCAGCATTTACAGGGTGTGGACATTGCTGGCTCGGCCAGCATTTACAGAGTGTGGACATCGCTGGCTCGGCCAGCATTTACAGCGTGTGGTCATCGCTGGCTCAGCCGGCATTTAGAACTTGTGGACATCGCTGGCTCGGCCAGCATTTACAAGGTGTGGACATCGCTGGCTTGGCCAGCATTTACAGCGTGTGGTCATCGCTGGCTCGGCCAGCATTTACAGGGTGTGGACATCGCTGGCTCGGCCAGCATTTACAGGGTGTGGGTATCGCTGGCTCGGCCAGCATTTACAGGGTGTGGACATCGCTGGCTCGGCCAGCATTTACAGGGTGTGGGTATCGCTGGCTCGGCCAGCATTTACAGCATGTGGACATCGCTGGCTCGGCCAGCATTTACAGGGTATGGACATCGCTGGCTCGGCCAGCATTTACAGGGTGTGGGTATCGCTGGCTCGGCCAGCATTTACAGCATGTGGACATCGCTGGCTCGGCCAGCATTTACAGCGTGTGGACATCGCTGGCTCGGCCAGCATTTACAGGGTGTGGACATCGCTGGCTCAGCCAGCATTTACAGCATGTGGACATTGCTGGCTCGGCCAGCATTTACAGGGTGTGGACATCGCTGGCTCGGCCAACATTTACAGCATGTGGACATCGCTGGCTCGGCCAGCATTTACAGCATGTGGACATCGCTGGCTCGGCCAGCATTGACAGCACGTGGACATCGCTGGCTCGGCCAGCATTTACAGCATGTGGACATGGCTGGCTCGGCCAGCATTTACAGCATGTGTACATCGCTGGCTCGGCCGGCATTTAGAACTTGTGGACATCGCTGGGTCGGCCAGCATTTACAGCGTGTGGACATCGCTGGCTCGGCCAGCATTTACAGCATGTGGACATCGCTGGCTCGGCCAGCATTTACAGCGTGTGGTCATCGCTGGCTCGGCCGGCATTTAGAACTTGTGGACATCGCTGGCTCGGCCAGCATTTACAGGGTGTGGACATCGCTGGCTCGGCCAGCATTTACAGCGTGTGGACATCGCTGGCTCGGCCAGCATTTACATCGTGTGGACATCGCTGGCTCGGCCAGCATTTACAGAGTGTGGACATCGCTGACTCGGCCAGCATTGACAGCACGTGGACATCGCTGGCTCGGCCAGCATTTACAGCGTGTGGACATCGCTGGCTCAGCCAGCATTTACAGCGTGTGGACATCACTGGCTCGGCCAGCATTTACAGGGAGTGGACATCGCTGGCTCGTCCAGCATTTACAGCACATGGACATCGCTGGCTCGGCCAGCATTTACAGCACATGGACATCGCTGGCTCGGCCAGCATTTACAGCATTTGGACATCGCTGGCTCAACCAGCATTTACATCGTGTGGACATCGCTGGCTCGGCCAGCATTGACAGCACGTGGACATCGCTGGCTCAGCCAGCATTTACATGGTGTGGGTATCGCTGGCTGGGCTAGCATTTACAGCGTGTGGACATCGCTGGCTCGGCCAGCATTTACAGCGTGTGGACATCGAAGGCTCGGCCGGCATTTAGAACTTGTGGACATCGCTGGCTCGGCCAGCATTTACAGCGTGTGGTCATCGCTGGCTCGGCCGGCATTTAGAACTTGTGGACATCGCTGGCTCGGCCAGCATTTACAGCATGTGGACATCGCTGGCTCGGCCAGCATTTACAGAGTGTGGACATCGCTGGCTCGGCCAGCATTTACAGGGTGTGGACATCGCTGGCTCGGCCAGCATTTACAGAGTGTAGCCATCGCTGGCTCGGCCAGCATTTACAGCATGTGGACATCGCTGGCTCGGCCAGCATTTACAGGGTGTGGGTATCGCTGGCTCGGCCAGCATTTACAGCATGTGGACATCGCTGGCTCGGCCAGCATTTACAGCATGTGGACATCGCTGGCTCGGCCAGCATTTACAGGGTGTGGACATCGCTGGCTCGGCCAGCATTTACAGCGTGTGGACATCGCTGGCTCGGCCAGCATTTACAGGGTGTGGACATCGCTGGCTCGGCCAGCATTTACAGCATGTGGACATTGCTGGCTCGGCCAGCATTTACAGGGTGTGGACATCGCTGGCTCGGCCAGCATTTACAGCATGTGGACATCGCTGGCTCGGCCAGCATTTACAGGGTGTGGACATCGCTGGCTCGGCCAGCATTGACAGCACGTGGACATCGCTGGCTCGGCTAGCATTTACAGCGTGTGGACATCGCTGGCTCGGCCAGCATTTACAGCATGTGGACATCGCTGGCTCGGCCGGCATTTAGAACTTGTGGACATCGCTGGCTCGGCCAGCATTTACAGCGTGTGGTCATCGCTGGCTCGGCCGGCATTTAGAACTTGTGGACATCGCTGGCTCGGCCAGCATTTACAGGGTGTGGACATCGCTGGCTCGGCCAGCATTAACAGAGTGTGGACATCGCTGGCTCGGCCAGCATTTACAGGGTGTGGGTATCGCTGGCTCGGCCAGCATTTACAGCATGTGGACATCGCTGGCTCGGCCAGCATTTACAGCACATGGACATCGCTGGCTCGGCCAGCATTTACAGCACGTGGACATCGCTGGCTCGGCCCGCATTTACAGCACATGGACATCGCTGGCTCGGCCAGCATTTACAGCGATTGGACATCGCTGTCTCGGCCAGCATTTACAGGGTGTGGACATCGCTGGCTCGGCCGGCATTTACAGCGTGTGGACATCGCTGGCTCGGCCAGCATTTACAGCGTGTGGACATCGCTGGCTCGGCCGGCATTTAGAACTTGTGGACATCGCTGGCTCGGCCAGCATTTACAGCGTGTGGTCATCGCTGGCTCGGCCGGCATTTAGAACTTGTGGACATCGCTGGCTCGTCCAGCATTTACAAGGTGTGGACATCGCTGGCTCGGCCAGCATTTACAGAGTGTGGACATCGCTGGCTCGGCCAGCATTTACAGGGTGTGGACATTGCTGGCTCGGCCAGCATTTACAGAGTGTGGACATCGCTGGCTCGGCCAGCATTTACAGCGTGTGGTCATCGCTGGCTCAGCCGGCATTTAGAACTTGTGGACATCGCTGGCTCGGCCAGCATTTACAAGGTGTGGACATCGCTGGCTTGGCCAGCATTTACAGCGTGTGGTCATCGCTGGCTCGGCCAGCATTTACAGGGTGTGGACATCGCTGGCTCGGCCAGCATTTACAGGGTGTGGGTATCGCTGGCTCGGCCAGCATTTACAGCATGTGGACATCGCTGGCTCGGCCAGCATTTACAGGGTATGGACATCGCTGGCTCGGCCAGCATTTACAGGGTGTGGGTATCGCTGGCTCGGCCAGCATTTACAGCATGTGGACTTCGCTGGCTCGGCCAGCATTTACAGCATGTGGACATCGCTGGCTCGGCCAGCATTTACAGGGTGTGGACATCGCTGGCTCAGCCAGCATTTACAGCATGTGGACATTGCTGGCTCGGCCAGCATTTACAGGGTGTGGACATCGCTGGCTCGGCCAACATTTACAGCATGTGGACATCGCTGGCTCGGCCAGCATTTACAGCATGTGGACATCGCTGGCTCGGCCAGCATTGACAGCACGTGGACATCGCTGGCTCGGCCAGCATTTACAGCATGTGGACATCGCTGGCTCGGCCAGCATTTACAGCATGTGTACATCGCTGGCTCGGCCGGCATTTAGAACTTGTGGACATCGCTGGGTCGGCCAGCATTTACAGCGTGTGGACATCGCTGGCTCGGCCAGCATTTACAGCATGTGGACATCGCTGGCTCGGCCAGCATTTACAGCGTGTGGTCATCGCTGGCTCGGCCGGCATTTAGAACTTGTGGACATCGCTGGCTCGGCCAGCATTTACAGGGTGTGGACATCGCTGGCTCGGCCAGCATTTACAGCGTGTGGACATCGCTGGCTCGGCCAGCATTTACATCGTGTGGACATCGCTGGCTCGGCCAGCATTTACAGAGTGTGGACATCGCTGGCTCGGCCAGCATTGACAGCACGTGGACATCGCTGGCTCGGCCAGCATTTACAGCGTGTGGACATCGCTGGCTCAGCCAGCATTTACAGCGTGTGGACATCACTGGCTCGGCCAGCATTTACAGGGAGTGGACATCGCTGGCTCGTCCAGCATTTACAGCACATGGACATCGCTGGCTCGGCCAGCATTTACAGCACATGGACATCGCTGGCTCGGCCAGCATTTACAGCATTTGGACATCGCTGGCTCAACCAGCATTTACATCGTGTGGACATCGCTGGCTCGGCCAGCATTGACAGCACGTGGACATCGCTGGCTCAGCCAGCATTTACATGGTGTGGGTATCGCTGGCTGGGCTAGCATTTACAGCGTGTGGACATCGCTGGCTCGGCCAGCATTTACAGCGTGTGGACATCGAAGGCTCGGCCGGCATTTAGAACTTGTGGACATCGCTGGCTCGGCCAGCATTTACAGCGTGTGGTCATCGCTGGCTCGGCCGGCATTTAGAACTTGTGGACATCGCTGGCTCGGCCAGCATTTACAGCATGTGGACATCGCTGGCTCGGCCAGCATTTACAGAGTGTGGACATCGCTGGCTCGGCCAGCATTTACAGGGTGTGGACATCGCTGGCTCGGCCAGCATTTACAGAGTGTGGACATCGCTGGCTCGGCCAGCATTTACAGGGTGTGGGTATCGCTGGCTCGGCCAGCATTTACAGCATGTGGACATCGCTGGCTCGGCCAGCATTTACAGCATGTGGACATCGCTGGCTCGGCCAGCATTTACAGGGTGTGGACATCGCTGGCTCGGCCAGCATTTACAGCGTGTGGACATCGCTGGCTCGGCCAGCATTTACAGGGTGTGGACATCGCTGGCTCGGCCAGCATTTACAGCATGTGGACATTGCTGGCTCGGCCAGCATTTACAGGGTGTGGACATCGCTGGCTCGGCCAGCATTTACAGCATGTGGACATCGCTGGCTCGGCCAGCATTTACAGCATGTGGACATCGCTGGCTCGGCCAGCATTTACATCGTGTCGACATCGCTGGCTCGGCCAGCATTGACAGCACGTGGACATCGCTGGCTCGGCTAGCATTTACAGCGTGTGGACATCGCTGGCTCGGCCAGCATTTACAGCATGTGGACATCGCTGGCTCGGCCGGCATTTAGAACTTGTGGACATCGCTGGCTCGGCCAGCATTTACAGCGTGTGGTCATCGCTGGCTCGGCCGGCATTTAGAACTTGTGGACATCGCTGGCTCGGCCAGCATTTACAGGGTGTGGACATCGCTGGCTCGGCCAGCATTGACAGCACGTGGACATCGCTGGCTCGGCCAGCATTTACAGAGTGTGGACATCGCTGGCTCGGCCAGCATTTACAGGGTGTGGACATCGCTGGCTCGGCCAGCATTAACAGAGTGTGGACATCGCTGGCTCGGCCAGCATTTACAGGGTGTGGGTATCGCTGGCTCGGCCAGCATTTACAGCATGTGGACATCGCTGGCTCGGCCAGCATTTACAGCACGTGGACATCGCTGGCTCGGCCCGCATTTACAGCACATGGACATCGCTGGCTCGGCCAGCATTTACAGCAATTGGACATCGCTGTCTCGGCCTGCATTTACAGGGTGTGGACATCGCTGGCTCGGCCAGCATTTACAGGGTGTGGACATCGCTGGCTCGGCCAGCATTTACAGGGTGTGGACATCGCTGGCTCGGCCGGCATTTAGAACTTGTGGACATCGCTGGCTCGGCCAGCATTTACAAGGTGTGGACATCGCTGGCTCGGCCAGCATTTACAGAGTGTGGACATCGCTGGCTCGGCCAGCATTTACAGGGTGTGGACATCGCTGGCTCGGCCAGCATTTACAGAGTGTGGACATCGCTGGCTCGGCCGGCATTTAGAACTTGTGGACATCGCTGGCTCGGCCAGCATTTACAGCGTGTGGTCATCGCTGGCTCGGCCGGCATTTAGAACTTGTGGACATCGCTGGCTCGGCCAGCATTTACAAGGTGTGGACATCGCTGGCTCGGCCAGCATTTACAGAGTGTGGACATCGCTGGCTCGGCCAGCATTTACAGGGTGTGGACATCGCTGGCTCGGCCAGCATTTACAGCATGTGGACATCGCTGGCTCGGCCAGCATTTACAGCACGTGGACATCGCTGGCTCGGCCCGCATTTACAGCACATGGACATCGCTGGCTCGGCCAGCATTTACAGCAATTGGACATCGCTGTCTCGGCCTGCATTTACAGGGTGTGGACATCGCTGGCTCGGCCAGCATTTACAGGGTGTGGACATCGCTGGCTCGGCCA
This sequence comes from Scyliorhinus torazame, assembly GCF_047496885.1. Classification (NCBI taxonomy): domain Eukaryota; kingdom Metazoa; phylum Chordata; class Chondrichthyes; order Carcharhiniformes; family Scyliorhinidae; genus Scyliorhinus; species Scyliorhinus torazame. The sequence goes on along the minus strand of NC_092724.1, from coordinate 63,382,407 downwards.
GCATTTACAGGGTGTGGACATCGCTGGCTCGGCCGGCATTTAGAACTTGTGGACATCGCTGGCTCGGCCAGCATTTACAAGGTGTGGACATCGCTGGCTCGGCCAGCATTTACAGAGTGTGGACATCGCTGGCTCGGCCAGCATTTACAGAGTGTGGACATCGCTGGCTCGGCCAGCATTTACAGGGTGTGGACATCGCTGGCTCGGCCAGCATTTACAGAGTGTGGACATCGCTGGCTCGGCCGGCATTTAGAACTTGTGGACATCGCTGGCTCGGCCAGCATTTACAGCGTGTGGTCATCGCTGGCTCGGCCGGCATTTAGAACTTGTGGACATCGCTGGCTCGGCCAGCATTTACAAGGTGTGGACATCGCTGGCTCGGCCAGCATTTACAGAGTGTGGACATCGCTGGCTCGGCCAGCATTTACAGGGTGTGGACATCGCTGGCTCGGCCAGCATTTACAGAGTGTGGACATCGCTGGCTCGGCCAGCATTTACAGCGTCTGGTCATCGCTGGCTCGGCCGGCATTTAGAACTTGTGGACATCGCTGGCTCGGCCAGCATTTACAAGGTGTGGACATCGCTGGCTTGGCCAGCATTTACAGCGTGTGGACATCGCTGGCTCGGCCAGCATTTACAGGGTGTGGACATCGCTGGCTCGGCCAGCATTTACAGAGTGTGGACATCGCTGGCTCGGCCAGCATTTACAGGGTGTGGGTATCGCTGGCTCGGCCAGCATTTACAGCATGTGGACATCGCTGGCTCGGCCAGCATTTACAGCATGTGGACATCGCTGGCTCGGCCAGCATTTACAGGGTGTGGACATCGCTGGCTCGGCCAGCATTTACAGCATGTGGACATCGCTGGCTCGGCCAGCATTTACAGGGTGTGGACATCGCTGGCTCGGCCAGCATTTACAGCATGTGGACATCGCTGGCTCGGCCAGCATTTACAGCATGTGGACATCGCTGGCTCGGCCAGCATTTACAGCATGTGGACATCGCTGGCTCGGCCAGCATTGACAGCACGTGGACATCGCTGGCTCGGCCAGCATTTACAGCATGTGGACATCGCTGGCTCGGCCAGCATTTACAGCATGTGTACATCGCTGGCTCGGCCGGCATTTAGAACTTGTGGACATCGCTGGGTCGGCCAGCATTTACAGCGTGTGGACATCGCTGGCTCGGCCAGCATTTACAGCGTGTGGACATCGCTGGCTCGGCCAGCATTTACAGCGTGTGGTCATCGCTGGCTCGGCCGGCATTTAGAACTTGTGGACATCGCTGGCTCGGCCAGCATTTACAGGGTGTGGACATCGCTGGCTCGGCCAGCATTTACAGCGTGTGGACATCGCTGGCTCGGCCAGCATTTACATCGTGTGGACATCGCTGGCTCGGCCAGCATTTACAGAGTGTGGACATCGCTGGCTCGGCCAGCATTGACAGCACGTGGACATCGCTGGCTCGGCCAGCATTTACAGCACATGGACATCGCTGGCTCGGCCAGCATTTACAGCACATGGACATCGCTGGCTCGGCCAGCATTTACAGCATGTGGACATCGCTGGCTCAGCCAGCATTTACATCGTGTGGACATCGCTGGCTCGGCCAGCATTGACAGCACGTGGACATCGCTGGCTCAGCCAGCATTGACAGGGTGTGGGTATCGCTGGCTGGGCTAGCATTTACAGCGTGTGGACATCGCTGGCTCGGCCAGCATTTACAGCGTGTGGACATCGCTGGCTCGGCCTGCATTTACAGAGTGTGGACATCGCTGGCTCGGCCGGCATTTAGAACTTGTGGACATCGCTGGCTCGGCCAGCATTTACAGCGTGTGGTCATCGCTGGCTCGGCCGGCATTTAGAACTTGTGGACATCGCTGGCTCGGCCAGCATTTACAAGGTGTGGACATCGCTGGCTCGGCCAGCATTTACAGAGTGTGGACATCGCTGGCTCGGCCAGCATTTACAGGGTGTGGACATCGCTGGCTCGGCCTGCATTTACAGAGTGTGGACATCGCTGGCTCGGCCAGCATTTACAGCGTGTGGTCATCGCTGGCTCAGCCGGCATTTAGAACTTGTGGACATCGCTGGCTCGGCCAGCATTTACAAGGTGTGGACATCGCTGGCTTGGCCAGCATTTACAGCGTGTGGACATCGCTGGCTCGGCCAGCATTTACAGGGTGTGGACATCGCTGGCTCGGCCAGCATTTACAGGGTGTGGGTATCGCTGGCTCGGCCAGCATTTACAGCATGTGGACATCGCTGGCTCGGCCAGCATTTACAGGGTGTGGACATCGCTGGCTCGGCCAGCATTTACAGGGTGTGGGTATCGCTGGCTCGGCCAGCATTTACAGCCTGTGGACATCGCTGGCTCGGCCAGCATTTACAGCGTGTGGACATCGCTGGCTCGGCCAGCATTTACAGGGTGTGGACATCGCTGGCTCGGCCAGCATTTACAGCATGTGGACATCGCTGGCTCGGCCAGCATTTACAGCATGTGGACATCGCTGGCTCGGCCAGCATTGACAGCACGTGGACATCGCTGGCTCGGCCAGCATTTACAGCATGTGGACATCGCTGGCTCGGCCAGCATTTACAGCATGTGTACATCGCTGGCTCGGCCGGCATTTAGAACTTGTGGACATCGCTGGGTCGGCCAGCATTTACAGCGTGTGGACATCGCTGGCTCGGCCAGCATTTACAGCATGTGGACATCGCTGGCTCGGCCAGCATTTACAGCGTGTGGTCATCGCTGGCTCGGCCGGCATTTAGAACTTGTGGACATCGCTGGCTCGGCCAGCATTTACAGGGTGTGGACATCGCTGGCTCGGCCAGCATTTACAGCGTGTGGACATCGCTGGCTCGGCCAGCATTTACATCGTGTGGACATCGCTGGCTCGGCCAGCATTTACAGAGTGTGGACATCGCTGGCTCGGCCAGCATTGACAGCACGTGGACATCGCTGGCTCGGCCAGCATTTACAGCGTGTGGACATCGCTGGCTCAGCCAGCATTTACAGCGTGTGGACATCACTGGCTCGGCCAGCATTTACAGGGAGTGGACATCGCTGGCTCGGCCAGCATTTACAGCATGTGGACATCGCTGGCTCAGCCAGCATTTACAGCATGTGGACATCGCTGGCTCGGCCAGCATTGACAGCATGTGGACATCGCTGGCTCAGCCAGCATTTACATGGTGTGGGTATCGCTGGCTGGGCTAGCATTTACAGCGTGTGGACATCGCTGGCTCGGCCAGCATTTACAGCGTGTGGACATCGAAGGCTCGGCCGGCATTTAGAACTTGTGGACATCGCTGGCTCGGCCAGCATTTACAGCGTGTGGTCATCGCTGGCTCGGCCGGCATTTAGAACTTGTGGACATCGCTGGCTCGGCCAGCATTTACAGCATGTGGACATCGCTGGCTCGGCCAGCATTTACAGAGTGTGGACATCGCTGGCTCGGCCAGCATTTACAGGGTGTGGACATCGCTGGCTCGGCCAGCATTTACAGAGTGTGGACATCGCTGGCTCGGCCAGCATTTACAGGGTGTGGGTATCGCTGGCTCGGCCAGCATTTACAGCATGTGGACATCGCTGGCTCGGCCAGCATTTACAGCATGTGGACATCGCTGGCTCGGCCAGCATTTACAGGGTGTGGACATCGCTGGCTCGGCCAGCATTTACAGCGTGTGGACATCGCTGGCTCGGCCAGCATTTACAGGGTGTGGACATCGCTGGCTCGGCCAGCATTTACAGCATGTGGACATTGCTGGCTCGGCCAGCATTTACAGGGTGTGGACATCGCTGGCTCGGCCAGCATTTACAGCATGTGGACATCGCTGGCTCGGCCAGCATTTACAGCATGTGGACATCGCTGGCTCGGCCAGCATTTACATCGTGTCGACATCGCTGGCTCGGCCAGCATTGACAGCACGTGGACATCGCTGGCTCGGCTAGCATTTACAGCGTGTGGACATCGCTGGCTCGGCCAGCATTTACAGCATGTGGACATCGCTGGCTCGGCCGGCATTTAGAACTTGTGGACATCGCTGGCTCGGCCAGCATTTACAGCGTGTGGTCATCGCTGGCTCGGCCGGCATTTAGAACTTGTGGACATCGCTGTCTCGGCCAGCATTTACAGGGTGTGGACATCGCTGGCTCGGCCAGCATTGACAGCACGTGGACATCGCTGGCTCGGCCAGCATTTACAGAGTGTGGACATCGCTGGCTCGGCCAGCATTTACAGGGTGTGGACATCGCTGGCTCGGCCAGCATTAACAGAGTGTGGACATCGCTGGCTCGGCCAGCATTTACAGGGTGTGGGTATCGCTGGCTCGGCCAGCATTTACAGCATGTGGACATCGCTGGCTCGGCCAGCATTTACAGCACGTGGACATCGCTGGCTCGGCCCGCATTTACAGCACATGGACATCGCTGGCTCGGCCAGCATTTACAGCGATTGGACATCGCTGTCTCGGCCAGCATTTACAGGGTGTGGACATCGCTGGCTCGGCCAGCATTTACAGGGTGTGGACATCGCTGTCTCGGCCAGCATTTACAGGGTGTGGGTATCGCTGGCTCGGCCAGCATTTACAGTGTGTGGACATCGCTGGCTCGGCCAGCGTTTACAGAGTGTGGACATCGCTGGCTCGGCCAGCATTTACAGGGTGTGGACATCGCTGGCTCGGCCAGCATTTACAGGGTGTGGACATCGCTGGCTCGGCCCGCATTTACAGGGTGTGGACATCGCTGGCTCAGCCAGCACTTACAGCGTGTGGACATCGCTGGCTCGGCCAGCATTTACAGCATGTGGACATCGCTGGCTCGGCCAGCATTTACAGAGTGTGGACATCGCTGGCTCGGCCAGCATCTACAGGGTGTGGACATCGCTGGCTCGGCCAGCATTTACAGGGTGTGGACATCGCTGGCTCGGCCAGCATTTACAGGGTGTGGACATCGCTGGCTCGGCCAGCATTTACAGCGTGTGGACATCGCTGGCTCGGCCAGCATTTACAGCACATGGACATCGCTGGCTCGGCCAGCATTTACAGAGTGTGGACATCGCTGGCTCGGCCAGCATTTACAGGGTGTGGGTATCGCTGGCTCGGCGAGCATTTACAGAGTGTGGACATCGCTGGCTCGGCCAGCATTTACAGAGTGTGGACATCGCTGGCTCGGCCAGCATTTACAGGGTGTGGACATCGCTGGCTCGGCCTGCATTTACAGCGTGTGGTCATCGCTGGCTCGGCCTGCATTTACAGGGTGTGGACATCGCTGGCTCGGTCAGCATTTACAGAGTGTGGACATCGCTGGCTCGGTCAGCATTTACAGGGTGTGGACATCGCTGGCTCGGCCAGCATTTACAGCATGTGGACATCGCTGGCTCGGCCAGCATTTACAGGGTGTGGACATCGCTGGCTCGGCCAGCATTTACAGAGTGTGGACATCGCTGGCTCGGCCAGCATTTACAGAGTGTGGACATCGCTGGCTCGGCCAGCATTTACAGAGTGTGGACATCACTGGCTCGGCCAGCATTTACAGGGTGTGGACATCGCTGGCTCGGCCAGCATTTACAGCGTGTGGACATCGCTGGCTCGGCCAGCATTTACAGAGTGTGGACATCACTGGCTCGGCCAGCATTTATAGGGTGTGGACATCGCTGGCTCGGCCAGCATTTACAGGGTGTGGACATCGTTGGCTCGGCCTGCATTTACAGCGTGTGGTCATCGCTGGCTCGGCCTGCATTTACAGGGTGTGGACATCGGTGGCTCGGTCAGCATTTACAGAGTGTGGACATCGCTGGCTCGGTCAGCATTTACAGGGTGTGGACATCGCTGGCTCGGCCAGCATTTACAGCATGTGGACATCGCTGGCTCGGCCAGCATTTACAGGGTGTGGACATCGCTGGCTCGGCCAGCATTTGCAGGGTATGGACATCGCTGGGTCGGCCAGCATTTACAGCACATGGACATCGCATGCTCGGCCAGCATTTACAGGGTGTGGACATCGCTGGCTCGGCCAGCATTTACAGCGTGTGGGTATCGCTGGCTTGGCCAGCATTTACAGCACATGGACATCGCATGCTCGGCCAGCATTTACAGGGTGTGGACATCGCTGGCTCGGCCAGCATTTACAAGGTGTGGACATCGCTGGCTCGGCCAGCATTTACAGGGTGTGGACATCGCTGGCTCGGTCAGCATTTACAGGGTGTGGACATCGCTGGCTCGGCCAGCATTTACAGGGTGTGGGTATCGCTGGCTTGGCCAGCATTTACAGCACATGGACATCGCTGGCTCGGCCAGCATTTACAGCATGTGGACATCGCTGGCTCGGCCAGCATTTACAGAGTGTGGACATCGCTGGCTCGGCCAGCATTTACAGGGTGTGGACATCGCTGGCTCGGCCTGCATTTACAGCGTGTGGTCATCGCTGGCTCGGCCAGCATTTACAGCGTGTGGTCATCGCTGGCTCGGCCAGCATTTACATCGTGTGGACATCGCTGGCTCGGCCAGCATTTACAGCGTGTGGACATCGCTGGCTCGGCCAGCATTTACAGGGTGTGGACATCGCTGGCTCGGCCTGCATTTACAGCGTGTGGTCATCGCTGGCTCGGCCAGCATTTACAGCGTGTGGTCATCGCTGGCTCGGCCAGCATTTACATCGTGTGGACATCGCTGGCTCGGCCAGCATTTACAGGGTGTGGACATCGCTGGCTCGGCCAGCATTTACAGCGTGTGGACATCGCTGGCTCTGCCTGCATTTACAGCGTGTGGACATCGCTGGCTCGGCCAGCATTTACAGCGTGTGGACATCGCTGGCTCGGCCAGCATTTACAGGGTGTGGACATCGCTGGCTCGGCCAGCATTTACAGCATGTGGACATCGCTGGCTCGGCCAGCATTTACAGCACGTGGACATCGCTGGCTCGGCCAGCATTTACAGCGTGTGGACATCGCTGGCTCGGCCTGCATTTACAGAGTGTGGACATCGCTGGCTCGGCCGGCATTTACAGGGTGTGGACATCGCTGGCTCGGCCAGCATTTACAGGGTGTGGACATCGCTGGCTCGGTCAGCATTTACAGGGTGTGGACATCGCTGGCTCGGCCAGCATTTACAGGGTGTGGACATCGCTGGCTCGGCCTGCATTTACAGGGTGTGGACATCGCTGGCTCGGCCAGCATTTACAGCACATGGACATCGCTGGCTCGGCCAGCATTTACAGCATGTGGACATCGCTGGCTCGGCCAGCATTTACAGCATGTGGACGTCGGTGGCTCGGCCAGCATTTACAGGGTGTGGACATCGCTGGCTCGGCCAGCATTTACAAGGTGTGGACATCGCTGGCTCGGCCAGCATTTACAGGGTGTGGGTATCGCTGGCTCGGTAAGCATTTACAGGGTGTGGGTATCGCTGGCTGGGCCAGCATTCACAGAGTGTGGACATCGCTGGCTCGGCCAGCATTTACAAGGTGTGGACATCGCTGGCTCGGCCAGCATTTACAGGGTGTGGGTATCGCTGGCTGGGCCAGCATTTGCAGCATGTGGACATCGCTGGCTCGGCCAGCATTTACAGGGTGTGGACATCGCTGGCTCGGCCGGCATTTACAAGGTGTGGACATCGCTGGCTCGGCCAGCATTTACAGCAAGTGGACATCGCTGGCTCGGCCAGCATTTACAGCATGTGGACATCGCTGGCTCGGTCAGCATTTACAGCATGTGTACATCGCTGGCTCGGCCAGCATTTACAGCGTGTGGACATCGCTGGCTCGGCCTGCATTTACAGCATGTGGACATCGCTGGCTCGGCCAGCATTTACAGGGTGTGGACATCGCTGGCTCGGCCTGCATTTACAAGGTGTGGACATCGCTGGCTCGGCCAGCATTTACAGCAAGTGGACATCGCTGGCTCGGCCAGCATTTACAGCATGTGGACATCGCTGGCTCGGCCAGCATTTACAGCATGTGTACATCGCTGGCTCGGCCAGCATTTACAGCATGTGGACATCGCTGGCTCGGCCAGCATTTACAGCGTGTGGACATCGCTGGCTCGGCCTGCATTTACAGCGTGTGGACATCGCTGGCTCGGCCAGCATTTACAGGGTGTGGACATCGCTGGCTCGGCCTGCATTTACAGGGTGTGGACATCGCTGGCTCGGCCAGCATTTACAGCACATGGACATCGCTGGCTCGGCCAGCATTTACAGCGTGTGGACATCGCTGGCTCGGCCTGCATTTACAGGGTGTGGACATCGCTGGCTCGGCCTGCATTTACAGCGTGTGGACATCGCTGGCTCGGCCTGCATTTACAGGGTGTGGACATCGCTGGCTCGGCCTGCATTTACAGGGTGTGGACATCGCTGGCTCGGCCAGCATTTACAGCATGTGGACATCGCTGGCTCGGCCAGCATTTACAGCATGTGGACATCGCTGGCTCGGCCAGCATTTACAGCATGTGGACGTCGCTGGCTCGGCCAGCATTTACAGGGTGTGGACATCGCTGGCTCGGCCAGCATTTACAAGGTGTGGACATCGCTGGCTCGGCCAGCATTTACAGGGTGTGGGTATCGCTGGCTCGGCCAGCATTTACAGGGTGTGGGTATCGCTGGCTGGGCCAGCATTTACAGAGTGTGGACATCGCTGGCTCGGCCAGCATTTACAAGGTGTGGACATCGCTGGCTCGGCCAGCATTTACAGGGTGTGGGTATCGCTGGCTGGGCCAGCATTTGCAGCATGTAGACATCGCTGGCTCGGCCAGCATTCACAGGGTGTGGACATCGCTGGCTCGGCCGGCATTTACAAGGTGTGGACATCGCTGGCTCGGCCAGCATTTACAGCATGTGGACATCGCTGGCTCGGCCAGCATTTACAGCATGTGTACATCGCTGGCTCGGCCAGCATTTACAGCATGTGGACATCGCTGGCTCGGCCAGCATTTACAGCATGTGGACATCGCTGGCTCGGCCAGCATTTACAGCATGTGTACATCGCTGGCTCGGCCAGCATTTACAGCATGTGGACATCGCTGGCTCGGCCAGCATTTACAGCGTGTGGTCATCGCTGGCTCGGCCAGCATTTACAGCATGTGGACATCGCTGGCTCGGCCGGCATTTAGAACTTGTGGACATCGCTGGCTCGGCCAGCATTTACAGCGTGTGGTCATCGCTGGCTCGGCCGGCATTTAGAACTTGTGGACATCGCTGGCTCGGCCAGCATTTACAGGGTGTGGACATCGCTGGCTCGGCCAGCATTTACAGAGTGTGGACATCGCTGGCTCGGCCTGCATTTACAGAGTGTGGACATCGCTGGCTCGGCCAGCATTTACAGAGTGTGGACATCGCTGGCTCGGCCAGCATTTACAGGGTGTGGGTATCGCTGGCTCGGCCAGCATTTACAGCATATGGACATCGCTGGCTCGGCCAGCATTTACAGCACGTGGACATCGCTGGCTCGGCCAGCATTTACAGCACATGGACATCGCTGGCTCGGCCAGCATTTACAGCGATTGGACATCGCTGTCTCGGCCAGCATTTACAGGGTGTGGACATCGCTGGCTCGGCCAGCATTTACAGGGTGTGTACATCGCTGGCTCGGCCAGCATTTACAGGGTGTGGGTATCGCTGGCTCGGCCAGCATTTACAGTGTGTGGACATCGCTGGCTCGGCCAGCATTTACAGAGTGTGGACATCGCTGGCTCGGCCAGCATTTACAGGGTGTGACATGGCTGGCTCGGCCAGCATTTACAGCATGTGGACATCGCTGGCTCGGCCAGCATTTACAGGGTGTGGACATCGCTGGCTCGGCCAGCATTTACAGCAAGTGGACATCGCTGGCTCGGCCCGCATTTACAGGGTGTGGACATCGCTGGCTCAGCCAGCACTTACAGTGTGTGAACATCGCTGGCTCGGCCAGCATTTACAGCATGTGGACATCACTGGCTCGGCCAGCATTTACAGGGTGTGGGCATCGCTGGCTCGGTCAGCATTTACAGAGTGTGGACATCGCTGGCTCGGGCAGCATTTACAGCGTGTGGACATCGCTGGTTCGGCCAGCATTTACAGCATGTGGACATCGCTGGCTCGGCCAGCATTTACAGGGTGTGGGCATCGCTGGCTCGGTCAGCATTTACAGGGTGTGGACATCGCTGTCTCGGCCAGCATTTACAGCGTGTGGACATCGCTGGCTCGGTCAGCATTTACAGAGTGTGGACATCGCTGGCTCGGCCAGCATCTACAGGGTGTGGACATCGCTGGCTCGGCCAGCATTTACAGGGTGTGGACATCGCTGGCTCGGCCAGCATTTACAGGGTGTGGACATCGCTGGCTCGGCCAGCATTTACAGAGTGTGGACATCGCTGGCTCGGCCAGCATTTACAGCGTGTGGACATCGCTGGCTCGGCCAGCATTTACAGCACATGGACATCGCTGGCTCGGCCAGCATTTACAGAGTGTGGACAACGCTGGCTCGGCCAGCATTTACAGGGAGTGTGTATCGCTGGCTCGGCCAGCATTTACAGAGTGTGGACATCGCTGGCTCGGCCAGCATTTACAGCATGTGGACATCGCTGGCTCGGCCAGCATTTACAGAGTGTGGACATCACTGGCTCGGCCAGCATTTACAGGGTGTGGTCATCGCTGGCTCGGCCAGCATTTACAGCATGTGGACATCGCTGGCTCGGCCGGCATTTACAGCGTGTGGACATCGCTGGCTCGGCCAGCATTTACAGCACATGGACATCGCTGGCTCGGCCAGCATTTACAGCATGTGGACGTCGCTGGCTCGGCCAGCATTTACAGGGTGTGGACATCGCTGGCTCGGCCAGCATTTACAAGGTGTGGACATCGCTGGCTCGGCCAGCATTTACAGCACATGGACATCGCTGGCTCGGCCAGCATTTACAGCATGTGGACATCGCTGGCTCGGCCAGCATTTACAGCATGTGGACGTCGCTGGCTCGGCCAGCATTTACAGGGTGTGGACATCGCTGGCTCGGCCAGCATTTACAAGGTGTGGACATCGCTGGCTCGGCCAGCATTTACAGGGTGTGGGTATCGCTGGCTCGGCCAGCATTTACAAGGTGTGGACATCGCTGGCTCGGCCAGCATTTACAGGGTGTGGGTATCGCTGGCTGGGCCAGCATTTGCAGCATGTGGACATCGCTGGCTCGGCCAGCATTCACAGGGTGTGGACATCGCTGGCTCGGCCGGCATTTACAAGGTGTGGACATCGCTGGCTCGGCCTGCATTTACAGCAAGTGGACATCGCTGGCTCGGCCAGCATTTACAGCATGTGGACATCGCTGGCTCGGCCAGCATTTACAGCATGTGGACATCGCTGGCTCGGCCAGCATTTACAGCATGTGGACATCGCTGGCTCGGCCAGCATTTACAGAGTGTGGACATCGCTGGCTCGGCCAGCATTTACAGCAAGTGGACATCGCTGGCTCGGCCAGCATTTACAGCATGTGGACATCGCTGGCTCGGCCAGCATTTACAGCATGTGTACATCGCTGGCTCGGCCAGCATTTACAGCATGTGGACATCGCTGGCTCGGCCAGCATTTACAGCGTGTGGTCATCGCTGGCTCGGCCAGCATTTACAGCATGTGGACATCGCTGGCTCGGCCGGCATTTAGAACTTGTGGACATCGCTGGCTCGGCCAGCATTTACAGCGTGTGGTCATCGCTGGCTCGGCCGGCATTTACAGCATGTGGTCATCGCTGGCTCGGCCGGCATTTACAGGGTGTGGACATCGCTGGCTCGGCCAGCATTGACAGCACGTGGACATCGCTGGCTCGGCCAGCATTTACAGAGTGTGGACATCGCTGGCTCGGCCAGCATTTACAGAGTGTGGACATCGCTGGCTCGGCCAGCATTTACAGGGTGTGGGTATCGCTGGCTCGGCCAGCATTTACAGCACGTGGACATCGCTGGCTCGGCCAGCATTTACAGCACATGGACATCGCTGGCTCGGCCAGCATTTACAGCGATTGGACATCGCTGGCTCGGCCAGCATTTACAGGGTGTGGACATCGCTGGCTCGGCCAGCATTTACAGCATGTGGACATCGCTGGCTCGGCCAGCATTTACAGCACGTGGACATCGCTGGCTCGGCCAGCATTTACAGCACATGGACATCGCTGGCTCGGCCAGCATTTACAGGGTGTGTACATCGCTGGCTCGGCCAGCATTTACAGGGTGTGGGTATCGCTGGCTCGGCCAGCATTTACAGAGTGTGGACATCGCTGGCTCGGCCTGCATTTACAGGGTGTGGACATGGCTGGCTCGGCCAGCATTTACAGGGTGTGGACATCGCTGGCTCGGCCAGCATTTACAGCAAGTGGACATCGCTGGCTCGGCCCGCATTTACAGGGTGTGGACATCGCTGGCTCAGCCAGCACTTACAGTGTGTGAACATCGCTGGCTCGGCCAGCATTTACAGCATGTGGACATCGCTGGCTCGGCCAGCATTTACAGGGTGTGGGCATCGCTGGCTCGGCCAGCATTTACAGCATGTGGACATCGCTGGCTCGGCCAGCATTTACAGCGTGTGGACATCGCTGGCTCGGTCAGCATTTACAGAGTGTGGACATCGCTGGCTCGGCCAGCATTTACAGCGTGTGGACATCGCTGGTTCGGCCAGCATTTACAGGGTGTGGACATCGCTGGCTCGGCCCGCATTTACAGGGTGTGGACATCGCTGGCTCAGCCAGCACTTACAGTGTGTGAACATCGCTGGCTCGGCCAGCATTTACAGCATGTGGACATCGCTGGCTCGGCCAGCATTTACAGGGTGTGGGCATCGCTGGCTCGGCCAGCATTTACAGCATGTGGACATCGCTGGCTCGGCCAGCATTTACAGCGTGTGGACATCGCTGGCTCGGTCAGCATTTACAGAGTGTGGACATCGCTGGCTCGGCCAGCATTTACAGCATGTGGACATCGCTGGCTCGGCCAGCATTTACAGGGTGTGGACATCGCTGGCTCGGCCAGCATTTACAGGGTGTGGACATCGCTGGCTCGGCCAGCATTTACAAGGTGTGGACATCGCTGGCTCGGCCAGCATTTACAGGGTGTGGGTATCGCTGGCTCGGCCAGCATTTACAAGGTGTGGACATCGCTGGCTCGGCCAGCATTTACAGGGTGTGGGTATCGCTGGCTGGGCCAGCATTTGCAGCATGTGGACATCGCTGGCTCGGCCAGCATTCACAGGGTGTGGACATCGCTGGCTCGGCCGGCATTTACAAGGTGTGGACATCGCTGGCTCGGCCTGCATTTACAGCAAGTGGACATCGCTGGCTCGGCCAGCATTTACAGCATGTGGACATCGCTGGCTCGGCCAGCATTTACAGCATGTGGACATCGCTGGCTCGGCCAGCATTTACAGCATGTGGACATCGCTGGCTCGGCCAGCATTTACAGCATGTGTACATCGCTGGCTCGGCCAGCATTTACAGCATGTGGACATCGCTGGCTCGGCCAGCATTTACAGCGTGTGGTCATCGCTGGCTCGGCCAGCATTTACAGCATGTGGACATCGCTGGCTCGGCCGGCATTTACAGGGTGTGGACATCGCTGGCTCGGCCAGCATTGACAGCACGTGGACATCGCTGGCTCGGCCAGCATTTACAGAGTGTGGACATCGCTGGCTCGGCCAGCATTTACAGAGTGTGGACATCGCTGGCTCGGCCAGCATTTACAGGGTGTGGGTATCGCTGGCTCGGCCAGCATTTACAGCATGTGGACATCGCTGGCTCGGCCAGCATTTACAGCACATGGACATCGCTGGCTCGGCCAGCATTTACAGCACGTGGACATCGCTGGCTCGGCCAGCATTTACAGCACGTGGACATCGCTGGCTCGGCCAGCATTTACAGCACATGGACATCGCTGGCTCGGCCAGCATTTACAGCGATTGGACATCGCTGGCTCGGCCAGCATTTACAGGGTGTGGACATCGCTGGCTCGGCCAGCATTTACAGGGTGTGTACATCGCTGGCTCGGCCAGCATTTACAGGGTGTGGGTATCGCTGGCTCGGCCAGCATTTACAGTGTGTGGACATCGCTGGCTCGGCCAGCATTTACAGAGTGTGGACATCGCTGGCTCGGCCTGCATTTACAGGGTGTGGACATGGCTGGCTCGGCCAGCATTTACAGGGTGTGGACATCGCTGGCTCGGCCAGCATTTACAGCAAGTGGACATCGCTGGCTCGGCCCGCATTTACAGGGTGTGGACATCGCTGGCTCAGCCAGCACTTACAGTGTGTGAACATCGCTGGCTCGGCCAGCATTTACAGCATGTGGACATCGCTGGCTCGGCCAGCATTTACAGGGTGTGGGCATCGCTGGCTCGGCCAGCATTTACAGCATGTGGACATCGCTGGCTCGGCCAGCATTTACAGCGTGTGGACATCGCTGGCTCGGTCAGCATTTACAGAGTGTGGACATCGCTGGCTCGGCCAGCATTTACAGCGTGTGGACATCGCTGGTTCGGCCAGCATTTACAGCGTGTGGACATCGCTGGCTCGGCCAGCATTTACAGCATGTGGACATCGCTGGCTCGGCCAGCATTTACAGCATGTGGACATCGCTGGCTCGGCCAGCATTTACAGGGTGTGGGCATCGCAGGCTCGGTCAGCATTTACAGGGTGTGGACATCGCTGTCTCGGCCAGCATTTACAGCGTGTGGACATCGCTGGCTCGGTCAGCATTTACAGAGTGTGGACATCGCTGGCTCGGCCAGCATCTACAGGGTGTGGACATCGCTGGCTCGGCCAGCATTTACAGGGTGTGGACATCGCTGGCTCGGCCAGCATTTACAGGGTGTGGACATCGCTGGCTCGGCCAGCATTTACAGCGTGTGGACATCGCTGGCTCGGCCAGCATTTACAGCACATGGACATCGCTGGCTCGGCCAGCATTTACAGAGTGTGGACATCGCTGGCTCGGCCAGCATTTACAGGGTGTGTGTATCGCTGGCTCGGCCAGCATTTACAGAGTGTGGACATCGCTGGCTCGGCCAGCATTTACAGCATGTGGACATCGCTGGCTCGGCCGGCATTTACAGAGTGTGGACATCACTGGCTCGGCCAGCATTTACAGGGTGTGGTCATCGCTGGCTCGGCCAGCATTTACAGCACGTGGACATCGCTGGCTCGGCCAGCATTTACAGCGTGTGGACATCGCTGGCTCGGCCAGCATTTACAGCACGTGGACATCGCTGGCTCGGCCTGCATTTACAGCGTGTGGACATCGCTGGCTCGGCCAGCATTTACAGCACATGGACATCGCTGGCTCGGCCAGCATTTACAGCATGTGGACATCGCTGGCTCGGCCAGCATTTACAGCATGTGGACGTCGCTGGCTCGGCCAGCATTTACAGGGTGTGGACATCGCTGGCTCGGCCAGCATTTACAAGGTGTGGACATCGCTGGCTCGGCCAGCATTTACAGGGTGTGGGTATCGCTGGCTCGGCCAGCATTTACAGGGTGTGGGTATCGCTGGCTGGGCCAGCATTTACAGAGTGTGGACATCGCTGGCTCGGCCAGCATTTACAAGGTGTGGACATCGCTGGCTCGGCCAGCATTTACAGGGTGTGGGTATCGCTGGCTGGGCCAGCATTTGCAGCATGTGGACATCGCTGGCTCGGCCAGCATTTACAGGGTGTGGACATCGCTGGCTCGGCCAGCATTTACAAGGTGTGGACATCGCTGTCTCGGCCAGCATTTACAGCAAGTGGACATCGCTGGCTCGGCCAGCATTTACAGCATGTGGACATCGCTGGCTCGGCCAGCATTTACAGCATGTGTACATCGCTGGCTCGGCCAGCATTTACAGCATGTGGACATCGCTGGCTCGGCCAGCATTTACAGCATGTGTACATCGCTGGCTCGGCCAGCATTTACAGCATGTGGACATCGCTGGCTCGGCCAGCATTTACAGGGTGTGGACATCGCTGGCTCGGCCAGCATTTACAAGGTGTGGACATCGCTGGCTCGGCCAGCATTTACAGGGTGTGGACACCGCTGGCTCGGCCTGCATTTACAGGGTGTGGGTATCGCTGGCTCGGCCAGCATTTACAGGGTGTGAACATCGCTGGCTCGGCCAGCATTTACAGCGTGTGGACATCGCTGGCTCGGCCAGCATTTACAGGGTGTGGACATCGCTGGCTCGGCCAGCATTTACAGGGTGTGGACATCGCTGGCTCGGCCAGCATTTACAGGGTGTGGACATCGCTGGCTCGGCCAGCATTTACAGTGTGTGGACATCGCTTGCTCGGCCAGCATTTACAGCATGTGGACATCGCTGGCTCGGCCCGCATTTACAGCACGTGGACATCGCTGGCTCGGCCAGCATTTACAGGGTGTGGGTATCGCTGGCTGGGCCAGCATTTGCAGCATGTGGACATCGCTGGCTCGGCCAGTATTTACAGCACGTGGACATCGCTGGCTCGGCCAGCATTTACAGGGTGTGGGTATCGCTGGCTCGGCCAGCATTTACAACGTGTGGACATCGCTGGCTCGGCCTGCATTTACAGGGTGTGGACATCGCTGGCTCGGCCAGCATTTACAGGGTGTGGGTATCGCTTGCTCGGCCAGCATTTACAGAGTGTGGACATCGCTGGCCCGGCCAGCATTTACAGCGTGTGGACATCGCTGGCTCGGCCAGCATTTGCAGCGTGTGGACATCGCTGGCTCGGCCAGCATTTACAGCATGTGGACATCGCTGGCTCGGCCAGCATTTACAGCACATGGACATTGCTGGCTCGGCCAGCATTTACAGGGTGTGGGTATCGCTGGCTCGGCCAGCATTTACAGCATGTGGACGTCGCTGGCTCGGCCAGCATTTACTGGGTCTGGACATCGCTGGCTCGGCCAGCATTTACAGCACATGGACATCGCTGGCTCGGCCAGCATTTACAGCACATGGACATCGCTGGCTCGGCCAGCATTTACAGGGTGTGGACATCGCTGGCTCGGCCAGCATTTGTTGCCCATCCCTAGTTGCTCTTCAAAAGGTGTTGATGAGCTGCATTCTTGAACTGGTGCTGTCCATGTGTTGCAGGTAAAACCATAGTGCTGTTATGGAAGGAATTCCAGGATTTTGATCCGCCGACAGTGAAGGAACGGCGACCACAGTCTCAGAATAAAGGACCGATCATTTAGGACTGAGATGAGAAATCCTTCACTCAAAGGCTGTGAATCTTTGTAATTCTCTCCGCTCGAGAGTTGTGGATGCTCCATCGTTGAACACATTTAAGGCTGGGACAGACAGATTTTTGATCGCTCAGGGAATCAAGGGATATGGAGTGCGGGCGGGAAAATGGAGTTGAAGCACAAGATCAACCATGATAGTATTGAACGGTGGAACAGGGATATGCCAAATGGCCTACTCCTGCTTCTTATATCCTTATGTTTTTCATCCAACTAAAGGAGCAATTGCAATGAGCTAAATTTAAAGTTACCTTGCTACTCTCATCCCAGATCCCTATGTGGTTATGACTTAGGACAGGGCTTTTTTCAATTGGATACAAATGTCCTTTGATTTTATCCTACAAGTTGGTAGTTACTGTGTTTCAAGATGTACAAACAATTATTTGGTGATACAGAACGTGAACATTGACGAAAAGAGAGACATGTTATTCAAGCTTTTCGTCTTTAAGACAAACCCAAAAACCTCAAATTTCAAATTGCTGTGAAATTTGCCATTCTTCTCTTTGTCCTGATGAGTTGAAGACAAAAAGTTTCAACATCATTTCTGTCTTTTCAGCAATGTTTCAGAATGTTTGACTATTTCGCTACAGTGGCACTGAGGACACTTACGTTGAGTTCTCACTTTTCAGTTAAGTTAAATTCGCAACGGATTTAAAAATCTATTTCCTACAAGAAGCCATGGATACATAGGGTGGGGGTGCAACAGGGGTAGGTGGGAGAACGATGGACAGTAAAGGTGGGAGGGCCAGACTGGGCAATATGAACCAGATGGAATGGTGGTAGAAAGATTGTATAGGTTTAGTTGCCAATATCTGCACCCAGAGTAAAGATAATAAGCGGGTATTGATTACAAAATATTATTTTAAATGTAACTGAGGGGGAAGGGATATAAAAAGCAACTTTGTGACTGTTATAAGGAGGAAGCTAATCGACAGTTGTGGGCAGCATGGCAGCATAGTGGTTAGCACAGTTGCTTCACAGCTCCAGCATCCCAGATTCGTTTCCTGGCTTGGGTCACAGTCTGTGCGGAGTCTGCACGTTCTCCCCGTGTGTGCATGGGTTTCCTCCGGGTGCTCCGGTTTCCTCCCACAGTCCAAAGATGTGCAGGTTAGGTGGATTGGCCATACTAAATTGCCCTTAGTGTACAAAAAGGTTAGGTGGGGTTACTGGGATAGGGTGGAGGTGTGAGCTTAGGTGGGGTGCTCTTTCCAAGGGACGGTGCAGACTCGATTGGCCGAATGGCTTCCTTCAGCTCAGTAAATTCTATGATCTATGACACATGGAATGGTCACCTCAGCAAAACATGCTAATGGAGCAAAAAACCCTGAAGTAATTTAAGGATTAATTAAATACACAAATGTTCATGTGGAATGGTTTGTGATTTTCTTTTCTGGATCGAAGCATTAAGGTGAGATGAATGGCCATTCTCATCCCTAAGTGCTTTGTGATCTTGTTGGGTGGATTTCTGGGCAAACGCCCCTGCACATCTTCAAATCGTAATTTGGATTTCAGTTTAACATCTCACCTGACAGAAATCATCGGCGATAGTGCAGTCGTGATAATGGGTCCAAGTCAGGAAGAAGGCTCAAACCGACAACTTTCCAATGCGGAGATCACATGCACCCACTGCACTAAACTGGCACTTGTATTAGCTATATGATAGTTACAATAATCTTAAATGCCTCAACTACAATGACAACTCAGCAATTTCATATCAGAGATGATCTCAGAGCACTTTAGAAAACAGCACAGGAGCTGGGAATCGTTAATGGATGAAGGAAAGCACAATCAAAGATAGATTTTTAAGAGTTTTTTGAAGGGAGAGAGTGACTGAGGCAAAGTGGTTTGGGGAAATGGTCTGAAGCAGCAGGTTATAGTAAAGCTTCCAGTGCAAACTCGGCATAACTTTAAGATTCACTGGAGATCATATCAATGTAATGGGTCCATGATTGGATAGATTTCACGTGGTCAGAACAATTTTATTTCGACAAGAGGCCGGCATTGTTCCAGAAACCACCATCGCTAAGAGATGATGCTGAAAACATTGGTAATCAAATCACACAATGCACAGTATAACTACCTAAGAGCAATCAGATAGAGACATGCATTAATAGTGACTCAACACCACTGAAGGACAGAAGGATTGTGTGATCTTGAAATACCTTCCTATCCTTTTCCTTCACAAGACCAGCGGAATCCTCAATGTGTTTATGCAGTTCAATGATCTTCGTTGACTCTGCTTTCAAGTCGCTGAGCTGTTTTTGTGCTGCGGCCATCTCTTCCTCTGCAGCCTGCTTCTCACTCTTCATAAAGAGCGCCTGCCTCTGTACCCGGAACACCTCAGTGCAGGTCTTCTCATGCTTCTTAGTCAGATCATTTAATTTAATGATTAAAGAATTTACCTCATCCTTCAGTGAGGTGGCGATCTTTTCATGTTCTTCTTTTCGAATGGTTTGTCCTTTCATTGTCTCCGCTTCCTCCTGTCGCTGGGAAATCTCTTTATCTTTCGTGGCCAACTGATCTTTCATATTGCTTACTATCCCTTTTGTATCCTGCAGAGATTTTTCCAGTGATTCCTTCATTTTCAGATGCTCACCCCAACAGATGGAACTTTTCCTCTGCTGTTCTATCTCATCTTCCAGTCTTGTGATTTCTTGTTGGATTGCATTATGTGTGACCTTTAGATCATGGAGCTGGTTGTTGGCTTCATTGAGGGATTTACTCAACTTATCCTTCACCTTTTCATGGTCCTCCTTTGGGACATACAACGATTGTATTGACTTGAGCTCTTCAACTTCCTTTTCATATTCTGTTTGAAGCTCCCTGTATTTTTCCTGCAATTCATTGTAGGCTTTGTTCAGCTCTCCTAATTGTTCCTTGGCTTCGATGGAAGCTCCAGTTCCATTTTCAGGGGACTCTCCAAAATGGCTTCTCTTCTGATCCTCGAGTTCACCTTCCGCCTTGGTGTACTTTTCGACAAGCAACAAATTCTGTTTGGAAATTTCTTCCAGTGAAATATTGAGTGACATTCTCATTTCATTGTACTCTTCCAAAGGGACACTGTGAGTCAGAACCTTCTCCATTTCATTCACCTTTTCCTCCAAGGTTTTCATCTTCCTTTCTTCTTCCACTTCAGTATTATCTGCTCGCAGAAGCTCCATTTTAACACTCTCTTCTCCCGGGATTGTTTTTATGGTCCCTGTGTTTCTCATAGTTGCCTTTTCTTCCACTGAAAGAATTCCTAATTGAATCTGTTCTTCTAATTGTTGAATCTCACTCATTGCAGCCTCATATTTGTGTTGGGTATCCTTCAACTTTTTAATGAGTTCTTCAACATCTTGGCTCCCATGTTCTGCCATGTCTTTCACCTCTAACCTTTCATCTCTGGATGAGTCTTCTACCTTTGAGTCGGTCTTAGCCTTGAGCTCATCAAGAACTTCTTGCAGCCTTTGAACTTCTTGCCCGTGTTCCACCTTTAGCTGTTTGTATGCTTCCAGTGAGACTAGCTTTTCAGAGTTAACCTCCTCCCTGATTGTAGCCTGGGCCTGCTCATGCTGTTCCTTCAGCTTCTCAAACTCTGCTTGTAAGGAATCATAGAGTAGAACTGGGACAAAATCCAGGCTTCCTGATGAATCTCCTTCATTTGCTCCTTTCTGCAAATATTCTAACTCCTGAAAAAAGCAATAGTAATAAAGACAGATTAGTAACACACTTTGCAATAGACTATGCATAGCAGTTATCTTGGTTTAGAATCACGTAAACGGTCAGATTTGATTGGCAACCGTGAATAAATGCCTCAAGTGTCAGCGGTGGCTCAGCTGGTAGCTCGCTTGTCTCTGATTCACAAGTTTCCAGCTCCACCTGGAGATTGGGTGAAATCAAGGCTGACACTCAAAGTGCAGGACTGAAGAAGTGCTTCACTGTCAGAGGTATGGCTTTTAGGAGGAAACATTTAACTGAGCCACCATCTGTCTGCACAGGTGGATGTATAAGATCCCATGGCACCATTTTGAAGAAGGGCAGGTATCCCTGTTGTCCTGGCCAATATTTATCCCTCAGTCAACATCACAAAAAACAGACATTCAGTTATTACCACATTGTTGTCTGTGGGAGCTTGCTGTGCACAAATTTGCTCCCGTGGTTGCTACATGACAAAGTTGCTACACTTCATAAAGTATTTGTTTGGCGCGAAATGCTTTGCAATGTCCAGTGATTGTGAAAAGTGTTGTGTCAATGCAAGACTTTCTTTCCTATGTACCACAGCTGCAATAATTGCTGGACTATTTTGCAGGCCCAAACCCCCACCCAATGCTTTGCACAGCTTGAATGATGCTTCCTATCTTCCCTCTGTCATGCTAAACATCTTCTATTTCTGTGCAGGCCATCCCAATAAGCCAGTAAACAGTCGGTAAGTTAGAAGCAGTGCATCAATATCCCAGTGACAATATGTGAATCTCAATTTTCCCATCAACATCACTATCCTGTTTAAAACAAAGTGGTTCATCTTTTTTATATAGTTCCTTCCTGGCATCTGGGCTTTACTGGCATTTAATGCCCATCCCTAGCAATTCAATACAAGCCAGGCTGCACCTTGGAGTAGAAACAGACAACCATTTTGGCGTGGGTTTGGATCCACCAACAGGCCAGACTTGCTAAGATTGGCAAGAATTCTTTCACAAAAGATATGAGATTTATATGATTCATAGAATAGAATTTACATAGAACATACAGTGCAGAAGGAGGCCATTCAGCCCATCGAGTCTGCACCGACCCACTTAAGCCCTCACTTCCACCCTATCCCCATAACCCAATAAGCCCTCTTAACCTTTTTTGGTCACTCAAGGGCAATTTATCATGGCCAATCCATCTAACCTACACGTCTTTGGACTGTGGGAGGAAACCGGAACACCCGGAGGAAACCCACGCACACGGGGAGAACGTGCAGATTCCGCACAGACAGTGACCCAGCGGAGAATCGAACCTGGGACCCTGGCGCTGTGAAGCTACAGTGCTAGCCACTTGTGCTACAGTGCAGAAGGAGGCCATTCGGCCCATTGAGTCTGCAGAGGCCATTGGAAACAGCATCCCACTTAAGCCCACGCTTCCACCCTATCTCCATAATCCAGGAAGCCCACCTAACCTTTTGGGCACTAAGGGACAATTTAGCATGGCCAATCCACCTAACCTGCACATCTTTGGACTGTGGGAGGAAACCGGAGCACCCAAAGGAAACCCACGCAGACATGGGGAGAAAGTGCAAACTCCGCACAATCACCCGAGTCCGGAATTGAACTTCCATTGAAGGGATATGTCCAGATGTCAGCAAACATCTCGTTAATGGAGAATCTTGTGCCCTCGCAGCATTCCACACCATCTCACCCTGGAGGCATGGACAGCTGCAATGCCAGCAATTTCCTAAGGATGGCGTAGTAATGGCAGTTTACCCTATAGACCTAAAGGAAATGCATGGTCATAGAAAAGGTGGTCATATGTGGAATCCTTTCAGGTTCATCAATGCCCCTGTCTGCTCTTCTGGTGCCTTGATGGTCACATGGGTGCAGTCAATTAACCCCTGCACCGGAGGGCGTCCAGCGATGGAAAAAAATCCCACTGCATTCTGTGCCTGTATAGCTCCATCAGTAGTGAACTAAGTGCGATCTGATACCCTTCCAACCCGGCATCCATGACCTCCTGTATGCTGTGCTGGACAGCTGATTTTGTTGTACTCTCCGCTGTCCAATTTGGAAGGACCCAGAGGCAAAGATTTTCGGTGGCACAGTCAGTGCTGACACAATGGACGGGGAGTGAAATGATCCTCCACTCGTGCACAAATCTCTGCCACCATTTACCTTGAGAGATGCATCCTTCAGTGACTCTGACACTCCGTTAGATTCAGGAAGCTCATTTGCTATCTGTAGGTGGTGGATGTCACTTTTGTTCCCTCCGTGCTCCAGTGCATCTCCTCTGCTTGCCGCAAGACCAATGGGCTGTATTTACCGTGGGGCGAGCTACACAACTCCCAACTCCGAGCACTCAGTCCATGGTCCTTTGATGGCCTTCCTGACCTCCAGACGGACAATCATACTTGCACCCTCTCCCTCATGCCCCACTATCCTGTGTTGGATCACCCCCACCAAACAGATCCAGTACCTATGGGGTTAACACTCCTGTGACCTCAGCACACTCATAGCCACTGTATCCTATTGCATGAGGAAATCTATGAGCCTCCCCCTACTTTTGTACCAATATTAAATGGACCCACCTCCATGGCTGGCTTCCTTGCTCTCTCCTATTCAGGGATGTGTTTGCAACCCTTCATAGTCGCCATCCATGTCTCCAAATCAAAATAATTTAATCCCCATTTACGAGCACTTCAGTAACTCATTTGCATGGTGAATTAATGAACTGTCTCATTTGTGTACCGGCTGAGAGGCGGGACTGTCACACAAGGGATGTGAAATCGCTTTAAACCTCAGCAATTAAACCAAAAACTCAGCCCGATAACTCTATAACTTTGGTTTCTGATACTTTCTTTTTTTATGTAAATATTTTTATTGAATACACTTTTACACTGTACAGGAGATGGCTGAAGCAGTTATTATTTACAATTTACATGTTGTTCCTGTTTGGCACCTCCTCTCCCCCCCCCCCCCCTCCACTCATTCGGGTGTACTCTGTGTACCACTTTAAACGTGCGCGGAGGGGGCCCTGCTCAGTGCTTCGCTCCAGACTCCCCAACCTACTTCCATCCCTATTTCTTCCTCCCATTTCTGCCTTGCTCTGTCCAATGGTGATCTTGCCCTTTTTAAAAGTCGCCTGTATATGTGTCTCTCGGGGCTCTAGGGTATCTCGTCAGCTCCTTGCGGAGAAAGGTTTTGACTTGTAAATGTCGGAGTTCCTGTCCATTCAATAGTTCCAGTCTCTCCGCCAGCGCTTCGAAGGCCGCAAATTTGTCCCCCAGGTAAAAGTCCCTGATTGCTAGCGTCTCCCCGTCCTGTCGCCACCTCTGAAAGGTGGCATCTAGCATGGCTGGTGGGAAACTATGGTTGCTGCAGATGAGGGCCACAGTGGACACCTTGGTTAAACCGAAGTGTTGTCTCATCTGGTTCCAGGTTCTTAGTGTTGCTACTACCACTGGGCTGAATGAGTGTTTTGCGGACAGGGATGGGAGAGCTGTCATTGGGCGAGGATTCGGAGGGTCGGTCCCGTGCAGGACTCCTCTTCCATCCTCACGCATTCGGTTCCCTTACCCATCCCATCACCCTCTCGGCTGTGGCTTGCCAGTGGCAGTATTGCAAGTTCGGAAGGGCCAGGTCACCCATGCTTCTTCTCCTCTGCAGTGTTCTCTTAGGGAAGACCTTGGGGATGAAGATCGGTCTGGATCTAAACAGGAAGAGGAACCTTGGCAGTACATTCATCTTGATCATCTGCACACTCCCTGCCAGAGAAAGTGGGAGTGCACCCCATCTCTGCAGATCCTTTTTAATTTCCTCCACCAGACTTGTCAGATTGCACTTGTGGATCCGTGTCCAGTCGTGGGGAATCTGGATCCCCAGGTAGCGGAATTTGATTCGGGCTATTTGGAATGGGAGACCTTCCAGCTCTGTCCCTCCCCCATTCGGGTTCACTGGGAAAACCTCACTTTTGCCCAGGTTGAGTTTGCAGCCAGAAAAGGCCCCAAACTCTTCCACGAGCTTCATGATTTCTTTCATGCCATTCTGCGGGTCCGAGGTGTAGAGGGCTGAAAGGCCTGTACTGCGCTGTAATGTTTTAAAAAAAGGAGCAGGTCATCCGCGTAGAGTGAAATTCTGTGCTTTCTGCCTCGTCTGTGGATACCCTTCCAGGTATGTCTCACAGGGCGATCACCAGGGGTTCGATTGCCAGTGCAAACAGGAGTGGGGTCAGCGTGCATCTGTGCCTGGTGCCTCTGTGCAACTGGAAGTTTTCTGAGCTGGTATGTTGGTCCGAACGCACACCTTGTGGATGTTGTACAGGAGTTTCACCCATGTGGTGTACCCTGTCCCCAGCCCAAACCACTCCAGTACCTCAATGAGGTACTTCCATTCGACTCTGTGTCCAGGGGGGATGATCACCTCTGGTGTTCTCTTTCCGGATGGGATCATTATCAGATTTAGCAGCCTTCTGATGTTCAGTTAGCTGTCTACCCTTGACAAAGCCCGCCTGTTCCTCCACGTTCACCGCTGGTACGCATTTCTCCAGTGTCTTGGCCATGACTTTTGCAAGTATTTTCGCGTCTACATTCAGCAGTGAAATTGGTCTATATGATCCGCATCTGTCGGGTCTTTGTCTTTTTTGGGTAAAGCGATATAGTGGCCTGAGTTAGCGTTGGAGGCCGGGTGCCCCTCGCTAGCGAGTCTGCGAACATCTCCTGTAGGTACGGGGCGAGAGCCGGCGTGAATTATTTGTAGAAGTCTGCTGGGAGCCAGTCGGGTGCCGGCACCTTCCCCGCCTGCATGGAGTTGATACTCTCCATGACCTCTCCAGTTCTGTTGGTGCTTCCAGCTCCCTCCATACATCATCCACCAGACTGGCATATCCAGACCATCGAGAACCGTTTCATCCCTGAGTCCTCGTCGGGGGTCTCGGAGGTGTACAGCCCTCACTGGAAGGCCTCAAATGCTTTGTTGACCTTTTTCAGTTTGGCTACCAGTCTGCCTCTGCTGTCCTTTACTTGAGGTTTTTCCCTCATGGCTGCCTGCTTTCTCTGCTAGTGGGCCAGCAGGCAGCTAGCCTTCCCCCAGTGTTCATAAAAGGTTCCCTGTGTCTGGCGGAGTTGGTGCACGTCCTTCCTGGTGGACAGCAGATTCAAGTCCGTTTGTAGCTTCTTCCTCTATGGTCAGGGTCTCAGACTACCTTTTGTTGACCTCCAAGATAGAGTCGATCAGTTGCTGCCTGGCTCCTCTCTCTTCCTTGTCTCTATGAGCCTTGTAGGCCATAATCTCGCCCCCAAATCACCACCTTCAGTGCCTCCCAGAACCGTGGAAGGTGAGACTTGCTATTCCGATTGTTCGTATTGTACTCGCCTACGGCCTGTGATGTTTTCTGGCAGAAGACCTTGTCGGCCAGGAGATCTATGTCCAACCTCCATGTGGGGCTTTGAGCACAGCCCATCTCCAACCTAACATCCAAGTAATGTGGAGTGTGGTTGGAGATGACTCCTGCTGAATATTCCGCTCCTATGATTCCTGGAAGAACCGATTTCCCCACTGCAAAGAAATCGATACATGTGTAGACTTTGTGTACCGGTGAGAAGAATGAGAATTATTTTTCATCCCAGTGCAGGTGCCGCCATGAATCTACTGTTCCCAATTCCCTAGCCATGCCTGTCTTTTTCCCCGTTCTGGGGTTTGGTCCGTCAATGGTTCTTGTACGAGGTTAAAGTCCCGGCCATTAGTCGGTGTGTGTCGACATCGGGTATTTCCGCCATGGTCTTCTTTATAAAATCCGTGTCGTCTTAGTTGGGCGCGTACACATTTACCAGCATCGGTGCCCCGTCAAGGGCACCACTAACCATGGCATACCGTCCCCGCTTGGTCCATAACAGTCTTTTATTTTCTACTTTCATCTGTTTTGGAACCTCAGTAACTTTTTTAAAATGTGTTCTCGAGCTGTTGGCAGCGAGGGCAAAAAACATTTTGACCGTGCCTAGTTGCCCAGGGAAGCTTGTGGTGTACTGGCTCCTTAAACCACAGCAGCCCACATGGTAATGGTGCTGCCGCGATGGTAGCTGTGAACTCCAGGATATTGATCCAACAACAACTACAATTCTGTCTTTCAATTCAAAAATATTGGAAACTGAAGATAATAGTGGTTTTGAACAACTCCAATAAAAAAAGACCTTCCTATGACCTCAGTATTTTCCAGAACCCTCTGACAATGAATTACTTCCTGAATCGTAATTGCTGCTATAATACATAGAAACATACATAGAAAATAGAAGCAGGAGGACGACATTCGGCCCTTTGAGCCTGCTCCACCATTCAGTGTGATCATGGCTGATCATCACGTTCAATACCCTGATCTCGCCTTCCCCCCATCCCTTGATTCCTTTAGTCCCAAGAGCTATATCGATAGAAACAATGTAGAAATAATGTGGGAAATATGGCAATTAAAGTTCTACAGAGTGAGGTCCCACAACAGCTATGAAGAAATTACTAACTAATGTTATTTTTGTGATATTGCATGAGGAATAAATATTGATTTGACAGGGTATCATGATGGGATGGTGACACAGTGGTTAGCACTGCTGCCTCACAGCACCAGGGACCGGAGTTCATTTTCGGCCTTGGGTGCCTACGTGGAGTTTGCACATTCTCTTGGTGTCTGCGTGGGTTTCCTCCGGGAGCTCTGGTTTCCTCCCGCAGTCCAAAAATGTGCAAGTTAGATGGATTGGCCATGGTAAATTGCTCCTTAGAGTCCAAATATGTGCATGTTAGATGGATATGCCATGATCAATGGGCTGGGATATGGGGAGTGGGCCCAGGTAGAGCGCTGTTTCGGAGGGTCAGTGCACACTCGATGGGCCAGATGACTTCCTTCTGCACTGTAGGGATTCTATTCTATGGAGCTCACTGTTTTTTTTTTAAATAAGGCCATAGGATTTTTTTACAGCTCTTGAGAGTACAGACTTGGTTTCATGTCTCACCCAAAAATGGTACCTCCAACAATGAACATAGAACATAGAACCGTACAGCACAGAACAGGCCCTCCAGCCCTTGATGTTGTGCAGAGATTTGTCCGAAACCAAGATCAAGCTATCCCACTCCCTGTCATTCTGGTGTGCTCCATGTGCCTATCCAATAACAGCTTGAAAGTTCCTAAAGTGTCTGACTCCACTATCACAGCACTGACTCAGTATTGCGTTGGAGTGTCAGCCTAGATTGTGTGAACTGGCGTGGGGATTGAATCCACAACCTCCTGGCTCAGAGGTGAAAGAGCTACGTTTCATCTTCCAGTTCCTTCCAATAGGAATCGAGCCACTGCCATGTGAATTAGAGAATTGAACTCTTCAAGAATGTCAACAGAAGACCTTGTTTAAAGGCCTTCGGATGAACTGAATCCAACCTTCCTGCTCCTCGAACGTCAATGGCGAAACTTTGTTCGAATGATATCCTTTATTTTTCTGCCCAGTAGCCAGAAAAATGGACAGGGTGACCTTCGGTCACATAGAAAAACGTGAATGGGAGACTGAAGCAGGAACCTTCGAGGACAGTATTTTCCAAGTAGGAGGGAATAATCCAGAGATGAGGATTTGCTTTGGGGGGGGGGGGGGGGGTTGGGGGAGGGCATGAGATAAAAGAGGAAGGCTGTTAGTTGAGGTGGGAAGGCAAGCCATTGATGCTCAGAGCTGGTGTGGTGGGGAGGAGGGACGGAGAGTGATTGGAGTGGATTTCTGTTATAAGAGGAATGGGTAAGTCCCCAATGATAACAGGAGGGAAAGTGCTAGAGCCCCCAATTGATTGGGAGGAAAGAGTAAAGGCTTATTTTGGGGCTGTGACTGCATCGCCTGCCACACAAGGGGTGCTGGAAAAGGCAGTTAACTTCTTGACCTGACAGCTCCCACCTCCCTGTCATTGCTATGTTTCCCAATCCCTGGGAAATCCGAGCGGTAACTGTTAAATTTAAATCAACCTCTCAATGGAGAATTCGGAATAAAAGTGTAAATCTTCAGTGGTTCCTGGCATGTCAGCCAGTCTTGATGATCACTGGTCTAAAATGGGTGGTGAGTCCATTCACAGCAGGTTGAGGATTCATCCTTTTACTTTGGTTTTAACCCTTCCTTTAACATTCTCCAACCCATTCTTCAATGGTAAAATAACAAGGCCCATAGTTTGAAGGTTCATCACCTGCAATCTCCCTTGCAGTTCTTGGTTTTCACTAGTGAGCGACTCCACTTGACTCTGTAGTGATAAAAGCCATTCCTCGCTAGAATTGTGCACGCCCTTTTTCGAAAGCAGCTTCTCAATCGCTGAAATGGTATAAGGAAAAAATAGTAGGCAACAGATTAAAACAGCTTAAAGGATTATTTCATTCCAAAGTTGAAACAAAAAGGCCAGTTTCAGTGTCAGGAAAAGGGCACTCCATTGAAAGTCAGTGTCAGGAGAAACTGCACCCCAGTGAGAGCCAGTTCCAAGGTACCTATACCCAAGTGTGAATCATGTCAGGGAAAACTGTAACCTAGTAAGAGTCATTGTCAGGAAAATAGCGCTCCATTGAGAGACAGTGTCAGCAAAACTGTGCCCCAGAGAGAGTCCGTGCCATGGTAACTGTACCCCAGTGAGACTCAGTGTCAACAGAACTGTACCCCAGTGAGAGTCAGTGTCAGCAGAACTGCACCCCAGTGAGAGTCAGTGTCAGGGTAACTGTACTCCAGTGAGAGTCAGTGCCAGGGTAACTGTACCCCAGTGAGAGTCAGTGCCAGGGTAACTGTACCCCAGTGAGAGTCAGTGTCAGGAGAACTGTACCCCAATGAGAGTCCGTATCAGCAGAACTGTAACCCTGTGAGAGTCAGTGTCAGCGGAACTGTAACCCTGTGAGAGTCAGTGTCAGCGGAACTGTAATCCAGAGAGAGTCAGCGTCAGGGTAACTGATCCAAATGAGAGTCAGTGTCAGCAGAACTGTACCCCAGTGAGAGTCAGTGTTATCATGATATTCAAACACACACATCATGATAGACAGACCAACAGACCAATTAGCACACATAACACGACAGCCAATCACAGACAAGGACAGAGACAGTATAAGACAAGAAACACGACACCTGGTGGCCAGTCCATCTAGAGACCAGGACAAGGACAGGACCTGATTAACAACACACTCAGGGAGTCACCACGTGCAGAGTATCAAGACAGATCTGTAAATAGCAAGTTGGAATAAAACAGCTTTGTACCAATTGCAACCGTGTTGGTTCATCTGTATCTCAGAGCACCCAACACCACATGGTACCAAGTCAGTGGATCGAATCTGCCATCCCGAGCCATGGACATCAACAACAAACCGCAGCAGTTGCAAGTCGCTGGGAACCTAGGCACCAATTGGAAGCTCTTCAAGCAGCGATTTGAACTGTACATGCGAGCCAACGAAAAACAGGGTGCCTCGGAAGAAACATAGATTGCCATGCTCCTCACTACCGCAGGTCAGCACGCCATCGATGTATACAACTACTTGGTGTTCGCGGAAGGCGAGAACCAATCCAAATATGACACAGTCCTCCTCAAGCTCGACCAGCACTTCAACATTGAGGTAAATGAAAGCTTTGAGAGGTATATCTTTCAGCAACGCCTGCAAGGTAAGGATGAGCTCTTTCAACCCTTTCTGACGCATCTCCGCATACTCGCGCAGTCCTGCGGTAACGGCACCACCTCAGAGTCCATGATCCGGGACCTGATTGCTTTTGGCGTTGCCTCCAGTGGCCTACGCCAGCAGCTTCTTAAAATTAAAGGCCTGACCTTAACATCTGCGGTGGAAGCCTGTGTCCTCCATGAAAATGCGACCAGCTGCTTTGGCCAATTTCAGGCGACCGAATTGGCACGGAGGGGGTCCCTAGCCGTCGAATCGGCAAGCCAGGCCGCCCATGAGGCCGAACGTATCCAGGCGATCGAGTATCTACCGGCCCGCGGCCCGGACGAGGGCGGCCGTTTCGCGCGCTTTTCGAGGTTTCCCACGCTTGTGCGCGCCAAAACCAACGGCAACATCGAGGGACGCACTGCGCAGGCGCGCCCGATGCAAGACCGAACTGCGCATGCGCAGTGGCATAACGAACGCCGTGACGTCATGACGTGCGGCAACTGTGGAGCTGCACATTTAAAAGGGCAATGTCCTGCAAAAAACCGACAGTGCCTACGCTGTGGCAAGATGGGCCACTACGCTGCCTACTGTCGAGCGGTTCAACCGATGGATCCTACACATCTCCGACAACCTCGCAGACACGTGAGGACCGTCCAGCCCACACATCAGGACATCCAACCCAACGACACAGATGACCAAGATGCCTTCCGGGTTGCGGTCATTGATGTGAACCGCGTCAACACCATCAATCCGGCCGATGAATGGAGTGCCACCCTGACGGTCAACCGATCGCAGATCACTTTCCGCCTGGACACTGGCGCATCCGCCAACCTCATAGCGTATTCAGCATTCCATGCCATGAAGGTCAAACCACCTATCCAGCCATCCCGGTGCAAGATGGTCGACTACAACGGGAACGTTATCCCGGCCATGGGATCCTGCCAGCTCCAGGTGACACACAGAACACACACGGCCACACTCTCGTTCGAGATAGTTGGCTCATCGAAGGATTCCTTGCTGGGCACACAGGCATGTAAGGCTCTCCACCTTGTACAGCGAATTCTGTCTCTCTCTCCAGACGACACATCTGACTTCCCGGATGCTGAGTTCAACGCAAATCTACAATCGCTCCTCGCTCACAACCAGGAGGCATTTGAAGGCATGGGAACACTGCCATACACATACAAAATTCGCCTCAAACCGGACACCATCCCGGTCATTCACGCACCTCGCAGGGGTCCTGCGCCACTTAAAGACCGCCTCAAGCTGCAGCTGCAGGATCTCCAGGACCAAGGGGTCCTATCCAGGGTCACGGAACCCACGCCATGGATCAGCTCCATGGTGTGTGTCAAGAAACCCTCTGGCGAGCTCCGCATCTGTATAGACCCTAAAGACCTAAATAATAACATTATGCGGGAACATTATCCCATACCTAAACGGGAGGAAATCACCAGTGAAATGGCCCAAGCGAAGATATTCACGAAACTGGATGCTTCTAAAGGGTTTGGGCAGATCCAACTGGACCCGTCCAGCCGAAAGCTATGCACCTTTAACACCCCTTTCGGCAGATTCTGCTACAACCGGATGCCATTTGGCATCATCTCGGCATCCGAGGTCTTCCACAGAATCATGGAGCAGATGATGGAAGACATCGAAGGGGTGCGCGTATATGTGGACGATGTCATCATCTGGCCCACCACACCGCAGGAGCACATACATCGTCTCCAACGCGTTTTTGCCCGCATACGGGAAAACGGCCTGCGCCTCAACCGAGCCAAGTGCGCCTTTGGCCAGACCGAATTGAAGTTCCTGGGGGACCACATCTCCCGGTCAGGGGTCCGTCCGGATGCAGACAAGGTGAGCGCCATCACAGCCATGCCGCGGCCGGCCGACAAGAAGGCTGTACTACGATTCCTGGGCATGGTCAACTTCCTCGGGAAATTCATTCCCAACCTTGCCTCCCACACAACGGCTCTGCGCCATCTCGTAAAAAAATCCACAGACTTCCAGTGGCAACATACACACCAGCTGGAATGGGAGGAGCTCAAACGCAAACTCACCACGGCACCAGTGTTGGCGTTCTTCGACACGTCTCGTCCCACCAAAATCTCAACTGATGCCAGCCAATCCGGCATTGGAGCAGTGCTCCTGCAGAGGGATGACACGTCGTCATGGGCCCCGGTTGCCTATCCATCACGGGCTATGACCCCCACAGAGCAGCGCTACACGCAAATCGAAAAAGAATGCCTGGGCTTGCTAACTGATTTGGACAAGTTCCACGACTATGTGTATGGTCTTCCACGATTCACGGTCGAAACTGACCACCTCCCCCTGGTCAACATAATAAACAAGGACCTGAACGAGATGACCCCTCGCCTCCAGCGCATCGTACTTAAACTCAGGAGGTATGATTTCCAACTGATCTACACTCCAGGGAAGGACCTCATCGTGGTGGATGCCCTATCCCGAGCAGTGAGTACACCACCAGATGCGGAGGGGTTTGTATGTCAAGTTGAGGCACAAGTGGCCTTGACAGCGGCAAATCTGCCGGCTAACGACTCCAGTCTGGCCCGCATACGCAGAGAGACAGCGGCCGACCCCCTTTTACAGCGAGTAATGCGCCACATGACAGGAGGATGGCTCAAATGGCAGTGCCCGCAGTTCTATAATGTACGAGACGACCTAGCCACCATTGATGGGATCCTTCTGAATCTAGACAGGATCGTCATTCCGTACAGTATACGCCAGCTGGTTCTCGATCAAATACACGAAGGCCACTTGGGGGTCGAGAAGTGCAGACAGAGGGCCCGAGAGGCGGTATACTGGCCGGGCATCAGTGACGATATTGCCAACATGGTGCTCAACTGCACAACCTGCCAAAGGTTTCAGCCGGCGCAACCTCCTGAGACGCTTCTGCCCCATGAGCTGGTGACGTCCCCCTGGGCGAAGGTGGGTGTCGACCTATTTCACGCGCTTGGCATGGACTATGTTATCATCATGGACGATTTCTCCAATTACCCAGAAGTCATACGCCTACATGATCTGACGTCATCTGCGGTCATCAGGGCCTGCAAAGACACCTTTGCTCGCCACGGCATTCCGATGACTGTCATGTTGGACAATGGGCCCTGTTTTGCCAGCCATGAATGGTCGTCCTTTGCCGCCTCATATGGCTTCACACACGTGACGTCCAGCCCTCTGCATCCCCAGACCAATGGAAAGGCGGAGAAGGGCGTTCACATTGCCAAGCGGCTCCTCTGCAAGGCTGCTGCTGCCGGATCGTACTTCTACCTCGCCCTGCTGGCCTATCGCTCGGCCCCGCTAGCCACGGGTCTCTCGCCAGCACAGCTGCTGATGGGTCGCACCCTCAGAACAACTGTGCCTTCCATCCTGGCACCAACAATAGACCATGCTCCGGTACTGCATAGGATGCAACTGCAGCGCGATCGCCAGAAGAGTTTGTACGACACAAGGGCAACTGATCTTCCCCCCCTGGCCCCTGGAGACAAAGTCCGCATTCATCTACCAGAAGGTGGCTGGTCAGCACCTGCCGAAGTTCTCCGACGCGTGGCTCTCCGCTCGTTCCTGGTACGCATGCTGGATGGATCCGTGCGTAGGCGCAATCGGCGAGCCCTTCGCCTCCTTCCACGCTCGCAACGGAACAGTACACAGACGCCGGGTCCTCCACTGGTTCCTGATAGTGACTTAGTGGAGCTGCCACAGACCATGCCCCTTCCATCGCCACCCGTGGCCAGGCTCGCACCTCAGCTGGTGGTTCTTGACCCACCCTTGAGGCGGTCAACCCGAATTCGTCGCACACCTACTAGACTGGACTTATGAGACTGTTCACACGTCAAAGTTTAGCAACTATTGTATTGTAACATGTTACTGTTTTATCATTCCAGATCTCGTTTGACCGGACCACACTTCAAAGTTTTTTCTTGTTTCGTTATGGTACAACCTCGTTAGCATGACACACCCGACATCGCCCCATGTATATAGTTACGACACATGTACATGCTGTAAATATCACGCACACACACTTTTAGCTGCACTCAGGACACATTCATATTTATAACCACGTAGGCACATAATCTTGTAAAAAGGGGGGATGTCATGATATTCAAACACACACATCATGAGAGACAGACCAACAGACAAATTAGCACACATAACACGACAGCCAATCACAGACAAGGTCAGAGACAGTATAAGACAAGAAACACGACACCTGGTGGCCAGTCCATCTAGAGACCAGGACAAGGACAGGACCTGATTAACAACACACTCAGGGAGTCACCACGTGCAGAGTATCAAGACAAATCTGTAAATAGCAAGTTGGAATAAAACAGCGTTGTACCAATTGCAACCGTGTTGGTTCAACTGTACCTCAGAGCACCCAACACCACAAGTGTCAGCAGAACTGTACCCCAGTGAGAGTCAGTGCCAGGGTAACTGTACCGCAGTGAGAGTCATGTCAGGGAAAACTGTACCGCAGTGAGAGTCATGTCAGGGAAAACTGTACCCCAGTGAGAGTCAGCGTCAGGGGAAACTGTACCCCAGTGAGAGTCAGTGCCAGGGTAACTGTACCTCAGTGAGAGCCAGTGTCAGCAGAACTGTACCCCAGTGAGAGTAAGTGTCAGCAGAACTGTACCCCAGTGAGAGTCAGTGTCAGGGAAAACTGTACACCAGTGAGAGTCAGTGTTAGCAGAACTGTACCCCAGTGAGAGTCAGTGTCAGGGAAAACTGTACACCAGTGAGAGTCAGTGTCAGGGAAAACTGTGCATCAGTGAGAGTCCGTGCCAGGGTAACTGCACCCCAGTGAGAGTCAGTGTCAGCAGAACTGTACCCCAGTGAGAGTCAGTGTCAGGGTAACTGTACCCAAGTGAGATTCAGCGTCAAGGGAAACTGTACCCCAGTGAGAGTCAGTATCAGCAGAACTGAACCCCAGTGAGATTTACTGTCAGCAAAACTGTACCCCAGAGAGAGTCAGTTTCAGCAGAACTGTACCCCAGTGAGAGTCAGTGTCAGGGTAAACTGTACCCCAGTGAGTCAGTGTCAGCAGAACTGTACCCCAGTGAATGTCAGTGTCAGCAGAACTGTACCCCAGTGAGAGTCAGTGTCAGGGGAAACTGTACCCCAGTGAGTCAGTGTCAGCAGAACTGTACCCCAGTGAATGTCAGTGTCAGCAGAACTGTACCCCAGTGAGAGTCAGTGTCAACAGAACTGTACCCCAGTGAGAGTCAGTGTCAACAGAACTGTACCCCAGTGAGAGTCAGTGTCAGGCTAACTGTACCCCAGTGAGAGTCAGTGTCAGGGGAAACTGTACCCCAGTGAGAGTCTGTGTCAGGTTAACTGTACCCCAGTGAGAGTCAGTGTCAGGGAAAACTGTACACCAGTGAGAGTCAGTGCCAGGGTAACTGCACCCCAGTGAGAGTTAGTGTCTGGGTAACTACCCCAGTGAGAGTCAGTGTCAGGGTAACTACCCCAGTGAGAGTCAGTGTCAGGGTAACTACCCCAGTGAGAGTCAGTGTCAGGGTAACTACCCCAGTGAGAGTCAGTGTCAGGGTAACTACCCCAGTGAGAGTCAGTGTCAGGGTAACTGTACCTCAGTATGAGTGTTTTTTAAAAATTTGTTCATGGGACCTGGTCGTTGCCGGCTGCAATAGCATTTAAGAGGGGCAGTTAAGGGTCTACCACATTGCTGTGGAACTAGAGTCACATGTCAGCCAGACTCGGTAAGAATGACAGATTTCCTTCTCTAAAGATGTTATTTTACGACAATCAATTTTGCACTTTTAATTCCAGATTTTCTGGGTCCCCAGAGCATTACTCTGGGTTACTGGTTTTACTAGTCCAGTGACAATGTCACTATGCCATCACCTCCCCATATATTGTGTTATATGTACCTAGAACAAAGAAGAAAGTACAAAGAAAAATTACAGCACAGGAACAGGCCCTTCGGCCCTCCCAGCCTGCGCCAATCCAGATCCTCTATCTAAAACTGTCGCCTATTTTCTAAGGATCTGTATCCCTCTGCTCCCTGCCCATTCATGTGTCGGTCTAGATACATCTTAAATGACGCTATCGTGCCTGCCTCTACCACCTCCGCCGGCAATACATTCCAGGCACCCACCACCTCTGCGTAAAGAACTTTCCACGCACATCTCCCTTAAACTTTTCCCCTCTCACCATGAACCCGTGACCCCTAGTAATTGAGTCCCCCACTCTGGGAAAAAGCTTCTTGCTATCCACCCTGTCTATACTTCTCATGATTTTGTAGACCTCAATGAGGTCCCCCCTCAACCTCCGTCTTTCCAATGAAAATAATCCTAATCTGCTCAAACTCTCTTCAGAGCGAGCACCCTCCATACCAGGCAACATCCTGGTGAACCTCCTCTGCACCTTCTCCAAAGCATCCACATCCTTTTGACAATGTGGCGACCAGAACTGTAAGCAGTATTCCAAATGTGGCCGAACCAAAGTCATATACAACTGTAACATGACCTGCCAACTCTTGTACTCAATCCCCCTTCCGATGAAGGAAAGCATGCCATATGCCTTCTTGACCACTCTATCGACCTGCGCAGCCACCTTCGGGGTACAATGGACTTGAATACCCAGATCTCTCTGTACATCAATTTTCCCCAGGGCTTTTTCATTTACCATATAGTTCGCTCTTGAATTGGATCTTCCAAAATGCATCACCTCGCATTTGCCAGTCCATGTATATGACATCTACAGCCCTTCCCTCATCAATCAACTTTGCCACTTCCTCAAAGAATTCTATTAAGTTGGTAAGACATGACCTTCCCTTCACAAAACCATGTTGCCTATCACTGATAAACCCATTTTCTTCCAAATGGGAATAGATCCTAGCCTTCAGTTTCTTCTCCAGCAGCTTCCCTACCACTGACGTCAGGCTCACCGGTCTATAATTACCTGGATTATCCCTGCTACCCTTCTTAAACAAGGGGACAACATTAGCAATTCTCCAGTCCTCCGGTACCTCACCCGTGTTCAAGGATGCTGCAAAGATATCTGTTAAGGCCCGAGCTAGTTCCTCTCTCACTTCCCTCAGTAACCTGGGATAGATCCCATCTGGACCTGGGGACTTGTCCACCTTAATGCCTTTTGGAATACCCAACACATCCTCCCTCCTTATGCCGACTTCACCTAGAGTACTCAGACATCTATCCCTAAGCTCTCCTCGGTGAATACTGATGCAAAGTACTCGTTAAGAATCTCACCCATTTTCTCTGACTCCGCGCATAACTTTCCTCCATTGTCCTTGAGTGGGCCAACCCTTTCTCTAGTTACCCTCTTGCTCCTTATATATGAATAAAAGGCTTGGGATTTTCCATAACCCTGTTTGCTAAAGATATTTCATGACCCCTTTTAGCCCTCTTGATTCCTCGTTTCAGATTGGTCCTACATTCCCGATATTCTTCCAAAGCTTCTTCTGTCTTCAGTCGCCTAGACCTTATGTATGCTTCCTTCTTCCTCTTAGCTAGTCTCACAATTTCACCTGTCATCCATGGTTCCCTAATCTTGCATTTCTATCCCTCATTTTCACAGGGACATGTCTGTCCTGCACTCTAATCAACCTCTCTTTAAAAGCCTCCCACATATCAAATGTGGATTTATTTTCAAACAGCTGCTCCCAATCCACATTCCCCAGCTCCTGCCGAATTTTGGTGTAGTTGGCCTTCCCCCAATTTAGCACTCTTCCTTTAGGACCACTCTCGTCTTTGTCCATGAGTATTCTAAAACTTACGGAATTGTGATCACTATTCCCAAAGTAATCCCCGACTGAAACTTCAACCACCTGGCTGGGCTCATTCCCCAACACCAGGTCCAGTATGGCCCCTTCCCAAGTTAGACTATTTACATACTGCTCTAGAAAACCCTCCTGGATGCTCCTTACAAATTCTGCTCCATCTAGGCCTCAGACACTAAGTGTATCCCAGTCAATATTGGGAAAATTAAAATCTCCTATTACCACCACCCTGTTGCTCCTACATCTTTCCATAATCTATTTACATATTTGTACCTTTATCTCACGCTCGCTGTTGGGAGGTCTGTAGTACAGCCCCAACATTGTTACCACACCCTTCCTATTTCTGAGCTCTGCTCTACCTGGTGCAGTAATGGTTTTGAAAGCCTTGGTTAGGGATTGTATGTATCTGCTGCAGTTTTTTAAAAATTCTGCTTTAAAAGAAAGACAGACACGGTGGCTGCAGAAGGTGCCATTAAGGTGTTGTAAAAGTGAGAACGTCATTATTTAAAAACATGAAATGAAATGAAATGAAAATCGCTTATTGTCACAAGTAGGCTTCAAATGAAGTTACTGTGAAAAGCCCCTAGTCGCCACATTCGCCTGTTCGGGGAGGCTGTTACGGGAATCGAACCGTGCTGCTGGCCTGCCTCGGTCTGCTTTCAAAGCCAGCGATTTAGCCCTGTGCTCAACAGCCCCAGTTATATTCATGCTTATATTCATAAGGAAGGGCCTAATGTGTTTTTGTTATAATTTCTGGGGAGTAGATAATTAGAGACATTGGACACAATTCACCCAAAACATGACTGCAATTTTGAACGGGTTTGGCGGGTTATTTTTGAGTGCGATCCAGACTTGTATTCACCAACACGTAGTCATTTTTGGGGGACTTGCAGAATTTCTCATTGGTCAAGCCCACGCTTAGAAATGTTTCCTGCAGTGGGGAACTAAACTCGCCGGCCAGATCGGCTCCTCAAAGATCGGGGTGCATTTTGAAAGGGTGCACTCATCTCAAAGTGGGCTTAAGCATCCCCCACACCGCCCCATCCATAATCAATGTGACCCCCCGCAGACATGGGTAACACCCCAAACCCTCGACTCCCGAGGGGCAACCTGCGCCCCATAAACAGAAGTTAGCATGAGTCCCCCCCACCACCACCTAGACCTGAGGATGACCCTGGCCCACACACGCCCATCCCAATGGGCAATGGGGCATCGCTCCCCCCAACCCCCCATCAAGTGGGCACACACCACGATGGGGTCGCTGAGGGTCCCATACCTTTAGGGTTCCCCCTTTAAGTCCTCACCCCTTTTCAGGCCACACACTTTCAGGACCCCCCCTTCACCTGCCTCCCCCTCCCCCCCCCCCCCCCAAACATTCTTTTTTCTTTAAATCAATTTAGAGCACCAATTCTCTTTTTCCAATTAAGATGCAATTTAGTGTGGCCAATCTATGTATCTTGCACATCTTTGGGTTTGTGGGGGTGAGACCCACACAGACATGGGGAGAATGTGCAAACTCCACACGGACAGTGACCCGGGGCCGGGATCGAACCTGGGTCCTCGGCACTATGAGGCAGCAATTCTAATCACCGCGCCACTGTGCTGCACCACCCCCTCCACATTCATGACACCCCTTCATACACCCTTCTCCCCTACACTTCATACCCGCTTTCATTGGCATGGTCCCACTCAGGCCCCATCCCTTGGCAGTGCCAACCTGACATCATGTCACCCTGAGACTACCAGCCTGGCACCAGGGCACTGCTCATGCCACCCTAGCAGTGCCAAGTTGGCACTGACAGAATGACAGGTTCACACTTCCAGGAAGACCGGGTGCCGGGGTAATTCCAGGGTACTAACCTGCCCTGTCGCAGATCACCCGGGGAGGTTCCAGAGACCTCCAAATTATGTCGGGTGCCACGGTTTGGGTGACCCACATATAATTTTTCACCTGCCGCAAAGCCCATTTTGGGCCTCTCCCACAATGGTCCTGGTGCAACCGGATCGGCGCCAGGTGTAACACGTTGGGGAAATTGCAACCATTGTGTTTAAACCCAAGTAATTAAGTCATGGGATTTGAGTGGGATAAAGATGAGGTTGTAATGGAAGGTCCAAGGCTGAAGCAATTTGTTTTTCAGTTAGTATAGATTTGGCTGTGAGCTGAATAGAAGCTTCTAAAAAGGCTGTCAAGTTAAGCAATAGTCTGACAGGGGTAAGAATCTGCAGGCTGTTTTCTCTTAGGATTTCTTCCTTTGCAATCAAATAACTCTATTCAAATGTATAGCAAGTAACTGTATTTAAGTGTTTTTTGACCTGTTGGGGGTTTCACTTAATTGGTGATAAAGAAGGCAGCAGTTAGGATTTAAAGTGTTTCATTTTATTGTTAAGTATGGTTAACTGGTCGTAATCTATATGTTTGTGCTGTTAAAGGTATTTTAATGCTGTGTTAATAGTAAAATTTGTTGTAATACACCATAGCCCCATGTCTGCATGGGATCAGTCCTGGAGCAAAGTGTCCTTTCCTCACCGTTTTACATTTTTTTAAAAGTATTAGGATATCTGTTTAGCATCCTTGTAAACCATAATAATCCCTCATTACTCTTAAGAAGATGGTGGTGAGCCCCTTCCTTGAACTGGTATAGTCCATGGGTGTGCACGTGCGTAGGTATACCCACAATGTTGTTAGGGGTGGAGTTCCATGACTTTGACACAACAATTATTCATATAGGATGGGTGTGATGTGTGAGGGTACCTTATAGATGGTAACATTGGAGCATTTGGTGCCCTTGTCCTTCTTGGCTTTAGCAGTTGCGGGTTCAAACGGTGCTGTCAAAGAAGCTTTGGCTCATTGCTGCAGTGCATCGTACAAATGACATACATTGTTGCCATTATGCACTGGTGGTAGAGGGAGTGAATATTTAAAGATGGTGGATGTGAGGGTGATCACACAGGCTGCTTTATTAAGGATGACGTTAACAGTTTTACATGGTTGCTCAAGTTGCATTCATCCAGATGTAAGGAACCTCTTTTAAATCCTTGTCTGTTCCTGGTTTCCTTTTAATGCCTGTCCTCCCCTCTTCAGAAATTAAGGACATTTTCTGTTTTCGATTGGGATTGGTAAAGTCTTTCAGAAGCTTCCAGAGAAGAAGGCAGGTTCCATTTTTGCTTTCAGTTTCATTCGGAGAAGGAGCTGGGCAGGAGCCTGTGAAATACCTCTGCCAGAAAGGCTGGAACTTTGTCTCTCTCTGATATACATCGGCTGGAGTGAGCAGGTCTGGACACTCAGTCCTGTGAAGGTTTAACTCCTGGTTTATATGCCTCAAGCTTTCTCTATCCAGCCTGGACTGTGAAGTCCTAGGGCCTAGTTTAGTAGTGGGCTAAACTGTTGGCTTGCAATGCAGAACAAGGTAGCAGCGGGCGTTCAATTCCCATACCAGCCTCCCCGAACAGGCGCCTGAATGTGGCGACTAGGGGCTTTTCACAGTAACTTAATTGAAGCCTACTTGTGGCCTTCTCCCGTGGATGGAAATGGCTGGCAAGAGGGGACATAGCTTTAAACTGAGGGGTAATAGATATAGGACAGAGGTCAGAGGTAGGTTCTTTACACAAAGAGTGGTGAGGCCGTGGAATGCCCTACCTGCAACAGTAGTGAACTCGCCAACATTGAGGGCATTTAAAAGTTTATTGGATAAGCATATGGATGATAATGGCATAGTGTAGGTTAGATGGCTTTTGTTTCGGTGCAACATCGTGGGCCGAAGGGCCTGTACTGCGCTGTATCGTTCGATGTTCTATGTTCTAATAAGCAATTATTATTATTAAATTTAACCTCTGATCAAAAGGCAGCAAACGGTCTCCAGCCGGATCTATGATAGCCTAACCTCTGTTTGATAGGCTGGGGAAAGCACAGAGCTGATAGCTCTCCCCTGTGATCTCTAAAGGTCTAGAAGAAAGGGCCTTTTAACTTCTCTTCACTACTGTTAATCTTGATCTGCAGAAAGAGCAGACAAGCATTCCAGCATTCCAGAGGCAGAGTGGACGGAAAACTCTCTTGTAAATTCTCATGGTGGGAACTTCAGTTTGACTCAGGTGAGGCTGATAGTCCCTCTGGTGGACGCAAGTTAGAATTGTGCAGACTGGAGGGGAATTTTCTGTGTGAAAGCCCAACTCAATGGAAGTGAAGGTAACTTCCCAGAGGAAAACTTACAGTCCAAGTGTTCTAGTTGGAGACAAACATTAAAAGATCCAAACCAACCAATGATTTCAACACTTTGCATCCTTGGAAGATCACTGACTACAAAGACAACCACCTCAAAGATTCAACTCACGGCCTTTTAATTCCTGTTATTTTTGATCCTTTCCCTAAGCCACCATGTATCTTGTCTTTTGTGTGTCTGGGTGGAGGGTGGGAGGTGGAGGGTGGATTGGTGAATAGTTAGATTAATAGACCATTGCTCTATTGTTTCCATTATATGTTTATCTCTTCCCTTTGACTTACAAATCTGGGACGAGATTCTCCGACCCCCCGCCGGGTCGGAGAATCACCGGGGCTGGCGTGAATCCCTCCCCCGCCGGTTGCCGAATTCTCCGGCACCGGATATTCAGCGGGGGCGGGAATCGCGCCGCGCCGGTTGGCGCGCCCCCCCCCCCCCCCCCCCCCCCGCGCGATTCTCCGGTCCGGATGGGCCAAAGTCCCGCCGCTAAAATGCCTGTCCCGCCGGCGTAGATTAAACCACCTACCTTACCGGCGGGACAAGGCCGATACCGGAGAATTTCGCCCCTGGTGTCTGTAAATCATTGGAGCAGCTGAGCGTCAAAGATCTCAGGAAAACATACAAATTATTGGTAAATTCACTTATGTTGGGTCTCTGATGGGGCTGGAACTGATGCGCACTAGCCCAGGGTTTCGTAACGCAGACAAGCGGAGAATGTTACTTCATACTCCTGACTTGAGACTTGTAGATGGCGGACAGGCTTTAGGGAGTCAAGAGATGCATTACTTGCTGCAGAATTCTCAGCTCTGAACTATTCTCTCTGGCTACAGTATCTCTATGGCTGGTCCAGTTCAGCTTGCGGTAAATGGTAACTCCCAGCATGTTAATGGTGGGGGATTTAGTGATGTCGGTGTCATTGAATGTTCAGGGGAAATGGTTAGATTCTCTCTGCTTGCAGATGGTTATTGCCTGGCACTTGTGTGTCACAAATGTCAGTTGACAGAATGTTTTCCAGACCTTGCTACATATAGACACGGACTGTTTCAATATATGAAGAGTTGTACATGGATTGTTCCTCACCATAGCAAATATCCCCACTTCTAACCTTATGATGGAGAAAACGCCTTTGATGGAGCAGCTGAAGATAGTTGGACATCGAACAGTACCCTGATGAAACCCTGTAGTAATTACCTGGGACTGAGATGATTGACCTCCAACAACAACAACCATCTTCCTTTGTGCCAGTTATGACTTCAACCAGTGGACATTTTTCCAATTTCCATTGACTTCAGTATCACTGGGGCTCCTAGATGTCACACTCGGTTAAATGCTGCCTTGGGGTTAAAGGCAGTCACTCTGACATGCCCTCTGAAATTCAATTTGAATGCCAATGTTTGGACCAAGGCTTTAAAGAGGCCTGGAGCTGAGTGATCCCGGTGGAGCCCAAACCAAGCATCAGTAAGCAATGGAAAACAATGAGCATTGTTTTGGAATGTGGAAACAAGACAGAACACAACAGGGACAATGAGTGGCATGGCCCACAATGATTTTGCATCTGAGGACAATCTGAACTGTTTGTTGGGAAAATTGACATCAGTGCTGCCACCCAGTCAGCACATGGGCAGTCACTCACTAATTATTCATGTGCTCATTTCAGTTCAGTTTTTACTAACTTACAAGTCACCACACCCATAAACAAGCTCAATCCATACGATCAACATTAGCAACACAATATAATCGCCCTAAATGGCAACAGTTCCTTGAATGCTTGGATTCACCTC
This sequence comes from Scyliorhinus torazame, assembly GCF_047496885.1. Taxonomy (NCBI): domain Eukaryota; kingdom Metazoa; phylum Chordata; class Chondrichthyes; order Carcharhiniformes; family Scyliorhinidae; genus Scyliorhinus; species Scyliorhinus torazame. Next base: position 63,338,119 of record NC_092724.1, on the reverse strand, counting down.
CACTTCATCCCAGGCCATGAAGACACTTCAGTTCTTCCCGGAGATGGATACATTACCGTACCAGAGGTCAACATGCTTTGTCAACATTCAGGATTAGATTTGATTCGTGAATGATGGGAAAGATTAGTTTTTTTATTCTTTCATGGGATGTGGGCATCACTGGTTAGGCCAACGTTTGTTGTCCATTCCTAATTGCTCTTGTGAAGGTTGCGGTGAGTCACATTCTTGAACCACTGCAGTACATGTGTGTAGGTACACCCTCAGTCCTGTTAGGGAAGGAGTACTGGGATTTGAACCAGTGACGGTGAAGGAAGTCAGGAGGATGTCTGGTTTGGAGGGAAACTTGCAGGTGGTGATGTTCCCATGTGTCTTCTGCCCTTGCCCTTCTAGGTGGTAGAGATCTCGGATTTGGAAGGTGCTGTCCAAAGATCCTTTGCGATACCCTGTAGTTCATTGCTGCCACTGTGCAACGGTGGCGGGGGAGTGAATGTTTATGGATTGGGTGGCAATCAAGCACACTGCTTTGTCCTGGATGGTGCTTCTCGAGTGTTTTTGGAGCTGCACTTATCAGACAAGTGACCATCACACTCCTGACTTGTGTCTGGTAGATGGTGGATAGACTTTGGGGAGTCAGGTATTGAGTTACTCATTGCAGAACTTCCAGCTTCTGACCTGTTCTTATATTTATATGGCTGGCCAGTTAAGCTGTTAGTCAATGCAACTCAGGATACTGATATTGGGGAATTCAGTGATGATAATGCCAGTGATGATAATGCCATTGAATATCAAGCAGAGATGTTTGGATTCTCCCATATTCTCTCATTACCTGACCTTGCTTGCCATTCCTAATCCAAAGCATGAATATTGTCCAGGTGTTGCTGTATCTGGACACAGACTTCTTCAGTATCTGAGGAATAGTGAATGGTGTTGAACATTGTGAAACAATCAGCAAACATTCCCATTCTGACCTTATGATGGAATGAAGGTCATTGATGCAGCAGCCGAAGATGGCTGCACCTCAGACACCAGCCTGAGGAACTCCTGCTGACATGTGTTGTGATGATGACTTCAAGAAAATCTCAACCATCTTCCTTTGTGCCAGGTATGACTCCAACCAGTGGAGTCCCCCAAGTCCCATTGACTCCCATTTGGCAAGGGCTCCTTGGCACTCAGTGATGTTTGATGTCCAGGTACTTTTCAAAGGATGTGAGGCAATCAGCCTCTACCACCCTCTCAGGCAGTGCATTCCAGACCGTCGCCACTCTCTGGGTAAAAGAGCTTTTCCTCAACGCCCCTCCCCCTAAACCTCATGCCCCTCACCTTGAACTTGTGTCCTGGGCAATGTTCCACATTGTTGTAGCTGTACGAGAACAATTTAGCTAGGATTTCAGCTAGTTTTAGAGCATAAAATTTCAATACTACTGCTAAATGTTGTAAGGACTCATAGCCTTTGTAGTATCTAGTTTAACCATTTCTTGATATCTTTTTCGAAGATTTTTATTCCTTTCTCAGAGTTACAAAGTCAATGCGCAGAATGGACGCGGCAAACCCTTAATTCTGCTCCTTGCTTACTCCAAAAATCAATTCAAATCGAATCCAATTCATGGTCTCCACAAAAGAGACACACTATATCCAAGCTGACAAGAACAGGCATCACACCTGACCTTCGGCTTGATCTTAGCCAAAAGGTCAAACACCATTTCTTGATGTCCCGTGGAGTGAATCGAATTGGCTGAAGATTGGCATCTATTATGCTCGAAACTCCATGAAGAGGCCATCATGTATCATCCACTTCTGGCTGAAGATGGCTGCAAAAGCCTTAGCTTTTGCACTGATGTGCTGGTCTCCCCCATCACTAAGGATGAGGATATTTTTAAAGCCTTCTCCAGTGAGCTATTTAATTGTCCACCACCATTCGCAACTGGATGTGGCAGGATTGTAGAGCTTAGATCTGATTTGTTGGTCTTGGCATATCTTAGCTCTGTCTATCGCATGTTGTTTCTGCTGAATGACAGGAAAATAGTCCTGTGTTATAGATTCACCAGGTTGACACCTGGGGCGAAATTCTCCCCCAACGGCGCGATGTCCGCTGACTGGCGCCAAAAACGGCGCCAATCAGACGGGCATCGCGCCGGCCCAAAGGTGCGGAATGCTCCGCATCTTTGGCGGCCTAGCCCCAACATTGAGGGGCTAGGCCGACGCCGGAGGGATTTCCGCCCCGCCAGCTGGCGGAAATGGCGTTTGTTGCCCCGCCAGCTGGCGCGGAAACGCGGCGCATACGCGGGAGCGTCAGCGGTCGCTGACAGTTTCCCGGCGCATGCGCGGGAGTGTCAGCGGGCGCCGACAGTTTCCCGCGCATGCGCAGTGGGGAGAGTCTCTTCCGCCTCCGCCATGGTGGAGGCCGTGGCGGAGGCGGAAGGGAAAGAGTGCCCCCACGGCACAGGCCCGCCCGCGGATCGGTGGGCCCCGATCGCGGGACAGGCCACCGTGGGGGCACCCCCCCGGGGTCAGATCGCCCCGCGTCCCCCCCCCCCCCAGGACCCCGGAACCCGCCCACGCCGCCTGGTCCTGCCGGTAAATACCAGGTTTGATTTACGCCGGCGGGACAGGCAATTTCTGGGCGGGACTTCGGCCCATCCGGGCCGGAGAATTGAACGGGGGGTCCCGCCAACCGGTGCGGCCCGATTCCCGCCCCCGCCCAATCTCCGGTACCGGAGACTTCGGCGGGGGCGGGGGCGGGATTCACGGCGGCCAACGGCCATTCTCCGACCCGGCGGGGGGTCGGAGAATGACGCCCCTCATTTTTAAGAAAGCCTGGTGCTGTTCCTGGCATGGATGCCCAATTTCAAGTTTCCAGATTTGTTCTAAGTCCATCCTATTTAACACAAGATGGAGGGTTTCCTCAATGTGAAGATGGGGCTTCATGTGGTCCAGAGTCAATGACTGCTGCCGCCTCTGGTGGGTCTATCCAGCTGGGAGGATAGGATATATGCAGGACTGGTGTTAGTATTTGCTGTAAAGTATGCTGCAATGAGTATAACTATGTCAGGCTCTTGCGTGACTCGTCTGTGGGACAGGTCTTCCAATTTTGGCACAAGCCGCCAGATCTTAGTAGGGAGAACTTTGATGGATTGACAGTGCTGGATGTGCTTTGGTGCCTGGCTTGATGCCAGACTGTCCATCCAGCTTCATTCCTTTCTTACTTTGTCGCGGTTTAGTAGAACTGAGTGGCTTCTTAGACCATTTATGAGTCTACCACATTGCTGGGCCTGGAGTCACATCTAGGCCAGTTGATTCAACAGCCATTGTGGGATTTGAACCCATGTCCTTAGAGCATTGGCCTGGGCCTCAGGCTTTTGAGCTACTCGTTCAGTGTCATGATCACTGCGCCATCGCTCACGAGGGATATGGCAATAATGTGGGCAAATATGGTTAGAACTGTATTCTCACGCAATCTTAACAACAGCAATGAACTGTTTGGCTTCAATGGCATACTTCTATGTATTTCTCTACATTATCAAAACTCATAAATTCACATAATTACATAATTAAAATGAGTGTAAAAATGTGATTGCAGCTCCAAACTTGGTGTACCTGGGAAACTGTCAAGCATCTCTTCTTCAACCATGAGTTCGCTTTCATTATCCTCCTGATGTTTTCCCTGCTAAGAGTAGAAAGCAGTTCAATTAGGAAGTGGAACTCTAGATATTCCTCATCTTTCCCAGTATCTCGGCCGATATCGATCCCTCAAACAATGTTACTGTAACAGGCTAACGGGTTGTTCATCTCACTATGACTTGTGCAATATTGGCTCTGTGGCAACAATTAACATACTTTAAAAGCAATCCGTCTAATGTTAATTCCCCAGTGAAATCCTGACAATACTGTGTAATGTCTTTGTATGGTTATAGAAAAAGAGTGGGGAAGGTGGACTGATTGGTAGGTAGTGGTGAGTTATCCTTTTGAACCTCTGCAATGCTGTAACCGAGTGGCTTGCTGGACCACCTCAAAGGGTAGCTAGTGGTGTGCAGCTGGAGTCACATGTAGGTCAGGCTGGGTGGGGACCGTCATGTCCTTCTTTAGAAGATATTAACAAACCAGTTAGTATTTCATGACACTCTAACAGGTTTTTTTTTACCAGCACCGGCTTCCTATGTCCACTTCTTAATTAAAATTTGAATTCACGCTGTCCGGGTTATCAGTCCAGGCTTTTTTTACATTTTTAATAACATTAAAATTGGAATATAAACTTCAAAATCTGAGAATCCTCGTGCTGATTCCAATAGCCATCATTTTGAGTGAGCTGTCAGTTATACGAGCCTGCTACGATCAAGATTAATTTGGTCAGTCTTTGTTTGATAAAGCAGACAAAACAAGTATGATGTAAAAGTATATTATCTTTTGAATGTTTGAAGTGCAGTTAGAGGTTAGCTTTTTGTTAATTTGTTCGTGTGCAATGGACATCACCAATAATATCTATTTGCTCTTCACAAGATAGTGGCAGACCACCTTCTTAAACCACTGCAGTCCATCAGTGAAGGTTCTGCTACTATGCTGGATAGGGAGGATTTTAACTCACTGATGATGAAGGAACAGCAATATATACGGCGGCACAGTGGTTCGCACAGCTGCCTCACAGCGCCAGGTACCAGGGTTCAATTCCAGCCTTGCGTGACTGTGTGGAATTTTCACGTTTTCCCCATGTCTGCGTGCGTTTCCTCTGGGTGTTTCAGTGTCCTCACACAGTCCAAAGATGCGTGGGTTAGGTGGATTGGCCAGACTAAATTGCCTTTTAGTGTCCAGGGATGTTCAAGTTCGGCCACAGGGTTAGGAGGATAGGGTGGGGTGCTCCTGGGTAGAGTGCTCATTCGGAGGGTTGGAGCAGACTCAATGGGCCGAATGGCCTCCTTCTAAACTGGAGGGATGCTATGAATATATGATATATGTCCATGTTAAGATATTGTAAAACTTGAAAGGGAGCTAGGAATGTGTTCTCTGCACTTCTTTCTAGTACCAAAGTCAATCTGATCAGAACAAAGGCTCCGCTTTCTCTGCTTGCTGTGACTGATGGCAAATGGGTTTCAGTCAGTTTCAATCAAGCTCTTGGTGGGGACAGATCCACAGCAAAGAACCAGCCACAACTCAGTACCTGTACTGACCAACATCAAATTGACAAAGTTGCTCAGAGACCACAGGTGTGCCACTGGTGCAATCAGGGTGGGTTGACTTACACCAGATTTTACATTTTCAGTTAAAGGTACTGAAGTTTCTGTAACTGTCTCACACCTGCTTTGGGAGTGACTGTCAATGACACTGGTGACCAGGGTTTTGCCCAAAGCTATCTGATATGTAAAACGTCAGTCTAAACGTTAGTGGGCATGTTCCTGCAGCAGGTGCTCAGGGGGAAGCCGGGCCTCTTTCACTTCAACTGATTGACGGGTGTCTGGATAAGTGGCCGAGGTTACATGGCAGGGGATCACCGCGAATGTAAATACTTGAGGAAGGGAAACCTGTAGCCCCCATCCAATCCAGCCTATCTGTGACTCCAGTCCCATACCAATGTGGTTAATTCTGAAGTAGTCGAGCACGACATTCAGTTGTATCAAACTCACAGGGCAAATTGTTATGTGAACAGTTAATGCTGCCGGTGTCAGTGAAAACACATCCTAAGAATTAATAAAAGAAAGGTATCCTCTGTTAATCGATGATATTCATTTAAATAGATCAATTACCTCATACAAAAACAGTCTGCCCTTTAGGGTTCCAACCTGCTGGGTAACATCTTGATGCTCTTTCTCTTTCTCAGTTAGTTTATTTGTCAGCTCCTGTATCTGTGAACATTATCAAACTTATTAATAAAGGTTTAGATTGTTCTTCATTTAGAAAAGGTTATATAGATTTTCCTTTTCAGTAATCAAAGGCCAACACAGGGAGACCATCATTACTTACATTGTTTAGTCAAACAGATTATTGACCATGAATTCCCTTTGGATCCTGCTCCTTCTGAGTCCTCTGACATCAAAAACACACATTTTTTCTTTAGTTTTTCCTATTAAGGGACAATTTAGCGTGGCCAATCCACCTAACCTGCACATCTTTGGGCTGTGGGGGTGAGACCCACGCAGACATGGGGAGAACGTGCAAAGTCCACATGGACAGTGACCTTGGGCTGGGATCAAACCTTGGGTCTTCAGCACCGTGAGGCAGCAGTGCTAACCACTGCACCACCATGCCGCCCACAAACCAAGTTAAAAGTCAACGGCTCTCCAGATTTTCCAGTCCCAAATGCCTGCTGGTGTCGGGACCGGAAAATAAGTTCTCTGTTCATGAAATCTACACCATCAAATCAGCTGCAACCACAATTGAATTTTTCCCCACATAATGCTACACATCAATGAAGTCTGCATGTAAATTCATCCCTTCTGTAGGCACAGATAGTCTTATAGATGAGCCAAAGACTTTCACAAATACGTTAAGAAATAGGAGTAGGAGCAGGCCATTCGGCCCTTTGAGCCTCCTCCAGTATTTGTAGTATTATGGGCCAGGGTTTAGAGACCCCCAAAGTGTACATGGATTTCACCTGACCCACAACTTTTAATAGATTGTGGTATGGGGAGCACACGGCCCACTCTACAGGTGTGGTACAGCAGAAATGGAAAAGTATTTTTTAAAGCAAAACAATGTTTATTCTATGAACTCAAGTTAACCTTTTTAAAACATAGTGAACATCTTAGCAACCATTAATTCAAATACGACCCCCAAAGAATACAACACTAAGTAATCCTTTAAGATTTCCTTTTAACATCCATAAGACTTAAAAACACCTTTTTACAGAAAGACATCAGGCTTAACTTCACTACTGAGAACAGTTACCAGATTGAAATCAGCAAATGGACACTCAGAAGCGTGCAGAGATTCACACATATCCCGCTGTGATTGCAGCTTCTCCAAAACTAAAATGAAACCAAACCCACCCTGCAGCAAAAAGCCTAAAGCAAAAGCAAAAAGCTGGCAGACAGCCCAGCTCCACCCACACTCTGACATCACTGCAGTAAACAACACCCATTTTTTAAGTACACCCAGTACAGTTATTCTATAAAAATACCCATTTCTTAAAGGTACTCTCACATGACAGTAGGAAAACAATTAGGAGCAGGAGGAGACCATTCAGCCCTTCGAGCCTGCTCTGCTATTCATTATGATCATGGCTGATCATCCAACTCAATCACCTAATTCCACCTTCTCCCCATATCCTTTGATTCCCTTTCGCCACAAGTGCTATATCTAACTGCTTCTTGAAAACATACCTGGCTGGATTCTTAATCCCTCAGCTGCGTGTATCTTGGCGGTGCGCAATATGCTGGCGATGGGATTCTATACTCCTGCTGCTTGTTAATGGGATTTGCCATTGAAGCCACCCCAAACTGCCGGCAAACCCGCGGGCTTGGTGTGCTGCCGGGGGGAAAAGTGAACACAATCGCCGGAGAATTCCGGCCATAGTGTTTTGGCTTCAACTACTTTCTGTGGTAGTGAGTTTCACAAGCTGACCACTCTCTGGGTGAAGAAATCTCACCTCATCTCAGTCCTAAATGGTCTTCCCCATATCCTCAGACTGTGACCCCCTGGTTCTGGACACGCCCACCATTAAGAGCATCCTTCCTGCATCTATCTTGTCCAGCCCTATTGGAATTCTATGAGGCCCCCCCCCCCTCATTCTTCTGAACTCCAGCGAATACAATCTTAATCCATTCAATCTCTCATCATACATCAGTCCTGCCATCCCAGGAACCACACGGTGGCACAGTGGTTAGCACTGCTCCCTCACAGTGCCAGGGACCCAGGTTCAATTCCGGCTTCAGGTGACTGGGTGGAATTTGCGCTTTCTCCCCATGTCTGTGTAGGTTTCCTCCGGGTGCTCCGGTTTCCTCCCACATTCCAAAGATGTGCAGGTTAGGTGGATTGGCCACGCTAAATTGTTCCTTAGTGTCCAAAACTGTCAGCTGGGGTTACTGAGTTTTGAGGATAGGGTTGGTATGTGGGCCTAGGTAGGGTATTCGGTGCAGATCCGATGGGCCGAATGGCCTCCTTCTGCACTGTAGGATTCTGAGATTCTATAAATCAGTCTGGTAAACCTTCTCTGCATTGCCTCTACACCAAGAACATCCGTCCTCAGATAAGGAGACCAAAACTGCATTGTACTCCAGGTGTGGTCTCACCAAGGCTCTGTGTAATTGCAGCAAGACATCCCGGCTCCTGTCCCCGAATCCTCTCGCTATTAAGGCCAACATATCACTTGCCTTCTTTACCACCTGCTGCACCTGCATGCCTATCTTCAGCGACTGGTGTACGAGGACTCCCAGGTCTTGATGCACATTCCCCTCTCCTAATTTATGGCCATTCAGATAATAATCTGCCTTCTTGTTTTTGCTCCCAAAGTGGATAACCTCACATTTATCCAAATTATATGGCATCTGCCACTCAACATGTCTGAATCACACTGAAGCATTTCTGGATCCTCCTCACAGCTAACCCTCCCACCTAGCTTTGTGCCTTCTGAAAATTTGGAGAAATTACATTTCATTCCCTCATTTAAATCATTAATATGTATTGTGACTAGCTGGGGTCTTAGCACTGATCCTTGCAGTTGCATCAGCCACTGCCTGCTGTTTGGAAAAAGACCCATTTATTCCTACTCTTTGTTTCCTGTCAGCCAACCAGTTTGCTACTCAGCTCAATACACAATCCTCAATCCAATGCACTTTAATTTTACACGCTAATTTCTTTGTGTGGGACTTTGTTGAAGGCCTTCTGAAAGTCCAAATAAACAACATCCATTCAGGGATTCAAGGGAGACCACCCTTCATCAACTCTACCAGTTAAATCCTCGAAGAATTCCAGTAGATTTGTCAGGCCCCTTCATAAATCCATGCTGACTCTGTCCGATCCTGCCACTGTTTTCCAAATGCTCTGCTGTAAAATCTTTCATAATGGATTCTAGAATTTTCCCCACTACTGATGTCAGGCTTACTGGTCTATAATTCCCTGTTTTCTCTCTACCTCCCTTTTTAAATAGTGGGGTTACATTAGCTACCCTCCAATCTGGTTTAGCACATTGGGCTAAATAACTGCCTTTTAAAGCAGACCAAGGCAGGCCAGCAGCACGGTTCAATTCCCGTACCAGCCTCCCCGAACAGGCGCCGGAATGTGGCAACTAGGGGCTTTTCACAGTTACTTCATTGAAGCCTACTTGTGACAATGTGCGATTTTCATTTTCATCTGTAGGAACGGTTCCAGAGTCTATAGAATCTTGGAAGATGACAAGTAATGCATCCACTATTTCTCGCGCCATTTCCTTAAGTACTCTGGGTTGTAGATTATCAGGCCCTGGGGATTTAGCGGCCTTCAATCCCATAATTTCCCCAAGATTCAGTGAAGTGGTGGGTGATCTAATTTAACACTATTTTCCTCCACTATCCCCAAATTTCTTGATGTTTCTCAAATGTAGAAATCTATCAATCTCAGTCTTCAAGACACCCAACGTTTGAGCCTCCGCAACCCTCTGGGGCAGAGAATTCCAAAGGTTTACCATCATCGGAGTGAAGATATTTCTCCTCATCTCAATCCTAAATGGCCTGCCCCTTATTATGAGACTGTGTCCCCTGATTCTAAACCCCCAGCCAGAGGGGGAAAAAAAACTTCCTGCATCTACCTTGTCGAGCCCTGTAAGAATTTTGTATTTTTGAATGGGATCTCCTTGGTTGGTGTGTTATTACAATATGCAAGTACTTTGATTTGGGGTCCTGCAAGCACACCAACATAATCTGAATAGAAAGCACTATTTTGCAAATTAAATGTGGATTGCTAATAACCCGAAAATGTGTACCCGGATCCCTATTGATATTCAGAAGTAACGGGCACGATTTAACAGAAAAATTTCAAATGTCATTTTGGCTGAGATTGGTGGGGTGTTCCTCGATGGCCACGTTGGCGAGGTCGTGGCTCATACTTACCATCCCCGCAAGCTTCTCACCATTACTGGCTGTCTCACCATTTGATTTACCAGACTCGTGCCTCAGTTTCTCGCAGCTGCTTTTAAACGTTCCCTCACCACTCACTCAACGCACAAATATGGCAGCACGTAAACCTGCTCCTCGCTTTGGGGATGCCAACCTGGCCAGGCTTCTTGATGTTGTTGATGCGAGACAGGACATGCTAATCCCCCAAGGGGGTTGGAGGACCAGCCGCAGGGTCACCAATACCGGCTGAGTGGCAGTGGCTGTCAGTTTGGGCTGCATGACAAGGAGGATGTCAGAAGAAGATCAACGATCTCCACCGAGCTGTAAAGGTAAGTACCACCTTTCTCCTGGCATCAATTCCATTTGTCCCCCCTCAAATTCCCAACGTTCCCCCCGCCCCACAAATCACTGGCTGACACCTCGCACTCTCCCCACATCTGGGGCGAGATTCGCCGACCCCCCCGCCGGGTTGGAGAATCGCCGGGGGCTGCCGTGAATCCCGCCCCCGCCGGTTGCCGAATTCTCCGGCACCGGATATTCGGCGGGGGCGGGAATCGCATCGCGATTCTCCGGCCCGAATGGGCTGAAGACCGGCTGCTAGAATGCCTGTCCCACCGGCGTAGATTAAACCACCTATCTTACCGGCGGGACACGGCGGCGTGGGCGGGCTCCGGGGTCCTGGGGGGGGCGTGGGGCTATCTGGTCCTGGGGGGGTGCCCCCACAGTGGCCTGGCCCGCGATCGGGGCTCACCGATCCGCGGGCGGGCCTGTGCCGTGGGGGCACTCTTTTCCTTCCGCCTTCGCCACGGTCTCCACTATGGCGGAGGCGGAATAGACTCCCTCCACAGCGCACGCGCGGGGAGCGGCCACTGACGCTCCTGCGCATGCGCAGCCCGAGATGTCATTTCCGCGCCAGCTGGCGGGGCACCAAAGGTCTTTTCCGCCAGCTGGCGGGGCGGAAATTAGTCCGGCGCGGGCCTAGCCCCTTAAGGTTGGGGCTCGGCCCCCAAAGATGCGGAGGATTCCGCACCTTTGGGGCGGTGCGATGCCAGACTGATTTGCGCCGTTTTGGGCGCCGGTCGGTGGACATCGCGCCGATACCGGAGTATTTCGCCCCTGATCTTCGTGCTTGCGCCTCAGAACCCACTGACAGCCATCAACACAACCGTTTCATGTCCACCTACGGTACCCACACATGCCACGACTGCTGTAGCCCCCCCAATTCATCAAGCGTGTGGCTCACAGTGCCCTCTCACCAGAACTGAGGATCCACTGCCCTTTCACCCAGATGACCTGAATCAAATGAGTTGTTTATGTCAGACAAAATTATCTTTCCCTCTCACTGACCACATGTCCATCGTCTCGCAGGATCTCCATCTGATGGGGCCATCTGGAGTGGTTCCCCCTCCCCCTACCCAAGAGATCGCCTCAGAGGAGACCACCATCAAGGTGTTACAGCTATCACCCTCACCCTCCACCGGTGCAGAGACACACACCTCGCCAGACAACATTAGTGAACAGGTTTCTGGGGCACAATCTGGTGAACACCACACAGTTGCTGATGTACATCAGGTGGAGGCAAGAACATCCAAGGGAGTCAGCAGTTGGAGGTCTGCTGGATCCCAGGACTCAGCTGAATCCCAACCAGATGCCGACAAGGTTATTCCAGAGATGATGCAAATGAGAAAACAAGACCATGAGATTCAGGAGGGAATGTCAGCGACATTCCAGCATTTGCATAGCCAGTTGGAAGAGTCCCAAAGGCTACAGGCGCTGGAGATAATACCAACAATGTGTGGCACCAAGGCCAACACTGATACGGTGGTGACCGCAGCGGAAAGCCTGGAGCACAACGTCAGCGTCTTGAATGGTCGTGCCCAAGGCATAGCTCAGTCTGTGACAACCATGGCTGAGGGTCTTGATATCCTGTCTCAGTTGCTAAGGGACATCTCCCAGATACAATTGAGCATTGCAGAGGCACTGCAGAGCATGACCCAATCACTGAGGACCACCGCAGAGGCCGACATGGTGCATTGTGGGCAGCACGGTAGCACAGTGGTTAGCACAGTTGCTTCACAGCTCCAGGGTCCCAGGCACGATTCACGGCTTGGGTCACTCTCTGTGCTGAGTCCTCACGTTCTCCCAGTCTCTGCGTGGGTTTCCTCCGGGTGCTCCGGTTTCCTCCCACAGTCCAAAGATGTGCAGGTTAGGTGGATTGGCCATGCTAAATTGCCCTTAGTGTCCAAAAAACGTTATGTGGGGTTACTGGCATACGAAGATAGATTGGAAGTGTGGGATTAAATGGGGTGCTCTTTCCAAGGGCCGGTGCAGACTCGATGGGCTGAATGGCCTCCTTCTGCACTGTAAATTCTATGATCTATGAATGGGGAGCCTCCCGGACCGAGAGAGCCAGATGACTCAGAAGCCTCTGGAGCTCACTCAGCTGCCCCCAGGGAGTCCTGTCAGGGAGGATGAAGTGCTAGAGGCCAACCTGGGGCCTGCCACCAAGGAGATGACGGCGGTTTCCAGGTCTTCCAAATCCCCTTCTCCTGACACCGGTGCATCGTAAGGGCAGCGGGCACAACAGGGTGGCACGATGACACCAGTGACACTGGTTAGTCAACCGGGGCCCCCTAGTTCCAGGCCCTCCAGAGGACATCTGGCAAGGGCAACAAAAGGCCACAGGGCCGGAAAACAGCAGGCTGCCTCCATCTCTGATTTGCATACTTAGACGAAGCACTAGACCGTGAAAGATTAAGAAGAGAGAGGATCATTGAATGGGCACTGGGAGGGGGGTCCCTGTCACCATCTGCGGCTAGGGGGAAAAGAAATGTCAAATGTTCACAATTAAATCATGTTACACCTGATACATGTGAAGCCTTTGTTATATAAATCTTCACAGCGGGCCTGCCAGCACCATCACCCCAATTTCCCTCTGTTCTCCCACCCCCGAGGCACAATGGTCAAAGATCACAAGCCTGTGATGCAGACCTCGTTCAGAGGATGGGTGTCAGCAGTAAGACAGGAGTCAGACTGTGGCATAAACTGAGGAGCACCAGAGCTTTCCTCACAATGAGTGATTATCATCATCCTGCCTTGTATGCTGACACTCTGACAGTGCCGACACAGGCCCATCACCCCGAGGTGATGTTACACAGACCCTCGGAGTGTAGAACAGTGTAGTCGGGGGGCGTGGTGGGGGGAGGGAGTTCAGGTGGGGAATGGGGAATGAAGAGATTGGTGGAAGGAGGGATGGGGCAATGGAGGGATTGGGGGAAGGAGAGATTGGGGGAGGGGGGGTTTGCTGATGGGCAAAGCCTTGTCCTAGAAGAATCGGGTGAGGATGAGGGCCTCCCTGGTCCTCTGGGAATGCCAGTCCCTTTTCGCTGCCTGTCCTCCATCCTCAGGTTCCTCCTACCGGTCCTCCAGGGCTCATCCTCCATCCCCTCCTCCTCTTCTTCAAACAAAGTCACATGTTCCTCCTCCTCCTGAATGTCGCCCAGCTGCTGTGCCAGCTTGTGGAGGGCACAGCAGACCACCACAAGCTGGAGACCCTCTGGGGGGGGGGGGGTGTACTGCAGTGCACTACCAGAGCAATCCAGGCATCAGAACCGTATTTTGAGCAGTCCGATGCGCTGCTCAATGACAGCACGGGCGGCAGCATGGGCCTCGTTATATCGGGTCTCCACCTCGGTCTCAGACCACTGCAATGGCATCATCAGCCAGGACTCTTCATTCCCTTCCTGTGAAGGGAGTTAAAGTCGTCAAGCTGGGCAGGTCCTTGAAGATGCTGGGGATCTCCAAGTGTTCCAGGACGTAGCTGGGAAGCGTGCACACACTTGCATAATCCCGAGGTGCGAACTCGCACATGAGTTAAAGATTGGAACTCCTTCCTTTTAATGAAGGGCACTCCCAGATGCTCCAGTGCGCTCAAGGTGATATGCGAGTCATCAATTACCCCCTGGACCTGGAATATCCCAGCGATGACAGAGAATCCTGCAGCCCGGGCAACCTGGTGGACCTGGTCCAGCTTCAATTTGATAAAATCTGATGCTCAAGCGTGCCTTGCTTGTGATATGCCACACAACTCGAGCCCTGGAATGATCCAATTGCATTGGGGCTCAGGGCTGCAGTGACCTTCACGGCCACCAGCATTGGGTGTCCTCCTCTTCCACGGGATGCCAAGCCGCAAGGATGTGGCACAGGTGCCGCACTGCCTCTTTGTTGAGATGGAGTCTCCTGCAGCACATGCTGTCCGTCATCGACTTGAAAGACCAATTACACCTGTACACCTTGGCCCATTGCAGGCATTCCCTGCTGGTTGGCTGGGTTTTCAGGGTGTGCAGCGGTCCCCTGCACCTGGATGCCGCCTCTAGCCTGCGTCAACACTGCTGCCTTCCCCGGCTTCTGACCGCCTGGGCTGCCACCTGCACTGCGAGGGCAGCCTCTGCGGGAGCGGCATAACCACCCATATTGTTATATCTGTAAGGAATTGGAGAAGGCGACAGACCGACAATCAGTGAGGGCTTCCACCCCGGGACACCCGAACCCCCAAGCCTCCCTATGCCTTCTCTCAGAGCGACATCCACCTCACTCTGCTCACTCACCACCGGCCACACACCCATGCCAGGAACATTAGGGATACCATGCTCAGGTGCCCTCCCCTGATCCACACATCCTACGGTGGCGAGGACATCCTGTAGCCACCTAAATTGGCCAACTCCCGATTTAAAATGGCGAACGGCAAAGGCTGATGGGAAAGTCTGCCAACACAGGAAGAAACCAGCAGGTGCAGGTTTTGTGTATATAACTCTGCAAAAGCCCAGACAGCATTGATACCAGCGACCATCAGAATAATAATGTAGCAACCATCTACATACTAATGAGCAATCCCCGGGAGCAATAGCAACATTTGGGACACGCAAAACTAAGCCAGACTCCCCGGCGCCAGCAGGAGCCAACACAAAAGAGGTTAACGAACACCTCAAGACCACCCATCGACCAGGGAACCGCTCCAGTATTGGAGAAATCGAACCAAGCAATTGGAACAAAGTCCAATCACCTAGAACCAGGTACAGGGTCCGCCCCAAAAGGCGGGAAGCCCCTGGGGACTATAAAGTTAAGCCCCCAAGTTCAACTCGCTCTCTTCGTCCTGCCCGGGTCACTCAGCAACGCGAACCAACCTTGACCGTGACCGGTGCAGTGACCGTCGAAAGAAGTAAGTCTCAAGTCAACGCTCGCTACGAGATAGGCGCTCCTAGCTACCAATCCGTACCAACTTCGAATCCCGCAGACTCAGAACCCGAACGAAAGGCCATTTGTTCCCCTGATCTGGTGGGCCTGTCCGAAGCTAAGTATAGGTCTGTTAGTTGTAGAAGTAGCTTAGACGTAGAATTTGTGCAAGAGTAGCGATTACTGTGCTTTGATTTGAATCTTACTAATCGGTGTATTGAGTTATTGATCATTACTTGGACTTGAACCTCGTGGCGGTATCATAAAGATACCTGGCGACTCGAGAGCAAAGGTAATAAAACAGAGCAATTGAACCAACCGGAAAGTTAGCAACAATCCCCAGTGCTGAAGCCCAGTTCTTGAGTGTTTGATTGTTGGCTGCTGTCTCTATAATTCTGACACTTCTGGAGTTCAGACACACTGTTCAGGCGTCGAAGGTTGATTGAAATGCGATGCAATAATTATCATCTGAGACATGGCACCTGTACCCACGAGAAGCCACTTCAGAGCTGTGAAGTGCTCTCACAACTAACAAGGCCAATTCCCCATTAGCAATAATCTTCAGCTGTGAAGGGAGTTAAAGTGTCCTTCAGCATAGAGCCCTGCAGGGCTCTGTCGTGAAAGTGTTTGGTAGGACAAACAGGCAGCAGCTGTTGTTGCCCCTGTTATGGGTATCCACAATCTTTAAAGATGGCTTGGAGGTCTCACAGACGCGAAGTCCCTTACTGCCCCACCTCCCTTCCCAACCGGCCTAGGGATGACCCTCAACCTGGAACCGTTCAGCCACCCGACCAAGCCCAACGCCCCTGAAGGATCCCCCATCCGCCGCTTCGAGCACTGGGGCAGCAGCTCCGGTGTCCTTGAGCTGCATGCCTGAAAATGGAAATGGCTACTCACCTCCTCACTTCTCCTCAGCAGCCATTGCGCCAGCTTCACGTTTTTAAAATGGAGTACTAAACGACGCTCGTGTGATTTCTCGCTGAGGAGCCAGTTAATTACAGGGAGGCCATCGCATTCGACTGCAATCTCATTGATGAGATGCAAATGAATACAAATGAGGATTAATGATATGCTCGCCATATATGGGCATGATCCGGAATTCGCCATCGGTAGTCGGCCGATTAGATACCAAACTGATTTGCGACTGGTGGGTATCTCGATTTTGGCCTTTTCCGCTATTTACCCAGCGTGCCCAGATCAATGCCGGGCGCAACACGGTGTTTTAATCACTCCCAATGTCTACTCCTTTTTGAGTTTGGCAGTTGGAATAAAATAACTTTCTTAGTGCAATCAAATTTGAATTATCTTGAATTTGAATTCATGCTTCCGATTAAAATCAGTCAACTATAACAACTAATATTATCCAAATTCAATACTATGGCAGCTCTGAAAGAATGACGAGAATGTTTGGCTGCCACAAATTATTTTGAAAATAAAAGTACCTGATTTTCCAGTTTCTGGATTCCACAATCTTTTGCAATCATCACTCTCTGAAATCAAAAAGGAATTCCGAAGATTTAATTGCATCTTTCCCATGTCAATCATATACCACAGCCAATGTGTAAAACTGGCTATGCAGTTAACCAAAAGCATGGTCTACCGATCCCTGAACCCCGTACAGCTGAGAAACCAATCAATTCAGAGTTATGGGGTTGGGAAATGCTCACTCAAAATATAAGCACTGTTCGTTCACAAATCAAAACAGATGGACTTTCCGTCATGTAAAGGAGACTGAGTAAAATGCAACCTCCATTTAAGCATGAGCTTTATATAAGTGACAACTTAACTCAGTGCTGATGACAAAGTGAAGTGGATGATTCGGGTTAGTGGCTGCAGGACCTGTGTTGAGAGATATTTAAATCTAGACTGAATAGAGGTGTCCTGGGCCGGAATTCTCCGGCTGTTGGGGGTTCTCTTTTCCCGCTGGGGTGCACCCCCGCGGCGTGGAGTGGTTTCAATGGGAATGCCCATTGACCCAGCAGTGGGAGTAGAGAATCCCACTGGCAGCGAACGGTGCGCTGCCGAGAAACACGCGGCTGGGGGACCGGAGAATTCTACCCCTGGTCAGATTGCTATAGAATGGTGCTTTGGGTACATACACAGAGTTACCAATATATGAATGAGGAGCAGGAGTAGGCCATTCAGCCCCACAAGCCTATCCCGCCATTCAATGTAATTATGGTTAACTAACTCCACATTCCGCCTACGCTCCATAACCTTTGACTCAATTGTTATTCAGAAATCTATTGAATTCTGTCTTTAAAATATTCATTGACCCCCCACCTCCAGCACTCCGTGGGGAAGAGAGTTCCCAAAACTCATTACCCTCTGAGAGAAACATGTCGTCTCATCTCCGTCTTAAATGGGAGATCCCTTATTTTTAATCTCTGTCCACCGATGAAAGGCCATTGATTTGAAAGTGTGGGAAAAATTAATCAGGTTGTCTTAAAAAACAAAGACAGATGGGATTCCTGCTTCTATTAATTGAGGTTTACAGGACATAGCTGAAGTATTGTGTTCAGTTCTGGTTGTGCACATCGAGAAGGAGGTCCAAATTTGGGGAGGCCTTCGACAAGATTCTGTTGCAGAGATAAGGAGGTAATAGACATACCAGGGTTGTTTTCAGAAGGTTAAGGGGAGATTTAATAGAGATCCATAGGATAGATCCATAGATTCCCTGTAGTGCAGAAGGAGGCCATTGGGCCCATCAGGTTTGCACTGACCCTCTGAAAGAGCACCTTACCTAGGCCCACTCCACTGCCCTATCCTCGTAACCCCATCTAACCTGCTCAGCTTTGGACTGTGGGAGGAAACCAGAACGCTCAGGAGAAACCCACGCAGACACGAGGAGAATGTGCAAACTCCACACAGTCACCCAAGGCCGGAATCGGGTTTGAAATTCAGAATTGTTTTGACAGAGCAGATAAGAAGAAACTATTTCTACTGGTTAAGGGGGTTACTAGAGGCCACAGATTTAAGGTAATTGATAAAGGAACAAAAGAATAGATGAAGAATTATTTGTTGCATAACACGATGTTACAATCTACCAGAAAAGGTGGTGGAAGCAGATTCAGTTGGAATTCTCAAACTGGCTGACAACAGGGAAAGGAAACATTGACTGGGTGATGGGGAAAGAGTGGGGGACTGGGGGATAGCTCGTTTTAAGGAAATGACACAAACACGATGGGCCAAATGGCCTCCTTCTGTGCTGTACAGGGCAAAAGTTGTTAATCACGTAAACCCATTCACTTACACAGAATTAAAATCAGGCCCCAAGAACCCAGCCACACATTTCCACTGCAGTGGTTAATTAGATTCCTGATTTGAATCAGTTGTGGTTTGGTACTGTGCGGTAAATATGAAATTGGTGTCAATCAGTTGTTGGTGTGACACAGAGGTTTGCATGCTTAACAAGTGTGATGGGGCAAATTGCGCATCAGATCCAAGACTCTTATGGATATTATTGTTAATTATATTAACCGTGGAGTGTGATGAAACCTGAACAAGAAGCTCACTGGGGTTGAAGTGATTCATCATTATTTTCTGAGAGTTCCTCATGCTTTCTAATAGAGAGCAGTGCGTTTGGACAGCAAGCCCAAGTCGGCAGCTGGATTAATGGGAACGTAGTGCGCTTGTCGTCCTCATGTCTGAGTACAAGGTGGTGAAAAGCGTTACCTCCCGCTGGCACTTGTCCACCAGCTGCTCCAGGTTGCTGATGGTCTGCAGTAAGTGTTGTCGTTCCTGTTGAAGCAGATCTACCTCCTCACTTAGTCTCTGATCGTTCTGTGAAATGGACATAGGCGATCAAAGGGACAAATGCACAGGTGAATGTGGACCGAGTTTACATAGAACAGTACAGCACAGAACAGGCCCTTCGGCCCTCGATGCTGTGCCGAGCATTGTCCCAAACCAAGATCAAGCTATCCCACTCCCTGTCATTCTGGTGTGCTCCATGTGCCTATCCAATAACCGCTTGAAAGTTCCTCAAGTGTCCGACTCCACTATCGCAGCAGGCAGTCCATTCCACACCCTAACCACTCTCTGAGTAAAGAACCTACCTCGGACATCCCTCCTATATCTCCCACCCCGAACCTTATAGCTATGCCCCCTTGTAACAGCTACACCCAACCGAGGAAATAGTCTCTGAACGTCCACTCTATCTATCCCCCTCATCATCTTATAAACCTCTATTAAGTCGCTTCTCATCCTCCTCCGCTCCCTCAACCTTTCCTCATAAGACCTACCCTCCAATCCAAGCAGCATCCTGATAAATCTCCTTTGCACTCTTTCCAATGCTTCCACATCCTTCCTATAGTGAGGTGAAACCGAGTTTATTTTACTTCCAGCCCGCTGCACCCCACTCTCTACAAGTTGTGTCTCTTATTCTCAAACTGATGAAGAGGTTTACCGAGATAATCTAGTACTGCCACTGGGCAGAATGTGGTGAAGCTCCCTCGAGGGGAAAATGAGATGAGGCACATAATTACATAATTATACCGGAGGCAAAATATCACCTACCCAAATGGGATGAAAGTTGGAAAGAACAAAGAACAAGGGAAATTACAGCACAGGAACAGGCCCTTCGGCCCTCCCAGCCAGCGCCGATCCAGGGGCGGGATTCTCCGACCCCCCGCCAGGTTGGGGAATCGCCGGGAGCTGGCCTGAATCCCGCCCCCGCCGGTTGCCGAATTCTCCGGCACCGGATATTCGGCGGGGTGGGAATCGCGCCGCGCCGGTTGGCGCCCCCCCCCCCCCCGCCCTGGCGATTCTCCGGCCCGCGATGGGCCGAAGTCCCGTTGCTGGAATGCCTGTCCCGCCGGCGAGAATCAAACCACCTATCTTACCAGCGGGACAAGGCGGCACGGGCATGCTCCGGGGTCCTGGGGGGGTCGCGGGGCGATCTGGTCCCGGGGGGGTGCCCCCGCGGTGGCCTGGCCCGCGATTGGGGCCCACCGATCCGCGGGCGGGCCTGTGCCGTGGGGGCACTCTTTTCTTCCGCCTTCGCCATGGTCTCCACTATGGCGGAGGCGGAAGAGACCCCCTCCACTGCGCATGCGCGGGGATGCCGTGAGCGGCCGCTGACGCTCCCGCGCATGCGCCGCACGGCAAAGTCATTTCCGCGCCCGCTGGCGGGGCACCAAAGGCCTTTCCCGCCAGCTGGAGGGGCACCAAAGGCCTTTCCCGCCAGCTGGTGGGGCGGAAATCAGTCCGGCGCGGGCCTAGCCCCTCAAGGTGAAGGCTCGGCCCCTCAAGATGCGGTGAATTCCGCACCTTTGGGGCGGCGCGATGCCGGACTGATTCGCGCGTTTTTGCCGCCGGTCGGCAGACATCGCGCGATTGCGGAGAATCCCCCCCCAGATCCTTTATCTAAACCTGCCACCTATTTTCCAAGGATCTACTTCCCTCTGTTCCCCGACCGTTCATATATCTGTCTAGATGCACATCTTAAATGATGCTATTGTGCCCGCCTCTACCACCTCCACTGGCAAAGCGTTCCAGGCACCCACCACCCTCTGCATAAAAAACTTTCCACGCACATCTCCCTTAAACTTTCCCCCTCTCACCTTGAAATCGTGACCCCTTGTAATTGACACCCCCACTCTTGGAAAAAGCTTGTTGCTATCCACCCTGTCCATACCTCTCATAATTTTGCAGACCTCAATCAGGTCCCCCCTCAACCTCAGTCTTTCCAACGAAAACAATCCTAATCTACTCAACCTTTCTTCATAGCTAGCACCCTCCACACCAGGCAACATCCTGGTGAACCTCCTCTGCACCCTCTCTAAAGCATCCACATCCTTATGGTAATTTGGCGACCAGAACTGCACGCAGTATTCCAAATGTGGCCTAACCAAAGTCCTATACAACTGTAACATGACCTGCCGACTCTTGTACTCAATACCCCGTCCGATGAAGACAAGCATGCTATATGCCTTCTTGACCACTCTATCGACCTGCGTTGCCACCTTCAGGGTACAATGGACCTGACTCCCAGATCTCTCTGTACATCAATTTTCCCCAGGACTCTTCCATTGACCGTATAGTCCGCTCTTGAATTAGATCTTCCAAAATGCATCACCTCGCATTTGCCTGGATTGAACTCCATCTGCCATTTCTCTGCCCAACTCTCCAATCTATTTATATTTTGCTCTATTCTCTGACAGTCCTCCTCGCTATCTGCAACTCCACCAATCTTAGTATCATCTGCAAACTTGCTAATCAGACCACCTATAACTTCGTCCAGATCACTTATGTATATCACAAACAACAGTGGTCCAAACACGGATCCCTGTGGAACACCACTAGTCACCTTTCTCCATTTTGAGACATTCCCTTCCACCACTACTCTCTGTCTCCTGTTGCCCAGCCAGTTCTTTATCCATCTAGCTAGTACACCCTGAACCCCATACAACTTCACTTTTTCCATCAACCTGCCATGGGAAACTTTATCAAACGCCTTACTGAAGTCCATGTATATGACATCTACAACCCTTCCCTCATCAATTAACATTGTCACTTCCTCAAATAATTCTATTAGGTTTGTAAGACATGACCTTCCCTGCACAAATCCATGCTGCCTATCACTGATAAGTCTATTTTCAACCAAATGTGAATAGATCCTATCCCTCAGTATCTTCTCCAACAGTTTGCCTACCACTGGAGTCAAGCTCACAGGTCTATAATTCCTTGGATTATCCCTGCTACCCTTCTTAAACAAAGGGACAACATTAGCAATTCTCCAGTCCTCCGGGATCTCACCCATACTCAAGGATGCTGCAAAGATATCTGTTAAGGCCCCAGCTATTTCTTCCCTCGCTTCCCTCAGAAATCTGGGATAGATCCCATCTGGACCTGGGGACTTGTCCACCTTAATGCCTTTTAGAATACCCAAAACTTCCCCCTTCCTTATGCCGACTTGACCTAGAGTATTTAAACATCCATCCTTAGCCTCAACATCCGTCATGTCCCTCTCTTTGGTGAATACCGATGCAAAATACTCATTAAGAATCTCACCCATTTCCTCGGACTTCATGCATAAATTCCCTCTTTTGTCTTTCAGTGGGCCAATCCTTTCTCTAGTTAACCTCTTGCTCCTTATCTACTAATAAAAGGATTTGGGATTTTCCTTAACTCTGTATGCCAAAGATAATTCATGGCCCTTTTTAGCCCTCTTTATTGCGCGTTTGAGATTTGTCCTACTTTCCCGATATTCCTCCAAAGCTTCATCAGATTTAAGTCGCCTAGATCTTATGTATGCTTCCTTTTTCATCTTAGCTAGTCTCACAATTCCACCCGTCATCCATGGTTCCCTAATCTTGCCATTTCTATCCCTCATTTTCACAGGGACATGTCTGTCCTGCACTCTAATCAGCCTTTCCTTAAAAGACTCCCACATTTCAAATGTGGATTTACCCTTAAAGAGCTGCTCCCAATCCACATTCCCTAGCTCCTGTCGAATTTTGTTATACTTGGCCTTTCCCCAATTTAGGACCACTCTCGTCTTTGTCCATGAGTATTCTAAAACTTACGGAATTGTGATCGCTATTCCCAAAGTAATCACCGACTGAAACTTTAACCACCTGGCCGGGATCATTCCCAGAAGTTGGTACTGGATTAAAGGCGGATTGTGGTTCATGACAACAAGCGGTATTTTAAATAAATTAACATGTCATACATAATCATTACAAAACATGGTTGCCAGGTTAAATTAACCCTTTTCTATTAAGTAGGCAGCAAACCAGAAACACATGCCTTCAGATTTCTGACTGGTGAAAGGTGACCTGCAGCAGGCGAGCTAGTCTTCCTGGTGGATTTGGAGTAAGCAGGAGATGCCTTTCTTTTTGGGGGTGCTTTGTTAGACCCAGAGGGAGGAGGCTAAGCTATTGCATTGAGCTTGGGTGGCAGCTGTCCAGGAAGGTCAGGATATGGGTGTCTAAGAGAGGGGGAGTGGCAGCAGTTCCAGGGATCCATGTGTGGCTGGTGGGCAGAGAACAAGAACATACATACAGTGCAGAAGGAGGCCATTCAGCCCATCAAGTCTGCACCGACCCACATTAAGCCCTCACTTCCACCCTATTCCCGTAACCCAATGACCCCTCCTAACCTTTTTGGACACCAAGGGCAATTTAGCATGGCCAATCCACCTAACCTGGACATCTTTGGACTGTGGGAGGAAACCAGAGCACCCGGAGGAAAGCCACGCAGACACGGAGAGAACGTGCAGACCCCGCACAGACGGTGACCCAGCAGGAAATCGAACCTGGGATTCCCCAGAGGTGGTAGATGATTTAGCTTTTTTAACAATTGTCCCTAAGAATTTAGAATTTGCACTTAAGTAAAACAAGGTACTGTTTGAAATATGGTAACTGTTGTACACAGCAAAGGTCCCACAAACAAAATGAGGGAAGTGACCAGATAATGTGAGTCCGATGGTGTTGGTTGCTGGCCAGGAGGAGGCCTCCCCTGTCTTTCTTCAAATTGCACTATGGCCATCTTCGACAAACTTGGCCTGAACATCTCAGCTGAACGACAAATCTCCAGACCCAGCACTCCCTCAGTCAGGCACAGAGCATCAATCTTCATTGGATAACTAACCACTGGAGTAGACCTTGACCTTACAATGTCAGAGGAGAAGGGCAATCCCTGACAGAAAGTGGTTGGTGGATTTATCTCAATTGGGTTTGATTGGCCGATGAGG
Source organism: Scyliorhinus torazame (assembly GCF_047496885.1). Lineage (NCBI taxonomy): Eukaryota > Metazoa > Chordata > Chondrichthyes > Carcharhiniformes > Scyliorhinidae > Scyliorhinus > Scyliorhinus torazame. Next base: position 63,314,173 of record NC_092724.1, on the reverse strand, counting down.
AACTGGTTTGATTGACTAATGTGGCGTGGGTTTGATTGATTAATTTGGAACTGCTGTGATTGGTTAAGTGTCCTTTGTTATTCCTTATATTCTGAAAGCTGAGTTAGTGCAAAGGATAGACTCACCTTTGGTGTGAGTGTTTCTGTTGAAGAGTAAGATGGACTTGTTGATTCACCAGTAGAGAGAATCTCAGAGGATTGGGAAGGGCTCTGGAACCAGCAGCACAAAGAATTAATATTCCAGTTTTATAGCAACAAATGGCAATCATGACACAGAAATTAATATTTTGTTCCCTTCTTCCATTCTACTCCCTCCTGTGCCCCCAGCCCACTATCACTCACTGCCATTCAAGGTGTACTTCTAGCAGGTGTCACTGAAGAAGCAGGACCTTGCCCTGATTAGTTCTCACTATTTCTGGCTGCATTCCCTCACAGAGAATTAGCCTCGGACCTGCTACTCTGAATGGCAGACATTCGCACAAGGCCGTCATTTGTCAAATGACATACGAAGAGAGCCATGACCAATACTAGAGCTCAAATACTTCACTGGATTCATTCGTAAGAATTCTTAGATCTATTCATCTGAAATCTCTGGACTATGTATCTGGTGGGCAGCACGGTAGCACAGTGGTTAGCACAGTTGCTTCACAGCTCCAGGGTCCCAGGTTCGATGGGTCACTGTCTGTGCGGAGTCTGCACGTTCTCCCCATGTCTGTGTGGGTTTCCTCCGGGTGCTCCGGTTTCCTCCCACAGTCCAAAGGTTTGCAGGTTAGGTGGATTGGCCATGCTAAATTACTCATAGTGTCGAAAAAAAAGTTAAGTGGAGTTACGGGGATGGGGTGGAGGCGTGGGCTTGTGTAGGGTTCTCTTTCCAAGGGCTGGTGCAGACTCGATGGGCCGAATGGCCTCCTTCAACACTGTAAATTCTATGATTCTATGTGTGGGCGATCAGCAGAATAGTCCCTGGATAAACAACATGGCCATTTATGTCAATTCCTCAGGGTTTCCCATCCACCTTAGACCTAAAATTACACAATGTAATTTGGAGAATCCCAAACAACTCTGTCATTATTTTAACCTGTTCTCCTACATAGGAACAAGAGTAGGCCATTCAGCCCATCAAGCCTGCTCTGTCATTCAATCTGGTCATGGCTGATCATCTACCTTAATGCCTCTTTCCACACTACCTCCATATCCCTGGATGTCATCAGTATCTGGAAAATCGATTTTTGTCTTGAATATGTTCAAATGATTGAGCTTCTGTGGCCCTCTGGGGTAGAGAATTCCAAATTAGGGCACCTGGAAGAAACCCACGCAAACACGGGGAGAATGTGCAACCGCCACACAGACAGACACCCAAGGCTGGAAGTGAACCCGGGGCCCTGGCGCTCTGAGGCAGCAGTACTAACCACCCTGCCTCCCGAATGTCCTGGCATGCCCCAAATCGTTGGAAATCATTTATATAGTTTGTGAACAGCTGTGGACCCAGCACTGATCCTTGCAGTAGCCCATTACAAATAGCCTGCCATTCTGAGAATGACCCATTTATTCCCATTCTCTGCTTTCTGTCTGTCAATCAATCCTCAATCCATATTAGTATATTTCCCCAAAGCCCATGCGTTCTAATTTTATTTACTAACCTGTGTGGAACTTTATCAAACACATCAACAGATAAAATATTTCAGAAATGGGATCGAACTTTGACCTTTTCAATTGACAGCAAAGACTGATGAATCTAAAAGTTGCTTTTTGCACCTCAAACACCATATTGACTGGATGACTAGAATAAAGTTCCTGTTACCTGGGTAGAAGGGGTGCTGGGCGGCAAAGGGGCTTGCCTCTTTCGGGGGCTTGAAGTTTTGTCTTTTGCCAAAACCTGTGGAATCGGAGAATAAGTTGATGAAAGGAGTCAGCAAGAATGATAAGAATGGAAGGGAGGCGATTAGGCACAGAGCAACAGGAAGGGTGGAATCTGAGACACACAAATCATAGGTGGACTTCCTGATGGAGGACAGGTGGGTTAGCAGAGAGACGTAAAGGATAAGAGTGGTCTTTACAGATGCATGGAGGAACGAAAACTCTGTCGAAGGAGGCAAGGAGAGAGGGAAGAAGATTGCAGGAATGAAGGGGAAGAGGATGTGAAAGGTTTGCTCTATAAGACCGACTTGGCTTTCTAAAAGAATGAAAAATCCAGCTAGTTAGTGGATTAATCCAAATTATATAGGTTCAGACACAAGAGATAAATCATCTTGTTGTCTTATTAGACAGAGGTTCCGATTCACCCAACAAATTTCAAAGTGTCAGTTTGGGCGAGTTTGATGGGGTGTTTCCCATCAGCGGCAATGGCGAGATCGTGGCCTGTATTCAATGGCACTTAGTTCCAAAAATGAGCTCCACGTGAATCTTGCTATGCCTGGCTCCCTCACAGTCTAATTCGCCCGACTGGTGCCTCAGCTGCTCGCCAGTAATAAGGGGGAGCTGCTTTTAAACCTTCGCTCACCACTCACACCCAGCCAAGAAACAAGGATGGCTGTCTGCAGAAAGACAGGAATCAGGCCGAATCAGATCCCAAGGAGCTCCAGGGCTTTCGTCACAGCGAGTGGTCACTGCCATGTACAGGGACCGCAGACAGTGACAGCACAGGCACGTCCTCCTGGAGTGATGTTACATGGACCATTGGAGGAACAGGGTGGTTGGGGTGGATGAGGGAGATGGTTGAGCTGACGGACACAGCTTCATCCTAGGAGATCTGGAGACGCTTAGAGCCTCCCTGGTCCTCCTGGCATGTCGAACCCTTGCCACCACTTATCCTCCATCCTCCAACTTCTCGGGCCCATCCTCCTCCAGCCCCTCCTGGTCCCCTTCCTGATCAGACGAAACGGCATATCCCTCCACCTCCTCGTCCTCCAGAATGTCACCCCGCTGCTGTTCCAGATTGTGGATGGCACTGCAGACCAACACAAAGCGGGAGACTCTCTGTGGGGTATATTGTAGGCTCCACCAGAGTGGTTCAGACATTAGAACCGGATTTTGAGCAGCCGATGCACCACTCAATGATAGCACGGGTGGCAGTGTGGGCCTCATTGTATCAGGTCTCCATGTCGGTCTCAGGCCTCCGCACTAGCATCATTATCTATGTCCTCAGTGGATGTGCCTTGTTCCCATGAGCCAAGCCGCCATCCTGGGGTGGTCCTCGAAGACACCGGGGATTTCCGAGTGCCCAGAATGTAGCTCCCAAGGCAGCGAGCGCACAAGTGTACGATTCTAAGGCAGTGATCACATGTGACCACATTAAGGGAGTGGGGCCACTGCCTGTTAATATAGGGCACTCTCTGATCCCTGGTGTTCGCAGATTGATATGCAGCCATCAATGGCCCCCTGGACCTGGGCAACGGTGGTGAAATCTGCAGCCTGAACATAGAAACATAGAAAATAAAAGCAAGCGGAGGCCATTCAGCCCTTCAATCCTGCTCCGCCATTCATTATGATCATGGCTGATCATCCAAGTTCACTACCCTGATCCCCCCCCCCCCCCCATATCCCTTGATCCCTTTAGCCCCAAGAGCTATGTCTAATTCCTTCTTGAAATTACACAACGTTTTGGCCTCAACTACGTTCTGTGGTAGCGAACTCCACAGATTCACCACTCTCTGGGTGAAGAAATTTCTCCTCATCTCAGTCCTAAAAGGTTTACCCCTTATCCTCAAACCCCTAGATCTGGACTCCCCCACCATCAGGAACATTCTTTCTGAATCTACCCTGTCTAATCCTGTTAGAATTTTGTAACTTTCTATGAGATCTCCTCTCACTCTTCTAAAGTCCAATGAATCTAATCCTAACCGACTTTGTCTCTCCTCATATGACAGTCCCGCCATCCAAGGAATCAGCCTGGTAAACCTTTGTTGCACTCCCTTCATAACAAGAACATCCTTCCTCAGATTTTTGTTTAAAAATATATAAATTTAGAGTACCCAACTCATTTTTTTTCCAATTAAGGGGCAATTTAGCGTGGCCAATCCACCTACACTGCACATCTTTGGGTTGTGGGGGCGAAACCCACGCAAACACGGGGAGAATGTGCAAACTCCACACAGACAGTGACCCAGAACCGGGATCGAACCTGGGACCTCGGCGCCGTGAGGCAGCAGGACTAACCCACTGCGCCACCGTGCTGCCCTATCCTTCCCCAGATAAGGACACTAAAACTGCACACATACTCCAGGTGTGGCCTCACCAATGCCCTGTACAATTGCAGTAAAATATCTCTATTCCTATACTCAAATCCTCTCACATAGAAGGCCAACATAGTGCCAGCTGTACCTGGGTGCTTACTTTCAACGACTAATGATGTCGCTGAGTATCCACCTCTATCAATTTACACCATTCAAATAATAAACTGCCAAGACATACTGTTGGGTGAATTAGACATTCTGAATTCGCCCTCTGTGTACCTGAACAGGTGCCAGAATGTGGCGACTAGGGGATTTTCACAGTAACTTCATTGCAGTGTTGACAATAAACAAATCCAATCCAATATTGTGACAATAATAAAGATTATTATTATTGCTATCAAAGCAGATAACCTCACATTTATCCACATTATACTGCATCTGCCATGCACGTGCCCACTCACTCAGCCTGTTCAAATCCCGCTGAAGCATCTCTGCATCCTCCTCACAGCTCACCCTCCCACCCAGCTTTGTATCATCTGCAAATTTGGAGATAATACATTTAGTTCCCTCATCCAAATCATTAATATATAATGTGAGCAGTTGGGGTCCGAGCACAGATTCCTGCAGTACCCCACTAGTCACTGCCTGTCAATCAGAAAAATACCCATTTAGTCCAACATTTTGCTTCCTGCCTGCCAGTCAGCTTTCTAAGCATCTCAAGACACTACCCATAATCCTATGCGCTTTAACTTTACAGACTAATCTGCTATGAATGACCTTTTTGAAAGCCTTCTGAAAGTCTAATGTACTAGTTATAGCTTCAAGGAATTCTAGTAGATTTGTCAAGCATGATTTTCCTTTCAAAAATCCATGCTGACTTTGCCTGATTACAGTACTGCTTTCCGAATGCTGTGCTCTGAAATCTTTGATGGTCTACAGCTCGCTGTTTTCTCTCTACCTCCCTTTTTGAATAGCGGGGTTACATTTGCTACCCTCCAATCTGTAGGAACCATTCCAGATTCCAAAGAATTTTGGAAAATGACCACCAATAAGTCTACTATTTCTAGGGCCACTTCCTTAAGTACTCTGGGATGAAGATTATCAGGCCCTGGAGATTTATCTGCCTTCAATCCCATTAATTTCCCCCAAACCATTTCTTTGCTAATACTAATTACCTTCAGCTTCTCACTGAAATTTGTGCTTCTCAGAACTTCCAGTACATTATTCATGTCTTCTTTTGTGAAGACAGAGGCAAAGTATGAATTTAGTTCCTCAGCCATGTCTTTGTTCCCTGTTATGAACTCCCCTGTTCTCTGACTGTAACGGGCCTACATTAGTTTTTATCAATCTTCTTCTCTTTGCAAAGCTACAGAAACTTTTACAGTCTGTTTTTACGTGTCCTGCTCGTTTACTTTCACATTGTATTTTCCCCTTCTTAATCCCTTTCTTAATCAATCCCTTGGGCTGCCTTTGCTGAAGTTCAAGCTGTTCCAATCCTCAGCTTTTTCTAGTTATTTTGTGTCTCTTCTTTGAATCTAATACCATCTCTAATTTTCCTTGGAAGCCATGGTTTAGCTACAGTTCCCTTTCTATTCTTGCGCCAAATAAGAATAAACAATTTTTGGAGTTCACCTATTCGTTCCTTGAATTCCTGCCATTGGCTGTCCCCTGTCCTTCCTTTGAGTAATGTTTCCCAGTCCATCATAGTCAGCTCATGCTTCATGCCATTATAGTTACCTTTATTGGGAGTGAATGCGCAGAGCGAGGTTTGCCAACACAACCCGTTCACTGGATGGCACTCTGAGACAAGGCAGGTCATGGTGTGGGTGTGGGAGGCTTGGGGGACTTGAGGGTCCCGGGATGGAAGTCCAAACTGATTGTCATTTTCTCTCATACTCCAATTCCTTCCAGAAACAAAAGTCTTTGCTGGTGTGGATCCTATGGAGGCTGCTCTCACTGTGCTTGTAGCAGCCGAGGTGGGCAGACATCAAAGATGGCAGCAAGGCCATTGCAGGCTGGTGGTGGCACAACATGTGCAGGGGCCTGCCACACACCTTGAAGACCCGATTACCCATCAGGCGGAGGAGGCGGCCAGTAGGGGAGGCCAGTGACATGCCAGGGTGTACAGGAATCATTGGTCCTTCCATGAAATGACGAACAGCAGATGCCACAGAAGAGTCCGTCTGAACAGAGAGACAGTATGGCACCTGCGCAATGTGCTCGCGGATTTGGCACCCCGTGGAGGAGGAGGACACCAGCCCCCGGTGGCTGTGAAGGTCACTGCAGCGCTAACCTTTTACGCCATGAGGAGGGCCGGGGTGGGGTGGGGCCTGTGTGGCATTTCCCAATCTTCAGCCCACAGGTGCATCCGCAAGGTGATGGCTGCTCTGTATTGTTGGGCATTCAGCTATACCACCTTCAATCTGGACCAGGCCCACCAAGATGCATGTGATAAAGGAACATATGTGATCATGGGTGACTTTAATCTGCATATAGATTGGGTGACAGTACAATAGAGGAGGAATTCGGGATGGTTTTCTGGATCAGTACATTGAGGATCCAACAAGAGAACAGGTCATCTCAGGCTGGGTGTTGTGCAATGAGAAAGGATTAGTTGGCAATCTAGTTGTGAGAGAACCCTTGGGGATGAGTGACCATACTATGGTAGGAATCTTTATCAAGGCGAATAGCAAGGGTGACTCACCTCCTCACATCCAATCAGTAGCCATTGTACCCAGCTTTTTGAAAAGGAGTAGTAAACAATGCCTGCGGGGCTTCTCACTTGGGGAAACAGGTGACACCTGGGTGTCCGTTGCATTCTAGTTCAATCTCGCTAATGAGACTGAAATAAATGCAAATTAGGCTTAATGCGATTCCAGCCATTTTTGGACCTCGCCATCAGGAACAGCTGTGCGAATTGCAAAATGATCACACCCAGCGCAAATCTCGATTTTGGCCTTTCCCGCAATTCACCTGCCGCCCATTGATCAGCGCCGGGGGCAACACGGTGGGAAAATCACACTCAAAAAGTACAAACAAGTTATACATTTATATACTTACCAGTAGGAAATCCATGCAAGCTATGCACTTTTCACCGACCCAGGAGAGATCTCGAGGGTGATTTAACCGGGATAAAAACCTATCTTCAGTTTTGGGCGCATTTAGCAGAATGTTTCTCGATGGCTGCAGCTTACAGTTGGGATCTGTGTAATGCATCCATTTCCCCCCCATAAATACCAGGTGGTGGGGACTAGCCCAGAAAAGGCTCAGAAACGTCACCCAGCGAATTTCAGTGGTGTCAGGTGGAGTGCTCCGCCTGCTTCGAAAAATACTGTGGGCTGGTACTCGCTGTGTGAATGGAGTCTTCTGCAATCGCCCATCACCTTCCAAAGTCCAACCTTACTGGACATGGGAACCAATGGTTTCCAACTTTCACATGGCTGGCAGACTGTAGTGGAGAGTGCATGATTCATCAAAGTTATTGTTTATAAGACCCAAACATAAAAATGTTTGGGGCCTTCTGAAACAGGCTTCTGGTAATCTACTGGGGGTTCTGCTCACATCACCCCTGCATCTGTTGTGGATTAATTGTTAGTTATATAGTCAACAACTCTGTTGTATTATCGGACTACCAGAATGGCAGAAGGAGAACTAGATAGGGGAAGACGGTGGAGTAATAGTAATGTCATTGGAATAGTAATCCAGAAGACCAGGTTAATGTTCTGGGAACAAGGATTCAAATGTCACCACTGAACCTGGTGGTATTTAAATTCAATTAATAATCTGGAACTGAAAAGTTAAGACCTTGTAAAGACTCATAAAAATCAAACTGGTTAACCAACCAGACATTTTGGGAAGGAAATCTGCAGCTCCCATCTGGTGTGGCTCCAGTTCCAAACCCACAGCAATGTTGTTGATACATAATTGCCCTCTGAAATGGTGTGATAACCCACTCAGGTTAAGGGCAATTAGAGATGGGCAACAAATGCTGATCTTGTCAGCAACATCCCATGTATCCTGTTTTTTTTGTCCTATGCTCACACTGCATCACAGAACAATGTTTAATATGTGGAATCATGCCATTTAATTCTCTTTCTTGATCCCGATAAGTGATAGTAGAGAGTGTGTACTTCATAGAATCATAGAATTTACAGTGCTGAAGGAGGCCATTCGGCCCATCGAGTCTGCACCGGCCCTTGGAAAGAGCACCCTAGCCAAGCCCACATCTCCACCCTATCCCCGTAATCCCACTTAACCTTTTTGGACACTAAGGGCAATTTAGCATGGCAAATCCACCTAACCCACACATCTTTGGACTGTGGGAGGAAACCGGAGCACCCGGAGGAAACCCACGCAGACACGGGGAGAACGTGCAGACTCCGCACAGACAGTGACCCAAGCCGGGAATCGAACCTGGGAGCCTGGAGCTGTGATGCAACTGTACTAACCACTATGCTACCGTGCTGCCTACCTGTGAGAGAGAAAAACTGGAAGAAAGGAAAAGGCAGAAGACCATAAGGAATGGTATTTGAGAGAGAGGAGATTCTGGAAGGACAACATAAAAAACCAGAGGGAAGGGGAAATGAGGGAAGGAGCGAGGATCCAGTGGTAGCAATAAACCTCTTTAATTTAGTTTAGAACAGACCCAGAGCTGAAGTCAGGAACATTCCCAGCACTCTGATTTTGGGAAATCTCCAGAAACATGTTGCCCATTGAGTGCCCACTAATGATGTGACTGCAGAAACGTAACATTGACAGTAAAGATGTGAGATTCGAAAATGGACAGGTTCAAGTGAAGAGAGCAGCACAAATAGGCAGTGTACTTTTCACCAGGATTATTCAATCTGTACACAGAACAAATATTCAGAGCGAGTCAGAGGTACTTACAGCAGTAGAAATTGAGGTAAAAACATAACTCACTTGCAATATGCACTACTTGCTGAATCAGAAGAGGCCCAACAAAATATTGTAGATCAAATAAAATCTAGAAGTTTGGAATATGGATTAAGTTTGAACCCAAAAAGATAAAAACAATGGTAGTAGAAGGAATATATTAGAAGATACCAGAACGAAGATTGAGGTGGATAGTGTTACAGTGGAACGAGTAAATAGATTTGTTGATTTCGGACAAATGAGAACAGAAAATGGTGAATCTGACGCAGAAATAAGAAGGATAGAGATAGTCAGAAGTAATTTTGTGAGTTGAAGAATGTGTTAACAAGAAAACTGAGGAAAACCTCATGAGGGCTGGAATTCTCCAGCTGTTGGGATTCCCTTTTCTGCCAGCAGCAAACCCCCACCCGTGGGTTTCCCAGCGGCATGGGGTGGCTTCAATGGGAAATCCCATTGACAAGCGGCGGGAGTAGAGAAACACGCCACCAGCGAAAGGAGTGCCCCCGAGAAACACGCGGCTGGAGGACTGGAGAATCCAGTCCAAGATGCCACACGCTATCCACTTTCCTGTCTGGCTCAGAAACCTGGACAATAAATAAACATCTGTGGAAGAAAATAGAACCATTGAAATGTGGATGCCAAGGTGTACGTAAAAATGTCAGATAGGACCATAAGACACAAGAAGAGGTGCTACAATTAGCACAAGTGAAAAGAACTCTGAAAAATGATGGACAGAAAAGAAAATGTTAGTATTCTGCTGTTTGATCAGAGTTGGGATCTACGGAGATATCTTCTAGAGGGCAAAGTAGAGGGCAGCAGGAAGATTGAGGGAAGTTTGATGGCAGACATCACAGAGAAGTTACCGACAAGCTACAGTGGGTGTGTGAAGATGATACATGACAGACGAGGGTGACATACAATGGCAGACGATTTCCTGGCAGGAGTAACTGCAAGCAGGACAGGAGGGAGGGATGATAGGAGGGAAGCAGAGGAACAAGAGTAGGCTATGTTCCTCCTATGGCCTACTGAGACGTTCACCATACAATGAGATCATGGCTGATCTTTATGCTACTCCATCTTGCTGACTTGTTTCTGTTTCCCCTTCATATCGTAATGTGGCCGCCTAAAATGGCCACCCGCAGGAATCAATGGGAAATTTGGCCAAAGCCAGAGCACAGACACGCTGTAGCCTGCAAATATACAAAGGCTGCACTTCAGACTTTTGCAGAAACTGACACAGGAAAAAGGCTGTTAAAAGGCCATCCCGGTACAATGGGCTACAGGTAGAAACTAACAATAAGAGGCAGACTTGATGGCATCTGTTTTCCTTATTTGGGTAGGCGTACATGCCTCGAACACTAACGGCCATGGCTGACCGGGATCCGCCCGACCATCAAGGTGGCAACCCTGAATTGGTTGAGATCGATCAGGGTGATCGAGCCCTGATCGATACATTGGACATTCACCTGGGACCGCCCATAAGCGCACCAAGTTCCCAAAGGATAAAAGGTGTTGCGCAGTCCACCACTCTCTCTTTCAACTGCAGCTTTCGACAGCCAACAACAATGGTGAACCCTTCACCAGCCAAGAGAAGATTATCCATGCCATCCACAGAGGGACCAGAGCTGAGGACACAGACAACCAGCAACAGACATCCAGCACTGCCAGACTACAGGATTCTACATAAGGCCATATCTGCTCTGTACTTGCCAGTCACCTGGAAGTTAAGTTAAGGTCTTTCTAGTGCAATAGTTTAGAGTTCAACTTGTATGTGTGTGTGATTGATTAATGTTAACTTTGTGTGTAATAAACTATTATTGTATTAAGCAACTTGTGGTCATTTGTCCATCGTATACGGGTTAAATACAAACTGTGGTTCAGAAGGTGCATAAGTAATCTAGCAAAATTCCATCAACCTCAGTTTTGACATTTCCAATTGGCCATTGTGAGTACAAACAGTAACCCAACCGCCTGTACTTTACTGCGGGCAACATGGAGTAAAGCATACTGTTAATAGGATTATTGAAGTAACGTTGCACCTCCCTGTTTTGATTTTGGAGGAAGATGTATAATGTAATGGGAGCAAATCCAATGTGGGTCTGGTCAGGCTGTGGGTCATTGACAATCTGAAGCCCAGTTCTTTTACCTGATGTTGTCTCCTTCTTAATTCTGGCTCTGCTGAGAAATAAACAAAAACACAGAAATAAACTCCCATGAAACTCAGAAAATGTTACAGTGTCCAACAATCAGAATCACTGAGGGGCAGTATGGTGGCACATTGCACCTGTGTTCCTGGGCATAGTGCCAGAGGTGGGAGGTTATGCCAAGGTGCCTTGTGAGCACATGATTTCAGCCTCATTACCACTATGTAAGTTCTTGGAAACAAGCCTGGCCAGGAGGGAAAATCATGATGGCTTTCCTTTATAATGCAGCAGTGGCTACCTCCTGGCCAATACTCTTAGCCATAGGTACGGGGTGTCTGCATACCTCTGGACTTGTCCTCAGAGAATTGACTTAAGTGTTTGAAATGCCACTAGAATCTGAGCTCCACCCATTAAGAACTAAAGGAAGACGTCTGTCTCAGAAATAGAATGGCGGTATTACCTTGTGATGATAATTCATGCTATCGTACAAGATCATTTCTAGTGCAATGCCCATTAAAGTGCTAAAAACATCACATTTTCTCAGCTTTTATCATTTCAAATGGAGCAAGGAAAAGGCTCAAGACCAAATATTCAGCCTCATGTTTCAGCTCACCTTCCATTGAAACTGTTGGTGGGAGGAACATGTCGTCTCCTGTGAGAACTTTGGCTCAATCATCAGTGACTGCCTCGTTCTAGATTCTCCCACAAGAGGAAACAATGGGCGGGATTTACCGATTGTTCATGCCGGAGGGAAAATCCGGTCCCACAAAGGCGCACTGGTTTCCTGGCAGCAAGGGCTGTTGTCACTGGGAAATCTGGTTGACACCAGCGGAGTCAGTAGATCCCACTGGCAGGCCACCTCCGCCGCTGAAAAATACACGGCGGGGTGATCGGTAAATCTCGCCCAACCTCTCCACATCCACCCTGTCAATACACCCTCAGGATCAATCGAGTTGCCCCTTTCTCTTCTAAACCTCTTGTGTGACTCAGTGTCATATTTTGTTTTCTACGCTCCTGTCTCAAGCTCATTTGCTGCAACCTTCATTCATGTGCTCGGTACCTTTCGACTCGACTATTCCAATTCACTGCTCGCTCTTTACCCTTATTCTACTCTCCCTAAACTTAAGGTCATCCAAAACTCTGTTTCCTATGTCTTAAAGTGCAGCCAATCCCATTTCCCTAATTCCCCTGCCCATTCTTGCTGACCTACTCTGGCTCCTGGTCAAGCAATGTCTTGATTTTAAAACTCTCATCCTTGTTTGCAAATCCCTTCATGTCCTTGCTTCTCCTTTTTGCTCCTGTAATCGTTTCCAGCCCCACAATTGTCCAAGATATCTGTGCTCCTCTAATTGTGGCCTAATAAGTATTCCTAATTTTAATCGTCCCACCATTGGTGGCCATGCCTTCAGTTGCCCGAGCCCCAGGACCTGGACTTCCCTCCCTACACCTGTCCTCCACTCCAACTCACTTCCCTCCTTTAAAACTCTCCTTAACCAAGCTTTTGTTCATCTGACATACTTAACATATGAATTGGGATCAGGAGTAAGTCCCTTGAACCATTCAATAAGATCATGGCTGATCTGATTGTAACCTCAACCCCATATTCCAACCTACCCCAATAACCTTTCACCCTCTTATTGATCATAGAATCCGTAGAATCCCTCGTGCAGAAGGAGGCCATTTGGCCCTTTGAGTCAACTTTGAGCCTCTGAAAGAGCATCCTACGTAGGACCACTCCCTCCACCTTATCCTTGTAACCCCACCGAACCTGCACATCTTTGGACTGTGGGAGGAAAGAGGATCACCCAGAGGAAGCCCACATCTACACGGGGAGAATGTGCAGACTCCACACAGACAGTCACCCAAGGCGTTAATTGAACCTAGGTCCCTGGCGTTGTGAGGCAGCGGTGTTTTTCTTTTAAATATAGAGTATCCAATTCATTTTTTCCAATTAAGGGGCAATTTAGCGTGGCCAATCCATCTAACGTGCACATCTTTGGATTGTGGTGGCGAAACCCACGCAACCACAGAGAGAATGTGCAAACTCCACACGGACAGTGACTGTTATGTGCCAGGGTTTAGAGAACCAAAGTGTATCATGGAGTTCACCTGACCCACAACTTTTAATAGATTGTGGTATGGGGAGCACACGGCCCACTCTACAGGTGTGGTACAGCAGAAATGGAAAAGTATTTTTGAAAGCAAAACAATGTTAAACTCAAGTTAACCTTTTTAAAACATACAGTGAACATCTTAGCAACCATCAATTTAAATACAAATCCCAAAGAATACAACACTAAGTAATCCTTAATAATTTCCCAAACAACATCCTGGGGCGGGGTTCTCCGACCCCCCCGCCGGGTCGGAGAATCGCCGGGGGCTGGCGTGAATCTCGCCCCCGCCGGTTGCCGAATTTTCCGGCACCGGATATTCGGTGGGGGCGTGAATCGCGCTGGTTAGCGGGCCCCCCACGGTGATTCTCCGGCCCGCAATGGGCCGAAATCCCGCCGCTGTCAACCCACGCCAGCCGGCGTGGATTGAACCACCTTTGGGACGGCGGGACAAGGCAGCGCGGGCGGGCTCCGGGGTCCTGGGGGGCTTGGGGCGATCTGGCCCCGGGGGGTGCCCCCCGGTGGCCTGGCCTGCGATCGGGGCCCACCGATCCGCGGGCGGGCCTGTGCCGTGGGGGCACTCTTTTCCTTCCGCCTTCTCCATGGTCTCCACCATGGCGGAGGCAGAAGAGACCCCCTCCACTGCGCATGCGTGGGGATGCCGTGAGCGGCCGCTGATGCTCCCGCGCATGCGCTGCCCGGCAAAGTCAGTTTCGCGCCAGCTGGCGGGGCACCAAAGGCCTTTCCTGCCAGCTGGCGGGCGGAAATCAGTCCGGCGCGGGCCTAGCCCCTCAAGGTAAGGGCTCGGCCCCTCAAGATGTGGAGACTTCCGCACCTTTGGGGCGGCGCGATGCCCGACTGATTCGCGCCGTTTTTGGCGCCGGTCGACGGACATCGCGCCGATATCGGAGAATCCCGCCCCAGAAGACAAAAGAAACACCTTTTAACAGAAGCACATTAGGTCTACATTCACTACTGAGAACATTTATAATTCTGAATTCACCAAATGATCAAGAGATTGTCTTTTCATGGCAGAGAGAACAGCAGTACACCTGCTTTGTCTGGCTTCAGCTCCAACACTGAAAACAAAACTAAAACACACCCTGCAGCAAACTGCCTAAAACAGAAGTAAAAAGCTGACAGACAGCCCAGCTCCACCCACACTCTGACGTTACTGATAAACACCCATTCCTTAAAGGTACATTTCTTAAGCACCCATTTCTTAAAGATACTCTCAGATGACACCTCCCCCCAAGAAAAAAAACAAACCATCAACTTCAAGATGGTTTCATTTTTCATCTTTTCATTACCCTTTAAGAAATGCACACAGTAAATATACTTTTTCGTTTCAAAAAACAACACATGCAAACAGGTATAATAATATAGTCCATTTTTTTCCCGTTCTTGTTCCAACTGAAATCCTTCTCAATTGACAGCCTCTATGAACAAGAAGGTCTCTGCACAATCCATCCATTTCTCTACGCCTCGGCATTTCTCGTTAAAGTCAGATACTTTAGTTCAATCTGATCACAGAGTCCCTTGTAATTCTCCAACAAAGGAGCATTGGTTATCACAGCTTTCAGGCAGTCAAATGCCTGTTGAAAGTCCGCAGTCCACTGAAATTGTTTACGCTTCTTCAGCAAGTCCATCAGTGGAGCAATCACGCGACAAATCTTTTTCACAAATATTCGATCAAATCCACTCATGCCAAGAAATCGCATTATTTCCCTTTGTCTCGAGGGTATTGAAAACTCCTCAATAACTGTTGATTTCACACCCCGTATGACCATTCGACCCTGTCCAATTGTGTGGCCAAGGAAAGTGACTTAGGCTTTTCCAAATTCACTTTTGGCTAGGTTTATCACCAAACCCGCCTTCTGAAGTCGATCGAATAACTCCATCAGATGTTTTAAATGTTCTTTCCATGTCTGGCTGAAAATTACCAGATCGTCGATGTATACCACACAATTGGGTAATCCGGAACAAATTTGTTAGTTAACCGTTGAAATGTGGCTGGGGTGTTTTTCATGCCAAATGACATAACTTTGAATTGGTATATACCATCTGGAGTCACAAAAGCTGAAATCTCCTTCGCCCTTTCGGATAAAGGTGCCTGCCAGTAACCTTGAAGTAAATCCAGTTTGGAAATAAAAGCTGATTGTCCCACATTCTCAATGCAATCCTCCAAACGTGGGATAGGATAAGAGTCCGTTCTTGTAACTGCATTCACCTTTCTATAGTCCACACACAACCGTTGGGTACCGTCACTATGGGTGAGCTCCATTGGCTGCAACCCACCTCAATTATGCCATTTTTAAACATACTCTCAAACTCTTTGTTAACCTGTGCCAATTTTAAAGGGTTACGTCTAAATGGATGTTGTTTGATTGGAACAGCATTTCCTCTATCTACATCATGTATAGCCATTTTAGTACTTCCCAATTTATCTCTACAAACTTGCCCATGTGCTATCAATAACTCTTTCAGGTCAGTTCGTTTTTCCTCTGGAAGGTAGCTTAACAATTCACCCCAATTTTTAAGAACATCCTCATTTTCCAATTTAATTTGAGGTATGTCAAATTCACAGTCATCTAGATTTGGTTCGTCAATTTGAGTTAGAATCATTAAAACCTCCTTTTTCTCTCCTTCCCTTTCAAAGTACCTTTTAAGCATATTCACATGACACACTCGGTGAGTCTTCCTTCTATCTGGTGTTTTTGCCACATAATTCACCTCACTTAATTTCCTTTCAATCTGATACGGTCCACAAAACCTAGCTTTTAAAGGCTCCCCTACCACTGGTAACAACACTAAAACTTTATCCCCACTGGCAAAACTACAAACTTTGGGTTTCTTGTCCGCTATCCGTTTCATCACATTTTGTGCAACTTTCAAATGTTGTCAACTTTCAAATATTGTCACAGAAATTCAATCGGATCAAGGAACAAATTTTACTTCAAAGTTATTCAAAGAAGTTATGGATAGCTTAGGAATAAAACAATTTAAATCAACTGCGTACCATCCAGAATCGCAGGGAGCGTTAGAAAGGTGGCATCAGACATTAAAGACAATGTCCAGGGCGTGTTGTCAAGATTATCCAGAGGACTGGGATAAAGGAATCCAATTCGTATTGTTTGCAATTAGGGATGCACCTAATGAGTCTACCAAATTTAGTCCTTTTGAACTAATTTTTGGTCATGAGGTAAGAGGACCACTTAAATTGATTAAGGAAAAATTGGTAGGTGAGAAATCGGAAATTACACTATTGGATTACGTGTCAATTTTTAGGGAACGATTAAATAGAGCAGGTGAATTGACTAGACAACATTTGAAAGTTGCACAAAATGTGATGAAACGGGTAGCGAACAAGAAACGCAAAGTTCGTAGTTTTGCCAGTAGGGATAAAGTTTTAGTGTTGTTACCAGTGGTAGGGGAGCCTTTAAAAGCTAGGTTTTGTGGACCATATCAGATTGAAAGGAAATTAAGTGAGGTGAATTACGTGGCAAAAACACCAGATAGAAGGAAGACTCACCGAGTGTGTCATGTGAATATGCTGAAAAGGTACTTTGAAAGGGAAGGAGAGAAAAAGGAGGTTTTAATGATTCTAACTCAAATTGACGAACAAAATCCAGATGACTGTGAATTTGACATACCTCAAATTAAATTGGAAAATGAGGATGTTCTTAAAAATTGGGGTGAATTGTTAAGTTATCTTCCAGAGGAAAAACGAACTGACCTGAAAGAGTTATTGATAGCACATGGACAAGTTTGTAGAGATAAATTGGGAAGTACTAAAATCGCTGTACATGATGTAGATGTGGGAAATGCTGTTCCTATCAAACAACATCCATATAGACTTAATCCTTTAAAATTGGCACAGGTTAACAAAGAGATTAAGAGTATGCTTAAAAATGGCATAATTGAAGTGGGTTGCAGCTAATGGAGCTCACCCATAGTGACGGTACCTAAACCAGACGGTACCCAACGGTTGTGTGTGGACTACAGAAAGGGGAATGCAGTTACAAGAACGGACGCCTTTCCTGTCCCACCATTGAAGGATTGAATGGAGAAAGTGGGACAATCTGCTTTTATTTTCAATTTCTGGATATGGAAAGGACATTTAAAACATCGCGTGGAGTTCTTCGATCGACTTCAGGAGGCGGGTTTGGTAATGAACCTAGCCAAAAGTGAATTTGGAGAAGCCCAAATCACTTCCCTTGCGGAGTTTCCGTTATCCTCAAGACAAAGGGAAATAATGCGATTTCTTAGCATGAATGGCTTTGATCGAACAGTTGTGCAAACGTTTTGAGGCGTGATTGCTCCACTGATGGAATTGCTAAAGAAACCTAAAAGATTTCAATGGACAGCGGACTTTCAACAGGCATTTGACTGCCTGAAAGCTGTGATCACCAATGCTCCTGTAATGGAGAATTGCAAGGGACTCTGTGGTCAGATTGAACTAAAGTATCTGATTCTAAAGAGAAATGCCGAAGAGTAGAGGAATGGATGGATCGTGCAGAGACTTTGTTCAAAGAGACTGTCAATCGAGAAGGATTTTGGTTGCAGGAAGAAGAACAAAGAAAAATGGACTATATTATTATACCCGTTTGCATGTGTTGCTTTTTTTTTAATGAAAAGGTATATTTACTGTGTACATTTCCTAGTGGATGGTGCAAAATTGAAAAATGAAACCATCTTGAAGTTGATTGTTTATTTTTTTCTTCTTGAGGGGAGGCGCCATGCGAGAGTACCTTTAAGACATGGATGTTTAAGCAATGTACCTTTAAGAAAACAGTGATGTCAGAGAGTGGGTGGAGCTGGGCTTTAGATCAGCAATTTTGCAGTTTTAAGTTGCAGTTTGAAAAGAGCTTGGGAGTGTCTGTGTTTGCAGTGAGCTGGATCTCTGCCATGAAAGACTATCTCTGGATCATTTGGGTGATTTAAACTCATAATAGTAAAGCCTTTAACCTGATGCGATTCTGTTGAAAGGTGTTAAGTCTCTTGGAAGTTTGAAGGAACATTTTGAGGAATTATTTACTGTTGCAATATTTTCTGAGTTATCTTTGAAGTAAGGGGTGTTAAGAGATCCAATGTTTATTTAAGATGTTAAGTTGAGTTCATAGAATAAACATTGTTTTGTGTTTAAAAACCCACGTGTCCATAATTGTAATCCCACCCCTAGGGAACAAGCCGTGTGCTAGGAAATGCAACAAATACATTAAAGGGGGAGGTTGGTTAAACTCCATGATACATTTTGGGGTTCTGAAAATGCCTCGCCCATAACAATATCAATAACTCTTTCAGGTCAGTTTGTTTTTCCTCCGGAAGGTAACTCAACAATTTATCCCAATTTTTAAGAACATCCTTGTTTTCCAATTTACTTTGGAGGTATGTCAAATTTCAAGTCATCTGTATTTGGTTCGTCACTTTGGGTTAGAATCATTAAAACCTCCTCCTTTTTCTCTCCTTCCCTTTCAAAGTACCTTTTAATCATATTCACATGACACACTCAGTGAGTTTTCCTTCTATCCGGCGTTTTTACCACATAATTCACCTCACTTAATTTCCTTTCAACCTGATAAGGTCCACAAAACCTAGCCTTTAAAGGTTCACCTACCACTGGTAGCAATACTAAAACTTTACCTCCACTGGCAAAACTGTGAACTTTGGATTTCTTGTCCGCTACCCATTTCATCACATTTTGTGCAACCTTTAAATGTTGTTGAGACAATTCACCTGCTCTATTTAATCGTTCCCTAAAATTTGACACGTAATCCAATAATGTAATTTCCGATTTCTCACTCACCAATTTTTCCTTAAATCAATTTAAGTGGTCCTCTTACCTCATGGCCAGCAATTAGTTCAAAAGGACTAAATTTGGTTGACTCATTAGGTGCATCCCCAATTGAAAACAGTTCGAATGGAATTCCTTTATCCCAATCCTCTGGATAATCATGACAATAAGCCCTCAACATTGTCTTTAATGTCTGATGCCACTTTTCTAACGCCTCCTGCGATTCTGGATGGTACGCAGTTGATATAAATTGTTTTATTCCTAAGCTATCCATAACTTCTTTGAATAACTTTGAAGTAAAATTTGTTCCTTGATCTGATTGAATTTCTGTGGGTAGTCCATATCTAGTAAAGAATTTAAGTAACTCCTCCACAATCCTTTTAGCTGTAATTTTACGTACTGGGATGGCCTCTGGAAACCTAGTAGACACATCCATTACAGTCAAAAGATATTGATTCCCACTTTTTGTTTTAGGAGGCGGTCCTACACAATCGATTAGGATCCTTGTAAAAGGTTCCTCAAATGCTGGAATGGGTATTGAGGGCACTGGTTTTATCACTGCTTGAGGTTTCCCTATCACTTGACATGTGTGACATGATTGACAAAATGTAACTACATCTTTATGTAGTCCAGGTCAATAAAAATGTTTTTG
The DNA here is from genome assembly GCF_047496885.1 of Scyliorhinus torazame. Taxonomy (NCBI): domain Eukaryota; kingdom Metazoa; phylum Chordata; class Chondrichthyes; order Carcharhiniformes; family Scyliorhinidae; genus Scyliorhinus; species Scyliorhinus torazame. Next base: position 63,294,408 of record NC_092724.1, on the reverse strand, counting down.
TATTTTAGCTTGGTTTTCCTTATTCCCAAATGACCTCCCACTGGTACCTCATGTGCAACTCGCAACACCTCCTTTCTATACTCTACCAGCAATACTACTTGATGAACTTCTGCCGACTTCTCATCCGCCTGCATATGTACAGGTCTCCATTTTCACATCAAGGCATCATTTTTACGGTAAAGCACTCTTGTATCCACTCAGATTCCTCTTCCGTGTATGCTTTCTGATACATCCGGTTTATTTCTACATCTTTCTGTTGTAACTCCGCCAATTTTGATGAACTAAAAATATCTGCCTCATCCTCCACCTGTTCTTTTCCGACCATCTGATCAAAAATCGTTTCGGATAATTGCACGTCAACTTCATCTTCACTCTCTGATTTCTGCTCTTGTCTTAACCTGTGACTTTGTGACCACACAATCCGGAAAAATCCCAGGATGTTCGTCCTTCAACACTTCAGTTCTCTGATTTTCCACTGGCTTATTCTCCACAGTAGGCATCACTCCCACCTGCGATCCAGCTATATCATTACCCAAGATAAACTGTATTCCTGGACAAGATGGTTTCTCTATTACTCCTACTATCACTTCACCACTCTTCACTGGACTTTCCAACCTTACCTTATATAATGGAACACTACTCCTCTTACCCTGAATTCCACATATTACCACCTTTTCTGGCAATATTCTTCCCAAACTACATAACTCCTCATCTCTTACCATTAAAGATTGACTAGCTCCCGTATCTCTTAAAATTGTGACTTCTTTACCTGCTCCTCCTGATACACATGAGTAAACTTTACCCATACAAGTAAATTCTTTGAAGACATCTGGCACCTTCTGATCAATCACCTCTTGATCAGGCTGTACAATCTTTTGCACCTCCTTTGTTTCACTTCCTTTAACACTTTCACAAACCCCACTGTCTTATCCTGTTTTACCACATCAGCCTTCCCAGTGCTTTTCTTCAACACCATCACTGTGACTTTCCATGGCCTAGTTTATTACAGTGAAACCATTTGAAACACTTTTCATGTCTCTTCCACCCTCCTGGATTCCTTTTTTATCTGAGGTACAGTCTCCTTATTATATCCTATCAGATCACATTTACTTCGACCACTTGAGTATTTCTCATGTCCCCAGTTTCTATCCTTCACAGGCTGAAACTGTTGTCGGAAACCAAGCTTTGATTTATGAACTAATTCATAATCATCTGCCATTTCTGCTGCTAATCTCGCAGTTTTAACCCTCTGTTCTTCCACATGAGTTCTCACTACATCAGGAATTGAATTTTTAAACTCCTCCAAAAGTATAATTTCTCTGAGAGCTTCATACGTTTGGTCTATTTTCAAAGCCTTTATCCACCTATCAAAATTATTCTGTTTGAGTCTTTTAAACTCCATGCATGTTTGACCAAATTCTTTCCTTAAATTTCTAAACCTTTGTCTGTAGGCTTCAGGCACTAGCTCATATGCACCCAAGATGGATTTTTTCATCTTCTCATACATCCCAGATACCTCCTCCGGTAGTGATGCAAACACTTCACTAGCCCTACCTACCAGCTTTGTTTGAATCAGTAATACCCACATGTCCTGTGGCCATTTCATTTCTTTAGCTACCTTCTCAAATGAAATGAAAAAGGCTTCCACCTCCTTCTCATCAAACCTTGGCAATGCTTGGACATATTTAAATAGATCCCCACCAAGCCTTCGACTATGACGCTCTTTCTCACTATCCTCATGACTATCATCCAACTGTACGTTTCCCTTTACGTCTGACAATTTTAACTGACTGTCATGTTTCATGGCCATTTTCTGAAGTTCAACCTCTCCCTCTATCTTTTTCCCTGATCTGTATCTCCCTTTCTCTTTCTTTTTGTTCTGCTAGGGCTATTCTTTCTTTTCTCCTTTTTTCTTTCCTCTCTCTCTCTTTCTTTTTCCTTTCTTTCGTATTCAAACTGCTTTAATTCTTTCTCATGTTCCATTTGTTTAATTTGCAACTGAATTTTTGCCATTTCCAATGAGTCAAACTGTATCTCAGGCAACTTTAAATGCTTAGCCTCCACTATACCGCCATAATTACCTCATCTTTTCACATTTTGTCAGGCAATTTTAACTCCAATGGTTTTGCCAAATCTAACAGTCTGCTTTTAGTCTCTGTCCATAAGGTACTGCATGTGACCGTCTCCACCCCCAAAAACTTCAGAGCCTCTGAAAGTGCCATTGTCCACAACAGACTCCCACTTTAACTAGCATGCCACACCTGACAAAGCAACCACAATACGCTCACCCCTCACTGCCTTTAAGTTCACTAAGCCAATCCAATAGACAGACTTTTATCCCGGAGGAGCTCCTAATTTGTATGGGCCAGGGTTTAGAGAACCCCAAAGTGTATCATGGAGTTCACCTGACCCACAGCCTTTAATAGATTGTGGTATGGGGAGCACACGGCCCACTCTACAGGTGTGGTACAGCAGAAATGGAAAAGTATTTTTTAAAGCAAAACAATGTTTATTCTATGAACTCAAGTTAACCTTTCTAAAACATAGTGAACATCTTAGCAACCATTAATTCAAATACAACCCCCAAAGAAAACAACACCAAGTAATCCTTAATAACTTCCCAAACAACATCCAGAAGACAAAAGAAAACACCTTTTAACAGAAGCACATTAGGTTTACATTCACAATTGAGAACATTTATAATTCTGAATTCACCAAATGATCAAGACATAGTCTTTTCAAGGCAGAGAGATCAACAGTGCACCTGCTCTGTCTGGCTTCAGCTCCAACACTGAAAACGAAAATTTAAACATCCGGGGATTCACAACCTATCGAAAAGACAGAGAGGTGGGCAGAGGGGGTGGGGTTGCCTTGTTAATTAGGAATGCAATTAAATCAATAGCACTAAACGACATAGGGTCAGTTGGCATGGAGTCTTTGTGGGTAGAGTTGAGGAACCACAAAGGCAAAAAAAACCATAATGGGAGTTATGTACAGGCCTCCTAACAGTGGTCAGGACCAGGGGCACAAAATGCACCACGAAATAGAAAGTGCATGTCAGAAAGGCAAGGTCACAGTGATCATGGGGGACTTCAATATGCAGGTGGACTGGGTAAATAATGCTGCCAGTGGACCCAAGGAAAGGGAATTCATTGAATGTTTACAGGAGGGCTTTTTGGAACAGCTTGTGATGGAGCCCACGAGGGGACAGGCCATTCTGGACTTAGTGTTATGTAATGAGCCAGACTTGATTAAAGATCTTAAAGTAAGGGAACACTTAGGAGGCAGTGATCATAATATGGTTGAATTCAATCTCCAATTTGAAAGAAAGAAGGTAGAGTCAGATGTAAAGGTGTTACAGTTAAATAAAGGTAACTACAGGGGCATGAGGGAGGAACTGACGAAAATCGACTGGGAGCAGAGCCTAGTGGGATAGACAGTAGAACAGCAATGGCAGGAGTTTCTGGGAGTAATTGAGGACACAGTACAGAGGTTCATCCCAAAGAAAAGAAAGGTTATCAGAGGGGGGATTAGGCAGCCATGGCTGACAAAGGAAGTTAGGGAATGCATCAAAGCAAAAGAGAAAGCCTATAATGTGGCAAAGAGTAGTGGGAAGTCAGAAGATTGGGAAGGCTACAAAAACAAACAGGATAACAAAGAGAGAAATAAGGAAAGAGAGGATCAATTATGAAGGTAGGCTAGCCAGTAACATTATGAATGATAGTAAAAGTTTCTTTAAATACATTAAAAACAAACGGGAGGCAAAAGTAGACATTGGGCCGCTCCAAAATGATACTGGTAATCTAGTGATGGGAGACAAGCAAATAGCTGAGGAACTAAATAAGTACTTTGCGTCAGTCTTCACAGTAGAAGACATGAGTAATATCCCAACAATTCAGGAGAGTCAGGGGGCAGAGTTGAATATGGTAGCCATCACAAAGGAGAAAGTGCTAGAGAAACTAAGAGGTCTAAAAATTGATAAATCTCCGGGCCCAGATGGGCTACATCCTAGAGTTCTAAAGGAGATAGCTGAAGAAATAGTGGAGGTGTTAGTTATGATCTTTCAAAAGTCACTGGAGTCAGGGAAAGTCCCAGAGGATTGGAAAATCTCTGTTGTAACCCCCCTGTTCAAGAAGGGAACAAGGAAAAAGATGGAAAATTATAGGCCAATTAGCATAACCACGGTTGTTGGCAAGATTCTAGAATCCATTGTTAAGGATGAGATTTCTAAATTCTTGGAAGTGCAGGGTCGGATTAGGACAAGTCAGCATGGATTTAGTAAAGGGAGGTCGTGCCTGACAAACCTGTTAGAGTTCTTTGAAGAGATAACAAATAGATTAGACCAAGGAGAGCCAATGGATGTTATCTATCTTGACTTCCAAAAGGCCTTTGATAAGGTGCCTCACAGGAGACTGCTGAGTAAAATAAGGGCCCATGGTATTCGAGGCAAGGTACTAACATGGATTGATGATTGGCTGTCAGGCAGAAGGCAGAGAGTTGGGATAAAAAGGTTCTTTTTCGGAATGGCAACCGGTGACGAGTTGATAAATTCTTGATTTCTCGAGGAATTAAGGGCTATGGAGAGAGAGCGGGTAAATGGAGTTGAAATAAGAACATAAGAACTAGGAACAGGAGTAGGCCATCTGGCCCCTCGAGCCTGCTCCGCCATTCAATGAGATCGTGGCTGATCTTTGTGGACTCAGCTTCACTCTCCGGCCCCTACACCATATCCCCGAATCCATTTATTCTTTAGAAAGGTATCTATCTTTTTCTTAAAAACATTTAAAGAAGGAGCCTCAACCGCTTCACTGGGCAAGGAATTCCAGAGATTCACAACCCATGATTGAATGGTGGAGTGGACTCGATGGGCCGAATGGCCTTACATCCGCTCCTATGTCTTATGGTCTATGGTCTTATGACAGTGATCCAGACATGACAGCCACTGTGCCTCCTTCAAAAATCTATCTAGCTCTGCTTTAAAAATATTCAAAGACTCTGCTTCTACTGTCTTTTGAGGAAGAGAGTTTCAAAGAATCGCATCCATCTGAGAGAAAAACATTGCTCCTCATCTCTGTCTTGAATAAGCGACCCCTTATTTTTAAACAGTGACCCCATAGTTCCAGATTCTCCCACAAGAAAAAACATCCCATCCACATCCACCCTGTCAATACCCCTCAGGATCAATCAAGTTGCCGCTTACTCTTCTAAACTCGTTGCGTGGCTTGGTGTCATATTTTGTTTTATAATGCTACTGTGAAGAACCTGGGCAATTTTCCATACGTTAAAGGCGCTATAGGTTGGTGTTGTAAATGTGGGCGGTGTTTTATTTGATGTTTGCAGAGCCATTTTATGGAGCTTTGTCCTATTTAGAAACTTTGTCCTTTGTTGATTGTTAGCGACAAGATTTCATGATACCTGCGGTTACCACATGATCAGTAGAGGAAAAGTGGCTGATTAACTCATACTCTTTTTTTAAATCCTATTCCTTCTCATGTAAGATCTACGTTCATAGACCATCTTCACAGGAACTCTTCCCACTCTTCCCAAAGAACTGGTGGAAATCGAACGGCTCCACAGGTTAGCTGGGTTGCCGTCAAAATCTGCGGGTGGTAAACAGGCAGAAAAATCACTCCTCAGTGGAATAATGGGAGGGCAATTGGCCTAGAACAATCCCTTCTCGTTTTGATCCCAGATATGAGGTAGGGCCTATTTGTGGAAAGTCAGAGTAACCTATTTTAAGAGGGAGTAGGGGAGAGGAGGAAAAGAGAGAGAACTTGGTGGATATGTAACACCGTGCAAAGAATGTGGGACTATAAAGAACACAACCTACCGCTGTTCCAGAAGCTTCTGTGAGGGGCCAGATGAAGTAGCTGCAGAATGTCAGTATTTCCAGTCACCATACTATAGTGTCCAGCATCATGGCCCAAAGCGTCTACAAGGCTGACATTAGCTCCGCTCCGAACAAGAACATCCACTGTCTCCACACTGTCGTTTTCACAGGCCAACATTAAAGCTGTTCTGAGTTTAAGAAAGAAAGCAGGTCAAGCCCACTTGTTAGCAGTGAGAACACCGAAGACCGAAGCACGTTCCTGATGAGTTACCTACGACAAGCTGTCATGGTTGAGGTGTTCGTAGCTAAATATCTCAGTGGTGCTCGGTTTCACTGCTTTGCAGCAAATGGCAATGGAGTATGTTCATCTACTGGGTGGGCAGGGAGAGGGGGGTGTGGGGGGCTGGTTTGAATGTGTGCGTAGCCAACACAACTTTTGTACGTCAAGCTGTGTTTCATATGGGTTGATAAGGAGCCAACCTATGACAAGCACTTTCATCCTATCCAGAAGAGTACAACCAGAGGATAAGACCTCTGCTTGAAGGGAGAGTACTCGCTGTCAGGATTCTGGTACAGATTTTGACGGAGTCAGGATGACTCCGGAGCCATTTCAGCTTGGGATCTGATTCTGGGACTCTTACCCCATTCCTGGCAGCTGGTATAGGATAGTGGTTCGTGAAACAAGCCCACACGTTCTACTCCTGATCTGGCAGCTCCATTGCATGGTTCATTATCTCCTAGCACCACCCCGCCCTGCAAATTTCGTGGAGCCAGGGTAGGTTCTCCATGACCCGTGATTCACGGTCCATCAGAGGAGTCATGAATTACAGAACCTTTTGTAAGATAAGTTTAAATGGTGATATCCATGCCTCCAGTGGGGGCAGGAGGGGGCATGAAAGGACTCTGGAGTCATGAGATGGCATTTGGGCCATGGAGGGAGGCATGGAGTGCGGCATGGAGAGCAGATCAGAGGGGGGGGGGGGGGGGGGGAGATGAGAGTGCGTTGAGGGTTGAGGGCCTCAAAGTCCAGAGGACCAAGGTGGTGACCTCATGAGTCTGCCTTGTCACTCACCCGCCCCCATAGACACCTATAATCTGCTTCCAGGGTCAGTGGATCTGACGTTTTCCCCTAAGTGAATATTGCACGTAACCAGGCTCAGGGTGGGAGTTGGGAAAGTTGGGCAACTTTCGCCTCGGTCGTGAAAATCCAACGCTCTAGCTTTAAGCAGCTCCAGAGGCTGTCATTATATATAGAATCCAAGTTTCACAGCATTCACCGAGGACTAGGAAGGAAAATAAAGGCCACAGCTAAATGTGGCTGTTTAAAATGTAAATGTTCTTGTATTGTTTTCAGATGTAACCCTTGCTATAACATTCAATAGAATGTAGCTGCCTGTCCAAGGGTCAGCTTGGCTCAGTTGGTGGAGCCCTGGCCACTCATTGATGAAAACCATGGGTTTAAGTTCCACTATAGGCTTGAGCACATATTCTAGGCTGACACTCCAGTGCAATTCTGGAGGAGCTCGGTACTGTTGGAGGGGTCATCTTTTAAAATGGATTAGTAGACTAAAGGCCCTTTCAGCCTGTTCACTTGGGGTTCGGTGACACCATCTGTCAGCTCTGGCTCAGTTATGGCAAGGGTTATGCCATAACAGCTCCTACCTCTCAGTCAGAAGGTTATGAGTTCAAGTCCCACTCCAGGGCTCGAGCACAGAGATCAAAGCTGACACTGCAGTGCAGTGCTGAGGGAGTGCTGATCGTTCGGAGGTTCCATCTCTTGGATGAGAGAGACCTCATCTGCTCTCTCAGATGAACGTAAAAGATCTCATGGCACAATCTGTAGAAGAGTAAGGGAGTCTGTCCTGGCCAATCAATATTCATCCCTCAATCAGCATTGTAATAACAGATTCTCTGGCCATTATCACACTGCTGTTTGTGGGAGTTTACTGTGCACGAAATGGCTGTAACATTATAATAAAAACAAGTAGTTTATTGGCTTTTAAGTGCTTTGGAATGTCTGGTGATCATGAATGGAACTGAGTGCAAATCTCTCTCTTTTATATTTCTGAAGAGCAATGAGATATATCGGCCATTATTCTCCAATTAGCCATAATAATAATCTTTATTGTCACGAGTAGGCTTACATTAACACTGCAATGAAGTTACTGTGAAAAGCCCCTAGTTGCCACATTCCAGCGCCTGTTCGGGTACACAGAGGGAGAATTCAGAATGGCCAATTCATCTAACAGCCCCCAAAATGAACAATTTATTCACTTGCTCTTTGAGGGATTTTGCTGTGCATCAATTGGCTACTTGCATTTGTCGGAGTGCCTCTGTAAATATTTTCATCATCATATTCATACCCCTCCATATGGCCTCGCCCTTCTCTATCTCTGTAATCTTCTAGAGTCTCACAATTCCCAAAGAGCTTTGTGTTCCTCCAACTTTGGCCCTCTGCACTTCCTTCATTTCACCATTGGCGGCCAAGCTTTTAGCTATCCAGTCCTCAGTCATAGAATTGTTGAATCCCTACAGTGCAGAAAGAGGTTATTCGGCCCATCAAGTCTGCACCAACCCTCTTAAAGAGCACTCCACTCAAGCACACTCCCCTGCCCTATCCCAATAACCGCTTAACCTAACCTGCACATCTTTGGACTGTGGGAGGAAACCGGAGCACCCGGAGGAAACCCACGCAGACACGGGGAGAACGTGCAAACTCCACACAGACAGTCATCCAAGGCTGGAATTGATCCCAGGTCCCTGGCGCTGTGAGGCAGCAGTGCTAACCACTGTGCCGCCATGGCGGAATTCTCTGGAATTCCCCATCTAAACCTCTCTTCAGCTCTCTTGGCCTTAAGTGACCGGATACTCCATTCTGAGAGAATAGCTGCCCGGCAGCAGAGAATTGCCACTGGTTCCCGTTGGTGTAGGAGCAGCAACCAGGTGCAAATCCCTCTCCTTTTCCATGCTAATTTTGTCGGAATCCCATTTTCTTCTGCCATTTTGAGGGGGCGGCACGACACCAAGGTCTGACGGCGCCCCCCCCCCCCCCCCCCCGACAATGCAAATCCTGCCCCCCCCACTTATAGGCAGGGGCAGCCTCCCCCTACCATGAGAATAACAGGTTACCCCCCACAGCACACATGCATGAGGGTGACTAAACCTCCCACCCACCACTCGCCCAGCTCACCCATCAGACGCCCCATAAGAGACCCCCATCAGCGACACCCCAACCAGAAACCCCCACCATAGCCGCCCCAGCTGAGACCTGCATCAGACACCCCCATCAGAGACTCCTACTGAAGAGCAGTGTAGGCGGGAGAGTGCAAAATCCCGGCATTTTCACTTACCCTTCCCTAACATCTGCTGTCTCAGACAAAAATGTTTGAAGCAACAGACGCTACAAGTGTCAGAGGCTTCCTCAAATGCAAAGCACACTTGAAAGAGCTTCAAATCCCTTGACAGCCTTTGAAATGCAAAATTTCCATTCAATTTCATGCAGCATTATATTAGCCAGTGATTGACAGTTTTATTACTCCAGAGACAGGTGCTTGGTGATTTAGTAAATATATTTTCCTTCTCCATGCTTGAATGCATCTCAAGTACCCTGTTTTGATGTTTATACCACAATGTTTATAAACACTCTTGCTATGACTGACAGCTCTTCACCACATCATAAACAGCTAAGTGCTTTCTGCTGTGAAAAAGAGATGTTTCTTGAAATCTGCCCCTGTAGCCAAGTTTTATCATCTGTATTATCTCCTTATGTGGCTCAATGCCAAACTTTGTTTCATTAATTCTCCTGTGAAGTATCTTGGGAAGTTTTATTGTTTTTAAGTCAATGTATAAATATAAATCGAGTGTCTTACAATTACAGCTTTCTGCTTGATATGCTAGAGGTTAACCCAAAATATGATAGGGGTGCTTTTAGTTAAAGATTTTACTTACCTTTCCTTAGCCATACTTTACCTGACTTCCTGTTGATGAATATTATCCCAGCTGATCGACACAACTCACCTTCCCTGTTTATCCCTGCTGTTGACATCTCCTCCCCTTACAATCAGACACCTACACATCTCATAGTTGCTCATCTGTGCAGCCAGAATCAGTGGAGTGCAGCCATCCTGGATGAGAGAGAGAGAGAGAGAGAGAAGATACCACATCTAGCAGGTGCCAAGTTAACTACCAGCACACTATGGACGTTGATCACTTTGTTGGACACACTGCCTCCCATTCAGAGGGAAAGTACCTGAATCTCTGACATCCCCTCACCCTCAGGCCAGTCAGACCAGAATGGGCCGAGAGCTTGCCGAGGCAACTTTCTCTGCAAACTGGGACATTACAAACAGGCGGATTTAAAGGGAAAGAATTCTGGACGTTACACATTGATGCATTTCTTGCTCATCCATTGAGAGTTTTGTCTATAGAACTGTAAAGGAATATTCTGTCAAGAATTGTGAGAATCCTGCAGCCACCCAAAGACTCAGTTGCAGAGGAGTTGTGGAGTTGTTAAAGTGGCACCATCATGGGGCCCGAGTTCTAGCAATATCCAGGGATAGTTCCCACCAGACCCTCCACTTTCAGGCAGCGTAATAAGTGGGTAAATCAAGCCAAAAGTCCTTGCGATGCATTTCCACCCTAAATCTGGGAGAAACAAGGAGAGCAACATCAGAGGAGTCGTAGTCAGGATAGGGACTTTGCAGAACTCGATTTTCACCATCCATTGGCAATGCCAGCCAGAGAAATAAGACAGAGGAACAAAGCATTGGTTAGGAAACAAAGGTTTTCTATCATGCTCCACATTGGGTGGATATGGTGCTGGAGAAGGGGATGGTACAGAGACCAGAGTGGAAGTTAGATGTGGGAGTATTGGGGGACTGAGGGTTCTGTGACAAAATTGAAAAAGTAATCGAGGAATATGTAGGTTTTAACTGCACGGGTGAGGTGTCAAAGGAGGTTTTTTGGGAGGCTTTAAAGGCGGTGGTGAGGGGTGAGGTGATCTCGTTCAAGGCGAGGCTAGACAAAGAGGAGAGGATGGAACGTCAGAGGGTAATAGATGAGATGCTGGAGGTAGACAGGAGGTATGCAGAAGATAGGGACCCAGCACAGTTGGAAAAGAGGAAGGAACTCCAGGCAAGCTTTGACCGGCTATCTACCAGGAAGGCGGTACGCCAATTGAGGCGAGCAAGGAGTGCAGTTTACGAGCATGGAGAGAAGGCGGGCTGTATGTTGGCGGGTCAGCTCCATAGGGAGGCTGCGGCAAGGGAAATTGTCCAGGTGCAGGACAGGGCAGGGAAGTTGGCTGTAGCCCCAGATCAGATAAACAAGGTCTTGAAGGAATTCTATGAGACGTTATACAGGTCAGAGCCACTTGGGGGAGGCCGGGAGATGCAGGTATTTCTAGATGGGCTGGAGTACCCGAGGTTAGGGGAGGGGGTCAGGACTACATTCGAGGGGGCGATAGTGGAGCAGGAGATAAAAATGCGATTGGGAGGATACAGTCGGGGAAGGTGGCAGGGCCGGATGGGTTTCCGGTGGAATATTATAAAAAATTCAAAAATAAGCTGGTACCATGATGGTGGGTGTTTTGTTATGTTTCCTTTGTAACACAAGCGGCTTCCTTGTGTTGCATTTGTCAAGGAAGGTCGAGACGTGTAAATAACTTCAACTCATTTATTTACACTATGTACACTTTTATAACGTAGGAGTTCAACACTACTGCTAATCCTATTGTAGCTACCTAAACTGACTAACCAGCTGCTGTCTTCCACGTGGTGGGTGTGATAATGAATCAACCCTGTGCCTCTCCTCACTGACTGTCTCCACTGGCCAAAGGGGCTGATCATCTGTGTGGTGTCCTTTATGTATGGGTTGGTGTAATGCCCCCCTGTGATCGTATCACCTCCTTGTGTATCGTGAATGTCCATTGGTCGCCTCCCATCTAAATTATCTATTGGTTGAGTGTGTGTGTGTGTGTGATGTTTCTGGTGCTCCCTCTAGTGTCTGTCTAGCTTACATGTATTTACAGTGATGCACATCACCACAGTGGGGATGTTTGAGGAGGCGATAGCGAAGGCGGTGTTACCACAAACTTTGGGCAGTCATCGATTTCCCTGTTACTTAAGAAAGATAAGGATCCAACGGAGTGTGGGTTGTATGGGCCCAAATCACTTTTAAACGTGAACGCAAAGATATTGGCGAAGGTACTGGCAGGTAGGCTAGAGGAGTGCCTCCCGAAGGTGATAGGTGAAGATCAGACGGGGTTTATGAGAGGGAGGCAGCTCTTTTTGAACATTAGGAGGGTATTGAACATGGTTATGGAGGGGAAGGAAACAGAGGTGGTTGTGCCATTGGACGCTGAGAAAGCGTTTGACCGGGTAGAATGGGGGTACTTGATGGCAGTTCTAGAGTGGTTTGGAATTGGACCCAGATTTTAGGACTGGGTAAAGCTACTATATAAGGAGCCGAGGGCCAGTGTCCGCACAAATAACATCAGCTCAGAATACTTTCCTCTCCAATGTGGGCCTGCTACGCAGGGATGCCCTATGTCCCCCCTGCTGTTTGCAGTTGCGATTCAGCCATTGGCCATCACATTAAGAAGTTTGGGGATATGGAAAGGGATAGTGCGGGGGGGATAGAGCATAGGGTGTCCTTATATGCCGATGACTTGTTGTTATACGTGTCGGAACCAAGTGTGTCAATAGGGGGAATACTGGAGCTGCTTCGGATGTTTGGGTCTTTCTCAAGGTACAAATTAAATCTAGACAAGAGTGAATAATTTGTGGTGTCTCGGCCGGGGATGGGGGGGTTGCCATTCGGTGAGGCAGAGACTCACTTTAGATACCTGGGGCTGCAGGTTGCTCGGGATTTGGGGTGGGCTCCGTAGGTACAACATTTCTAGTTTGGTGGGGAGGGTGAAATCTGATCTGGCAAGGTGGGATGGTCTCCCTCTGTCACTGGTGGCACAGGCGGTTAAAATGAATGTGCTGCCGCGGTTCCTGTTTATTTTTCAATGCCTGCCGATTTTCCCGCCAAAGGCATTTTTTAGAGCGATTGAAGGGATGATTACCTCGTTCATATGGGGAGGGAAGGTGGCCAGAATTAAAAAGGTGCTGCTACAGAGAGGAAGGCAGCAGAGGGTTTGGGTCTTCTGAACCTGATGTATTATTACTGGGCGGCGAATGTGGAGAAGGTACGGAGCTGGGTCAGAGGGGTTGACTCCCAATAGATCAGAATGGAGGAGAGTTTGTGTAGGGGGTCGTGATTGAAAGCGCTAGCAACAGCACCGCTCCCTCCGGCCCCGGGGAAATACTCAGGGAGTCCGGTAGTAATAGCTCCGTTGAGAATTTGGAGGCAGTTTCGCCTGCACTTCGGTTTGGGGGCACGGTCAAGGGAAATGCCGATTCGGGGGAACCAGAGATTTGAGCCAGGGAAGTGGGATGGAAATTTTCAGAGATGGGAGGAGAAAGGAATTAGGACACTAAAAGATTTGTTTCTTGGGGGTCGGTTTGCAGGATTGAAGGAGCTGGGAGGGAAGTATGGGCTGGAGCAGGGGGAAATATTTAGATACATGCAGGTTCGAGCCTTTGCCAGAAAGGAGATACAGAGCTTCCCAGTAGAGCCGGCTTCCACATTGCTGGAGGAAGTGCTGACAGGGGGACTAGAGAAGGGGGTAGTATCGGCGGTTTACAGGGCTATTTTGGAGGAGAAGGTGCCGCTAGAAGGGATCAAGGCAAAGTGGGAGGGCGAGTTGGGAGAAGGTATGGAGGAGGAGTTCTCGTGTGAGGTGCTCCGGAGGGTGAACACCTCCACCTTGTGCGCGAGGTTGGGGCTGATACAGCTGAAGGTGGTATATAGAGCACACCTCACAAGGGCGAGGATGAGCCGGCTTTTTGAGGGGGTAGACGATGTGTGTGAACGTTGCGGCGGGGGGGGCCGCAAACCACGTTCATATGTTTTGGTCCTGTTCAAAGCTAGAGGATTACTGGAAGGAGGTTTTTAGGGTAATCTCTAAAGTGGTGCACCTGAAATTGGATCCGGCCCTCAGGAGGCCATATTCGGGGTGTCGGACCGGCCGGGTTGGAAACGGGCGCGGAGGCAGATGTAGCCTTCGCCTCATTGATCGCCCGAAGGCGGATCATGTTAAGGTGGAGATCAACCTCTCCACCCTATTCCCTGGCATGGTGGGGGGACCTGCTGGAATTCTTGACGCTTGAAAAGGTCAAATTTGAACTGAGGGGAAGGATGGAAGGATTCTACAATTCATGGACGTTATTCATTATGCACATTCGAGAATTGGATCACATCGAACATTAGGGGGATAGGGGCTGGGAGGGTTGGGGGGAGGGGGGCTGTATGTGTTGATGGTGACTATGGGTGATTCCTGATTCCTCTTTGTCATTTTTTAATGTTAACATGCGGGCTAATGTTTGGGTGTTTGGTGGGAGGATGGGATTGTTGTTATTGATTTGGGGATTGACATTACACTCGTTACTGATTATTGTTTATTGTTGGGTGTAAATTTGGGAGAAAATGTGAAAAAGAAGAATAAAAAAATATTCTTTTTTAAAAATAAAGGTTTTCTAACTTTAGAAAGTATTTTTTGTTTCCCCAATAAAGCAGGGAGATTGGCCATTCCAAATGTTACCAGAAGGGCTCAGTGATTTCCCCACCAACTGGACAAGATACATTCCACTGAGAATTCCAGCTTTTCCTGACTGATGGGTGCCCAGGATATACCCAGTCATGAGAAGCTCCCTGCCAGAAATATGGAACCTTCCCCACTGACCCCATCTACCTGCCAGATTTGGAGCTGGAGACCCCGGGTGCGCTGAATCAGTGTACATACACTGGGATATGGGGACATTAGACACAGAGCCATCAGGTCACCATGTCAACAGGACATTGAATCGCTGAGTCACCAGGTGAACAGGGCATCAGGTTATTAGGACATCAGGTTACCTGGTCATAGGATAGCTAGATTACTGGTTTACCAGGTAATGGAGCCATCAGGTCGCTTGGTCATTGGGTAATTGGTTACTGGGTCACAAGGTCACGGGGTCATCAGTTTACCTGGTCATGGGGTAACTGGATTACTGGGTCACCAGGTCATTGGGTCACCAAGACAACTAAGGTTAGGAGAGCCCTAAACATGTACAAATTAATATGGTCCTCAGGCATACACTCAACATTGGGTAAAATAACTAGAAATATTCCTTGCAAGATCAGTCATCAATGGCAAGACCACAACCACTACCACCTAGAAGGATAAGGGCAGCAAACACATGGGAATATCATCATTTGCAGTTTCCCCTCCAAGTCACTCACTATCCTGACTCGGAAATATATTGCTTTTTCTTCACTGTTATTGGATCAGAATCCCTCCCGAACTGCACTGTGGGTGTACCTACACCACATGCATTGCAGCAGCTCAAGAATGCAGCTTGCCACCATCTTCTCAAGGGTAATTAAGGATGGACAATAAATGCTGGGCCTCGCCAGCAAATGCCACATCTCATGAATGAATATAAAAATATCATCAAGGCATCATTGCTCACGTCGGTAGCCATGCCTGGGTGGATGGGCGGAGGTCAGCAATAGGGCCTGGGGGTGGGGGTGGGGAAGTGGAGTTCACTAGTTGAGCCTGGGGGTGGAATGAGGTTGTTGAGGTCAGATATCAGACCTGGCCGGGGGTGGGAGGGGTTCAAGCCTGGGAGGGAAGAGATCAGGGGCGAAATTCTCCCGAAACGGCGCGATGTCCGCAGACTGGTGCCCAAAACGGCGCCAATCAGACGGGCATCGCGCCGCCCCAAAGGTGCAGAATGCTCCACATCTTTGGGGGACGAGCCCCAACATTGAGGGGCTAGGCCGATGCCGGAGGAATTTCCGCCCCGCCAGCTGGCGGAAACGGCCTTTGTTGCCCCGCCAGCTGGCGCGGAAATGACATCCCCGGGCGGCGCATGCGCGGGAGCGTCAGCGACCGCTGACAGTTTCCCACGCATGCGCAGTGGAGGGAGTCTCTTCCGCCTCCGCCATGGTGGAGACCGTGGCGGAGGCGGAAGGGAAAGAGTGCCCCACGGCACAGGCCCGCCCGCGGATTAGTGGGCCCCGATCGCGGGCCAGGCCACCGTGGGGGCACCCCCCAGGGCCAGATCGCCCCGTGCCCCCCCCAGGACCCCGGAGCCCCCCCACGCCGCCTTGTCCCGCCGTTCAAAAGGTGGTTTAATCCACGCCGGCGGGACATGCAATTTATCGGCGGGACTTCGGCCCATCCGGGCCAGAGAATCGAGCGGGGGGGCCCCACCAACCGACGCGGCCAGATTCCCGCCCCCGCCGAATATCCGGTACCGGAGACTTCGGCAACCGGCGGGGGCGGGATTCACGGCAGCCCCCGGCGATTCGCCAACCCGGCGGGGGGGTCGGAGAATGACGCCCCAGGTCAGGACGATGAGTGGGAAGCTTGAAGTCAGGATCGAGGGTCGGGCCTGGTGGGCTGACGGTGGGGGCTGTGTGAGTCCTAGAGGGGTTCCGGGGGCCGGGGGGGGGGGGGGGGTAGGGCTGTAGAGTTTGGCTGGGGGTGGGGTCAGTACAAGTTAGCGAGAAGCTAGAAGTGCTTTAACTCTTCTAACTTTTTCTGGGTAACTATTGCTGCATCACAGTCGGAACCAACTGAAGTTTGTGATTTAACTCACATAATAATCTTTTTATTGTCACAAGTAGGCTTACATTAACACTGCAATGAAGTTACTGTGAAAATCCCTTAGTCGCCTCATTCTGGCACATGTTCGGGTACACAGAGGGAGAATTCAGAATTCTCAGCTGGTACGGGAAATGAACCCGCGCTGCTGGCCTTGTTCTGCATCACAAACCAGCTGTCTAGCCCACTGAGCTAAACCAACCCTGAGATGGTTTTACATTTTTAGATGGTTCCCAGTTCAGGGCAATTGCCCAAAAGGATGTTTGCATTTCCCAGGCAATTGCTGTGCAATCCTTACCTGGGGTCTCCCGGGCCGGGTTCCCCCACCTATCTTTGGGGCAGCTTCCTACCTGGGTACACTGACCTGAAGATCAAAAGTTACGGCATAAATCCCCACAATGAGGGAGCTTTAAATTCCCACCTTTAAATTTTGAAAGACTTATTTTAATACATTGCATCCAGAGATTTGAATTCTTCTCTGCGTAATTTTGATGCATTGTTAATCCAACACCAATAAACAAAATAAATTAATCCTGAGTTTCACACAGCCTGGCTTTGAATGAAGTCACAGAGAGCAGATAAGAAACATCACTTACATCATCATGAACATTTAAGGGAGACTTGAAATTGCACAGAGTCTGAACACAGGAAAAACTCCCACTTGTAGCTGCAACGAGAGAGAGGAAATGAAGAGAATCTTGCAAACACAGAGCAGGTGACCACACTTAACATACTCACAGATTGAGCCTGAACTTAACCAGGTGCCATTAACAATGCGTGTAAATGGTAAAAAGAACTCTCTTTTACTACAAATGTTTGAATGCATTGGAATTCAATCTAACCTAATCCTGGTATAGGAGAATTGGTTCTGATCCCTGTACAAATGGACTGGTCATAATTCTTGTACAGGAGGATTCAGGCGGCAGGGTGGCATAGTGGTTGGCATTGCTGCCTCAAAGCGCCAGATATCGGAGTTCAATTCCGGCCTTGCGTGACTGTCTATGTTGGAGTTTGCACAGTCTCCCTGTGTCTGTGTGGGTTTCCTCCGGGTGCTCCGGTTTCCTCACACAGTCCAAAAATGTACAGGCTCGGCGGATTGGCCATTGTAAATTGCCCCTTAGCATCCAAAAGGTTAGGTGGGTTTGCAGAATTTCAGGGATGGGTTGGGGGTGTGGACTTATGGACAGTGCTCTTTCGGAAGGTTGGTGCATACACGATGGGCCAAATGGCCTCCTCCGACACTAGTGACTGTAGGAAATTGGTGAAAGGAATTTGAAGGAAGTGATCATGGAGAGCATTACCAGCATTGTCCTAGAATAATACATTGTGAAACCAACCAGGGAAGAGGTCACTTTAGACCTTGTTTTGTGCAAGAAGAGAGGGTTAATAAGCACTATCACAGTAAGGGTGCTCTGTGGAAGAGTGTTCTTCAAACTGGATTGGATTGGATTTGTTTATTGTCACATGTACCGAGGTACAGTGAAAAGTATTTTTCTGCGAGCAGCTCAACAGATCATTAAGTACGTGAAAAGAAAATGGAATGAAAGAAAATACATAATAATATAACTACATGAGCACCGTTATCAGATGAAGCATACAGGGATGCAGTGTTAATGAGGTCAGTCCATAAGAGAGTCATTTAGGAGTCTGGTAACAGCGGGGAAGAAGCTGTTTTTTAAGTCTGTTCGTGCGTGTTCTCAGACTTCTGTATCTCCTGCCCGATGGAAGAAGTTGGAAGAGTGAGTAAGCCGGGTGGGAAGGGTCTTTGACTATGCTGCCCGCTTTCCCCAGGCAGCAGGAGGTGTAGATGGAGTCAATGGATGGGAGGCAGGTTCGTGCGATGGACTGGGCTGTGTTCACGACTCTCTGAAGTTTCTTGCAGTCCTGGGCCGAGCAGTTGCCTGTGATGCAGCCAGATAGGATGCTTTCTATGGTGCATCTGTAAAAGTTGGTAAGAGTTAAAGTGGACATGCCGAATTTCCTTATTTTCCTGAGGAAGTATGATGCTGTTGTGCTTTCTTGGTGGTAGCGTCGATGTGGGTGGACCAGGACAGATTTTTGGATATGTGCCACCCCTAGGAATTTGAAACTGCTAACCATCTCCACCTCGGCCCCGTTGATGCTGACAGAGGTGTGTACAGTACTTTGCTTCCTGAAGTCAATGACCATAATATGATAGAGTCCGATACCCGCTGGAATTTTCACTGGGTCAATTTGATTTGGGAGCCCTTTATAAATGGTGGGTGGTCCCAATTGCGAGATTCCTGACTTCATTCCGGGGCTGCCTGATTTTCAGGGTGACTTTAAAAGATATCGGATGGTTCCTGTCAATAGCTCACATCCAGCATTCCCAACCTGGCCAACTCCATTGCAGTAACAGAGCCAGGTTTTTAAAGAGTTGCGGTTCATAGTTACTCAGAGGAGCGTGCGTGACGGGACCTTTTGAACAAACATAATAAATGGTCCACCGAATGCCCCTATGCCAAGTTACACTCTCCCATCCACCCCTGATGTCCCCTCATGCCCCCTTATAGCAAGATTTGCCCTTCCACCCACTCCTATGGTGTGAATGGCCCAGGTGGCGCTGGCAGGGGTGCTGCCATGGTACCCAGTTGGCATTGCCAAGGTGCCAAGCTGGCATTTTTTTGCAGCTGCGCGGTCGGACCGGAGGTGCCCTGTGTGGGTCTTGGGGAGCAGTATGGGGTGGGTACGGGGATCGCTTTGGGGGCCTCGGAGATCGGGAAGCCATTTAACAATGCGCCCGAACACTTGTTACACTGGGGAGTTCCGGCAAGCGGAGCTCCCCAGTGTACAAAACGGGGCTATGTGTGGCCTTGGCTGTAGCTTGGAATAAAGTGGGTCCTTTACTCTAAGAATCTTCATCTGGTTTCTCATGATGGATGAGTGAAGTACACTAAGGTCGAATAGCTGTACTTCTCTCTGCAACATTGAGTATATTAAACAATGAAATGGATAGATTTTTTAACACTAAAAAAATCGAGACAGATGGGGGTCAATTCTGAAGGGAGTTGAGCTTGAAGATGAGCCATGAATTTTCTAAATAGCGGAGCAGGCTTGATGCATCAGGAACCTATTGCTTCACGGAATTCTCCAGCCGTTCGCTGGCGGTGGGATTCTCTGGTCCCGTCTGTTGGTTTCCCGGTGGCATGGGGCAGTTTCAATGGGAATTCCCATTGGCAGTGGCGAGAACAGAACTGCATGCCGCCTCCCGCTGCTGAGAAACACCCGGCTGGCTGATCGGAAAATCCAACCCCTGCTTCTCATTTCCCATTTATTGGGCCTGTTTCTGATCCTGGGGCAGGGAGTTAGATCCTGATCAACCTTTTAGTTTTTGGAGAACATGGGTGATTTATTTAAGATTGCAGCCTCTTTAAATTCTTGTGTACAGCCACAGATGAGCAGTAAAGGGGTTGAGTTGTGCGTAGCCTGAGCAAGGACATTCGGGTCGCTGAAATATTGCGCAATTTACTGCAAACATTAGTCATGATCCTGGTTCAGGAGGAATGATCCTGATCTGATTGAGGAGGATTGGTCCTGATCCCAATCCTAATCCTGATAGCTGGCCAGAGATACTGGTTCTGACCCTGATCCTGCTACAGGTGAATCAGTCCCAATTTTGGTCAAGTCAATGCCCAACCCTCCCTCCCAATCCCCATTGCCCCTAACAGGCACCCCTTCCAAGACATACCTTCGAACCCTGCTGGTGAGAACGCAGCATAACATGCATCATCTTCAAAGTATAACAGCCCAGGAAAAAGGCCATTAAGAGGCCATCCAGGGACAAAGGGCTTGAAATGTAAATCGACATTGTGTTGCAGACTTGGTGGCGTCTGTTTCCTTATTTGAAAGGCCTACATGCCTCGGTAAGCACACGCTCAGTCATCAAGGTGGAGGATGTAATTGGACTTAATCGATCAGGGTGATCAAGCCCTGATCGATTGATTGGACATTCCCCTGGGACCGCCCAAAAGGGCTCGAAAACTTATGGGGATAAAAGGTGCTGCGCAAACTACCACTCGCTTTCTTGAGAGCAACCAACAATGGTGACCCTTCACCGGCCGAAGAGGAAGACCATCCACACCATTGACGGAAGGACCAGAGCCAAGGACAACGACGACCAGCAACAGACTTTGAACACTGCCCGACTGCAGACTCCAGGTAAAGGCCAATATTTGCCGACTCGCCAGTCACTTGAAAGTTAAGTTAAGGTCTTGTGTGTATCAGCTTATAATTCAACCTGCTTGTGTGTGTCATTGATTAACAGTCACAATTGTGTGACAGTAAAAAATTGAATTATTGTATGAAACAGACTTGTAGTCATTTGTCCACGGTATACGGGTCAAGACACACTGTGGCACAACAATCACAGCCAATCCTCCTGTACCAGGATCATGTCCAAACCCAAGAAAGTGCTCAGGAAAAATTTTGCATATGAAAATACCATTTAGAAACAGGGGTCCTGCAAATGGCAGGATTGAAAAAATATTACCTCCACCCCATTCCCATAACCCAATAACACCACCTAATCTTTTTGGACACTAAGGGTAATTTAACATGGCCAATCCACCTAACTCGCACATCTTTGGACTGTGGGAGGAAACTGGAGCATGCGGAGGAAACCCACGCAGACACGGGGAGAACGTGCAGACTCCGCACAGACAGTGACCCAAGCCGGGAATCGAACCTAGTACCATGGCGCTGTGAAGCACACTGCTAACCACTGGGCTACTGTGCCGCCCAATCTTTTTGCCATTCTTTGCTGTTCTTTACATTCCAAACTTCTGACCTGCCAGCCTTCTTTGCGCTTTTTCTTTAACTTTTATACTGTATTTAACTTTTGTGGTTAAATATGGTGGGTCCTCCCCCTGAAAATATTCTTTCTCATTGGAATGTGTCTATTGTGTATATTGTGAGGTATCCCTTTAAATACCTGACACTGAACCTCTATTGATCTGTCCCTTAATCACATTTGCTCGTTCATTTTAGTGATCGTTGCTCTCATGTCCTCATAGTGGCCCTTATTTAAGTTTAAAATACTAGTCTTGGACATACTCTTCCCTCCCTGAAACTGAATGTAAAATTCAATCATATTATGATCGCAGCTACCTTGGGGTGCCTTCATTATGAGGTTATTAATTAATCCCATCACATTTCCCTTTGTCTGGTCCCCAGTTAAGGCAGTTGGCAGTACAATCTTCTCCCTTTGCCTGCTGAAATCTGACCATTACCATGACAGAAGGAATGACTCCGAGTGATGATGACTTCCTAGTCCTGTTCGTAGCGCTACTCCCAATTGAGAATGTGGTCTCCCCTCCAGGTGTGTGGCCGGTGTTGGGGAGACTTCCAGTTCGTCTGACGTATTTAGGGTGGCTCGGGATTGGGTGGGAGTGGGGGGGTTCAGTGGGGTTGTTGTAAATTGTAAAACTGTTGAAAATTTGTGGAATAAAAATACTTTAAAAAAAAAAAAGAGAATGTCAGGTGTGTGAACCCCTCTTGTATAAGGTTGCAGGCACCTCCGGGGAATAGTTACTATTCAGTGTCACTCTGCAAGCTCACTGTGAAAACACTCAAATGGACTGAAAGGCACTGACCTGCATGGTGTAATGCAATCCTGCCATAACTATCAACAGTATTCACTGGGCAACTTTCCTATAAAGAGAGAAAGACTTGCATTTAAATAGCACATTTCACGATGTCAGGATGTCCAAAAGCACTTTACAGCCAATGAAGTAGGTTTAAGTTGTCAATACAATTGTGTTGAAGGAAATACTTTTGCACAGAGTAAGCTCCAACAAACAGCAATGTGATAATAAGTTGATGTAGCGCACTGATTGAGGGGTAATCATTGGGCTGCTTTAGGGAGAACTCCACTCACCTTCCTTTGAATAGTTGCACTCATCCGCCAATTCCACCCCTCGGTGTTCTCTCCTCTCCAATTTAGGATGAATGTCGCCAACTCCCCCCCCCCCCCCCACACCATGAAAAATATCCAGATCTGCCCACTATCTGCACATTGCCCTTCCCTCCCCATCACAACACCACCGCAATTCCTTCACCTGCACCTCACTCCCTTCACTTTAACAGTCAAATTTCCAGTTAGGCCACAAAGGGGAGGTTTGGAATTCCCTGCTTGACCCCGAACCGGCTCGTGGCCATAAGGCAGATGTAGCCCAGCATTGTAAATGGTTTAGATCCTCTTACCCGGGGCATTGCACCTATAGCACTGTCACAACCCTGGAAAACCTCCAGAATTTGCACCCAGCAAAATTCCTGCCCAAACTGCAGCATCTTTCATTGCCCACAAACATGAGCCCTGTTAAACACTCAGGGAAATCCCCCTTGAAAATCCTGATCAGATTCATTGAAACAAAGAGATTTTCTGTGCTTTTGAATCATAAAGGAGTTTATATATTTTGAATATGGCTCCATCAGGAATGATGGCTCACTTTACAATTAGTTATGTTCATGGAATCAGACAGCCGAGAAGGAGGCTATTCAGCCCATCATGTCAGTGTTGTTCTTTGGTACAGCTGTCCAATTGGTCTAAAAAAAACCTGCTTTTTCCCCACAACTCTTCAATGTGTTTCTTTTGAAGAATTTATATCATTGTTCTTAGAAAATTACTAATGAATCTGCTTCCAGGTCATAAAAACAGTCGTCCTAAACTGTTTCTTTCACCAGTTTGGTCCAATGCCCCTCTGTTTAATATATTGTTCTTTCTTGGAGTTCTGCTCTGGGTTATTCCCAATCAACGCCTTGTGCACACCGATATGATCCTTGAAGCCGTTTCTGTGACATTGTCCTGTTAATGAAATGTGGCCGCCACAAAGGTTTGCGACCATGAATATGGGTGCCATTGTTCTGTCAACTTGAGATATGACTCGGACACTTGAGATATGACTCGGACGCTGTGCACTAATACTATTACTTCCGGGGGGGTGGGGGGAGCGTGGTGGTTTAGCTTAGTTGGTTGGACAGTTGGTTCGTGATGTAGAACAAGGCCAACAGCGCAGGTTCAATGTCGGCTGAGGTTATTCATGAAGGCCCGCCTTCTCAGTCTTGTCAACTTTCCCCCTCAAAGGGGAATGCAGCCCATGGTCATCTGGGACTATGGCGACTTTACTTTTTACTTTACGTCCTGGGTATAAGCCATGCTGAGCCAACTCCAAGTGCTCTGTGGAAACAGTTAAGAGAGTTAGGCCGAGACTCTATTCAGGCTGGAATGCCCACATCTGGCACACTGCACTTTCAGCACATATAGGTAGGAAACCAGCAACAAGAAATGACTCCCTCACTGAGGTACAGTGATAAATGCGGTGTCCCTCCTTTATCTTGACCAAGTGCTGATTATTCAAGAGACTTCATTGCTGGAAAACGTGTAAAGATGGAAAGAAAGTCAGAGCCAAGCTCTGTCCTGTCCTCTGGGGAAACATCACATTCACTGCTGAAGTGGCGAAGAGCAGGGAACCCACCACAGAACTAAACTTGACTTTTCATTCCTTTTTGGACATTGGAAGAGGAATCTATGCATTTTAGACCCGAAATCAATGGAGATAAAACTTAGATTCCTCTAGTTGATCAGCATGTCACACTCTGAGATTCATAATAGATCAATCATCCAGACTCCAAATGATGGAAGGTACGATTCCCCAACCTAAATCAGAGATACATACACAAGGTGAGGGCTATGACAACAATAACAACTTGCATTTGTATAGCACTTTTAATGGGTAAAATGTTCCAAAGTGCTTCACAGAAGCATTAATAGACAACACTGGATAAAAGCAAATTACTGCGGATGCTGGAAGCTGAAACGAAAGAGAAAATGCTGGAAAATCTCAGGTCTGGCAGCATCTGTAGGGAGACAAAAGAGCTAACATTTCGAGTCCGATGACTCTTTGTCAAAGCTTTGTCGAAACGTTAGCTCTTTTCTCTCCCTCCAGATGCTGCCAGGCCTGCTGAGATTTTCCAGTATTTTCTCTTTCGTTAACAGACAACAGTTGGACTCCGAGAAACAGAAGGAGATGATATGACAGGTGACTAAAAGCTTGGTCAAAGAGGTTGGTTTTAAAGAATGACTTAAAGAATGGTGGAGAAGCAGAGAGGTTTAGGAAGAGAATCTGGGGGTACTGTGTACAATTATGCAAGGAAGAATATCCTTGCATCGAAAGGAATTCAAAGAAGGTTCGTCTGATTTCTGGATGAGGGATTTGCCTCCTGAGGAAAGGTTAAGGAGGTTGGGCCTGTACTCGTTACTCTATGTTTCAATAAGATCAACCTCCAATCTTCTAGACCCCAAGGAGCAAAGGCCCAACTCAAATCCCACTTGACAGAATGGATGCTGAGAGGATGTTCCCCCTCTTGGGGCAATCTAGAACCAGAGAACTGTCAGAACCCCGCGAGGCACACGGGGAAACCATTATTGATCTTCTCTGATAACGGGTGGAGGCCCACTCGCTGGGGAATGTAAAACCGAGCATAAAAGCCGGCCCGAGCAGGGACCAGCATGTTGGTTGGCCCAACGCAACATGATTGTATATAGTTACTGCCATGGTCAGACTTTTATGTTAAATTTAATTAATCTTTCGCCTTCCTACTGCTGGGTTCCTTGGTCATTAAAGGAGCACAGTTTAAAAATAAGAGAAGTCTCATTTAAGGAGAATCCCTCAGAGAGTCATTAGTCTTTGGAATTCTCTTCCCCAGAGAACAGTGGAGGCTGTGTCATTGAATTTATTCAAAACGGAGTTCGACAGATTTTTGACTGACAACGGAATCAAGCGTTCCTCGGGGGGGGGGGGGGGGGATCTTATCGACTGAGAGAACAGGAACTGAATGAAGTTTGGTCGTGATTTGGAATCAAAATATCTCCGGTTAACAACAGGGGCGAAATTCTCCGGTATCGGTGCGATGTCCGCCGACTGGCGCCCAAAACGGTGCAAATCAGTCGGGCATCGCGCCGCCCCAAAGGTGCGGAATGCTCCGCATCTTGGGGGGCCAAGCCCCAACCTTAAGGGGCTAGGCCCGCGCCGGACGAATTTCCGCCCCGCCAGCTGGCGGAAAAGGCCTTTGGTGCCCCGCCAGCTGGCGTGGAAATGACATCTCCGGGCGGCGCATGCGCGGGAGCATTAGCGGCCGCTGACGGCATTCCCGCGCATGCACAGTGGAGGGAGTCTCTTCCGCCTCCGCCATAGTGGAGACCGTGGCGAAGGCGGAAGGGAAAGAGTGCCCCCACGCCACAGGCCCGCCCGCGGATCGGTGGGCCCCGATCGCGTGCCAGGCCACCGTGGGGGCACCCCCGGGGCCAGATCGCCCCCGCGCCCCCCCCCCCCCAGGACCCCGGAGCCCGCCCGCGCCGCCTTGTCCCGCCGGTAAGGTAGGTGGTTTAATCTACGCCGGCGGGACAGGCATTTTAGCGGCGGGACTTCGGCCCATCTGGGCTGGAGAATCGCGGGGGGGGGGCAGCCAACTGGCGCGGTGCGATTCCCGCCCCCACCGAATATCCGGTGCCGGAGAATTCGGCAACCGCCGGGGGCGGAATTCCCGCCAGGCCCCGGCGATTCTCCGACCCGGCGGGGGGGCGAGGGTCAGAGAATCTCGCCCCAGATTCCAGTTTTGAGGTGGTGCTTTATCTCAGAATGTTCATACCTGAAGGAGTCTCTTCACACACTGATGGTTCCCATATTTCGCCGCCAAATGTAATGCATTCAACCCTAGATTGAAACCATATAAATAAATCAGATAAATAATGAGATGGGGCAGGTGTAGCATAATGGTCTGACACATATAGAGCTAAAATGGGACTTAGTACAGCTCCTAGCTTGAACCATTAACCATATTTTGTTTTAATCCATTTATGGGATCTGGGCATCGCTGGCTAGGGCCAGCATTCATTGCGCACCTCTAGTTGCCCTTGAGGAGGTGGTGGTGATCTGGATTCTTAAACTTCTGCAGTCCCTGAGGTATATATACACCCACAGTGCTATTAGGGAGGGAGTTTCAGGATTCTGACACAGCGACAATGAAGTAATGACAATTTATTTCCAAGTCAGGATGGTGAGTGACTTGGCGGGGAACCTCCAGGTGGTGGTGTTCCCAGAAATCTGTTGCTCTTGACCTTTTATTTGGTAATGGTCGTGGGTTTGGAAAGTGCTGCCGAAGGAACCTTGGTGAGTTCCTGCAGTTCATCTTGTAGGTGGTACACATAGCTGCCACTGTTCGTCAGTGATGGAGTGACTGAAGGTTTGTGGAAGGGGTGCCAATCAAATGGGCTGTTTTGTCCTGGATGGTGTTGAGCTTCTTGAGTGTTATTGGAGCTGCACTCATCCAGGCAAGTGGAGAGGATTGTATTAAACTCCTGACTTGTGCCATGTAGATAGTGGACAGGCTATGTGGAGTGGCAGGATTCCTAGCCTTTGACCTGCTCTGATAGCCACAGTATTTAGATGGCTTGTCCAGTTCAGTTTCTGGTAAATGGTAACCCCTAAAATGCTGATACTGGGGGATTCAGCGATGCTAACATCATTGAACGTCAATGGGCTATGCTTACATACTCTATTGTTGCAGGTGGCCATTGCCTGGCATTTGTGTGGGCAAATGTAACTTGCCACTTGTCAGCCCAAGCCTGGATATTGTCCAGGTCTTGCTGCATTTGGACACGGATTGCTTCAGTATGTGAGGAGTTGTGAATGGTGCTGAACATTGTGTAGTCATCAGCGAACATCATCACTTCTGACCTTATGATGGAAGGTCATTGATGAAGCAGCTGAAGATGGTTGGGGCAAAGACTCGACCCTGAGGAACTCTCGCAATGATGTCCTGAAGCTGAGATAGTTGTTTTAATATATTTTTATTAAATGTATGCACTTAATATCAAAACTTTGCAGAATAATATAAAAACAATAAGAGTAACCAATACAATAACACCAACACAAGTATCACAAGTTGCCACCATGTATGTGACAGTAGTCCCAATGATATCATGTAAATAATATAAGTGTACTTCTTGAGATTTTTAACATTTAGCACTAAGAATGATACACAACTTTACATTTGTATTTACAATTACTGCCAGAATTCTTTACATTGTTTATAATTACATTTGTTTTGCTGGGGTGAGGGAGGAGGGAGAGTTCTGTTCCCCCCTTGAGGTCTCAAGGGAGGTTAGGAAAGTCCGCTTTCCCGGTTTGACACGTGTGGGAGGGATCCGTGTCCCGTCCTGTGAATGGCCTTCCTTCCCTTTTCTCCTCTATACGAGTTTCCTTTCCTCCTTCCCAAATCCCCTCTTCCTATCCATACCCCCCTCCCTTCCTATCTGCTCCCCCCCCCCCCCCCCCGCCGCCCCACGCCCCCCCAACTCCCCCCCCCCCCCCACCCCCGCCCCAGGTCTGCAAAGACGTTTGTGAACTTCTTCCACGTGTTGTGGAACCTATCCTTGGTCTCCCCTTATCAAACATTATGGACGGGATTCTCGTTATCTACTGGTGCGGCGTGCCCCCCGCTGTCAGAGGGATCCAACGTCCCGGCACCTGGCCAATGGGGTTTCCCATTGTGAGCACCCCCACGCCGTCGGGAAATCCACAGGCGTGAGTGCGTTGCCAGGGAAGAGCAGAATCCCGCTAATGGAGAAT
Organism: Scyliorhinus torazame; assembly: GCF_047496885.1. Taxonomy (NCBI): domain Eukaryota; kingdom Metazoa; phylum Chordata; class Chondrichthyes; order Carcharhiniformes; family Scyliorhinidae; genus Scyliorhinus; species Scyliorhinus torazame. The sequence goes on along the minus strand of NC_092724.1, from coordinate 63,266,234 downwards.
CCAGCCCTCTATCTTTTCTAGTTTCAGGAACTCGGCCAGGTCTGAGAGCCACTCCGAGGCCTTGGGCGGTGCTGTCGACTTCCAACTTAGCAGACGTCTCTGCCTGCCGATCAGTGAGGCAAAGGCCAGGGCATCCGTCCCCTTCCCTGTCCAGAGCTCTGGATGTTCTGACACCGAGAAAACCGCCACATTCGGGCACACCTCCATTTCAACCCCACAACCCTGGACATGACCTCGGAAAAGGCTGTCCAGAACTCCCCGAGTCTGGGGCAGGACCAGAACAAGTGGGTGTGGTTGGCCTGGCCTACCTGGCACTGCTCACACTTATCCTCCCCCTCCAGGAAGAACCCGCGCATGTGTGTCTTAGTAAGTTGCGCTCTGTGCACCAGCTTGAGCTGCATCAGGGTTAGCTCGGCACAAGAGGAAGTGGAGTTGATCCTGTTCAGCGCCTCGATCCAGAGTCCTCCCCCTATCTCCAAGCCCAGCTCGTCCTCACATTTCCATCTGGTCCCATCCAATGGGGTCCGAACCTTTTCTGAGTGGTCCGTAGATGCCATATTTGTCATCCCCAAACCAGTCCAGCCCTACCTTGTGACCAGAAATTTGTGTCCAGGTCTCTGGAGGAATGTTTTTGTCTCCTTGCAGAGAAAGTCACACAGCTGCAGGCACCTGAGCTCATTCCCTTTCGGGAGTCGGGGCATCCATGAGAGTTCCTCCAGGGTCACCTATCCATTGTCCTCTACTCTCACTGTCCCTCCGTCCTCGCACCACTCTCCATATGTGGCCTCTATCCTCGCTGGTGAGAACCCATGTTTGTTGCAGATGGGAGCCTCTGTGGACATCCCACCAAGTTTGAAATGCCGCCTAAACTGGTTCCAAGTCCTTTGTATGGCCACTAACACCACCACCACCACCACCACCACCACCCCGGATGAAGGTCATGATTAACTTGTCGATCCTGGTGAAGAAGGATTTTTGAAAGAAGATCGGGAGTGATCTAAATATGAAAAGGAACCTCGGCAGCAGTTCATTTTGACCATCTGAACCCTTCACGCTAACGAGAGAGGGAGTGAGTCCCATCTTTGCAGGGCCCTCTTCATCTCCTCCACCAGGCTGGAGAGGTTCCAGGTGTGGGCCACTTGTATCCCCAGGTAACTGAAGGTTGGGTCACTTTAAACAGTAGTTCTTCCAGCTCTGCTCCTCCCTCTCGGGGGTTCACCGGGAAGATTTCACTCTACCCCTGGTTGAGTTTGCAACCTGAGAAGGCACCAAACTCCTGAAGGAGTCCTGTTATCTTTTCCATGCTGGCTAGGAGGTTCGAAACGTAGAGAAGCAGGTCATCTGCATCGAGGGATGCTCTCTGCACCCCCCTCCGAATACCCTTCCACTACACCGCCATTCTAAGGGCAATGGTCAGTGGTCCGATTGCCAGTGTGGACAAAAGCAGGGATAACGGGCACACCTGCCTTGTTCCCCTGTACAGCCGAAAACATTTGGAGCTGGTGGAGTTCATCCGTTCGCTCACTGTAGGAGTGCTGTACAGGAGCTTCACCCACGGGTGAACTCTGCTCCAAATCCAAACTGTTCAAGCACCTCCATGCGGTACCTCCATTCTACTCATCAAAGGCTTTCACAGCGTCCAGGGAGATGATCACCTCTCTCTGGATGGGGTCATTATTACATTCCGCAGGCGTCTGATGTTCACTGTGTGGTAAACCACTATTGCACCTCTATTAGGTGATGTATGGTAGGGCCTGTACTACAGGTACGTTGGTAGTCCCTGCCTGCTGGCTCCGCTCAGTAGGCAGAGTATAAATGTGTCTGTCCTCCATGCTGCAGCCATTTCGTCAGCTGCTGTGGGAGGCCACACATCTTAGAGCAATAAAGCCTCAGTTGTATACAACTCAAGTCTTTGTGCAATTGATCGTGCATCACACTGTTAATTACCTGCCCTGGACAAACCCAGTCTGATTTCCCATGATCACTTCTGGCAGGCAGCTCTCCTGGGCCCAGCCAATGCTTTCACTAGGACTTTTGCATCAGTGTTTAAGAGAGAGATGGGTCTGTATGATCCCCATTCTGTTGGGTCTTTGTCCTTTTTGGGCATCAATGAGATCGAGGCCTGGGCCAGTGTGGGCGGCAGGGCCCACTTTGACAGTGAGTTGTTGAACATCTCCCACAGGTGTAGGGCCAGCGCTGCTAAAAATCTTTTGTAAAAATCCACCTGGAACCATCCGGTCCCAGCACTTTCCCTGATTGCATGGAGTTGATGCACTCCACGATTTTGCCCAGTTCCCGCGGTGCTTCTAGCCCTTGTTTCCTGTCCTCCCCCACCATGGATATATCCATCACCGAGTCATTCTCCAGGGGTTCAAAGGTGTATAGCCCTTAGTACAAGTTTGCAACGGTTTTGTTAACCGCATTTGGGTTTGTTGACCTCATTTGGGTCTGCTACCATCCTACCATTTCTGTATCTAACTTGCGCTATCTCTTTTGTGACTGCTTGCTTTCTTAGCTGATGTGCCAGCACATGGCTGGCCTTGTCTCCATGTTCGTAGAAGGCCCCCCGTGCCTGGCAGAGCTGGTAGACTGCTTTCCTTGTGGAAAGCAGATCAAATTCCATCTGCAGCTTTTTCCTCTCCACCAGCAGTTCCATGGTTGGGGCCTTGGAGTTCCGCCGATCCACCTCCAGTGTGGAGTCAATCTGCCACTGCTTGGCTGCTCTTTCTTTCCTGGCCCTAAGCTATAATTTTGACCCTGATCACCGCCTTCAATGCCTCGCAGAGCGTGGAGTGTGAGACCTCCTCATTCTGGCTTCAGGTTACATAATTGTTGATGGCTTCGGATATGTTTGTACAGAATTCCTTACTGGCGAGGAGAGCTTCATCCAGCCTCCATGTGGGGCGTTGGGCCAGGCCCTTCCCCAACCTTATGCCCATGTCATGTGGCACGTGATCGGATATTACAATCGTGGAGTATTCAGCCTTTGTTACACCTGGAAGCACCCTTTTCCTTACTCCAAAAAAAATCTATACCTGAGTAGGCCTTGTGCACGTGGGAGAAGGAGGACAATTATTTTTCCCTCGAGTGATTGAACCTCCACAGGTCTAACGCCCCCTACCCCATCTGCTCCATAAAAGTGTTCAATTCTCGTGCCACAACTGACAATATTCCTGTCCTGGGGTTGGATCTGTCCGTTGTCAGTTCCTGTACGAACCCTCAGATTCTGGAGATGGACGAGGACTCTGGATCTTTTCATCAGCCCGTTGAGGCCCCTCACGTTCTATGGCCCCCTGCAGCCGCTCTTGTGGGGTTAGCTATACTCACCCTGTGGGCCTAGCCTTGTTCATCCAGGCCTGCCCTTGCACATGGGCCATTCAAGATGGCCGCTGACTACTTCCTCATTTTTGCCATCTTCACATGTTGTCTGCTGCAACCAGCACTCTACCCTCCCCCAACCCCCCCCTCTGTTTTGAAGCGAGATAGTTGACCTCCAACCATCACAACCATCTTCCTTTGTGCCATCTATGACTCCAACCAGCAGAGGGCTTGCCTCCCAATTCCCACTGACTTCAGTTTTGCTAGATCTCTTTGATGCCAGACTCACTCAAATGCTGCCTTGATGTCAAGGGCAGTAACTTTCACCTCACATCTGGAGTTCAGCTCTTTTGTCCATGTTTGAATCAAGACTGTAATGAGGTCAGGAGCTGGGTGGCCCGGGCAGAACCCAAACTGAGTGTCAGTGAACAGATTATTGCTAGATAAGTGTTGCTTGATAGAACTGTTGCTGACCCCTTCCATCACTTTGCTGATGATCGAGAGTAGACTGATGGGACGATAATTGGCCGGGTTGTATTTGACTATGTTAGGACAATTTTACACGTTGCCCAGTAGATACCAGTGTCGTAGTTGTACTGGAACAGCTTGGCTGGGGCGTGGAAAGTTCTGGAGCACATGCGTTCAGTACTATTGCTGAAATATTATCAGGACCCTTCAGCTTTGCAATATCCAAAGTCTTCAACCGTTTTTTGATATCACGTGGAGTGAAATGAATTGGCTGAAGACTGACATCTGTGATGCTGAGGACCTCCGGAGGATTATTACGATCCCGGACCAGACCCCAACATTTGCCCGGAGACCGGAAATGAACCTTAATACTTTTTTAATTCGTAAAACTATGAGGAAAGGATACTTCGCTCCATGAGTGATTCCACGCACAAATAGGGATAATGTATTAAAACTAACTTTATTATTAACAAAGCATTAAACTACCTCAAACTCACAGAAATACAGCTTAAAATTACCAGTTAAACAATGTTTAACAATAAAAGGAAACAGGTTAACTCCTAACTGGTACCTCCTTTATTTCAATCCACTTTTAAATAAAGTTAACAAACATTGGATTACTCCCCAGCATCTGGATAAAGAGTTCATTTTTAAAAACTGGTTGAAGAAAGAGGGAGGTCCTTTCAGTAAGCAACTCGCAACCCTGTCTGTCCGATTAACGCCGAATCTAACAACCTTCTGCCTGAAAGCTGCTGTTCAACCCACAGCTTCCAGAAAACAACTAAACTACCTGCTGCAGACCAGGCTCCTCCCATTAATTACATAATTTTCATCCCACTCAATCCCATGATTTACTTAAATCTAAACACAACGGGCTGGATTCTCCGTTCCCCAGCCGTGTGTTTCTCAGTGGTGCAGTATTCGCTGGCAGTAGGATTCTATCTTTCCACTGCTTGTCAATGGGATTTCCCATTGAAACCACCCCCACTCTGCTGAGAAACCCACGATTGGCAGTGTGCTGCTGACAGGAAAAGTGAATCGTAACAACTGGAGAATCCCAGCCAATGCCTCTAATTATCTATTCCCCAGAAATCATAACATAACCCTTTAGGCCTCTCCTTGTAAACATAAGCAAGGCTTGAAAGAATGATAATCTCACTTTTGCAACATCTTAATTGCACCTTTTGCAGCCCCAAAGTCTGTCTTTTGAACCAGGATTTTTAAAAAAGTTGTTGCTGCAGATATATACATTCTAATTCAGGCTTTTAAAAATTTACTGCAACAAATACATTTAATACAATATATATAAAATGTTATCACAGTACATTCTGCATCCTTGCCATCCTCAGTGCTTCCTCCAAGTGGTGTTCAACATGGAGGAGGTCTGATTCATCATCTGAGGGGGACGGGTGTGTGTAATCATGTTTGACATGAGAGTTCATGATGAGGACTCACAGGGCAACTCCCTCCCAACTGTATACCACTGTGCTGCCACCTCTGGATTGTGATGGTGGCATCTGGGTCATTGTCTGTAATCTCACAAGCCCCCAGTCACATGTAAGCCATACCAGGTAAGGATGGCAGGTTTTGTTCCCTAAAAGACATTAGTGAACCAGTTGGGTTTTTATGACAATAGTTTCATGGTCATCATTAGACTTTTAATTCCAGATGTTTTATTGAGTTTAAATTCAACCATCTGCCGTGGTGGATTCAAACCCGGGTCACACTCATAACTGACAATCTGTTCAGATGGGTCCTCACATTCATTCATTACCAGATGGATGAGAGAGTCAGAGGCTTCACAGATATCACTCTCAGAGATTGAACCCCTCAACCTTACAGCTCCACCTCAGTGGAAAAGAGTCTTCCCTTTCAGTGTGAAATGTTTACCTGAGCCGTCAAGTGCAGTGACGTCCACTCCGTGTGCCAGGATGATCTCCAGACAGTCCACATGACCCCGCATTGCTGCCAGATGGTACCTAAGGTAAAGACATTTAGAGATGTTGAATAGAGGGCGGCACGGTAGCATAGTGGATAGCACTGTGGCTTCATAGTGCCAGGGTCCCAGGTTTAATTCCCGGCTTGGGTCACTGTCTGTGCGGAGTCTGTACGTTCTCCCTGTGTCTGCGTGGGTTCACTCCGGGTGCTCCGGTTTCCTCCCACAAGTCCCGAAAGACGTTCCAATAGGTAATTTGGACATTCTGAATGTCCAATTCACCTAACAATCATGCCTTTCGGGACTTGTGGGAGGAAACCGGAGCACCCGGAGGAAACCGGAGCACCCGGAGGAAACCCACACAGACACACCAGTGTCTGAGAAACACCAGGCTATCGTACGGCCATTCGGGTAGATTGCGGCGCCTCAGCAGGGAACGTGCGGCCGAAACCGCACTTAATCCCGTGATGTGACCCTCAACCCCCTCCAAAGCCCCAACTCACCTATAAGGGGGCCCTCAGGCTCTCCCCCTTCCCTGTACCCCCCTGCACCTGCAGAGTGCACCCCCAGTCCCAATCCCCATCACAAGACAAATGCCAGCCTGGAACCCTGGCAGTGCTGTTCCATCAAGTCTCCATTGGGGAGACCAGCACTAATGGAGTTCGCCCGAGAACTCCAAGAAGAGGGGGTAGATACAACACCTTGGGGAGATTGTTGGAGAGCATATTAGAGTCAGACTAGCTGTCTCACTCTAATATGCAGATTTGCTAAAAAGTGATGCGATCTGGCGAGATGTGGCGAACCAGGCAGATCCAGGAAGAGGGATCTCCGGCATCTACCGGTCGTCTTGCGCTGCACCGCCTTTCGGGTATAACGTGGCCGGTAGATCTCACCCAGGTTCATCTTCCACCAACTGTTTAGCCTGTTGATGGCTGGATAAATGGCTCAATTATCAAACACAGAAAGAAAATGTTAGACTCACGCTGATCGTCCCTCAGTGTCGAGCTTTGTCGTGAGAAGTGTCCTTTTGTTGAGAAGCGAAGCCACTTTCTCAGGGTCACTGCCATCCACGGCCTGTAAGAGCTTCTCATCATGTTTACTCCAGTCCTGGCTCTGAGGGGCATTAAAGAAAAATTTCAATTTTAGAGCTCCCTTTCACAAATGCAGAACGTCCCAAAGTACTTAACAGACACCAAAAGACTTCGTAAAATGTGTGGCAGGATCTTTGGGCCTTGCTGAGGTAAGGAATAGAGGCAGAAATGTAAGACCCGGCGTGCCACTTTTCCAACTCCATTTCTGCCAGCAGCCATTTTGGCTGTGGCCCATCGAGGCTGGTTAAGCTGCCACCCCCCCCACCCCCCACCCCACCCCCACCCCTCTCCAACCAGCCCAAGGAAGGTAACCAACTGTCACGATATGCAGACATGCAGATAATGATATACAGACAGGCAGCTAATGAACAAAGAGAACAGGACATGACCAATGAGCAGGCAGGACACTCAGGGGTGGTATCTCACTATAAAAAGGCACGAGGCACTCACACTCCACCTCTTTCGACTGATGAACATCTACAAAGTGAGTCAGGGTGTATGTACAGTATCACATCTCCAGCACGTGGCTAAGAGCTAGTCTGGTTCAGTCAGACAGACTAACCACACTTAGTTAGCAGAGTCGAACTCATAGAGAACTATGCTACTGGTTCAATAAATCCGACTGAACTAACTTCAAGGTCTGGAGTATCTTTTGGATAAAGCTGCATCCAGTTGCAGCCTGTGTTATCCCAGAGTACATAACACGACATGCTACCAGGAGACTGCTTAATCTAGGTGGTTTACTTCAGTCCATTCCGTGATGACCAGCAAATGTATCCCGTCACCATGGAGAAGATTCAGGCTCCTCACCAGCTCAGGACCTCTGGCAATCCCAGTGCCAACTGGCGGACATTCAAGCAAAGGTTTCTGCTGTACATCGAAGCTACAGACGCCATGGGGCGTCTGATGCAAGGAAGATCGCGCTTCTCCTCTCAACAGTGGGAGATCAAGCCATCAAACTCTTCAACTCTTTTCACTTCACCGAAGGCCAGGCCAAGACAAAGTTTCAGACCATCCTGGACAAGTTTGACAGTCACTGTGAAGTGGACACCAATGAAATCTTTGAGCTCTACATATTCAAACAGCGTCTACAAGGAAAAGATGAATCTTTCAACTCCTTCTGAACTAACCTCCGCCTGCTAGCGCTATCCTGCAACTTTGGTGATATTGCTGACTCCATGATCAGACACCAAATCGTTTTTGGAGTTCACTCTGTTTTGTAAGGGCCACGAAGAATCCAGCACGAGTTTTAAGGATACAAAGTAATAACATTTATTTACTATAACATATATACATAACAGTAGCAGTAACTTCCCTTGCTACATATTCCTTCCTCCTGGTTCCTGAACTGGCCAGCTTATTTATACTAGGAGTTTACTAGTGGTTTCTCCGCGCCCCTCATTGGGGAAGCTCATACTCCCACAGGATTGTGGGATGGTCATTAGTCCCCAGCCAATGGTAAGTAGGCAGATTATAACATCCCTCCCCCCCCAAAGTCCAAGGAATCCACCGAAGACCCTGGCAAAGGAGGGCGTCGGACTCGTTTGGCCGCAGGCCGGACGCCATTTGCACGCGGCGCTGGATCAGGCGGCGTGTAATGAGACGGAGACCGGCGATTCCGTGATGAACGGCACGGTTGTACATCCACGGCCCGTGGACCCAAGGATTCTCCCTCTGATGCATCCTGTGTCTCCATCTCGGAGTCAGAGTCTGCTGCCTCCGTCATGTCAGCGTCTCCAGCTCCATTCGGTCCCGTAACGACCTGCGCAGGCTTCGGGTGAGGCACCAGTGGAAGATTGTGAGGACTGCCTTCCATTGTCTCTGGTCTCTGCGGCTGTTGAAATGAGCTCCGGGGGCGGGGAATCTTTTGAGGGGATGATCTTCTGGACCGAACGTGGTCTACATGTTTTCGCTGGAGACGACCCTGGGCTTGCACTTGGTAAGATATAGGGCCTGTTTGGCGAAAGATTACACCAGGAACCCATTGGGCACCACCAGCAAAATTCCAAACGAATACTGGGTCACCGGGCGCAAACTGCCGAATCGGACGATGCCGAGAAAATCCCTGTCCCTGCCGTTCTTGTGCGCGGCGTACTTTTGCGCCAATGTCCGGGAAAACCATACTAAGGCGGGTGCAAAGTCTCCGGCCCATTAGGAGTTCTGCGGGAGCTACCCCAGTCACTGCATGGGGGGTGGTCCTGTACGTAAACAAAAAGCGAGCCAGTCTCGTGTCCATTGATCCGGAAGACTGCTTCTTTAGGCCTCTTTTGAATGTCTGCACAGCGCGCTCTGCCAACCCATTTGAAGCCGGGTGGTAAGGGGCAGTGCGGATATGGCGGATGCCGTTCATCTTTGTGAACCTAGCAAACTCCTCACTCGTGAATGGAGTGCCATTATCCGTGACCAGTACCTCGGGGAGGCCATGTGTACTAAACGATAAACGCATCTTTTCAATTGTTGCGCAGGACGTTGTCCCCTGCATCTTATGCACCTCTAGCCATTTGGACTGGGCGTCAATTAGTAGAAGGAACATGGATCCTTGAAAAGGGCCTGCGAAATCTGCATGCAAGCGTGCCCAAGGCCGCCCTGGCCATTCCCAGTGATGTAGGGGCGCGGCCGGCTGAAGCTTCTGATGCTCCTGGCAAATGGAGCAGTTTTGGGCCACCTTCTCAATGTCGGTGTCGAGGCCTGGCCACCAGACATAACTCCGGGCCAACATTTTCATTTTGGTCACGCCTGGATGCCCATTGTGCAAGTCTGATAGTATCAGCTCCTGGCCTTTCTCTGGGACAATCACACGCGTCCCCCACAAGAGGATCCCATCCTCGTCGCCAGTTTTGTAAGGGCCACAAAGAATCCAGCACGAGTCTTAAGGATACAAAGTAATAACATTTATTTACTATAACTTATATACATAACAGTAGCAGTAACTTCCCTTGATACATACTCCTTCCTCCTGGTTCCTGAACTGGCCAGCTTATTTATACTAGGAGTTTACTAGTGGTGTCTCCGCCCCCCTCATTGGGGAAGCTCATACTCCCACAGGATTGTGGGATAGTCATTAGTCCCCAGCCAATGGTAAGTAGGCAGGTTATAACACTCTGATCCTCTGAGAGCGCAGCTACTGAAAATCAAGCATATGGCCCTGCCAGTCGCAATTGAAACATGCACAGTGCATGAGCACGCCAAAAATCGCTATGCCTAGTACAAAACGACTGAAAATGAGAAACTTCCCTCCCACAAGGCAGTGAGTATGCAGGCCATCTCCCGGAGGCAGCGGCCATTTTGCACGCTTTTCCCGGGGCCCCATGCATGTGCGATGCGAACGGGATAACAAAGCGGCCGACACCCACACTGCGCAGTTGCAGACGTCTGCCGACCGCACTGCGCATGTGCGACGACGCGTGGCGCATCAGGACGCCGACGTGCTCGAACTTCAATACCCACTTAAAGAAACACTGCCCTGCAAGAGACAGGCGATGTTGAAACTGCGGGAAGCCTAGACACTATGCAGCCTTGTGCAGGTCTGCTCCACCAGTCAGGGGCCAGCGCTCCCAATTCCAACGACAGCGCGTTCAGAGTGTGCAACAACGATTACAGGATTCTGATCCTGGCAGCACAACGGATCCAGAGGAAGAATACCTGGACTCCGCCTACTGCGTGGGCATCATTACCAAATATGAATATGCAACATCCAACTCATCACAAATTCAATCCATCCTCGCGGTGAATTCTGCGGACGAATGGCGTGCGGTGATGCAGGCCAACTACTGCTCCACCCAGTTTAAGCTGGGCACAGGTGCTTCTGCCAACCTCCTCTCACAGGCAGATTTCAAACGCATCAAGAAGCCCCCCAAGGTCCTTCCAGCAGCCGGCAGGCTCCTGGACTACAATGGAAATGCCATCACGGCACTGGGATCCTGCATTTTCTCGTCTCCAACCGGAGCACCCATGCACGGTTACGTTTTGAGATTGTCAAGCCAGACAGGACATCCCTACTTGGCGCGCATGCCTGCAAGCAGCTGAACCTCGTGCAGCGGGTTTACACAATGACACCCTCCAATGTGGGTCTTCAGGCCGGCATTGACGACATCCTCGCTCAGTATCCGGATGTGTTCGACGGGATGGGCACGCTGCCATATCGATACAAGATTCTGCTACGACCTGATGCCAAGCCAGTGGTCCATGCACCACGCCGGTTCCCAGCTCCGCTGAGGGAGCGCCTGAAGGCACAGCTCAAGGATCTTCAGCAACAGGGCATCATTTCCAAGGTAACTGAACCGACTGACTGGGTCAGCTCGATGGTATGTGTTAGAAAGCCTTCGGGAGACCTGCGCATCTGCATTGATCCCAAGGATCTCAATAAGAATATAATGCGTGAACACTACCCCATCCAGAAGCGGGAGGAACTCACCAGTGAGATGGCACACACACGTTTTTTCACCAAGTTAGATGCGTCACATGGATTTTGGCAAATCCAGCTGGATGAGTCCAGTAGAAGGCTCTGCACCTTCAACACACCGTTTGATAGATACTGCGATAATCACATGCCGTTTGGAATTGTCTCGGCATCGGAGATCTTCCAGCGCATCATGGAGCAGATGATGGAGGGCATTGAAGGGGTTTGTGTGTACGTGGACGAGATCATCATAAGGACCACGACCCCTGAAGAGCCTCCCGCCTCCAGCAGGTATTCCGCCGTGTCCATGCCATTGGCCTGATGCAACAGTTCCAAATGTTGCTTTGGCATGTCGACACTCAAGTTCCTAGGTGACCAGATCTCTCAGCAGGGCGTGCGTCCGGACACAGACAAGGTCAAGGCCATCGAAGCCATGAAGGTTCCTGAAGACAAAAAGGCAGTGTTGTGCTTCCTGGGCATGCTCAATTTTCTGGGCAAGTTCATCCCAAACATGGCCTCACACACCACGGCCCTACGAAACCTGGTGAAAAAGTCCACTGCCTTTGAGTGGAAGGCAGCACATCAGGCAGAGTGGTTGGAGCTGAAAGCCAAGCTCACCACTGCACCAGTCTTGGCATTTTTCGACCCAGACAGGGAGACAAACATCTCAACAGATGCGAGCCAGGATGTCATCGGTGCGGTGCTGCTTCAACGCGATGACACTTCGTCCTGGGCACCGGTAGCCTAAGCATCGAGGGCCATGGCGCCCACTGAAACAAGGTATGCGCAAACAGAGAAGGAATGCCTGGGTCTTCTCACTGGCATTCTCAAGTTTCACAACTATGTCTACAGCCTGCCAACATTCACTGTCGAGACGGATCATAGGCCTCTGGTCCAAATTATCCACAAGGACCTGAACGACATGACGCCTCGGTTGCAGCGCATCCACGTCAAACTCAGAAGGTACGACTTTCGCCTGGCAAGGAGCTCATCATCGCTGATGCATTGTCCCGCTCCATCACATTGCCTAGGGAACCGCTGGAAATCATCTGGCAGATTGAATCACAGGTGCAGCTGTGTGCTAGCACCCTCCCGGCGTCTGATGAGAAGGTGGTTCGTATCCGTGAGGAGACAGCCAAAGACTCCCTCTTGCAGCGTGTCATGCACCACCTCGCCAATGGCTGGCAGAAAGGGCAGTGCCCTCAATTTTACAATGTAAAGGACGACCAGACGGTGATTGATGGTATCCTCCTCAAGCTGGACCGGATTGTCATTCCACTCAGTCTCCAGAGCCTGGTGCTCCGCCAAATCCATGAGGGACACCTGGGCGTCGAGAAGTGCAGACGCAGAGCCAGGCAGGCTGTCTACTGGCCCGGTATTAGCCAGGACATCTCGAATATGGTCCTCAACTGTGCGACCTGTCAACGCTTCCAGCCAGCGCAGAGCAAGGAGACGCTCCAGCAGCATGAAATAGAGACCTCCGTGGTCCAAGGTTGGCATCGACCTCTTTGTGCAATGGTCGTGACTACGTGTTGATTACTTATTTTTTTTTTTTAATTCTCCTCCATTTTCACATTTTCTCCCACATTTACATCCATCAACAATAAACAATAATCAGCAAGATATGTCAGTCCCCATAATAACAACGATCCCATCTACCCACCAACCCCCAAACCTCAACCCGCATGTTTACATAAACAAATGACAAAAATAAATCAGGGATTACCCGTAGTCACCCTTAATCTTACACAGCTCCCACCCCCCCCACCCCCCCCCCCCCCCCACCCCAGGCCTCCAGCTCCTCCCGTCCACTGCCTCTTGTAAAACTCCTCCCCAACCTCGGTTCCTTCCCCCCCAACTTTCCACCCCGGCTAGACCACTCGGACCCTGTTCTGCCAGGCTCCGATGGCCGCAGCCCCTCCCCCCACCTCACTCCCGTTCACTGGCCGGCTTAAACCGGCCAGCGTGGAGGCCCCCGCCCGGGTCCCTTTCCCACTTGCCCGGCCCCAGGAAAGCCCAAAGATCCCCTTTTAGCACACAAACCCCGCCTATCCACCTACATCCCAAAGAACTCTCATTTCGAGTGAAATTCCCGTCCCTTCCTTCGTCCAAATATATACTACCTTGGCTCCTTTAATCTCTACACCTGCGCGCAGTGATACAAAAAAGAAGAAAATACAGTCATGAGGTTACATCGGCACATGGCCATTCCTCAGTTTGTCAGTTCTGCCACAGTCCTTCTGCTTTCGCAAACTCCTCCGCTGCTTCCGCCATTCCAAAATAAAAGTCCCTGAGCTTGTAAGTCACCCACAGCTTAGCTGGATATACAATGCCGCACCGCACCTTGCTAATGTACAGTGCCCTCTTCACCCGGTTGAAGGCAGCCCGCCTCCTTGCCAGTTCCACCGTAAAGTCCTGGTATACACGTATACCAGCTCCAGCCCACTGCACCACCCGCTTCTGCTTGGCCCAGCTCAGGACCTTCTCCTTCACCCTGTACTTACGGAAGCACAGAGTCACTGCCCTTGGCGGCTCACTCGCCTTTGGTACAGGCCTCCACGACCGATGAGCCCGATCCAGTTCATATCGGGAGGGGTCCTCCCCCTTCCCCAGTAGTTTTGCCAGCATCGCGGCAAAATACTCAGTCGGCTTCGGTCCTTCAACTGCTTCGGGCAGCCCCACCACCCTCAAATTCTGTCGCCTGGATCTATTTTCCAGGTCTTCCATTTTTCCTCGCAGATCCTTGTTAGTAACCATCACCTTCCGCATCTCTTTCCCCATCGAGGCAAGTTGATCACCGTGCTGCAATAACCTCTCCTTCACTTCCTTCAGCGTCTCCCCTTGCTCTCGCACCTCCGCCACTGCGCTCGCCACCTCCGTCCTCACCGGGGAAACCGCCTCCTCCACCAGCACACTCAAAGCCTCCCTCATCTCCTTCCTCACCGTCTCCATGCATTTCGCAATCTGCGCCAACTGCTTTTCAAATTCCGCAGCCATCACCTTGGTTATTTCTTCAGCCGTAAGCAGTGCGGCCTTCCCTGGTGCTCCAGCCTCCATTTTTCCTGGTGACCCCGCGGTGACCTTTCCACTCCCCGACGGACCTCCAGCTGGTTTTTTTTCGGCCGTTTTTCTGCTCACCCTTGACATTTTTCTTTGTTCTTTTTTTCCTCCTGTGTCTTCTCAGTGCCTCCTCCGTGCCTTTTCCCTTCTTCTGCCGCCTCCGCGGACCCTGGGACCGGGCTTAAAGCCCCGAAATTGCCGTTCCCGAGCGGGGGCTCTCCATTGTGCGGCCGCCTCCCGCCCGCCGTCACCGGAAGTCCCTACGTGTTGATTCTTGACTATTTTTCCAACTACCCTGAAGTCATGAAGCTCTCAGACCTCACATCTCGGACCGTCATCAAGGCCTGTAAGGAGACGTTCTCCAGGCATGGTATCCCACTCACTGTCATGAGTGACAATGGCCCATGCTTCAACAGCCACGAGTGGTCTATGTTTGCCAAGTCATACCATTTCAAACATGTCACTTCCAGCCCACGCTATCCGCAGTCCAATGGGAAAGTTGAAAAAGGGGTGCATATTGTGAAACAGCTCATCTGCAAGGCCGCAGATTCTGCCTCTGACATCTATCTCATGCTGCTTGCGTACAGGGTGACCCCACTGTCCACTGGCATTTCGCCGGCTCAACTCCTGATGAACAGGAACCTGCGGACGACACTACCAGCCATACACCTGCCCAACCTGGATCACCTCCTGGTGCTGCAGAAGGTTCAGCAGCTCCGAAACCAGCAAAAGCAGGGCTATGATGCTCATGCCACCGATTTTCCCGTGTTATCCCCGGCAGACACTGTCAGGATCAAGATACTGGATGGTGGCTGGTCTGCTCCAGCTGTCGTTGTTCGACAGGCTGCGCCCCGCTCGTATGTTGTACGTGTGGCTGATGGGCCTGTTGTGCGACAAAACAGACGGGCACTGCGCAAAGTTGCCTGCCCGCAACTGCTTTCTTCTCCGTTTCCATCCGTTGTTTTGCCACTTCCTGATACCTCGAACTACGAGGCCACCATCTTCCATCCCGCCCATCAAGGCGCCATCGTCCCCACCACCACCTCTCCGGCGGTCGACAAGGATCAGACGCAAGCCCCAGAGACTGGACTTATGAACATTTGTTTTGTTTGCTATGTTCTGTTTTCTCACATTAGACAGCTGTCTTCACATGTACATATGTTCAGATATGCCACCGCTTGTAAATATGTTAATATATGCCATCACATGTAAGTACGTTCCCATATGCCAACAAAACATTTTTAAAAAGGGGAGGTGTCATGATATGCAGACATGCAAATAATGATATACAGACAGGCAGCTAATGAACACAGAGAACAGGACATGACCAAGAGCAGGCAGGACACTCAGAGGTGGTATCTCACTATAAGAGGCACAAGGCACTCGCACTCCGTCTCTTTCCACTGACGAACATCTACAGAGTGAGTCAGAGTGTATGTACAGTATCACACCTTCAGCACATGGCTAAGAGCTAGTCTGGTTCAGTCAGACAGAGTAACCACACTTAGGTTAGCAGAGTCAAACTCATGGAGAACTGTGCTACTGGTTCAATAAATCAGATTGAACTAACTTCATGGTCTGGAGTATCCTTTTGTTAAAGCTGCATCCAGTTGCAGCCTGTGTTATCCCAGAGTACATAACACAACACCAATGAGGCTCGTTAACAGCCACGCTTAATGTAGGTAATGGAGTAGACTCAGATCTTCTTGTCGGCATCCGGTTTCCCAATATGACTGGAGGAATTTAACTGCCTGAAGTCAAGCGAGGCAGGCTGGGGCAGTGTCAGTGTTTCCAGCTGGGCTTAAAGGCCCCCCTGCCTGTCTGGGTAGGGATACAGCCAAAGGTCACCTTGTGAAGGGATTCCACCCCTTCTCTTACCCAAAGTGATGGCCTGGCTGCTTATTACTTAATTATAGTCATAGAGTTTTACAGCACAAAAGAGGCCCTTCGACCCATCGTGTCTGCACCAGCCACCAAGCACCTGTCCAATCTAACCCCAATTCCCAGCACTTGCTCCATACGCTTGCATGCGACAGCATTTCAAGTGCTCATCCAAATGCTTCTTAGATGTTGTAAGGATTCCTGCCTCTACCACCCACCCTTTCAGGCTGCGAGCTCCAGGTTCCCCACCCCCTGGTGAAAAGGTTTTTCCTCACTTCCCCTCTAAATCTCCTGCCCCTTCCCTTAAATCAATGGTCCCTGGTTATTAGCCCCTTTACTAAGGGGAAAAGCTTCTTCCCATCTACCTCATCTATGCCCCTCATAATTTTGTACACCTTGATCAAGTCCCCCTTCAGTCTTCTCTGCTCTCAGGAAAACAACCCCAGCCTATCAAACCTCTCTTCATAGCTCAAATGTTCCAGTCCAGGCAACATCCTGGTGAATCTTCTCTGGAACCTTTCTTGTGCAATCACATCATCCTTGTAGTGTGGCGACCGGAGACCAGAACTGTTCACAGTAATCTACCTCTGGCCTAATGAGCGTTTTATGCAGCTCCATCATATTCTCCCCGCTCTCATATTCTGTGCCTCGTCTAATAAAGGCAAGTATCCCATATGTCTTCTGAACTACCTGATCTGCCTGTCCTGTTGGCTTCAGGGATATTTGGACATGCATCCCAAGGTTCCTTTGGTCCTCTGTACTTCCCAGACTCCAATCACTCGTTGTGTATCCCCTTGCCTTGCTAGTCCTCACTAACATTGTGAGGACCTCACATCATTTTCAGGGCTAAATTTTGTTTGTGACTGTTCTGCCCATCTGGCCAGCCCATCTATATCATCCTGTAATCTAAGGCTTTCCCTCTCACTATTTACCACCCCACCAACTTTCGTGTCATCTGCCAACTTACTGATCATACCCCCACATTCATGTCTCGATCATTAATG
This sequence comes from Scyliorhinus torazame, assembly GCF_047496885.1. Lineage (NCBI taxonomy): Eukaryota > Metazoa > Chordata > Chondrichthyes > Carcharhiniformes > Scyliorhinidae > Scyliorhinus > Scyliorhinus torazame. The sequence continues at coordinate 63,249,077 of NC_092724.1, read as the reverse complement.
TATACTGCAAACAGCAGTAAACCACTGGATACAGGTTTTCAGTCACGAAAACAATTTTTGACCATCACACTCTACCTCCTACCACTAAGCCAATTTGGGAACCAAATTGCCTGGATACCATGAGCTTTTAGCTTCTTGATCAGTCTCCCATGGAGGACCTTTACAAAAGCCTGACTGAAGTCCATGTAGATTACATCAACTGCACTACCCTCATCTACACACCTAGTCAACTCCTTGAAAAATTCAGTCAAATTTGTAAGACATGATCTCCCTGGCAAAGCCATGCTGACTCTCCTTGATTAATCATTGCCTTGTCAAGTGGAGATTAATTCTGTCTCTCAGAATGTTTCCCAATAATTTCATGCCACAGATTTTCGGCTCACTGGCCTGTCATTACCTGTTTTTTCCCTACTTCCCTTCTTGAATATGTACCACGTTTGCTGTTCTCCAGCCCCTGGCAGTTCACCTATGGCCAGAGAGATTTTGAAAATTGGCATCAGAGCTCCTGCAACCTCCTCCCTTGCCTCACGCAGCAGCCCAGGATGCATCTCATCTGAGCCTGGACACTTTCAAGCCCTCTAAAGTCATTAACACCTCCTCCCTCTCAATGCTAATCTGTTCAATTATATCACAGTCTCACAACTTGCTTTCTATACATACACCATCCTTCTCCATCATGAACACAGATGCAAAATAGTAATTTAATAATTATAATCTTTATTAATGTCACAAGTAGGCTTACATTAACACTGCAATGAAGTTACCGTGAAAAGCCCCTCGTCGCCACATTCCGGCCCCTGTTCGGATTCAGAATGTCCGATTCACGTCTTTCGGGGCTTGTGGGAGGAAACCGGATCACCCTGAGGAAACCCACGCAGACACAGGGAGTACGTGTAGACTCCGCACAGAGTGACCCAAGCCGGGAATCGAACCTGGGACCCTGGCGCTGTGAAGCAACAGTACTACTTTGCTACCGTGCTGCCCTACCTCACCCACACCTTATGGCTCCACACACAGGTTGACACTTTGGTCGCTAATGGACACTACACTTTTCCTGGTTACACTCTTGCCCTTTATATATTTGTAAAACACTTTGCGATTTCCCTTTATTTTGCCCAACAGTGTTTTTTCATGCCCGCTCTTCATTCTCGTAATTTATTTTTTGAAGTACCCCCTCTGTACTTTCTATACTCCTTTCGGGCTCCATTTTTTTGAACCCCCTGAATCTGCCATTAGCCTTCCTTTTTTTCCTTCATAGAATCATAGAATTTACAGTGCAGAAGGAGGCCATTCGGCCCATCGAGTCTGCACCGGCCCTTGGAAAGAGCACCCCACTCAAGCACACACCTCCCCCACCCCATCCCCTTAACCCAGTAACCCCAATTAACCTTTTGTTTGGACACTAAGGGCAATTTAGCATAGCCAATCCACCTAACCCGCACATCTTTGGACTGTGGGAGGAAACCGGAGCACCCGGAGGAAAGCCACGCACACACGGGGAGAACGTGCAGAATCTGCACAGACAGTGACCCAAGCCGGGAATCGAACCTAGGACCCTGGAGCCATGAAGAAACTGCTAACCACTATGCTACCATGCTGCCCATTAAATTCCAATCTTGCATTATAATAATAATTTTTATTGTCACAAGTAGGCTTACATTAACACTGCAATGAAGTTACTGTGAAGTAACCAGCAAGGTGAAAATTCAGCCCTTGATCAGTGTTGTAATGTAAGAAACGTGACAGCCAAAATGCACAAAATAAGTTCTCAGAAAAAGCAATGCTATAATGATCAGATAATCTGTCCTTTTGTGGCACGGTGACACAGTGGTTAGCACTGCTGCCTCAGCACCAGGGACCCAAATTCAATTCTAACCTTAGGTGACTGTCTGAGTGGAGTTTGCACGTTCTCCCTGTGTCTGCGTGGGTTTCCTCTGGGTGCACCAGTTTCCTCCTACAGTCCAAAGATGTGCAGGTTAGGTGGATTGGTCATGATAATTTGCCCCTCAGTGTCCAGGGATGTTCAGGTTAGGTGGGGTTACGGGGTTAGGGCAAGAGAGTGGGCCCTGGTAGGCTGCTCTTTCAAAGGTTTGGTGCAGACTTAATGGGCCAAATGGCCTCTTTCTGCACTGTAGGGATTCAATGGTGATGTTGACTGAGGAATAAGTATTGGCCAAGGCACCGGGGAAAACCCCTACCTCCTTCTCAAAATAGGATTCTGCCATCTTTTGGATCCGGGTGGAAAGGCCAACAGGTTCTTGGTTTGACATCTCATCTAATTTTTCAGGCACCCCTGACAGCCACTTAAAATAGACTGGACCCTGACACGTGTAAACAAGAGGCCCAAAGTATGGTTTAGGATCTCTCTCCTAAATTACTATTCATTGCCAATACCTTTTCATCATGGACTTCCAATCCTGCTGCATGTCCATCCTCCCCTAACCCCACCCCACACCTCCTTATCAGAGTGCCTCCTGTCTTTAATCACTTCCTCCCCATATTACCACTACTGGTTGCCTGGCCTGTCCATCGTCACACCGCAATCTTCCTACACCAATTGTGTGGTCAAAAGCTGCAGCGGTTACAGGTGTTAGAGGTTTCCTCGAAATGCCAGTGCACATCAAAGCCTCTGAAACGCAAATTTTCCATTCTGGGTCTGGGGGGTGGTCTGATGGGTGGGGCTGACAGGAGGGTGGGGATTGAAGTCTGTTGGGGGGGTCTGGTTGGGAGGTCGGAAGGGGAGGCAAGATCTGAGTTGTGAAGGGGACCTTCCAATGATCTTTGTGGGGGGGGGGGGGCAGCTTTATTACGCACTGATGTGGAGATGCCGGCGTTGGACTGGGGTGAGCACAGTACGAAGTCTTACAACACCAGGTTAAAGTCCAACAGGTTTGTTTCAAATCACTAGCTTTCGGAGCGCTGCTCCTTCCTCAGGTGAATGAAGAGGTCTGTTCCAGAAACACATATATAGACAAATTCAAAGATGCCAAACAATGCTAGGAATGCGGGCATTAGCAGGTGATTAAATCTTTACAGATCCAGAGATGGGGTAACCCCAGGTTAAAGAGGTGTGAATTGTCTCAAGCCAGGACAGTTGATAGGATTTCGTAGGCCAGATGGTGGGGGATGAATGTAATGTGACATGAATCCCAGGTCCCGGTTGAGGCCGCACTCATGTGTGCGGAACTTGGCTATAAGTTTCTGCTCGGCGATTCTGCGTTGTCGCGGGTCCTGAAACGACTACACGATGACATTAATAAGTTCCATCCAACCATCAGACTCACCATGGACTACTCTCCAAAATCAGTTGCATTCTTGGACACACTCGTCTCCATCAAGGACGGTCACCTCAGCAATTCGCTTTACCGCAAACCCACGGATAACCTCATGATGCTCCACTTCTCCAGCTTCCACCCTAAACACATTAAAGAAGCCATCCCCTATGGACAAGTGCTCCGTATACACAGGATCTGCTCAGATGAGGAGGAGCGTAACAGACATCTACAGACGTTGAAAGATGCCCTCGTACGAACGGGATATGGCACTCGACTCATCGATCGACAGTTCCAATGCGCCACAGCGAAAAACCGGACCGACCTCCTCAGAAGACAAACATGGGACACAACCGACAGAATACCCTTCGTCGTCCAGTACTTCCCCGGAGCGGAGAAACTACGTCATCTTCTTCACAGCCTTCAACACATCATTGATGACGATGAACATCTTGCCAAGGTCATCCCCACACCCCCACTACTTGCCTTCAAACAACCGCGCAACCTCAAACGAACCATTGTGTGCAGCAAATTACCCAGTCTTCAGAACAGTGACCACGACACCACACAACCCTGTCATGGCAATCTCTGCAAGACGTGCCAGATCATCGACATGGATACCACTATTACACGTGAGAACACCACCCACCAGGTACGCGGTACATACTCGTGCGACTCGGCCAACGTTGTCTACCTCATACGCTGCAGGAAAGGATGTCCCGAAGCGTGGTACATTGGCGAGACCATGCAGACGCTGCGACAACGAATGAACGGACATCGCGCAACAATCACCAGGCAGGAATGTTCCCTTCCAGTCGGGGAACACTTCAGCAGTCAAGGGCATTCAGCCTCTGATCTCCGGGTAAGCGTTCTCCAAGGCGGCCTTCAGGACCCGCGACGACGCAGAATCGCCGAGCAGAAACTTATAGCCAAGTTCCGCACACATGAGTGCGGCCTCAACCGGGACCTGGGATTCATGTCACATTACATTCAGCCCCCACCATCTGGCCTGCGAAATCCTACCAACTGTCCTGGCTTGAGACAATTCACACCTTTTTAACCTGGGGTTACCCCATCTCTGCATCTGTAAAGATTTAATCACCTGCTAATGCTCGCATTCCTAGCATTGTTTGGCATCTTTGAATTTGTCTATATATGTGTTTCTGGAACAGACCTCTTCATTCACCTGAGGAAGGAGCAGCGCTCCGAAAGCTAGTGACATCGAAACAAACCTGTTGGACTTTAACCTGGTGTTGTAAGACTTCGTACTGTTATTACGCACTGTCCGCCTCGGCCCACTGCAGGATCCTCGGTGTCAGGGCCACGCTTGAAATTACCTGCACCGATTGACATCCTCCTGGCTGAGAGGCCAGAGCACTCACGGGCCTGGATAATCGGGCTACTGGCCTGTTAATTGGATGCAAATGTATGCAAATGACATATTTGCATCTTCCCACTGGTGCGGGGTCAATAGCTTGCTGCCGCCGGGAGACTGAAGCATCGGACTAGGTACCGATCCCGTTTTTAGGCCGACGCTCGATTCTCCACCAGATCAGGAAGCCCACCACTGGCAGTGGCCAGAGGGGGGGGGGGGGGGGCGGTAGACACCACCTCATAGGTTAATTCAGAAATCGCTCGGCCAGAAAAAAAATGTATAAATTTAAATAATGTACTGTAAATGTACACCGCTGTGCACCCCGAGCTGAAATAACTAAACAATAATTCTTTATATATATCAAATACATATACATCATAAATAAATCATATGATTCTATGATATATTGTAGTTCGGTACTTTAAAATCATAGAATCTCTACAGTGCAGAAGAAGGCCATTCAGCCCATTGAGCCTGCACCTCTGAAAGAGCACCTCACCCATGTCCACTCTCCCGTCCAATCCCCATAACCTAAGCTGCACATCCCCGGTGTTCTGGGCCAGGGTTTAGAAAACTCCAAAGTATATCATGGAGTTCACCTGACCCACAACTTTTAATACATTTTTGTTATGGGGAGCACAAGGGCCCACTTTACAGGTGTGATGCAACATAGATCTAAAATATTTTAAAAACAAAACAATGTTTATTCTGTGAATTCAATTAACATAATAAACACACAGTAAACATCTTATCAACTACAAATACTGATACTTTCCCAAATACAATATTCAATAGGTAACCCTTAGTAACTTTCCTAACAACATCCATAAGCCCAAAACACTTTTAACAAAGACAGCAGGTATAAATTCTCTGCAGAAACAGGTATTACTTTGAAATCATCAATGAGCTGAAGACATTCTTTAGCTTGTAGAGAGAAAGATCAATACACACCTGCTTGGTTCACATGCAGCTCTCCAACTCAAAGCAAAACTAAACAGAGCCACAAAGCAGCTTTTCAGCTCAAACAAAAATAAAAGCAGAGCAGAGTCGAGCTCCACCCACACAATGACATCACTGCAGCCATTTGATAAAGCACCCATTTCTTAAAGGTACATCCACCTGACACCGGACACGAAGGGGCAATTGATCATGGCCAATCCACCTAACCTGCAGGAGTGGGGGCAGGAAGGGACTTCAGAATTGGAAGTGAGGGAGAGAGGAGAGGTAAACTGACCCCAACAGCACTGGGGAACATGTCGTGTGTGGATTGGGATGTGCAGGTCATGGGACAGGAAGCCTGTGATAAACAGCGTTTTTATAAACATTGCAACGTTAAACAAATATATGGCTGCCTAATGAATGACATTAAAACAAAACAACACTGTGGGCAGCGCGGTGGCACAGTGGTTAGCACTGGTGCCCCACGGCGCCGAGGTCCCAGGTTCGATCCCGGCTCTGGGTCACTGTCCGAGTGGAGTTTGTACATTCTCCCAGTGTTTGCATGGGTTTCGCCCCCACAACTCAAAGGATGTGCAGGATAGGTGGATTGGCCATGCTAAATTGCCCCTTAATTGGAAAAAATGAATTGGGTATTCTAAATTTATTTTAAAAAAGAAAAAAAGCAACACTGAATGCGTCCACGCTAAGCGGGGACTCACTGTATTTGAAAGACGAGGAGGGGAGTTTAACCTGGTGCCCTGGCTAATACTGATCCTTCAAAAAAATTGTCACAAGTAGGCTTCAATTAAGTTGCTGTGAAAAGCCCCGAATCACCACATTCCGGCGCCTGTTCAGGGAAGCCGGTACGGGAATTGAACCCGCGCTGCTGGCCTTGTTTTGCATTACAAGCCAGCTGTTTAGCCCACTGTGCTAAACCAGCCCCTTCAGCCAACATCACAACTAAAACAGATTGTCTGGATATTATCACAGTGCTGTTGACAGGAGCTTGCCCTAGAATTGACAGCTGTGCTTTCCTACATTCCAACATTCCTACAGTGACTAACTTTAAAAGTACTTCAGTGTTTGTAAACCACATTGGGACATTGTAAATGATGCTACAGAAATGCAAGTTTTTCTTTCATTCCTTTTGATGGAGGTTTGATTCCCATGCGTTAGATGTTTGAACAGTAACAACATTTCCAACGATACGTCCCCTTTAATACCACAGGGTGCAGTGGGTAAATAATACTCCAAATGGATCTGCCCAATCAAAATTGGTAACTCATAGGTTCCATCAGTGATTAAAACAAAATAATATCTTTCTTAAAGGGACCAATAATTTCTCCTACTGTATTCTTTTTTACATACAGGTATGCAAACTTCATGGGAAGTCAGTTAGCTCAGTTGATTAGAAGGCTAGTGCGTGGATCAGGTTCAAACCCCATTCCAGCTTTAATAAATTTGGGGCCTGCCTCCTCGGCCTACGTATAGTGAGGAAAAATCACAGCACTTTGCTGAGATTCAGCGTATAACCACCAAGGACCTGATTTTGGACAGTCTTCAATGAGAAGATGTAAAATCATACTACCACAAAGGTCATTATTTTAGTATCAGCTCTAATTGTTTTGCTGTGAAAAACAGACCAAAGTCTCGAGGCTCCTGCTACACCTTCAACTATAGAATGAATGCACCTTCAACTATAGAATAAATGCACCTTCAACTATAGAATAAATGCACCTTCAGCTACAGAATGAACACCTTCAGCTACAGAATTAATGCACCTTCAGCTATAGAATAAATGCACCTTCAGCTATAGAATGAATGCACCTTTAGATATAGAGTTAATGCACCTTCAACTTAGAAGGAATGCACCTACAGCTATTGCAAGTGGACGTTTTAAAAGTGGCGATTTGGACTAATACAATGCAGCATCAACACTCTGTTCAAACACGGCTGAAAGCAGCAGACAGAATGTGAGCAGGATGAAAATCTAAAAGAGAGAGAACGCAAACATACTGACAGAGAGGCAGCACAGAGACAGATCCGTTTCATAACCGATCGCAGGTGTCTGATTGCCATGCAGCTCCGATGGACAATGTCCCCTTCCTCAGAGAACGTCCTGCTGCTGCTGCCCCTCTTGCCCAGCCAGGGTCAGCCCTGCTTCACACCGCCAAGCCTGTCTCCTTCAGCACCATCTCCCCGGCACAGCAATCACACTGCAGTTTGCTGCAGCGTCTGTACCCCACCCACCCACCCTTCCCAATCTATCCCCCCTCTCCAAACTGGGAGATCAGAGCCGGCCGACAAACTGCATACATTGCCGCACAACCAGGTAGTCTGGGCTCTGCTCCTAATGACAATAGGATGCTCAGAGTCATTAATCAACCATTCTACATCTAAATAGAACAGCAGGGTGTGTATACAGAAGGCAGCAAGCATGTGTGTAAGCTCGCTCGCGTCTCTCTCTGAATTAATTCCCCTCACACATTTGCTTTTCCAGATTGTTAAACTATTTCCCTTTTGTTATCGTTTGAATCTGCAACTTAAATACTAATGGCGGGAGTTGCGCTGAATGTTGTCTGGTTGCTACGATTTTGAACAGTTTGAATATTTCAGATGTCTGTTGATATTGATCTTTTTGCCATTTCATTTTCTCGGAGCCACTATTCATGGTTTGATTTCTCATGACTGCTCTAAATCTGTCTTTGTAATTGGTGGGGGTCCAGGAGCAAAGGGCAAATGTCAGTAACAAATAAGGCTGCAAACGTCCCAACTCTGTTGACAATTGGGTAGAAGCTGTGATATTATCTGGCGAAAGTATATTACACATTGGAATCAACATTTTCTGTCTGTAATCTAACGGAAGACTTGAGGCTAATTTTTTCCCCTAATCCTGCCTGTCGGGCAAGTGAGGAAGTGAAACCTATCGTCGCCTCAGCAACAATAGCCAAATTAAAGAACTGTGTGGCAAATGCAAAGCAATTTCCTTCTCCCAGTTCGAGCAATAATCTTTACCCAGCAGCACGAGAGATGAGAAATTTGTAGCCCAACAAGGAAAATCTTATAAGGATGAATTCTAGAATCAAATAGCACCGAAGGAGGCCATTCAGCCTATCATTCCTATGCTGGTTCTTTGAAAGAGCATCAACTAGCCCTGCCCCGCCCGCCCCCCCCCCCCCCCCCCCGCTTCTCCCCTGCAGCTCTGCAGACTGTTCACTTGAAATGTATGAACTATTCCCCCATTGAAAGTTACGATTGAATCTGCTTCCCTTCACATTCCAGCTCATACCCTGTGTAAAGAAAATTCTCTTCATCTCCCAGTTTCTTTATCTCTCTTTACTTTCTGCCCTTGATACCCACACTCTTCAGTTCCATTCTCCTTGCTCCGCCCCAGCTATCCTCACTGATGAATAGATCCTCCATATCGCACCTCTGACAGTGTCACCATCAATGGAGCGCTCCTCTTATTGCTGTTGGATGTCAGATAGGGAGCAGAGAGAAAGAGAAAAAACATGTAGACTCAATTTGGCAGACCTTCACAAAATAGAGGAAGCACAGGGATTCAACTGGCTCTTCTATCGGCACGTGACACCTCCCATCAACTCCACTAAATCCACCCCAAGGAGTGCAGATACATTCTGGGAGCACAAGAAGTGCCTTTCAGCTCTGTCAGTTAGTAATAATAATGCCGCTGCCCCAGAGTATGGTCGGATTGCTGACTCTATTTCCCAGCTGGTCAGAGAGTCAGTGAACTGAACTTTTAGTTGGAGAGGCAGAGAGAAGGCGATGGCTGGGAATTCAGGTGCCTAGTTTAAGACAGCTACAGAGGTGAGGACTGAAAGACACCTGTTTTAAATAAAGCAATGTGCGGATATCAAGGCACAGTCATTAACAAAGAAACATGTTATTAGGTTTTGATCAATTCTCAAACGCCAGTGCAATTCAATCTTTTTGAATTAAATTCCTCTGGGCCTGTAACAGAAATATGGGAGCTAGTAGCCAATCAGTAGCCCAATTTAAGCGCAAACCGAATTTCTTTGCCATTAACTTGGGGCAGCACGGTAGCACAGCTGCTTGACAGCTCCAGGGTCCCAGGTTCGATTCCCGGCTTGGGTCACTGTCTATGCGGAGACTGTACCTTCTCCCGTGTCAACGTGCGGAGTCTGCACATTCTCCCGTGTCTATGTGGGTTTCCTCCGGGTGCTCCAGTTTCCTCCCACAGTCCAAAGATGTGCAGGTTAAGTGGATTGGCTAAGCTAAATTTCCCTTAGTGTACAAAAAGGTTAGTTGGGGTTACGGGGATAGGGTGGAGGTGTGGGGATAGGGTCGAGGTGTGGGGATAGGGTCAAGATGTGGGGACAGGGTGGAGGTGTGGGGACAGGGTGGAGGTGTGGGGACAGGGTGGAGGTGTGGGGATAGGGTGGAGGTGTGGGAATAGGTAGGGTGCCCTTTCCAAGGGCTGGTGCAGACTTGATGGGCCGAATGACCTCCTTGTGCACTGTAAATTCTATGATCAGAAACTTTAACAGGTCCGACTCACCGTCGCCTATTCTGTTGTCCCCACAAACCAAAGATCAATTTCACCCAGCCCACAGGCTATTTTAACCCTTCTCCCATCACCCCTGGCAAGGGTATCTCGTGCGCCAACTTAAAGAAAATTAGGACGAGTGTGAAAATAATTGAGAGAGTGACGGAAAATGTCGGTTGTCATTTTTGAGGAGCTATCTTTGAATCGTGAAACCATGCCCCTTGCCCTGTCAGTATAAGAGCGATGTCCCTTCTCTCGGTGCTCCCAGGAGTTTTTCTGTTCAAGTTTTAGGAATAGCTTGCCTTCAAATCTTTCACTTTCTCTTGATCTGCTTGTTATTTGATTGATTGGTTGTGAATCACAACACCAGCCAAATAACTAAGTAGCTAAGTAGCGAGATGCACCCCAACATGGAACCAATTGTTATTTATACTTAGGTTCACTTCATTTCTTGGGTAAATGGTAAACATTCCTGCTGCAGGAAGGAAAACTGATCATAAAATGCCACCTACTCTATTTATTAACCTACCGGACCAATTATCCCTTCACCCTCGCTACAAGAGGGTTTCGCCCTCATTGAAAGCCATCGGCATCGTGGGCTGCATGGTGGCGCAGTAGTTAGCACTGCTGCCTCATGGCACTGAGGTCCCAGGTTCGACCCCGGCTCTGGGTCACTGTCCGTGTGGAGTTTGCACATTCTCCGCGTGTTTGCATGGGCTTCGCCCCCACAAACCAAAGATGTGCAGGCTAGGTGGATTGGCCACGCTAAATTGCCCCTTAATTGGGAAAAAATAAATTGGGTGCTCGAAATTTATTTTAAAAAAGGAATAAAAAGCTGTTGGCTTCATTGGAACTGGTTTAGCTCAGGGTCAGGGAGCATCCCCACCCTGGGAAACTTAAGACGTCACTTACCATTGTCGTCAGTACTCTGTTTCCTTTACACTCAGCGTGCTACCAGTGTCATAGTTGGTGAGTGCACATAGTTCACAGCATGAGATGCTGCAGAGTCAACCTAGATTATCATACAGTTGTGGCTCTGAATGCTTTGTCAGCTGTTGGTTGGAGTGCAATTCATAGAATCCTACAGTGCAGAAGGAGGCCCATTGAGTCTGCACTGACCTCCAAAAGAGCACCTTATCTAAACACCACCCCCCCCCCGCCCCCCCCCCCCCCCCTCGGGTGACTGTGTGGAACACACACACACACACACACACACACACCCAAACTGGCCAGCTTCTCGTGTCCAAAAGGTTAGGCCGGGTTATAGGGATAGGATAGAATTGTTGGCTTAAGTAGGGTGCACTTTCAAAGGGCCGGTGCATACTCGATGGGCCGAATGGCCTCCTTCTGCACTGGAGGGGTTCTATGTAACCATTTAGGCATTAAGGTATCTCACCAATTGTAACAAGCATTCCAGCCTTGACCTTCCCTCAGCTACAAAAATGTTGAGCAAGGGTCAAGGGTTAATATTAGGAGCAAGAAAGTCAATTGTTGCACTCCTACCGACACCATGGGGCCGATTGAGCTCAGTTGGCTGGACAGCTGATTCGTGATGCAGAGCGAGGCCAACAGTGCAGTTTCAATCCCTGTACCAACATGAATTTATTCATGAAGCCCCGCTTTCTCAACCTTGCCCCTCGTCTAAAGTGTGGTGATCCTCAGGTTAAATTACCACCAGTCAGCTCTCCACCTCAAAGGGGGAAGTAGCCTATGGTCATCTGGGACTATGGCAGCTTTACTGACACCATTGAGGTCCAGCAATCATATCTGGGACTACCGTGTCAGCAAGCTTTGGCTGTGCACAGCAGTTATCAATCAAGTTGCTGGATAAGGGGAACACAGGCATCTATTTCAAAGTGGCATGTGTTGTGTCAAGTGATTGTAAATCAACTTTAATAGGTTTGCCCTTTTGTTCCACGGGAATCTGGCTTTACCACCAGGGGGAAGGTGTTGGCGTAATGGTAACTTTACTGGGCTGATAAATCAGAGGCCCAAGTTAATGCTTTGGTGGGGATATGTGTTCAAAGCTCACCACAGCAACTGAAAATTGAATTTACCACTAACCAATTAAATTAATTAATTGAAAGCTAGCCTCAGTGAGGGTGAGAATGAAACTATCGTTGATTGTTGTAAAAACCTATCTGCTTCACTATTGTCCTTTAGAGGATTAAATCTGCCGTCCTTACCCGGTCAGGCTGACATGGGACTCTAGACCCATAACAATGTGGTTGACTCTAACCATCCTACGAAATAGCCGAGCTACTCCTCTAGAGCCATTGATGACAAATGCTGACCTGGCCAGCATTGCCCACATCTTTTAAAGCGGATTGAAAGTGACTGCGACGGGCACAGCAGGCGGCATTGGTAAAGATCAGGGAGAGTTCAAACAGGAGAAGGTGAGGCTGATAACCTATCTGAGAAGAAGCTCAGAGTGTGTTACAGCAAAGGGAGAGGGATGGACATCAAAACAAATATCTGAATTAGTCGGAGGGTGGTGGTCACAGTATCACTGGTCTCAATTGGGGTGGGAACGACTGGGTTACAGGATAGATCAGAAATCCTGTTCACCGGAGATTAGTGACGGGTGCACGGTGTGTGAGTGAATCAGGGAAACCTTTTTTCCAGAAGAACGGACACAGGAAGGGGCTGAAAATTAGGTAACAGCAGTGTGAACCTATTGGACATTAACGGGGGGAGATTAAGAATGAAGTTGGTGCTACCATAGAGTTTTTACAGTGGGGAAGGAGGCCATTCGGCCCATCGAGTCTGCACTGATCCTGCGAAAGAGCACCCGACCAAAGGTCCACTCCCCTGCCCTATCCCTGTAGCCCCGTGCATCTTGCCCAATCCACCTAACCTGCACATTTTTGGACTGTGGGAGAAATCCTGAGCACCCGGAGGAAACCTACGCAAACACGGGGAGAACATACAAACCCCACAAAGATAGTCACTCAAGGTCGGAATCGAACCCGGGACCCTGGCACAGTGAAGCAGCAGTGCTAACCACTGTGCCGCCTGTGCTTATGATTTAAGATATGCCAGAGGTCCCGAAGCTCGGCTCAAAAAATGTTGTGGTATTTGGAGTCCAACATACTGCATAACCTTGGTGTGTAAATTCCCTAATTAAAAAAATAATCTTAGGAAGGCCCAAGTTGTGGGTGAAAGATGCCTTTTATTGTCTTTACCAAATATGGGTGATTGTGTACATCCAGTCAGTATGGGCTACAGTCTGCCATTTGGTGTGAGGTAGATTTAAGGTGCTGACTTTATACTGTTATCTATCACAATCTACCATGAAACAGGATATGATGTATAATCTCTACTCTGTAGACTTCCGGTGGCAACGATGGAATAAGTGGTTGCACGTTTGGTAGCCCCTCTCTCAAGGTGGATTTTTTGGACCTTTCCCTGTTCGGCGGATGGAAGTTTGGATGAAGAAAGGTGCAGAAGTGATAGGAGAAAGTTAGACTCCACTGGAGTGGCTGGTGGATGGATCCATGGACCAGAGGTGGGTCGAGAAGAAGGGAGCTGGTCGAGCAGGAGAATCTTTGTGCACCATAGGTCAAGATGGTGGAGGATAAAGGACCTGTCCTGCCCACCCAGTGGTCAATGGAGCAGCTGGTGGGCTTCTTAAATTAGAAATTTAGCCAGCAGAGGAGGGAAGCCCATGAGGACCTAGCCAGGGTGATAGAGCCACTTAAAGCGGGGGTTGACCGTGTGGAGCAGAGGGTGGAATCCCAGGACCAGGTGACCCAGAAAGTGGAGGAGACGGTGGGAGAGCACGAGGAGCAGCTCACCTCATTGGTGGGCGTGATGGGAGTGATGTGGGAGACCCAAAAGTGGCTGAAGGAGAAGGTGGAGGATCTGGAGAATCGCTCCAGAAGACAAAATCTGTGGGGATGCCCAAATGCATTGAAGGAACAGATGCTGGCATGTATGTGGCCAAGATGTTGAAAACGTTGATTGGGGAGGGGGCATTCGACCGGCCCCTGGAGGTCGACCGAGTGCTCAGGGTGCTGATGAGGAGGCGGGAGGTGGGCGAGCCGCAGAGGATAATGGTGGTGCGTCTGCATCGTGTAGGGGAGGGGGTTGGGGTTGTTGTTAGTTTGGGGGAGGGGGAGGCTGACAAGGGTGTGGGTTGCTGTGGCGCAGCGGGAAAGGGAGGTGATGACAGTAGACATCCGAGGGTGGGCCTGCAGGGTTGCGTGATGCGGGCCGGGGAATGGCCCAAAAAGGGAAATGGTTGATTGGCAGGGGAGCGGGTTGGGAGGGTGAGGAGCCCCTGACCAGGCTGGTCACATGGAATGTGAGGGGGCTGAATGGCCAGTCAGGTGTGTCGATGCACCTGAAGAAGTCTGAAGGCGGATCTGGCATGTAAAGATAGGGGATCAGGCAAGGTTGAGGAAAGGATGGGTGGGGCAGGTGTTCAATATGGGACTGGATATGAAGACGAGGGGGGGTGGCGGTGTTGGTGAATAAGCGGCTGGCGTTTGAGGGGAATACTGTGGCAGATTCAGGAGGGAGGTTTGTGATGGTGAGTGGGAAGCTGGAGGGTAAATATTTATGCCCCAAACTGGGATGATGTGGAGTTTATGTGATGGGTGCTGGGGAAGACGCCTGGACTCGCACCGGTTGATCATTGGGGGGGGGGGGGGGGGGGGGGGGGGGGGGGATTTTAACACGGTCATTGAGCGAAGTTTCGGCCGGTCAAAGTGTCGGAGGTGGCAAAGGAGCTGAAAGGGTTCATGGAGCACATGGGTGAGGTTGAGTTGGTGGACCTGTGGAGGTTTGGGAGGCCGAGAGTGAAGAAGTTTCCGTACGTTTTTCACGTGCTCTGGATGTACTCCTGGATTGATTTCTTGTGAACAAGGCGATGCTGACGGGGGCAGTCGATTCAGTGTGTTCGGTGATTGTGGTTTCAGACCACTCGCCGCACCAGGTGGATTTGCTAGATGTGTGATTGTTGGCGGATGAGGAGGTGTACGTGCAGGTGAGGGCTGCCACCCTGGACTATGTGGAACTCAACAATACAGGGGAGGTTACGGCCGCCACGGTGTGGGAGGCACTCAAGGTGGTGGTTAGAGGGGAGTTTATTTTGATTCAGACACACAGGGAAAAGGTGGAACGAGCAGAGATGGTAAGGTTGATGGAAGAGATTCTGAGAATCGATAGGAGGTACTCGGGAGGCCCCAGAGGGAGGGTTGTTGAAGGAGAAGCAGAGGGTCCAGATGGAGTTTGGGCTGTTGTCTACGAGGAAGGTAGTAGGGAAGTTACAGAGGACCAGAGGAGCAATGTATAAGTACATGGTGACGGTGAGCAGGATGCTGGCCCACCAACTTCGGAAACAGGAGGCTGCAAGGGAGATTGGAAGAGTGAAGGATGGGATGGGGAGGGTGGTACTGGACCCGGTGGGGGTGAATGGGGTGTTCGAGGAGTTTTATAGGAAGCCATATGAGTCGGAGCCCCCAGCCGGAGGGTAGGGAATGCGGTGGTTTCTGGATGGGTTGGAGTTTCCCAAAGTGCATGAGGACCTGGTGGAGGGGCCGGAAGCCTCTATTGGGTTGACGGAACCAATGGAGAGTATGGGTCGATGCAAGCAGGAAGGCCCCGGGCCCGGATGGGTTCCCAGTGGAGTTTTATAAGACGTTTGGGGGGGATTTGGGGCCTCTGTTGGTGAAGGCATATAACGAAGCAAGGGAAAGGAAGGAGCTCCCCCCTACACTACCGCAGGCATCCATCTCCCTGATATTGAAGATAGATAAGGATCCAGAGCAGTGTGGGTCCTACCGCCGGTATCATCGGGGTGATAGGTCAGGATCAAACGGGGTATGTGAAGGTGAGGCAGTTGTTGATAAATGTAAGGAGGTTGCTAACACGATTATGATGCCCCCGGAGGAGCAGAAGGTGGAGGTGGCAGTGGCAATGGATGCAGAGAAGGCTTTCGACCGAGTGGAGTGGAAATATCTGTGGGAGGTTGGGGCGGTTTGGGTTTGGGAAGGGGTTTGTGAATTGGGTCCGGCTGCTGGTAGCAGGCATGCGGACAAACCGGGTGAGCTCGGGATATTTTGGGTTGCGCTGTGGGATAAGGCAGGGTTGCCTGCTCTCCTCTTCTCCTTGCCCATCCAAGTCCTTCTGCAGCCCTCCTGCCCCCTGTCCCTTTGCATTCATCTACAAATTTTGCAACAATGCCCTCAGTTCCTTCTTCCAAATCGTTAATGTATCTTATGAAAAGTTGTGGCCCCAACACTGATCCTGAGGCACAACATAGTCACCGGCTGCCATCCTGAAGAAGACCCCTTTATCCCCACTCTTCTTATATACCTTTCCTATCTCACAATTTATTTTCTGCCCCACATTCTGACTACTGCTAGGGGGCCTGTACATAACTCCCACCAGAGTCTTTTTTCCTTTGCGATTCCTCAGCTCTACCCACACAGATTCTTTGCCTTCTGAGCCCATGCCACTTCTTGCTATTGATTATTTCAATCCTTACTAACAATGCAACCCCACCCCCTCGGCCCATCTGTCTTACTTTTCAATAGGTAACATATCCTTGGAAATTTAAATCCCAGCCCTGATCCCCTTGCAGCCACGTCTCTGCGATGCCCACAACATCATGATGGCCAATTTCAATGTGCGCAACAAGCTCATTACTTTGTTCCGTATACTGAGCGCATTAAGGTTCAACACCCTCAGTCCTGCATTGACCACCTCCCTTCTCATATTTGTCCCCATTTTTGCTCTGCCTGAAGTTAGATTCCTGCCACTTTCTATACTCTCTGTTCTATTACTGTGGTGGTATGTACAGTACGAAGTCTTACAACACCAGGTTAAAGTCCAACAGGTTTGTTTCGATGTCACTAGCTTTCGGAGCGCTGCTCCTTCCTCAGGTGAATGAAGAGGTCTGTTCCAGAAACACATATATAGACAAATTCAAAGATGTCAAACAATGCTAGGAATGCGAGCATTAGCAGGTGATTAAATCTTTACAGATCCAAAGGTGTGGTGGTATGTATTAGGCGTCATGTGGGAGTGTGAAGCCGTGATGCTATTGGCTGACAGATCCCGGGTCCTGGTTGGCTGCTGACTCCTGGCTCCGCCCTGAAGGCGGAGTATAAGAACCCGAGCTTCTCCCCGCCGCTTCATTCTGTTGCTGAACTGATGGGGACAAGTCTCGCTTAATAAAGCCTGAATCGACTTCTTCACTTCTCGTCTCTCTCGTGAGTCATTGTGCGCTACAATTACATGTTCTGGAACTTTACTAACCTCCCCTGAGTCCTCAGCCGCTTTAACTAGTTTAAAGTCCTCGTCATTAACCTGCACTTTTACCTTCTCCTTTTTTAGAACATAGAACATACAGTGCAGAAGGAGGCCATTCGGTCAATCAAGTCTGCAGCGACCCACTTAAGCCCTCACTTCCACCCCATCCCCGTAACCCAGTAACCCTTCCTAACCATTTTGGTCACTAAGGGCAATTTATCATGGCTAATCCACCTAACCTGCACGTCTTTGGACTGTGGGAGGAATCCGGAGCACCCGGAGGAAACCCACGCAGACACGGGGAGAACGTGCAGACTCCGCACAGTGACCCAGCGGGAAATCGAACCTGGGACCCTGGCGCTGTGAAGCCACAGTGCTATCCACTTGTGCTACCATGCTGCCCTGAGACTTTTAACTTTTGATTTTCTAATTCTCCATCTAACTGAACCCTACCCCCCATTATTTAGTTTAAAGCCCTATCTACTGCCCTAGCTAAGTGATTTGTCAGGGCTCTGGTCCCAGCATACTAAGATGAAGACCGCCCCATCGGAATAGGTCCCTCTTCCCTAGTCCTGAAGGCAATGCCGCATGAATTAAAACCCATTTCTCCCACACCACTCTTTCAGCCACATTTATCTCCTTAATCCTATTGACCCTATGTCAATTGGCTAGTGGCTCAGGTAATCATCCAGAGATTATTATCTTTTTGGTTCCGCTTTTTAATTTAGCTCCCAGCTGTTATACTCCCCCAGCAGAACCTCTGTGCCTGTTCTACCCATGTCGTTGGTATCTATGTGGACCATGACAACTGGGTCTTTACCCTCCCACTCCAAGTTCCTTTGCAGCCCAGATGAGAAACCCCGAACCCGAGCACCAGGCAGGCAACACATCCTTCGGGATTCTCGATCCTGGTCACAATGCCCCTAACTATACTGTACCCGATTAAGACGACATTTCTTTTCTCTCCCCCCACTTGAATGCTCCTTGTACCACGGTGCTGTGGTGAGTTTGCCCATCCTCCTTACAGTTCCCGTTCACAAAGGGAGCAAGAATCTCAACCCTGTTGGACAGGGACATGGACTTAGGCTGCTGCAGCCTTACCTCCTGGATCCCTCTACCCGCCTCACTCGCAGCCACACCACCCTGTCCCTGGCCACTGGCCAAATTCAAAGTAATTAATCTAAGGAGTGTGTCTGCCTCCTGGAACACAGTGTCCAGGTATCTCTCCCCCTCCCTGATGTGTCGCAGCGTCTAAAGCTCAGACTCCAGCTCATCAAATCGAGCAACCGACACTTACTCCAGACGAGGTCACGAGGCACGACGATGGGGTCCGTCGGTTCCCACATCATGCAGAAACAACACATCACGTGACCCTCCATCTCTATTTTATTTAATTAGTTTTTAATTTGTTTTTTGAACTTTTAAGATTTTTTAAAACTGCTTTTCATTGTATTTCTCCTTATTACCTCTGTCTGAAAGCAATTTATTACCAGTAATTTAAAGTGGACTTTCAAATCTAGCCAATCTAATCACAGCCCTCCTGTGATGTAACTTTTCTATTGTTTTCCCCAGTCGGAACACTCAGTCAGTGAATCAGTGAAAGAGAAAGAGAGAGAGAACCTCCTACCTTCCCGTGCTGTTCCCCGGTTCGCTCCTGAACTGTTCAGCTTGCTCCTCTCCGCTCTAAAATAAATCAACTAAGTCCCTTCCCTTGCTAAAACAATGACTTACAATTCAATCTAGTTCGAAAGATACCCACCAGGACTTACACACCAGTCAGCTGCACTCTTTGTAAACTCCCCTCACTCTCTTTGAGGAAATGTAGGCAATGAAAGGAGCACCTTGCTCCCTCCTCACCAAACTCCCTCAATCACAAAACTCCCACTTTAGCACTCTAATGCAGCCCAAAGTGAGCACTCTCAGTGCAAACTAAGCATGGTAACACAGTGGTTAGCATAGTTGCTTCACAGCTCCAGGGTCCCAGGTTCGATTCCCGGCTTGGGTCACTGTCTGTTGTTGCTAACTTTTGGTTGGCTCCTAAATCGTAATTTGCTCTGTTTGTTTAACCTTTGCTCTAGAGTCACCAGGTATCTTTATGATACCGCCACGAGGTTCAAGTTCAAGTAATGATCAATAACTCAACACACCAATTAGTAAGATTCAAATCAAAGCACATTTATTATACACAGTAAATCACTACTCAAGGATAAACTCTACTTTCTAGGCTATTCCTATCACTAAAAGGCCTATACATAGCTTCGGACTGGCCCACCAAGTCAGGGGAACAAATGGCCTTTCCTTCAGGTCCTGAGTCTGCAGGATTCAAAAGCTGGTATGGACTGGTATCTAGGAGCGCCTATCTCGTAGCGAGCGTTGACTTGAGACTTACTTGGTTGGAGGCAGCGAGGCAGGTCACTGTCAAGGGTTGGTTCAAGTTGCTGAGTGACCCTGCCAAAGAAGGACGATTTGAACTTGGGGGTTTTACTTTATAGTCCCCAGGGGCTTCCCGCCCTTCGGGGCGGAGCCCGTACCTGGTTCCAAGTGATTGGACTACTTTCCGATCACTTGGATCGATTTCTCCAATCCTGGAGTCGTTCCCTGATCGTTGGGCGGTCCCTAAGTGTCCGTTGGCCCTCCTTTGTCTTGGCTCCTGCTGGCGCCGAAGAGTCTGGCTTGGCTTTATTCACCTTAACTGTTGCCATTGTGCCCTGGAATCGCTCATTACTATGCAGTGGCTGCTGTATTACTATGCAGATGGCTGCTGGTTTTAGTGCTGTCTGGTTTCTTACAGGTTCCAATATACATGATTTCTGTATTTGCTGGTCTTTGCATGTGTTGGCTGAATTTCCCTTCAGCCTTTGCGGTTCTCCATTTTAAGTCGGGAAGTGGCCAACTCAGGTGGCTACACTCCCTCCTTCGCGTTAGGATCACATAACTGCGTTGTCTTCATTCCCTGACCCGGTGAGCACTCTTCTATGGCCTCTACACTGACCATAACTATGCAAGAAAAATTTTAACTAGCATTCTAAGTGGCGCTATGTCAAAACGGGGACATGCATTACAAAATTTAAAAAACGGTACCTCTAACTGTCCTCAATAAACTACACTCATTAAATATTCAATCATACTAACTTCCGAAACAATACAAAATGAAAGCAGCATTTTCATTTTTCCTGGCTTGGCAGTCAAACACAGGGGTGTACAATCTTTCCATTTCTTTATTTACAGAAGAACGCAAACGAATGTCCTTTATTCTAGAACATGGGGTTCGGGGTCCTGGGGATAACTGAACATAGGGGATCTTAGTCTGTATACCGGGGTGTGAGCGCGGTAGGCTCTCCTTCTCCATTTCCTCATGCGGATAGTCTGCACGATGCAGCAGAGTATCGCCAACACTAATAGGGATTCGACTACGTAGGAAAGGGAGTACCACGTTATGAGCTTATCACACCATGATGGTGTGGTGTTGCCTGTTACTGGGCTCTGGGTGCTATGGGGAAGTGAATCATTAACGGCTGGGGGGTGTTGGGGTCAGGGGGTTCGCATTCGCGCGCAACTGGGTACACATTATGACGAAAAACACGTATGCCGTCTTCATTGTTGTCTTCTTCTTTCTCTTCTCTTCCTTTCCGTTTCATCTCTTTTCCTGGAGCTTCTGGGGTTCTGTGGGATCAAGTATAGTTCTGTTACTATCTTGGTTAATATCTCATCTGTTAGTATGCCTGTCCTTTCGTGCCAATTCTCCCTTTACAATTTGTCACCATGTGTGACTCCCTCATTTTTTTTTTAAAAACCGAATATTCAGGACAAGACACACGTAACAAATACTGAACCAGTGCGAGCCGTCTCGCAGGCTGTGCGATTTACCATCTAAATGTTTGAGGATGTAAATAGCATAGGGATGTCAACCTAAGGGCCGCCTGAAAACAAAACAAAACTTTTTGTACCAAAAGTGCCGAAATGAGGTGCGTATGGGCCGCGACGGGTAAGATTTGGATGGAATCCCCGGGTAGGACGGTGATCAATGCCGTATGTGCTCTACCCGAGTGTAGCTGACCAGAGGGGGGGTCCTCAGGCAGGGCGGAGACCAATGCCGTTTCTCCACTGCCTGAGCAACCGACAAGAACGGGCAAAAATGTAGTCATCGTGGGGGGTTGCCGTAAAGGTTCTTCCTTCGAACCAGAAGGGAAGTTATGAACGGGGGGTTTGGCAAGCTCTCAGCGGTTTCGGCCGATGAGTGTGTTGGCACGTTCTCAAAGGTTTCTGCAGAAAAATATGGCGTGGGGCCGTGGAAATTTTTTTTTTCCGATCTTACAAACAACATTTAACACTAACAGTAACAAACAACATTAAACAACATGCTGCAGGTTCCATCAGAAAGGACACCGTTTTTTCCCAAGCGGTTCCTTTTTAAAACATCATCTGGACACCTCAGTTATCAGTTGTGAACAGGGTCGCAAAGGGGTTCTTGCTTTGGGAGTCAGACTCAAAGTCGTCATCTTCTCCCGGATGCCATACTCCTGAATGTATAAGGGCTGATAGGGCTGCATGATGCGATTTGGGGTCCATCTCGGCGTTCCGGACGAGCCTGAATGAGTTGTTGCGGTGCCAAAAGGTGGTGTCTAGTTCTGTGGGGACGGAATCGTCATCGTAGGGCGGTGGTGTTTGGTGGGGTTTGTGGAGGAATGGGATGAGGAAGGGATCACTCGAATCGTGGTCAGATTCGCTGGGTGTGGGTCCTGTTGCATGGGGATAGTAGGGAGGTGTGCTGTGGCTATTGTCTGAGTCACAGTCGCTGTTGCTGCTGCTGTCTGTGGGCGGTCCGGGGTGAAGTCTAGAGTTCGGGGGTGGAGTCGAGGGCGAATCCGTGGATGTGGTGGGCGTGTTGGGGGAGGGTAGGGATATGTTGGCTGTGGGCGGGGTGTGGTCTGCTGCGTCGAGCATGACGTGATGTGCGTGGTTAGACTGTGGGCCATATGACTTAAGCTGGTTAATATGGAACCACGCAGTTTTTCCGTTGGGGTACTTAATTTTATAGACGGAGGGGCTTACTTTGTCCGCAATGGAGTACGGACCCAAATACTTTGGTGACAGGAATGTGCTGGTGTTGTAAATTGAGAGCATGACCTGCTGTCCTACATCAAACTCAGTCGTATGCACGGTCCTGTCGAAACAGGCCTTGCTCTGTTTCTTTCTAGTGCCTAATCTTACTGTGGCTGCTAGCTGAGCCGGTTTCACATTCTCCGCTAACTGCTTTACTGCGTTCTCGTGTGTGAGGGCCGTCACTTCGGGGCTGGTCAAGTCCAATCCTAATAAAAATTCTGTGCCTTTCATGGGGCGTCCGGTCATGAGAGTGTGTGGGGTGTAACCTGTGGAAGTTGAGACAGTATTTCTTAAAAACATCAGAGCAAAAGGGAGGACTGAATCCCAAGTGGTGTTGTTCTGTTGGACCATTTTTCTGAGGGTTGATTTTAGGGTCCGGTTCATGCGCTCCACGATACCACTTGACTGGGGGTGGTATGCGATGTGGAATTTTTGGGTAATGCCAAATATCGTGAGGACGTTCTTCATGACACGTCCCGTAAAATGGGAACCTTGGTCAGATTCAATGCTGCGGGGGTTAGTCCAGGGGCCGTTAACGGGGCGGGTGTGACAAAGTTGAGCTTTCTTGGCACATCTGTCCGGATTGTTCTGGGCACAGGTAAGGCAATTCCCAACGTAGTGCGTTACATCTTCTTTTAAACTTGGCCCAGAGCTGCCTGAGATGGGCTGTAGTGGGATCGATTCCCTGATGTCCATGACTGTCATCGAATAAACAAATCAGTTGATTCCTGTCCTGTTCAGGAACCACATAAAGGGTGTCTTTTAACACCACACCGTCATGTGTGGTCAGTGCATTTTTAAACCTATCGTAAGGTGCCGTAAATTTTCCTTTCAAAATCTCCCTGAGATTGCTATCCTGCTTCTGGGCCTGCACTAAATCCTCAATATTAGTCTGCGAGACCTGAACTGCATTCATTGGTGCGCTTTGGGGGGGGGGGGGTGTCCAAAAATATCCATGCCTGGAACCTGCTTTGGCCAGTGCGCCGGCTTTTACATTCCCAGGGTGGGGAGGAACGGTGGTGACTTCGAACTTTAACGATTCCGAATGTCCTGTTCTGTGCTTTTTCTAAAAGGTGGCGGAGCAATGGGGCTGAAGGAAGGGGTTTTCCGTCTGCGGAAACAAATCCTCGTGCTTTCCACAGGGTTAGGAATTTTGTAAGGCTGTTGCAGACATAGAGGCTGTCCGAGTATATGTCTGCTGGGCTGGGGAAGGAATCTGGGTGATCCACAATGTATGCAACGGCTGCTAGTTCTGCCGCCTGCGCACCTAAGTGTCCTGGTAGCTTTAGTGATATTTCTTCTAGGGCGCGTCCCTGTGCGTCCTCAACATAAAGCCGCATCCTGTAATGCGCTTCCCTTCTAATATAGTGGAAGAACCATCCACATATATTCTTAAAGGTTCGCACGTGTCTGTGTGCTGGGGGCTCTGGGGTGAACTACCTATCTTTCTGGGGGGTGTTTTCGCAATAAAGGGGCCTGTGTTGTGGTGCGGTGAGATGATTTCACATTTGTGGGGGATGCCTGGGTACTGAAGGTTATCGGCTAAGAAAGTGTGGGTCTTGGTCCTTTTTACAGTGATGTCCTGTTCCTGCAAAAGAAGGGTCCATCTAGCTGCTCTAATTTGACTAACTGTACTGTCCTTAAGTCGTCCGTCGAGTAAAAGTTGGGTGGGGGTGTGTTCCGTGAGGATTGTGATGAGGTTTAGTCCGGTTATGTAGGAAAAATACTGAACTGCCCAGAAAACTGCGAGCAGGTGCCTTTCACAGGCCGAAAATCCCTGCTCCGCAGGATCTAAAACTCTGGAGGCGTAAGCCACGGGTCTTAACTGTTCGTGCCGTTCCTGGAGGAGCACGGCCGAAAGGGTGCGGTCGGTGCTAGCTATCTCTATAGCATAAGGGGAAAGTGGGTCTGGAACTTGTAGTGCGGGGGCTGCAATGAGGGCTCTTTTCAAAGCATCCACAGCATCCGTATGCTGCGGAAGCCATTCCCAAGGGGTTCCTTCCTGTAGTAGTTCCGAGAGGGGTGCTGCCTTGCTGGCGAAACCGTCAATGTGGTTTCGGCAATAGCCAACCAGTCCTAAAAACGACTGGAGGGCTGAAACATTTTGGGGAAGGGGCAATTTGGCAATCGACTCAATTCTTTTGTGCTCGATCTCGCGTTTACCGTGCGTGATAATTGTACCCAAATATATCACTTTGTTTTCCAAAATCTGGACCTTTTTGGGGTTTACTTTGCAACCAATTTTCTGTAGGAATTCCAGGAGTTCGGCCAGAAGCTCGATGTGCTCTGCCTTGGTGTCTGTCTGCAGTAATAATTCGACCACATACTGGACCAGACATTCGGGGCGAGAAAATTTCGACAATCCATTTGCCAGCTGTCGGAGGAAAATGGAGGGGGAGTTGTGGAATCCTTGTGGAAGGCATGTCCACGTCTACTGCTGATTTTTAAAAGTGAAGGCAAATTTGTATTGGCACGCTTTTGCCAATGGAATTGACAAGAATCCATTACTGATGTCCAAAACCGTAAAGTATCGTGAGTTGAGTCCCTGTTTGAGCATGGTCTCGGGACTTGTGGCTACCGTGGGGGCTGCTGCGGGGCTGACTTTGTTGAGTTCCCGGTAATCAATGGTCAGTCGCCATGATCCATCGGGCTTTCTCACTGGCCAAATTGGGGCATTATTAGTGGAGGCTACTGATCTGAGTACGCCCTGCTCACATAAGCTGTCGATCACTTTTGTGATTTCTCCCTCTGCCTCTTGGGAAAATCCGTATTGCTTTTGGGGTCTAGGATCAGTTCCTGTGATTTGAACGGAACCAGTCATCCGGCCACAGTCGTGTTTATGGGTCGCGAATGCTGTCCTGTGCTTCTGCAGAACTGCCCTAACCTGCTTGTCTGTGCTAATTGTGGTCGGGTCAAACCAGAATTTGCCGACTGTGCTAATCTTGTTGGCGTATTCGCCTATTGTGAGCGTTGCGGGGGCTCTTGCGGATTTTGCCATTTTCCAAACACATTGGTTGACTGGATCAAAGGACAGGTTGAGAGAGGTCATAAAATCGATTCCCAAAATGTGTTCTGCTGTGTGGGGCAGGTCGACTAAAACTATGGGGTGCTTGGTGGTGACGTTGCCGATTTGAATGGGTACAGGGGCTGTGATGTGTCCCTGTTGTGAGTGGCCTGTAAAGCCGCTGAGGGTGATGGTGGCTGTAGTGGGCCACGTGTCTTTCTGGAATATGGTGGAGGAATTGATTGTGGTGCGGGACCCTCCTGTGTCCCAGAGAAATTCGATGGGCTGCCCCGTATCTTTGCTGCAACTACTGGTCGGCCGGACCTATCCCAAAGGGTGTCGCAGACTGGGGGAGCCCGAACACCGTCAGTCCATTCCGTTCAGGTCCGTCTGGTCTGAACGGGTGCTCACACTATGTATGGGCTCTGTCCTATTCGTATTCAGAGTGCCTGCCTGCTGGGCTCTCTGTGGCTTTCGTGGGGCATTGCATTCTCGTGCAAAGTGACCTAAGTGTCCACAGTTGTAACACTCCTGTGGTTTCTGTGGGGGGCTGTTCCTGCCTTCGTTCACCCATGCGGGGTTCTGGTGCGTTTTCACCACTTGGATGTCTGCTTCTGCCTGCTTTTCCTCGGGTTTCCTAACTACGGGTTTGTTTTGTACAGACTGCCCCCAGGTGCGGGACAATCCTTTTAAAACCCATTTCTCATTGTGGGCTTCCTCTGAGGGGTCCTAATTGGTACAGGCTTTTTGTCCTGCCTCTGTGGCATGGGAGATAAGGGTGCGGGTCCATTTGGCCATACCGTCTTGGGACAAATGGGCGCGTTCTAAATTTCCAAAAACTGCTGTGAAATGAATCCAAAGGCGTCCAGCAAACGCTGTGGGGTGTTCTGTCTTTTTCTGCCTGCACTTATTCAGGCCTTCTACGGGGTCACCTTTGTTGTAGCCGATCGCATCTAGGATCGCTGCGTGCAGTTCTGCAAGGATGCCTCCTCCTACATTCTGTGGGTCGGGAAGGGTTGCTATGACCGAAGGATCTAAACTCAAAACTGTGAGCTTCACGTGCTCACGCTCGTCCAGGCCGTACATGGTCGCCTGCTGCTTTACTCTGGCAAAGAAGTGGTGGGGGGTCTGAGATGGGGAGGAACGGTGTGATTTTCTCACACGCGTCCCGTAATTGGGTCACGGGTAAGGGGGTGGTGTACAGGAATTCCGTGTCTCCTTCCGATGTGACTGTGCGGTGGGTGGTTACTGGATTCATTGGTGCCTGAACTATCTGCTCTGTGGGGGGTTGGGGCGCTTTTCTCTTCTGGGGCTTTCCTTGCGCACATGTTCCCTGAACGCGGTCTCATTTAATTCTTCCCAATCCGGGCCATCTTCCTCATCTAACTGGGACCTAAAGGTGCTCTGGAATCCTTTCTGAACTGAAAGTAAAGACTGCAGTTCTGCAATTTGCTTCCGGCACTTTGCGTGATCTAGTGAGCTTTGTCTGTGCTCCGTGGTGGTAGTATGGAGTGCTCTTAATGCTGCTTTCAGGTCGCTACACTGCCTTTGCAATGCCTCTACCTGTTTCCTCTCTTACCAGGACTGCACGTTGCGTGTCCTGATAGGCCTTTTCGTACTGTGTCTGGAAGCTGCTTATGTGCGCCAGACAAGACTGGTGTGCCCACTTGGCATCACCCACCTCTCCGTCCTTTGCTCCTAACTTCCTTCTTAATTCTCGGTTCTCTTTCTCTATCTCGCTCACATCGACCTTACTCATTCGATGTGTCTCCTCTATCTCTTTACGGAGCGTCCAAACGACCTCCTCTGCGCCTTGCAATTGTGCCAAACAGGACACGATTGCCATTGTCTTGCGAGCTTTTCACAAGCTTTTCTTATGGATTTCGCTCAGGTTCTCCCACCAAGTATGTCCTATACTCCCGGGACCTGTTTCCTCATTTTCACAGAATTCGCTCCAAAGGGGCCATCCTTTCCCTTTGAGGTACTTTCTGATTTCCTCTTCCCAAATGGGACACTGTCCTCCTCTGCTGCTGGTTGCTGCGACCACAAATTCTTCGGGGTTCATGAGGCGTTGCATTGCCTGCATTGCCATCTTTCCTCTCTGAATACTTCTCTTAAAATTTGGAACAAGGGGTATTAAGGCGGTGCTGTAATTACGGGTACGGCTTTCGCTGTTTTCCGGAATGCAAACTCCCGACAGTTTTGTCGCAACAAAAATCTATCGGCTTACCTTATCGCCCTGTTAGTTATGCATGCATTAACACACTTCTGAATTATGAGGATTGATCAGAACTGCTTGAACACTTGTGATTTTTCTGTTCCCTAATGGATTTCTAATTCAAATTTTTGGGTTCTCCCGGAGTGGTTAAGCCACTTCTAGATCGGGTTCCGTCAGGATGTCGCCAGTAATATGTTGCTAACTTTTGGTTGGCTCCTAAATCGTAATTTGCTGTTTGTTTAACCTTTGCTCTCGAGTCGCCAGGTATCTTTATGATACCGCCACGAGGTTCAAATTCAAGTAATGATCAAGAACTCAACTCACCAATTAGTAAGATTCAAATCAAAGCACATTTATTATACACAGTAAATCACTACTCATGGATAAACTCTACTTTCTAGGCTATTCCTATCACTAAAAGGCCTATACTTAGCTTCGGACTGGCCCACCAAGTCAGGGGAACAAATGGCATTTCGTTCAGGTCCTGAGTCTGCAGGATTCAAAAGCTGGTATGGACTGGTATCTAGGAGCACCTATCTCGTAGCGAGCGTTGATTTGAGACTTACTTGCTTGGAGGCAACAAGACAGGTCACTGTCAAGGGTTGGTTCAAGTTGCTGAGTGACCCTGCCAAAGAAGAACGATTTGAACTTGGGGGCTTTACTTTATAGTCCCCAGGGGCTTCCCGCCCTTCGGGGCGGAGCCCGTACCTGGTTCCAAATGATTGGACTACTTTCCGATCACTTGGATCAATTTCTCCAATCCTGGAGTCGTTCCCTGATCGTTGGGCGGTCCCTAAGTGTCCGTTCGCCTTCCTTTGTCTTGGCTCCTGCTGGCGCCGAGGAGTCTAGCTTGGCTCATTACTATGCAGGTGGCTGCTGCATTACTATGCAGATGGCTGATGGTTTTAGTGCAGTCTGGTGGTACACTGTACGGAGTCTGCACATTCTCCCGTATCTGCGTGTGTTTCCTCCGGGTGCTCCGGTTTCCTCCCACAGTCCAAAGATGTGCAGGTTAGGTGGATTGGCCATTCTAAAAAATTTCCCTTAGTGTCCAAAACGGTTAGGTGGGGTTACTGAGTTATGGGTATAGGTTGGAAGTGTGGGCTTAAATGGGGTGCTCTTTCCAAGGGCCAGTGCAGACTCGATGGGCCGAATGACCTCCTTCTGCACTGTAAATTCTATAAGTCATCACTGTAAAATGGCCCAGCATTATACTGCCTGACTCTAGCCTCTGATAACTGGCTTAATACAGTTATCTAATTAACAAGTGAGATCCCATGCCTTGGTTAGGCCTCAAGAACACATATTAGCGTGAGACTCGCTGTCTCACTCTCATATACAAATTTGCCATAAAGTGATCCTGTCCACAATGGGTGGGATTCACATTGCGACATCTCACGGGATCACATTAGATCTTGTGAGCATGGCGAACCAAGTAGATCCCAGTAGTGGGATCTCCCGGCATCCACCGGTCGCATTGTGCCGCACCATGCTTTTTTTGGAAAATTTATTGAAACTACTCCAACCCAACCAAACATATGCAGGCCCATACCAGACTACTTTTCCACCTCCGTAGCACCACCCTCTTCTCAATTCATCTACTGCTGAAACCAGCATCCATAGCTTTATAACTGGTAGAACTGACTACTGTAATACAATAATTAAGGTAATCCAAAACTTTGTTACCTCTTTCCTTACTTGGACAACACCCCATTTGCTCTTCACTCCTACTTCCACTGACTCTTAGTTAAGCAATGACTCAATTTTGAAATCCTCATCCTAGTTTACAAATCCCTTCGTGGCCTCGCCTCCCCCTATCTCTGTAATCTCTCAAACCACATGACGCTCCGTGATCTCAGTGCTCCTCCCAGTTCCAGCCTCTTGTCCATCTACAATGTTAATCACTCCATCATTGCTGACCGTGCCTTCAGCTGCTCAGACCCTAAGCCCTGGAATTCCCTCCTTAAACTTCTCAACAGCTCTCTTCTCCTTTAAGATGCTCTCTTAAAGTTGGTTTGGAGTTAAATTTTGATATTGTTGCTGTGTTGTAGCTTGAAATGTTTTGGTCTGTTAAAGGCACTGTATAAATGTGATGTTGTTGTACTCCGCCAGGAGCACAGGGAACATAAGCCTTCCACACCATTGGTTCTGTGCGGAATGTTAGAGAATCACAGGCCAATTAGGTTGATGTGAGACCAGCGGCAGCCTTCTCTTGGGGTCCAAGAAGCTGGGGGCAGAGTTTCACCAACCAAGAGCTGCTGGCCAGTCAAGAGGCTGACAGCGCTTCTAGTCAACAGCTGCACTGGGGATACCTGGATGCTGCTGGTAAGACAGGCACCACAGTCCCAGGATCACAGAGCCATCCAGGCTACAAGCAAGTAATATGTGAGGGTGGGAGAGGTTGTTTCACAGGGTGGGGATCACAGGGAGAGGGGTGCAGAGGGTTTGCCAGAAAGGGGAGGAGGTGTCACTCAGGGCCCCTTCCACTCCTCCAACATCTTGATGTCTCGCCCCACAATCAGGTACAAGGTGTCAAGGCCCCTGCCCCTCAGATGGTGCTAAACTGGCCACATGGTTTTAGCTACCATGCACGCCGCATGGCGACAGATCAACCTGCAGCTGGGTTAATACCAACGACGGCAGGATGAAATCATTAGGTGGTCATTAATTGGCCACGTAAGGGCCTCAACAGGAAGGGGGGGGGTGAGTTGGGATGCAAAGGTTGGCCATGGGCCTTCCTGTCCACATTAATTCTGCTGGAGGGGTAGGTGGCCTCAGTACATCCTGCCTAAGTACATGGTCAACTCTCCTTCAAACTCACCACCAACGAGAGCAGAAGGTTCCGCTCATAATCATTACACTCCTCCCCCCCCCCCCCGCTGTACAAACACTCATCTCCCTTCTCCTTGACACAAACTGACTGTCACCTAGCAACATGGGCCTTCCCACCCGCCTGCCAGCCAAGCTTCTCTCAATCTGGCTCACTGCCAGCCGAGAAATGGAGAAAGAAAATATCAAATGAGGTTGTGCAGTTAAATTCGCCAGGACTTCTAAGTTTACGTATTTCCTGAGCACTGCGACCAAACCCCTACCCCATCCATTCACTCCTTATGTTCCAATAATGGTGAATTCTTTTGATTGAAGATCTACACTTCCCCACTTGAGTCTATTAAAAGAAGAGTCAGCCCCAGTGTCCTTGCTGGTTTCAGCTCCACGAGGTTAGCTGTCGGCAGATGATGAAGAGCACAATGTGCACAGTCACAACCTGCCAGATATTCTGGATATGCTGCTCTCGACCGAGTTAATGCACAGCTCAATTATATATATAGGTACATTTAGTGAATATTGTACACAAAGTATAAGTGGGTTTAATATATGAAATGTATATTACATATGCTGCAGAATATAAGTTTTGTATGCAAACATGTGTGTATATGTCTAAATATATATGTACAATTTACACTTACATGGTATATTTAATGTTGTAAAACATTCCAAGACATGTTTCATAAGGGATATCAATAAGAATATTTTTGCAATTTTTGACATCAAACCATGAAAGGAAACTCAAGTCACTCACCATCCTGACTTGGAAATATATCGCCATTCCTTCTGTCGCTGGGTCAACATCCTAGAATTCCTTCCTGAATAGCACTGTGGGTGTACCTGCACCACAGGGATACCTGCAGTTCAAGAAGGAAGCTCAGCACCACCTTGGAGGCTTTGTAATGCAATGGTCGCGTCCCTACCGCTGGACCAGAGCTTTGGGTTCGAGTCCAAAGCCAGGACATGTTGGCCGTTGTAGAAGTATTCATAACACCATTCAATGGGCTCTGGAACCCTTCCACCACTTCCCCCTCCCCCAGCCACCCCCCCTCATCCAACCCCCCCCACCACGCCCAATTATTCCCCAAAGGGCAAAAAATCATTGAAGGTACACTTTTTTAAAAAAACTACCACCTTCTCAAGGGCAATTAGGGTTGGACAATAAATGCTGACCTAGCCAGCAATGCACACATTCCATCAATGATTTTTTTAAAAAGAGCCAATGATACAAAGCTTGATCAAGAGATAAGTGTCACAGAGCACCTTACAAGAGAGAGTGTGGGGTGGAGATTTGGAGAGGGTTAAGGAGAAAATTCCTTTCCTCGAGGAGATTTGGAGCCAAGACAGCTGACGGCACAGCCACCAATGGCGGAGAGATTACGATTGAGGCTGGGCAAGAGATCTCAAAGGCTGCTATGCCTGGAGAAGTCACAAAAAGAACAATGGACAAAACCATGGAGGGATTTGAAAATAAAGATGCAAATAAAGAGGTGTTGCCAGCAGGTCGCCAGTGAAGGTCAGCAAACACAGCAGTGTAGGGTGAATGAGGTTTGGAGCGTACAAAGTTTATCATTCATGCCTATGTTATGTCGAAACTCAACTATTCTAATATTCTCCTAGCTGCCTCCCATCACTATTGGACATAAAACATGTGCTCATCCTGAAAAAACAATTTATATATATGGCTATATATATGTGTGCGTATTATAGTATAGATTATCATAGAATTTACAGTGCAGAAGGAGGCCATTCGGCCCATCGAGTCTGCAGCGGCTCTTGGAAAGAGCACCGTACCCAAGGTCAACACCCCACCCTATCCCCATAACCCAGTAACCCCACCCCACCCAAGGGCAATTTTGGACACTAAGGGCAATTTATCATGGCCAATCCACCTAACCTGCACATCTTTGGACTGTGGGAGGAAACCGGAGCACCCGGGGGAAACCCATGCACACATGGGGAGGATGTGCAGACTCCGCGCAGACAGTGACCCAAGCCGGAATCGAACGTAGGACCCTGGAGCTGTGAAGCAATTGTGCTATCCACAATGCTACCATGCTGCCCCCCAGTATAGGCTCTGGCCAGTTTAGCTCAGTTGGCTGGATAGCTGGTTTGTGATGCAGAGCGAGGCTAACAGTGCAAGTTCAATTCCCTTATCCACTAAGGTCATTCATGAACCTTCTCACCTTGCTCCTTGCCTGAGGTGTGGTGATCCTCAGGTTACATCACCACCAGTCAGCACTCCCCTTAAGGTAAACAGCCTATGGTCATCTGGGACTATGGTGGCTTTACTTTACTAGGCTCTGGCACATAGAGGGCTAATGTGGAACTAATTGATGTCAGAGAACACATGACCCTCACCTAAGAGTCAGAGCCGTGTGCAGAAACCAGCATGAAGGCAACACCTAGATTACGGTATCTGTGTAAATATCGTTTCTAATCGTTAATATGGTGAACGTATTGCTACTGCATTTCACCACTGTATTGTACTGTACTATGTTGATGCCCCTGTGGGCTCCGCCCCCTCGGGGGTGGTACATAAACCTGCAGCCTGTAGGCGGCACTCAGTGCAGAGCAGTCGCAGGCAGGCACAGATCTAGCTTATTAAAACCACTGTTCACTTCTACCAATTGGCTCGTGTGAATTGATGGTCGCATCAATTTAATAAGCTAAGATATCGCAAAGGAAGCCGCCCTCAAACCTGATCGACTGGAACTCGACCCACAGGCAGCTGAAGCAAAAGGAATCTTCTCACATTGGCTCCGCTGCTTTGAGGTCTACCTCGCCTCCTCCCCCTCGCCCGCCGTGACCGAGGCACACAAGCTGAGTCTCCTCAATGCCCGAGTGAGCCACAGAATCTTTTTACTAATCGAGGACACGACCATGTACGCAGACGCGGTCGCGATCCTGAAAAGACATTACATGAGGCCGGTGAACAAAGTGTTCGCGCGGCATCTCCTCACCACACGTCATCAACGCCCCGGGGAATCGCTGGAGGAATATCTACGCGACCTGAGGGTACTCGCCCGAACTGTAACTACAAGGGCGTCACGGCCTCGCAGCATGTGGAACTCGCCATCCGAGACACCTATGTGGCTGGAGTCTGGTCCAGCTATGTCAGACAACGCCTGCTCGAAAAGGGCACCCTCGACCTAGGAGACGGTAAAACTATCCACCTCGTTAGAGGTAGCTTTCCAGAGCATAAATACTTTCCCCTCCGACCACGCGATTTCCTCGTGGGCGCCGGAGGCACAGCAATCACCCGACCCGAGGGTGTCCCAGGCCTGTGCCGCGCGGCTGCCTATCCAACCCGGGGGGGCGTCTTGCTATTTCTGTGGTCAGAACCAGCACCCCAGGCAGCGTTGCCCAGCTCGGAACGCGACCTGCAGCGACTGCGGCAGTAAAGGACATTTTGCCAATGTCTGCTTGGCCCGACCCAAAGTTCCAAAATTGCAGGCCCGACTCACAGGCCTGCAGACCCCGCAGCGTGGCTGCATGCCTGCCGGTAACGCCCCCTTCTGACGCATCATCCGCCTCGTGCTATCCGTGGGGGCCGCCGTCTTTAACTCCGCCCGCCATGTGCCACTCATGGGGCTGCCATCTTGGCCGCCATCTCCAACACCGCCCGACGTGTGCGATCGGCGGGGGCCGCAATCTTGGCCGCCATCTTGGGACCCCCTCGCTACCACCGACCACGCCGGCTACCCGCAGCTCGTCGCGGTCACTCCGGACCAGTCACGGCACAAGCACCTCAAGAACTCCATGATGGCCGTCCGGGTCGATGGGCACGAAATGCCCTGTCTGTTAGACTCCGGGAGCACGGAGAGCTTCATCCATCCGGACACGGTAAGGCGCTGCTCCCTCCATATTTCCCCCGCGTTTCAAACAATCTGCCTTGCTTCCGGATCACATTCAGTGCAGATCTGGGGGTACTGTGCCACGAATCTCGCTATACAGAGCGCCGAGTACGAAAATTTTAAACTCTATGTCCTTCCACATCTCTGCGCTCCTCTCTTGTTAGGACTGGATTTCCAGTGCAACCTCAGAAGCCTGACCCTGAAGTTCGGCGGACCCCTACCCCCTCCCACCGTGTGTAGCCTCGCGACCCTTAAGGTCGCCCCTCCCTCGCTCTTCGCGAACCTTACCCCCGACTGTAAACCTGTCGCCACCAGAAGTAGGCGGTACAGTGCCCAGGACAGGACTTTTATCAAGTCGGTGGTCCAGCGGCTCTTGAGGGAGGGGATCATCGACGCCAGTAACAGCCCCTGGAGAGCCAAAGTGGTGGTTGTCAGGACCGGGGAAAAGAACCGGATGGTTGTAGACTACAGCCAGACCATAAATCGGTACACGCAACTCGATGAATACCCCCTTCCCCGCATAGCGGATATGGTTAATCAGATTGCACACTACCGGGTTTTCTCCACGGTAGATCTGTAGTCCGCATACCACCAGCTTCCGATCCGCCCGGAAGACCACCACTACACTGCCTTTGAGGCAGATGGCTGCCTCTTCCACTTCCTCAGGGTCCCCTTCGGCGTCACCAATGGGGTCTCAGTCTTCCAAAGAACGATGGACCGAATGGTTGAGCAGCACGGGCTGCGGGCCACGTCCCGTAATTGGATACTGTCACCATCTGTGGCCATGATCAGCAGGACCACGACGCTAACCTTCAGAAGTTCCCCCAAACCACCCAATCCTTTAATCTCACCTACAACAAGGAGAAATGTGTTTTCCGCACAACCATCCTCGGCTATGTCGTGGAAAACGGAGTCCTAGGGCCCGACCCTGACCGCATGCGCCCCCTCCTGCAACTCCCCCTTCCCCACTGCCCAAAGACTCTGAAGAGTTGCCTGGGGTTCTTCTCATATTATGCCCAGTGGGTTCCCAACTATGCGGACAAAGCCCGCCCATTTATCAAAGCCACCATCTTTCCCCTGACGACTGAGGCCCACCTGGCCTTCAGCCGCACCAAGGCAGACATTACCAAGGCCGCGATGCACACGGTGGACGAGTCCATGCCCTTCCAGTTGGAGAGCGATGTGTCAGACGTCGCCCTGGCCGCTACCCTTAACCAGGCAGGCAGGCCCATGGCCTTCTTTTCCCGTACTCTCAATGCCTCCGAGATTCGACACGCCTCTGTCGAAAAGGAGGCTCAAGGCCGTTGTGGAAGCTGTGTGACATTGGAGGCACTACCTGGCGGGTAGGAGGTTCACCCTCATCACCGACCAACGGTCGGTAGCCTTTATATTCAACAACAGCGGGGCAAGATCAAGAATGATAAGATCTTGAGGCGGAGAATCAAACTCTCCACCTATAATTACAATATTGTGTCTCATCCTGGGAAGCTCAATGAGACCCCAGATGCCCTGTCCCACGGCACATGCGCCAGCGCGCAAGATGGCCGATTTCGGGCCATCCACAATGACCTCTGTCACCCGGGGGTCACCCGGCTTCTCCACTTCATCAAGGCCCGCAACCTGCCCTACCCCACTGAGGAAGTCAGGGCCATGACCAGGGACTGCCAAGTCTGCGCAGAGTGCAAGCCGCACTTCTATCGGCCAGACAATGCCCACCTCGTGAAGACCTCCCGCCCCTTTCAGGCCCTCAGCGTCGATTTCAAAGGGCCCCTTCCCTCCACTGACCGCACGTGTACATTCTCAACGTCGTTGACGAGTACTCCCGTTTCCCCTTCGCCGCCCCATATCCCGACATGACCGCGGCCACTGTCATTAAGGCCCTGCACAGCATCTTCACCCTGTTTGGTTTCCCCACTTACGTCCACAGTGACCGGGGCTCCTCGTTTATGAGCGATGAACTGCGTCAGTACCTGTTCGGTAAGGACAATGCCTCGAGCAGGACTACCAGCTACAACCCCCGGGGAAACGGACAGGTGGAGAGGGAGAACACGACGGTATGGAAGGCCGTCCTTCTGGCCCTACGGTCTAGAAGTCTCCCGGTTTCCCACTGGCAGGAGGTCCTCACCGACGCGCTCCACTCCATTCGGGCGCTCCTCTGCACAGCCACGACTGAGACCCCTCACGACCGTCTATTTGTCTTCCCCAGGAAGTCCATCTCCGGGGTCTCGCTTCTTTCCTGGCTGACAACACCGTGAAGGAGCCATAAGTCCTACCCCCTGGTCGAGAGGGTCCAGCTCCTACATGCCAACCCTCAGTATGCCTACGTGGCGCACCGCGACGGACGACAGGACACAGTCTCCGTCCGGGATCTGGCACCCACCGGTTCCCCAGCGACCATCACCAACGCGCCCCCCCCCCCACCCCCCTTCCCTACACCGCCTATCACCACCAACCGAATCCCTCACGGCAGGTTACCAGCTGCCCCCCTGGGGATCCTGATCACCGCCCCCACCCGTACATGGCCTACAACCCCCCTTCCCCCATCGCCAACACACCGTGATGAAGCTCCAGACGACACGCTCCCGGAGTCAATGAGTCCAACACCCGTGCCCGCAGCGAAGCCGTAGCTGAGGCGATCACAGAGAACAATTAAGGCTCTGGACAGACTCGAAATGTGAGCCCACTTTACCCCTGCCAGACTTCAATTATTGACAGGGGGCGAATGTGGTGAACGTATTGCTACTGCAATTCACCACTGTATTGTACTGTACTATGTTGATGCCCGTGGGCTCTGCCTGTGGCTCCGCCCTCTCGGGGGTGGTATATAAACCTGCAGCCTGTAGGCGGCACTCAGTACAGAGCAGTCGCAGGCAGGCACAGATCTAGCTGATTAAAGCCACTGTTCACTTCTACTAAACGTCTCGTGTGAATTGATGGTCGCATCAGTTAATAAATACTTTTGAACTACCAAAGACTACAAATAGCTTAATAAGACCTACCAAACTATGCCCAACACCTTAAAATGTGCTGGCATAGAATGGAATAACTTGAGGGACAACAGAAGAAAATTAAAATCCTGGAAAAATGAAGAAAAAAATAATCAAAGAACCATTCTGACCAAAAGAAAAACTCAACAAGTGAAAGGGTAGGAGGAAATCACCATGAAAATCTCTAAATAAAGGCTTGGAAGCTGAAGGCAGAAACTAAATTTCTCAGTGAAGCAGCAAACTCCATTGAATCCCATGGAAGCCCACCTTTAATATGCAGAGTTGAGAAACCAGATTCCCGAGTTGAGACCTGAACGTGTGGCAGACGAACAAAGAAAAAAATAATAACTAATTAAAAATGAATCATGACTGAGTAGACCGCTTTAAAAACCAACCCTACAAAATCCAGGATTTGCGGCTTCCAAGACCAGAGAACATTGCACTAAAGCGGGAAAGACTCTAACGTGTCAAGCCAGGCAGCCATTGTTTAATAATTCTAAATGCTGAGATTGTGAGCACCGTTACTGAGGAGAAAAAAACTGACAAGCATGGGAAAACACTTTGTGCAGAAGTATATTGGGGTGCCATCTTGGATTTTCGGAAGCCTCTTAAAGCTGAAGCTGCAATCTTAAAATGTTAACCATGGATCAGAAATCCACTCTTCCAGATCAATTTTAATTTATCCAAGGCCCAGTTGAATAATAAATTGTGGACTTAGGAGAGTCCTTACATACATGATTGCTTCAGGTCTGGATAAAAAGAAGCTGAATAAGTTAGCACACTGTTTTATCCAGTAGGGCCAATAGCCAATGATATAATAGTTAGACAAGAAATCAATGGATCACCTGCAAAATGTGATGACATTTTAACCTCAGAAGTACCAAACGCCTTGAAAGGGCTAAATTTAATCAATATGTCCACCAGCCAGGAGAACCTATTGACTCCTCCATTAATGATCTGTACAGAATAGCTGAAGGCTGTGATTATGATGATCTGAAATGTGAACTAATCAGGGATAGAACATTTACTGGAGTGGAGGACGACGCACTCTCAGACATGCTTCAAGTGAAGCAAGATCTGACCCTTGAGAAAGCCATCCAGATTGTCAGGCAATGTAAAATCTGTTTTTAGCACCGATCCATATTAAGAACATAAGAACTCGGAGCATGAGCAAGCCATCTTGCCCCCCAAGCCTGCTCCGCCATTCACTGAGATCATGGCTGATCTTTTTGTGGACTCAGCTCCACTTACCTGCCCGCTTATCGTAACCTTTTATTCCTTCACTGTTCTAAATCTATCTATCTTTGCCTTAAAAACATTTGACAAGGGGAAGAAGCAAACCAAGCTATCAAGTAAACCTCACATCCAGTTAGTGAAACAGCGCAGAAACAAGGGAAACACCTGGCCAAGGGATACATTACCCAAACTGACCAGTAGAGAGACCATACCAGCACTGTGGAGCAAAGAAGCCCAGACAAGTGTGATCAATGTCTGCAAATTTCAGCCCAGTGCTTTCAATGTAACGGTATAGGACATTACGGGAAGCTGTGCAAAGCGTCAACACCAAAACGGATGGAAGGTCCCAAAAGGATTCCCAAGAGCGAGGGGGACATAATACTTCTTGGGTGAGGTCAAAGATCCTGCATTTCCATTCGGAAATGTGTCCATCATGGTTAACAACTTTCACACACACTTAAACACGCTGCCAGGGTGCACGGGTGGCACTGCCAAGGTGCAAGGCTGGCCGTGACACGGTGTCTGGGTGTCAGGGTGGCACTGCCAGGGATTAGGCCTGGGAATGCCCTACCCATATGAGGTGGAGTGAGGGAGGCTCGAGGACCCCCGAACAGATAAATTGGGGCATTAGGTGGGGTCCAGAGGTCGCGGTGGGGGGCTCCAGAGATTGGGGTGGCATTTAAATATGATGCCCCGATCGCTTCCTGCACTGATGAGCTGAGCTCCTCAGGCCATCCAGCCCAGCCCAGCAGGTCCATGCCAGTGTTTAAGCTCCACAAGGCCCTCCTCCCATCCCACTTCATCGAACCCTATCACCCTATCTTCCTAATCTTTTCACTCTCATGTTCTCATCTAGTTTCCCTTGAAATAATATTGTTCACCTGTGGTAACTAGTTCACATTCTCATCGCTCACTGGTCAAATGAGTTTCTTCTGAAACCCCTAGCAGATTTATGCAGTGTTTTGGGAATGGGATTCTCCTGCCCATGCTCTCATGAACCTTAAGATTTCTGTG
Organism: Scyliorhinus torazame; assembly: GCF_047496885.1. Lineage (NCBI taxonomy): Eukaryota > Metazoa > Chordata > Chondrichthyes > Carcharhiniformes > Scyliorhinidae > Scyliorhinus > Scyliorhinus torazame. The sequence goes on along the minus strand of NC_092724.1, from coordinate 63,209,458 downwards.
ACGTGTGTGTGTATGTCTCTGCATATGTGTCTGTGTGTCTGTCTGTGTCTCTATGTGTGTGTCTGTATGTCAGTCTGTGTCTCTATGTGTGTGTGTCTGTGTGTGTGTCTGTCTGTCTCCGTCTAAGTGTGTGTGTGTGTCCATATACAGCTCTCACCTAGCCATCACAGTTCAGTTCTCAAGCAGACAACATATGTCAGGACCTGTGAAGCTGTGTGTTGATTTTCTTGTTGCCAGCCACATATCAGCAGGTATAATATAAATCCAATCTTGGGCTGTCTTTATAGTTCTATATGTGGAGTCTGCACGTTCTCCCAGTGTCAGCGTGGGTTTCCTCCAGGTGCTTTGGTTTCCTCCCACAAGTCCCAAAAGATGTGCTGTTAAGCTCTCAACCCAATATTGGGCGTGATCGACCCGATTGGAACAGAGCCAGTGCTCGGATGATGCGCTGTCAATTACGACGAGATGAGAGTAGAATGTAATCAAGGCTTTATTACACATAGATGTGTGGCCTCCTATAGCAGCTTACGAAATGGCTGCTGTTCGGAGAGCACACACATTTATACTCCGCCTCCTGGGCGGAGCCAGCAGGCAGAGATCTACCCCCGTACCTGTAGTACAGCGGCCTTACCGTAATACCCATATATACAATATAATACAGTGGTGACTACCACATTCACCCCCTGTTAAAAATGAGTCCAGCGGGGGTGGTGGAAAACTATTGTTATGGGCGAGGCGTTTTCAGAACCCCAAAAGGTATCATGGAGTTCAACCAACTCTCCCTTTAATGGATTTGTTGTTTTTCCTAGCACATGGCTTTTTCCCTAGGTGTGGGATTACAATTATGGACACGTGGGTTTTTAAACACAAAACACTGTTTATTCCATGAACTCAACTTAACATTTTAAATAAACATTGAATCTCTTAACACCCCTTACTTCAAAGATAACTCAGAAAATATGGCAACAGCAAATAATTCCTTAAAATGTTCCTTCAAACTTCCAAGAGACTTAACACCTTTAAACAAAATCACATCAGGTTAAAAGCTTTACTTCAAATCACCCAAATGATCCAGAGATAGTCTTTCATGGCAGAAATCCAGCTCACTGCAAAACACAGACACACACCAGCTCTTTTCCAAACCAGAACTTCTCAAGCTGCTGTCTCAAACTGGCTTTCTCCTTTTAAACTGCTCTCAGCAAAACCAGCCAGGCACGTTTCAAAACTGAAACTTCAAAATGGCTGAACTGAGCTGAGCTCCACCCACTCTCTGACATCACTGTTTTCTTAAAGGTACATTTCTTACACACCCATTTCTTAAAGGCACTCTTGCATGACACTATATATATACAGATTGGTTTTAAAATTACAGAGAAGGTTACAAATTTAGACGATCGGGCGCCTTGATCTGTCGTTGTGAGAGCCGCAGGGCTGGTGGCGACTCAGGCGTCGGCTTGGTCTTCAGTGACTCCGGGAACGTGTCAAAATCCTCTTCATCCCCAGGTGGGAGCAAGGGGAGGACGGATTGTCCTGGAGCGGGGGCTGCAGTGGGGTGCGCCAGGGGAGGGGAGGGTGGCGCCGGGACCCAGCTGGTGCCAGATCCCTGAGGGAGACTGCGTCTTGGCGGCCGTCGGGGTACGTAGGAGTACTGTGGGTTCACGTGGAGTAGCTGTACTCTCTCAACCAACAGGTCCACCTTGTGGAGTCGCACGTGCTTGCGGAGGAGAACGGTTCCTGGAGTTGCCAGCCACATTGGGAGCGAAACCCCGGAGGTGGACCTCCTGGGGAAGGCAAAGAGACGTTCATGGGGGGTTTTGTTGGTGGCGGTGCACAGGAGTGACCGAATGGAGTGAAGTGCGTCGGGAGGACCTCCTGCCAGCGGGAGGCCGGGAGATTTCTGGCCCTCCAGACCGTCCCATTCTTCCGTTCCACCTGCCCGTTGCCCCTGCAGTTGTAGCTGGTCGTCCTGCTCGAGGCAATGCCCCTGTTGAGCAGGTACTGGCGCAGCTCCTCGCTCATAAATGAGGATCCCCGGTCGCTGTGGACAGAGGCGGGGAAACCGAACAGAGCGAAGTTGGTGTTGAGGGCTTTGATGACGGTGGCAGACGTCATATCGGGGCATGGGACGGCGAAGGGGAATCAGGAATACTCGTCAACCACATTAAGAAAGTACATGTTGAAGTCGGTGGAGGGGAGGGGCCCTTTGAAGTCCACGCTGAGGCGTTCAAAGGGGCGGGAGGCCTTCACCAGGCCCGTACGGTCTGGCCGGTCGAAGTGCGGTTTGCACTCCGCGCAGACCTGGCAGTCTCTGGTGATAGCCCTGACTTCCTCGATGGAGTAGGGCAGATTGCGGGCCTTTATGAAGTGGTAAAAGCGGGTGACTCCCGGGTGACAGAGATCGGCGTGCAGGGTCCGGAGTCGGTCCACTTGTGCGCTGGCATATGTACCTCGGGATAGGGCATCGGGGGGGCTCGTTGAGCTTACCGGGGCTATACAAAATCTCGTAATTGTATGTGGAGAGCTCGATCCTCCACCTCAAGATTTTATCATTTTTGATCTTACCCCGCTGTGTGTTGTTAAACATGAAGGTAACTGACCATTGGTCAGTGAGGAGAGTGAATCTCCTGCCGGCCAGATAATGCCTCCAATGTTGCACAGCTTCAACGATCGCTTGGGCCTCCCTTTCGACGGAGGAGTGCCGAATTTCGGAGGCATGGAAGATGCGGGAAAAGAATGCCATGGGCCTGCCTGCCTGGTTGAGGGTGGCGGCCAGAGTGACGTCTGATGCATCGCTCTCGACTTGGAAGGGGAGCGTCTCGTCGACCGCGTGCATTGCGGCCTTGGCGATGTCGGCCTTGATACGGTTGAAGGCCTGGTGAGCCTCGGCCGTCAGTGGGAAAGCGGTGGACTGTATGAGTGGGCGGGCATTGTCCGCATAATTTGGGACCCACTGGGCGTAATACGAAAAGAACCCCAGGCTTTGTTTGAGGGCCTTAGGGCAGTGGGGAAGGGGGAGTTCCATGAAGGGGCGCATGCGATCGGGGTTGGGCCCGAGAACTCCGTTCTGAACCACATAACCGAGGATGGCTAATCGGTTCGTGCTGAACACACACTTCTCCTTGTTGTAAATTAGGTTGAGGAGTGTGGCGGTGTGGAGAAATTTTGAAAGGTTAGCGGCGTGGTCCTGCTGGTCGTGGCCGCAGCTGGTGACGTTGTCCAGATACGGGAAAGTGGCTCGCAGCCTGGACCGGTCAACCATTCGGTCCATCTCCCGTTGCAAGACCGAGACCCCGTTGGTGACGCCGAAGGGAACCCAAAGGAAATGGTAAAGGCGGCCGTCTGCTTCAAATGCAGTGTATGGGCAGTCCGCCTTTTGGATGGGGAGCTGGTGGTAGGCAGATTTCAGGTCCACTGTTGAGAAGACCCAGTACTGTGCAATCTGATTGACCATATCAGATATGCGAGGGAGGGGGTACGCTTCGAGCTGCGTGTACCGATTGATGGTCTGACTGTAGTCAACGACCATCCTGCTTTTCTCCCCGGTTTTCACCACTACCACTTGGGCTCTCCAGGGGCTGTTGCTGGCCTCGATGATACCTTCCCGCAGCAGCCGCTGGACCTCAGACCTGATGAAGGTCCTGTCCTGGGCGCTGTACCGTCTGCTCCTGGTGGCGATGGGTTTGCAATCTGGGGTGACGTTTGCAAACAGAGAAGGCGGGTCGACCTTAAGGGTCGTGAGGCCGCTTACAGTAAGGGGTGGTAGGGGCCCGCTGAATTTCAGGGTTAGGCTCTGGAGATTGCACTGGAAGTCCAGGCCGAGTAGCAAGGCAGCGCAGAGGTTGGGGAGGACGTAGAGCCGGAAGCCGCTGAACTCTACGCCCTGGACGACGAGGGTGGCAATGCAGTACCCCCGTATGCCACGGAGTGGGATCCGGAGGCCAGGGAGATTCTTTGGTTAGCGGAGTGTATCGCGAGGGAACAGCGCCTTACCGTACGGGGTGGATGAAGCTCTCAGTGCTCCCAGAGTCCAGAAGGCAGGATATCTCGTGCCCGTCAACCTTCACCTTTGTCGAAGCGGTCACGAGGTTGTGCGGTCAAGACTGGTCGAGCGTGACCGAGGCGAGACGCGGCTGGTCGGTGGCGGTTGCAGGCGATGAGCAGCCCGATGAGGTGCCCGACGGGCAGGGGTCCTGAGGTAGGTAAGAAGGCGGCGCCCACGGGCCGCACGTGTCCTGGGGCAGGCAAGATGGCGGCACCCTCGGGTCGCATGAGTCCTGGGGCAGGCAAGATGGCGGTGCCCATTGGTTCTGAGGCAAGCAAGATGGCAGCGCCCACGGGCCGCACGTGTTGTGAGTGGAGCAAGATGAGCATGTACGTTGCGTGAGGCGACCGTGAGCGAGAGCGCTAGTTACTTGGTCGCCGCGAGGTCAAGCGTGGCCCCTTCTAAGAGGCGCTGGCGGATGTAGTCAGACCCTATGCCCGTAACGAACGAGTCTCTCATTAGCAGGTTCAAAGGTTCAGTGGCCAAAACAGCTTGGCAGTCACAGTCTCTCACCAGGGCGAGCAGGGCACGCCAGAAATCTTCCACAGACCCATCGGGAAGTTGGTGCCGCATGGATAGGAGGTGCCTGGCGTGGTTCTTGTTGGTCTGCTGAGCGTAATTCTCCTTCAGTAGCGCCATGACCTCTGCATAGGTCGGCGAGTCCTGTTCGAGGGGAAAAACGTTGGAGCTCAGCCGCGTCTACAGAATCTGGAGCTTCTGTGCTTCTGAGATTGGGTCTGGCGCAGGCCCGATGTATGCTTCAAAGCAAGCTAGCCAATGTTGGAAGTCCTTTTTGGCGTTGTCTGCTTGAGGAAGCAGCTGCAGGCAATCCGGCTTGATGTGGAGATCCATCTCTGAACAATCTCTGTGTAATAAATTGATGCACTATCAATTATGACGAGACGAGAGTAGAATGTAATCGAGGCTTTATTACACAGAGATGTGTGGCCTCCTACAGCAGCTTACAAAATGGCTGCTGTTCGGAGAGCACACACATTTATACTCCGCCTCCTGGGCGGAGCCAGCAGGCAGGGATATACCCCCATACCTGTAGTACAGGGGCCTTACCGTAGTAAGGTGTGGTGACTACCACATCGGAGCGCTGAGAAACCCCATGCTATCGAACTCGACTCTGTTCCCATTTGGGTAGATTCAGGGGCTCCCCGACGAGGCCACACTTAGTCCTGTTTCCTGCACTGAGGAGTCCACTCACCGGAACTCCTCAGTGCAGGAGAAGATTGATAAGCCATTTCAAAATGATGTCCCAATCTCTCGACACCCCCGACACAACCCACCCAAAGCCCTAACTCACCTGCAAGGGGGGTCCACAGCTAACCCCACCCCTCTGCACCTGCTCAGGGCACCCCCGGGCCTGATCCCCATCAGCATGGCACTTTGACACTGCCAGCCTGGCATCCTGGCAGTGCCACTTGGGCACCTTGGCAGTGCCAGGCTGGCATTACCAGGGTGCCAGACTGGCACTGTGAGGGTGCCCAGGGGGCACCAGCCATGTCAGGGTGCCATCGTGCCCAGAGGAGCACTTGCCCATGGTCTCTAAGGTGAAGAGGTTAGATCCCAATGCATTGGTTAGATCATGGGGGTGCATATTCGAGTGAGACTAGCTGTCTCCCTCTAATATGCAGATTTGTTCAAGGTGATCCACCCACTATGGGCGGAATTCATATCGCAACATCTTGCGCGATCACATTAGATCTCGCGAGGCATGGCAAACATCTACTCGGCTGCACCGCACCCTGCTGCCTTTCGGGCATAATGCAGCCAGTAGATCGCGCCCATTGTTTCTGTTACCAAGAAACTTACACCTCCATAGCAATAACCCATCTCCACTCATCCACAACTTCCTGATCTCCAGACTTGCTTATTCCAATGCCCTCCTTCTCAGCCTCCCATCTCGCACCCTCCATAAATCCAAGCTTATCCAAACCTCTGCTGCCTGTATCCTAATTCACACTAAGTCCCATTCACAGCATGTGCACGCTGAGCTACATTCGTTCCTGGTCCAGCTACTCCTCAATTTTAAAATTCTCATCATTGCCCTACAACCCACTCTCCAATTTTGGCTATCCCTGAATTCCATCGTCCCACTATCGTTGGCCGAGCCTACAGTTGTGTACCCTCTGGAATCTCTGTAACTCCCTTCCTAAATCACTCTGCCTTTCCGCTCTCACATATTTAAAATGCTCTCTTCAACCCAAGTCTTTGATCAAGTTGTGTTCACTCCTGAAGCGACTCTATGGACGGCATGGTTGCACAGTGGTTAGCACTGTTGCTTCACAGTACTGGGGACCTGGGTTCAATTCCCGGCTTGGGTCAGTGTCTGTTCTCTTCAGGTCTGCGTGGGTTTCCTTTGGGTGCTCCGGTTTCTACCCACAAGTCCCAAAAGATGTGCTTGTTAGGTGAATTGGACATTCTGAATTCCCCCTTAGTGTATTCGAATGGGCACCGTAGTGCGGCGACTAGGGGATTTTCACAATAGCTTCATTGTAGTGTTGACGTAAGCCTACTTGTGACACTAATGAAGATTATTATTATTATGCCAAATCGTAATACATCTTGGGATGGTTTACTACGGTAATGGTGCTATATAAATGCAAGTTGTTGTGGACTGAATTACAATACCCATTCTTGGGGTTTCTTTAATGTAAGTTTTTACTAACTTCCCACTCAACAACTTAATCCCCTTGTTCGTTCACTAGTAGTTGTGTATTTTTGCAGCTGATGAACACAACTCACTGTTAAAGGTTCGGCACATAGTGCTGTATGGTGGGCAGCATAGGCAGCTCCCAGGCGAGATGCGGGCATTTTCCTCCAAGCTGTCAGAATTCAGCGTGGAAGACGGCATCCTTTTGTGGGGAACGCGTGTGATTGTCCCGGAAAAAGGCCAGGAGCTGATACTAAGAGACTTGCACAATGGGCATCCAGGCATGACCAAAATGAAAATGTTGGCCCGGAGTTATGTCTGGTGGCCAGGCCTCGACACCGACATTGAGAAGGTGGCCCAAAACTGCTCCATTTGCCAGGAGCATCAGAAGCTTCCGCCGGCCGCGCCCCTACATCACTGGGAATGGCCAGGGCTGCCTTGGGCGCGCTTGCATGCAGATTTTGCGGGCCCTTTTCAAGGATCCATGTTCCTTCTATTAATCGACGCCCAGTCTAAATGGCTAGAGGTGCATAAGATGCAGGGGACAACGTCCTGCGCAACAATTGAAAAGATGCGTTTGTCTTTTAGTACGCATGGCCTCCCCGAGGTGCTGGTCACGGATAACGGCACTCCATTCACGAGTGAGGAGTTTGCGAGGTTCATAAAGATGAACGGCATACGCCATATCCGCACTGCCCCTTACCACCCAGCTTCAAATGGGTTGGCAGAGCGTGCAGTGCAGACATTCAAAAGAGGCCTAAAGAAGCAGTCTTCCGGATCAATGGACACGAGACTGGCTCGCTTTTTGTTTACGTATAGGACCACCCCCCATGCGGTGACTGGGGTAGCTCCCGCAGAACTCCTAATGGGCCGGAGACTTCGCACCCGCCTTAGTATGGTTTTCCCGGACATTGGCGCAAAAGTACGCCGCACACAAGAACGGCAGGGACAGGGTTTTTCTCGGCATCGGCCGATTCGGCAGTTTGCGCCCGGTGACCCAGGGTTTCTTTCGGAATTTTGCTGGTGGTGCCCAGTGGGTTCCTGGCGTAATCTTTCGCCAAACGGGCCCTATATCTTACCAGGTGCAAGCCCAGGGTTGTCTCCAGCGCAAACATGTAGACCACGTTCGGTCCAGAAGACTATCCCCTCCAAAGATTCCCCGCCCCCGGAGCTCATTTCTACAGCCGCAGAGGCCAGAGACAATGGAAGGTAGTCCTCACAATCTTCCTCTGGTGCCTCACTGAAAGCCTGCGCAGGTCGTTACGGGACCGGATGGAGACAGAGACGCTGACATGACGGAGGCAGCAGACTCTGACTCCGAGATGGAGACACAGGACGCATCAGAGGGGGAATCCTCGGGTCCACGGACCGTGGATGTACAACCGTTACGCCGTTCATCACGGAAGCGCTGGTCTCCGTCTCGTTACACGCCGCCTGATCCAGCGCCGCGTGCAAATGGTGTCCGGCCTGCGGCAAAACGAGTCCGACACCCTCCTTCGCCAGCTTCTTCGGTGGATTCCTTGGACTTGGGGGGGGAGGAATGTTATAACCTGCCTGCTTACCATTAGCTGGGGACTAATGACAATCCCACAATCCTGTGGGAGTATGAGCTTCCCCAATGAGGGGGGCGGAGAAACCATTAGTAAACTCCAAGTATAAATAAAGCTGGCCAGTTTGGAACCAGCAGGAAGGTGTGTGCAGCAAGGGAAGTTGCTGCTGCTGTTATATATATATGTTATTGTAAATAAATGTTATTACTTTGTATCCTTAAAACTCATGCTGGATTCTTCGTGGCCCTCACAAAAGCATCCTTAAAACTCGTGCTGGATTCTTCGTGACCCTCACAAAACTCACCTTCCCTGTTTATCCCTAAAGTTGTTGGTACCGAGCGCCGTTGACAACTTCAGCACAGCCCAGAACATTCTACAGCCAATACAGTATGTCGAAATATAGTCACTATTGTAAAACAGGAAATGGAGCGGCCTGTTTGCACCCAAAGGCCTCCCACAGGCAGCAGTGAAACAAGACTCAGATCATTTGTTTCACTGCTGTCAGGCGAGCGATAATCATTGGCCAGGAAACACTACCATGCTCATCTTCAAATAGTATCACAAGAACGTTTACTTCCACCTGACAGGGCAGACAGTGCCTCACTTTAACATTTCAACTGAACGACAGTATCGCCAGCTCCCTGACCAACACACTGGTATGTCGGCCTATGTATTCTGTTTAAGTCCCTGGAGGGGGATTTGAATTCATAAACCTCTGATTCAGAGACCAGGGGCATTATCACTGAGCCACGGCTGACACCTATGTGAAACAACTAATGCTGATCGCTGGCATCCATCTTGTTCCCTCTGGGGTTGCCGGAAGCTCCCAGCATGCACATCTCACTCAGCCAGTGTCACTAAGATGCCAGCACAGCAATGCTAGATTCTTCCTCTCGCTTACATTATTGAGTGGCTTTCTCTTAAGAATCAGACCAAGCTGCCAGATGCTGTGCAACTCCACACAGGTTATATTTTTTTACTTTCTCAAAGTGAACTCATCTCAAAATGAAATAAACTGTTGAATGAACTGAGGGTCAACAGTACCTTGAACATTCAGCAGTGCGAATAGAGGGCAATGAATTGTTAATTGTGATCATTGAGCTATTCACAAAATTCTTCCATGGTCATCACAGTCCTATTAACACCAAGGACCCAATTACACAGCTAACTCTCCCTGGGCTTTGCTGATGAACGATTTTCATTGTGTCTGCGGAGTCGAGTCTAAGTGGTGTTATCTGACACGGGAAAACAGGTAGCGAATTTCCTCTGCCGGGCTTTCAAACTCTACATGTGTCAATTAGACTCATTAAATGCAACCTACACCCATTATTGAACTGAGACTGAGAATAACAGCAGGGATATGGTCGTCATCATGAGCAGGAATTGCTTACAGCAAGAATTGGGAAAGGAGCAAGGGGGGAGCATCGCTGTCACCAGAGTTCACTATGTGCGATAGTGCAAGGTATATCCAAACCAGAAGCATCCACGTTTAGGTTTATGTTGATTTAGGAGTTGGTGGCGTAGTGGTATTGACACTGGACTAGTAATCTAGGGATCCGCAGACATGCTCTGGGGACCCAGGTTCAAATCCCACCATGACAGAGGGTGAAATGTGAATTCAATAAAAATCTGGAATTAAAATTCCAGGTGACCCCTGATGTGTTGGGTGCTCTGGATCCGTGGAACACATACAGGCCACCAACACTTAAAATAGTGAACACTATTTTATTAAGTTAGAAACTGTTGAACATACTTTCACTGTGAGTTAACACGATGTTAGATTAAACTAAAGACCTATGCCTGTCCTAACCAGTCTCTGCACTCAGCACATGGTGAAGATCTGTGCTGTAAGCTCTGTCCTTCTGAGAGGCTGCATCCCGAATGTGCAGGAACTCTGATGCCCCCTGTCTTTATAGTGAGTGTGCTCGAACTGGTGATTGGCTGTGGTGTTGTGTGTGTTGATTGGTCCCGCTGTGTGTCCATCAGTGTGTGTGTATCTGCACCATGATATACTGGTGTATATTATGACCTCCCCGCTTTTATAAAAGAATGTATGTGTGTGGCAATAAATAATGTATGGTGAGAATGTTCCTAACTACGTGTGGGGTGCGAAGACATATTTACAGGACTACGTACATGAGAACTAAGCTATTTACATGGGAAGGTACCTGGTGCAGAGAAGCAGTATGCAACAAGAATAACGAGATCAACACTACATACAAACCAGGGAAACGATCAAACAAAGCAACGAAACAATTCAGAGAGTCTATAAGTCCGCAAAGTTCATAAATTAAGTCTCGGAGATGGGCGACGAATTCTGGTTGACCACCTCAAGGGTGGGTCGAGAGCCGCCGGTTCAGGAGTGGGCTGGACTGCGTCAGAGTCAGGGGGATGCAGAGTGACAGGGAGCTCTGCATAGTCTGTGGCAGTGTCAGCAAGAGGGCGAGGCGACAGAGGAGCATCACGTGGCGAGCGTGGAACGATACGAAGGGCACGTCGATTGCGGCGCAGAATAGAGCCATCCGGTAGACGAACCAGGAACGAGCGGGGGGGCCACCTGCCGAAGGACAACAGCGGTTGCAGAACAGCCACCATCCGGAAGATGGACGCGGACGTTGTCATCTGGAGCCAGAGCAGGGAGATCACTGCACGGGAGTCATGAGCCGCCTTGTTCTGTGCACGAGACAGCTGCATCCGGCGAAGGACCAGAATGTGGTCGAGGTCTGGGACATGGATGGACGGCACCGTCGTCCTCAGGGTACGACCCATGAGTAACTGGGCTGGCGACAGGCCATTGGACAGTGGGGCGGAGCGATAGGCCAGCAAGGTGAGGTAGAAATCGGACCCAGCATCGGCAGCCTTGCATAGGAGCTGTTTGACTATATGTACTCCCTTCTCCGCTTTGCCGTTGGATTGGGGGTACAGGGGACTGGATGTCACATGGGCAAAATTGTACCGCCTGGCAAAGTTGGACCATTCCTCGCTGGCGAAGCAGGGGCCATTGTCCGACAGAACTGTGAGCGGGATGCCGTGTCGAGCGAAGGTTTCTTTACATGCACGAATGACTGCAGACGAGGTGATGTCGTGCAACCGTATCACCTCCGGGTAATTCGAAAAGTAGTCCACGATCAGGACATAGTCTCTACCCAGCGCGTGGAACAGGTCGATGCCCACCTTGGTCCATGGTGACATGACCAACTCATGGGGCTGCAGGGTCTCACGTGGTTGGGCCGGCTGGAAGCGCTGACAAGTGGGGCAGTTGAGCACTGTGTTTGCTATGTCCTCATTAATGCCGGGCCAGTACACTGCCTCTCGGGCCCGTCGGCAGCACTTTTCCACGCCAAGGTGTCCCTCGTGTAGTTGTTCCAGGACAAGCTGGCGCATGCTATGCGGGATGACAATGCGGTCCAGTTTTAGAAGAACCCCGTCTACTACCGCCAGATCATCTCTGACATTATGGAACTGAGGGCATTGGCCCTTGAGCCACCCGTCCGTTAGGTGGCGCATGACATGTTGTAGCAAAGGGTCAGCCGCCGTCTCGCAGCGAATTTGGACGAGGCGTTCATCCGTGGCAGGTAGATTGGAGGCCGCGAATGCCACATGGGCGTCAACCTGGCAGATAAATCCCGCTGGGTCACATGGAGTGATGACTGCCCTGGAGAGAGCGTCAGCAATGATGAGGTCTTTGCCTAGGGTGTATACCAGCTGGAAGTCATATCGCTGGAGCTTGAGAAGAATATGCTGGAGGCGAGGCGTCATGTCGTTCAAGTCTTTCTGTATTATATTGACCAGCGGGCAATGATCGGTCTCGATGGTGAATTGAGGAAGTCCGTAGACATAATCGTGAAACTTAACCACACCTGTCAGAAGGCCCAGGCACTCCTTTTCTATCTGCGCGTAGCGCTGCTCCGTGGGGGTCATCGCGCGTGACGCATATGCAATGGGGGCCCATGATGAGGCCTCATCGCGTTGCAGGATCACTGCCCCAATGCCGGATTGACTGGCATCAGTCGAAATTTTGGTCTCCTTTGCTGGATCAAAGAAAGCTAAGACCCCGCGGGGCCGTGGTGAGTTTGGTTTTGAGTTCTCTCCATTCACGCTCGTGGGCAGGGAGCCATTGGAAGTCTGTCGTCTTCCGGACAAGGTTCCTGAGAGCCGTGGTATGAAAGGCAAGGTTAGGGATAAATTCCCCTAAAAAATTGACCATGCCCAGAAATCGGAGGACCGCCTTCTTGTCCTCTGGTGTTTTCATAGCTGTGATGGCAGCTACCTTGTCCGCATCCGGCTGCACACCCAATTGGGAGATGTGGTCCCTGAGGAACTTGAGTTCCGTCTGACCAAAAGAGCATTTGGCCCTGTTGAGGCGGAGGCCATGCTCATGTATACGTCTGAATACGTGCTGGAGGCGACTAACATGCTCCTGCGGGGTGGTGGACCAAATGATTATGTCATCAACATAGACGCGAACACCGTTCAATGCCTTCCATCATTTGTTCCATAATCCTATGGAACACTTCTGATGCAGCTATGATCCCAAACGGCATCCTGTTGTAACAATATCTGCCAAAGGGGGTATTAAATGTGCAAAGTTTCGTGCTGGATTTATCGAGCTGGATTTGCCAGAATCCTTTTGAGGTGTCAAGTTTGGTGAAGAGCTTGGCGCGAGCCATCTCGCATGTGAGCTCTTCGTGCTTGGGAATTGGATAATGCTCCCTCATGATATTGCGATTTAGATCCTTGGGATCAATGCAAATTCTCATATCGCCGGAAGGCTTTTTTACACATACCATGGAACAGACCCAGTCGGTTGGTTCCGTGACTTTGGAAATCACTCCTTGGTTCTGGACGTCCTGCAGCTGCTGCTTGAGGCGGTCCTTAAGGGGTGCTGGGACCCTGCGAGGTGCGTGCACCACAGGCGTGGCATTCAGTTTTAATAAAATCTTGTAGGTGTACGGGAGCGTGCCCATGCCCTCGAAGACGTTGTGGTACTGGTTGATAATGGCGTCGAGCTGCACCCTGAAGTCGGTGTCCTGAAAGGCAGACGCATCAGCAGGAGAGAGAGTGAACTCTCTGAACTAGGTTCAACAGCTTGCATGCCTGCGCGCCAAGCAGGGAGGCTTTCGAGGAGCCCACGATTTCAAAGGGAAGGATGGCTTTGCGTGACCTGTGCGTCACTTCAAGTTGGCACGAGCCGCTGGCAGCAATGACATTGCCATTATAATCTAATAGCTGGCAGGCTGATGGGAGGATAGCTGGTTTGACACGAAGGCTTTGGAGGTCAGACCACGCAATGAGATTGGCGGAGGCACCAGTGTCCAGGCGGAATCGTATTTGGGACCGGTTGACCGTCAGGGTGGCACACCACTCATCGTCTGAATCGATGCTGTATACCAATAGAGGCTGGATTCTTTGCTTCGGGGACACCCTGTTTTTTGTAACGATACCGACTCGAATAGGCGCCTTCGAGTCCTCTGTGTCAATATCGGGTAGTAGGTCCGCATCGGACTCGGTGACCGTGGGTTGAATGGCCTGGACATTCCTGCGAGGCTGGCTGGAGCGATATGATTTGGCTGGCTGAGCTGATCTGCATAAAGCAGCATAGTGGCCAAGTTTGCCACATCTCAGGCATCATCGGGATTTGGCAGGGCATTGCCGCTTTAAGTGGGCGGAGCCACAGTTGCCGCACGTTGTAGCGTCAGTACGTTCGCTGTGCCACCGCGCATGCACGGTGCTGTCGTACTTGGTGCGCGCCTGCGCAGTACGTTCGTCGATGTCGACGTCCCCACGTTCAGTGCGCACAAGCACGGGAGTCCGCAAAAAGCGCGCAAAATGGCAGCCCACATCCAGGCTGAGGCCCTGGAGTTGCTCGATTGCTTGGACCCATTCTGCCTCGTGGGGACCTTGCCGCGCCGTTTCAGCCGCTTGGATGTGGGAATACCGACTAGTGGCATGTTCGTGCAGCACGCAGGTCTCGATGGCGGTCGCTAGGGTGAGCTGCTTTACCTTGAGGAGCTGCTGGCGTAGGGGGTCCGACTGAACACCGAAAACGATCTGGTCGTGTATCATGGAGTCGGAGATGGGCCCGTATTTACAGGACTGCGCAAGGATGCGGAGGTGGGTGAGAAAGGACTGGAAAGGTTCATCCTTACCCTGCAAATGCTGTTGGGATACATAACGCTCGAAACTTTCATTCACCTCTATGCTGCAGTGAGTGTCAAACTTGAGGAGGACAGTCTTGAATTTTGATTTATCTTCATCATCAGCAAAGGTGAGAGAATTGAAAATGTGAATGGCATGTTCCCCGGCCGTGGATAGGAAGAGAGCGATCTTCCTGGTGTCTGAGGCATCTTCCCGGCCTGTGGCTTCAAAGTAGAGCTGGAAGCGTTGTTTGAATATCTTCCAGTTGGCCCCTAGGTTACCGGTGATGCGGAGCGGCGGCGGCGGGCGGACGCTATCCATTTTGCAGGATGACTGTATGCTGGTGGAAGGCAGATCACTTGCAGGTAGGTCTAAGAAGTTCTAATATCCCTCATCTCCTGGTATCATGATGTGTTGGGTGCTCTGGATCCGTGGAACACATACAGGCCACTAACACTTAAAATAGTGCAACACTATTTTATTAAGTTAGAAACTGTTGAACATATATTCACTGTGGGTTAACATGATGTTAGATTAAACTAAAGACCTATGACTGTCCTAACCAGTCTCTGCACTCAGCACATGGTGAAGATCTGTGCTGTAAGCTGTAAGCTCTGTCCTTCTAGGAGGCTGCATTCCGAATGAGCGGGAACTCTGATGCCCCCTGTCTTTATAGTGAGTGTGCTCTAACTGGTGATTGGCTGCGGTGTTGTGTGTGTTGATTGGTCCCGCTGTGTGTCCATCAGTGTGTGTGTATCTGCACCATGATATACTGGTGTATATTATGACAACCCCCATTGTCGATTGTCGTAAATAATCTGGCTCACTAATGCCCTTTAGGGAAGGAAATCTGCCAACTCTTACCTGGTCTGGCCTACATGGGACCCCAGACCCAGAACAATGTTGTTGACTCTTAAAATGCCCTCTGAAATGGTCTCGCAAGGCACTCACTTCATGGGCAATTAGGGATGGGCAATAAATGCTGATTCAGCCAGCGATGCTCACACCCCATGAATTAAAAGTTAATCTCAACAAGGGTGGGCATAGTATGACCAGAGTCCGCTGCATTGTCTCCAGGCCTAATTTTTTTCCTGCACTTCAATGTCCCCTACTGGAAAGTACGCAAGTGCCGCCTTTGGGGTTCCAATGGTTTCACCTTGGCTTTGATGCTCCCCTGTGATAAAAATGGCTTTTTGGTGCTCAGTGTGTTGGTTAACACAGGAAGGGCAGCATTTTGAGGGAGGTAGAGGAAGAAATCAACGATGAATATTCCCTCACATTGCTGAGGAAAACATGACAAGAAAAAGATGTCACAAAGTGCCTGAAGGAACTTTCTTGGGATCTTGGCATCACTGCGAGCCCAGTATTTATTATCTGCCCTTGCAAAAGTGGCAGTTCTTTTTTTTTACACAGCTGCAGTCCATAAAGTGATGGCTGTTATTACACTGTTGCTAGGTAGGTCCAACCAGTGATGATATGTCAAAGTTGGAATGTTGTGTGGTTTTGAAGGGAATTTGTAGCCAAAATGAGAAAATATTGCTTCAGAACTGGCTTGATGGTGATGACATCAGCACCATGGGGCAAAGTTCAAGGACCACCATTTAAAATGTTTGAGATGACAGCGTTAATGTCGCCGCTGCCGTCGGAGAATGTCACGGGTCTGCGCAAGGCAGCCGATTTTCGGCCTGCCGATATTCTCCCTTCCGGATGGGCCGACTTCCCGTCGACGTGATGACCGTTCACGTCGACGTGAATCAAACCTCCTTTTCATCGGCGTGACCCTGTGCTCCAGGTTCACGCCGACCAGCGTGGAGGTGAGTGACGGCCTGGGGGGTTGGCTCTGGGCAGGCGATGGCGTGGCCGCAGTCTGAATGCGTGAGGAGAGGTGTGTCTCGGGTTGTGTGTGTGTGTGTGCGGCGGGGGGGGCGGTGGTTAGAATAGGCTGGGCTCCGGGGGAGTGCCGGGAGGGGGTCCGTGCCGGGGAGGGGGATGGGGGGGGGGTCCGTGCCGGGGTGGAGGTTGGGGGGGGTCCGTGCCGGGGTGGAGGTTGGGGGTGGGTCCGTGCCGGGGAGGGGGATGGGGGGTCCGTGCCGGGGTGGAGGTTGGGGGGGTTCCGTGCCGGGGGTGGAGGTTGGGGGGGGGGGTCCGTGCCGGGGAGGTGGATGGGGGGTCCGTGCCGGGGTGGAGGTTGGGGGGGGGTCCGTGCCGGGGTGGAGGTTGGGGGGGGGTCCGTGCCGGGGAGGGGGATGGGGGGGGGTTCATGCCGGGGTGGAGATTAGGGGGGGGTCCGTGACGGGGTGGAGGTTGGGGGGGGGGTCCGTGCCGGGGAGGGGGATGGGGGGGGGTCCGTGCCGGGGAGGGGGATGGGGGGTCCGTGCCGGGGAGGGGGATGGGGGGTCCGTGCCGGGGAGGGGGATGGGGGGTCCGTGCCGGGGAGGGGGATGCGAGGGCAAGTGAGTTGGTCCACCTGGCCAGGTACCAGCCTCCAACAGTTGGACCCATGCGGTCCATGCCACCTGGCTGGGGGGAGGAGGGGATATGGGCAATGATGACATGTCGTCGTTCCCCTCCCCCCCACCAGGCCGTCATGTTTTCCGATCATCCAGCGATGTTGGCCGCCGTGGCGGCAGCCGCTCATGTCTATATTGCCCTGGATGAGGAGGAGGAGGAGGAGGAGGAGGAGCGTGCCAGAGAGGCGGCGCAGGCTGCCGCAGAGGGACAGGCGGCAGCCGCCCAGGCTGGAGGGACACCTGACCGACAGGACGAGGAGGGGGAGGAGGACGTCGCGGCCTCACGGCAACGGAGGCACCCGAGGGCGCCCCGTGTGTACCAGCCCCGGCAGTCATACCAGGACCTCACGGACCGGGAATGCAGGAGGAGACTCCGGATGAGGCGGGAAACCGTGGCACACATCTGCCACCTGCTGGCACACCTGTCACCGCGTGGCACTGGCAGGGGACACCCTCTCCCCGTGTCCGTCAAGGTTACGGTGGCCCTGAACTTTTATGCAACGGGGGTCATTCCAGGCACCGAGTGGGGACCTGTCCGGCATATCGCAGACATCGGTGCATCGGTGCAACAGGGCAGTGACAGATGCCCTATATGCCATGGCGCACCGCTACATCCGCTTCCCCGTGGACCGGGCCAGCCAAGATGCCCGGGCCGTGGGCTTCTCTGCCGTGGCCGGATTCCCCATGGTCCAGGGCGCGATCGATGGGATGCACGTCGCCGTGCGGCCACCTGCAGATAACAGGGCCATGTTCACCAATAGGAAGGGGACCTATTCGATGAACATACATGATGATCCTGCACATCTGCGCCCGTTACCCAGGCAGTGTACACGACTCATACGTGTTGTCGCGGTCATCCATCCCCGGCATGTACGAGGGACGCCATCCCCGGCTGAGGGGCTGGTTGCTGGGCGACAGGGGCTACCCATTGCGATCGTGGCTGATGACGCCTATACGGAGGCCACGCAATGAGGCGGAGAACCGCTACAATGATGCCCATGTAGCGACAAGGGGAGTGATAGAGAGGTGCTTTGGCGTGCTGAAGATGCGTTTCAGGTGCCTGGACCTCTCTGGGGGTGCCCTCCAGTATCGGTCAGATAGGGTCGGCCGCATCATTGTGGTGTGCTGCGTCCTGCACAACATAGCCCAGCAGAGGGGCGATGTGCCGCAGGCAGAGGAGGGCGGAGTGGAGGAGCAGCAGGAAGAAGCGCAGTCCTCCCCAGATGAGGGGGATGGGGGTAATGGTAAGGGCAGACGGGGTAGACACAGGCGGGTGGCTGTCCACCGTTACCGGCTGGCCCAGCGGGCACGGGACAGACTGATAGACGCCCGCTTCACTGACTAGATGGGCGTGGGAATCGGGTAGTATGGCCACAGACCGCACACCATGGCAACAGCCGACCACCCACACCCCCCACCCATCCACCCACCCAGCACCCTCACCCCCCTCCCCAACCCGACCCACCCCACCCGCATGCACACCACCCCCCCCCCATTGCCGATCCACCTGCGGCACAACGGGACGGGCTCACACAGTTGCGGGTGGACGCGTGTCTATTGCAGGCCATGGAGGATGATGACAACCCGCCCTGCGGTGAGCTCCTGGCTCTACATCGTTGGACTATGTCTGACCCATGGCCACAGTACCACCATCCACCCGGACCGTCCCTGCATGCGGCTGTGACACTGCAGCGCACGGTCCCGTCCTCTGCCCGGGGGATGTTGATGGCGGCCCAGGGGGAAGGGGGCAGACTCACCTGGGGCTGAGGTAAGACCACCCCTCACACACACACTTGCGCTCAACGTACATGACACCCCCGCACGCTTTGGACAGAGCACAAAGGCAGCTTCTGTAGGTGTAACATTGACTTTAATAACCAAAGGAGTTCATGCACGTGCCCTAGCCCCTAAAACTCATCTGTGCCCTGCACCCGTGCCAACTTACTCAGTGTCTAATTGTTTGGCCTTACGGGCCCTTTGACTACGTCTACGTGGTCCCCCAGACGGTACAGCAGAACTGGAGGTGGACTCCTGTGATTCCTGCCCTCTGACACTGGATCCCTTTGGCGGCCGTTTCCTGGGGCGTCCTGGCCTAGATGGGCCAGGCTGCGGCCCGGGCGACTGGGATGGCGAGCTGCCAGCCTGTCCTGCCCGTTGCCCACCCGATGCACCTGGGACGGAAGGGGGGGAGTCTGAGGTGTCGCGGTGTACCGGGACCTCCCCTACAGGGGGAGCCGGGACGGACCACACCACCTCCTCCTCCCTCGGGGTGCCCGATGGCCCCAGGCCTCTACATGGGTGGGGGATGCGAACGGACTGGCCATCCGACGCCCCCCCCGACATCTGGCGCTGCCAGTCCTGGAGGCCCGTGCTGGTATCGACAGGGGTCTGCAGGTTTGCAGCCATGGAGCCCAGGGGGTTGGCAAACCCTGTCTGTGACAGTGCGACGCCGGCTCGCACATGGCCACTGGCGCCGATGCCCTCAGCGATGGCCTGCAGAGACTGGGCCATGGCCTGCTGAGACTGGGCCATGGCCTGCAGAGACTGGGCTATGGCGTTGAGTGCCTCTGCCATCTGGCGCTGGCACTGGCTCATGGCCTCCTGTGAGAGGGCAGCCATTTCCTGGGCCACAGACGCCGCCTGCACGGAAAGCCCCAGGCCTCGCAAACCGTTCCCCATGTCTGACACCGTCACACCCATTGCCTCCACCGCGGACGCATGACCGGCACCACTCCCAGCTCCTGGACGCGGGTGGACTCCTCCACCTGCGACGGCAGCCGCCGCAAGCCGCCCGTCACCCTCTTCGCTCGTCTCCGGGTCGGTGGTTGCATCGGATCTATGTGTGGGTGTAGTAACTCCAGGAACCAGGGATCCATCTGGGCGGCAGATGTTCGCTTGGGCTGGGCTGCCCTCCGACCGCCCCGCCCCTCTGCTGCTCCTACCTCCACCTGCTGTACCGTGACGGCTGTGTTGTGCGCACCAGTGAGTGTACCAGACGCCTCATCACTAAAGTGCCCAACCGAGGTGAGTGTTTCTGCGATGGTGGAGGGTGTTGGTGACAGCAGTGGCGTTGTGTCGTGCTCTTCGTCCCACTCTGAGTCCATGGCACTTTGGGGTGGGGGTTTGTCTCCACCCATCCACTCTGAGTCACTGTCCGGTATTTCTTCTTCCTGGGCAGTGCTGTCCCGGGTAGTGGTGTCCCGGGTAGTGGTGTCCCGGGTAGTGGTGTCCCGGGTAGTGGTGTCCCGGGTAGTGGTGTCCCGGGTAGTGGTGTCCTGGGTAGTGGTGTCCTGGCTCGGATGTAACGGGGGCCTGTGGCTGCCCCCCTCGTCGCTGGGTGGTCGCTCCCGCACGTGACGGGGGTGTTGTCTCCCTGTTGCTACAGGTCTCTCCGTCTCCCATGGCCTCCGAGGGGCATCCTGCGGGTGTCGCATGCTGGAGGGTGTGGGTCTCTCCGTCTCCCATGGCCTCCGAGGGGCATCCTGCGGGTGTCGCATGCTGGAGGGTGCGGTTCTCTCCGTCTCCCGTGGTGTGCGAGGGGCATCCTGCGGGCGTCGCATGCTGGAGGGTGTGGGTCTCTCCGTCTCCCGTGGCCTCCGAGGGGCATCCTGCGGGCGTCGCATGCTGGAAGGTCCGGGTCTCTCCGTCTCCCGTGGCCTCCGAGGGGCATCCTGCGGGCGTCGCATGCTGGAGGGTCCGGGTCTCTCCATCTCCCGTGGCCTCCGAGGGGCATCCTGCGGGCGTCGCATGCTGGAGGGTCCGGGTCTCTCCATCTCCCGTGGCCTCCGAGGGGCATCCTGCGGGCGTCGCATGCTGGAGGGTCCGGGTCTCTCCGTCTCCCGTGGCCTCCGAGGGGCATCCTGCGGGCGTCGCATGCTGGAGGGTCCGGGTCTCTCCATATCCCGTGGCCTCCGAGGGGCATCCTGCGGGCGGTCTGCATCTGCGGGGAAGAGTGCCTGGACGTTTGGTCCTGCGATACACAATGAAGCATGCATGGTTAGACATCAGGCAGTGATCAGGTGATATGGGGGAGGGAGATATAGGGGAGGGGGGATATGGGGACGGGCTGTCGGTGGCTCACTTGCTACTACACCCCCGACCTCTGCATCAGCAACCTCCCGGTCGTCAGGTCCGCCAGCCAGTTCCAGGGCCCTTTCCTCGTGTTCGGTCAGTGGCCTCTCATCAGCGGGGCCTCCTCCAGTCCTCACATGCTCCCTATTGTTGTGTGCGCGCTTATCCTGTGGGGGGGGTGGCAGGGGTAAAAGGCAACACTGTTAGGCAGGTATATGAATGCACGCCATCGGTTGCGCGTGCATTGCAGAGGTTAAGGTTAGGGCTGGATTCACTTGGGGATATGGGGGATATGGGGGAGGGGGGATATGGGGGATATGGGGGAGGGGTATATGGGGGAGGGGGGATATGGGGGATATGGGGGAGGGGATATGGGGGAGGGGGGATATGGGGGAGGGGGGATATGGGGAGGGGGAATATGGGGGGGATATGGGGGAGGAGGGGATATGGGGAGGGGGATATGGGGGAGGGGGGATATGGGGAGGGGGATATGGGGGAGGGGGGATATGGGGGATATGGGGAGGGGGGATATGGGGAGGGGGATATGGGGATATGGGGGAGGGGGATATGGGGGAGGGGGATATGGGGGAGGGGGGATATGGGGGATATGGGGAGGGGGGATATGGGGGATATGGGGGAGAGGGGGGATATGGGGGATATGGGGGAGGGGGGATATGGGGGATCTGGGGGAGGGGGAGGGGGGATATGGGGGATATGGGGGAGGGGGGGATATGGGGGATATGGGGGAGGGGGGATATGGGAGATATGGGGGAGGGGCGATATGGGGGATATGGGGGTGGGGGATATGGGGGAGGGGGGATATGGGGAGGGGGGATATGGGGGAGGGGGGGATATGGGGGATATGGGGGAGGGGGTATATGGGGGATATGGGGGAGTGGGGATATGGGGGAGGGGGGGATATGGGGGAGGGGGAGATATGGGGATATGGGGGAGGGGGGATATGGGGGATATGGGGAGGGGGGATTATGGGGGATATGGGGAGGGGTGATATGGGGAGGCTCACCCTGCCTGCTCTGACGAGGTCGTTCACCTTCTTGTGGCACTGGGTGCCTGTCCGTGGTGTCAGGGCCGCAGCGGTGACGGCCTCTGCCACTTCCCTGCACAGACGCCGGCTGTGGCGTGGGGCAACTCTGCGGCCGTGCCCGGGATACAGGGCGTCCCTCCTCTGCTCCACCGCGTCCAGGAGCGCCTCCACATTCCGTGACTCGAACCTCGGGGCTGAGCGGCGGCCAACCATCCAGTCGGGTGTTCCGGTCGGGTGCTCCGGTCGGGTGCGGGGGAGCAGCGCGGCCTTTTGAGCCGTCACGCCGTGCGGCGATTATGACGCTGCACGGCGTGAACCACTGCGCAAGCGCGGATCCCGTTACGTCGCTGCTAGCCCATTTCGGGCCGGAGACTTTCTACCCATTTTTCCGACGTGACGCAAGTCGGATTTGCGCCGTTTTTTGCGCCGATCGGCGGACTTTCCGCCGATAACGGAGAATTTCGCCCCAGATTTCTCACCTCCATGTTAGCCAGTATCCACAAATACTCTTTACTCCCTGTTCTTTCACATTTAAAACAGTGAATCCCTTCCTAGGGTGTCAGCCTTGGCCCGGTGGTAAGGTAAAGTCACCATAGTCCCAGATGACCATCAGCTGCTTCTCCCTTTGAGGGGGAGAGCTGACTGCTGTTGTTTTAACCGAGGATCACCTCACCTCGGACAAGAGACAAGGTTGAGAAGGCAGAGCCTTCATGAATAACCTCAGCTGGTACACAAATTGAACCTGTGATGCTGGCCTTGCTCTGCATCATGAACCAGCTGTCGAACAAAGTGAGCTAAAGCAGCCTAGAATATTCTCTTTTGAGTCAGAATGGCATCGTGTCAAGTCCTACTTGACGTGACATAACCCTGCCTGACACTCCAGTGCAACACTGCGGGAGCGCTGCACAGTTGGAGGTGCCATCTTTTGAATGAGACTTTGACTGCCCTTTACATGCATGTAAGAGATCCCAAAGCTATATTTGGAAGATGCGCAAAGGTTTTTTTTTTACGATTTTCTTGGCCAGTATATATCCCACAACCAAAATGGTATAGAAATGCAAATAATGTCTTTACCCACTTGTAGTATGATAAGTGTAAAATAGCCCTTCTGTTTTTCAACCTGAGTCCTGTTCCTGCAGGTGGTATGAAATCTTATTTTCTAACCATCTATCCTGCACAACTGTCTGCAATTTTCAGCTTGAGCTGAAGCAAAGAGAAAGTTACCAAGCAAGTATGATATAGCTGGAGCAGCGCAGTGCTTGGGAATTCTCACTGGTGTGGTGCTGCTGAAATTGTGGAAACCCGTCAGGGGGAGTGCCTGAGGGAATGCATACCATGGGCAATGTCGGCATGACAGTTCCAGTTGGATATTTTCCTGGAGGTGTCATCGCAAGACCTCCTGCCTCCAACTGCCCCACCCCCTAATCCAGACACGTAGTCACTCAACAGGTCCACCCTCTCAGGGACTCTGCCTTCCCACAACAATTGCGAAGGGAACTGGCATTTCACTGCCTGATTGGGTGATACACGACTGTCCGTCAACAGCCTTTGTTCTCATCTCGGCAATTTTTCTAACTAATGACAACATGATTATTCTCCTGAATTCCTCACAGCGGTGACCTGGATATTACTAGTATCTGGAGAGGACAGGGCAATTTGGAGAGTTGGCAACCATGTGTGGAATAATTAGAATTCCTACAGTGCAGAATGAGGCCATTCAGCCCATCGCATCTGAAAGAACACACCACGCAGGCATACTTTCCCACCCTATCCCCATAACCCCACCCAACCTGCACATCTTTGGACACTAAGGGGCAATTTGCATGACCAAACCACCTAACCTGCACACCTTTGGACTGTTGGAGGAAACCCGAGCACCCGGAGGAAACCCACGCCCACACGGTGCGAATGTGCAAACTCAACACAGACAGTCACCCAAGGCCGGAATTGAACCAGGACCCTGGTGCTGTGAGGGAACAGTGATGACCACTGTGTACCGTGCCGCCCAATCTTGTGCTCGAGCCTCAACCAACATTTTTACAGCAAACATACAGTAATAAAATTACCTGCTTAACCGATAAGTGGAACCCAGTGCTGCTCTTCACGGTATATATTTGTGCTTGAATAGATCAGAGAATATAGAACCAAAAACTCCTCTTTGGACATGAACCTAAGGGTAGAGTCTATGATTGAGTGAATTGTACATGCAGGGGAAGATTTAATTGAGTTAATGCCCAGGCACCCTGGATTTCCTGAGTTAAGCAAAAGCCAAACATTCTGGAGCTTACCTTTCAGAGTGAATCGACCTGGCCTTATTTCTCCCTGGATCAGTGACCGTGTTCCTTCACCAGTGTAACTCTGATGGTTGCTTAATTCAGGTGATCCAGGCACAGAGCCAGGTAAACTCCTGTCAGCTTTAACAGGTGAATGTCCTTTTCTAATTCCACATCTTCTTAGTCTCTTAGTTTGCCCATATGATCGGGCGGCTACGATGTGAGCAGATACATTTCCACACAGCGAGTGGGTTCAGGTCTGAACCAGGGCTGGTATTCGAACCCGGGTCCTCAATGCCGCAGTCCCAGTGCTAACCAATGCGCCACATGCCGCCCCAGCAGTACCTTTTATAATTCTCTTTCCTTTCTCGTGTTCTGTGTGACTTAAGCTTGACCATAGGATTGGACAAGTACCAAAGACCAGGGACAAGAGGCTACAATTGTAGAGCAGGGACCAGGTAATAAGGAACAGGGAACAAGGAATAAAGATCAAGGAGTGAGGGACTAGAGACCACGAACCAAGGATCAAAGACCATCATAGAATCATCATAGAATTTACAGTGCAGAAGGAGGCCATTCGGCCCATCGAGTCTGCACCGGCTCTTGGAAAGAGGAACCCGACCCAAGCCCACACCTCCACCCTATCCCCATAACCCAGGAACCCCACCCAACATTAAGGGCAATATTGGACACTAAGGGCAATTTAACATTGCCAGTCCACCTAACCTGCACATCTTTGGACTGTGGAAGGAAACTGGAGCACCCGGAGGAAACCCATGCACACACGGGGAGAACATGCAGACTCCGCACAGACAGTGACCCAAGCCGGGAATCGAACCTGGGACCCTGAAGTTGTGAAGCATTGTGCTAACCACTATGGTACCGTGCTGTCTGTGAATTCCAGTTGCTCTTGGGACAGTGTCTGTGCAGCACCAAGCAGAAGAGGTCACAGGAAAATTGGCCTTCAAATCACACATTACTGCAGGTGGGGGCCTGCACATGCAGAGGACACATTTCTTCCTGATATATCTCAAAAGATCTGTGGTAAAATGGCCAATGGTCTGATTCTTAAGCCCAACACAGAATTGGACACTTTAAATTCAGAATTGGACACTTTAAATTAAATCACAGTCAGAACCACAGACAGACCTGAATTCAAATAGCCAAGTTCGAATACACTGGTCAGAAACAGACAAGCATGAACTTGTCCTGTAAACAGGAGATTGGAGATAATCGGCCGCATTCAGATAGATCGGTTATTGTGGATTGCCCAGATGCAGCCAGACTTTCTGGCACCTTGATTACCTTATATGGGATAAGGTTACGTGCAGACAGTGCACCTGAGGATGGTTCCTGGTGTCCTACAGGATTGCAATCGGCAAATCTATTGGGTGTTGTGACCGCCGTTCAGTGACCTCATTGGCTGAGGGCCAGAGAAACCTCTGGAAGGGCGCAAAGAGGAGGATAAGACACGCAGGGACCCTCCCCAGTGAAGACCTGACACGGAGGCAACTTGACAGCAGACCAGAGGACGGACGGACCTTCACAGACCGAGGGCCCTGAGACAACGACAACTCAGAGGATTGGGCCCGCAGCTCGATCAAGTTCATCGGCACGGGTATGAGAATATTGGGCAGATAATATTTTGGATAATTTGGGAGAATAACTATTTTACTGTGTTTGTGAATAAATTGGAGTTGAATCATGAGCCTGTGTTTGCTCTTTGTTCATCTCGCAAATGGGTAAATCGTTTTACTAATAAACTGGTCGATGTGTCTGATAATTTCCAGACAACAAATCCTAACCACGAATCCTCCAAAGTGGTGTCCTATTCATGGATTATACAAAATGCAGCAGGCAATTACAGGTTAATAATACAAGTTTGAATCTCAATACAATCAATTACATCTTACAGGGACATTAAATCTGTGTAATTAGTCAGTTGATAGCTCAATAAATAATTCACTGGTCAATACACAGGTAGACAGGGGTTACTGACCAGTCAGTATTTCATGCTGTTTAAAAGCATTTCTTATGACGGAGTCATATCCTAGTGATAAGCAGTCACACAAGAGCAATAGAATTAAATTTATTGACCATTGATGGAAAAGGATAAGAGCACGTTGTCTCGAATTTCTATTTGGTCTGCCTGCTTGTTGCACCGTGTAGCACACAATGACTTACACAAGTCGAGAAGTGATGAAGTCAATCGAGGCTTTATTAAGCAAGACTTGTTCCCCAGCAGCTCAGTTACAGAATGCGGCTGCGGGGAGAACTCGAGCTCTTATACTCCGCCTTCAGGGCGGAACCAGAAGTCGGCAGATCCAACCAGGACCCGGGACCTGTCAGCCAATAGCGTCTCGGCTTCACAGGTACCATATTACCCCTAATACATACCACCACGTTCACCCCTTGTTAAAAAAGAACCCGGCGGGGTGGTGGTTCGCATGGTGGTAGGGGTTTACAAGGCTGGTCCTGGAACAAATTTCAAACTGTGGCTATGCATTTCTAGCCCAACATTTAGCTATGTACAAGTTTGTCAGAATTATTTACAACAAGGAAAAAAAAAATTTCTTTACAACAAAATTCTTGCTTTCTCGGTGTCACGCGGATTCCACGAGTCGAGCGGGCGGTCAGGTCTTCCTCGTTGATCGTCTCAGCCCCGGTGGTGGTGCAGGTGCTGGCTCGGGCACTGTAGTCTCCGGGAGCGTTGCGCTGTTTGTTCCTGTTTTACTCCTGGGCGGGCACGGGAGGAGGACCGATCCCCCCGGGAAGGGGGCGGTCGTGGGGTGCGCCGGTGGCAGGGAGGGGGTGATCGGTGTTGGGGGTGTGTGTGTGTTTCCGGCGGGCGCCAGGTCCCGCAGGGAGACCGTGTCCTGTCGGCCGTCGGGGTACGCCACATAGGCGTACTGCAGGTTCGCGTGGAGAAGGTGAACCCTCTCGACCAACGGGTCCGATTTGTGCGCCCGCACATGTTTCCGGAGCAAGATGGGTCCTGGGGCCGCCAGCCAGGTCGGCAGCGACGTTCCGGAGGAGGACTTCCTAGGGAAGACAAGGAGGCGCTCGTGAGGCGTTTGGTTAGTGGTGGTACACAGCAGCGACCGGATGGAGTGGAGAGCATCCGGCAGGACTTCCTGCCACCGGGAAACTGGGAGATCTCTGGACCGTAGGGCCAGTAGGAAGGTCTTCCAGACTGTACCGTTCTCCCTCTCTACCTGCCCGTTCCCCCGGGGGTTGTAGCTGGTCGTCCTGCTCGAGGCAATGCCCTTGCTGAGCAGGAACTGACGCAGCTCTTCACTCATGAAGGAGGACCCCCTGTCGCTATGGATGTATGCGGGCAAGCCAAACAGTGTAAAGATGGTGCCCAGGGCTTTAAAGACCGTGGCCGCTGTCATGTCGGGGCAGGGAATGGCGAAGGGGAAACGGGAGTACTCGTCCACCACGTTCAGGAAGTATGCATTGCGGTCGGTGGAGGGGAGGGGGCCTTTGAAATCCAAACTGAGGCGTTCAAAGGGGTGGGAAGCCTTAATCAGGTGCGCTCTATCCGGCCTGAAAAAGTGCGGTTTGCACTCTGCGCAGATGTGGCAGTTCCTGGTGACAGTACAGACCTTCTCAACAGAGTAGGGGAGGCTGCGGGACTTTACAAAATGGTAGAATCGAGTGACCCCCGGGTGGCAGAGGTCCTCGTGGAGGGCTTGGAGGCGGCCTATTTGTGCGTTGGCACATGTGCCGCGGGATAGGGCATCGGACGGCTCGATCAGCTTTCCGGGACGATACAAGATCTCATAGTTATAGGTGGAGAGCTTGATCCTCCACCTCAAGATCTTGTCATTCTTAATTTTGCCCCGCTGTGCATTATCGAACATAAAGGCTTCCGACCGTTGGTCAGTGAGGAGAGTGAATCTCCTGCCGGCCAGGTAATGCCTCCAATGTCGCACAGCTTCCACTATGGCTTGGGCTTCCTTTTCCACTGAGGAGTGGCGGATTTCTGAGGGTCCGGGAGAAAAAGGCCACGGGTCTGCCCGCTTGGTTAAGAGTGGCCGCCAGAGCTACATCAGATGCGTCGCTCTCGACCTGGAAGGGGAAGGACTCGTCGAAGACGCGCATCGTGGCCTTTGCGATGTCCGCTTTGATGCGGCTGAAGGCCTGGCGAGCCTCTGTCGACAGGGGGAAGGTAGTGGACTGTATTAACGGGCGGGCCTTGTCTGCGTACTGGGGAACCCACTGGGCGTAATACGAAAAGAAGCCCAGGCAGCGTTTCAGGGCTTTGGAGCAGTGGGGGAGGGGGAATTCCATAAGGGGGCGCATGCGTTCGGGGTCGGGGCCTATCACTCCATTGCGCACTACGTATCCCAGGATGGCCAAACGGTTTGTGCTAAAAACGCATTTTTCCTCGTTATATGTGAGGTTCAGGGCGTTAGTGGTTTGGAGGAACTTTTGGAGGTTGGCGCCGTGGTCCTACTGATCGTGGCCGCAGATGTCGAGATACGGGAACGTGGCCTGCAACCCGTGCTAGTCAACCATTCAGTCCATCTCCCGTTGGAAGACCGAGACCCCGTTTGTGACGCCAAATGGGACCCTTAGGAAATGGTATAGCCGCCCGTCTGCCTCGAAGGCTGTGTACTTGCGGTCACCGGGGCGAATGGGGAGCTGGTGGTAGGCGGACTTGAGGTCCACGGTGGAAAAGACCTTGTACTGTGCAATCCGATTGACCATGTCGGATATGTGGGGGGAGGGTACGCATCTAGCTGTGTGTACCTGTTGATGGTCTGACTATAGTCTACGACCATCCTTTGCTTCTCTCCGGTCTTCACGACTACCACCTGGGCTCTCCAGAGACTATTGCTGGCCTGGATTTTGCCTTCCTTCAGCAACCGCTGGACCTCAGAAAGGATAAACGTCCGGTCCTGGGCGCTGTACCGTCTGCTCCTAGTGGTGACGGGTTTGCAATCCAGGGTGAGGTTTGCAAACAAGGACGGCGGTTCAACCTTGAGGGTTGCGAGGCCGCAGATAGTGAGTGGGGGTATTGGGCCGCCGAACTGGAATGTTAGGCCCTGGAGGTTACACTGGAAGTCTAATCCCAGTAATGTGGGCGCGCAGAGTTGGGGAAGGACGTATAGCCTGTAGTTCTTAAACTCCCTCCCTTGCACCGTTAGATTCGCGATGCAGAACCCTTTGATCTCTACTGAGTGGGATTCTGCAGCTAGGGAAATCTTTTGCGTGCTTGGATGGATGGACAGAAAACAGCATCTTACCGTATCTAGGTGAATAAAACTTTCCGTGCTCCCGGAGTCGATCAAGCATGGCGTCTCGTATCCGTTGACCAGCATCGTTGTTGTCGTCGTTTGGAGCGTCCGGGGCCGCGATTGATCCAGAGTCACCGAAGCCAGTCGTGGCAGTAGTGTTGCGGCGTTTTCTTCGGACCCCGTGCTGCCGTCTATGCTGGGGTAATTTGTTGTCAACCAAGATGGCGGCGTCCATGATTCGCACGCGGTCGGGGGTGGACAAAATGGCCGCCCCATGAATTGCACGCAGTCGGGGTGGACAAAATGGCCTCCCCCGTGAATCGCACGTGGCTGGGGGGTCACAAGATGGCGGCGCCCATCCTCCCCTCGTGGTGTCCGGGACCCAAAATGGCGGCGCCCGCGGGTCGCACATGGAACGCTGGGGGGTTGGGGGGGGTTCGGGATCTGTTGTCCTCGTTCTTCTCCAGGGATTGCGGCGGCCCCCCGGGACCGGCACACTGCCGCGTAATGGCCCTTTTTGCCGCAGCTTTTACAAGTAGCTGCGTGGGCCGGGCAGCGCTGCCGGGGGTGTTTCGCCTGTCCGCAAAAGTAGAAGCGGGCCCCCCCCGGGATGGTCTAGCGCTCTAACCGCGCAAGCTTGCGGGGGGGGGTGGGGGGTGCCGGGGAGTCGGTCGCTACGGGGGTCCATGAAGCCCAAGGGGCTGCCGCGCGGTCGGGGCCGTAGGCACATGTGTTTTGGGAGGCCACATCAAGGGAGGCCTCAAGGGCCCGTGCCTCTGAGAGTCCTAGCGACTCTCTTTCTAAAAGTCTCTGACGAATTTGGGGAGAGTTCATACTTGCCACGAATGCGTCTCGAATTAGCAGGTCCGTGTGCTCGATCGCGCTCACCGGCGGGCAGTTGCAGTTTCGTCCCAAAATCAGCAGCGCGCCGTAGAATTCGTCGAGCGATTCTCCGGGAATTTGCCGTCTCGTCGCGAGTTGGTGGCGTGCGTAGACCTGGTTTACGGGCTGAATGTAGATGCCCTTCAGCAACGCGAGCGCCATTGGGAAATCCTCCGCATCTTCGATAAGCAAGTAAATCTCCGGGCTTATCCTCGAATGCAGGACCTGCATTTTCTGCTCTTCCGTGATCCGGCCGGGGGCCGTTCGAAGGTAGCCTTCGAAGCATGCTAGCCAGTGTTTGAACACGGCCGCCGACTTTACTGCATGGGAGCTGATCCATAGGCACTCCGGGGCGATCCGGAGCTCCATAGTCTTTTAAGCTTGCTTAATAAATTGTAGCGCACAATGACTTACACAAGTCGAGAAGTGATGAAGTCAATCGAGGCTTTATTAAGCAAGACTTGTTCCCCAGCAGCTCAGTTACAGAATGCGGCTGCGGGGAGAACTCGAGCTCTTATACTCCGCCTTCAGGGCAGAGCCAGAAGTCGGCAGATCCAACCAGGACCCGGGACCTGTCAGCCAATAGCCTCTCGGCTTCACAGGTCCCATATTACCCCTAATACATACCACCACACACTGCAAAATGCCTTTAAGATGGTGTGAGACTATTGCATGTTTGTCTTAAAGGGGACATTGTTTTCACATCGCCTGTTAGTTCCCTGTGTGGCACATTCCTGATTGCTGGGCACTGGCACACCCGGCAGCTTAATGGACCAGTGGAGAGGAGTGGGAACCAATCTGTTATTCCCCCTCTCCAGCCCGGGGGAACTGAGGTTAATTATATACTGCCTGCCGAGTTGAATTGATTCAGGCCTTGAGCCAAACCTGAGATCTTCCTGGTGTGGGTGAGGACAGGATTAGGATGGAGAGCAATACCCCACAGTCCAATAGCCAACTATCTTTTATTGACGAGGCATCGACATTAACATTAAGCCATGGACGACAATTCCCACCCGCACAGCGAGGTGAGAAGTAGTCAGAGTTTGGGAGAAAGGCAGTGAGCAGGAGGGGAGCGGGCGAGTGGGAGAGTCGGAGCAGGAGAAAGATGAATGGTAAGGTGAGAGGAGGAAATGGCAGGGTAGGAGGAGAGAATGGGGTTTCAGGGGAGGGAAGCAGCAAGTGGGAGGAGAGCAGCGAGTGGGGGGTATTGGGAGGGAAGTGGCGGCGGGAGGTTCAGGAAGGGAAGGGGAATGGTGAACAGGATGGTCAGGGAGGGGAGCGGGAGGATTGGGGGCAGGTAAACTGCAAACGGGAGGGTCGGTGAGGGAAGAGGCAGGGGAATATTATACTTTAGAATTGGGAAAGTGAATACTTTGTCCTGGGTTTAGGCCCCCATTAACCACAGTACTTCTTTCAGCAGTAATTCTTCTGCTTCAATTGTTCAAACCTTCTTCAATTCATTTTCTCATCATTGTACCTCCTCAAGTGTTATCCCTCATCTCTCCATTTTGTCCTCCGCTGGAGAGAGAGGATTGGTTTCCATGGTGACATACAGCTGGTCTACATTACCTATCCAAATCAGCCATTCTTTCCATGTTACTTCTTGCAATGAATTTTGGCAGCCAGAAACTTCCATCTTAGATTCTTGACAGTGCGGCAGGAGGCCATTCAGCCCATCGAGTCCGTACTGACCCTCGGAAATGTTACCCTATGTAGGGTCAAGTCCCTGCCTATCCTCTTAACCCAGTAACCCCACCTAACCTAAGCTCTAACCTTTTGGACATTAAGGGGCCAATCAACCTTACCTGTACATCTGTGCGCTGTGGGAGGAAACCGGGGCACCCGGAGGAAACCCACGCAGACGCGGGGAGAACATGCAAATTCCACATAGTCTCCCAAGGCTGGAATTGAACCTGGGTCCCTGGCGCGGTGAGGCAGCATTGCTAACCACTTTGCCACCATGCGACCTCAAAGGATGCTGAATATCACAACTGATTAATTGTGGGATTCACACTTACTTAATACTTCAAGCGGTCAGATCTGTTGAACCCGTGTGTCAGCCCTTTTGAACCTGATTGCCAGATTCACTATATTGGCCTGTTTGCACACCCCAATGCAAATGGTTTTGAAATCCCACTTTAAACTGGGTAGGTAAGGTATGAGTTTCACTGCTCTATAACCTGAGCTTGAATTCACTCAGGTTGATATCATTTCTCTCTGTCTCTTGCTGTCTGTCTGTTGGTGGCAAAGGTTCTGAGTGGGATTCCCTGTTGGCGGACGCCAAAATTGGGAAACGCGATTGGGCGGAAAACAGGTTCCAACGCCAAAATCGTGGAGGGCGCCGATTTGACACCAAAGCGCAATTTTCCGTCACCTCGACAGCGGTGTCCGCAACAAATGTACAGTAAGCACCATTTGCATATCATTAGCCGGCCTGACCCAGTATTCCCCGGGGCTTCCGTGATTCTCTGCCTCCGATGGGCCCAGTTCCCGACGGCACGATTCACTTGTGCTTTTAAAAATCGTGAAACCGGCTTCGTGGCCGAGGGAGAGAGAGGAGGTAGGACACAGAGAGATGTGACTGTGGGCAGCTGGGCCAGAGACTGGCCGGCTGGCTGGGGTGGCGGGGGGGGGGTGACACAGGGACAGGCCGAGTGGCCGGGGTGATCACCCCCCCATGGGACTGGGGTGGGTGCAGACACAAGTCGCCATTGCCGCGGCCTGCAAGGCAGTCATCTTGCTGCGTACCCCACTGACCACCCACCTTGGCCCCTGGTTCTGCAGAGTGACAAAGTCCTTATGGGTGCTCCCACCCCCTCACACCACCCTCTGCCATACCCACCCTGCGGGACATCAGGCAGCCTACCCAAGGGCAATGCCCACTGCAGCACGGTAGCACAGTGGTTAGCAATGTGCCAGGGTCCCAGGTTCGATTCCCGGCTGGGTCACTGACTGTGCGGAGTCTGCACGTCCTCCCTATGGGTTTCCTCCGGGTGCTCCGGTTTCCTCCCACTAGTCCCAAAAGATGTGCTATTAGGTAATTTGGACATTCTGAATTCTCCCTCTGTGTACCCGAACAAGTGCAGGAATATGGCGACTTGGGGCTTTTCACAGTAACTTCATTGCAATGCAAGCCTCCTTGTGACAATAAAGATTATTATTATTATACAGGGGTGCAGGATGGGGGCGGCGGAGCATACCGCTGTCATGGAAAATGCCAACCGACGGTGCCCCTGGCATCAGGGACAGGTGCCAGGGCCAGAGTCCCCACGGTGCCGGGCAACAACGTGGTCAGAGCCGACAGTGCGAACCATGCAGCCTGGTAGACCTGGTTGGGCACGGGGGGTTCGCACCATGCTATCATGATGGCCTTTCAGCCCCTGCAGACAATTGATATGGCCAGCAATGGTGGCCTTCCTGCCAGTTGCTGCAGGCCTGGGGGATGCCCTGCAGCTGTTCGAGCTGGAGCTGCTCAAGGAGGAGGAAGCTGCAGCAGCAGAGGCTGCCCCAGAGAACAGGAGGCAGCCGCCCAGGATGGAGAACCGGCGATGTATGAGGCCTCGCGCCTACCGGCAGCGTCTGTCATTCGAGGACCTACCGGATCGGGCATGACGCCGAAGACTCGTGCTGAGCAAGGAGATAGTGCGACATATCTGCCAGATGATGGTACACCTGGCACCGCAAGGGTATGGGGAGGACACCCGCTCCCGGTGGCCATCAAGGTGAAGGTCGCCCTGAACATTTGCGCGACGGGATCCTTCCTGGTGCAGAGTGGGAACCTGTCCAGGGTCACACAGACCTCGGTGCACAGGTTCAGCCACGCCATGACTGAGGCCCGATATGCGCAGTTGGGTCAATACATCCATTTCAGTGTGGACCAAGTCCACCAGATGCCCGGGCAGTAGGGTTCGACAGGATGCACCGTGTCCTGGGGGTGATCGACGGGATATATGTCCCCCGACGACACCTGCTGATGACAGATCGCCTGCACAAAGGCCACTTCCTTATGTACTCTGGGATGTAGATTATCAGGCCAGGGGGATTTATCGGCCTTCACTCCCATCAATTTCCCCAATACCATTTCCTTGCTAATACTGATTAACTTCAGTTCCTCCCTCTTACTAAACCTTGTGTTCTTCAACCTTTCTGGTACATTTGTGTCCTCCTTTGTGAAGACAGAACCAAAGTATGTATTTTGTTGATCAGCAATTTCTTTTTTCCCCATTATGATTTCCCCTATTTCTGACAGTAAGTGACCTATATTTGTCTTCACCAATCTTTTTCTCTTCACACACTTCTAGAAGCTTCTTTTAGGCAATTTTTATGTTCACTGCAAGCTTACCGTCATACTCTATTTTTCTCTTCTTAATGAATCCCTTCGTCCTCCTGTGCTGTATATTATTCTCTAAGTCTGAGTAAAGATTGTAGACTTCCAGTTAACACAAATACTTTATTCAGTAGGTTCATTCTGTTTCCAGAGCTTAACTAGATGGAATACAGTCAAGAGATATGACCAGTGAAGGTAAGGTAAGTTGCCTATACTGAGCTGTCTCTGCCTGCTGCTGCTCCCTAGCCCTGTGCTTCTGAAAGAGGTGGATCCTACCTTGGGCTGGACCCTTTTTATCCGTCTCTGATGCCCTCTAGTGATGCTGTAGCTGTTACATCTGCCTGCAGTCCCTGGTGTATGTGCCGATGTATGTACAGATGTACAGATCACTACATCCCCTCCCCCTTTTATTGGCCATGTTTTCTAGACTGGCCTCAAGAAAACTGTACATAACAAGTGGTGAGAATATGCAAATCTGCACACTGTGAAAATCATAAAAGTAATACGGATAAAAGTAATTAACTGTGTTGTGAGTCCATCGTGAGAAATGTCCATATTCGTCTTGTGCGTGTGTTGAAGTGTCGTCACAAATCTAGCCGGTCGGGTGCCTTACGGCTTCTGCTGGAGCATCTTAACGGTGGTAG
This sequence comes from Scyliorhinus torazame, assembly GCF_047496885.1. Classification (NCBI taxonomy): domain Eukaryota; kingdom Metazoa; phylum Chordata; class Chondrichthyes; order Carcharhiniformes; family Scyliorhinidae; genus Scyliorhinus; species Scyliorhinus torazame. The sequence continues at coordinate 63,174,068 of NC_092724.1, read as the reverse complement.
TAGGGAAGATGATTTGATGCCATCAAGAGTACTGTCTGGCGCTGTGTGGCGAGGAATGTCCTGTGGACAGATGGACTCGGTCAAGTACAGTGTGGGAAATACTGGCGCTGTAGGTCAAATCTCTAATAGATCCCGGCGGTTACAGCGAAAAAGTACTCCCGTAGACGATTTGACAATGTAGGACCGCCGTGCCTCCTGCCTGATCACCGTGGCTGACTCAGAACATCCGCCTCCTGGGTCCCTGATTCTGATGGTGTCACCTATTGTCAGTGGCTTGAGTGGGATCGCATATTGATCGTAGTATAGTTTTTGTTTGGAGCATAGTACCCACATGTCGTCGAGAACCGGTGCGTTGCCGGGGTCTCGGAATTGCTTTGCCGGTAGGATTGTCCGGATGTCTCTGCCGAAGAGCATTTGCGCTGGCGACAGTCCGGAGCTCAATGGGGTTGCTCGGTACGATAACAGAGCTAGGTTGATGTCAGAACGTGACTCGGCTGCTTTGCTGATGAGCCGTTTGATGATGTGGACACCTTTTCCCCTGCTCCATTTGATTGCGGGTAGCGATTCTGTGTCGCACCATTGTCTGACCTCGACTTTTTGTTGTGTTTGTAGTAGTAATTCTGTATGTCATCGTTCGTGAAAGCTGTTTTGCTGGTTTGTTCTGGAGCAGATGTGAATTTGTGAGATTCTTCATCATGCCATGGCATATTTGCAGTCTTGTCATTGTTTCACAGTGTGCTGTGGCATTGTCCTTCAAGGGCAGAGTTGTACCATGTTGTACAGATCGTTGTTTCATTGTTGTTGTTTGTGTCGTTTGTCTTTGTTGTTTTCGTCGGAGATCTTGTTATTGTCATTCTTGTTGTTCTTTTTGTCATGCTTGTTGATTCTGTGTTCGTTGTTTTCGCTTTTATTCTTGCTCTTTTTCTTGTTGTGCTTGGTGTTTCTGGGATGCTTCTTGTTGCTTTTGTCGTTCTTGTTGCGCTACATGTTGCTTTTGTTGTTGCTGTTGTTCTTGTTTCTGATGTGCTTCTTGCGATTTTTGTTGTTCTTGTTGCGCTCAATGAGTGTGCCATGTCGATGATTTGAGTCATTGTCACAGTTATTGGTGTCCGTGCCCTTTGTGGTCTCTGCTACATTGAGTGTATATTCTTGAGAATTGTGAGAATGATCTGATGTTGCATTGATGTTGGTGACATCAGTCATTTGTGGTGGATTCGATTCCTCTTCTTTGCTTACTTGGTACTCCTCTTCTAGAGTCATTTCTGGTTCACTTGAATCAGCATTGAGTTCTTGTTGCTCCTCTTTTGGAGTCATTCAGGATCTCTTGAATTATCATTGATTTCTTGGTGCTTCTCTTTTGGAGTCATTTCAGATTCATTTGAATCATCTGTGATCTTTTTGTGCTCCTTTTCTGGAGTCAAAATCGTCAAGATTTCTATTGACGTGGTCTCTCTGGACTCATGGGTGGCGATCCTCTGATTATTGAGTGCTTCTGTGCAGACGAGCTGAGATGTGTCAGTCTCGCTGTGATCCTGCACATCCTGTATGGGAATTGTGATTTCTTCGTCACTTGTCTCACATACAGTGGGTAGACATTCAGTGTCGTCTTCTGGTGGCTCAAATAAGCTTGCTAGATCTTCATGGTCTTGTACATGCATGGCCTTCGCTATGGAGTGTTTGCTTACTTCCATTTTTGAGCTGTCAAAGAACAAAGAACAAAGAAATGTACAGCACAGGAACAGGCCCTTCGGCCCTCCAAGCCCGTGCCGACCATGCTGCCCGACTAAACTACAATCTTCTACACTTCCTGGGTCCGTATCCCTCTATTCCCATCCTATTCATGTATTTGTCAAGATGCCCCTTAAATGTCACTATCGTCCCTGCTTCCACCACCTCCTCCGGTAGCGAATTCCAGGCACCCACTACCCTCTGTGTAAAAAACTTGCCTCGTACATCTACTCTAAACCTTGCCCCTCTCACCTTAAACCTATGCCCCCTAGTAATTGACCCCTCCACCCTGGGGAAAAGCCTCTGACTATCCACTCTGTCTATGCCCCTCATAATTTTGTAGACCTCTATCAGGTCGCCCCTCAACCTCCATCGTTCCAGTGAGAACAAACCGAGTTTATTCAACCGCTCCTCATAGCTAATGCCCTCCCTACCAGGCAACATTCTGGTAAATCTCTTCTGCACCCTCTCTAAAGCCTCCACATCCTTCTGGTAGTGTGGCGACCAGAATTGAACACTATACTCCAAGTGTGGCCTAACTAAGGTTCTATACAGCTGCAACATGACTTGCCAATTCTTATACTCAATGCCCCGGCCAATGAAGGCAAGCATGCCGTATGCCTTCTTGACTACCTTCTCCACCTGTGTTGCCCCTTTCAGTGACCTGTGGACCTGTACACCTAGATCTCTCTGACTTTCAATACTCTTGAGGGTTTGAGGATTCTACCATTCACTGTCTATTCCCTACCTACATTAGACCTTCCAAAAAGCATTACCACACATTTGTCCGGATTAAACTCCATCTGCCATCTCTCCGCCCAAGTCTCCAAACAATCTAAATCCTGCTGTATCCTCTGACAGTCCTCATCGCTATCCACAATTCCACTAACCTTTGTGTCGTCTGCAAACTTACTAATCAGACCAGTTACATTTTCCTCCAAATCATTTATATATACTTTCCTCAAAATCATTTACATATTTCTGTGGAGGCTTGCATCACTCTCTTTGTGGAGGCTTGCGTCGCTCTTTGTGGAGTCCATCATTGCTCTCTCTGTGGAGTCCTTCATCGCTCTCTCTGTGGAGCGCTTCATTGCTCTCTCTGTGGAGTTCGTCATCGCTCTCTCTGCGGAGTTCGTCATTGCTCTCTCTGTGGAATCTGTCATTGCTCTCTCTGTGGAGCGCTTCATCGCTCTCTCTGTGGAGTCTGTCATCGCTCTCTCTGTGGAGTCTGTCATCGTTCTCTTTGTGGAGTCGTGCAGTGTTCTCGCTGTAGAGACGATCTGTGCTCTCTCAACGGAGTTGTTCTGTGCTCTCTTTGTGGTGTTGTCTTCATCTTGGGTATTGCTGTCATCCAATGTATCGACGATCTGCCATGGCATCATGGTGTTGGATTCATCTACCATGAGAAGAGTCGTATTGAGCTTTTCAACAGTGTTGCTGATGCTGTGATCAGGATCTCCGAATAACTCAGCCATGTCTGAGCAGTATTGTGTGTATTGTTCGATAGACAAATCATCACTTTTTGTTTCGGAGTTGTGATCGTTCTCTTCATGTTCAATTAACAAATCATCTTCTTGTGTGGAGGCTGGGACCCTTCGTGGTGCGTGGACCACTCTCTGTTTCTTGGCATCAGGCCGCAGCATAATCCTGCACTCACGAGTCGGGATGTCATATATGCTGGGCTGAAGATTCCCCATTCCGAAGAACTCATCGTCGGGGTCTTCACGGTACAACACCTCTAGTTGCAGTTCGGATTTGGTACTGGGGTAGCCATCTCCCAAGATGAAATCTTCGTTGAGTCGTAGTCTACGAGGACCATATCATCTTCTAGGGCGGTACTAACTGCTTGTTCCAGGGTGTTGTGAAAGTTATTTTTAACTGCTGGTGTAAGTTCGGGCATTGTTCTGCCTTTTGAGGCAAGAAAATTGGGTGTTACAGCTTTAAATTTATTTTTGTTCATTTTCGTGCATTTCCCTTTTAAGTGGGCGTGGTCCTGGTCATCTGACGTCATGACGCTAGTGACGTTATGTGTTGGACTCGATTGCGCATGCGCAATTCGAGTTTCCATTGCTATGTGCTCTTGGCACAACTGCGCATGTGCGGCTCCTTCCTCCAAATGGCTGCCGCTCAGAACTTCCTTCAATCCTGTCTCTGCCTCGTGGTAAGCTTTGGCGCCGTTTTTTCCGATTTTCTTTTCTAGACACTGTTTCTGTGTTTGTAAAGACTGACAGTATTAATTTTGTTTTTGTTCATAGGCAAGGCATTTTTGTATAGCGATTTCTAGAGTTAGATGGTTATTTTGTAATAGTTCTTCCTTCAAATTTTTATCAGATAGTCGAGAAATTAATTGATGCATTATCACAGCGTCTCTGAAATCAGCATAATCACAGCCTTGTGGTATTAACTTGAGATTTGTAATAAAATCAGAGATGGGCCCTCCGTTTCTCTGGCAAGAGTTAAATCTTTCCAGCATCTCACCAGCCTGACTGCTACAGCATTTAGCAAATTTTTTGAGTACGATTTCTACTTTGGATTTGTCTTCATCTTCTAAGTAATTAAAGCAATTATAGATTTCTGTAGCTCCATGCCCTCCTGTTGAGAGAAGTAGGGCTATTTTCGTTGCATCAGAGGCATGGCTTAAATCATTAGCTATGATAAAAATTTGGAACATCTGTTCAAACATTTTCCAGTTATAACTTAAATTACCGGTTGTTTCCAGCCGCCATGGAGTTCCAACAAGTTCCATTGAATCAGTTAGTCACCGAGGATCCATTTGCTGCGAAGTCTTCTGTTGCTAACTTTTGGTTGGCTCGTAAATCGTAATTTGCTCTGTTTGTTTAACCTTTGCTCTAGAGTCGCCAGGTATCTTTATATCTGATATATACCATGAGGTTCAAGTTCAAGTAATGATCAATAACTCAACACATCAATTAGTAAGATTCAAATCAAAGCACATTTATTATACACAGTAAATCACTACTCATGCATAAACTCTACTTTCTAGGCTACTCCTATCACTGAAAGGCCTATACTTAGCTTTGGACTGGCCCACCAGGTCAGGGGAACAAATGGCCTTTCGTTCAGGTCCTGAGTCTGCAGGATTCAAAAGCTGGTATGGACTGGTAGCTAGGAGCGCCTATCTCATAGCAAGCGTTGACTTGAGACTTACTTGGTTGGAGGCAGCGAGGCAGGTCACTGTCAAGGGTTGGTTTGAGCTGCTGAGTGACCCTGCCAAAGAAGGACGATTTGAACTTGGGGGCTTTACTTTATAGTCCCCAGGGGCTTCCCGCCCTTTGGGGCGGACCCCGTACCTGGTTCCAAATGATTGGACTGCGTTCCGATCATTTGGATCGATTTCTCCAATACCGGAGGTGTTCCATGATCCCTGGGCGGTCCCTAAATGTACGTTGGCCCTCCTTTGTCTTGGCTCCTGCTGGCGCCGAGGAGTCTGGCTTGGCTTTATTCACCTCAACTGGTGCCATTGTGCCCTGGAATCGCTCATTACTATGCAGATGGCTGCTGTATTACTATGCAGATGGCTGCTGGTTTTAATGCTGTCCGGTTTCTTACAGGTTCCAATACACATGATTTCTGTATTTGCTAGTCTTTGCCTGTGTTGGCTGAATTTCCCTTCAGCCTTTGCGGTTCGCCATTTTAAGTCGGGAAGTGGTCAACTCAGGTGGCTACACTTCCACAGTCGAATATTCGGTTTAAGTTTTTCTTCTCTTGCTGATGTCTAGCTAGCTTTCTGAAATTACTCCTGGTATCATATATTAGTCTCTTAGTCTGAATAAAGATTGTAGACTCCCAGTTAACACAAATACTTTATTCAGTAGGTTTGTTCTGTTCCCAGAGCTTAACTAGATATACTACAGTCAAGAGGTATGACTGCTAAGGTAAGCTGCCTATGCTGAGCTGTCTCTGCCTGCTGCTGCTTCCTAGCCCTGTGCTTCTGAAAGAGGCGGATCCTACCTTGGGCTGGACCCTTTATACCCATCTCTGATGCCCTCTAGTGATGCTGTGGCTGTTACATCTGTCTGCAGTCCCTGGTGTATGTGCGAAGTATGTACAGATGTACAGATCACTACATGCTGAATTTTAAACTTCTCCCAATCCTTAGGCCTGTTATTGTTTCTGGCCAATTTGTATGCCTCTTCCTTGGATCTAATATTAACTCTAATTTCCCTTGTAAACCATGGTTTGGCCACCTTTCCCGTTTTATTTTTGTGCCAGACAGGAATGAACAATTGTTGTAGCTCACTCGTGCGCTCTTTGAATGTTCGCCATTGCCAATCCACACTCATCCCTTTAAATAAAATTCCTCAATCCATCATCGTCAATTCGAACCTCAGACCATCGTAGTTTCCTTTAGTTAAATTCAGGACCCTAGTCCCAGAATCAATTACATCACTCCCCATCTTGATGAAGAATTCTATTACATTTTTTAAAAATGTAGTACCCAGTTCATTTTTTTCCAATTAAGGGGCAATTTAGCATGGCCAATCCACCTACCCTGCACATCTTTTTGGGTTGTGAGGGTGAAACCCACGCAAACACGGGGAGAATGTGCAAACTCCACACGGACAGTGACCCAGGGCCGGGATCGAACCTTGGACCTCGGCGTGGCGAGGCAGCAGTGCTAACCACTGCGCCACCGTGCTGCCCTAAGAATTCTATTAAATGATGGTCGCTCATCCCAAGGTATCTTGCACAACCAGATTGTTCTCATTACACAATACCAAGCCTGGGATTACCTGTTCTCCAGTTGGTTCCTCACCTATTGGTGGAGAAAACAATCCTGTATACACTCCAGGAATTCCTCCTCCACGGTATTGTGACTAAACTATATGTAGATTAAAATCACCCATAATTATAGATGTTCAGTTATCGCATGTGTCCCTAATTTCCTGTTTAATGCCATTCCCAACATCACCACAACAGTTTGTTTTTTGCCCCTTGGTGTTTCTCAGTTCTACCCATAAGATTCCACATTGCCGCAGCTAATATCCTATCTCACTATTGCATTCATTTTCTCTTTAACCAGCAATGCAACCCCACTGCCTTTTCCTTTTTGTCTGTCCTTCCTAAATACTGATGGCGGGATTCTCTCAGCCCAGGCCGGGCTGGAGAAACACCAGGACGGGCACGAATCGCGTGATGCCGCCCCGACGCCGGTCCGCCAAGTGGAGAATCGGCGCCATTGGCTCTGCCATTGGCGCCGGCGCGGCGCGGGTCGGGGGCTGCTCTACGAGGACCCCCCCCCCCCCCGGCGATTCTCGGCCTGGGCTGAGCCGAGCGGCCACACAAAGAAACCCGAGTCCCGCCAGCGCCGTTCACACCTGGTCTTACCCGGCGGGACCTCGGCGTGGATGCATCCGGGGGAGGCCTGGTCGCGGGGGGGGGGGGGGAGAAAAGAGGGGTCCGGCCCTGGGGGGGGGGCCTCCGCTGTGGCCTGGCCCGCGATCGGGGCCTACCGATCGGCGCGTCGGCCTCTCGAGCTGGGGGTCTCTTTTGTTCTGCACCGGCCGCTGTAGCCCTACGCCATGTTACGTCGGGGCTGGCGCGGAAAAGGGAGCCACTGCACATGCGCACATTGGCGCCAGTCCCACTGCGCAAGACGCCCATCTCATGCCGGGATCGGCAGCTGGAGCGGCGTGGGTCACTCCAGTGCCGTGCTGGCCCCATGTAGAGGTCAGAATAGCTGCTCCTGAGGCCATATTGACGCCGTCGAGAGACATGACGGCATTTACGACAGCGTCAACACTTAGCCTCAGGATTAGAGAATCCCGCCCTGAATATCTCTGGATGTTCAATGCTCAACTAATAGGATGGAGGGAGAGAGAGAGAGAGAGAAAGTTAAAAATAACCACACTTAAAATGTGTTATTCAAAGGGGGCAGAATAGAGACAGTTGAAAGTGAGCCTGTCCTCTTAGGGAAGCTTGTTTTAGCCGCACAGTCTCTGTAGAAGCAATTTAAATATTGCCATGTTTAATCCTCCTGTGAATTGCAACTTAATTCTCAACAGATGGTGAGCTGACTACACTCACCTCTCTTTTCTTGAATTTCACTTTTAAACTCTTCATTTTCTGTGTTTCGTGGCCCTCTCCTGCTTGTCTCCGGGATGCTGACTGCTGGGAGGTAAGGGAAGAAACAAATAGCATCAAAACTGTCTAAATCGCTCCGTTAGTCAAAGACCAGAACCTGCAGACTTTGCATTTTAATAAATCTGCTTATCCTCAATTGCACTTTGATATAAATAGAAGTATATATATTATATTGAGGTCAGAGAGTTACATTGTGATATGCAAAGGAGGTCAATTACTCTGCAATACACAAGATCAATTAACCTGCAATATACACAAGAGGCGGAATTTTCCCATTTTGAGACTAAGGGCACAATTCTCCCAAACATTTCTGAATATGGGGCGAAATTCTGCGTAATCGGCGCGATGTCCGCCAACCGGCGCCAAAAACGGCGCAAATCAGTCTGGCATCGCGCCGCACCTTGGGGGGCCGAGCCCTAACCTTGAGGGGCTAGGCCCGAGCCGGACTGATTTCCGCCCCGCCAGCTGGCGGGAAAGGCCTTTAGTGCCCCGCCAGCTGGCGCGGAAATGACATTGCCGGGACGCATGCGCGGGAGCGTTAGCGGCCGCTCACGGCATCCCCGCGCATGCGCAGTGGAGGGGGTCTCTTCCGCCTCCGCCATGGTGGAGACCGTGGCGAAGGCGGAAGGAAAAGAGTGCCCCCGGCACAGGCCTGCCCGCGGATCGGTGGGCCCCGATCGCGGGCCAGGCCATCGTGGGGGCACCCCCTGGGGCCAGATCGTTCCGCGCCCTCCCCAGGACCCCGGAGCCCACCCGTGCCGCCTTGTCCCGCTGGTAAGAGAGGTGGTTTCATCCATGCCGGCGGGACAGGCATTCTAGCAGCGGGACTTCGGCCCATCCGGGCCGGAGAATCGCTGGGGTGGGCCGCCAACCGGCGCGGCGCGATTCCCGCCCCTGCCGAATCTCCGGTGCCGGAGAATTCGGCAACCGGCGGGGGCGGGATTCACGCCAGCCCCGGCGATTCTCCGACCCAGCGGGGGGTCGGAGAATCTCGCCCATGGAGCTGGAATCTCGGTTCTGGGCGCGATTCTCCGGAAAGATTTCTAAGTGTGGGAGCGAGCAGGAATTGCCTCGAGCTTCCTGGTGCTCAGTCTAGCAAGGCCTGCAATGCTATTCATCATTAATTAGTCTACTTAACAAGGCCAGTGTCTCGCCACAAATGAAGGCTCACCAGCTGGGACTGCGCCCCGTTAACAGCAGCACTTACCCAGCCAACCCCAGCCTGCTCGCAACAATGGCACCGAGCAGACCAGCCCCAAGATTCGGGGAAGCTATCCTGGGGAGGTTGCTAGCCACAGTGGAGGCCAGGAGGATTTTCCTGTTCCCCCGAGGGTCCTGGGTTAGCCACAGGACAGCTAGTGCTGTCTGGGATGAGGTGGCGGTGACTGTGAACACTGGGCGTGTGATCAGGAGGACTGGCCTCCAGTGCTGGAAGAAGGTTAATTACCTAAACCGGGCACCACTGAGTAGACAACATAGTCTCCTCCCCCGAGACCATCAGCCCCCCATTGGGTGGGGGGGGGAGGCTGACGGTCGCCCCAGAGGTGAGGAACCACCGTGCCCCACCCAGAGGACCTGTCAAACATGAGTTGTTATTGCCTTACTGACTGACCCATCCCTCCCGCTGACCACATGTCCATTCTCCCGCAGGTCCTCCAGCCGACGGCGCACGCCCATCCTGGCCATCCCCTAACCTCCCAGGAGACCACCTCGGAGCTCTGAGGATGCCACCATAATAGTCGCGGGACAGCTGACAACCTCACCCTCCACCAGCACAGATACACACTCCTCGGTGTTAGTGGTCAGGCTTCTGGGGAAATGAAAATCGCTTATTGTCACAAGTAGGCTTCAATGAAGTTACTGTGAAAAGCCCCTAGTCGCCACATTCCGGTGCCTGTTCGGGGAGGCTGTTACGGGAGTTGAACTGTGCTGCTGGCCTGCCTTGGTCTGCTTTCAAAGCCAATGATTTAGCCTGTGCTAAACAGCCCCTACTTCTGCCACATTCACCTTTTTCAAATGGAGTACTAATTGGGGCCAGCGTGATAACTTGCTGAATGATGGGAGGCGGTTGGATATGTGGTGGCTCTTGTTAATTGTATGGAAATGGGGCTTAAGTGATGATAATTGGTATCTCTCCACGGTCTAGCGGTATCCCGATTTTGCCTGCCTGAGTGAGCCGGTTGCATCGCAAACTGTTTGGCACCTGGTGCGTTTCTCGTTTTTGGCCTCTCCCGCAATGAGGCCAGAGAATCTCACCCTAAGTGCTGTGACCAGAAGAGAATCACGGAAACTGCCCTCTCACTTTCAGAGTACCAGCCAAGAGAAATTCATGTCATACAAATGGGTTAGCACGATGCCCACGTGCAGCCGGCCAGATTCCCGGCCCCACTGGCGTCTGATTCACTGGGGTCGGGAATTGTGTTCAGAGCATGACAAGCTGGAGCAGCTTTTAAGCGCTCCACTCACCACAGACCGTCATTCCAGACAAGAAGATGGCTGTTAAAAATCCTGCTCCAAGGTTCCGAAAGTCAGATATCAACTGAATGCTGGACGCGAATGAGGAAAGGAAGGACACCCTCTTCCCTTGAGTGGGGCAGAGACTCAAGTCCGCCCTTCTGAAAAATGGGATGAACATAGTACAGTGCAGAAGGAGGCCATTCGGCCCATCGAGTCTGCACCGACCCACTTAAGTCCTCACTTCCTCCCTATCCCCGTAACCCAATAACTTCTCCCATTCTTTTTGGACACTGAGGGCAATTTAGCATGGCCAATCCACCTAACCTGCACATCTTTGGACTGTGGGAGGAAACCGGAGCACCCGGAGGAAACCCACGCAGACACGGGGAGAATGTGCAGACTCCACACAGATAGTGACCCAGCGGGCAATCAAACCTGGGACCCTGGCGCTGTGAAGCCACAGTGCTTCCACGTATGCTACCGTGCTGCCCATATGAGATGGCAGAGATAGTCACTGCTGCCAGCCTCACCAGGAGGACCAGCAAGCAATGGCAAAAGAAGATGAACGACATCCTTGGAGCAGCTCGGGTGAGTCACCACCTCTGTGCCCCTGGCATCACTCCTGTCCCTCACTCACTCCTCACATCAGCTCCAATCTCCGAGAGGCAAAGAACATCCCAGGCAGATGTTGCACTTCTGGAAAAGATGATCGCATCACTGGTGCATAGCCAGAATCTAGAGGGGGGGTCTGCAACTTTCCAGCAGCTGCAAGTACAGCTGGAGGAGTAAAGCCGCAGGTGCAGGAGATGGTGTCGACAATGCGTGGCATCTCGGTCAACACTGAAAGGCTGGCAGCTGCGGTGGAAAGCCAGGGGCAAGACGTCAGAGCCATGTGTCAGGACATCCAAAGCTTGGGGAACACTGTGCTATCCATGGGACAGGAGAGCCCAGTCACAGGCGTTCATGTTCTGGGTGCACTTGGCACTCCAGAGTTCAGCTGGTTCACAATGGGTCATGGCTGAGGGCATCGAGAGCCGGGCGCTGACTGAATTTAGCCAGTCACAGAAGGACATGCCACAGGCACAGAGAGTCATGACATATTCCCAGAGGGACATGACCGAGGCAATGAGGGACATGGCTCACATGCTGAGGGTCATGTCCCAGTCTCAAGTGCACCATGGCTGACAGCATTGAGACAACAGTTAAGACAACGGTGAGCCTCCAGGATTGGCAGCACCAGGTGATGGTGGCACCTCCAGAGCCTCCTGTCTAGCCCATGGAGTAGCCCGGGGTCCAGCAAGCACCCTGAAGGAGGGAGAAATGATGGAGCCAATGCCAGCGCCTCTTGCAGGGGAGGTGCTCGAACACCTCAGCCCATCCGAATCCCACCCACCTGACACTGGCGCCTCTCATGGGCAGCGGGAAGAACAGGCTGACATGTCGTCACCTCTGACACCCAAAGGTCAGCCGGGCCCACCCAGGCCTGGGCCCTCCAGAGGACGCCTGTCAAGGGCATCACAGCGCAGAGAGGAATGCACTGCCTGGGAGGGTGGTAGAGGTGGGTTGCCTCGCATCCTTTACAAAGTACCTGGATGAGCACTTGGCACGTCTTACATTCAAGGCTATGGGCCAAGTGCTGGAAAATAAGTTTAGGATTGGCAGGTCAGTGCCTTTCATGCAGCGGTGCAGATCAGTGCCTTTCATGCAGCGGCGCAGATCAGTGCCTTTCATGCAGCGGTGCAGATCAGTGCCTTTCATGCGGCGGTGCAGATCAGTGCCTTTCATGCAGCGGTGCAGATCAGTGCCTTTCATGCGGCGGTGCAGATCAGTGCCTTGCATGCGGCGGTGCAGATCAGTGCCTTGCATGCGGGGGTGCAGATCAGTGCCTTTCATGCAGCGGCGCAGATCAGTGCCTTTCATGCAGCGGTGCAGATCAGTGCCTTTCATGCAGCGGCGCAGATCAGTGCCTTTCATGCAGCGGTGCAGATCAGTGCCTTGCATGCGGCGGTGCAGATCAGTGCCTTTCATGCAGCGGCGCAGATCAGTGCCTTTCATGCAGCGGTGCAGATCAGTGCCTTTCATGCAGCGGCGCAGATCAGTGCCTTTCATGCAGCGGTGCAGATCAGTGCCTTTCATGCAGCGGCGCAGATCAGTGCCTTTCATGCAGCGGTGCAGATCAGTGCCTTTCATGCAGCGGCGCAGATCAGTGCCTTTCATGCAGGGGTGCAGATCAGTGCCTTTCATGCAGCGGCGCAGATCAGTGCCTTTCATGCAGCGGTGCAGATCAGTGCGTTTCATGCGGCGGTGCAGATCAGTGCCTTTCATGCAGCGGTGCAGATCAGTGCCTTTCATGCGGCGGTGCAGATCAGTGCCTTGCATGCAGCGGTGCAGATCAGTGCCTTGCATGCAGCGGTGCAGATCAGTGCCTTTCATGCGGCGGTGCAGATCAGTGCCTTTCATGCAGCGGTGCAGATCAGTGCCTTTCATGCAGCGGCGCAGATCAGTGCCTTTCATGCAGCGGTGCAGATCAGTGCCTTTCATGCAGCGGTGCAGATCAGTGCCTTTCATGCAGCGGCGCAGATCAGTGCCTTTCATGCGGCGGTGCAGATCAGTGCCTTGCATGCAGCGGTGCAGATCAGTGCCTTTCATGCGGCGGTGCAGATCAGTGCCTTTCATGCAGCGGCGCAGATCAGTGCCTTTCATGCAGCGGTGCAGATCAGTGCCTTTCATGCAGCGGCGCAGATCAGTGCCTTTCATGCGGCGGTGCAGATCAGTGCCTTGCATGCAGCGGTGCAGATCAGTGCCTTTCATGCGGCGGTGCAGATCAGTGCCTTGCATGCAGCGGTGCAGATCAGTGCCTTTCATGCAGCGGTGCAGATCAGTGCCTTTCATGCAGCGGCGCAGATCAGTGCCTTGCATGCAGAGGTGCAGACTCGATGGGCCGAGTGACTGATGCACTGCGTTTTTCTGTGAAACTGTGAGACAAGGAACAGCCCACCTCCACTTCTGATGTGCTGTCTGGGCTAACACCTCAAATGAGCTGTAGGCCACAAAAGAGTAGAAAGACAGATGCCACTTAAGTTGGCATGGATGTAGGAGAGAGCAGATAGTAAGGGGATGGGGGGGGAGGAGGTCACATTTATTGTAAATACTTACACTTAAACACTTGCACCACTAGTCGGGCAGCACGGTAGCATTGTGGATAGCACAATTGCTTCACAGCTCCAGGGTCCCAGGTTCGATTCTGGCTTGGGTCACTGTCTGTGCGGAGTCTGCACATCCTCCCCGTGTGTGCGTGGGTTTCCTCCGGGTGCTCCGGTTTCCTCCCACAGTCCAAAGATGTGCAGGTTAGGTGGATTGGCCATGATAAATTGCCCTTAGTGTCCAAAATTGCCCTTAGTGTTGGGTGGGGTTACTGGGTTATGGGGATAGGGTGGAGGTGTTGACCTTGGGTAGGGTGCTCTTTCCAAGAGCCGGTGCAGACTCGATGGGCCGAATGGCCTCCTTCTGCACTGTAAATTCTATGATAATCTATGATAGTCCAATCTGCCTCCAACCTCTGTCACATTGGTGTGAAGGATAGGTGGAGGGTGTGTTGTGTGGAGGCCGGGTGGGTTGTAGGGGCACCCATGACCGTCGCACATGGTTACACCCTCAGGTTGCAGGGCAAGGGGACAGCAGTGTGAGCCCGCCTTGTATGACAGTATCCCCAGTGAGTGACCCCTTACGGTTCACCATCCCCCACAATCCCCCCATGGCTCTCCACACCACCCCCAGCATTGTTGGGCCGTTGAGGAGAAATTCCCAGCACATGTGCAGGGATCATTTGGCAGCACAATGCTGTGTTATCTTAAAGACAGGAGTCAGACTTTGACAAACAATGAAAAGCAGCAAAGCTCATCTAACATGTCGTCAGCATCCTCCGTCCCATGGATACGACCCACTGATATGCCAACCCGGGGCCAACACCTTGTGGCGATGATGGCATGACCCTCAGAGGGGGAGGAGTGGAAGATGGAGTGAAGGGCTTTGGGAGAGGGAAGGGGTGAAGGGGCTAAGGGGAAGCTGGAATCAGTGTGGGGTGCATGGGGGGAGGGGGGGGGGGAGTTGGTGTGGTGGGTAAAGAGATGGGACAGGGCAGCGGAGCTGCTGGTGGTCTGGCCTCATGGTTGATAAATCGGGAGCTAAAGAGGTTGTCCCATGTGTGGCAGCCCGGGATCACAAGCTGGGCGGCCTGCCTGGACAGCTCAGATTCCACGCCCGGATCCTCCTGGACACTATCATCATCCTCCTTGTCAGATGAGGCCTGCTGTTCCTCCTGCTCCTCCAGCATGTCATCTGCTGCCACATGATGTTATGAAGAACACAGTAGCCACCACAATGCTTGAACCCTCGGAGGGATATTTTAAAGCGCCCCACCATAGTGGTCTAGGCATCAGAACCACATCTTAAGCATGCTGATGCACTGCTCAATAATGCTCCTGGTTGCTGCGTGAGCATCGTTATAGCAGTTCGCTGCATCACTCTGCGGCCTCCACACATGTGTCATTGGCCATGACTTCAGCAGGTAACCCTTATCGCCCACAAGCCAACCCTCACCCAAGGGAGTGCCTCAAGGTACCGGGAACCTCAGGGTGTGCCAGGATGTAAGGGTTGTACCTGCTGCCTGGATATCGGGTGCAGACGGCATAATGTGCAGCTGGTGGTCACACACCAACTGCACATTCATGCAGTAGAAGCCCTTCCTATTGATGAAGGGCGTCCCATGTCGAACCGGTGCTTGGAGGATGACATGTGCTCCATCGATCACCCCATGGACCTGGAGCATACCAGCGATGGCAGCAAGTCCTGCTGCCCGGGCATCTTGTTGGGCCTGATCCAGATTGAAGGTCATATAGTCCAATGCCCAGGCGCATAGGTCATTTATGACAGCACTGATAAACCTGTGAACGGTTGCGAGATCCCACACAAGTTCCTGCGCTCAACCTCTGGAATGAGCCGGAGGCATAAATGCTCAGGATGACCGTCTCCTTGACAGGCACCGGGAGTGGATGTCCTCCTCTGCAGTGCCAGGTGCGCCACCATCTGGCATAGGTGGCGCACGGTCTCCCTGCTGAGCCAGAGGCTCTCCAGCAGCTCCTCGAAAGGCACGCACCAACGGTATACATGTGGCCTGATGTGGCGCCTCCTGCTCACCTTCTCCTCAGCCTGTTGGACGGCCAGTACTTGAGCCTCACCGGTGGGCCCCTGCTCTTCTGGGGCAGGATCACCTTGCGCAGGGTTCTCCCTGAGCCGACCCTGGTGTTCTCGCCACCGTGCATCTGCAACAGCAGTAGTGGCCAGGTAGATCGTGAGCACAGCTGGCTGTAGTCCAAATTTCATGTCTGTGTGGGGGGAAGGGGGAAAGACAGAGACTGTCAGCAAGGTGAGGATTCTCTTGACCATCCAATGCCATCAGGTTACATGGTCACCCTGAGTTATACTGCTGCGCTAACCTCAACCTGCCTGCCCCGCTTCCCGGCTCCTTCGAGATAATGTAGTCCACACAGCAATCCTGTCCCCCACCAGTGACTGGCACCCAGGATGTGATGCAGAGAGCCTTGATCCTCACCACCCATCCCTGCCAACAGGGATACCAGTAGCTGCCTCAACCGGTGTTAGTGATAGGTTCTTTGGCCTCTGTACTGTTTCTCATAGTGAGGTCTACTGTGGGTCCTCACTGGATGAGTCTTGTGCTCTCCCACCAGGAGGGTGGCAATCGGTTGTGTGCTGGAGACATTCATACTGTTGTTATGACCCCATGGGCAAGTGCGCAATCAATTCCAGCCCCACTGATCCCAAAGTCACAACATAAGTGAATTAACCAATAATTGTTATAACAATACCCAAAGTTTTGGGCCCGTGGCTGCCCAATAATTAGTCACCAGGTTTGTAAGTTTAAACACAATTATTGCTTATTTATAACAAGAACTATAATGAACTATGCAGCAAATACAACTGGTGAATTATTAACTAATTCCTAACTCCCCATTTTAACTTCCCCCCTACCCTCTACACAAACACTTACAAGAAAGACAAACACAGAGGAGTGGAAAAGGGTAAAAACAAATAAGCGAAAGGAGTCTTTGTTTCAGATGATGCTTTTTGGCACACCTTTCTTCACAGCAAGCTTGCAGGTTAAAGTCTCTGTTTGCAGCCTGTCCCAGTCTTTTCTGTAGAATCACTCATTCATTCAGGTTCTCTGTAGTTTAGAAATACAACACTTGTAATATCCCACACAGGGTCTACGGGGTGGGAATGCTTGCCTACCCCGTGTTCCTTGCCAGTCCAGGCTCTCCTGCTAGGGGTGGGGTATTTCAATTACCTAGTGCATATAAGGTCGGCTAGTAAGGAACCAACCAGAGAAGAAACTGCTAGGGGGTCTACCGAGGAGTGTAAATATACTGTTTGCAAATAAAACCTTGTTTTTACTTTTACTCGGTATGGACTCCCGCATCCTTATTAAAGCATTCACAGCAGGCTTTCTGGAGAGAGAGAGAGCACCCAGGGCAGGTATTCTGAAGAGAGCGTTAGTACTCAAAACAGATTTCCTGGAAAGAGAGATAGTTGGTTTTGCCTCTATTATTCTGGGGAGAGAGATAGCACTCATTGCAGCTTTTCTGAGACGAATTTGCAGGTTCTTAGCCTGGGCTGCCAGAATCAAAACTGAAACCTTGGGGCTCTGAAAAGCATACCAATGAAATAAAATCCAATCACCACCTGTTACCAGGCAGAGCACGGTCTTTTGGGCCAATTCATGGTGCTAATCCAATTTTTCAACTGAAGATCCATTTCCTGCGAGGTTGGGAAACTCGCTACTGGCAGTGGCCAAGAGGATCCACCCATGATCTACAGACAGAAATGCGATTCCCACTGGATGGGTTGGCACAATCCAGAACATAATCCACCTACACTTCGACATTCTTTTGAACATTGGGGTTATTTGTGCCACGAATAAGGTCTGCGGGACTAAAGACGCCGGCTGGTTCCTCCGAGATTGGGGCACCCTTTTTAAAGGAGACCCTGATCTTAAGGCAACCCTATGGAAGCCTCCCCCACCCAACTGCCGACAAATTACCCCCCGCTGATCTTCATTGAGCGGCATACTGCTCTGGAGTCACCAAAGGCTCTTCCCTTCATGGCACCCCTCAGACCATACCTTCCAAGCTCCCCACCCTGGCTCCCTCAGACCCTGCCCCTTTACAGTGCCAACCTGGTATTAACCCCAGCCCCCTGGTAGCCCCTACCGGCCTGGTAGCGCCAACCTGGAAGTGCCACATTGGCACTGCCAGGGTCCCAGGAGGTAGTACCAGGACACTTCCCACAACCTAGGGCCTTCAATGGTACCTGAGCCCCCTAGCATGGTCGTCACTTCTGTATTCCAGTTTTAGAGACCAGAAGTGATACCCACTGGCATAACATGAAGTGGGTGGGTGGAAAAATTGAAGGGGCCCGGTGAATTTGTCTTAAAACCTAATCTGAATATGTTAATGAAAATTTAAATGTGCTAATCCAGTTCACACCCTCGCTGGGTGCAAACCAGATTACGTGCCGGCTGGGTTGGAGAGAATCTCAAAATACGTTCTCCCCAGCACAAATCGCATTATGGCCCTCTCGCAATGGTCTCCAACCATATCGTGATTTGCGCCTGCGTGAGCGAGTCCAGAGTGGAGCGAGTGCAGTGGTGAGTGGCTCTGGTTGTGCTTTCCCACAAATCAGAACAGTGGGACCCCATGCCAAATTCTGCACTTGGAGAACCCCATTAATTTTTTTGCATGCTTCCATGCGCTAACAATTTTCACCAAATCATCAGTGATTACTGGCAAGGTTCGGTGGAGAAGAGAGCTCTGCACAAATGCCTTGTGCAATGCATGTTGCACTGCACAAGGTCTCATGCTGTGCTCTGCAGCCACTGACAGCCCTACTGGGTTTCCTTCCCCTCAGCCACACTGTTACGCTGCGACGGTGTGAACTGTGAGGCACCATGTCCAATCTCAACAGGGTGGGCATACCCTGGTATGGCAAGAGGTTGTGATAATGAGCCAGGCAGTGTTCACCATTCATCCACCCGCTGAGTCTTGGCAGCTAACCATATGACCACATAATCTCTATACCTGGTAGCGGTGGCAAGGTGGTGCCATGACTGTGTCTTGAGAATCCACTCCATGCGTACAGTGGTTCAGTAGAGAGCACTTTGATTGGGCAGCAACAATGTTAATTCACCCACAGGGAAAGCCAATAATTGGCCAACTGTTTCAGAATTAGCTAAGAGTTGGGCAACTTTGACACTCACCAGACAAGGTAAAGTTGTCTCCTTCTGGGCACAAATGTTTTACCATTGATGATCTGACTCTCAAATGGGCCTTTCTGAAGGCTGGCTTTTTATCCATGCCTGATCACCTAACCTGCTCCCGGCCCATCTTCCAACCCCTCACTATTTCTGGGGTCGCCTTCCCTGACTCCAATCACACCCGTCTCCCGGACCGAAAATTGGAAATTCAGGCAGCATTTTAACATGTTGGGTTTGCAGAGTTGGGAAATTCCCCCATCCTTGCGCACCTGACCAGAGAGAGAAAGGCTCTACTCCATCGCTCTCTTCACACTCTTTCGGAACTCATGCGAGTAATCAAGGGTTGGCGTTGGCATGGTAAACCCAACTAAAAGAATGAAATCGGTTCGCAGTTAAAAAATGATACAGATGTGGGTCCTTAAATGCCAGCATTCAAACAGGACTCCAGAGCCTTGTGTTTTCATTCTGAGCTGTAGATGCCTATTTCTGACCATATTTGTTAATGAGGAAGAGAACTCCTGAAGAAGCTACAAGTCAAGACAAGGTTATAAATAATCTTCTTCTTCAATTCTCTGTCCAAAGGCAGACCTGATCCACAGCGTCATGACCCCCAGCATGGGCAGGACAAGGACGCAGGGTCACAAATCCATGCAAGGCGATTGAACCCCGTGCTGTTGACTTATATCTGATCCATACTGACTGTCCTGCCAATTGAGCCAACCAACCGCCTCTCCCACCCAAGGAGCCCAAGTTGTTATGACAACATATACTTTAGATATTGCGGTCCAGAGCGGTGATGGTAGACGCTCCCAATTTTCTGTCCATCACCTGGCTGACTGGGAATCTCTCCTGCTGTTACCGCCAACCATTGGTAGTGTGTTGGAGAGATTTACAAGCTAATGTTCAATCTGCTGTCCATATTATGGGATACATCCTCCTTGTCCATAAAGTTCTGGAGTGGAACTTGGACCCAGGCATTTTGGCTGAGTGTTACCCACTGGGCCACAAGATCTTCCCTAGGGTTGTAAATATAAGAATGAAAATATATTTTGGTTCCAGAACATTGAAATGTCACTCTAACACCTATGTCATTGCCCAGCCATGAGACTGAAACAGAACCAGTGACAAGAACAAAGAACAAAGAAATGTACAGCACAGGAACAGGCCCTTCGGTCCTCCAAGCCCGTGCCGACCATGCTGCCCGGCTAAACTAAAATCTTCGACTCTTCCGGGGTCCGTATCCCTCTGTTCCCATCCTATTCATGTATTTGTCAAGACACCCCTTAAACGTCACTATCGTCCGTGCTTCCACCACCCCCTCCGGCAGCTAGTTCCAGGCACCCACTACCCTCTGTGTAAAAAACTTGCCTCATACATCTCCTCTAAACCTTGCCCCTCGCACTTTAAACCTATGCCCCCTAGAAATTGACTCCTCTACCCTGGGGAAAAGCCTCTGACTATCTACTCTGTCTATGCCCCTCATAATTTTGTAGACCTCTATCAAGTCGCCCCTCAACCTCAGACGTTCCAGTGAGAACAAACTGAGTTTATTCATCCTCTCCTCATAGCTAATGCCCTCCATACCAGGCAACAGCCTGGTAAATCTCTTCTGCACCCTCTCCAAAGCCTCCACATCCTTCAGATAGTGTGGCGACCAGAATTGAACACTGTACTCCACGTGTGGCCTAACTAAGGTTCTTTACAGCTGCATCATCACTTGACAATTTTTATACTCAATGCCCCGGCCAATGAAGGCAAGCATGCCGTATGCCTTCTTGACTACCTTCTCCACCTGTGTAGTTAATTTCAGTGACCTGTGGACCTGTACACTTCGATCTCCCTGACTGTCAATACTCTTGAGGGTTCTACCATTCACTGTATATTCCCTACCTGTATTAGACCTTGCAAAATGCATTACCTCGCATTTATCCTGATTAAATTCCATCTGCCATCTCTCCGCCCAAGTCTCCAAATTATCTAAATCCTGATGTATCCTCTGACAGTCCTCATCACTATCCACAATTCCACCAACCTTTGTGTCGTCTGCAAACTTATTAATCAGACCAGTTACATGTTCCTCCAAATCATTTATATAAACTACGAACAGCAAAGATCCCAGCACTGATGTCTGCGGAACACCACTAGTCACAGCCCTCCAATCAGAAAAGCACCCTTCCATTGCTACCCTCTGCCTTCTATGACCTAGCCAGTTCTGTATCCATCTTGCCAGCTCACCTCTGATCCCATGTGATTTCACCTTTTATACCAGTCTGCCATGAGGGACCTTGTCAAAGGCCTTACTGAAGTCCATATAGACAACATCCACTGCCCTACCTGCATCAATCATCTTTGTGACCTCCTCGAAAAACTCTATCAAGTTATTAAGACACGACCTCCACTTCACAAAACCGTGCTGCCTCTCGTTAATACGTCCACTTGCTTCCAAATGGGAGTAGATCCTGTCTCGAAGAATTCTCTCCAGTAATTTCCCTGCCATTGACGTAAGGCTCACCGGCCTGTAATTCCCTGGATTTTCCTTGAACAAAGGAACAACATTGGCTATTCACCAGTCCTCCGGGACATCACCTGAAAACAGTGAGGATCCAAAGATTTCTGCAAAAGTGTTACAAAAGAGTTTGTAACTTCTCTGGGAGGCCACTTCAAAACACTTAACTCTAGAAGGTTTAAAAAGTGATCTAATTCAGCTATTTAACTTGATTAAAGAATTTGATAAGATTGATAGAGAGAAAGAGTTTCTTCTCATGAATAGAGTTCAGAACTTATGGAATAACCTAAGAGTTAGGCTGTTCAGGGATGATGTCAGGAAACCCACGAGGTGGTGGAAAACTGGAACTCTATCCCTGCCAAAAAGCTAATGATTGAAAATTTTTGTGAGGTAAAGTTATTGAGGGAAGAGTATTAGGACATAAGACTCTTAATACCATTGGCCAAAGCAGCTAAATGGAGATAAGATACAGATCAGTCATGATCTCATTGGCACAACAGTTTTGAGGGGTTGAATGACCAGCTCCTGATCCTTTGTAGCTCATTCACTTGTGTCAAATTGCATTCAACTTCATTAAAAGTAGTTCTTGCTCCAAATGAATTGAGCCAACACGGGTAATTCTGGTCAGATACGGCTTTTTCTCCTTTTGCATTAGACGCATTGAATTTTTAGTGTGTCACTGAAGAACACACAAAGGGAAGTTAATGTTGAATAATATAAAAGTGGTGAGAAGCTGAAAGGAACCAGCTGCCCGCCTGGCACATTAATAAAACATAAAGCGCAGCAAGAAAATGGTGCAGGTTCTGTAATGGCACTGTCTCACTCCTTCCTTACTGGAAAGTGCTGTCACATAGAATTAGCCTCTTTTACTGCCCGTAGTTTACTCCCTCTTAAACATTTCAAAGAAAAAGATCTGTTTACATTTGTATGATACCTAACACATTCTTATGCTATAGAAAAGTGCTTCACAGCTAATGAATTACTTTTATTCCTTCAGCTGCTTCATTATTGACCACCTCTCATGTGACATGTTACACCGAGGTCTTGTCTTCCTTTACAGTTCAACATTAAAAGATCCCATTACACTATTTTAAAGGTGAATAGAAGAGTTATTCTTGGTGTCCTGGCCAATATTTATCCCTCAATCAACATCACAAAAACAGATTCTCTGGTCATTATCACATTGCCATTTGTGGGAGATAACTTTTGTACACTAAGGGGCAATTTAAGCTTCACTTTAAAAAGTGCTTAATTGGCTCAGAAGTACTTTGGGATATCCTGAGGTGAAAGATGCTATATAAATGTCACAATACTGAAGAAACTTGATACCATCCAGGACCACTTGAACTGCCAACAGATTCCTCTGTTACGTTGGTGAGATATTAAAATGCTGTCAGTGTTGGATTATAAAAGCAAGAGCTTATAATTCATATAGCACCTTTTACAACCTAGAGACACCCTAAAGCGTTTGAGAATAATGAAATATTTTTGCAAGTGTAAGTCACTTTTGTAAGGTAGAAAATGTGGTAGGCACAGCAAGATTCCAGTGGTGTGGCAATGATGGGTTAAGTTTGCAGCTTCAATTTCTCGATTCAACCGTCTCCCCTCCCACCCACCCCCAACCCCCCGCCACCCCCCCCACCCAGCACATCAGTTGCTAAGTGCCCACACCCCACTTGGACAACTACCCACTGTCTGTGGAGTCTTCTCCAATCCCCTTCCAGTACACAATGTGGTATCCCTTTCACCCCCTTGTTTGTGACCTTTTCATGCTGCTTTGTCGGGTTCAGATTCCCTCCCCTCGGTCTTACCTCTGCCTTCCATTGTTCATCTTCCATATCCAGTTCCTTGCCCCCTACCTGCCATTATAAACCCTCACTCTTCCGCCCCCCCCCCCCCCCCCACCCTGCACAGCCGCCTTCCACATTGTCCCTCTTTGTCTACCCACCTCATCCCCCGGCCACACCTCGCACTCCACCCCTGATCAAACTTCAGACCTTTGTTGTGATGGTTGCGTGAGTCCCACAGCACAGTGCTGTCCAGATAAACACTGCTGTGTAGCACCAGAGACAAGGAGAACCCTGTACTCCCCAACCCCAGGTGCAGTACTGACCTGGCTCGGTGACACAGGCGGGCCCATGGGTCCAGCAGCATGGTGCTGTCCATGACAACCAGCTCAGAGGTGGAGGCCTGCCCCGGCAGAGTGGGGAACAGCGCATCAGGAGCAGCGCAGCACGATGACAGAAAGTTATTGCACTCACCCCAAAGTCTCTGGTGAACTGAGGACTGCCTTGTACACACCATTCATTAGCAATCGTGTTTGACGCCAACATAAATTCCTGCAAGGTGGCAGAGTGGTTAGCACTGCTGCCTCCCGGCACCGAGGTCCCATGTTCGATCCCAGCTCTGGGTCACTGTCCATGTGGAGTTTACACATTCTCCCCGTGTTTGCGTGGATTTCGCCCCCACAACCCAAAATATGTGCAGGGTAGGTGGATTGGCAATGCTAAATTGACCCTTAATTGGAAAAAATGAATTGGGTACTCTAAATGTATATTTTTTTAAAATTGATGGGACACTGAGGACAGCTGCTTTACTGAGCATTCGTGAGATGTTATTGAATCCAAATGGAATTTGCACCACCTGGCAGTGGGAAGAGCACCCGCCAGTGGAAGAATTGTATCCGGATTTTACGCTGGCGGATTTATGGCATTTTGGCTCCCACCAGTCACTGTGCCCACCCACTGTCAGACCCATTGCGGACTGGTTGGGAAAATTCTGCCATCTGTTCCTCTGAAACGGCACTCTTGTGTATCGTCCTCCCTGCTTTTCACCCCCAATAGTCATAGCCTCAGTACCTAGGCTCCATGCTCCGGAATTCTATTTGTATATCCTGTACCTTTCTATGCCCCTATACATAAAACGTTCCTCCAAAAACAACCACTTTGACAAAGCTTTTGATCACCCCTAATATGTCTGCCTATGGCTTGCTGTTTTTTTAAATTACTTCTTGGTGATTACTTCTTGCTACCTTATGAGGTGGTATAAAATTGCAAGCTGTTGTTGTCAGCCTGTACCTCACTCCCAGGTATACATTATTCGATGTATTAAATCAACTAACCTACCAACAAGATTTCAGGTTGCCCCTCAATTCCATATACTCATTATTCTATGGGTAAACATCTGAATCTCTCTTTTAGTTCCAGCCTGCAGCTCATTGTAAGACAATAAAATGTGGGGCAAGTCAATGTATTATGATAACCCAGTGTACAAAACATCACCAGAAACAGCAATCCTTTGAGTCAATGTGATCAACCGAACCTGCTTCAGGCTAAGGAAATGCGTTAACACCTCTCATCAGAGATCACCAATGACTGAATTGTTTCCTCCTGTATTAAATATCCACAGATAATGTTTGAGGTAAAACTCACCAATGGTTCAAACTTGCCAAAAGTCTCCTTTATGTGGTTGATAATATATGATTATTCTTGTGAGCATGTTTCCAGAGTCTTGCCTTTCATCATTAGATTGTAACCGTTGGCATATCGCCTCATGACACTTTGTGTAGCCTGATACCTGCTAATGACTGACAAGTGACAAGCCAATCAGGACTTACAGGAAACACTCCAAATATGATTGTCTGATTCAATGGGCTGAGGCTGTGGGTGGAACATGGTGAGCTTGATTGCTGGCTTTACATTGCTCTGCATGATGCAATGTGAATAACAGCAATGTGTGCATTTATTGGGTATAGATCTGGATCACAGAAAGTGCAGGAACAACCAGAGAAAAATTCATCTCTTCCTTTCTGACTTTGTTCATTATTTTCAAATCCCCATGGCTATAATCTCCTCCCTATCTCTGTATCCTCCTCCAGTCCTACCATCCGCCAATTCTGACCTCATGAGCAACCCAATTTTAATCTCGACAAATGGTGGCTATGCGTTCAGCTGCCTAAGTCCTAAACTCTGGAATTCTCTTCTTAAAATTTTCCTCCTCTTCATCTTTCTCACTCTTTCTTTCAAACTCTCCTTAAAACGTACATTTTTAACCAAGCTTTTTGTCATCTATTCTAATATCTTCCTGTGTGACTTAAAGGCACGATCTACCCAAACGGGAACAGAGTCCCATAACGCGTGCAATTAGCCGGGTGTTTCCCAGTGCTCGGACGCCGAGAAACACCACGCTGTTGAATGGGCATTCGGCTAGATCGGGGGCCTCGGCGC
The DNA here is from genome assembly GCF_047496885.1 of Scyliorhinus torazame. Lineage (NCBI taxonomy): Eukaryota > Metazoa > Chordata > Chondrichthyes > Carcharhiniformes > Scyliorhinidae > Scyliorhinus > Scyliorhinus torazame. The sequence goes on along the minus strand of NC_092724.1, from coordinate 63,148,717 downwards.
ACTCAGTCCCGTTGTCTGCACTGAGGAGCTCCACTCACGGAACTCCTCGGTGCTGCGAGAGATCGGGATGTCATTTTAAAATGGCATCCCTATCCCTTTACCCCCCCGGCACGACGCCCGAACCCCCAGCCCCAGCTCACAGATAAGGGAGTCCTCACCACCCACCCTCCCTGCACCCCTGGGCCCAATCCCTGTCATGCACATTGGCAGTGCCAGCCTGATACCCTGACAGTGCCAGCCTGGAACTGCCAACTTGCCCAGAGTGCAAATACCTGGGGGCCTCCAATCCCTAGGGAGACCCCCAATAGTGCCATTCCATCTAGTCCCCGTTTGTGGTCTCCAAGACGAAGGGGTTAGATCCCATGCCTTGGTTAGATATCAGAAATGCGTATGAAGAGTGAGACTAGCTACTGTGCAAATTTGCCAGAAAGTGATCCCACCCACGGGTCGTATAGGTGTCCCCCCAGGGCACCCCCTTGGGTGCCGTCTGGCCCCAGCAGACCTATCAGCTGTATGGGCGTGCTCCAGCAGAACCTGCACCATCTTGTTGGCTGGGTTGACGGTGTGTGAGGATTGTAATGTGTATGTGCAGCTGCAGCTTGTCAGCCTCCCGAGTGTCAAACACACGGACCCGGCGAATCCCGCACCGCTTTTCATTGGAATCGATTGTGTTCCACCAGCACAATAGTAGCGGAATCGGTCCAGGTGTGGCGCCAGTTCTTCTGTCATGAAGGTCCACGAATTCTGCATTGGCGTCAACACTTAGTCTAGTGTTTAGCTTAGTAAGATGATGTAGTTCATGTTTTGCTCTAATATTTTGCTTTAATAGTTTGCCAGATTTAAAAAACTGTTCTGGCAATGCTCACAGAAAAAATTCCATGTCCTCAGTGGAACAGTGCACACTTCACTGGAAGTTAAAATGTTTCAAGTGAAATCACTCTAAATTCACATTACACTCCACACTGTCGATGTTTAGAACATAGAACACAGAAAAGTACAGCACAGTACAGGCCCTTCAGCCCACAATGTTGTGCCGATCATTTATCCTAATCTAAGATCAACCAAACCTACACCCGTTCAATTTACTGCTGTCCATGTGCCTGTCCAAGAGTCGCTTAAATGTCCCTAATGATTCTGACTCCACCACCTCTGCTAGCAGTGCATTACACGCATCCACCACTCTCTGTGTAAAGAACCTACCTCTGACATCTCCCCTATATCTTCCTCCAATCACCTTAAAATTATGTCCCCTCGTGACAGCCATTTCCGCCCTGGGGAAAAGTCTCTGGCTATCCACTCTATCCATGCCTCTCATCACCTTGTACACCTCTATCAAGTCACCTCTCTTCCTTCTTCGCTCCAGTGAGAAAAGTCCTAGCTCCCTCAACCTTTCTTCATAAGACCAGTCCAGGCAGCATCCTGGTAAATCTCCTCTGCACCTTCTCCAAAGCATCCACATCCTTCCTATAATGAGGCGACCAGAACTGGATATTCCAAGTGTGGTCTAACCAGGGTTTTATGAAGCTGTAGCAAAACCTTGCGGCTCTTAAACTCAATCCTCCTGCTAATGAAAGCCAACACACATACGCCTTCTTAACAACCCTATCAACCTGGGTGGTAACTTGAGGGATCTATGCATGTGGACCCCAAGATCCCTCTGTTCCTCCACACTTCCAAGAACCCTGCCTTTAACCCTGTATTCAGCATTCAAATTCGACCTTCCAAAATGAATCACATCACATTTATCTAGGTTGAACTCCATCTGCCACTTCTCAGCCCAGCTCTGCATCCTGTCAATGTCCTGTTGTAACCTGCAATAGCCGTCAACACTATCTACAGCTCCACCAACCTTCGTGTCATTGGCAAACTTACTAACCCACCCTTCCACTTCCTCATCCAAGTCAGTTATAAAAGCCACAAAGAGCAGAGGTCTCAGAACAGATCCCTGCGGGACACCACTGGTCACTGACCTCCAGGCGGAATACTTTCCATCCACTACCACTCGCTGTCTTCTTATGACCAGCCAATTCTGTAATCCAGACAGCCAAATTTCCCTGCATCCCATGCCCCCTGACTTTCTGAATGAGCCTACCATGGGGAACCTTATCAAATGCCTACACCACATCCACTGCCCAACCTTCATCAATGTGTCTCATCACATCCTCAAAGAATTCAAGGAGACTTGTGAGGCATGACCTGCCCCTCACAAAGCCATGCTGACTATCTTTAATCAAACTATGTTTTTCTACATAATTATAAATCCTATCTCTCAGAATCCTTTCCATATTTTGCTCACCACAGACGTAAGACTGACTGGTCTGTAATGCCCAGGGATTTCCCTATTCCCTTTCTTGAACAGGGGAACAATATTCGCCTCCCTCCATTCATCTGGTACTACTCCAGTGGAGAGTGAGGATACAAAGATCATCACCAACGGTTCAGAAATCTCCTCCCTTGCTTCCTGTAGTAACCTTGGGTATATCCCCTCTGGTCCAGGGGACTTATCTATCCTGATGCTTTTCAAAATTTCCAGAACATCCTCCTTCTTAATATCAACCTGTTCGAGCCTATTAACCTGGTTCACGCTGTTCTCACAAGCAACAAGGTCCCTCTCCCTAGTGAATACTGAAGCAAAATATTCATTTAGTATCTCTCCCACCTCCTCAGACTCTAGGCACGAGTTCCCTCCACTATCCCTGATCGGCCCTACTCTCACTCTGATCATCATCTTATTTCTCACATAAGTGTAGAATGCCTTGGGGTTTTCCCTAATCCTTCCCACCAGGGCTATTTCATGTCCCCTTCTAGCTCTCCTAAATCCATTTTTGAGTTCCTTCCGGCTACCTTGCAACCCTCTAGAGCTGTGCCAGATCCTTGCTTCCTCAACCTTACATAAGCTTCCTTCTTCCTCTTGACTAGAAGCTCCACTTCTTTTGTCATCCAAGGCTCCTTCATCTTACCATTCCTTCCTTCTCTCAGTGGGACAAAACTATCCAGCAATACAGCAAGTGCTCCTTAAACAACCCCCACATTACTGTTGTGCATTTCCCCAAGAACATATGTTCCCAATTTATGCTCTTCAGTTCCTGTCTAATAACAGTATAATTTCCACTCCCCCAATTAAATACCTTCCCATACTGTCTGTTCCTATCCCTCTCCATGATTATGGTAAAGGTCAAGGAGTTGTGGTCACTGTAACCGAAATGCTCTCCCACCGAGACATCTGATACCTGGTTCGTTGCCAAACACCAAATCTAATATGGCCTCCCCCCTAGTCGGCCTATCTACATACTGAGTCAGGAATCCTTCCTGGACACACCTGACAAAATTTGCTCTATCCAAACCATTTACTGTCAATCCAGTCAACAAAACAATTGAGTAATTTTTATACAATCCTTAATTTGTGCTGTAGGAGTGCATTTTGGTAATTCAAGTGCAGAGATCAGGCAATAGTTTCATGGCCTGCATAATTTTCTGATCGACCATCAGCCATGTCTCAGTGGGTAGCACTCCTGAGTCTGAAGGTTGCGTGTTCACATCCCTCTCTTGGACTTGAGTTCCTAAGCCAGGCTGACATTTTGGTGCAGTCCTGAGGGAGTGCTTCACTGTTAGAGGTGCTGTCTGTCAGAAGAGATATTAAACTGAGAATCTGTCTGTCTACCTTCTCAGGTAGAAATGAAAAACCACTTGACACTATTTGCAATTTTGTCCTTCCATCATTTTTGGTGTTGGTTTGTGAAATGAAAATGAAAATCGCTTATTGTCACGAGTAGGCTTCAATGAAGTTACTGTGAAAAGCCCCTAGTCGCCACATTCCGGCGCCTGTTCAGGAAGGCTAGTACGGGAATTGAACTGGCCTGCCTTGGTCTGCTTTGAAAGCCAGCGATTTAGCCCAGTGAGCTAAACCAACCCCTGGAACCTAGCTAATTAAAGTAAATTAGATGCTGTGTTTGCCTGCATAACAAGTTTGGGGCATTTTTAGAACAAACAACACCATACAATGTTTTCTGTAATTGAGGGTTTCAAAATGAATTAAAAGATTAAATTTAAAAGACCTAGAATAAAGAGCCGAAAAATCATCTCTCACAGAGTGTTTTGAGGCTATAAAATACACTTCCAGTCTTATTAGATTAGACAGAATAGGTGAATGAAGGAACTGGGCTAAATAGGTGTCGGAAAATGGAGTGTTAATGTCAGCATAAATTTGTTGGGCTAAATGGCCTGTTTCCATGTTGTAATTTCCTTATGTAACAGTGAGTACACTTAAAAAGCACTTTATAGGAAGTGAAGCATTTTGGGATGTCCTGAGGACAAGCAAGAAACTGTATACACATAAGTTATTTTCTAATTGTTGGAAATCCAAGACAATCAGGCAAAGTGACCTCTGCGTTTGGATTTATGATACGCACTGGGGTACTACTTTGTAAAATTGGCTTCATGGGTTTTCAGAGGGGGCATTAACCATTGATATACTTCACCAAATAGCTTGGATAGTAAGTAGAAGTAAAGTCGCCATAGTCCACTTGCCCCTTTTGAGAGGGAGAGCCGACTGGTGGTGATATAACCTGAGGATCATCACACCTCAGGCGAGGCTGAGAAGGCAGGCCTTCATGAATAACCTAGGTAGTATGGGGATTGAACCTGCATCGTTGATGTTCCTTTGCATCATGCACCAGCTGCCCAGTTAACTGAACTAAACCTTTTCTATTCTTGTTCCAAACTGTTCCTGACCTAAGTATAACTGTGAGCCAATCAGATAAATGAGATTTACAGCGTAGGTACAAACATAGAGCAGGTGAGTAGCAAATTAGCCACATTTCTGGGTGAAAGGAACATTTTGGTTGTGAAATTTCATGTAATATAGGATTCATTCTGCTTGTAATATTATCCTGGAAGTTCAAACTTTGAACATTTGTAGGTTTGTTACACCTCATCTATTGAACTCCATTTCTTTTTTCTAAGCTTTTGTTTTTTGCATAATTGACATGCTAAATTGGATATTGCGTCAGAATAGGAAGTACTTCATGCTTTTTTCATGGAGGTTAGCTGTCAATACAAAGCTTTGTTAAAGTATATTTAAAGAAGACTAATCTAAAAGTATTTACAAACTGCGGTTGAACTTAATGTTGTTATATAATTTATTTTCAATGTGTTTTGTTTGACCATTGCTTTTACTTTTCCATTGATGGTAGCACAGTGGTGAAGCGCACTATTGCTTCAAAGCGCCAGGGTCCCAGGTTCGGTTCCTGGTTTAGGTCACTGTGCGGAGTCTGCACGTTCTCCCTGTGTCAACGTGGGTTTCCTCCGGGTGCTCCGGTTTCCTCCCACAAGCCCGGAAAGATATGCTGTTAGGTAATTTGGACATTCTGAATTCTTCCTCCTTGTACCTGAACAGGTGGCAGAATGTGGCGACTAGGGGCTTTTCACACATTGCAGTTAATGTAAGCCTAATTGTGACAAAGATTATTAAAATTAATGTAAGCTTACTTGTGACAATAAAAATTATTATATTTTTTAAATTTCCTTTCTCTATAGCCCAGACTCTCCACCCCTTTCCTCTCTAGCCCCACCCATTCTCCAGCCCTCCCATTCAGTCCCTCACCCCTCCAGCCCCTCACCCCTCCAGCTCCCCCTCCTCCCCCAGCCAATCCGCGTCCCCTCCTGCCCCACCCTTCCCCAGCCCCACCCTTTTCCTCTCCAGCCCCTCCTCCACTCCAGCCCCTCCTCCTGTTCAACTGCTGCTCCTCCGGCCCTGGTAACGTCAGCGCGGCTGTCTTGCTGTGCCTCTGCTCCCGGGCCCCGGCTTTTCTTCGAGTGTTGGCGCTGTCTCCGCCCGTCATGTCCGTCAACTACGCGGCCGGGCTGTCCGAGTACGAGCACAAGGGGAAATGCGGCCTTCCTGAGGTAAGCAGCCGCGGACCGCCTCGGAATGGAGCCGGGCCCCGGTCCGGCGATGCGGAAGATTCCGGGCCTGTCCCAGGACAGTCCCGACCCGGGGTCATTGGGAAGGGTTAACAGCACAGCCCCGGTTCTCAGCACACTCCCCAGGTCCTCTGGGGGTGCACAGCCTGGCCACAGAGCCGGGCTGAAGGGGGAAGAGGGAGTGGATTCCGGAGACACATCCTGCAGGAGGAGGGCACAGGGTGACAGGAGTGGGGTGATGATGGGAACAATGATGGGTTGTTGGAACAGGTTACAGAGACGTCGATCCGATTTTATTCCATTCTTATATTCATGAAGAACATTCTAGATGAGAAGGTACTGGTGAAAAAGCAATGGACGACTACATCCTTTTGTGGGCAGAAGCGAAAGGGTTAAATTTGTTTACGAGCTGGTTTAGCACGCACTTCCAGACAAAGTCAAATCATCAGATTTGCCATTCTGAATTTCGAGACTTGAGGCGGGAATTGGGTGAGCCTGTTGATAATTTCTTAAACAGAATGGATGACGCAGCCAGAAAATGTAAATTAAAGATGAAAGCTGCTCGATCAGCGCATCTAGGGCTCTACACACTCTGAAACACAAAAACAATTGTTTGGACAGCACCAGCTCACATTCACAGGCTTTGGACACTGATAGAAGACACAAAGCCACAAGACGCTGACTTCCCAGCTATGTTTCGGTTAAGTCAAGAGAAAGGCAGTGGCATTGATGCAATGAAACAGCACCCAAGGAATGCATCGCAGACCACCACACCAGAGTGGAAGGTGTACAGGAGAAATACACTCCAAGAAGCTCCAGCATTTTGAGTCTAAAGTGTCATTATTTCTAACTTGTTGGAACCAGAAGACACCACAGATTTCAAGTTGAGGTTGAGAGTCTTAAAATTGAAGGCTCTGTGGAATCAGGAGCCAATCCAGAGCAGTAGTGTTGAGTGAGTTTGACTGGTATGAGATTGGGTGCAGACAGTACCCAGTCATCTTTCTTGCATCTATCCTGTCAAGCCCTTAAATAATTTTGTATGAGATCACCCCATTCTTCAAAACTCTCGAATATATACCCAGTTTCTTCGACCTCTCCTCCGCGGACGATCACACCATCCCAGGAATCTCCATCTCGTGAACTTTGTTGCACTCTTTCTGTGAGACACCAGTAAAGAGACCAAAACTGTAAAAGTGCTCCAGCTGTGGTCTCACCATTGCAGCAATATTCCTGTACTTAAACCCACTTGCAAAAAAGTCAACTTCCATTTGCGTCTCAAATTGCTTCCTGAACTTGCATGCCAGCTTTCAGTGACTTGTGAACAAGGACGTTCAGGTTCTTTGCACATCAACTCTTCCTAATCGCTCATCATTTAAGATATACTCTGTATGTCTGTTTTACCGACCAAAATGGATAACCGCATTTTCCCCATTATGTTTGATCTGCCATGTTCTTGCCCACTGACTAAATCCCTTTGAAACTTCTTTTATCCTGCTCACAACTCAGATTCCCACTTATTTTATGTCATCAGCAAAATTAGACATCTTGCATTTTGTCCCCACATCCAAATAATTGCCATAGATTGTGAATAGCCAGGGTCTAAGCACTGATCCTTGCTTTGCCCTAATAGTCACAGCCTACCAAGCTGAGAATTACTAATTTATTCCTCTGTTTTCAGTCTGTTACCTAATTCTCAATACATGTCAGTATATTACCCTCAAACCCATGTGCTCCAATTTTGCTTGCTAACTTTTGTGGAACATGATTGAAAGCCTTCTGAAAATTCAACTACACACTATTCGCTGGTTCCCCCTTATCTATTCTGCTAGCTGTATCCTCAAAAACTCCCAACAGGTTTGTCAAACATGATTTCGCTTTCATAAATCTATGTCGACTTTTCCCAATCCTATGATTTTTTTCCCTAAGTTTCCAGTTATCATATCCTTTATAATAAATTCTAGCATTTTCCCCTATGACTTATGTCAGGATAACAGAATCTCAAACAGTGGGGTTTTATTTGCTACCTTCCAATCTGCAAGAACCATTCCAGAATCACAGGAATTTTGGAAGATGACCACCAATGCATCCACTTTTACAGCAATCTCTTTCAACACTGGGATGTAGATCATCAGGTGCAGCAGATTTATTAACAGTCCCATTAATTTTGCCAGTGCTACATTTTTAGTAGCACTAATTTCTTTCAGTTCCTCATTCTCACCAGTCTCCTGGGTCTTTAGTATTCCTGGGAGTATTTCGTTTCTCTGCCATTTCAAATAGTTTATTGATTCTGTTGACTCCTTAATCGTTTATCAAGTCTCAATTGTAGCACCCCTCAATCTTCTAAATCAGGGGATTACAAAGGGTGGCATGTGGCACAGTGGTCAGCACTGGGATTGCGGCACTGAGGACCCGGATTCGAATCCCGGCCCTGGGTCACTGTCCACGTGGAGTTTGCACATTCTCCCCGTGTTTACGTGGGTTTCAGCCCCACAACCCAAAGATGTGCAGGTTAGGAGGATTGACCATGCTGAATTGCCCCTTAATTGGAAAAAAATAAATAATTGGGTACGCTAAATTTATTTTAAAAAGTCAGGGGATTACATGACGCTTATCTGAACCAGTTTTCATAATTTAAGTCTATTCAAGCCCTTGTATCATTCTAGTGAATCAACCCCCTCAAAGGTCAATTTAACCTTCCTGAGATTCTGTTCCTGAATTCAATGCTGCAGCTGAGGTCTGACTAAGACTTTGGATAACTGAAGCATCCCTTTCACCCTTTTATATTGCAGTTTAGGTAAAGGCCACAATCCTTTTTGAACCTTTTGCACCTATCTGCTGGGTTTCAGTGAACTGTTAACCTGGCTACCCCGATATCTCACCATGAAGAAAACATCCTGACTTGTGGTGGATCCGAATGTAGGCAGGTTACAGGTGGCAGAAAGGACATAGGATTAGAGACTCTGGTCAGGGTCAAATAGAAGACGCAGGTTATGGACAGTGCAGCTCAACCCTGCGACTGGCTGAGAAGAAAGGGAATTTGTGTCAAGGATTTGGTGTTTGTGATAAGAGCAAAGACTGTGGCTTTGATCTTCCTGGCCTTTAGTTGGAGATATTACAGAAAATCCCCAGGATTGGATGTTCGGCACAGAGGCACCAGTGGAGCGGAGTGTTAGTGCACTTAAGGGAGCTAATTCTATGTCTGCTGATATTGCCTGTAGTTGAGGAAGGATAGAGCTTTGGGAGACTTCACAGGTAGCAGTGTGGTGCAGAAGAGACCATCATGGGCGAAGCTTTGGCTATGCTCATTGCAGTTGAGTGTAGAATGAAAGTGGAAAGAACTAGCATTTATAAAGCGTCTTTCATGACTTCAGGATGCTAAAAAGAATCTTCACAACCAATGATGTACTTTTCAAAGTGTATTCATTTTTGTAATGTGGGAAATGCATCATCCAAAATACACACACCAAGGTCCCGTAAACAGCAGTGAGATCAAGGATCTGCAGTGCTGTTGGTTGAAGGCTAGATATTCGTCACGGCATTGGGAGAACCTCCCTGCCTGTCAGATTGTGCCAGGTCAACTAGGACCCTCAATTGATGTTTTATTCAAAATGTGGCAATTCTGACAGTGCATTATTCCCTCAGTACTGAACTAGATTGTGTTCGGGTTCCTAAAGTGGAGGTAGAGTGCTATGACTGAGCCAGGGCTGATGCCAAGAGGTCAGTTTGCCATTGAGTTGCACAGAGGCTTGAAGAGGACAGCTTCATTTTGTATGTTGACTAATGTCAAAGTTTGTGGAAACTTCATGCATGGTCACAGAGGATGTCATGACATTCTTTAAACATTGTCTATAACATTGCTGAATGGGTTATAACATTCCAGTCTTGTGCTATATTCTATTCAAAAATATAACATTTTCCCACTGTTCGGGGGGGGGGGGGGGGGAGAGTCATAGGTATTGTTATAATATGGCTTTTCAATGTTAGTTGTTGCATAAACATTAGCTGCTTAAACTATTGTCTCATCAATGTCTACTGAGAATTGATGCCAAAAAGCTGAGTAAAATCTCTCTGTAACTTCAGTGTTGCTGATGAACTATCCTTTTGTTAAATAAATTTAGAGTTTTTTCATTTAAGGGGCAATTTAGCGTGGCCAATCCACCTAGCCTGCACATCTTTGGGTTGTGGGGGGTGAAACCCACGCAGACACTGGGAGAATGTGCAAACTCCACACGGACAGTGATCCAGAGCCGGGATCGAACCTGGGACCTTGGCGCCGTGAGGCAGCAGGGCTAACCCACTGCGCCACCGTGCTGCCCAACTGATGAACTTTCCTAACATTCCATGTACTTAACTGGTAGCCTGTTAGTATAGACAAATATTGTCATATGAAATCATTCACATCTCTTGGGAATGATTAGTTTCTGCCTTGCACTCCTGTAATTTTTAACTCCCAATCAAATGAACACCCACATTGAGTAGCCCCAAATATCCCCCAACTCTGTCACCCGCACGTGATCCACTCAGCTCCGACCTTATGCCTGCTTCCATCGGCTATCTCGTCACCTAGTCGCTCTGCAGATCCATCGGTCACAATCATCAGTCAGCCTTGATTGTTTTTTTGGGTGCCTTGAGAGGTACACCTCAATTTTCCTTTCGTGATGGCATTATTTTGAAAAGAGCAGAGGGAATTCTGCCACTGTCTTTTTCATTCCAACAATCTTGCTAAAGCGGATTTTCTGATTGTTTGTCTCCTTGGTGTATGTGGGATTCGGAATGCAAATTGACTGTTGCACTTGTCTACATTATAGCAGTGATTAAACTTCGGAAGTATTTTGTTGTGAAGCACTGGGGTGTTGTGAAAGGCACTGTGTAAATGGGGGGGGGGGGGAAAATCCCCTTGAAGCATCCAAAGTGATAGGGTTCAACACAGGTAAGCAAACACATGTAGAAACTAAGACGAATGAGCACTCATTGAGTTCGGGGATTCCTTACCATCAACACCCCAGTTTAAAAACTTATAATCTACTAAACACTTAAGGACAAAACTAATTTTGTGTCGACTTTTTGAAGAGAATGCGAGAGGAGACTAAGTTCCATCTGCCTGCTAATGAATTTGACCCCCATCTCAACGCGAATGGACACTGTTAATCACCCTCTAGAATACCATGCTTCAAGTAATGAATCTGCTTCCTCCTGTTTCAGGATCTGGAATGGTGAAAGTGCAGGCTGATGATAAGCTAGCCAGTTGTTTGTAAGCCACTTAAAGAAACATTTTATGCAACAACTGTCAGAGCTGCAGGAGGTCCAAGAAACCTCTCCAACATACTTGTCACATACTTTAACATACTTTTAAGAACTAGGAGCAGGAGTAGACCATCTGGCCCTTCGAGCCAGCTCCGCCATTCAGTGAGATCATGGCTGATCTTTTGTGGACTCAGCTCCACTTTCCCACCCGAACACCATAACCCTTTATTCCTTTATTCTTCAAGAAACTATCTATCTTTATCTTGAAAACATTTAATGAAGGAGCCTCAACTGCTTCACAGGGCAGGGAATTCCATAGATTCACAACCCTTTGGGTGAAGAAGTTCCTCCTAAGCTCAGTCCTAGTTCTGCTTTCACCCACTAGTGGAAACAACCTGCCCACATCTATTCTATCTATTCCCTTCATAATTTTATATCTTTCTATAAGATCCCCCGCATCCTTCTAAATTCCAACGAGTACAATCCCAGTCTACTCAAACTCTCCTCGTAATCCAACCCCCTCAACTCTGGAATTAACCTAGTGAATCTCCTGCACACCCTCCAGCGCCAGTATATCCTTTCTCAGAAGAGAGACCAAAACTGAACACGCTATTCCAGGTGTAGCCTCACTAACACCTTCTACAGTTGCAGCATAGCCTCCCTAGTCTTAAATTCCATCCCTCTAGCAATGAAGGGCAAAACTCCATTCGCCTTCTTAATCACCTGTTGCACCTGTAAACCAACTTTTTGCGATTCATGCACCAGGACACCCAGGTCTCTGCCCAGCAGCATGTTTTCATATTTTATCATTTAAATAATAATCCCTTTTGCTGTTATTCTTACTAAAATGGATAACCTCACATTTGTCAACATTATATTCCATCTGCCAGACTCTAGCCCATTCACTTAAACTATCCAAATCCCTCTGCAGACTTCCAGGTTCCTCTGCACTTTTTTACCACTCATCTTCGTGTCGTCTGCAAACTTGGACACAGTGCACGGTCCCCAACTCCAAATCACTTTGCGGCCTGCGTTCCCTCAATCCCCTCAGGCAGCCCCACGATCTGGAGATTCTGCCTCCTGGAAGGGTTCTCTAGGTCATCCACCATCTCCCTGAACCTCTTAAGACTATCCACCATGAGTACCATCTGCGCCTACCAATGATGCCAGCCGGTCTTCATGCTCTCCCATTGATGACTCCACCTTCTGGGGTGCCAGACCCTTGCACCTCCTGCCTCTGCTCCACTCTCTCGATAACTACCCTAAGCGGCTCCACCACTGTTGCCAGGTCTTCTGAGGCCTCCTGCCTCTGCTGCTGGAGCATAGCATTCAAAACGTCCTCGAGCAGTTTGGTATACCACTGGGCGGGCAACAGCACTCCAGTTGCTGCCTCTTTCTTGCTCCTCATCTGGAAAGCCATAAACCGGTCCCACCGGTGGAGTACTGCAATTCTTCAGTGCTCATGCACCTCACAACAGCAAAAAAACTCTAAATTAGGTGGGAAAGGACCAAACAATTCCACCTCGTGCGGGAGCCACCAAATGTGCAACCAACCACTCCATGGCCATCATCGGAAGTCGCTGTACAATGATCTTGAATGGGTAGAAAAAGCAGGAAGCCTGGTCGTAGCCATTGAGTTAAGTTTTGAATTGAAACCAGTTTCCTTTCTGTTTGTGTGTTGCAGAATTTTGATCCTCCTGAGGAACTGGAGAGAAAGGCGCTGGAACTGGCAGATCTCGTACGAAATGCCTCCTATGTGGTAGTGCATACGGGGGCTGGCATCAGCACATCCTCAGGAATCCCTGACTTCAGGTACATTGCCTTGGCTTCACAGTCTTTGTCTAGAACAATGGCCTGCCACTTTGTCATGTTTACTGATGTGTCTGAAATGCTTGACTTAAATGGTGCTACCCAGTTGACACACAATGTCTTTACATGACATTGATCGTGTTTATATTTACCCCTTATTTGAAATTGGTTGCACTTGGCAGATTTGAGATGAGTTTCTTGGAGTTACTTATTTTCAGTTTGTCGAGAGCAAATTGTGAAACAGTATGAATTTACTCCGCCTAAAGTATAAAACAGTATGAATTCAATTTTTAGTTAATTTCCGTGCTTTGCTTTATATTTCCACTTGTAGGGAAGGTCAAAACTAGAGATCATAAATAAAAGATAGTCACTTCCTTCCCAAAAGGATGAATGAAACTCTCTACCTCAGGTGGTTGAGCTAATAGTGTTGATGCAGCTAAGTGAAAGTTGGATAAATGGATTACGGAGAAATAAATAGAAGGACTTGCGGTAGGGTTGGATGAAATAGGACCTGTTTCTGTGTATAATTGCTACATGATTATATTTGTTCTTAAATTTATTCCTTGCCTTCTCTTCCCAATATGTGCATCTCCTGTAGCTGCTACACACTACTCTCCAAACTCTCTTGTTCTCTGATCTATTGTGAATTTCCCCCTCCTGTTTCCCTATCATCGACAGCTATGCCGTCCGCTGCCTAGACCTGATGCTCTGAAATTGATTCCCTTAATCACTCCACCTCCCTTTTCCTTTAAAAACCTTCCCAAAAAACAACTTCTTTCACCACATGTTTTATCACAGCTGCCAAATTTGGTGCCTATTTTTTTCTATTACAACTCTGAAGTACCTTGGGGCAGTTTAAGAGGCACTCGGTAAATGCAGGTTGTACAAGAATAACCAAATAATGTTCCTAATCATATTGTTCTCATTAATGTTCACTTTGCCATCTTGTTCAGAGAATGGTGAAGATCCAGTTGATTTGGTCGGAATATTAAATGGCTACATTGCTTAAATAACCAACGAGTACAGTTTGAGGATGGTGGGGATCAACAGAACCTCACCAGTCATTCGGTCTTCGGCATTATATGTTATAATAGAGATGTTTGCGCTCCTCTTCAGAACCTGGAGTTATTTGAAATTGGCTGCACTTGGCAGATTTGAGATGAGTTTCTTGGAGTTACTTATTTTCAGTTTGTCGAGAGCAAATTGTGAAGCAGTATGAATTCTGTAACTGTATTTGTTCTGTTTTCAGTGAGGCAAGCAGCACCTCTCTCCAAATGTCTGTAGATGGTGCTGTTGAAACATGGTGGAATGTCTCCATGTTAGTTAGGCCGTCTCCGGTCCATTTGCAACCATTCAGCACCAAGCATCCCCTCAGCTCTGTTCTCAGTCACAAGCTGCAAAGATCAATGTGGCAGTAGATCTTTATACCTTGAAATATCTCCCCAAATCATGACAGAACAAAGTGAAACCTATATAGTAAATTAATGCTTGCTATAAATTATCTTAAGATTTCATTTGTATAATTCTAAATTAAAAGTTCTGAAATAAAGCCACGGAATGCAGAGCCTTGTGAAGTTTGATCCAGTGGTGGCACTCTGCCTCTTGTGGACTCTCATTCTGGGGTGTTTATGTTGTTGGTATCTCCAACCAGTGGAAAAGTTTATCTTTATCTACCCTGTCTTTCCCTGTTAATATCTTGAATACATGGATCCGACCACCCCTTATATTCTAGTGAAAACAAGTCAAATTTGAGTAATTTCTGCTCATAACTGAACCCCTGTAATCCAGGTATAATTTTTGGAAACCTACATTGCACTCCCTCCAAGGCCAAAATATCCTTCCTAAGGTGTGGTGCTCAGAACTGCTCACCATACTCCCAGGTGGGGACTAACCAGGGTTTTGTATAGCTGCAGCATCACCCCTGTGTCTTTATAGTTCAATTCTCTAGGTATAAAGACTAGCTGCAGGTGTTCTTGGCATTTTAAAGACCTATGCACCTGATACCTCAAGTTTCTTTGGACATCCACTGTATCTAATCTCTTCCCATTTCAAACATACTCCGCTCTATCCTTTTTTGGTCCAAAATGGATAACCTCACACTTACATTAAATTCCACAATTTTGCCCATTAACCTCGTCTGTCAATATTTCCTTGCAATTTTATGCTATCACCCAGGCTGCCTACAATGCCACCTATCTTTGTATCATCTGCAAATTTGGATATTAGACTTTCTATGCCATCATCCAAGTTATTAATGAATAGTTTGGATAATTGAGACCCCAACACAGTTCCCTGTGGTACACCACTAGTCATCTCCTGCTGACATTTCCCTGTCAGGTATGACCTTCCCTTCACAAATCCATGCTGGCTCTCCCAGATCAACCAACATTTTTCAAGGTATTTCAGGGATATCCCATCCCTGATTATAGACTCCAGCAATTTCCCCACCATAGATGTTGGGCTAACTGGTCTGTAATTCCCTGGTTTTCCCCTTTCCCCCTTAAAAAATGGAGTGACGTGCAATTTTCCAATGCAGAGGGACTACTCCTGAATCTAGAAAACTCTGGAAGATTATCGTTAGGGCATTGTGCTCCCCTACATCCTTTCACACACACTCTGATGGAAATCATCAGGTCCTGAGAATGTGTTACTCTTTATCTGTGGAGGGATTCAAAATTCAGTAGCCTTCAGCATTAACATTCTGTTCCTTTCTCATGTTAATCTAACTTCCTTTTAAATGCATCTTTGCTATTCACCTCAATTACTCCAGATTAGCAAACTCTTCATTCTTACCACTCTGGGTAAAGAGATTTCTCCTGAATTCCCTCCTGGATTTATTGGTGACATAAATGACCCAAGTTTTGGTCTCCCCACAAACTGAAACATCTTTACATGTCCCTTCTCAAACCTCTTCAAATTTTAGGCACAGGTTGAGCACCACTTATTTTAAATGTTTAGGGCCCAAAGTGTCTTGGATTCTGTGATTTTTTTTAATTTTGTAATACCTGTAAAATTATATAATGCGGCAGCACATCCGGCAGGGATGGGACCCAAGTTTAAGCACAAAATTCATTTATATTTCATTTACAGCTTATAGATATAAATAGCCTGCAGGTAGATTTAGGCAATATTTTTCATCATTTTGTGCATGAAATAATAAGATGTACATTGAACCATCACTACCTCGTCCGCCCACGTGAGCAAGTGCCGAAGGCGATAGATGTGAAACGACGCAATCTAGCTAGCGGATCTCAGGTATATTTTTATTTTTTACTAGGAGCATGATTTTGAACTTTAGAAGTTAGGTGGGGATTAAATTCAGATTTTGTGCAAAAATAATATGTTTTGTACTTAGCAAAAAACTGTGACGATTCACACTTAACTTAGGAAAATACAAATGCGTCACGAAGGCACAATGGTTAGCACTGCTGTCTCACGGCGCCAAGGACCCAGGTTCGATCATGCCCCCAGGTCACTGTGCGTGTGGAGTTTGCACATTCTCCCCGTGTCTGCATGGGTCTCACCCCACAACCCAAAGATGTGCAGGGCAAGTGGATTGGCCACGCTTAAAAAAAACAATTGGGCACTTTAAAGTTTAAAAAAAAAACAATGGAAGGTAAATTCAATGAAACAGTACATCAGGTTTGATGTGGGAGAGAGTACATCATCACAGACATCGTCGTCATGAGGAGAAGCATCAGAGGCGACTGGGGAACAGGAAATGGATGCCATAAGGATGAGGATGCACTGTGCAGGATGGCTTTCTTAAATGTTTCTTCTGGCGTCATCTGCATCATTAACAATGTTTTCTGTCGTAGCAGTCTCTCTTTATTTTATAAACTGCCATGATTTCTTGATCTGTTATGAATGCTCGCTATTCTAGTCCTTCAATCAGTCTGGCACACATTTTCACCATGCCACCTATGGCCATTTTTTCCACTGAGTTAACAATGTCATCTTCATCTTCATACACGTTTTCACCATGAAGTCTATGGGCACTTTTTCCATTGAGTTAACAGTATCATCTTCACCTTCTCACACGTTTTCATCATGATGTCTATGGGCACTTTCTTTCCGCTGAGTTAACAATGTCACCTTCATCTTCTTGCACGTTTTCGCCATGACATCTATGGGCACTTTTTCCACTGAGTGAACAATGTCATCTTCATCTTCTCACACATTTTCACCATGACGTTTATGGGCACTTTTTCCACCTTCACTGTTATCATCACGATCGCCTTGATTCAGAACCATTTCAGCTATTTAACCAACAGTCATTGAATAAACAACTGGAGCCTCATTATCAATGTTGAGAAATTATTGACAGCATCCGAGGGTATCCTTTTCCATATGTAACTAGGTCCAATATCATCTTTTCCTCACTTGCCACATGGAATCCTTGAAACTCATCACTTTGTTCATCATCATTGAGCATAGTCATGCACAAGGGTGTCTTTATCCATGGTGTTCCATCCGTTAACAGTGGCATAGATGACATCCTTCACGGTAAACTCCTTTTGGAAACCTTCCATACCCATGCCTCTGTTCACTGCTGCCAATATGCTGTCCAATAAGCAGTCTTTCTATTTACTCTTCATTTGATCTAAGGATACCTTGGTCACATGGCTGAATTAATGAAGTCACATTTGGAGGAAAGTAGAAGGCATAAACATTATTTTGAAGAGAAGTTCAGCTGGGGGATGTGCAGAACAGATGTCAAGGAATAGCAAAATCTTGCAGTCATCATCCAGTCCAGCTTCCCTGCAATGGGCACGAGTTGCTGGTATAAAATGTTTGTGGAACCAATCAGAAAAGATGTCCCTGGTGACCTATGCACTCTTGTTTGTGTAATAACGGACTGGTAAGCTATTCACTCCTTTAAAACAGCAAGGACGCATGCTCTTGCCTATCACAGCAAGTTTGCACTTTTGCGTGATTGCTGCATTAGCACATCCCAGCACAGTCATTCTGCCCTTGGCATTCTTAACACCTTAGGCCTTCTCATCAGCTGTAGTATCTTCCTGGGACAATAACGCCAGAACAGCAATGTCTCATCAGTATTGTAGATTTGTTCTGGCATTAGATTTCCATCAGTGATAATCTTGGCAAAAACATCAATTAATTCCTCTGCTGCCTCGTGATCAGCAGAAGCTTTATCACCACAAATCTTAAAAAATTTAATGCTGTGTCTTTTCTTAAATTTCTGCAACCGCGATCCTGGCCCTGGGTCACTATCCATGTTGAGTTTGCACAGTCTCCCCGTGTCTGCGTGGGTCTCACCCCCCACAAACCCAAAGATGTACAAGGTAGGTGGATTGGCCACACTAAAGATTTCCCCTTAATTAGAAAAAAATAATTGGGTACTCTAAATTTAAAAAAGTAATAATTCTGCAACCAGCCTACTGAATATTCACAGTTACCTTCAATTTTAAGTTCGTCATGATAGATCTTTGCTTGTTTCATGATAAGCATACCGTTAAACAGCATATGTTCACTCCGCTGATGAATCCACCATTTCAATACAAGGTCAAGCTCTTAATTTTTTGCCTCATGCAATGTTTTTCTATTTTTCATTAGCTTCTGCTCTTCACTTTCAGCATAGAACATTAACAGTTTGTCCTTCTGTTTCTTCACATCATAGATGGTGGTCATTCCAACACCTCTGTAAGACGTCTCACACTTAGACCATGGTCAAGCTTTTGCGATAACTTGATTTCTGTTCTATAGATAAGCGTAAATGCTTCCTTTTTTTATTTCGCTATTACCCATAAGATTATCTGCAGGCCTTTTCGATACTTTCAACAGTATAAAAAAGTGGTTTAGCACAGTGGGCTAAATAGCTGGCTTGTAATGCAGAAGAAGGCAGCAGCGCCAGTTCAATTCCTGTACCGGCGTCCCCGAACATGCGCCAAATGTGGCGACTAGGGGCTTTAAAAAAAAAAAAAAAAAAATTTCGAACAACCAATTCATTTTTTCCAATTAAGGGGCAATTTAGTGCTGCCAATCCACCTACCCTGCACATCTTTGGGTTGTGGGGGCAAAACCCACGCAAACACTGGGAGAATGTGCAAACCCCACATGGACAATGACCCAGAGCTGGTATCGAACCTGGGACCTCGGCGCCGTGAGGCAACAGGGCTAACCCACTGCGCCACCGTGCTGCCCAGACATGGGGCTTTTTCCAGTAACTCCATTGAAACCTACTCGTGACAATAAATGGCTATCGTTATTATTATTCACACCACAAAGCACAAAAACCCCACAAAATATTTCGATAATCGTAGTGAGTAATGCCCTAACATCTGGCTATGATGGCTGCTGAAAACAAACTGATGTCTTGACACCAAAACAGCCACACCTAGGGCTCGTAACTGTCTTGAGGCGTATTGGGACCTGCGCATCGCCCGGGTACCTTCCCAGAGCCTTGTAGAATTTTCCACTTGTGTCACGTCGGCACTTGTAAAAAGTGCGGATTTGATAAAAATTTGATTAAAAACGTGTTAAGGGGATCTGGGGAACAGGTAGGGAAGTGGATTTGAGACCAGTAAGAGATCTGCCATGATCTGATTGAAAGACGGAGCAGGCTTGAAGGGCTGAATTGCCTACTTCTGCTCCTAATTCCTAGGTTCAAAACTTTTCGAATTTTGAGCCCACCCTGTTCAGCCTTTCCTGCTAATTAACGACCTCAGTTTTCGTATCATTAATGTGATTTTTTTTGTAGCCGCTTGACTGCTTCTATATTTCTTTATATAATATGGAGATTTGAGCAGTTCGCTGTACTCTGTGTAGTCTAACAAAGGTCTGGACAAGGTGAACACAATGTCTGCTTTTCAGTTCATCTTTAGCTCTCTGCTTGCGGGCAGATCATCTTTGTGTGTCATCTCATTTTGGGCAGCACAGTAGCACAAGTGGATAGCACTGTGGCTTCACAGCGCCAGGGTCCCAGGTTCGATTCTCTGCTGGGTCACTGTCTGTGCGGAGTCTGCACATCCTCCCCGTGTCTGCGTGGGTTTCCTCCGGGTGCTCTGGTTTCCTCCCACAGTCCAAAGACGTGGAGGTTAGGTGGATTGGCCATGATAAATTACCCTTTGTGACCAAAAAGATTAGGTGGGGTTATTGGGTTACGGGGATAGGGTGGAAGTGAAGGCTTAAGTGGATCGGTGCAGACTCGATGGGCCGAATGGCCTCCTTCTGCACTGTATGTTCTATCTCAGATACCCTCCTATCCACTCAACTCACCTGGCTCCCAGTCCTGCGCAACATGGTGCACCCTCACATCAGGAGGGAGATTGCAACAAGAAAGCTACTGGAGAAGATTTACATCAACCCAAGACTGCGGCTACACAAAAATCTTAACGAATCCACCTGCTGATCGTCTCCCATCATGCCAGCCTGTATAGCTAAGACGCTGCTAAGGAATAACAGCAGCGACCCTGTGGCAGCAGGAATGGAACCAACATGTCACCAATAAAAAAACACTTCCTCATCATAGATCCCACAGCCCGCCCGGCCTGAGCCTGCCACCCCAACCCTCATCATAGATCCCACAGCCTGCCCGGCCTGAGCCTGCCACCCCAACGTTTGTGGAGTTTTCACTATCTGCCCTTGTCTGTGTGCGTTTCCTCCGGGTGCTCCGGTTTCCTTATGCAGTCCATAGACTGCAGGTTAGGTAGATTGTCCATGCTAAATTACCCTTGGTGTCCAAAAAGGTTGGGTGGGGTTGCTGAGTTGCAGGGATAGGGTGGAGGTGTGGGCTGGAATGGGGTGGAGATGTGGGCTTGGGTGGGGTGCTCTTTTCAAGGGCCAGTGCAGACTCGATGGACCGAGTGGCCTCTTTCTGCACTGTCAATTCTATGACTCCTCAACTCCTTCCGCACTGGCCATGGCCTTTTTGACTCAAATTGGACCTTGGCAGGGAACCCGGACTGCAGCTGCGATGCACCCCAATCAATGACCCACATCAAAGAAGAAGGCGCCCTGCCAAACTTCAGCAGAGGGCTTAGAGAATTCCATTTAGCCATAGCGGGAGCTATTGCTTGGCTTGGTGTTTGCTGCACACTCTTTAAAAACAAAACGCATATCTTTGCCAATTATTCGCTGATCTGCAGCAAAGTGCCATATCTTGAACAGTTATGAGAAATCTCCAAATTCTTCCTACCAAAATGCACCACCTCACCCTTATCTAAGTTAAAATTAATTTGTCAATTACAGACACATTCTGCAATTTATTATTGCCCTGTATTTTTGTGCCTTCCGTAGTATTAACTATACCCCATGTCCACGCATCCTGACAACCCATTTTGGTGTAATTTGCGATTGTTGAAATTGTATTTCTGATCCATATTCAAATTGTTTATGGAAATTGAAAATTGTCAACAGCCATGGTCAAAGCACCAATCCTTCACACCACTTCCGACCTTATTGTCCTCGAGGGTCAGTGAATTCTCTTACCCTGGTGGTGCAAGAATGGGAAGGAAGTGTAATGTCGGAGGAAATAAGTTTGATACTCCTGAACACTAAGGTACCTTTATCTGTATGATGTTGAGGTTTCTGATCTTGTGTGACTGTTGCAGTTAGAGTTATCTTGCACCTTATACACTGACTCTTGAGAGCAACCTGTAACCAAGCTCGCATAATCTCAACTTATCCGCGTATTGTCTGACTTGCGTGGATTTGTGCTGGTTGGCAAGTGCAAGTAATGTTATTGCTGTACCTCGTGGTACAGAATGGATGCTTGATCATAGCTAAAAGAGCACAGCCAGTGCATTGCAAATAACTTGGGCAAGTGCCACCCCAGTAAGGTCATCTTTACTAGCAAATTTGGGAGTAGTAAACTTGGCAAGTTTACGCTTGATTTTAATGTAGACCTGCCAATACCCTGTCCTTCTAAGCATGCTAATAGCGATGGCCTTTGCTAGGCTGACACACGTTGGCTGCAGTGGGTATTGGCTTCGTTAAATGCCTAGAGTCAATGCCACATGTGTTGTTAAAAGTCATATTGCAGTGGTTCAAATAAGATTCCGTAGATAAGCCAATGGTTGTGTAATGAAGATCGATGGATCACATTAGCTGATCAAATGTTTCTTATACTTCAGGTGTAGTCACAATGCCATGTTTGTACTGCTGATTTCCCAGCTTGTAACCTCATAATGAAGACTTGCCAGCTTAATTTGTAAACCTATAAATGGTAATGTTGACAGGGGACCACGTGGAGTGTGGACGATGGAGGAACAGGGCCTGGAGCCCAAGTTTGACACAACTTTCGAGGAAGCCAGGCCTTCCAAGACCCACATGGCACTGGTGGCACTGCAGAAAATTGGCTTGGTGAAGTACGTGGTCAGTCAGAATGTGGATGGACTTCATGTACGGTCAGGTTTTCCCAGGTAGGATTTCTGTGCTTTCTAAAGGCAGTTTAACTGAGATTTTCTGATTTATAAATCTGCAAACAGTTTGTCTCAAAGTCATTCTGCTGCAAGCTTTCTATAAACAGTGAAGAAAAGTTGCCAGCATTAGTAAATGCCATCTAATTTACAGACCTAGACATGGATTTGCCCCACTAATAATACACTGCCAAACCTATTTCAAAGATTTGTCATTTACAATTACTAAACTTTAGGAAGAATGGGATGACCCAAAAATGAACATGTGAGTTTATTTAGAAAAGCATTAGGATAAATGTTATTTGAGAGATTTAGTAACCAGTAAGCCCAAATAGTGGATGCCTCTGCTTGGTCACAAATCTAATGTTGAGACCTTTAATCCAGATAGATGGATTTATTGGATAGGAAAATACTTAGCCAAGGCGGCATAATCCATTCTCATGGCTGATGAAATACATCTGAAATCTAGTCACTGCTGTCGGAAACGTGATAGCCAATTTGCAGACCACAAGATTCCATGACAATAAATGTGTTAAGGAACGGGTAATCTATTTTTAGTAATGTTGGTTCAGCGGAAAATATTGCCCAGAACACTGGGGAGAAAGTCCTGCTGTTCTTTGGAATAGCCCCATGCAACCTTTAACAAGGAGACAAGACCGCCACTTGGGCATCCTATCCTAAAGATGACACCTGCCATAGTGTAGCACTCCCTCAGTACTGCATTAGATTTTGTCCTGGAGTTCTTGTTCCTATTTTAAACACAGCAATACTGTGGCGCACTGCCCATTGTGATAGCCTTTAACAGTCTTTGAGTTGAAAGCCTGTTTCATATTCCAATTTAACCTAGGAATTTTCAGTTTACGCTATCAAGCTGATATAAACTCGGGTTCATAGATTTGAAAGATTAATTCTCACCGACTGAGCATTCTTTCTGTCACTTTGACACAGTAAAGTAGACAAAGATTGAATTGTTAATTAGCTCCTCCTGAAGGTAATGAGCCAGCTATTGAACCTGTTACCCATAACGATCTGAGAGAATAGATGAATCATTATATCGTTTCAGCCACTTTCAATAAATATTCACAGATGCGAAGGTGTTCCTCTGTACGCAGCTTGGATTGTCTGGGTGGTGTTCACTATTGATAAGTCAATTGAGTGTCAACTCCACCATACAATCCACCATCCAGACAATATTGCGCAGAAGTTGGACTCCTGGTGACATGGTAGCCAAGGACTCTTCACAAGATTTGGAAGCACCACTAACCTAAGACGACTTTTAGGATCATATTCTTGACAGCACCATGCGACCTTGCCCCTCACAATCAACATTCCAATGTATGTATGCAACAGTAGGGAGACACCAAGGTGATGTTTTCTGCCGTTTAACCCTGCATCCCACCCCTCCTCACCACCACCGCATTCACAGGATGAGGGAGGAATATTGATTAGTCTCAGGGAATGTCTTGTGCATTATCGAGCAACTGGGTAAGAATGGCTCTATGCAACAGTGGTTTACCTTTTGTGCTTTAATCAGTGAGATCTGAGGATGAATCCATCTTAAATGATAGTTTGAAAGTCTGCCTGCCCCACAGTCTGTAAGGGTCCAGTGCCAACCTTGGGTGCATTGAAGTGGTGGCGATAGGCGTGCTTAGCAACTTGGAACTGCAACAGGCTCTGAATAGTAGCCAGGTATTAACAGTCACCAAATTGAGATCTGCTGTGGGAAATGGCACTGTGGTTCTTCTGGGGCAAAAAGCTTGACATTGCCACGAGGTGTCTAAAGTATAAAACGCAGGAATAGATAACTCAGCCCCTTGGGCCTGCTCCGCCATTCAAAAAGGTCATGGCTGATCTGATTGTAACCTCAACCCCACATTCCTTCCTACTTCTATAACCTTTCATAGAATCATAGAATCCTACAGTGCAGAAGGAGGCCATTCGGCCCATCTATACTGCACCGACCCTCCGAAAGAGCACCCCACCTAGGCCCATGCACCCACCCTATTCCCGTAACCACTGAGGCCCCTGCACTTGTCACATCCTGCCATCCAGAAAAAACGCTGTTTCCTGTTAGCTAGCCAATCTTCAGTCCATGCCAACATGTTACACTCTGCACCATGAACTTTCATTACCCGCAGTGACCTTTGATGTAGCACCTTACCAAATGCCTTCTGGAAATTTAAGTACAGTACATCCACCGGTTCCCCTTTGTCCATTGCATATGTGACTCCTTCAAAGAAATCCAATAAATTGGTTAAATGTGATTCCCAGGAGACGGCATGGTGGAGCAGTAGTTATCACTGCTGCCTCAAGATGCCGAGGACCCAGGTTCGATCCCGGCCCCGGGTCATTGCCTGTGTGGAGTTTGCACAATCTCCCCGTGTCTACATGCCTCTCTTCTCTCTCCCCATCGCTCACAACCCAAAGATCTGCAGGGTAGGTGGATGGCCGTGATAATTTTTGCCCCTTAATGGGAAAAATAATGAATTGGGTACTTTAAATTTAGGGCCGCATGGTGATGCAGTGGTTAGCACTGCTGGCCCACGGCGCCGAGGATCCGGGTTCGATCTGAGTCCCGGGTCACTGTGGAATTTGCACATTCTCCCCGTGTCGACATGGCTCTCACTCCCACAACCCAAAAAGATGTGCAGGGTAGGTGAATTGCCATGCTAAATTGCCCCTTAATTGAAAAAAAAGAGAATTGGGTTATCTAAAAAAAAATTTTTTAAGTGATTTCCCTTCACAAAACCATGTTGACTCTGAATTTTTCCAAGTGCCCTGCTATAACATCTTTAATAATGGCTTCTAACATTTTCCTCATGTTAAGCTAACTGGTCTAGTTTCCTGTTTTCCGGCTCCCTCCCTTTTTAAATAAAGGAGTTACATTTGCTATCTTCCAACCTAAGAGAACTTTCCCAAGTCTAGGGAATTTTGGAAAATTAAAGTGAATGCATCAACTATGTCTTTCGCCACTTCTTTCAAAACCTTAGGGAGAAGTCCACCCGGACCCAGGGATTTGTCTGCTTGCAGATCCAACAATCTCAATGCCACTTCCTTTGTAATTGTACTTTTCCGGAGTTCCTCCCTCCCTTCCATTTCCTGATTTACAGCTTTTTCTGGGATGTTACTTGTGCCCTTGATAGTGAAGACTGATGTAAGATACCTATTCAATTCATCCGTCATGCTCTACTTTCCATTATCAATTGCCCTCTGTCGCACTTTCTATAGGTCCAATATCATTATACCACAGGAGCGTTTTTTCTTTAATTGCCTCATAGGCACGGCCAACATTTATTTCCCATCTCAAATTATTCTTGAGAAGGTGACAGTGGGCTGCCTTCTTGAACTGCAGCAGTCCGTGTGGTAAGTTACAGCCACAGTGCTGTTCGGTAGCGCATTTCAGGATTTTGACCCAGTAGCGACAAAGGAATGGCGGTGATATGTTTTCAAGTCAGAATGGTTTGTGAGTTAGAGACGGACTTGCAGGTGGTGATGTTCTCATTCATTTGCTGCCTTTATTATTGTAGGTGGTAACAATTGGAGTTTGGAAGGTGTTACTGAAAGAGCATGGTGGGTTCCTACAATTTAACATGTAGAGCTAGTACGCACTGCTCCACTGCACTGGTGGTGGAGGGAGTGAATGTTCAGGGTGGCAAATCAAATAGGCTGTTTTGTCTTCAATTTCATCAAGCAATTATTGGCACTGCACTCACCTGGCAAGTAGAGAGTATTCCATCACACTCTTGACTTGTGCCTTGTAGATGGTGAAAAGGCTGGGAGACCAGAATACCAAGCCTTTGATTTTGTTTTGTAGCATTAGCATTTATATGGCTAGGCCAATTATGTTTGTGGTCAATGGCAACCCCCAGGCTGTTAATGGTGATGGTAATGCTATTGAATGTCATGGGGAGATGGTTAGATTCTCTCTATTTACTTGCAACTTAGCAACCAATCTTGAATTAGCCCAGATCTTGCTGCATGCAAGGATGGAATGCTTCAGTATCGGAGAAGTTTTGAATGGTACAGTCATCAGCGAGCAACCCCATCCCATCTCTGACCTGATGATGGAAGCAAGGTCATTGATGAAGCAGCTGAAAATGGTGAGGCCGAGGACAGTTCCCTGAAGTCCAAGGGCAGAGATGGTCAGCCTGAAACAACAATAACCATTTTCCTTTGTGCTGGGTATGCCACTAACCAGTGGAGAGTTTTTCCCCTAATTCCCATTTACTTGAATTTTGCCAAGACTGCTTAATGCCACAATCTGTCAAAAGGTGCCTTGATGTCAAGGACCTCTGGAATTTAACTCTTTTGACCTTGTTGAGCAAGTGACACACACTTGTGAACACTGCGAAAGACTCCTTCCCCTATTTTGTTGATGATTGAGGATAGATTGATGGGTCAGGAATTGACTGGATTGGATTTGTCCTGTTTTTGTAGCCAGGCGTGTCTTTCATTGTGAGCACAAAATAAAAAGAAAGGTGTAACTTTAGCATTGACATTCGTGCTTTGTCTTCTTTTTGGATTGAGGATGATGAAAGACTAGTCCCATCTGAGGAGAAAATAATGAAATTTCAATACCGCGGAGAGAATCTGTCAACGCCTAACTATAGAGATTGTCCTTTAAAAGCCATGTTCCCATTTCGGGAGAAGAGAAATGCCCTTGGGTATGAATTCACTCAGGTTTGAGGCTAGCACTGTTAGAAATGTCATTTCTAGTTGTTTCAGATGACATTTGAATCCTGTATGATAATGGGCAGTGACATTTTTACTGAAAGCCTTTGAAGATCTGATCTGATAATACAGAGGATTTTTTTTTCAATATATTGCCTCATCAGTAGTTATTGAATGCACTGGATTTTTAATGTAATTATTTGCAGCACCCTGCATTATCTTGTCAGACTGGAATTAAATTATCACAGAACATTGTAGAAAATGCCTGTAAAATGCTTTAACCTTTGAGTGAAGCAAAAAAAAATCAATTGAACTGAAGTTCTGGCTGAAACCTTGAACTTTATGTATGGTTTTAATATCACGTCATTGTATTATGGTGAGATACATAACTGAATCTAAAATAAAAACAAATTACTGCGAATGCTGGAAACCGAAACAATAGCAGAAAATGTTGGGAAATCTCAGCAGGTCTGACAGCACCAGTGGAGAGAGAACAGAGCTTGGAGACTTGAAACGTTAGCTTTGTTCTCTCTCCACAGATGCTGTCAGACCTGCTGACACAGTTCAATCTGTCTGGTTCTTAATGGGATCCTTTAGACTGAGAGTGGAGATGTGGGGCGTGATTCTCCACTCCCACGCCGGTTGGGAGAATCGCCTGGGCCGCCAAAATTTCCGGGGACACCGGTCCAACGCCCTCCCGCGATTCTCCCAAGCGGCGGGAACGGCCCGTTTCGCGGGCCGGAGAATCGCCGGAGACACCGAAAATGGCGATTCTCCCGCACCCCCGCTATTCTGAGGCTCGGATGGGCCGAGCGGCCAGGCCAAAACGGCGGGTTCCCCCCGGCGTCGTCCACACCTGGTCGCTGCAGTCGTGGACGGTGAATGAACGCTGGGGGGTGGGGGGGGGATCCTGCACCGGGCTTTACCTGTAATGTGGGGTGGCCCGCGATCGGTGCCCACCGATCGTCGGGCCGTCCTCTCTGAAGGAGGACCTCCTTCCTTCCGCGGCCCCGCAAGATCCGTCCCCCATCTTCTTGCAGGGCGGACTTAGAGAGGACGGCAACCACGCATGCACGGTTGGCGGCGGCCAACCCGTGCATGCGCGGATGACGCCCGTTATGCGGCGCCGGCCGCGTCATCTATGCGGCGCCGCTTTTACGCGGGCGACAAGGCCTGGCGCGTGTAGATGACGCGGCCCCGATCCTGGCCCATTGTCAGGGCCTGAATCGGTCGGGACCGGGGCTGTTCCGCGCCGTCGTGAACCTCGATGGCGTTCATGATGGTGCAGCCACTTCGGCATGGGAGTGGAGAATCCCGCCCGTGGTGTCCTGTTCAAATTTACAATGCAGTTGGTTAGCTGTGTGGTTTGTATGTGCAGAATATCCTTTTAAAGGTGGTGAAACATTATTTTATCAGCAGTGCAGCCCTTTCTGTCTGGCTTTATTTTAAATAAAACTTTGTTGCTGAAGGAGAAAATGTGTTAAGATCTGTCTCTTTCTCTTGAGTTATTATTTTAGATGTCTGTTTTAGTGCAGAACTGCTGCAGTGATGTGAATTGTCTGCCTTAATTAGAGGCTCCATTTGCTAATATAGAACTTGGCATGCAAACAATAATAGACAGAAGAAGGGCCACTGGTCCATCCAGCCTGCCCCATACCACTGCAATATCTTGTGCATCACAGCTAGGGAATATTGGTTTAGTAATATAGTGCAAAGCTTGAGTATTGCTGGAAAAAGTTTTTTTTTTTTTTTTGTTGAAGCTTTTCATCTAGCTTGGATGAGTGCAAGACAAAAAGCTTTAATGAAAAATGTCATTTTTGTCTAGGGCAGGTGACAAACCAAATAAAAACCCAGGCTAATGAGGGGAGAGAAAATCTGGAAAGTTTCTCTGATCCCACTAACTGATCAATGCTAGTCCAGGTGCCAGGATTCTCTAAAAACACGGCTGAGTGTTGACGCAGACGTAAACACCGGAGTGTTTCATGCCGGCGTCAACGGGCCTCTTGGCCTCTGTAGCCCACAGGGGGCCAACACGGCGCCGGAGTGCTCCGTGCTGCTCCAGCTGGCGTACGCGGCCCTGCACTGCTCGCCGCAGGTCCACGCTTGTGCGCCAGCGCCGCGCAACATGGCGGAGACACAGCGGGCTGGCGCGGAAGAAGGTAGGCCGTCCCCAGATCGCGCGTGCCCGCCGATCGGTGGCCCCCAATCGCGGGCCTGGCCGTCGTGGAGGCCCCCTGCAGAGACTGATCCCCCCCGCCCCCCCCACCAGGACAGCCACCGCAGTCACGACGCCGAGATCCCGCCGGGTGGAACCATACGTGTGCCACGCCGGTGGGAACTCGGCTGGTCGACCGCGGAGAATCTACGCGGGGACCTCTTTCATCAACCCCCAACCAGCGCTGCGTCGACTGCTCCGCCGATTCTCCGGTCGCCGGAGAATCGCGTCCTGGCGTCGGACCCGATTGCGGGTCTAAGGCCCCATTCTCCATCCCCGCGCCGAAGCTCAGAGAATCCCGGCCCAGGTTAATGCTATAAAATATAAAGTGATTTCTGTCCCACATAATACGTCAACAAGTTCCCCTTTATCCACAGAACATGTTACTACTTTGAAGAACTCCAATAAATTGGTTTAACATGATTGCCCTTTCACGAAACTCGGTGGACTGCCTGATTATCTTGATTTGTTTCTAAATGCCCTGAGGTAATGTCTTTGATAATAGTTTGCATCATTTTCCCTATGACAGATGTTAAGCAAACTGACCTGTAGTTTTCTACTTTCTGCCTCCCTCCCTTTTTGAATAAAGGAGTTACATTTGTTATTTTTCAATTTAATGGAACCCTATCTGGGGCATTTTGGAAAAGTCAAACCAATTCATCAGCTATCTCACAAGTCAATTCTTTTAAGATTCTAGGATGAAGTCCATCAGGACCTGGGGACTTGTCGGCCGGGCACCTGTCGGCCAGCAATTCCAACAATTTACTCGGTACCGTGTCCTTGGTTGATTCTTTCACTGTTACTGGATCAAAATTCTGAAACTCCTTTCCAAATGGCACATGCATTCCAACGGTTCCAACTGCCACCCTCCAGCCCCGGATTCCAGACTCCAACTTTTTCTTGGGCAATAATCCCACATTCCATTAAATAATTATTTTATTTTAACAATGGAGCTTGCATTCCCCACTTTTGACCCGAGTTTCCAGGTTCAATAAACATTTTTACTTACTACTTTTGAGTTAAAAGTAGTTTTCATGTCAGCAGGCTAGTTCAATAAAGATAGCAGCTTTATTTTGCTGTGAAATATGAATTTAGATGGAATAGTTGAGCTGCACAGCATCAGTCATGTGGAAAATGTTTTTAGGCTGTTGAACCTCAGAATGCCAGGGACTGATTGTTCTTCATGATCTGTTTATCACAGAATTGTTGCAGTTCAGAGGAGGCCATTTAATGGTGCACCGTGTCTGCATTGGCTGCCCAAACCAGCATGATGACTTAGTGCTGTACGCCTGCACATGGTTTCTTTTCTTTTTTTTAAAAATTTGTTTTTATTCAAAATGTTTCAATAATTTTTACAAACCACTACAAGAAGAAAAACAACGACAAGAAAACATAGCAATAAAACAGAAAACAACTTAACCATTTAACAATTTAACAAAACAAGGTGGGGTAGCTGCCCTTCGCAAATGAAATCCATCCACCGCCCAAACCCCCCCCCCCCCCCTCTGGTTTGCTGCTGCTGCTGACCTCCGCCTAACATTCCGCGAGAAAGTCCAGGAATGGTTGCCACCGCCTGGAGAACCCCTGCAAGGACCCTTGCAAGGCAAACTTTATCCTCTCCAACCTGAGAAATCCCGCCATGTCACTGACCCAAGCCTCTACGCTTGGGGGTTTCGCGTCCCTCCACATTAACAAGAGCCTTCTCCGGGCTACCAAGGAGAAAGGCCAGAACTCCGGCCTCTTTTGACTCCTGCACTCCCGGATCGTCTGATACCCCAAATATCATTATCCCCAGCTCAGTTTTACCAGTGTCCAAGACCTTGGACATAGCCTTTGCGAAGCCTTTCCAAAATCCTGTAAGTGCCGGGCATGCCCAGAACATATGGACGTGATTTACTGGGCTCCCTGAGCACCTCACACACCTATCCTCCACCCCAAAGAACTTACTCATTCTCGCCACTGTCATCGCCCAGTGCACCACCTTAAACTGAATCAGGCTAAGCCTGGCGCAGGATGAGGAGGAATTGACGCTGCCCAGGGCGTCAGCCCACAGGCCCTCATCCAGCTCCTCCTCCTACTTGCCCTTCAGCTCCTCCACCGAGGCATCCTCCTCCTGCAGCTCCTGATATATTTCCGATATCTTGCCGTCCCCTACCCACACGCCCGAGACCACCCTGTCCTGTATCCTCCAGGCAGGCAGCAGCGGGAATTTCACCTGCTTTTTCACGAACGCCCGAACCTGCATGTACCTAAAGGTATTCCCCGGGGGTAGCCCAAATTTCTCCTCCGCCGCCCTCAGACTAGCAAAAGTCCCATCAATGAATAAGTCCCCCATCCTTTTGACACCCGCCCTGTGCCAGCTGAGGAACCCCCCGTCTATTCTACCCGGAACGAACCTGTGATTGTTCCGTATCGGGGTCCAGTCTGAAGCCCTTGCCTCCTGCCTGTGCCGTCTCCACTGCCCCCAGATCCCCAATGTCGCCGTCACCACCGGGCTTGTGGTATACCGCGTTGGCGGAAGCGGCAGCGGTGCCGTTATCAGTGCCCCCAAGCTAGTATCTTTACAAGACGCCGCTTCCAACCGTTTCCACGCCGCCCCCTCCCTCCATTACCCATTTCTGAATCATGGATATATTCGCGGCCCAGTAATAGCTGCAAAATTTCGGCAGCGCCGTCCCCCCCCCCCCCCCCCCGGACTGCGCTCCAAGAACAGTCTCTTAACACGCGGGGTCCTATTTTCCCACACACATCCCGTAATAATCCTATTTACCCGCTTGAAAATGGACTTGGGGATGAGAATGGGAAGGCACTGGAAGACGAACAAGAACCTGGGGAGGACCGTCATCTTTACGGGCTGCACCCTGCCCGCCAGGGAAAGCGGCAGCATGTCCCACCTCTTAAAGTCCTCCTCCATCTGATCCACCAGCCACGCTAAATTGAGCTTGTGCAGGACCCCCCAGCTCTTGGCCACCTGAATGCCCAAGTAGCGAAAGCTCCTCTCCACCATCTTAAGCGGTAGCTCTCCCAGTCTCTTTTCCTGGCCCCTTGCATGTATCACAAATAGCTCGCTTTTATCAACATTCAGCTTATATCCCGTAAAGTCTCCAAAACCCCAAAGAATCTGCATGACCTCCCCCATCCCCTCCACCGGATCCGCAAAGTACAGGAGCAGGTTATCCGCATACAGTGAAACACTATGGGCCCCCCCCTTTCCAGTATCTGGACTCCCCCAACGCCGTGGCCAGCGGCTCGATCGCCAGGGCAAATGGCGGGGGGGGACAGGGGGCACCCCTGCCTCGTTCCTCGATGTAATCTAAAGTATCACGACCGCAGCCGGTTCGTCGACACTCGCTACCGGGGCCTGATACAACAATTTGACCCACCCTATAAATTCCTCTCCAAACCCAAATCTGCCTAACACTTCCCACAGGTACTCCCACTCCACCCGATCGAAGGCTTTCTCCGCGTCCATTGCCGCTACCACTTCTGCATCGCCCCCCCCTTCCGAGGGCATCATGATCGCATTCAGGAGCCTCCGCACATTCGTATTCAACTGCCTGCCCTTCACAAACCCCGTCTGATCCTCATTGATCACTCCTGGGACACAGTCCTCAATCCTAGTGGCCAAAATCTTGGCCAACAGCTTGGCATCCACATTAAGGAGCGAAATTGTCCTATAGGAGCCACATTGCAACGGGTCCTTATCTCGCTTGAGGATAAGCAAGATCAGAGCCTGCGACATCGTCGGGGGAAGGGTTTCCGTTTCCTTAGCCTCATTGAAAGTCCTCAACAATAGCGGACCCAGCAGCTCCGAGAATTTCCTATAAAACTCTACGAGATACACATCCGGTCCCGGGACCTTACCCGCCTGCATACCCTTCAACCCTTTTACCAGTTCCTCCATCTCAATCGGGGCCCCCAATCCCTCTATTCGCTCCTCCTCCACCTGTGGAAACCTCAGTTGGACCAGGAACTGCCTCATCCCCCACCCCCCAACTCTTACAGTTTGCCATAAAAGTCCTTGAAGACCTCGTTAATCCTTGCTGAGCTCAGCACCGTGTTCCCCCTCTATCTCTAATTCCCACGATCTCACTGGCCGCCTCTCTCTTCCGCAGCTGATGCGCCAGCATCCTACTTGCCTTCTCCCCATACTCGTACACTGCTCCCTGTACGTTCCTCAACTGAGCCTCAGCCTTCCCCGTGGTAAGCAAGTCAAACTCCGCCTGCAGGCTCTGGCGCTCCTTCAACAACCCCTCCTCGGGGGATTCCGCATACCTCCTGTCCACCCTCAGTATATCCCCCACCAATCTCTCCCTCTCCATCCTATCCCTCTTGTCTCTGTGGGCCCTGACTGAAATTAGCTCCCCTCTGACAACTGCCTTCAGCGCCTCCCAGGCCACACCCACCGAAACCTCCCCATTATCATTGGTCTCCACATAGCTTTAGATACACCTCCGAACCCACCCACAGACCTCCTCGTCCGCCAGTAGTCCCACGACCATTCTCCACAGAGGGTGTTGGCCTCTCTCCTCCCACAGCCCCAACTCCACCCAGTGTGGGGCATGACCCCCCCATTACCAAACTGCATGACTCCAGATCCGGAATCCTACTCAACATCCGCTTCATGAACCCTGCATCGTCCCAGTTCGGAGCATACACATTCACCAGCACCACCTGGGCCCCCTGCAACCTGTCACTCACCATAACGTATCGACCCCTTTATCCGCCACAATACCCGCTGCCTCATGCCACCCGCTTGCTCACCAAAATTGCGACCCCCCCCCCCCCACCTGTTCTTTGCATCCAGCCCTGAGTGGAAAACCTGCCCCACCCATCCCTTCCTCAGCCTGGTTGGATCCGCGATCCTCAGGTGCGTTTCCTGTAGCATGGCTACGTCTGCCTTTAGCCCCTTTAAGTGCGAAAACACACGGGCCCTCTTGACTGGCCCATTCAGGCAGCTCGCGTTCCACGTGATCAGCCTAGTTGGGGGGCTAGCCCCCCGTCGACTAGCCATCTCCTTTTTTAGGCCAGCCACGTGCCCGCGCATCCCGCACCCTCCAGCCCCCCCCAGGCGGAGGCTCCCCGACCCGACTCTCCCCTTGAACATCAATTCCCCCTCAGTCAGCACAGCAGCATCCCAGCCCCCTCCCTTAACCCCCCAGTCAAGCATCCGCTTAACCCCCCTACCCCCCCCCCCATTGCATTCCTGTAAGTCAGCTGACTCGTGCTGACCCCGAACGCTCCCGCCTCCACCTCCAATCCCCCTGTGGGTTCCCCTTACAAATCTCCAACCCCACCTCCTGTGATGCAGCTCTTCCCAACTGCGACCTCACCCAGGGCAACGGGGCCACAAAAACACAAGAAAACACGGGGAAAACCCCATCATAACATTGCCCCCTCCCCCTCACCAACAACCCCCACAACATTCTGCAGTCCATTAACTCGAGTCCAGCTCCTCATTCTTGATGAAAGTCCACGCCTCGTCCGGCGTGTCGAAATAGTGGTGCCGGTCCTGATAAGTAACCCACAGCCTCGCGGGTTGTAACAACCCAAACTTCACCCCCTTTCCGTGGAGGACCGCGTTGGCCCGATTGAATCCTGCACGCTTCTTGGCCAGCTCTGCACCCCAGTCCTGATAAATACGGATCTCGGTGTTCTCCCACCTGCTGCTCCGCTCCTTCTTCGCCCATCGCAGGACACACTCCTTGTCGGTGAAGCGGTGGAACATTGCCACCATAGCTCTCGGCGGCTCGTTCGCCCTCGGCCTCCTTGCCAGGACTCTGTGCGCCCCGTCCAGCTCCAGGGACCGCGGGAAAGCCCCCGCGCCCATCCGTGTACCCAGCATCGTGGTCACAAAAGCCCCAGCATCCAACCCCTCCACGCCTTCAGGGAGACCCAGAATCCGCAGGTTCTGCCTCCTTGACCTATTCTCCATGTCCTCCAGCTTCTGCCATTTTTTGTGCAGCGCCTCGTGCGCCTCCACTCTAACCGCCAGGCCCAGAATCTCGGCGTCGTTATCAGAGGCCTGCTGCACCTTGATCGCCGTCCCCTGCATCTTCTGGGTCTCCTCCAACCTTTCAATCGAAGCCTTCATCGGGGCCAGCATCTGCACCTTTAAATCTGCAAAGCAGCTTCTTAAAAACTCCTGCTGCTAATGTGACCACTGGGCCCACGCTGCCTGATCCCCGCCAGCCACCATCTTGCTTGTTCGCGCCCGTTCTCCTCTCTTCTCCAAAGCCGCTTTTTTGACCGCCCCACTCCTGGTCCACTCCATACAGCGCTGGGGGACCCTCACTGTTTCCTTCCCACACCGGGAACCGTCGTCAAAGTGCCGCTGGAGCTCCTTAAAAGGGCCCAAAGTCCGTTATCGGCGGGAGCTGCCGACAGTACGACCTACTTGGGCATAGCCGCAACCGGAAGCCTCCATGGTTTCTTTTCATGTAATCATCAAATGCCCTCTTGAATGCCTCGATTGAACCTGCCTCTACCACACTTCCATGCAGTGCATTCCAGATCCAAACCACTCGCTGTGTGAAAAAGATTTTCTCATTACATTTTCTTCTTTTGCAAATCACTTAAGTCTGTGCCCTCTCGTTCTTAATCCTTTTATGAGCTGCCAGCCCCTTCATGACTTTGAACATCTCTATCAAATCTCCTCTTAGCCTTCTTCACTCCAAGGGGACCTGATTCAAAATCTTCAAACTAGCCTCATAACTGAAGTTTCTAAACCCTGGAACAATGTAAATATCTTCTGCACTCTCTTCAATACAGAGAGCTTCTATCGTATGGCGCCCAGATCAGTACACACTATTCTAGCTGAGGTCTAACCAATGACTTGCATAGTTTCAGCATAACCTCTTTGTTATTGTCCTCTATGTCCCTATTAATGAATCCCAGAATACCATATGCTTTATTAACTGCTCTCTCCACCTATCCTGTCACCTTCAATGATTTATGAACACATACACCCAGGTCCTTACTTGTGACAATAAAGATTATTATGTATTTTTCCTAACAAAATGCATCACCTCGTACTTTTCCACATTGAACGTCATCTGCCACCTATCTGCCCACTCCAACAACTTGTCTTTGTCCTTTTGAAGTTCTACACTGTCCTCATTGCAGTTTACGGTACTTCCAAGTTCAGTGTTTTGTGTCATCCGCAAGCTTTGAAATTGTCCCTTGCGCACCAAGAGCGAGATTATTTTTTCCCTAATTAAACATCAATTTAGCGTGGCCAATCCACCTGCCCTGCACATCTTTGGGTTGTGGGAATGAGATCCATGCAGACCCTGGGAGAATGTGTAAACTCCACACGGACAGTGACCCGGAGCCGTGATCGAACCCGGGACCTCAGCGCCATGAGGCAGCAGTGCTAGCAAATCATTAATATATATCAGGACATGTTGGAAGTTGAAAAAGGTAACTGCCTCATGGGTTTTAATCACCATCTGTTTGAATGGATTCCTTTCATAGGCTGAGGTAAAGGTGGCGTTTAAAACTCGCCAATTCAGTTATCGTGTTCAACAGAAGTGAAGTGTGATAGCAATTGAGAGCCAGAAAGCAGCTTGTGTTTGGATGAAGCACCAGCCACTCCTGTCCCATCCTGAATTTAGATAACATTAGATAGCTGGAGACCATGGCAATAAATAGCGAACAGGCCATATTGATTTTGTGGCGCAATACGTTATTAGAAGGGCAATACTTTTGACCTTCCATGATGTAGGGAGATGGAATGAAGAGCTAAAGAGAATGTGCCTGGAGAGCGAGTGACTCAGTAAAGATTCTTAGGAGGGTAGGAAAATGGAGGGCATTTTTAATACTGACGAACAAAAGGAGAAAACACAGTACAATAGACAGGAGGACATAAAATAGGGAGATCTTGTGAAAAGAAAACTGCAATGCTGGAGAACCGAAATAAAATGGGAAACTTTGGGAATGTGAGATAAATTTACTGGCATCGTTTAGAAGGAAGAGCAGGCCGTAATTCTCCTTTGTAGAATAAAACTTGGCCATTCTGTATAGATTAATTATTTTTCCGCTGACAGTCACATCTTGTCCTGCAGCAGTTACT
Organism: Scyliorhinus torazame; assembly: GCF_047496885.1. Taxonomy (NCBI): domain Eukaryota; kingdom Metazoa; phylum Chordata; class Chondrichthyes; order Carcharhiniformes; family Scyliorhinidae; genus Scyliorhinus; species Scyliorhinus torazame. The sequence goes on along the minus strand of NC_092724.1, from coordinate 63,111,402 downwards.
GAAAAAACAAGTTGACTCCCCATCATTCTTTGAATAAATCGACTGAAAATCAGATAAGGCAATTTGCAGAACGAGGATGGAAATTTCCAGAGGTTTCGAACTTGTGAATCTCAAATATAGAATCAAACTTGTTTGAAATCTGGAAACAAGAAGTTATTAAGACATGTAAGTTAAATGGCACATGAGATTGAAATGTTCAAAATGTGAAGTGATCTAATTATTGGCTGCCATTTCAGGCTGTGGAGGCCATCCTGAAACTCTAATATATAATTCTCACCATTCTCTAGTTACATTGTTCCCTCTCAGACCATCTTGAAAAATCGGTAGGAAAGTAAGTTATGAAGAGGGCATAAGGAGGCTACAAAGGAATATGGGTTGTGAGTTGATAAAGATCTGGCAAATGGAGTATAATGTGGACAAAGGTGAAATAGCCCATTAGTGTCACAAGTAGGCTTACATTAACACTAATGAAGTTACTGTGAAAATCCCCTCGTCGCCACACTTTTGCGCCTATTAGGGTACACTGAGGGAGAATTCAGAACGTCCAATTCACCTAACAAGAACATCTTTCGGGACTTGTGGGAGGAAACCTGAGCACCCGGAGGAAACCCACGCAGACATTGGGAGAATGTGCAGACTCCGCACAGACCGTTAACCGAGGTCGGATTCAAACCTGGGTCCCTGGGGCTGTGAGGCAGCAGTGCTAACCACTGTGTCACTGTGACGCCCCATGAATCTCAAAAGGTTGGGATGCAGATACGGCAAGTAATTAAGAAAGCTAATTTAGTACCAGGAATGAGGCATTTTCTGAAGACAGATTGGACTGGAAAGGCTTGTATTCGCTGTTTAAAAGAGTAAGATTTAAACATACAAGATCCTGGGTGGCATTGACAGGGTGGATATGGGGAGAATATTTCCTGTTGTGGGTGAACCTTGAACTAGGTTCACTGTTTAAAAATAAGTGGTCACTCATTTTTGGAACTCCTTCTCAACGTTGTGGAAGGGAAGTCTTGAGGTAGTTGGATTATCGATAAACACAGGGTGAAAGGTTAGTGGGGGTAGGTAGGAGATTACAATCGGATCACCCATGAACTTGTTGAATGGTGGAGTGGAGCCGAATGGCCGCTGCCTCATTCATATATTCATATCGTTCGTCTTCCACAAACTTTCCCCTCTAATGAAAAATAGTGTCATGAATTAATTTGTCCCTGGGTTTACATGATGTATGTGCGCGGCATTGGTTTGTGCATCCTGAGACACATTGTATAAAGCATGTTCAATGCCATGTAACCAATTTAAGAAGAGAAAGGCTGGGGATGGAAAGGTGTAGTTGGCAATTAACCAGGAAGTGAGGCGCTTAAGGCAGTAACTTGGATTAAACAACAATGAAAAACTATAAACAAGGAACATCTGAGATGTTTACCGTTACTACATAACCAAAACTTTTTTGGAGCACCTCGCCCACTGTGCCATGGAATGGGCAAATAGAAACAAAAAATAGTTATTCATAGGAGAGAGCCTGCCGGCCCATCATGCTGATGCTGGTTCTCTGCAAAGAGAATTCAGCTCGTCCACTTCTCTGCCCGTTTCCCATAATCCTACATTTGTTTTGTCCTCGGCTGCAGTAGCCAGTTTAGTTTTGAAAGCCCCAGTTGTATCTGTCTCTACTCTACTCGAGCAGTGCATTCCAGACCCTAACCACTAACTGTGAAAACACGTTTTCTCCTTGTATCACTCTTCGTTCTTTGGCCAGTCACCTTGAATCAGTGCCCTCTAATTCTCGACCCCTTTGAATAGGAACAGTGCCTCTCTACCTACCCTCTCCGGACCATCCTCTCTGCCCCATGGTGCGGTGGAATCGGAGTCATTAAATGATTTCAAGAAGGAGATAGATATATTTCTGAGAAGAAATGGGTTAAAGGGATATGGGGGACAGGCGGGGCGGTGGATTTGAGACCAGGAAGAGGTCAGCCTTGATCTGATTGAATGACGGAGCAGGCTCAAAAGGCTGAATTACCTACTTCTGCTCCCAATTCTTATGTAAGTGCAGTGGGTGTAAGAAGGGAACAGTTGGGGCTATCTGATAGAGTGAAGAACAGAAATGGTTAAATGACAAAGGGATTGATGATGAAGAAACAAAAGATGTGTACAGATGTGGCATACATATTGAAGAATGTCCAAAAGGTAATGGAAGCAGTGGTTAAAATTTAGCTAGTCATTAATTTACAAAAATTACACTAAGATCTACACTCGTAATAGAAACTTCAAAATGCTCATGTCATTTCATGACAGCAACCTCTTGCCTTCAACATTCACATAAACTTCAATAATTTGGGGATTCAACACTTCTATCAGTTCTGCTTTTGCATAATGTAATAAAAGGAATCAGAATCATAAATTATATTCGATGCCCAATGACTGCCGTTTTATCCTAACCAGCATTTAGTACCCATCACTCGTTGCTGTCGAAGATGAACCACCTTGAGCCACTGCAGTGTTGAAAGTACCCTTAGTTCCAGGACACCATGCAGGAGTTCCTCAGCATCCTCGGCCCAACCATCTGCAGCTGCTTCATCAATGATCTTCCTTCCATCAGAAGGTCAGAAGTAAGGATCTTCGCTGATGACTGCATAATGTTCAGCACCATTCATGACTCCTCAGACACTGAAGCAGTCCCTCTCCAAATGCAGCAAGACCTGGACAATATCCAGACTTGGTCGACAAGTGGCAAGTAATATTCATGCCACACAAGTACCAGACAATGACCAGCTTCAACAAGAGAAAATTTAACCATCATCCGATGATTTCAATGGCATTACCATAGCTGAATCCTCCACTATCAACATCCTAGGGATTACCATTGGCCCGAATTGAACTGGACTAGCCATATAAATAGTATGACTAAAAGAAGTTCGAAGCTAGCTTGGACTCCTGCGTTGAGTAAATTGCCTCCTCCGTTCCCAGAGCCTGCCCATCATTGACGAGGCACAAGTCAGAAGCGTAATGGAATACTCTACACATGCCTGGATAAGTGCACCTCCAACAACACTCAAGCCCGACACCATCTAAGCAAAGCAACCTGCTTGATTCGTACCTCTTCCGCAAACATCCACTCATAAAATCATAGAATTTACAGTGCAGAAGGAGGCCATTCAGCCCATCGAGTCTGCATTGGTCCTTGGAAAGAGCACCCCACTTAAGCCCACACCCCCACCCTATCCCAGTAACCCCACCCAATCTTTTTGGACACTCGGCAATTTATCATGGCCAATCCACCTAACCTGCACATCTTTGGACTGTGAGGGGAAACCGGGGCACCCGGAGGGGAATCATGCAGAAACGGGGAGAACGTGCAGATTCCGCACAGACAGTGACCTGAGCCGGGAATCGAACCTGGGACCCTGGAGCTGTGAAGCAACTGCGCACTGTGAAGCACTGCTACCGTGCTGCCACTCGCTCCACCACTGGCAAACTCTTGCAGCAGTGTGTGCCATTTACAAGATGTACTGCAGGAATGCATCAAGGCTCCTTTTTCACCAAATGTTCTGGATTTGAATTGTTTGGTTGTACCAAAGAGCCCTGTTTACATCTGAAAGTGCAGCCTTGAGTGTACCTTTCAATGCAATAACTTAACTTTGAACTGTGTTAGGTTTTTAAGATGCTAATGTTTAGGACTATATATTTTGATTTATAGGATTTTTAAACCTATTTAGTTCTAAAATATAAGGTAAATTAAGGGAGTAATATGACCTACGCAAGATTGTTAGAGATAAAAGGAGGACTCAGATTGTTCTACCCAACGCTGCTAGATTTTTAAGCTTAGAGGCAATGAAAAGAAAGAAGAAAATCACTTATTGTCACAAGTAGGCTTCAAATGAAGTTATTGTGAAAAGCCCCCTAGTCACCACATTCCGGTGCCTGTTCGGGGAGGCTGGTACGGGAATTGAACCGTGCTGCTGGCCTGCCTTGGTCTGCTTTCAAAGCCAGTGATTTAGCCCTGTGCTAAACCAGTTGCAGTCCTTGAGTATGTTCTGAGTCCCAGAAAGGTGTTATAGGTATCACGTAAAGAGTGGTGCTGTAAAAATCTACTTCAAAAATGAAAGGGAATTGTTATCAAAGATCACTAATTAGTATTTGTCGTCGGAAACTAGGCTAATGTGACTCATGTTGTCTTGGGGAAGAGGGTAAAGGAAGCCATTTTTTAGATCAGATTGCAGGCTTCGCAATAAAGCAGTTGGGGACTTATGGCCAGATTGATGACTGCATTTGTGACAATTTAAGAGGCTTGAAGGGATCCCTTACTGTGAAAAACCGTTCCGGAAATAGAAGTTACCCAGTTGGAAAGGGAAAAAGGCAACAAGCCACTGGAAGATGAGAATAGTTTTAGATCGACTCCTTAAGGTTCCTGAACAGAAAATGTACCATATAACCTTAGTGGGAGATTTTTGTTTGTGCTCAAAGCTAAATGGGGAATTTCTTGCCTGTAGTTTGAAGTACAAGTTTGTCTACAAAATGAAGTGTTTGGTCAATAATGCTTGTTTTTAGTCATTATTACAGCAAAAATTTTAAAACGTGAAATCTTAACATGTTATTTATTCAGCTGTCAATTGGAAGGTTGAATTTCTCTTTAAAAGTCACCAGCCTCTACGAAGTTTGTAACAAAACCTTCAGCTTTGCTTATTAACGGGAAGGAATCTTTGATCATGCAGAGTATGATGACTGTGACAGGGTAACTTTTATCAAAGGCTGCCAAACGGTATTTTCATTATTGAATGTATGCAAAAGTAACTGGCATCTCGCACAGTTCTTATTGGCTTCAGCCTTCATATGATTCAATTTTTGTACGGTCAGTCGGAACTTTAATCATTTCTGACCTGAGGCACTTGAGGCAGGATCATTGAAACTAATCTCTTCAAACAAATAGTTTTTGAAATTCTGTTCAACACTTCACATGAATTGTCATCACCTGATGGTTCCATGCCTAATTTAAGGCGGTGATACTTACATAAAAGTATTTAAAATGCAGGTTTTAGAGAGGGATATTTTGATTAACTATTCATGTTGCAATAACATTGAAGGTGACACAATGTTGGTGAGGCCACTGCAGTACCATGGAGGGAAAAAACAAAGCGGGTGGTTTTGAGGTGTGAGCACTTCCATCTCAAGTCCCATGTGATGAGAAAGAAAGCGAAAACGTGCCAGTACATTTCAGAGTCTTGGGGCGTCCCACAGCTCTTTACTGGCTTTTGATGTTTATCCTCACTTGTGTGCTGATCAATAATTTGTCATGGGATGTGGGTGTCACTGGCAAAGCTAGCATTTATTGCCTGTCCTTGATTGTCCTTTAATTCAGTGACTTGCTAGGTCATTTCAGAGAGTGCCCCCTCCCCCCAGCCAGGTCTCACTGAGCTGCCAGGATTATATGCATGCTAAATAGCGGACGCAGCAAGGTACAGACAGAGTGATCAGATCAAAGCTCCTGCCACATCCAGCCTTAAATTTCTTTTAAAATTTAGAGTACCCAATTAAGTTTTTCCAATTAAGGGGCAATTTAGCGTGGCCAATCCACCTACCCTGCACATCTTTGGGTTGTGGGGGCGAAACCCATGCAAACACGGGGAGAGTGTGCAAACTCCACACGGACAGTGACCCAGAGCCAGGATCGAACCTGGGACCTCAGCGCCATGAGGCAGCAATGCTAACCACTGCGCCGCCGTGCTGCCCCACATCCAGCCTTAAATGATGGTGGATAATTAAGCAACTGACCAGAGGATGGGGCTTCACACATATCCCTTCCCATTCCTCAATGATGGGAAGCTCCAACACATTAGTGCAAAGGACATGACTGAACCATTTGCAGGTATCTTCGACCTGAAGTGCCAAGTGAATGGTTCATCACTGCCTCCACCTCCGGTCCCCAACATCACAGAAAACTGATTGCAGCCAATTTGATTCCGAGCAGGTAATGCTGAGAAACAGCTGATAGCACTAGACACAGCAAAAGCTATGGTTCCTGACAATATTTCAGCTGTAGTACTGAAGACTACTGCTCCAGAACTAGCTGTGCCCTTAGCCAGACTGTTCCAGTACAGGTACAAAACTGGCATCTGTCTGGCAATGTGGGAAATTGCTATGTATGTCATGTCGACAAAAAAACAAGTCAAATCCAATTCAGCTAATTCCAGCCCTTTCATTTTCCTCTCAATCACTTGTAAGGTGATGGAAGGTATTGTCGACAATGCTATCAAATGACACTTACCGACCAATAACTTACTCATCAGTGTCCAGTTTGGGTTTCACTAGGAACAGTCAGCTCCTAACCTAAATACAGCCTTGGTCCAAGCATGGACAAAAGAGCTGAATTCTAGAGTAGAGGCATCCCATCCACAAAAATTCACTCCCCCACCATCAATGTACAGTAGCAACAGTGGGTACCATTTACAAGACGCTTTGCAGGAACTCACCAAGACTCCTTCAATAGCAAGTTTCATACCCACGACTGGTACCATCTAGAAGGACAAGAGCATTAGGTGCATGGGAACACTACCATCTGGAAATTCCCCACCATTCCATACAACATCCTGACTTGGAACCATATCACCGTTCCTTCGCTGTCGCTGGATCAAAAACCTGGAACTCTCTTCCTAACCTAACAGCACTGTGGGTGTACCTCCATCCCATAGACTGCAGCAGTTTAAGAAGGCATCTTCTTGATGAAAATAAAGCTCAGCAAAAAAAATGCTGGCCTTGCCAGCAGTGCCCAGATCCCATCAAAGAATGAAAACAAATCATCTGAGCAGTCTTCTCTTATTGTCTTACTCACCACATCCTTGGTCTGTTTGCCTCAGTTCCTCACCATGCAGTAGTGAGCAATCTACCAGAGTGAGGACAGGGAAAGAGTATATTCAGCGATGAATTTCTGTAAACGGAAATGTAACGTGATACAATGTAGGTAAGAGAATTGGAGAAACACGTGATCTAGAAAATGGAAAACAGAATTGCCATTTGAGGTTCATGAAAATTTGTACATAATTTTTAGAAATACAATCAACAACAAATTTATAGGTCAAGAACAATTTGTAGAACGGTTGCTTGTGGGTTAAATACACTGGTTTTAAACTAAGGAACAAGTGTTTTTCAATACTCCACACAGTCATATTTCAGCAGCTGGTGTGTTCTCGCCACACAGGATCGTCATCCAAAATGCTAACCCATTCCTTTCCAGGCATGCTGGGTCAGTTATGTGTTTTCCAGCAATATCCTTTTTTAGTTAACCTGATTTTCATGTGCCTGGTCAAACATTTACACATGCAACACCGTGATCTGAATGCACTGCCACATGGCTCATATCTTTTTGTATTTAATCCGTGTTAAGGACAGAGGAGGAGAGAACAATTGAAATCTCCAATTCCTTCCTTTCTGTCCATAATCAGTGTTGTTTATTTTTGAAAAGATGGTTGTGTTTCTAAACCCCCATTAGTGTGTAGGCGATTTAAGGATATTAATAGGAGGCGATTGTAGGTTTAAACATAATCACCACAAAAGATCTAAACATTGTCACCTCCTACCCCTCCAGAAAAATACAATTAAAGTAGATTGTGCACTTCTACAAGTATTAAACTAAAATCATTGTTAACATTTTACGTGTGTTTGCAAGTCTAATAAGAAGGAAGTTTCATTCTGCACTTAAATTGTAGTTCCGGTTAAATTCAGGGAGCTGGGGTTGGATATCACCATTACCACAGGATTCCTTCGATGAGAAGAATATTCAGTAGTTCCTGAAACCAGGCACTCGTGACTGTCGTATCCAATTTTCTTACAGATGAATATGCAACTTTGAAATCGGGCTGGGAGGCTTTTAAAAAACATTTAAACTTCTTAGTTCTTAAAAAGCAAAAGTGGCATTGCCTTTTCTGCAGCTGTTGTCTCGTCGGTGTTATTCTACAGACGGCCTCCAGGTCTCTTCTGAGTTTTTCGATTAAATGATTTCAGTATCCGAGAACCAGTTTCAATCACATTGCCATTGATATACTGTAGAAAGTAGATGGTGGTCACTTGTGCATAACTGGTTTCGTCAGATTTACTTTGTAATGTTGCAAATCTGGAGACGGTCTAGAAGTCTATTGACTTTGTTTTGGAGTAAGCTCAGAACAGTGGCAGGTATGAATTCCACAAAGAAGTGCTTAAATAAATAAAAGCAATTCCTGAAACCTCCGTGTAAGAACAATCCATGTTTAAAGTTATGAATGTGACTGCCGTTTGACATCAGTATATTTCAAAACGTGCTGGTCAATCGACATTTTTATTGCACACATGATGAAACCTCAGTGTATTCTTCACATGAAGGGTTAGAAGGTTGGCGCCCATTGAACTAGAGGAGCAAATATAGTTCAGTCCCCCTTTAAGCAATTTTTTAACCTTATTTTCACTATAAATTTCCATATCCATAGTAAAAGCAGGGGCTATCTATGTAAACTTGTACCACTAAATTATAATTTGCTACTGTTCCAACACTCGAGTGAGAGTGTAATTACAGCATGACTGGTTTACATAGGCAGTTTCAATTTCAAAGGGAAACTTTATAATGGGGGACATGTTGACAATAGACATGATATACTGAAGAGTTTTAGTATATCGCTGAGCAACATCTTGCAATTACTCATCTGGTTCAAGTTAAAGACAAAGGTTTTCGGTCATTCTGCAAAGAAGTGTAGGCAGTTTTTAGTGTGCTTGCTGACAATCCTCATACACCAATAATAAATACCCAGAGATTAAGTGGTTGTCAATCCCTTCGCCATTTGTGCAATTCTGTGAATAAAATGGTTGCAATCTTGCCGAGTATGTGAAATGCTTTGAGCCATTTCTGAGAAATGTTAAGGTGCGATGGGAAAGTCTTTCTTTGCAACAAGAATAGGCTGCAAATATAAAACTTGTAACTGCTGCTTCAATTAGATGTACAAAGACTGATGAGTAATATTTGATGGACATGATTCATTTTTCTAAGGTTGCATCTTATAGCGTTTTATATAATCAGCATTAAACCCATCCGTGCCTTTTTCTTTCCTCCTTCCTCCACTCATGAACAGTGAGAGACCTTCCAAGCATCGCGACACTAACTTAGGCGATGTTCATTCCAAGTAGCGCCTCAATACAGTTTCAGCTTTCATAGAATTGACAGTGCAGAAGAAGGCCATTTGGCCCATCTGTGTCTGCACCAATTCTCCAAATGAGCCTGATGACTTAGTGCTGCCTTTCCTCATACCATAACACATTTTTTCTATTCAAATAAACATCTGATCCCCCCCTTGAATGCCTTAAATTTCCTTTTTTTAAATAAATTTAGAGTACCCAATTCATTTTTTCTAATTAAGCGGCAATTTAACGTTTCTAATCCACCTACCCTGCACATCTTTTGGGTTGTGGGGGCGAAACCCACGCACACACGGGGAGAATGTGCAAACTCCACACGGACAGAGCCGGGATCGTACCTGGGACCTCAGCGCCATGAGACAGCAGGGCTAACCCACTGCCACCGTGCAGCCCTTAAATTTCATTGTTATGTCAGTAATAGTTACTAATGTCATAAAGTAGTCAAATAAGGGTGAAATCCCTTGTAATCAAAGTGTTCTGGGAAGGGACGTGTAGGGTTACAAGTTCTGGGCATGAGAGGGGGGGGGTGGGTGGGAGTCCTATAATTTCTAAAATAGGTTTATAAATGGCTGGTTAGATTCCAGAGCCCTATCAAACTGCGATTGAATGTTTGAAGTAAGCAATGGAGGTGTTTACTTTTGCAAACAAGACGTCTGGGACCTGCTGATAATTACTTGGAGTAATGTTTGGCTGACCATTCCTAGGACGACATCTAGGATGACTTCTATGTTGTGAGACCCCTGAAACTGCAGCAGAGGCTTGCTAGTCCACCGTTCCTGGTTGCAGCTTCCTTTTAAGAGGATCCTTTAAATTAGTTCAAAATATTTACATCTGAATCTTAAGCAGCCCAGGTCTCAATTTGTGGTTGGGTCCCCCCCTCCCCCCCCGCCCGCTCGCTTGCTCGCTCAAGTATGTTCCACTTCCACCAGCACCTAATGAAAACCCAGCAAGTGACAAGTTTGCTTACTTTGAGTTCTAGCCACACTCCACTCTTCCACTCTTAAGGACATAAATCGATTTTGTCACTAATAAATCCTTTGAAGAATTCTGGAGAAACCTCTTTACCCAGAAAGTGCTTTGAGTATGAAACTTGTGACACATGGCGTGTTTGATGCGAAATAGTATTAAATATTTCAGAGAAAGCTGGTTAGAATATGTGCGAAGAGAAACTGCCGATGGGGTTGGATGGAGTAGGGGTCGGAGGACACTTGTGAAGCATAGGGGGAGGTGGTGACATAGTGGCATTGTGGACTAGTAATCCAGAGATGCAGGATAATAATCTGGGGACCCGGGTTCGATTCCCAAAGGGCGACACGGTAGCACAGTGGTTAGCACTGTTGCTTCACAGCTCCAGGGTCCCAGGTTTGATTCTTGGCTTGGGTCACTGTCTGTGCGGAGTCTGCACATTCTCCCCATGTCTGCGTGGATTTCCTCCCACAGTCCAAATATGTGCAGGTTAGGTGGATTGGCCATGCTAAATTATCCTTAGTGTCCAAAAAGGTTAGGTGGGGTTACTGGGTTGCGGGGATAGGGTGGAGGTGTGGCCTTAAGTAGGGTGCTCTTTCCAAGAGCCTGTGCAGACTCGATGGGCTGAATGGCCTCCTTCTGCACTGTATATTTTATGATTCTGTAATAAACACTGACATGGAACAGGTGGGCTGGCTGAACAGCTTGTTTGAGTTTTAAATTCTATGTAAATATGCTGGTCACAGGTGGGTTTTGATGTTTTTACTGCGTTTTGTTTCCACAGAGACAAGCTGTCAGAACTCCATGGCAACATGTTTGTGGAAGAATGCACCAAATGTGGCAAGTAAGTTAGCTCCATTTCCACAACCACACATTCCTGGGTTGAATACTCAGATGCTGCAATAACAGCTGGATAGATCTCATTTCATTCGAGGATCTGTGTATCATTTCCCCCCATTGTGCAATGTCTTATTCAAAAATTCAGCCAATTGGTTGGACTCCCGTGTTTTATTCAAGATTAATTTCAATGACCTGTTGAAATATCTTAAGTTTGCGAGAAGTTCAAATGTAATCATTATCAATTATTCATCTCCATTGGACAGCCTGCTGATGTGACTAATAGCTTTATTTTGTAAAGGAAAAGTTTGTGAAAAATTGTGGGGCATAAAGTTTAGAGGGTGTTAATTAAATGTTTGACACGTTAAATGTTGAACACATGCTGCCACATATCCATGGCTACCGACTGCCTCATCACCTTACAACTATTATCGCTAGGTCTTTGACCACATTGATCTATGTAGCCTTTTTGACATGGTTGACTACACCATCCTTCTAAAGCCACCTTGATTGTTCAGCTCAGTAGAATTGACGTTGCCTGCTTCCACTCTTCTCTGCCTACAAGCAGGCGATATTACACAAGAAGAATAGATTGTTTTTGTAGTGAAGAGGATATAAGGCCAGCAGCTTCACTTGAGATTGTAAACAGTCAGAGACAGTGGCTGGAATTTTCTGGCCATTCTCGCCGGCGCAATCGTCCGGTCCTGCCAACAGCGAACCCCCACAAGTTTCCTGGTGACAGGGCCGCATAGAACGGGAAACCCCATTGACAGCAGTGAAACAGAAGATGCCATTGCCAGCAGATGACAGGCCGCCTCTGCACCGTGAAGAATGCTTCAGTGGGAATTGAAAATCCCGACCAATATCTTTGTTGGGAGAGGGGGAATAACGAAGGAATCAGTGACGAGGGAATTAGGTTTTGCCAGGGCTTGAAGGCAATGACTTTGGTCTTCCATATTGATAGCTAAATAATCTGCAGTATTGGCTACTCTTCACTCCCGGTATTGTTGCCTCTGGAGCTCATCAAAGATCTGTCCTTAATAAAAACAGCAAAATACAATAAGAGTGGGAGCATTTTTGAAGAGAAAAACACCGTTATAACCCTACGACAGAACATAGACAAAGATCTTTCCCTGATCCCTTGTTCTTCGTACTTCTTGTCAGCTTCGTCAGAAACATGAAATTATCTTCCCCATTTAGAGTAAAGACTCCCAGCTTTGCCTTTTCCCCCCTCTTCAATCCCTCTACTGCCTCTTTTTTCTGATCTGTTTGTCCGATATCCAGCCTTGGGTGAGTCCCAGTTTAACACTGGGGAGATTGTCTCAAGCCCCCAGCACAAATGCCGGTCCCTTGTCACTGATGCCATCTCATTTCCCAACCCCCGCCATTGTCTCAGGCCATTCAAAATCTCAACCACGGGCTACGTTGCTGTGACTCCACTTCCTCTTCATCACAAAGACAAGTACTTCCTGGATCTATCAACTTGTCAAAGACAGGTTAGGGGCGTTTGATAAATTCAAATGGTTAGCTTGAGTAATAGCTAAACCTTATTGTGCTCCAATATTTTCTGGACTGGCACGCACACAAGCTACACCTGCGTACAGGCTGCACTTCTAATCTGATTGTTCAGTTCAAAGAACAAAATTATTAGTCCAAAGATGTGCGGGTTAGGTGAATTGGCCAATGATAAATTGCCCTTAATGTCCAAATTGCCCTTGGTGTTGGGTGGAGGTGTTGAGTTTGGGTATGGTGCTCTTTCCAAGAGCCGGTGCAGACTCAAAGGGCCGAATGGCCTCCTTCTGCACTGTAAATTCAATGATCTATGATTAATCTAGGACAAAGGTTCGGCACAACATCGTGGGCCGAAGGGCCTGTTCTGTGCTGTATTTTTCTATGTTCTATGTTCTTTTAATTCTCATATAGGCTACACTTTGTGCTCAACTTAAATTGGTTGCAGGTATTTCTGGGACCAATAGGAAGGTCTCATTCTGTAGGATGAAAACTAGTTTTGCTCCATTTCTATCTCCCATCCATTGAATCCCTACAGTGCAGGAGACCGTTCGGCCCTTCCGGTCTGCACCGCCATCTGAAAGAGCACCCCACCTCAGGCCACTCCTCAACCCTATACCCGTAACTCCACCTAACCTACACATCTTTGGAGGAGCAATTTAGCATGGCTAATCCACCTAACCTGCACATCTTTGCCCTTGCCAATTTGGTAACCAGTTATATTTCACAGGCCAGCAAAGAAGCTGCAATACTGTATCCTGTATCTGTTCCTCCAAATCTGTGACCCACCCCCAACCCAACCCACCTACTCACTCCTGCACATATAATGAGGACAAGAAGATTTGAATCTTCAGGCTTGGGAATGCAAATGTTGACCCTCTTGGGCGAAATTCTCCGGTATCGGCGCGATGTCCACCGACCGGCGCCAAAAACTGAGCAAATCAGTCGGGCATCGCGCCGCCCCAAAGATGCGGAATCATCCACATATTGGGGGGGCCGAGCCCTAACCTTGAGGGGCTAGGACCGTGGCGGACTGATTTCCGCCCTGCCAGCTGGTGGAAGTGCCCCGCCAGCTGGCGCGGAAATGGCATTGCCGGACGGCGCATGCGCGGGAGCGTTAGCGGCCGCTTAAGGCATCCCCGCGCATGCGCTGTGGAGGGAGTCTTTTCCGCTTCCGCCATGGTGGAGACCATGGCGAAGGCGGAAGGAAAAGAGTGCCCCCACGGCACAGGCCCACCCGCGGATCGGTGGGCCCCGATTGCGGGCCAGGCCACCGTGGGGGCACCCCCCAGGGCCAGATCGCCCCGCGCCCCCCCCCCCCCCACCCAGGAGCCCGCCCGCGCCGCCTTGTCCCGCCGGTAAGGTAGGTGGTTTAATCCACACCGGCGGGACAGACATTCTAACAGCGGGACTTCAGCCCATCCGGGCCGGAGAATCGCGGGGGGGGGGGCCCGCCAACCGGCGCGGAGCGATTCCCGCCCCCGCCGAATCTCCGGTGCCGGAGAATTCGGCAACCGGCGGGGGCGGGATTTATGCCAGCCCCCGGCGATTCTCCGACCCGGCGGGGGGTCGGGGAATCTCGCTCCTGGTTTGGGATTCTGGCCCTCTGAAGTTTGAGTAATTGCAAATCAATCATTGTGCATTTAATCATTTTTATTGGAGTCTGTGTGCAGTGCAGCAGATTTCTTAGCCTTCATGCTCCATAACTTTTCCCCTTTTAGCTGTCTATTGTAAAATTGCACTATTATGTGCGATGAATGCAATTTGAGACTCTGGTGGTTTTTCTGAAGATGTAGAGCTTGAGTGAACTTGCTGTGTAATGCAGGAACAGGTAAGACTATTAGAAAAATTGGTAGTGAAAGGCAAAGCTTGAATGCTCAGCTACAGTGTCTGGTTCCTTTATGCCTTCAGAAGGTTGAAAGCTTTTCATATTTCTTTGATTATAGCATTTTTATCACTAGTCTCAGTTGCTGCTCTTATTTTAAAGTAACCACTGTACTTCATCCTATTAGGAATTATTTAATGCAAACGCACATCTCCTCTTGCTCACTGAGTTCTAACATTGTGCTCATGATTCCTGAGCAGTGAAACTTTGCATTGCTTTTGGAGCTTGAAATATTTTGTAGATCCACCTCCCCTGGCTAGCCTTCTGCTTCCTGTCATATCTTTAGTAATTGTATGATATATGTTATGTTAGATGATATTATACTCTATCCTGGTTTGCTTGAACAGAGAAAAGTAGATTCATGGTAATGAAATGCAGTTCGTTAACCTGTTACTGTGTTTACTGTTATTGAGGACATAGCATTAAAAGCAGTAGTTGCCTGGGGTTAGCACTGCTGCCTCACTGCGCCGAGGAACTGGGTTCGATCCTGGCCCTGGGTCACTGTCCGTGGGGAGTTTACACATTCTCCCTGTATTTGCGTGGGTCTCACCCCCACAAGCCAAAGATGTGCAGGGTAGGTGGATTGGGGGGAAAAAAGAATTGGGTAATTACTTTTTTTTTAAACCAGTAGTTGCTGAGATGTTTAATTTCTTCTGGCATTTGTTTATTCCTCTTAGTTCCAATGATATAGTTAACACCCTCTGTTGGAAGAAAACTATTGCCTATTACTATTAATATGACCTGAAGACAAGATTACACTTCAAATACTACAGAAAACCTGAAAATCGATCACTGTTGGCTACAGTTGTAGGCAGAACCTTGGAACAGGAGTAGGACAATCAGTCCCTCGAGCCTGCTCCACCATTCAATGAGATCATGGCTGATCTTATTGTGGCCTCCCACCAACCCCTGATAATCTTTCACCCCTTTTTTTAATCACAAATCTATCTAACTCTGCCTTAAAAATATTGAAAGACTAATATTCCACTGTCTCGTGAGTAAGAGTGTTCCAAAGATACACTATCTTCTGAAAGAAAAAATTCCCCAAATGTCTGTGTTAAATGGGCGACCCCTAATTTTTACGCAGTTACTCCTAGTTCTAGATTCTCCCACAAGAGGAAACATCGTCTCCACATTCACTCTGTCACTACCCCTAAGGATATTAAAGGTTTCAATCAAGTCACCTCTTACTCTTCTAAACCCTAGTAGATGCTTTGCCTTTCTGTCCAAGCCTTCCTCATAAGACAACCTACCCAATTCTGGTATATCCAGCAAACCTTCTCTGAACTGCTAATTCATTTACATAATTCCTTAAATAAGTAGACCAATACTGTACACAACTCCAGGTGTGGTCTCACCAGTGTCCTGTACAATTGAAGCTTAACCTCCCTACTTTTACTTTCCACTCCCTTTGCAATAAATTATAACTTTTATACTTAACTTTCCTAGTTGTGCCTACATGGTATCCTTTTGTGATTCATGCTTAAGGACCCTTCGATCCCTCTGCATCTCCGAGCTCTGCAATCTTTCACCATTTAGATAATAAGCTTATTTCTTATTCTTCCTTCCCAGATGGACCATTTCACATTTTCCCACATTGTCAGATGTTTGCCCACTCACTTAACCTATCCATGTACCTTTGTAGCCTCCTTATATCCTCCTCACAGTTTATTAAAAAAAAAAGTAAATTCAGAGTACCCAATTATTTTTTTCCCAATTAAGGGGCAATTTAGCATGGCCAATCCACCTAACCTGCACATCTTTGGGTTGTGGGGGTGAAACCCATGCAGACACTGGGAGAATGTGCGAACTCCACAAAGACAGTAACCCAGGGCCTAGATCAAACCCTGGTCCTCAGCGCCGTAGGCAGCAATGCTAAGCACTGTGCCAGTGTGCCACCCCACCTCCTCACAACTTAATTCCCTACCTGTCTTTGTGTCATCAGCAAATTTATCAACCATACATTCAGTCGCTTCATCTAAGTCATTTATAAAAATTGTAAAAAAGGGTGAGGCCCGACACTGGTTGGGGCAGCATGATAGCATAGTGGTTAGCACAGTTGCTTCACAGCTCTAGGGCCCCAGGTTCGAATCCCGGCTTGGGTCACTGTCCGTGTGGAGGTTGCACTTTCTCCCCGTGTCTGGGTAGGTTTCCTCCGGGTGCTCCGGTTTCCTCCCACACTCAAAAGATGTGCAGGTTAGGTGGATTGGCCATGATAAATTGCCCTTAGTGTCCAAAACAAAAGTTAGGTGGGGTTACTGGGATAGGGTTGAGGCGTGGGCTTGGGTGGGGTGCTCTTTCCAAGGGCTGGTGCAAACTCGATGGGCCGAATTGCCTGCTGCACTCTAAATTCTATGATTCACTGATCCCTGTGGCCACCACTTGTTCTATACTGCCAACCAGAAAATGACCCATTTCTGCCAACTCTGCTTCCTGTTAGCCAGCCTTCTTTCTATCCATGTCAATATGTTGCTCCTATACCATGAACTTTTATTTTCCACAGTTTTGATGTGGTAGCTTATCAAATCCTTCTAGAAATTTAAGTATTCAACTCCTGTCATTTGCAACCCCCGTATCACACATTTGTTTATCTGTGTGAATGTGTATGTACCAAATCGCAGTTAGCTTCAAGATTTTACTCATCCATGATTTAGACTCATGTTAAACTGTTAAACTCGCACCGTCCCATATCTTTCCATGTAGAAAGTGCGCATTGTGCATGCATTGCCTCTGCGCATGCACAAGTTCACCGTTCGCGATTTCGTCCTTCGTAAGATTTCACGGGAACAGGATCCCGGAGAACAACCAGACTTGACTGTACAGTACATCCACCAGTTTCCCTTTATCCACAGTACATGTGAATCCTTTCAAGAACTCCAGGAAATTGGTTAAACGTAATTCCCCTTTCCAAAACCAGGTTGACTTTGCCTTGAATTTTTTTCTAAGAGCCCTGCCATATCATCTTAGTTTCTGACACTTCGATCATTGCTGATCTGTATCTTTATTTTTTTTAAAAATAAATTTAGATTATCAAATTATTTTTTTCCAATTAAGGGGCAATTAGCATGGCCAGTCTACCAACCCTGTACATCTTTGGGTTTGTGGGGGTGAGACCCACGCAGACATGGGGAGAATGTGCAGTGTCCACACTGACAGTGACCCGGGGCCGGGATTGAACCCGGATCCTCGGCGCCGTGAGGCAGCAGTGCGCAATCGTGCCGCCACGATCTGTATCTTTATTCCATTTTATCTACCTTCATTCCGTTTCCCTTCACAACCAAACAAAAATCTGTTGATGATTTTTCAGTTGACACTAAACCAGCAGTAACAAATTCTTGGGATCGGTAGTTCCAGATTTCCACTACTCCCTTTGTGTGAAGAAATGCTTCCTGGCATCACACTTGAATAACCAATTTTAAATTTATGGGCCCTTGTCTTGCACTTTCCCACCGAAAATATTTCTCTCTCATCGTCAAACCCTTTAAAACCTTCATATTGATCCCCATTAACCGTCCGTAGTCAAGGGAATGCAAACCTAGATTATTCAGTGTGTCCTCATAATTTAACCCTAAAGGTCCAGGTTTCATTCTGTTAGAAGAGTAATTTGCTCGATATGTCCGATGGGCATCTCTTACTTTTTTCAAATTCATTTATGGGATGTGGGTGTCGTTGCTTAGGCAAGCATTTATTGCCCATCCCTAATTTTCCTTCAGAAAGTGGTGGTGAGTTGCCTTCTTGAACCATTGCAGTCCTTCAGGTGTAGGTGCACCCACTGTGCTGTTGAGTGTTGTTGGAGCTGCACTCATCCAGGCAAGTGGAGAGTATTCCATTACACTCCTGACTTGTGCCTTGTACTTGGTGGACAGGCTTTGGGGGGTCAGGAGGTGAGTTACTTGCTGTAGCCCTGGTAGCCATAGTATTGATGTGGCTAGTCCAGTTCAGTTTCTGATCAATGGTAACCCCCAAGATGTTGATTGTAGGGGATTCAGCGATGGTAATGCCATTGAATGTCATGGGGCGATGGTTAGATCCTCTCTTGTAGGAGATGGTCATTGCCTGACACTTGTGTGACGCGAATGTAACTTGCCACTTGTCAGCCCAAGCCTGGACATTGTCCCGGTTTTGCTGCATTTGGACATGGACTGCTTCATTATCTGAGGAGTCACGAATGGTGCTGAACATTTTGCAGTCATCTGCAAACATCCCCACTTCTGACCTTATGATGGAAGGCAGGTCATTGATGAAGCAGCTGAAGATGGCCGGAACCCAAACTGAGCGTCCGTGAGCAGGTTATTGCTGAGTAAGTGCCGCTTGATAGCACAGTTGATGACTTCTTCCATTACTTTGCTGATGATGGAGAGTAGACTGATGGGGCGGTAATTGGCTGGGTTCGATTTGTCCTGTTTCTTGTCTACAGGACACACCTGGGCAATTTTCTGCATTGCCGGGTAGATGCCAGTGTTGTAGCTGTACTGGAACAGCTTGGCTAGAGGTGTGGCAAGTTCTGGAGCTCAAGCCCTCCGTACTATTGCCGGAATATTATCAGGACCCATAGCCGTTACAGTATCTAGTGCTTTCAGCCATTTCTTGATATCACGTGGAGTGAATGGTATTGGCTAAAAACTGACACCTGTGATGCACTTCTGGAGGAGACCGAGATGGATCATCCACTCCGCACTTCTGGCTGGAGATTGTTGGGAATGCCTCAACCTTGTCTTTTGCACATATGTGCTGGGCTCCTCCATCATTGAGGATGAAGATATTTGTGAAACCTCCTTCTCCAGTGAGTTGTTTACTAGTCCACCATCATTCACGGCTGGATGTAGAGCTTAGATCTGTTGTGTTGGTTGTGGAATTACTTAGCTCTGTCTATTACCTGCTGTTTATGCTGTTTGGCACACAAGTAGTCTTGTGTTGTAGCTTCACCAGGTTGACACCTCATGTTTCAGTATGCCTGGTGTTGCTCCTGGCATGCTCTCCTGCACTGTTGATTGAACCAGGGTTGATCCCCTGGCTTGGTGGTAATGGTAGAGTGATGGATATGCCGGGCCATGAGGTTGCAGATTGTGGTTGAATACAATTCTGCTGCTGCTGATGGCCCAGAGCGCCTCGTGGATGCCCAAACTTCAGTTGCTTGATCTGTTTGAAGTC
Source organism: Scyliorhinus torazame (assembly GCF_047496885.1). NCBI lineage: Eukaryota > Metazoa > Chordata > Chondrichthyes > Carcharhiniformes > Scyliorhinidae > Scyliorhinus > Scyliorhinus torazame. The sequence continues at coordinate 63,091,904 of NC_092724.1, read as the reverse complement.
TATCTCATTTAGCTCGGTGGTAGTGCCACACAACACGATGGAGGGTATCCTCAATGTGAAGATGGGACTTTGTCTCCACAAGGTCTTTGCGGTGGTCACTGCTACCGATACTTTTATGGACAGATGCATCTGCAGCAGGCAGATTGGTAAGAATGAGGTCAAGTATGTTTTCGCTCTTGTTGGTTCCCTCACCACCTGCTGCTGACCCAGTCTAGAAGCTATGTTCTTTAGGACCCAGCCAGCTCGGTCTGTGGTGGTACTACCGAGCCACTCTTGGTGATGGACTGCAAGTCCCCCACCCAGAGCATATACTGCGCTCTTGCCACCCTCTGTGCTTCATCCAAGTGCTGTTCAACATGGAGGAGTACTGATTCATCAGCTGATGGCGGCTGGTACATGGTAATCAGCAGGAGGTTTCCTTGCCCATGTTTTAACCTGAAGCCATGAGGCGTCATAGGGTCCAGAGTCGATGTTGAGCACTCCCAGGGCAACTCCCTCCCGACTATATACCACTGTGCCGTTGCCTCTGCTTGGTCTGCTTAACTAGTCTGTGAGACAGCTCTCCTAACTTTGGCTCAAGCTCCCAGATGTTAGTAAGGAGGACTTTGCAGGGTCGGCGGGGCTGGGTCTGCTGTTATCGTTGTCGTTTCCGGTGCCTGGTTCGATGGTCCATCCGGTTTCATTTCTTTTTTTATGTTTTTGTAGCGGTTGAATACAACTGGCTAGGCCATTTCAGAGTTGCATTTAAGAGTCAACTATATTGCTATGGGTCTGGAATCACATGTAGACCCGACCTGGTAAGGATGGCAGATTTCCTTCCCGAAAGGACAATAGTGAACCAGATGGGTTTTTATGACAATCGATAATGGTTTCACGGTCATCATTAGACTTTTAATTCCAGATATTTTATTGAGGTTAAATTCGGCCACCTACTGTGGTGGGATTCAAACCCAGGTTCCCAGATCATTATGCTGGGTCTCTGGATTACTAGTCCAGTGACAATACCACTACGTCACCGCCTCCCCTTTGCTACCTGATTAGTGCTGGATGGAAATGAAGAGAGCAGTGCCTTTAATGTGAGTGTAGTGCATGTGATTTTTGTGTTACTGTGAGCTAGCTTGGTAATCCACTGGTTCTTCTCTGTTACAGACAGTATGTTCGAGATTCAGTAGTTGGAACAATGGGACTGAAAGCCACCGGCCGATTATGTGACGTTAAAAAGGCACGAGGCCTTCGAGCATGCAGGTATGAGATCGTGGTCGCATTCTGTTGCACACGTCATGTTGTTATCTCCAAACATTGAATAATTATGATGTATTTTGGAACAGAGACAGTCCAGGCCACCTGTCATGTCTGTTTACTCTGACTTAATTTCAGAGCAAGTGTTAAGTGTTTCTAATTCTTCCCCATCACATTCGGTGATATCAGCCTTTCTACGTTTTTGGACCCACCTGAAGACAGTCGTGTCAATATCGAGTTCCACAGGCGTTGTCCACTTTCCAGTAACTTACCTAAAAGGGTGCACTTCGCAAATTAGGCTATAAACAGTGAATATTGGCAGATAATTAATCACAGAGCGCATCACTGCCAAACCTTTTCCTGGCCTCATCTAACTTCTCTGCATGTGGTAGGAGTTTCAGAGTAATGTGTAGGATTGAGAACCCTAGACCTGACACCAAGTTACTATTGACAGTGATTCCTGACAGAGGCATTAAAGGATGGAAATTCTATTTGGGTTAGACATTTACAATTTGAATACATCGGAAATTTATGATCATTGTGATCTTGCCATAGTGATGTTTGGATAACAGATTCAAAGAAGATTGAAAGGAAAATTGGGGAGTTGGTGATTTATTGTACAAAAATAGATGAGTATTGTTGGCCACATGTTCAGGGAGTTGTGGGCTTTGCTCCATCGCTGTCAGTTATAAAAGTAGATCGGTCCATTGTGCCTTCTCTGGTTCTTGTTGCATCTCCTAAGTTGAACTGTGAGCACCAAGAGATTTGAACATCTTTCTTTCGTGAGAATGAACTTGCAGTGTCCTGTATCTATTGTAAGTTAATGTGGCCATAGGCATAACAGTAGTATCCTCTTGAACCCACCACTGCTTATCTATGTCTTTCACACGCGCATCATCAATCTCCCCAACTGAACAAATCCTTGTTCAGAGAAGGTTAGACACAAATTGATCGGCTGCTTTTTTTTCACAGCCAAGGTAATGCTACAGAAAAGCCATTCCAAACACACTTGTTCAATTCAATTCCTAAAAACTTACCTTTGCAAAGAAATACAAAATAAACAATTCTCCACATATTTCCACAGCATTGTTTCACCTTTCTTGATTTAAAGGATGGTTTTTAACTAGTCATCAGCATTTTTGACCCCTTTATCCCAGCAAAAGTTCAAAGCTCTCACAGCTATCTGTAATAAAGCAAACTGTCTATTCAGCCTTTCTATTTCCCTGAAGCCTCACTGCCTGTGGTTGAGTTTTATTTTTATCTTTTATCATTCAAAGTAAGCAAGGGAAGGGTTGCAAGCCCACTCACTGAGTTCCTGGCATAAAAGCTGATAATGCTGATAATTTTGTGTGTTGTATATGTATGATGTTTACGTAGGTATGTGTGTATATAGTATATAATATAACTATGTTTATTTATATATGATGTGTATATATAAATATGTATTCATATTATGTACTCCAACCTAGATTGCTAGCATTTCTCACAATCTCCTGTTTGACTGGAACATTTAAATTGAGACCTTTCTGACTTTTTTTCTGTTCCAATTTTTTTTGTCTGACTCCAGATAATCAAGTCGCTTGCGTGACACATGAACCGTAACCATTCTATGAAAATAAAGTGAATAACAGTTTTGAATCAACCGGTGTAAAATAATTCAGAGCACATTGTTACTCAGTCGGCATGCCAATCAGGGAGATCATTTACAGTTAGAATTAATAACATTGTAAAGTTTGCTATATTTTATTTAATTGCATATTAAATTGAATGCAAAATAAACTCCCTGATGTGATTCCTGGTTTTCAATCAATGTCAGAAATGTAAGATCTTATTGATCTTGCTGTAGTGATATTAGGATGAATGGAAACAAAGAATATTGAAAGGAGAATTGTGAGTAAGGAATTTATTGTGGAAAAGTTGTTGAGTATTGCTGGCCACCTACGCAAGGAGCTGTAGGTGTTGCTTCATCGTGACAGCCTTGACCCATGCAATTAATTGTAAAATGCCTGCCTTGCAACTTTGGGCCCAATTGTCAGAGTGCATATAATGAGAAGCTGTAGAACGATGCCCACATCTGATGTATATTGAAACCTCTGCAACCACTTCAGTTTGATCATATGAAGTTCATTAAGGGGAACTTTAAAATGCGCTTCAACACTGATGGTGCTGAACACCAGGGATGGTGTTTCAGTGCCAAAGCCTGGAAATGCTCCAGAGATTATGCTTACAGTTTGGAATTCCAAATATGTCTCCATCCACAGTTAAGAGTACTTCTAACCATGTTATAGTTGAACATAATGGGGACTATATTTTGGTCAAGTATTCGCAAGACCTTCTGAACAATTTATGCTTCATCAGCGAGTTGCTGTGCTCTGATGGGAAGAACTTGGACAAATTGCATCAGTCCCATTTTTGGCCAGAAAGCAGGAATAGGTTTCTGGTGCTGTCATCGTCTCAGCTGTGCATACCCAAGATGAGAGCGCCTTATCTGTGTTATGATCCCAGTTGATGTTATTACTGGGCATGAAGACCCCAGAGTGGAACCTTGGCTCAAAAGGCAGTAACTTTTACTTTTTGTTGATAAACAGGGAGAAACAGAGTTGCAGGATCACTAATTCAATTCAACAACAAGAAGAAACATTTATTAAACATTAAAAGTTGAATTATTATACAAAACTCCTTTATTCATCCTGAGTTTAATAAATACACAAATTTAAAGATTAATATGGATTACAAAGTGCATCTTAAGATACATAAACACAAAGCCCTTTTTAATCACGGAAGATGACTGTGGTCAAAAACACACTCTGCTCTGAACCCATGTTCTGTGGTTTTCTCCTCTGAATCTCTCCAGATGATTGTCATGAGAGTTTCCAAACTCCACTCCCAAAAATACGCTTCAAATTCTTCCCTCACAATAACGCTTAATAATAATCCTTAACAGTTTGCATTCCAAAATCCAGTCTACGTTTTACAAATGACTTCTTCAAACAGAGCTTCTCCACTTTTAACAGCAAATCCAATCCAGGATTTCACACTAACCCCGTTAGTATTTATTTGGCTTTACTGCTGTGCAAACTGCTTTAACTTTTAATTCCCAGATTGTATTAAAGTGACATGAAACATTTCATCTACCTCCTGAAGTCTGCTGTCCCATTTTAAATTTAGTTACTGCGATTGTCTCTGAACACCTTGTTTACTCTCCCTTGAATTCTTCTGAACAATACCTTGGTCTCTGTTCACTTAACTCCAGACTTCTTAGGCAGTCTTTCTGTCCCAAATCCCCATCTTGTTCTCTAGGAAGCCTGCATCTTTGCAACTCCTTTTTTCCTAATCTTATCCTGGCAGAGTTGAGAGCTGTTCACTCCACCATGGCGTGGCTCCAACTGTTCTGTCTTCCAGTTAATGGCCTCCTATTGCTAAGCAACGCCGTGCAACTACTATTTTATCTTCATGCTGCAGCCCCCTCTAAGCACAATAGAAGCACAGTTGGAATTTAACCAACTGCCACACATAGAAACACCTTTTGAATCTATCTCTCAGTATTACCTTTCCAAGTACAGAAACATTAAATTAAACACACTTAAAACTGCACCTTATTTCTAATGATTACCAAAAGAAATATAAATCCCTTCCAAAAACTACTTTTGTTTTCCTAGCATCAGGCCCAATCTCATTCATGAGCTGTCTGTAGCACCCCATCCTACTTGTGCCCTTGCCTCATGTGAGTTGGAAAGAAATGCAGAACATTTAGTTGATTCAGGAATCCTCTGTGAAAAAGAGTCCTCTCCACGAGAGGTCAGACAAGAGGTTCCCTATTCACTCCATTACCCAGGAATGATTTACTCTTCTCATGCGATGATCTTGTTTTGTAGTTTTCTATCTAAAGCCTTATTCAAGGACTATAATGAATCAGTCTTCACTGCCTTCTCCAGAATCTTGTGCCACACCTTCTGGAAAAAGTAGTTTCTCGATATCCAACTTTACCTCTGCTTCCTCTTTTTTGCACAGGTGGTCCCTCGTTCTACTTGAACCCCTCACATCAAATAGACTATATATAATTCCCCCACCTTTAATCCCCCACCTTTAATCATCATAAATACTTTAATCAGATATTCCTCTAACTCTGCCTCCATCGCTACTATAAGCCCAAGGCATCAAATTGACATTTTCACCTTTGATTAGAAGTTACTCTTGTTTGCCCCACACTAACTTGCCACAATGTCCCAATCTCAGCAGAGTGATGATATTGCAAAGTTAACATGTAGGTGAAATCCTTCCACACCTAGGAGAACTGCCCCATATTAGAGCAACTTTCAGAAATCTGCAGCTGAACCAGTGTAATCAGTAATATTGAACTGTTGTGTCCTTGTAGAATACACAACGCTAGAGAATACACAACGCTAGGTTTATCAGGTGTGGCTACTAAGTGGGCTGGCTAAGTGATGATCACAATTATTTTTTATAAATTTTAAAACACTCTGCTAAACATGTCATAGATGTTTAACTCCAAATGTTAACAATGCAATAAAACCAGATAGCATAGACTTGGCACCATATTATGACACCTGTTCCTGTATAAACTTCCTTTAAATTAAACATAAAGCCCATGTACAGGTTAAAAATCAGTAGTAGGAAACTTCAACCATTATTGAACAGAACATACTCACTGCTGTCAATGGTTACTCATCCGTGATACCTGTCAGTCACGTGTGTGTTTTTTGATTAGCAGTGTTACAAAGATCCGTGTTTTTCTGGAGGAAGAATTCTTTGGGATGTTGCAGGGATTGACTGTTTTAAATCTTATTTCCAGGGGAAAGTTACGAGATACCATTTTGGACTGGGAAGATTCTTTACCTGAGCGAGACCTCAGTTTGGCAGATGAAGCCTGTAGGTATGTCTGAAACTATTTAATAGTGGCAGAAACTGGCAAAACATTGGTGACTTTATAACTTACATTTTTGTTTTGTTAATTTTAGGGAATAGTCTTAATTTTTCGGGCAATTCTTTTGACTTCTGATTGATTAAACATGGGTTCTATGCGTCACAAATGTACTTGCACATTTCCTAGTTCCAAACATTTGAGGCATTAGTTTAAGTTTTCAGATGTTAGATTATTAAGCACCCTCAGTGCATATTTTGCTCTTTGCTCCTACAGCTGCTTTATCACTGAGTTCCTATTGCTGGCAGTTTTGAAATAATTTTATAGTTTTATTCATCCCTGTGATGAGGGAATCGGCGGTACTTATTGCCCAACTCTGAGATATCGAGATAAAACAAACTGGCTCAATAGGCCCCTTCAGCACAGTTGTCCACTTGTGCTATATCAGTTCAGCAATTGGTCACTTTTCCTCCTCGTTCGTCCCAACTTTAAGTTTTTGTTTTCTTTCTACTTAGTTATCTTGTACCTTTATTATACACTGATTACATGGCATAGATCCTTGTAATTTTTTACCACTTACACTCTCAACATAGAAATAGCCTTTCCTCATCCAGCCATCATAGACCCTGAAACAAAATTTTGTCTTGTAATCGCCAAGGAATATTTCAGTTTTGAGGGTCGAAATCCTATTTGCTCATCCTATCTTTCAATCTACCCAACAACTGTTTTTCCCATTCTCCAAACAGCCTCATTCAAGACGCCACTGTTTGAGAGCAATCCTGATCTCAGGAAAAATGCCCTTGCTGCCTTTCTTCTTTCAGAATTCCGCCAAAACAAACAGTTCAGTCATGATCTAATTGAGTAGTAGAGCAGGCACGAAGGGTTGAATGGCCTACTCTTCTTCCCAATGATTATTTACACTCGTCCCAACTCTCTCATCTCTGAGTTGAACAGCTGATCTATAGTATCCATGAGCGATGGAATGACATAAAACCAAAGCGCTTAAAACCTTAACTTTCCACTTTCCTCTCCAAAGCCCCAAGTTCCGCACTTCACGGTTTTCTGCTGGTCTTAGCCCAGACCAGGCTGCTTCCTGCTAAAAACATGCTCCTTCCTCCTGATTAACAGGAAGAAAAACTTGCTTTTAAATAGTGCCCCATGATCAAAATCAAAATTATCCCAAGCTGCTTCACAAGTAGTAAATAGCTTTGTAGGTGTGAATCCGTAGAATCCCTACAGTGCAGGGAGAGGCTGTTTGGCCCATCGAGTGCAGTGACCCTCTAAATGTGCACCCTATCTAGGCCCACTCCCCCAACCTATCCCTGTAACCCCACCTAACCTGCACACCTTTGAACACTAAGAGGCAATTTAGCATGACCAATCCACCTAACCTGCACAAGTTTGGACTGTGGGAGGAAACTGGATCACCCATAGGAAACCCACGCAGACACAGGGAGAAAGTGAAAACTATACACAGTCTCCCAATACCGGAATTGAACCCGGCTCCCTGGCTTGAGAGGAGCAGTGATTTTCTTTTTAAAATGTATCTTATTCCACACGTATATGAAAAGTTACAATACATAAAACAGTTTGGAGAAACAAACTTCCCAACACACGACTATACAATTTGGATAAATCCCCCCCCCCGCAACAAACAACTCCTCAAACATGGTCACTAACACCCCGCACCTTGCCTCAAAACCCTCTGCTGAACCCCTTGACTCGTATTTGATTTTTTTCAAGCCGAAGAAAGTCAAAAGGTCCCCCAGCCAGGCCGCTACCCCCGGTTGCTGACCGCCACTCCAATAGAATTCATCACTGGGCAATCAGAGGTGAAGGCCATTAGATCGGTCTTCCTCCCCTCCATCAGCTCCGGCTTCTCCGATATCCAAAGAGTCCGGCTCAACCTCCTCCCCCTGTTATCCTTGTTAGTGCCGCGAACACTACCGCCGTCTCGAATCTCCCCAACTTTTCGCAGCCCCAGAACATGTGTGAGATTCGCTGGCCCCCGCTCAAACTCGTCTGTCACCCCTTGAAAGAACCCACCCGTGTCATCCCACTCATATGTCATATGTACCCTGCGTACGACCTTGAACTGCATCAGGCTCATCCTTGTGCACAAGAAGGTCGATTTACCCTTCATAGTGCCTCACTCCATACTCCCCAGTTTATCTCCCCTCCCAGCTCCCCTTCCCACTTCTCCTTAATCTTCATCACCCGTTCAACTCCCTGTTCTCCCAGCCACCTGTACATGTCTCTGATCCTGCCCTTCCACATCCGGAAGCAACAGTCGCTCCTGCCCCAAACTTCTCCAACAGGCCCATGATGCTCTCCAGCGGGTCAGAAACATACAATAGTAGGTCATTAGGGCAGCACGGTAGCATTGTGGATAGCACAATTGCTTCACAGCTCCAGGGTCCCAGGTTCAATTCCGGCTTGGGTCACTGTCTGTGCGGAGTCTGCACATCCTCCCCGTGTGTGCGTGGGTTTTCTCCGGGTGCTCCGGTTTCCTCCCACAGTCCAAAGATGTGCAGGTTAGGTGGATTGGCCATGATAAATTGCCCTTAGTGTCCAAAATTGCCCTTTAGTGTTGGGTGGGGTTACTGGGTTATGGGGATAGGGTGGAGGTGTTGACCTTGGGTAGGGTGCTCTTTCCAAGAGCCGGTGCAGACTCGTTGAGCCGAATGGCCTCCTTCTGCACTGTAAATTCTATGAAATCTATGAAATTAGCTTAGAGCGACACCCAATGCTCCCTTCGTCCCTCGTAATCCCCTGCCGACCCCCTAAGAGCCATTGCCAGAGGCTCTATAGCCAGCGCAAATAGCAGCGGCGACAGCGGGCACCCTGCCTTGTTCACCTGTGTAGTTCAAAGTTCCGTGAACCCATGTCATTGGTCTGCACACTTGCCCTCGGTGCAACATAACAGGCGCACCCATGCCACAACCTTTGGCTCAAACCCAAACCTTCCCAGGACCTCAAACAGGTACCGCCACTCCATCCGGTCGAATGCCTTCTCTGCATCCCTAGACACCGCTATCTCCGGTACCTGACCTCCCGACTGAATCATATTCACATTTAACATCCTCTTTACACTACTAAAAAGCTGCCTGCCCTTTAGGAAGCCTGTTTGGTCCTCCGTAACCACCCCGGGACACGACCTTTCATCCTTCCCGCACCAATTTAGCCAACACTTTCACAACTGTATTTACGACGCATATTCCAACGGGTCCTTCCCCTTTTTTGGTATTAACGTGATCGTTGCCTGCGTCATCGTCTCCGGCAGCTCACCCTTCTCCAACGCCTCATTAAACGCCCCCAAGTGGTGCCAGGTCTAGGCTACTGCCTCAGAGACCTGTGCGCTCTGTCCACTACAGGGGTCTTAGCCAACACCTCCTCCACCGCCAGCCTCGCCAGCATCCTCAAAATGTATGTTGTGTTACTCGCACCTTCCACTCCTTCAGGCAGGCCACTCTGCAGATTCTGCCTTCTCGATCTATTTTCCTGCTCCTGCATCTTTGCTCTCAATGCCTTGCAAAGGTCTCCTCAGAGCCCACCTCCGCCTCCAATGCCACCACCTGATTGCTGTAGTCTGACATCACCCTCTCAATCTGTCGGATTTGCGACCCCTGCGCCTCCAAACATTTCTCCACTCTCTTCATCGAGCCCCTCAAGGGTGCCACAGCCCCTTCGATGGCCTTCGAGCGATCTTCCTGCATCTCCTTCCTCTGCTGGCAGAACTCTTCCTTGATGAAGGGCATCAACTGTTCCATCGGGAGCCTTCCAACTTGCACTAGCCTTTCCCCCCTCTACCATCCTTCCACTGGCTGCTGCAGGTCTCTTCCAACTCCTTGGCCAGATCCTTCACCTGCCGGGTTTGGTAACCAGCAGGCATACCACTCCCAGTGGGAACTTCTCCGACCGTCAGCTACACTTTTCTGTCGAAGTTGCACCCAATTTCGGGTAAAAGGAGCTCTTTTCTGTGCCTTCAAGCAGGAGCTGCCCTGTGTGCGACCACTCACACCATGGCCGCCACCGGAAGTCCGAGAGGCAGCAGTGTGATGTATGGTAGGCAAACACAGGACTTGCTGTAAACACAGTGCAATCCCACAAACAGCAGTTAGATGAATAACCAGCCAATGTTTTTGCTGCTTGTATGAACAGCTTTCTCTATTCTTTCTACCCTCTACTCTGGGCTGCTTGTTACTGTACCACGCCCACTCCAGCCTTGAACGCAATCCTCTGCCACTTCACGTCTGTGTAGCCCAGTCTGCACTGCATATCGCTTTTCACTCTTTACTTTCCTTAAGAAAGAAAGTTGCAGACTTAATCGCAGTTTATGCTGCCACAAGTTACATACATCATTTAGAAGGATATGCATAAATTGAGCGTTTTAAAGCTGCGATGAAGGAATGTAGAGGAGAGTTCGGTTAAAAACCAGTTAAATTGGAAGTTGATAGCCGATTACCAGTGAAGCTCAGAAAACAAAATGGAAATATTTAAAAGATAATGAATTCTTTTAACATGATCAATATTTTTAGATTGTAATATTTCAGTCTGAGCATTGTCATGTGTTATCAACAAGTTGTATCGAAACTGTGACACAACATCCAAACTTCCAGAACTTTGTAGATTTATACTGTTTCCTCCCCTACCCCCGTTCTTGCCCCCATCCCCTGCCATCCCATAGGAAGTCTGACCTGGCCATTACGTTGGGAAGTTCTCTTCAGATCAAACCAAGCAGCAATCTGCCATTCAACACAAAAAAGAGGGGAGGAAAGCTGGTTATCGTTAACCTACAGGCCACGAAGCTGGTTGGTACAAATAACCCAATAACAAAATGGGTAAAGATGCATGTTTTGTAATATTGTCATGCAGTTGAAGACGATTTAGGGAGTTCAGTGAAACTTTGGATGGTGCATGTGGCAGCCATGGTGGCGGAATGTGGTGAATGGGCTGCCAAACAGGCTGCTTTGTCCTGGATGTGGTTCGGTTTCTTTGCTGTTGCTGGAGCTGTACTCATCCAGGTAACTGGAGAATATTACTTTGCAAGTTAGGAGATGGGTTATTCACCACCAAAGGCCCAGCCTATGACTTGCTCTTGTAGCCACAGTATTTTCTATAACTGATCCAGTTAAATTTCTAGTCAATGGTGACCCACAGGATGTTGATGGTGGCTGATCCAGCAATAAAGACGCCATAGACCCAGATGGCCATAGGCTGCTTTCTCCTTTGAGGGGAAGAGCTGACTGGTGGTGATTAGCTGAGGATCACCACACCTCGGACGAGAGAGGTATGGTTGAGTAGGCCTTCATGAATAACTTCAATCATGAAGCAGTTGGGCCGAGGACACAGAACAAGAATTGAGCTACATATTTAGAGTTTTTAAGTGTATGGTGATATTACATTGGACAGCAGATTACCTCCCTGTCATTTCTTTCCATTCTACCCTTTACCCTCTGAAAAGTAGTTATGCTTCATAGAACATAGAACAGTACAGGCCCTTCGGCCCACAATGTTGTGCCGTCCCCTTATCCTAATCTAAGATCATCCTAATCTACACCTTTTTCATTTACTGCTGTCCATGTGTCTGTCCAAGAGTTGCTTAAATGTCTCTAATGACTCTGACTCCACCAGCTCTGCTGGCAGTGCAATCCATGCACCCACAGCCACTTCCGCCCTGGGGACAAGTCTCTGGCTATCCACTCTATCCATGCCTCTCATCCACCTTGTACACCTCTATCAAGTCACCTCTCTTCCTTCTTCGCTCCAGTGAGAAAAGCCCCAGCTCCTTCAACCTTTCTTCATAAGATATGCCCTCCAGTCCAGGCAACATCCTGGTAAATCTCCTCTGCACCCACTCCAAAGCATCCACATCCTTCCTATAATGAGGTGACCAGGACTGGACACAATATTCCAAGTGTGGTCTAACCAGGGTTTAATAAAGCTGCAGCAAAGCCTCGTGGCTGTTAAACTCAATCCTCCTGCTAATGAAAGCCAACACACAACCTGGTAACCTGCAACTACTGACACTATCTACAACTCCACCAACCTTCGTGTCATCGGCAAACTTACTGACCCACCCTTCCACTTCCTCATCCAAGTTATTTATAAAACCCACAAAGAGCAGAGATCCAAGAATAGATCCCTGCGGGACACCACTGGTCACCGACCTCCAGGCAGAATACTTTCCTTCCACTACCACTCTGTCTTTCGGCCAGCCAATTCTTTATCCAGAGAGCCAAATTTCCCTGTATCCCATGCCCCCTGACTTTCTGAATGAGCCTACCTTATCAAATGCCTTACTGAAACCCATATGCACCACATCCATTGCCCGACCTTCATCAATGTGTCTCGCCACATCCTCAAAGAATTCAACGAGGCTTATGAGGCATGATCTGCCCCTCACTAAGCCATGCTGACTAACTTTAATCAAACTAAGTTTTTCTAAATAATTATATCTTTCAGAATCCTTTCCAGTATTTTGCTCACCACACAATCAAGACTGACTGCTCTGTAATTCCCAGGGGTTTCCCTATTCCCTTTCTTGAACAGGGGAACAACATTCACATCCCTTCAATCCAGTGGAGAGTGAGGATGCAAAGATCATCGCCAACAGCACAGCAATCTCCTCCCTTGCTTCCCATAGTAACCTTGGGTATATCCCGTCTGGCCCAGGGGACTTATCTATCCTGATGCTTTTCAAAATTTCCAGCGTCCTCCTTAATATCAACCTGCTTGAGCCTATTAACCTGGTTCACGCTGTTCTCACACGCAACAAGGTCCCTCTCGCTAGTGAATACAAAAGCAAAATATTCATTTGGGGCCTCCCCTACACCCTCAGACTCTAGGCACAAGTTCCCTCCACTATCCCTGATCGGCCCTACTCTCACTCTGATCATCGTTTTATTTCTCAAATAAATGTAGAATGCCTTGGCGTTTTCCCTAATCCTTCCCGCCATGGCTTTTTCATGCCCCCTTCTAGCTCTCCTAAGTCCATTTTTGAGTTCCTTCCTGGCTACCTTGTAACCATCTAGAGCCATGCCAGATCCTTGCTTCTTCAACCTTACGTAAGCTTCCTTCTTCCTCTTGACTAGAAACTCCACTTCTCTTGTCATCCAAGACTCCTTCACCTGACCATTCCTTCCTTGTCTCAGTGGGAAAAAAACTACCCAGCACTCACAGTAAGTCCCCCTTAAACAACACCCACATTACTGCATTTCCCTGGGAACACCTGTTCCCAATTTATGCTCCCCAGCTCCTGTCTAATAGCAGGATAATTTCCCCTCCCCCCAATTAAATACCTTCCCATACTGTCTGTTCCTCTCCCTCCCCATGACTATGGTAAATGTCAAGGAGTTGTGGTCACGGTCATGGAAATGCATGCCACCGAGACACCGGACACCTGGCCTGGTTTGTTGCCAAGCACCAAATCTAATATGGCCTCCCCCCTAGTCGGCCTATGTACAGATTGAGTCAGGAATCCTTCCTGGACACACCTGACAAAATCTGTTCCATCTAAACCATTTACACTAAGGAGGTTCCAGTCAATATTAGGGAAGTTGAAGTCAACCATGACAACAACTCTGTTACCCCTGCATCTTTCCAAGATCTGCCGTCCAATCTGTTCCTTCATCTCTCTGCTGTTCTTGGGGGTCTATAGAAAACTCCCAATAAAGTGACCGCTCCTTTCTTGTTTCTGACTTCCACCCATACTGACTCAGTAGACAACCCCTCCTCAACTACCTCCTTTTCTGCAGCTGTGGTGCACTCTCTAATTAACAGTGCCACCCCCCCTCCTCTTTTACCTCCCTCTCTATTCTTCTTAAAACATCTAAACCCCGGAATACCTAACAACCATTCCTGCCCCAGTGAAATCCATGCCTCCTTAATGGCCACAACATCGTAGTTCCAAGCACTGATCCATGCTCGTAAGTTCATCTCCCTTATTCCTGATGCTCCTTGCATTGAAACATTCCTAAATTGCATTTAGGCATAACTGCAAACAATCTTTTTTAATCGAAGTTGAGGATCAATCACGGCAATATTCAGCATCCATAGTGTCTGTCAGAATCTGGCCATTCTCGGCATGATTATTTGTTTGTTTGACCATTGCCTTCTACCACTGTGTGAATTTTCTAACCAGGCTCTCCGTGAAACCAGGAATTCATTAGCATTGGCAACTGCATTGGTTTCACAAAGATCTCGGCAACCTTTTAATCTGCTGTGTTTCGTAAAAGCATTCAAAGATGTTCTGGCGGCTAATCATAAGACCATAAGACATAGGAGTGGAAGCGAGGCCATTCGGCCCATCGAGTCCACTCCACCATTCAAACATGGCTGATTTCAACTCCATTTACCCGCTCTCTCTCCATAGCCCTTAATTCCTCAAGAAATCAAGAATTTATCAACTTCTGTCTTAAAGACACTCAACGTCCCGGCCTCCACCGCCCTCTGTGGCAATGAATTCCACAGACCCACCACTCTCTGGCTGAAGAAATTTCTCCTCATCTCTGTTCTAAAGTGACTCCCTTTTATTCTAAGGCTGTGCCCCCGGGTCCTAGTCTCCCCTGCTAATGGAAACAACTTCCCTACATCCACCCTATCTAAGCCATTCATTATCTTGTAAGTTTCTAATAGATCTCCCCCTCAACCTCCTAAACGCCAATGAATATAATCCCAGGATCCTCAGACGTTCATCGTATGGTAGGCCTACCATTCCTGGGATCATCCGTGTGAATCTCCGCTGGACCCGCTCCAGTGCCAGTATGTCCTTCCTGAGGTGTGGGGCCCAAAATTGCTCACAGTATTCTAAATGGGGCCTAACTAATGCTTTATAAAGCTTCAGAAGTACATCCCTGCTTTTATATTCCAAGCCTCTTGAGATGAATGACAACATTGCATTTGCTTTCTTAATTACGGACTCAACCTGCAAGTTTACCTTTAGAGAATCCTGGACTAGGACTCCCAAGTCCCTTTGCACTTCAGCATTATGAATTTTGTCACCATTTAGAAAATAGTCCATGCCTCATTTCTCAGCCTACATCGTTAAAAGCGATGTGATATGGGGGCCATAGTGCTTCTGTGCTAGTAATCCAGAGGCATGGATTGGTGAACCAGAGGCAGGAGTTCAAATCCCACTGAGACTTCTGTTGGTGGCCATGGAGTGTGCGGTTGCACATTTGATAGCTCCCGCTCGAGGTTGATTTTTTTTTTTTTTACCATTCCCCGTTTGTAGGGTGGAAATTTGGATGGAAAAAGGTGTAGGAGTGCCAGGAGAAAGTGAGACTCTAATGTGGCTGGAGGATGGATTCACGGACCAGAAGTGGGTCAAGAAGAGAGCTGGTGAAGCAGGAGAATCTTGGTGCGCCACAGGTCAAGATGGCGGAGCGTAAAGGGCCTGTCCTGCCTTCCCAATGGTCAACCATCTTGTCCTAAATGAGAAGTTCAGCCTGCAGAGAAGGGAAGCCCATGAGGACCTAGCCAGGGTGGTAGAGCCGCTGAAAGCGGGGATTGACCATGTGGAGCAGAGGCTGGAGTTCCAGGGCCAGGCGATCCAGAAAGTGGAGACAATGGTGGGGGAGCACGAGGAGCAGCTCGCCTCGTTGGTTGCTGAGATGCAGGAGACCCAAAAGCGGCTGAAGGTGGAGGATCTGGAGAACCACGCCAGAAGACAGGACTTGCGGATCATAGGGATGCCCGAAGGCATTGAAGGAGCGGAAGCTGGCACGTGTGTGGCCAAGATGTTGGAAAATCTGATGGGGGAGTGGGGCCTTTGGCCAGCCCCTGGAGGTCGGCCGAGTGCACAGGCTGCTGATGTGGAAGCCGCAGGCGGACGGGCTGCCGAGGGTGATGGTGGTACGGTTGCACCGTTTCCTGGACAATAAGATTCCGCGACGGACGAGACAGACGAGGAAGTGCACCTGGGAAGGGAACGAGCTGTGGGTGTACCAGGAACTGGGCACAGAACTGGCAAAGAGGAGGGCCTGGTCAAGGCTGCCCTCTTCAAGAAGGGGTGGGCGGCCACACAGTGGTTAGTACATCCCGGCATGGGTCACTGTCTGTGCGGAGTCTGCATGTTCTCCCCCGTGTCTGCGTGTGTTTCCTCCGGGTGCTCCGGTTTCCCCTCAAGTCCTGAAAGATTTGCTTGTTAGGTGAATTGGACATTCTGAATTCTCCCTATGTGTACCCGAACAGGCGCTGAAGTGTGGAGACTAGGGGATTTTCACAGTCACTCCGTTACAGTGTTAAAGTAAGCCTACTTGTGACATTAATAAAGATTATTATTGCAAAGATTATTATGAAGTTTGGAGTGTTATACCCCGCACTCCTCTGGGTGACTTTCCAGAATCGAGAATATTATTTGGTACGCCAGAGGAAGGTGACTGAATTTTTGATGGACAATGGACTGGCAGGAGAAGGAGGACATTGAACTTTGGAGGAGGTGATTTCTTTTGGTGATTACTAGAGAGCTTTTTCACCTTTGAAATGTTTTGTTAGACTTGGTGATCGGGTGATTGGGGAGCATCAAGATTGAGGCACCTTTTTCGGTTTCTTTGTTTCTTGAGGGAGTACAAATGGGAGGGGAGGAGAATCAGTGGGGTGTAGGAGGTTTGGAGGCTTTGGGCGGGTGCTATCAGGCTAGCTTGGTGGGTGAGTTAACGGGAGCACAGTGGGAGGCGGTCAGGTGATTGGTGTAGGGGTGGTTGATGAGGTTGTTTTGTTGGGGGGGAGGGGAGGTGCTGACAAGGGTGTGGTTGTTGTGGCACAGCGAGAAAGGGAGTGATGACAATGGACATCTGAGGGTGGGCCTGGAGGGTGTGGTTGTTGTGGCACAGCGAGAAAGGGAGTGATGACAATGGACATCTGAGGGTGGGCCTGGAGGGTCATGTGACACGGGCTGGGGACATACCCAATAAAGGATATCGGCATGGGAGGGTTGCAGGGTGCCCCGCAACCCGGCTAGTCACATGTAACGTAAGGGGGTTGACTGGGTCGGTCAAACGGTCTGGTGTGTTCGCGCACCCGAGGAGTTTGAAGGTGGACATGGCTTTTTTACACGTGACTCATTTAAAGATAGGGGGCGGGATTCTCCCCTACCCGGCGGGGCGGGGGGGTTCCGGCGTAATGGAGTGGCGGGAACCACTCCAGCATCGGGCCATCCCAAAGGTGCGGAGAATTCCGCACCTTTAGGGGCCAAGCCCTCACCTTGAGGGGCTAGGCCCGCGCCGGAGAGGTTTCTGCTCCGCCGGCTGGCGGGATAGGCGTTTGGCACCACGGCAGCCGGCGCCGAAAGGTCTTTGTGGGGCGACGCATGCACGGGAGCGTCAGCGGCCGCTCACGGCATCTCCGCGCATGCGCAGGGGAGGGGTCTCTTCCGCCTCCGCCATAGTGAAGACCATGGCGAAGGCGGAAGAAAAAGAGTGCTCCCACGGCACAGGCCCGCCCGCGGATCGGTGGGCCCCGATCGCGGGCCAGGCCACCGTGGGGGCACCCACCGGGGCCAGATCGCCCCGCGCCCCCCTCCCCAGGAACCCGGAGCCTGCCCGCGCGCCTTGTCCCGACGTTCAAAAGGAGGTTTAATCCACTCCGGCGGGCGAGGGTTGACAGCGGCAGGACTTGGGCCGGAGAATCGCCGGGGGTGGGCCCGCCGACCGGCGCGATTCCCGCCCTGCCGAATCTCTGGTGGCGGAGAATTCGGGACACAGCAGGGGCGGGATTCACGCCAGCCTCTGGTGATTCTCCGACCCGGTGGGGGGTCGGAGAATCGTGCCCAGGGGATCAAACAAGGTTGAGGAAAGGATGGATAGGGCAGATGTTCCACTCAGGACTGGATATGAAGGTGAAGGGGGTGACAATGCTGGTACACAGTGGCGTTCGAGGTGAGGAACATTTTGACACATTCCGTGGGGGGCGGGGGTGGGGGGGCTGTTCGTTATGATGAGTGGGAAGCTGGAGGGGATGCCGGTGGTATTGGTAAATGTTTACTCCCCAAACTGGGACTATGTGGAGTTTATGAGGCTGATGCTGGGAACGATTCGTGACCTGCTTGATCTTGGAGGTGGGGGTGGATTTTAACACGGCCATTTAGTCAAATTTGGGCCGGTCGAGCCCAAGGTCAGGGAAGGTGTCGGCGATAGCGATCAGGCTTCATGGAGTAGATGGAGGGGGGCGGACCCGTCAAGGTTTGGGAGGCCGAGGGCGAAGGAGTTTTTGTACTTTTCCCATTTGCACAGGGTGTACTCCCGGATTGACTTTTTGTGGTGGACAAGGCGTTGCTGGTGGGGCTGGTCGACTCGGAATATGCAGGAGGGACAACGCCTGTAGTGGAAGCTGGGTGAGGGCTTGTTGGCGGATGAGGAGGTGTGCGAGCGGGTGAGGGCTGCCATCTGGGGGTATGTGGAACTCAACGATAAGGGGGAGTTTACGGCTGCTACGCTGTGGAAGGCACTCAAGACAGTGTTTAGGGGGAGTTTATTTTGATTCAGGCACACAGGAAAATGGTGGAATGGGCGGAGGTGGCAATGTTAGTGGAAGAGATTCTGAGGGTGGATAGGAAGTACTTCGAGGCCACAGAGGCAGGGTTGTTGAGGGAGAAGCAGAAGCTCCAGATGGAGCTTGGGCTGATGTCCGTGGAGAAGGCAGTAGTGTAGTTGTGGAGGACCAAGGGGACAATGTACATGTACGGGGAGAAGCCGAGCAGGATGCTGGCCCACCAACTTAGAAAGCAGGCAGCAGCGGGGGGTATTGGTAGAGTGAAGAACAGGATGGGACGGGTGGTACTGGACCCGGTGCAGCCTTTGCATGTGTAAATTGGCTTCCATGTTTCCTGCATTAACAGTAGTGACTACACCCAAGTCCTTTGTTTTGGTTTTGTTTAATTTAAGGGATAATTTTGCATGGCCAATCCACCTATCCTGCGCATCTTTGGGTTGTGGGGATGAGACCCACACAGACACAGGGAGAATGTGCAAATTCCACATGGACAGTGACCCGGGGCCAGAATCGAACCCAGGTCCATGGTGCTGTGAGGCAGCAGTGCTAACACTGTGCCATCAAAGTCCTTTGTTGGCCAAAAAACACATTGCGTTGTCCTGAAATCGCTATATACATATGCACGCCTCTTTTCTTTTCTCATCTCTCTCAGTATTTTGAGTTATATACTTCCGTATACTTCAGAAAACTCTTCCCTGCTGCCAATCAAATTAATTAAGACCAGTTGAATGCTGAATGCATTCAGCACACATCCAATGTCTCTGCACCAATCAACTGAGGATTAATATCCTGGTTACAGACTCCTTGCTGTATTTGGTACCTAATGAGCATACAGATTAATATAACGCCTTTTGTTAACTGATTCATTTGTCAATTCTGTAATTATGTCACTCCAACCTTGTATAATTTAAACCAGAGGTGGCAGTTTATATATAGATTTAAGTAGCAGGCATTGCCTCCTTCCCTAGAATTCGTGTAATATCAAGATTTTTGGTACTTCTGTTTGGAATTTTTCTTTCACAACATAGATGCTTTTTTCAATAATTAACTAAAAGTGTTATTTTATTATTCAGCGTCTCAAACTTGGTGTGCTTGTCATAAAGATAAAGTTTATTGAACGGCGGTGGAAGCAGATTCGGCAGTAACCACTTGAAGGCAATTTAAGAAATATTTGAAAAGGAAAGTTGGGCTACAGGGAAAGAGTCAAAGGGCGGGACTAATTGGGTAGTTATTTCAAATAACTAGAGATTCTATCATTTAATGCTGTACATGTATCTGAGTTGGATGGAGTGGGATAATTTTGAAATCTGAAGTGATTACATTGTTTTGCTCCGTTAGCTCTGTTGAGATCCACATAATCAGCTGAAAGAGATGGTTTCCTGGGCACTTTGTGACCCCTTTAAATTCCAAAACTCAGTTGTTCAGCCAGTTTGCCAAAATGAGGTTCTTATAGCTCGATGTGTTCTTGATGCAATACGTTTGGTTGCTTAGTACATGGGAATCCTTACAGTATTTGATCTTGAGTGTCTGATACTCAAAGGTACGTTGGTTATCCAACTTCACCAACCTGTGCTCTCTAAATGATGTTTTACATTGTTTTCTCCTTGCGCTCCCAGGACAGACATTCAGACCTGCGGATATTTGGTTACATTGATGAAGTTGTGGCCAAACTAATGAAGCACCTTGGCATCGAAATCCCAAAATGGGAAGGACCACAGGTGGTGGAGACAACAGAAGCAATTAAACCAGAAGTGGAGATACTACTTCCCGTCAAAGCATACCTCAACAGCAAACCAAAAACCAAAGTCAAAAGGCAAAGTAGAGACATTGAGGAAGAAGGGGCGAGTGGGTCGGATTCATTGCTGCCGGCCCCTTCGAAAGCCAATGGCTCCTATAAGCAAGAAGATTGTAACACCTTTGAGAGTAAGCGTGTCAAACTCGAACCTGTCATGGTGTGAAACGTCAACTCTTTCTACAAAACCTTAGGACTTTTTTTTTCAACAAACATGAATGTTTAATTGTAACTTTATATTTAACTATTTTAAATTCTGTGCTCAATGCAACAAATCTTGCTGTTTGGTTTTCCGTAAGCTTTCAGAGGAAGAATAAGTTGAACCCTAAGTAAAAGGGTTCTGTTTAATTGTAGCTCGAAATCTTCATTCTAAAGTGTATTAAAGGGAACATTAGGAATATTTGAGCATTAACTATGGAGTTTATGTATTCTTAAACAACAGTCCTTGACCCCTGGAAATCATGAAATGTTGAGGGGCGTTGTACTTGGTGTGTTTGGAATTATTCTGCCGTATGTTTGATACTTTTTCTATAAATAAGAAAAATGAACACTGTTTTACTGCTCAGTTTTTCAAACTTTATGCAATTTATGCCGACAGTGTAGTGCTCGACATGGTCACGCTTGGAGTGTTGTGAATTTGAAATCTGAAATGCTAGCACCAGCAGGATTTTTCGCTTTCAGGTGAATCATATGAAAATTAAACTCTACTGGGGACTTGATGCCCCATTTAATTTCCAGTGTGAAACCCACTCAGCCAGTTGTCAAAATAAGGTTCAGGTAATTATTTTTTTTGCTTATTATGTGTGTGAAGTGTGTTCCGGCATTTGAAATGTGGACACAAATGCTTTTCATAATGAGATTATCCCTCAAGCTTAAATTTAATGTCTCCACCGGCAGCTGTAACATTCAGTGGTAAATTTATTTCCCAGCTCTGAGTGATTAATGGTGATATTGTTCTTCCATTTATGTAGTAGCTAAAGATGCCAGTGTCTCAAAGGCTTTCACATATTGAAGTGCACTTATTATGCAGACAAAATTCACCGAACAATGAATGTAAAACCAAATAAACATTGAAGACTCCAACACTTAAGCATCGGATGGTCAGCAAACTTTAACAATTACAGGATAAACGAAGAAACCTAATCCAATTGTCTTCTGCCAGTCAACTTGAATTACATTCAATTACTGTGTTTACTGCTTTTGTATGTGATAGAACCTAAATTCCAAATGGTAATTAGAATCCATGGTGTCACCTTGTGCCGATGTTTGCGCTATAGTCCCGAATCAGAGGTTGTGGGGTCATTTCCACTTCAGAGAGTTGAACAAGTAATCCAGCCTGATGCCCCAGTCCTGAGAAAGTTCTATACCATCAGAGGTGCCATCTTTCAGGTGAAAGGCGAATCTCAGTAGATCCCATGCAACATTGAAGAAACACGAGAAATCTCTCTGGTTTCCTGGCCAATATTTATCCCTTAAGAAACTTTGTTAAAACTATATATATCTGGTCATTATATGATCTCCTAGAGACTTATAAAATTCTAACAGGACTAGACAGGGTAGTTGCAGGGAAGATGTTACCAATGGTGGGTGTGTCCAGAGCCAGGGGTCACAGTCTGAGGATTCAGGGTAAACCATTTCGGACAGATATAAAGAGACATTTCTTCACACACAGTGGTGAGCCTGTGGAATTCATTACCACAAGACGTAGTTGATGCTAAAACTTTGAATATATTCAAGAGGTGGCTGGATATAGCACTTGGGGAGAATGGGATCAAAGGCTATGGGGAGAAAGCAGGATTAGGCTATTAGGTTGGATGATCAGCCATGATCGTGATGAATGGTGGAGCAGGCTTGAAGGGCCTCCTGCTCCTATCTTCTATGTATCTATGTATCACATTGTTGTTTGGAACTTGCAATGTGACAGTTGGCTGCCACAGTTCCTACATTATGACAGTGACTACGCTAAAAGTACTGTATTGGTAGTAAAGCACTTTGAGATATCTTGAGGTCGTGAAGGGTCCTGTCAAATACAGGCCAATTTTACTCTTGAGAAAACCAGGCATATCTGCAACTTGCTGTTATTTATTCTTTCACATCATGTGGGCATCGTTGGCTGGCTAGGCTGTTAGGATTTGTTGTCCATCGCTAATTGCCCTTAAGAAGGTGGTGGTGAACCGCTGCCTTGAACCCCTGCAGTCCGTGTGGTGTAGGCACAGTCATAGTACTGTTAAGCCACTGAGAACCCAGGTTCGAATCCCAGCCCTGAATCACTGCCCGTGTGAAGTTTGCACATTCTCCCTGTGTCTGTATGGGTGTCACCCCCACAAACCAAAGATGTGCAGGGTAGGTGGATTGGCCATGCTAAATTGCTCCTTAATTGGAAAAAAAAGAATTGGGTACTCTAAATTTATTTATTTCAGTTTTAAAAAGAGTGCTGTTAGAAAGGGTGTTTCAGGATTTTGACCCAGTGGTAGTGAAGGAACGGTGATATAGTTCAATGTCAGAATAGTGTGTGGCTTGGATGGGAACTTGCAGGTGATGGTGTTCTCATGCACCTGTTGCCCTTGTTCTCCTGAGTGGTAGAGCTCATGGGTTTGAAAGGTGCTGTCAAAGGAGCCTTGGTAAGTTGCTGCAGTGCATTTGTAGGTGGTTCACCCTGCTGCTACTGTGCATCAGTGATGGAGGGAATGAATGTTTAAAATAGTGAATGGGTGGCAGTCAAGCAGGATCTTTTGTGTTGGATGGTGTTAAGCTTTGAGGGCTTTTGGAACTGCACTCATCCAGGAAAGTGGAGAGTGTTCCATCACACTCCAAACTTGTGCTTTGTAAACAGCAGACAGGCCTTGGAGAGTAAGAAGGTGAACCTGCTGCAAAATTTCCAAGCCTCTGACCATTCCTTGTAGCCTCCGTATTTATATGGCTAGTCCATATGTTCTGGTCAATGATAACCCCCCCAGGATGATGACAGTGGCAGAATCAGTGATGGTAATGCCATTGAATGTTGAAAGAGGTGGTTGAATTCTCTCATGCTGGAGATGGTCATTGCCTGGCACATGTGTGGAGTGAAATTTGCTTGCCAGCTGCTGATGCATATGGACATGGACTGCTTCAGTATCTGAGGAGTCACAAATGGTGCTGAATATTGTGCAATCATCAGCAAACATCCCCATTTCTGACCTTATGATGGAAGGGAAGTCATTGATGAAGTAGCTGAAGATGGTTGGGCTCAGTACTCTATCCTGAGGAACTCCTGCAGTGATATCCTGGATGTGGAAATACCGGTGTTAGACTGGGGTGGGCACTGTAAGAAGTCTTACAACACCAGGTTAAAGTCCAACAGGTTTGTTTCGAATCACTAGCTTTCGGAGCGCTGCTCCTACATCAGGTGAATGTGATGAAGGAGCTGCACTCCGAAAGCTAGTGATTCGAAACAAATCTATTGGACTTTAACCTGGTGTTGTAAGACTTCTTATTGTGATAACCTGGGACTGCGATGATTGACTTCCAACACCACAGTCATCTTACTTTGTGCTAGGTATGATCAGCGGATGATTTTCCACTGGATTCCCATTGATTTCAGTTTTGCTAGTGCGTATTAATGTTACACTCCGTCAAATGCAGCCTTGGGAGAAAAGCCAGTCATACTCACCTCGGCTCTTTGTCCAAGTTTGCATCAAGGCTGATGTCAGGGGGCCAAAACTGTTGTGGGCCAGCCAGAACCCAGATGAGCATCAGTGAGCAGGTTATTGCTGATGAAGTGCCTCTTTGATAGCTCTGTTGCAGCACCTTCCATCACAAAAGTAACATGATGGGATGGTAATTGGTACAGTTGGAGTTACCTGGGCAATCCCCCCACTGCCGGGTAGATGCCAGAGTTGTTGTTGTACTGGAGCAGTGTTGCTCGGGTTGCAGAGAGTTCTGGAGCACATTTTCAATACTGTTGCCAGAATGTTCTCGGGGACCGTAATCTTTGGTATCCTGTGGAGTGAATCGAATTGGCTGAAGGCTGGCATCTGTGATGCTGAAGATCTCCAGAGGAGGCAGAGATGGATCATCCACTCATTACTTCTAGCTAAACATCGTTACTAAAGCTTTAGCCTTGTCTTTTGAACAGATGTTCTGGGCTCTGCCATCATTTAGGATAGGGATTTTTGTGGAGCCTAAACGCACACCACCATTCATGACTGGCTGTGGCAGAAATCTGGTCCATTGGCTGTGGGATTGCTTGGTTCTGTCTGCTACTTGCTGCTTCTGCTGTTTGGCATGCAAGTAGTCCTGTGTTGTCGCTTAACTTTATGTTTTAGGCATGCCCTGGTGCTGCTTATGACATGCTCTCCTGCACTTTTCATTGAACCAGGGTTGATCCTTGGCTTGACCGTAATGGATATATGCTCAGGGTGAGGAAGTTGCAGATTTGTGGTTCAATGCAGTTCTGCTGCTGCTGGTTACCCACTGTGCCTCATGGATGCCATTTTGAAGAAATCTTACTCCATTTGGTGGTTTACCACATCATGGCGAGAACATAATGGGTTTGGAGTCATAGTTCAGATCTTCCAGTGCAACTTCCTCCTGACCATGTGACACTGGCCACTACCTCTGACGGATCTGTCATACCATTGGAGCAGGGCTTCCCCAGGGATGGTAAAAGTGGTGTATGTAAAAGTTATTGTATGTAAACTTCAGTGAGTATGATTGTCAGCTGTTGCTTGACTAATCTGTGGGACAGCCCCCAGATGTCAATCTGGACTTTGCAGGGTCGACGGTGCTGGGTATGCTGTTGTCTTTTCTGGTGCCTCGGTCGATGCCAGGAAATGTCTCAACTCTGCGCACCTGACCGGGAGCAAAAACCTCAGCCTTCGTTCCCCCTTCTGATTTTAGCTATGTTGCTAAATTCAGTGAAACAAGATTAGTCTAAAATTAATGTAATAATCTTATAAAAATATATACTTAACCTGGGGCTTGAAGAGTTAAATTAGGAGGGTAGGTTGTACAGCCAGACTTGCATTTTTATAGACGATTAAGAGGTGATCTCATCGAGGTTTTTAAGATGATTAAGAGATCGAATGATGTTGATAGAATGTGCATTTTATGTATATATTCTATTTCTAAATTTTAAAACTGGATCTTGACTGAACACGATCCTTAAAATGGCTGAACCTACATCTGTCTGCGACCCCAAAACAAGGCCTTTTGGCTAAGATGAGCGCGAGGTCAGGTGTAATGCATGAATCTGGGTTTTTTTTTTGGAGCAGGCAAGGAGCTGGATAAGGGGTTTGCCCCCGTCCACACTCTGAGCTCTGGCTTTGTAACTCCGATAAAGTAATTTAAAAAAAAGAAGCCACTTGCAGTTTTAGCAAAACTCACATCGTTATCTCTGAAGAACCACGAATGAACACCTGCTGCCTGCACAGCCCAACGTTAAAGAGAGCTGGAGAAAGACCTTGTTTGCCAGCAGGTACACAGGGTTTGCTGAGACAAAACAAAACCTCAAGTACTCTTGAGCATAACAGAAGTGGGATCTTGTCTGGGATCACTCACTTGAATTTGGCCAAATTCATGTTTCAGCCATGAGCCAAATCGGATAGATATAAAAGAGCCAGTAGGAAACCAAAAGGAAAAATCCAGTGGCTGTAACAAATTTGAGAACGTAGTAACTTAAGATGAGCAAATTCCTTTTCTCTAATGCTTAATAATGGCAACGTTCGATACTCAAATGTGGCAAACAAGGAAACCTGAATGGTGAAACAGTAGAATCCCTCGGCACAGAGCAACTGAATGCCACAGCTCGGGAGACACCATTAAAATTACCGAGAAAAGTGAAGAGGAACTGATCTAGTTGTTGGTAGAACACTTGACTCTCTTGTATCTGACAGAGCAGTTATATGAAGGGCTTAACCCTGATTCTGAATATCCACACCCCCAGCCAAATTTGAGCTCGGAAAGCTCAATGCTGCTAGAATTTCAGGAGAGTGAAAAAGGTTAAGAAAGAGAGAGAGTAAGGGAACAGAGATAGAAAGAGAAGCTTGGGAGATGGAAAGAGAATTCCAGCTCCGGAAAACAGAAATGGAGCCAGCAGCTTAAAGAGAGAGAGAGAATCCAGACAGGTGGAAGCTGTGAGGAAAAATGTCTCTATCTGGTAGCATCCCCAATCTTCCTGACCCAGAATAACTAACGCATCAAATATACTAGATCAATTTCCAAATTCGAAGAGAGTGACGTAGAGCCATTTGATGCCACTTTTGAGAAATTAGCAGGACAGCTAAAGTGGCCATTTTTAATTCAAGGGCAGCTGCCAGAGCCCACGGGGCCTACCCACTGCTGATTCCTGACATTTCCATGAATTACCTGCCATTTTAGGTGCTTTTGAGTTGGTCCACGAGGCATAGCGCCAGCAATTCCAGAGCGCACGTAAGCAGCCCACCCAAACCTACATTAAGTTTGAATGACCAAAGCAAATGGCATTTGACAGATGAATACGGCCCTTAAAGATCTTGGAGGGATTGTGCGATTGATGTCGTGAGAGAAATTTCAAAACTGCTTGCCCTCCTCTCTGAGGATACACTGGAGGAGAAGAGAATCCTCATAGCCCAGGATGCAGCCATCACAGTATATAGCCACAAGCCAGTGCCTAGGCTTGCATATCCAAGCAGCCATTTTCCAAACCATTCCCCTGACCATAGGAAAGATTGACAGTGGTACCCAGATGGGGGAGGCCCCCTGACCCAGAAAAGGAAAGACAAAAGAGGGTGGGGGGGGAACCCCTCCTGCAGCCAGAGAGGAGAGTCCCTGGAAACTACTGTATTTGCAATTTAATAAAATAGGCCATTGGGTGCTGAAAACTAAGAGGAAAGCCTGTTGGTGCAATAGGGCTCCACGTGAGTATTTCCTTTGAAGGTTGCTCCCCAATTCGTATCGCAGCAGAGCAGACAGATTCTCACTACAGAAACCTACTCCTTAGACAACATGGCACTTTTTGTGCACAAGCTGGACAACAAACTGTGAGCTTCCTAAATGTTGCCCTTTCAGGAAGTGTCCCCTTCCCCACCCTAACATTTGCACAAGTCAATTGCGTTGCTCCGTGACACAGGCTACTGAGGCCTTAATGTCAGAGGGAAACACAAATCTTCCCACCCAACCCACTCAGAACCCTCCATTAAGGGCAAAGCCCTGATCAGTAGAGCGAAAGCAGGATCTGTGTTTGCACCACTCCGTGGGGTCCACCTAGAGTGTGACCTTGATTCAGGCTCTGTCACAGTAGGAATTGTCCCTAAATTATCAGAAGCAGGAGTTTACTTCCTCCTCGGAAGTGGAATTGCACACCCTCCTTCCCGTGCTTTGAGTATGTATATAAACTTACTCTTTGAGAGTTCATCCTATCTCATATTTGCTGTGGAGTTAATAGAAACTTGGATGGCACAAAGACCAAGAGGTTGGGTGGATGCACCACTGCTTATAAAGCGTGAAACAAATCAAGTCGCTTTCTACTTACAGGTGGGTGGTATAAGGACCCTTCTTATTTATTCCCTTATTTCCCCTTTTATTTTTGCTGTTACATTTTTGTCTAGTACAGCTGCACTCTCTGTAAACCCGCGGCTCCCTTCCCGCTCTTTGAAGAAATGAAATGAAAGGAGCACCTTGCTCTCTCCTCACCTAACCCCCTCAGTCACCGAACTCTCACTTTAACACTCTATGCAACCCAGTTAGCGCTCCAGTGGAAAGATGTTTTATTTCTCATCAAACTGGGCCTTCAGCTCAAGCTCCACATTCAGGCCTTTATCTTTCTGTCACTTTATCTCACATCTATCCTAACTTTCAGCTTGAGGTTTGACTTCAAGCCTCTGCAGTCTCAAGAAAATGACACCCAGACTTCCTGGAGAGGGTCAGCCTTCACAGTTGCCTCATGGTGAGGATTAGTTAGATCTTTTTAGAGAGAGTTAGTTAGATTCCTTCATCCAGGCTGTAGAATCAAAAGAGAAACCAAACTGGAACTTTGTGACTTTAAACATTATCGTGGGATGAGATCCAATCAGCACCTTTTACCAGACAGAGCACAGCCTTTTGGGCCAATTCACTGGCCATCAGCCAAATCAATCAAACCGAGTCACCACTAATGTCAGCCTATCCAAAGGATTTTCACGATAACATCATTGCAGTGTGAATGTAAGCCTACTTGCAACACTAATAAAGATTATTACAGCGTTCTGGATCTTTCTGTTAGAATTAAAGACACAGGCTGCCTTAAAGGCACATAGAACATAGAACAATACAGCGCAGTACAGGCCCTTCGGCCCACGATGTTGCACCGAAACAAAAGCCATCTAACCTACACTATGCCATTATCATCCATATGTTTATCCAATAAACTTTTAAATGCCCTCAATGTTGGCGAGTTCACTACTGTAGCAGGTAGGGCATTCCACGGCCTCACTACTCTTTGCGTAAAGAACCTACCTCTGACCTCTGTCCTATATCTATTACCCCTCAGTTTAAAGCTATGTCCCCTCGTGCCAGCCATTTCCATTCGCGGGAGAAGGCTCTCACTGTCCACCCTATCTAACCCCCTGATCATTTTGTATGCCTCTATTAAGTCTCCTCTTAACCTTCTTCTCTCCAACGAAAACAACCTCAAGTCCATCAGCCTTTCCTCATAAGATTTTCCCTCCATACCAGGCAACATCCTGGTAAATCTCCTCTGCACCCGCTCCAAAGCGTCCACGTCCTTCCTATAATGCGGTGACCAGAACTGTACGCAATACTCCAAATGCGGCCGAACCAGAGTTCTGTACAGCTGCAACATGACCTCCTGACTCTGGAACTCAATCCCTCTACCAATAAAGGCCAACACTCCATAGGCCTTCTTCACAACCCTATCAACCTGGGTGGCAACTTTCAGGGATCTATGTACATGGACACCTAGATCCCTCTGCTCATCCACACTTTCAAGAACTTTACCATTAGCCAAATATTCCGCATTCCTGTTATTCCTTCCAAAGTGAATCACCTCACACTTCTCTACATTAAACTCCATTTGCCACCTCTCAGCCCAGCTCTGCAGCTTATCTATATCCCTCTAACCTGCTACATCCTTCCACACTATCGACAACACCACCGACTTTAGTATCGTCTGCAAATTTACTCACCCACCCTTCTGCGCCTTCCTCTAGGTCATTGATAAAAATGACAAACAGCAACGGCCCCAGAACAGATCCTTGTGGTACTCCACTTGTGACTGTACTCCATTCTGAACATTTCCCATCAACCACCACCCTCTGTCTTCTTTCAGCTAGCCAATTTCTGATCCACATCTCTAAATCACCCTCAATCCCCAGCCTCCATATTTTCTGCAATAGCCTACCGTGGGGAACCTTATCAAACGCTTTGCTGAAATCCATATACACCACATCAACTGCTCTACCCTCATCTACCTGTTCAGTCGCCTTCTCAAAGAACTCGATAAGGTTTGTGAGGCATGACCTACCCTTCACAAAGCCATGCTGACTATCCCTGATCATATTATTCCTATCTAGATGATTATAAATCTTGTCTCTTATAATCCCCTCCAAGACTTTACCCACTACAGACGTGAGGCTCACCGGTCTATAGTTGCCGGGGTTGTCTCTGCTCCCCTTTTTGAACAAAGGGACCACATTTGCTGTCCTCCAGTCCTCTGGCACTATTCCTGTAGCCAATGATGACATAAAAATCAAAGCCAAAGGTCCAGCAATCTCTTCCCTGGCCTCCCATAGAATCCTAGGATAAATCCCATCAGGTCCCGGGGACTTATCTATTTTCAGCCTGTCCAGAATTGCCAACACCTCTTCCCTACGTACCTCAATGCCATCTATTCTATTAGCCTGGGGCTCAGAATTCTCCTCCACGACATTATCTTTTTCCTGAGTGAATACTGACGAAAAATATTCATTTAGTATCTTGCCTATCTCTTCAGACTCCACACACAATTTCCCATCCCTGTCCTTGACTGGTCCTACTCTTTCCCACGTCATTCGCTTATTCCTGACATACCTATAGAAAGCTTTTGGGTTTTCCTTGATCCTTCCTGCCAAATACTTCTCATGTCCCCTCCTTGCTCGTCTTAGCTCTCTCTTTAGATCCTTCCTCGCTACCTTGTAACTATCCATCGCCCCAACCGAAACTTCACACTTCATCTTCACATAGGCCTCCTTCTTCCTCTTAACAAGAGATTCCACTTCCTTGGTAAACCACGGTTCCCTCGCTCGACGCCTTCCTCCCTGTCTGACCGGTACATACTTATCAAGAACACGCAGTAGCTGATCCTTGAACAAGCCCCACTTATCCAGTGTGCCCAACACTTGCAGCCTACTTCTCCACCTTATCCCCCCCCAAGTCACGTCTAATGGCATCATAATTGCCCTTCCCCCAGCTATAACTCTTGCCCTGCGGTGTATACTTATCCCTTTCCATCATTAACGTAAACGTCACCGAATTGTGGTCACTGTCCCCAAAGTGCTCTCCTACCTCCAAATCCAACACCTGGCCTGGTTCATTACCCAAAACCAAATCCAACGTGGCCTCGCCTCTTGTTGGCCTGTCAACATATTGTTTCAGGAAACCCTCCTGCACACACTGTACAAAAAACGACCCATCTATTGTACTCGAACTATATCTTTTCCAGTCAATATTTGGAAAGTTAAAGTCTCCCATAATAACTACCCTGTTACTTTCGCTCATATCCAGAATCATCTTCGCCATCCTTTCCTCTACATCCCTATTAGGAGGCCTATAAAAAAACTCCCAACAGGGTGACCTCTCCTTTCCTGTTTCTAACTTCAGCCAATACTACCTCGGAAGAAGAGTCCCCATCTAGCATCCTCTCCGCCACCGTAATACTGCTCTTGACTAGCAGCGCCACACCTCCCCCTCTTTTGCCTCCTTCTCTGAGCTTACTAAAACACCTAAACCCCGGAACCTGCAACATCCATTCCTGTCCCTGCTCTATCCATGTCTCCGAAATGGCCACAACATCGAAGTCCCAGGTACCAACCCACGCTGCCAGTTCCCCTACCTTGTTTCGTATACTCCTGGCATTGAAGTAGACACACTTCAAACCACCTACCTGAACACTGGCCCCCTCCTGCGACGTCAAATCTGTGCTCCTGACCTCTATACTCTCATTCTCCCTTACCCTAAAACTACAATCCAGGTTCCCATGCCCCTGCTGCATTAGTTTAAACCCCCCCAAAGAGCACTAACAAATCTCCCCCCCAGGATATTTGTGCCCCTCAGGTTCAGATGTAGACCATCCTGTCTAGAGGTCCCACCTTCCCCAGAAAGAGCCCCAGTTATCCAAAAATCTGAATCCCTCCCGCCTGCACCATCCCTGTAGCCATGTGTTTAAATGCTCTCTCTCCCTATTCCTCATCTCACTATCACGTGGCACGGGCAACAACCCAGAGATAACAACTCTGTTTGTTCTAGTTCTGAGCTTCCATCCTAGCTCCCTGAAAGCCTGCCTGACATCCTCCTCGGGTTTACAGAGAGTGCAGCTGACTGGGAGCAGAGTCGGAGGGCCGTGTTCCAGTTGGTTCACAGGACAGGTACAATCTGTCAGGTTTTGTGGTTTTTTAATTTGTTTTTATTTTTGTGTTTGTTTTGTTTTTTGGGGACAGCAAGCTATCATTGTATCATTTATCGGAATCACCAATTTTAGAGGGTTTACTTTGGAGAGTAGCAACAGTATATACATGTATATATTTTATTTTAAGGGCCTAATGGGTGTTTAATCTTTTCTTTTTTTCCCCCCTTTAAATCTCTTTGGGAATTCAGATCAGAGGGGATGGAGGCTAGGGCAGTTGCATGCTCCTGTAGGATGTGGGTGGTGAGAGATACCACCGGTGTCCCCGCTGACTACACCTGCGGGAAGTGCACCCAACTCCAGCTCCTCAAGAGACCAGGTTAGGGAACTGGAGCTGGATGAACTTCGGATCATCCGGGAGGCAGAGGGGGTGATAGAGAAGAGTTACAGGGAGGTAGCCACACCCAAGGTACAGGACAAGAGTAGCTGAGTTACAGTCAGAGGAAGGAAAATGAACGGGCAGACAGTGCAGGGATCCCTCGTGGCCGTTCCCCTTTAAAACAAGCGTACCGTTTTGGACGCTGTTGGGAGGGGGGGGGGGGGGGGGGGACACCTACCGGAGGAAGGCCCTAGCGGTCAGGTCTCTGGCACTGAGTCTGGCTCTGTGGCTCAGAAGGGAAGGGGGGAGAATAGAAAAGCAATAGTGATAGGAGACTCAATAGTTAGGGGAACGGTATGAGATTCTGTGGTCGCAAACGAGACTCCCGGAAGGTATGTTGCCTCCGAGATGCCAGGGTCAGGGATGTCTCGGATCAAGCCTACATGATTCTTAAGGGAGAGGGGGAGCAACCAGAAGTTGTGGTGCTCATAGGCACCAACGACATAGGTAAGAAAGGGATGAGGATCTAAAAAGTGATTTTAGGGAGTTAGGTTGGAAGCTAAAGAGCAGGACAAGCAGAGTTGTGATCTCAGGATTGCTACCGGTGCCATGTGCAAGTGGCACTGGTAATTAGGGAGTGCATCACAGCTGCAGAAAAGGAGATAGTTGAGGAGTTCTTGTCTACTGAGGCAGTCTGGGTGGAAGTCAGAAACAAGATAGGAGCAGTCACTTTATTGGGAGTTTTCTGTAGATCCACCCCCAATAGCAGCAGAGAGATAGAGGCACAGATTGGGTGGCAGATATTGGAAAGGTGCAGAAGTAAGAGTTATTGTCATGGGTGACTTCAACTTCCCTAATATTGACTGGAACCTGGCACCAACGACATAGGTAAGAAAGGGATGAGGATCTAAAAAGTGATTTTAGGGAGTTAGGTTGGAAGCTAAAGAGCAGGACAAGCAGAGTTGTGATCTCAGGATTGCTACCGGTGCCATGTGCAAGTGGCACTGGTAATTAGGGAGTGCATCACAGCTGCAGAAAAGGAGATAGTTGAGGAGTTCTTGTCTACTGAGGCAGTCTGGGTGGAAGTCAGAAACAAGATAGGAGCAGTCACTTTATTGGGAGTTTTCTGTAGATCCACCCCCAATAGCAGCAGAGAGATAGAGGCACAGATTGGGTGGCAGATATTGGAAAGGTGCAGAAGTAAGAGTTATTGTCATGGGTGACTTCAACTTCCCTAATATTGACTGGAACCTCCTTACTGTTGCACAACTCCTTTCCCGTAACAGCCTCCCCGAACAGGTGCCGGAATGTGGTGACTAGGGGCTTTTCACAGTAACTTCATTTGAAGCCTACTTGTGACAATAAGCGATTTTCATTTCATTTCATACTGCAAATGGTTTGGATGGAGCAGATTTTATCAGGTGTGTACAGGAAGGGTTCCTGACTCGATATGTAGACAGGCCAACGAGGGGGGAGGCTATATTGGACTTGGTGCTCGGCAACAAACCAGGCCAGGTGTCAGATGTCACGGTGGGAGAACATTTCGGTGACAATGATCACAACTCCTTGATCTTTACCATAGTCATGGAGAGGGATGGGAACAGACCGTATGGGAAGGTATTTAATTGGGGGAGGGGAAATTATACTGCTATTAGACAGGAGCTGAAGCATAAAGTGGGAACAATTGTTCTTGGGGAAATGCACGACAGTAATGTGGGGGCTGTTTAAGGAGCACTTGCTGCGAGTGCTGAATAGTTTTGTCCCACTGAGACGAGGAAGGAATGTTAAGGTGAAGGAGCCTTGGATGACAAGAGAAGTGAAGCTTCTAGTCAAGAGGAAGAAGGAAGCTTACGCAAGTTTGAGGAAGCAAAGATCTGGCACTGCCCTAGAGGGTTACAAGGTAGCCAGGAAGGAACTCAAACATGGACTGAGGAGAGCTAGAAGGGGGCACGAAAAAGCCCTGGCGGGAAGGATTAGGGAAAACCCCAATGTGTTCTACACTTATGTGAGAAATAAGAGGATGATCAGAGTGAGAGTAGGGCCGATCCGAGAGAGTAGGGCCAGATCCGAGTGAGATCAGAGATAGTGGAGGGAACTTGTGCCTAGAGTCTGAGGAGATGAGGGAGGCCCTAAATGAATATTTTGCTTCCGTATTCACGAGAGAGAGACCTTGTTGCTCATGAGAATAGTGTGAACCAGGTTAATACACTTGCACAGGTTGATATTAAGAAAGGATGTGCTGGAAATTTTGAAAAGCATCAGGATAGATAAGTCCCCTGGGCCTGACGGGATATACGCAAGGTTACTGTGGGAAGCGAGGGAGGAGATTGCTGCGCCTTTGGCGATGATCTTTGCGTCCTCACTCTCCACTGAAGTAGGACCGACCGGATAATTGGAGGGAGGCGAATGTTGTTCCCCTGTTCAAGAAAGGGAATAGGGAAATCCCTGGGAATTACAGCTCCATCAGTCTTACGTCTGTGGTGAGCAAAATAGTGGAAATGATTCTGAGAGATAGGATTTATGATTATTTAGAAAAACATAGTTTGATTAAGATAGTCAGCATGGCTTTGTGAGGGGCAGGTCATGCCTCACAAGCCTCATTGAATTCTTTGAGGATGTGATGACACATTGATGAAAGTCGGGCAGTGGATGTGGTGCACATGGATTTCAGTAAGGCATTTGATAAGGTTCCTCATGGTAGGCTCATTCAGAAAGTTAGGAGACATGGGATACAGGAAAATTTGGCTGTCTGGATTCAGAATTGGCTGGACGAAAGAAGACAGCGAATGGTAGTGGATAGAAAGTATTCCACCTGGAGATCGGTGACCAGTGGTGTCCCGCAGGGATCTGTTCTGGGACCTTTGCTCTTTGTGGTTTTTATAAATGACTTGGATAAGGAAGTGGAAGGGTGGGTTAGTAAGTTAGCCGATGACACGAAGGTTGGGGGAGTTGTAGATTGTGTCGAAGGCTGTTGCAAGTTACAACAGGACATTGACAGGATGCAGAGCTGGGCTGAGAAGTGGCAGATAGAGTTCAACATAGAATAATGTGAAGTGATTCATTTTGGAAGGTCGAATTTGAATGCTGAATACAGGGTTAAAGGCAGGAGTCTTGGAAGTGTGGAGGAACAGAGGGATTTTGGGGTCCACCTACATAGATCCCTCAAAGTTGCCACCCAGGTTGATAGGGCTGTTAAGAAGGTGTATGGTGTGTTGGCTTTCATTAACAGGGGGATTGAGTTTTTACGAGCCGCGAGGTTTTGCAGGAAAGGATGTCCCAAAGGGTGGTACATTGGCGAGACCATGCAGACGCTGTGACAATGGATGAACGGACATCGCGCGACAATCGCCAGGCAGGAATGTTCCCTTCCAGTCGGAGGTCTACCTCATTTGCTGCAGGAAATTATGTCCCGAAGCGTGGTATATTGGCGAGACCATGCAGTTGCTGCGACAACGGATGAATGGACATTGCGCGACAATCACCAGGCAGGAATGTTCCCTTTCAATCGGGGAACACTTCAGCAGTCAAGGGCATTCAGCCTCTGATCTTCGGGTAAGTGTTCTGCAAGGCAGCCTTCAGGACGCGCGACAACGCAGAATCACCGAGCAGAAACTTATAGCCAAGTTCCGCACACATGAGTATGGCCTCAACTGGGACCTTGGATTCATGTTGCATTACATTCACCCCCCCACCATCTGGCCTGGTCTTGCGAAATCCTACCAACTGTCTGGCTTGAGACAATTCACACTTCTTTAACCTGGGAGTACTCCTCTCGCTGGATCTGTGAAGACTTAATTAGCTGCAAATACTCACATTCAAAGCATTGTCTTGCATTTTTGACTTTGTCTATATAAATGTTTCTGGAACCTCCTCTTCTTTCACCTGAAGAAGGAGCAGTGCTCCGAAAGCTAGTAATTTGAAACAAACCTGTTGGACTTTAACCCGGTGTTGTAAGACTTCTTACTGTACTTGGATTACGTTTAAGCAGCGATTGCCAGCAGGAAATCCTATCACTGTCAGAAGACGGGACACTTCATCAAATCTGATCCTCTCCTCTCCCATTGTTAGACCAGCCACCCCAATCTCCTTTTCAGTGTCAAATGGTGGCTGATTTTAGAGCAACATTTGCCTTTGAAAATTACTTACCCTTAAGAAGACAATTAAAGGAAAGAATTATAGTTTGATTGCACCTTTCACAATATCAAGACAACTAAGTAATGTTGAAGTGTAGTTCCTGTTGTTTTGTATGAAATACTGAGCAGCAAGTTCCCAGAACAATGGGACGATGACCAGGCAATCTACTTTTATTGATGTTGGTTGAGAAATTAATATTGACCAGGACACTGACTGGTGAGAAATTACTCTGTTCAACTTCAAAACAGTGTTGTGGGATCTGTTCCATCAATCTACCTCTTCATCAAGATAAAATTCATTTTTCTTGTTTTCCAATCCAGTTTGTGGTGCTTCATGATGCAATTCCAGGCATCTAATCAATGGAAGAGCATCACAAGGTAATCCTTTTGGAATGTGCCCATTGTATCTGGAAGCTAATGTAATTAAATGGTATGTAGAAAGACTTGCAGACAAAACCAAAATAGATCAATAACCTTGACACAGTTTAAAGTGGAGAATGCAATCTGAAAAAAGCCTTACTGCCCGGTGACCATTCATTATGGGTAGCAATGTAGCACAGTGGTTGGCACTGTTGCTTCACCGTGCCAGAGACCCGAGTTCGATTCCCGGCTTGGGTTACTGACTCTGCGGAGTCTGCACGTTCTGCCTGTGTCTGCTTGGGTTTCCTCCGGGTGCTCCGGTTTCCTCCCACAAGTCCCGAAAGACGAGCTTGCTAGGTGAATTGGAAATTCTGAATTCTCCCTCCATGTACCCGAACAGGCGTCGCAGTTTGACGACTGGGAGCTTTTCACAGTAACTTCATTGCAGTGTTAATGTTATTATTATTATAATGTAAGCCTACTTGTGGCACTAATAAGGTTTATTATTTTAAGAGCCTTCAGTTGATTCTATATAAAAAAAGGGCAATGAATAGTGTAGTCCCTCTACCTATTGACCGGTTTAGCTCAGTTGGTTGGATGGCTGGTTTGTAATGCAGAGCAAGGCAAACAGTGCGGGTTCAATCCCCGTACCGGCTGATGTTATTCTCAACCTTACCCCTCGCCTGATGTATGGTATCCTCCTATAAGTCACTAAGTGCCAGCGCTCCCCCTGAAAGAATGGTCACCTGGGACTACGACGACTTTAATTGACTGACCATCTGTGCCCTTGAGAAACTCTGTTTAAAAGTCATGAAAGAATGTGTATCCAAATTTTCATTAATCAGAGTTTGCTGGATGATCACCAGGATACCCTCAGGTAGCTGACTTTGAAGCAAGATGCAATAATGCTAACATGGAGAAAATAGGCTCATCTTCTATTTTTAATTTGTAAAGGACATTAAAAGTGCACTTGCCTTATACCACGTTCACATGCCAATGCTGAAGTAAATGCAGCAGTACTGCTACTTCTGGGATCCGTTTAAAGAGATGGTAGTTTCTTAAGTGTCTACTGATGCCACTACCAGAAAGACATGCATTTATAGTATGCGAAATGTTCTGAAACCTGACCCGGAATCCCTACAGCAAGAGGAGTGGTACCTTACCCCACTTCTGCAATACCAATTCAGCTTAAGTTCTTGATGGTAACAGTTGAAGTCCTGTACATCAATTTTATTTCACTAGTAATAGATCTATTAAATGGTGTTGCCCAGTTAGAGCGGGCTTGGTGGCCTAGTTTGACAGCAAGCAGTCGGAGTTAAATTCTCACAATGTTGAGTTGAATTTAATACATGCGGCACCACCCAGCACGAGGTGGAGAAGGCCATCTGACAGCTTAAAGAACAACAAAGCATCAAGAGCAGATGGAATCCCCATCAAAGCACTAAACCATGTGGAGAAGCACCATTAGCGTGAATGCATGACCGCATTTCCCTTATCTGGAAGGAGGAGAGCATCCCAGGATATCTCCGAGATGTTGCAATTGTGACCATCTTCAATAGAGGCGACATCTCCCACTACAGTAACTATAAAGGAATTTCCCTGCTGTCGGCCATCGGAAGAGTCCTTCTTAATCGCCTTCTCCCTGTGGCTGAAGAACTCCTCACAGAGTCGCAATGCAGATTCTGCCCACGAAGGGGCACAACGGAATTGATCTTCACTTCCCAGAAACTACAAGAGACCCTGGTCAGTTGGCAGTTAGTGACATTAGGGTGTCTTTTTTCCCCGGTGCAGGTGTTCAGTTTGTTCATCACTGATCCAGGACCAAACTTTCCCCTTGCTGACCTGGTCGAGGTTCTCACGCAATTGCTCAACCATCCATTGTCTGTAGATGCTGCACAGTGTCCGGTTCCGTTGCCTGGCATCATCTCCCACCCTCCCTTGGGCGATCTGATTGATAGTTTGGGTGTCCTAGAATAGTAACCAAAAGGCTACTGGTCCTGTTTCCGGCAAAATTTCCCTTGGCATCCCGTTGAGCATTTCTATTTATGCTGTCAAAGGTCTGTTTAACTTGCCGGGTTAGGACTCTTGAGCTTATTATCCAAATCTGCCAAATCCAGCGCATTAATGATAGATAGTTCAGGATATCTCTCCTCTTGCTCCCCTTCGACCTAGGTACCTCTTTTCCCTCGTGTGTCCCAGTCTTTCAGCTTAGTATCCTCTGGGTCAAGTGGAGGTAGATGGGGAGGGACACCGATCTGGTAACTGTTCCGGCCAAATCTACAACTACTAGTACCAATTCGTAGTATGTGTTATCGAATAGTACTTTCCCCACACGTTTTAATATCAATCCATTTTGAGGCCCTGGGTTAGTTTCAGGACAAGGGGGGAGGGCCGGGCCAACTGTTGGGTTTGAACCATTTCTAATTTCGTAGTAGATGTGCTTGTTCTGAATAACCTTACCGCGCACCTCTTTCCTAATTCCAGCCCTTTCTTCGGGCCATGAACTAGGCAGGTTAGCTATGTACACCCAGGGTCGTCGTTCGGATGTAGTGATCTGAGTTTCCATCCTCCTTCCTGTCCACTAGATTTTGGATGTCACACTCATCGGTGGCACTCTAGGTAATCCCATAGGATGCCATCCTCCCATTCGCCTGAATCTGGCGGGTGAACCACGTATATCCGGGGTATCGTGGGTTGATCTGCTGGTCTTTGGTTCGTGTAGTGTCTGTGGTTCGGGTAGCACAGAAATATGTAGTGCATTCTGGGAGGAAATCAAGATAGCATCGGTTATTTTCATTGACATCCGATTCTGTTTTTATTAATTGACATCCTATTCTGTTTTTATTAATCAAAGTGTCTTCTGACTTCCCTGTTTTAAAAAAAAAAGTACAAAAAAATGGTGTTCTCAATAGGATTTCCTTTTGAAATCAGCGCTTAATTTGGTTGCCTTTCTCGGGGTGGTGGTTTGTGCCACCAAGAGGATTTTGTTTAGAAATCAGTGTTTAATGGGGTCTGTTTTCCTGGTTGGAGATTAGTGTCACTCACAGGCGAAGGGACTGGTGTAGGTGTTTTCCTGGTTGGGGATTAGTGCCACCCACAGGCAAAGGGAGTGGGGCCGCGTTTTTCCTGGGCGGGGATTAGTGCCACCCACAGGCGAAGGGAGTGGGGTAAGGTAAAGAATTGTTGGCAACTGGAGCTGTATGGGTTTGGGTGAAGAGGCACCCTTGGAGTGTTCTCCCAATGTGAGTGGGTGCAGAGTTTCACAGCTAGAAGCTATGCCACAAAGGAAAAATCACATATAAATATGTAAATATGTGAAGACTCAATTGCAGTAGGAATGGATAACTACATTCTTTATCCCCAACCAGCCTGCTGTTGATTGGAGGGTGAAGTGGGAGGAAAAGCTTTTGCAATTGGGTGGATGTGTGGAGTGGGCAAAGAAAGCTATTTAAAATTGGGACAGAGATGTCCTGATACCTCGGAGGAGGAGGAAACCTACATGGGGGGACTTTGGTTACCGGGTACTCACTCTGTTACCACCTCTGGTAGCGAGCGCTGGTCAAGTGGTTTTGGGAGTCCCCGGTGTCAGGGACCCCATGGGGAGTAAGGTTTACTGGTGCCGCATCTTTTTGGTCAGAGACCCCACGGGCGGGTATTTAATAAAATGAAATGAAATGAAAATCGCTTATTGTCACAAGTAGGCTTCAATTAAGTTACTGTGAAAAGCCCCTAGTCGCCACATTCCGGCGCCTGTTCGGGGAGGCTGGTACGGGAATTTAATCCTGAGGCCCTGTGAATTGGTGCTGGAACCAAGTGGGCATGGGTTGGTCCTGGAGGCACAGCATGGAGGTCTGGAGCCTGGGGACAGGGTGTGTTTTATCTTTGGGGCTCGAAGATTACTTCTAGGGTGATGTGGTGCTGGTGGAATTTCTGTTGGGACCCAAATGCCTTCATTTGGTTGATATGGTACCATCTGGCTTTCTTGGGGTCCACCAATACCTTGTATACAGAGGAGCTGGTCTTATCTACCACGGGATAGAGTTCGGCGTTTTGGGGGGATAAGAAGGTACCAGGCTAGAAAATTCAGCGTATCACCTTTTGCCCAACTTCATATTGAACAGCATTCACTTTCCCATCGAAGTAAGCCTCCTTGTTGTTTTCGTTATCCCATCTTCATCGCTGCAGCCTGTTGCGCTGCCTGTCAGTTTCCTATTCACCCTTTCGTGGCTTTCCCGTGTGTGAGGACCGCGACTTTGAGTCCAGACAGATCCAACCCTAATGGAGGTTTGATTCCTCGCATAAGTTGCCCAGTCATTAAGACCTGGGAAGTGAAAACTGGTGGAACTAGTCACAGAGTTTTGTACTATCATGAGGACAAAGGGCAGGACTTTATTCGAAGAGTGGTCGTTCTGCTGAACGATTTTACGGATTATGTCTTTTAATATACAGTTCATTTTTTCCACAATACCACTTGATTGGGGGTGGTATGCAATGTGGCATTGCTGTTTAATCCCAAACAGTCCATCACCGGTTGGATTAATTGGGCTATGAAATGGGTGCCCTGATTGGAGTCTAGGCTGCGGGGAAGACCCCACCTTCGTGAATATGTGCTGCATTAGGATGATGTGACCGTGACTGTGTAAGTGCGGGTTTGAAAGGCCTCCACCCACTTACTAAATGTGTCTACATCGACCAGGATGTATTTGTAACCTCCCGTGCTGTGCGGTAAGGGGCCGATATAGCAATCTGTAAGTCCAGGGGCCTTCCACAGGGCGGGTGTGTCTCAATTCCCCTTTGTGAGCATACTTGTCGGGATTACTCTGTGCACATATTATACAATTTTCAACGTAATGCTGTACATCCTGTTCCAGAGTTAGCCACCAGCTCAATCCCTTAACTCGCTTATATGTGATCCCTGCCCCCTGATGGCCCTGGCCATCATGATTTTGGAAAATAATTTAATTGCAGTCCCTGGTCAGAGCCACATAGAAGCCGTCCTTGAGGACTAGCCCGTCCTTTATGGTGATAGTGTTCTGCCATTTTTCAAAGGAGGCGGGATGTGTCCCTTCCTGAATC
This sequence comes from Scyliorhinus torazame, assembly GCF_047496885.1. Classification (NCBI taxonomy): domain Eukaryota; kingdom Metazoa; phylum Chordata; class Chondrichthyes; order Carcharhiniformes; family Scyliorhinidae; genus Scyliorhinus; species Scyliorhinus torazame. The sequence goes on along the minus strand of NC_092724.1, from coordinate 63,049,997 downwards.
TGTTTCAGGTCCTGGTCTAGCTTTGGGCCTGTTTCAGCTCTTCGACCTTGGTCTGGCTGATGCCAACAGCTTCAATGCGTTTGGGTTGCCAAAATTCTCCCACTCGGGCACCCTGTGTGGCTAATTCATCCGCCCTTATATTCCCAAGTGGGAAGGTGTGGTGGTTTTGGGCCTTGACTTTAATTATGCCATACTCCCAGCCTAGGGATGTCTGAAAAATGAATCTTAACAGTGGGGCTGATGCAAAAGGTTTCCCTTCGGCCGACATGAATCCCCTTGCTTCCCATGAAGTCCGTTAAAGTGTTGCAGATATCCACTCAAGTACTATATATGTCTGCTGGCGTGAGGAACAGGTCGGAGTTGGTGATTACTTATGCTTTCACTACTAGCTCTGCAGCCTGGGCACTCGTGTGTAACAAACTTTAGGGCTACCTCCCTCAGGGGCTTGCCTTCTTGGTCTTCCACATAAATGCCACATCCCGTTTTCTTGTTCCTGTTCCCCTCCTCCATCATGGATTTTTTAACTGTCCTGGGCTTGGCAGCCTTCCCTGGCTCCTCCTCCCTTTTGTTTTGGCAGAAATGGCTCCTTGGGGTAATTTATTGCCGAAACCTGCATTGGAGGTGGCGACGTGGCATTATCGCTGGACTAATAATCCTGAGACCTAGATTAATGCCCCGGGTACCTGGGTTCAAATCCCACCGCGGCAGATGGAACAATTTATATTCAATAAAATTCTGGAATTAGAAGTCCAATTGACGTAAAAACCCATCTTTTTTTTTAAATTTAGTGTACCCAATTCATCTTTTACAATTAAGGGGCAATTTAGAGTTATCAATCCACCTACCATGCACATCTTTGGGTTGTGGGAGCGAAGCCCATGCAAACACGGGGAGAATGTGCAAACTCCACACGGACAGTGACCCAGGGCCAGGATTCAAACCCGGGTCCTCAGCGCCGTGAGGCAGCAATGCTACTCACTGCGCCACCGTGCTGCCCGTAAAAACCCATCTTGTTCAATAATGATCCTTTAGGAAAGGAAATCAACAGAGGCAGCACAGTAGTTCAGTGGTTAGCACTGTGGCTTCATAGCGCCACGGTCCCTGGTTCGATTTCCCCACTGGGTCACTGTCTGTGCGGAGTGTGCATGTTCTCCCCATGTCTGCGTGGGTTTCCTCCTGGTGCTCCGGTTTCCTTCCATAGTCCAAAGACATGCCGGTTAGGTGGATTGGCCATGCTAAATTGCCCTTCGTAAACAAAAAAGGTTAGATGGGGTTATTGGGTTACGGAGATAGGGTGAAAGTGAGGGCTTAAGTGTGTCAGTGCAGACTCAATGGGCCGAATGTCCTCCTTCTGCACTGAATGTTCTACGTATGGGCTCCCCTCCGTAGGTTAAGTTGTCCGCTAGGAAGTTGGGCCTTGGGTATGCTTCACCGCAATGTTACGACCCTGGAGCATTAGTGTCCACCGTGTTATGCGGTTTTGGCTAACTGTCCTGTCTTTGATTCACCTGTTCAGCAGTAGTGGTATGGGTGGGGGTTCTGTGAGGATGGTAAGGGGGTTTAAGAAGACTATATAGTTAAAACAGTGTACCGCCCAAATTCATAATCTTTATTAGCATCACAAGTAGGCTTACATTAACACTGCAATGAATTTACTGTGAAAATCCCTAGTCCGCACTGTCGGGTACACTGAGGGAGAATTCAGAATGTCCAATTCGCCTAACAAAGGCTGATAGCTGATGTGTCTCACATGCCAGGAAGCTTTGGTCCACCGGAGTTAGTATGCGGGAAGCTTAGGCCATTGGGCCGAGTTGCCCGTGCCGTTCTTGGAGGAGCACGGCGGCCAGTGAGCTGTAAGTGACCACTACTTCAAGAGCAATGGGGAGGTCAGGGTTAGGTACCTGTAGGGCAGGGGCCTGTGCCAGGGATTGTTTGAGCTCTGAGACAGCTTGCGTGTGTCGCTCAGTCCAGATCCACGGGGTGTTTTCCGTAAAAGCTCAGACAGGGGTGTAGCTTTAGTGGCGAAATGTGGTTCTGGCACAACCTCACCAAGCCTAGAAAGGAGTGCAGTGAGCTTATGTCCTTTGGTAAGGAAATGCATGTTACCAACTTGATTCTCTTCCTTTCAATCTCATGCTTTCCCTCAGTCGCTACTGTACCCAAGTAGGAGACTTGCGGTCTCATGATCTGGGCATTCTTGGAATTTATTTTTAAACCTAATGTCGTGAGGAGGTCCAGCAGTTCATCTAATAATTCAAGATGTTCCTGTCCACTTTCGATTTGGAGGAGGAGATCTATCCAGCCAGCCAGGCCCAGAATAGTTAAAAAAATGCATAATGGAGGTGGGGAACAGGAACAGGAAAACAGGATGTGACATATTGTACCAGGAATTCTGGTTTGGAAAAAGCTTCCAGGGTCTTGGTTAGTTGCTGGTGAAATATGAAGGGGGAATTATGAAAACCTTTCAGTAGGCACGTCCAGGTGTACTGTTGTCTCCGAAACGTGATGACAAATTTTGACAGTGCTGTCTACGGGGACTGACCAGAAGCTGTTCCTGATATCTAACACCGTGAAGTACTTGCTGTGCGGAGCTTGTCTCATCATGACTTTAGGGCTGGTTGCCATTGTGGGGGCTGTCACAGGGGTAGTTTGATACGCTCGGTAGTCAATTGTGAGCCTCCAGGAACCGTCCGGCTTTTTCACCGGCCATATGGGAGAGTTGTTAGGAGACGGGACGGGGTGCAGGACTCCCTGCTGGAATAAACTATGAATCACTTTAGTTACTTCCTCTTCGGCTTGCTCAGGGAAGCAGTACTTTCTTTGGGGTTTTGGGTCAGGGCCTTCGATTATTATTTCTCTATTAATTTGACTCGATCATGCTTTTGGTGGGCGAACGCCTGCACATGTTCAGCCAATATGCCTGCCCCAGGCCATCAGTCATTTCTGTGGGTCTTAACCACAATTTTCCAATAGTGGAGATTGTGGTAGTCACCCCTGATGTATATATTAGGTGATTTGTGGTAAGGCCCTGTACTACAGGTAAGGGGGTAGTTCCCTGCCTGCTGGCTCCGCCCAGTAGGCAGAGTATAAATATGTGTGCTCCCCATACAGCAGCCATTTCGCCAGCTGCTGTAGGAGGCCACATATCTTAGTGTAATAAAGCCTCAGTTGCATTCAACTCTCGTCTTTGATCGTGATCGTGCATCAATTTATTACACTCAAGTTTTCAGAAGGTGGACCTCCGCATCAAGCCGGATCGCCTGCAGCTGGATCCGCAATCGGGCAACGCCAAAAAGGACTTTGAACATTAGCTAGCCTGTTTCGAAGCTTACATCAGGTCTGCACCAGACCCAATTCCGGAAGCTCAGAAGATTCAGATCCTCTACATGCGGCTGAGCTCCAACACCTTTCCGCTTATCCAGTACACATCGAACTACGACAAAGCCATGGCGCTACTGAAAGAAAACTACGCTCAGTGGACTAAACACGCTTTACGCCAGACACATCCTCTCCATGCGCAGTCAACTCCCTGCTGAGTCAGTAGAAGACTTCTGGCATGCTCTAATCCCCTAGTCAGAGACTGCGACTGTCAGGCCACCACGGCCACGGAACACTCAAACTTGCTTATGAGGGACGCTTTTGTTACAGCGATAGGGTCAGATTACATCCGCCAACGCCTTTTAGAAGGGGTCACGCTTGACCTCGCGGCAACCAAAATGCTTGCGCCCTCGCTGACCGTCGCCTCGCGCAACATCCAGACCTACAACCCCGGCCGCGCGGCCCACCCCTCCTACGCATTGTGGACTCCGCAGATGGCCACCCCATCGGGGACCCCACTCAGCCAACCCTACGCCTGTGCCAAGCAGCAGCCAACCAACCCCGGGGGGCCCAAATGTTACTTCTGTGGGCAGCCAAAACACACCCAACAACGCTGCCCAGCCCGGAGCGCCCTTTGCAAGGCCTTTGGTGAGAAGGGGCACTTGGTGGTGGTGTGCCAGGCCTGTTCAGTCGCCGCTATTGTTCCGACCCCCCACCACCATATGGCCAATGGGCACCGCCATCTTCCCCTCCTCGGACCACGTGCAGCCCGTGGGCGCCACCATCTTGTTCAACCCCCACCACGTGCGGCCACACATCTTAGTGTAATGAAGCCTCAGTTGCATTCAACTCTCGTCTTTGTGTAATTGATCGTGCATCAGAGATCGTGGTCTATGTATTTGCCAGTGGTCACCTTGACCGGAGATCGCAGGTGGTCAGCATCAGCCATGTACAACAGTGAGCAGGGTCAAATCATAAATTGCATTTTCTCATGAAATTGGGCTCTTAAATATGTTCTGCTTCGGGGTGGAGTTTAATCACGATAGCAGGGTGAAAATATATTACATTACCCAGTCGAGATTTTAGTGGGCCCGTTTCTGAACCCTTCTGTAAATGTCCCGTGAAGCCACTTAACCTGAAGTGTTTCCCTGGTACGCCAGGTATAGCCTAGGTTGCGGAATGTGTTGAGAGTAGTGCGGGATCCTCCTGTATCATATAGGAACCTGATTGGCGGCCTCCTACCTCGCCTTGTACCAGGGGCCTACCTGCACTATCCTATTTAGCGTTACACACCCATGTGGGTGTGGTCGACACCGTCACCCGTCCGGTTCAGAGTCTAATTGTGGGTATAAGTTGTAGGGAGTGGCCAGGTCATCTACTGGGGTTATTGTGGCCTGTCAGGCAGGTGGACAATGTTGGGGTTCCTGGTAGGGGAATGGTTGCGAAGGCCGTGGTGTCTGTCTGGGTGGTGCCCTACATCCCCTGGCACAATGTCCAATCTGGCCGCAGTTACAACACTATGCTTTTGGGGGTGGATATCTGGGATTGATTTTGTCTTGTTCCCTGTACCTGGAGTTGGGAATGTACCGGGGTTCAGCTCGGGGCTGCAGTTCCCTGCGTCAATGATTGACGGGTATATGGGGATGGTGCACTGAGCTCCCCTGCCCCCAGGTTCACCCCTCACCCCCTCGTTGTGCCAGATGGACTGGATGCAGGTCTGTGAGGATTGGATCCATCTTCCTTGGTTTTTTGGGCTTGGGGTTACTTATATGTTTGACTTCCTGTTCCCAGATGCGATTCATTTTCCGGATGGCCCAGACTTCGGTATTGGTATTGTCATTGGGGTAAAAATTCTCACAGGCTTTCCGACTCCCATCGGATTTGTGTGCTATCAGGGTCCGGATCCGTGTGGACCGGTTTACGGGTTTACTTTGACCCAAGCTAATTGACCGTAAACCCCCACAAATTGGTTCCATAACCCACCGGCAAATGCTGTTGGATGTTCCCCCCTCTTTTGGCAGTTGTTCAGCCTGAAGTTATTGGGATGGGAACTGAATCTGGTGGTGCTGTAGGTTCCGTTGCCTGGAACGGAGGCGGCGGTCCCCAGTCGGTAGTGGGGATAGCCATCGCATAAGCACAGGCATCTTCCTCTAATTCCTCCCATTCTACCCCACTGTCCCCGGCACGGGTGCACACTACACCCCTCTTTATAGTTAATTGCGACTTTAATTTTTACATCTCGTGCAGGCGTTTGGTGTGGTCTGTTGCGCAGGCTCTATTTTCTTTTCCTGCCTTGTCCAGGACTTTTACTGCAGCTTACAGATCACTGCATTTATGTTTCCCTTCCTCCAACTGCTACAGTGCAGCTTGTTCTCACCAGCAGCTCGCTGCGCTTTCTGGTATGGATGCTTTATCACATTGAGACTGGAATTGGCTCATATGGATCAGATTTACCTGGTTTCTTTCCTCTCGTGAGCCTCGTTCCGCTTCCAATTGTTGGATGCGCACTGTAGCGCCCAGCAGGTCTTGTTTTAATTGAGTTATTTCTGCATCTCTGTCTCGTTTAACCCTAATTATTTCTATCTCTTTCCCACAGAGCTGTTCTAGATAACTGGTGATCGCAATGGCCTTATTAAGCTTGGGAACCCATTTGTCCACCTCTGAATGGGCATGACTCCCACAATTCTCTCCCTCGGATCCCAGACCCGATTTCAGGATAGTGCCTCACTGCACCCACTTGGGCCATTTACTATTCAAACATTCCTTCCATTCCCCACGACTGGTCATGACTATTTTTCTCTTTTTCCTTTCAGGATTCGCCGTGGGACATTGGAATTAATCAGATTGGGGTCTGGCTTTCACTAAATTCCCTCCCACAGGTTTCACATTTCTAACTATACAGTTTGTTCACCTCGTCCTACAGACGCCAAATTTACTGGTCGAATCTGTATTGGTCCTTCACTCACTTAAGACTGACCATGACATGGGGTATTTAGCCTGTTAATTCAGGCTCAGATGGAGTATTGGAGAATACGGCATTTATGGGTTCGACTTCGGAGCAACAGGGTTACTTATCGAAGTCCCATCTGACGGTGCCAACATGTTGTACCTGTCAAATTCAGATATTTTGGCCAGTATATGAATCAAAGTTGGCTTTACCCAGGGGCCCTTAGTTGTGAGATGCATAAAGGGCAAAACGTGAGTATAAATTCAACAAACTTTATTAAACAACAATATTATTTACCCATAAATTACCCACATATGGTACAAGAAAATACACAAGATTCAGCTATACTACCCGTAAAGATGGCTGGATTGAACTGTAGATCCAATCCTTGAGGCTCTTTGGTCCATCTTCATGAAGGTTAGTCGTGCAGCTTCTTCCTCCTTCCTTCTCTGGTCAATCTTCGGATGGTCACGGTCACCTCCCACGTCGAGTCTTTGCTGCTGATGTGCCTCGGGTGCCTATTTTTATCCTCCCTCCCTTTGCGCCCTTTTGCCATTTCCTCTGGCTTTCTGCCAATGAGGCTTAGGAGGAAAGTCACAACACCCAATGGTCTGATTGATGACCTGTTGACAGGACACCTGGGCCCATCCCAGGTGCCCATCTTTGATAGTGTAGCCTGCACTTACCCCTTTACCAAATAAGGTATTGGCGGGAACTCTAGGTTTTGGCCTGATCTGGGCTACTGACTCTGGGCTTGTGCATATGAATAGGGTGCAATGATCTTTTGATGGGTGATTGCTGGGGCCGGTTCAGACTGTCCTGGGACTTGTGTGTTGGATTTTGGTCTGTCTGAATTTCAACAGCTTGCCTGAGGTTGGACTGTATTTAATTTAAAGTAAGAAGTCTTACAACACCAGGTTAAATTCCAACAGATTTGTTTCGAGTCACTAGCTTTCAGAGCACAGCTCCTTTATCGGGACTCACCCGATGAAGAAAACGTCTGATAGTTTTCCCAATATTCCAAGTACCTTTTAAGTTTCAATCTCCCTTTTACTTCTTGATTTTCAAATATTTTTGGTTGCATTTTGTGCTATCCATTGTGAAGACAGACACAAACTATGTGCTCAACCCATGCAGCCATTTCCTGGTTTCTTATTATTAATTCCTCAAAATAATCCTCTAAGGGACCAACACTTGCGTTACTCCTTCCTTTCTAAATAGTTATTAAACAATTCCCTCACTCACCAAATTCTCTGAGCTAAATACTTTGTGCCATTTACGTCATGTGTAAGAAAGTCTGCTGTGTTTACACCAGCTGAAATACGAAAGATCTGAGTCAGACCCTGCCAGCTCAGGAACCAGTTATAATTCACTGTGCTGCTACCACTAACTAAGATTAGAAGAAACTAAATGCAAAACCTGACCAGATTCTAGAATGAGTCGAAGTCTCAAAGTTCCCAAAATCATCAAGTTCCCCTAGTCTTGTTGCTAACTTTTGGTTGGTTCAATTAGTTCTGTTTTATAACCTTTGCTCGCGAGTCGCCAGGTATCTTTATGATACCGCCACGAGGTTCAAGTTCAAGTAATGATCAATAACGCAATACACCAATTAGTAAGATTCAAATCAAAGCACATTTATTATACACCGTCACCGCTACTCATGCACAAATTCTACTTCTAAGCTACTTCTACAACTAACAGGCCTACACGTAGCTTCGGACTGGCCCACCAGGTCAGGGGAACAAATGGCCTTTCGTTCGGGTTCTGAGTCTGCGGGATTCAAAGTCGGTATGGACTGGTAGCTAGGAGCGCCTATCTCGTAGCGAGCGTTGACTTAAGACTTACTGGCTTTTGGTGGCAGCTGAACCGGTCACTGTCAAGGGTTGGTTCGTGTTGCTGAGTGACCCGGTCAAGAAGAACGATTTGAACTTGGGGGCTTAACTTTATAGTCCCCAGGGGCTTCCCGCCTTTCGGGGCAGACCCCGTACCTGGTTCCAAGTGATTGGACTTTGTTCCAATTGTTTGGTTCGATTTCTCCAATACTGGAGCGGTTCCCTGATTGATGGGCGGTCTTGAGGTGTCCGTTAACCTCTTTTGTGCTGGCTCCTGCTAGCGCCGAGGAGTCTGGCTTGGCTTTGTTTATCCCAACTGTTTTGATTGTACCCGGGGATCGCTCATTAGTATGTAGATGGCTGCTACATTATTATGCAGATGGCTGCTTGTATCGATGCTGTCTGGGCTTTTGCAGAGTTTAATACACAGTAAACTTGCACCTGCTAGTTTCTGCCTCTGTTGGCTGAATTTCCCTGCAGCCTTTGCTGTTCTCCATTTTACGTCGGGAGTTGGCCAACCCAGGTGGTTACAGTCTTGAAGCATTTTTCAGAGGCTAAGTATTAAAATGGCTTAGTTCTTATTGTTATGGGCCAGGGTTTTGAGAACCCCAAAGTGTATAATGGAGTTCACCTGACCCACAACTTTTAATAGATTGTGTCATGGGGAGCACACGGCCCACTCTACAGGTGTGGTACAGCAGAAATGGAAAAGTTGTTTTTTAAAGCAAAACAATGTTTATTCTATGAACGCTAGTTAACCTTTTTAAAACATACAGTGAACATCTTAGCAACCATCAATTCAAATACAACCCCCAAAGAATACAACACTAAGTAATCCTTAATAACTTCTCAAACAACATCCAGAAGACAAAAGAAACACCTTTTAACAGAAGTACATCAGGTTTACATTCACTATTGAGAACATTTATAATTCTGAATTCACCAAATGATCAAGAGATAGTCTTTTCATGGCAGAGAGAACAGCAGTATACCTGCTTTGTCTGGCTTCAGCTCCAACACTGAAACAAAACCAAAGAAACACAGACACACCCAAGCTTTTCTCAAAGTGGAACTGAAAAGCAGAGCCAGAGCTCAGCTCCACCCACACTCTGACATCACTGCACTAACATGAGCAGCCAAACGTTTCTTAAAGCGACATTCTCATGACATTAAGAGTCACGGAAACAGCAACTCTGTAAAGATGATTTTATTCTCCAAGCTTGTTTAACGTACAAAGGAGAGTGATTCAGGTCAGTTTCCAAATCACTCTAACTTTACATGTTTGTGTGTACAAACTTTGATGAATGGTAACAGTTATTACCATCTCCAACATTTTACTGTTTGGCTAACAACCACATACATTTCTACTGTGCTTTACTGTAATAAAACCCTCGATGTATTTCACAGGACCATTATCTGACAAAATGTTACACCGAGCCACATAAACGTGATCAGACAAGTGGCTAAGACCTTGGTGAAAGAGGTTGGCTTTAAGAAGCATCCTTGAGGGGAGAGAGAGGAGAGTAGAAGAGACGCTCAGAGAGGGAATTCCATTGCTTTGGGTTTCGATGGTAGAAGGCATGACCTCTGACGAAGGGAAGATGGAAATCATGGATTCACAAAGGCCAGACTTGGAGGACTGCAGTAACCTCTGAGGATTGTAGGGCTTGAGGAGGCTACAGCTATAAGAGAGTGAGACATGGCCCAGAATTCTCCAGCTGTTCGCTGGCAGCGGCATTCTCTGATCCCGCCAGCAGTGCACCCCCACCTGTGGGTTTCCGGGCAGTGTGGGGTGGCTTCAATGGGAATTTCCATTGTCAGTGGCAGGAGCAGAGAATCTCGCCACCACCAAACAGCGCACTGCCGAGAAAAACACGTCTGCGAGGCTAAAGAATCATGCCCATAATCTCTACGCTGTATATATGGTAACATGACCATAACAGCCAGTGCTTACCATTGAAATGCATAAAGCAGCAGCTGTGTGTGCTAATGTGAAACTATTCTTTCACTTCCAGAGAATCTGGAGGAAATCCAGCTTGAGGCCAAGGGACCAAGGTTTTCTTTGTCTGATAGCTGCTCTGAATGGGTAATTAAAATTTGCCACTGGGTTCACCAGTATCAAACATTTTAGAATAAATTATGAATTGTCTTTGTTGCATTGTGATAAAGTCCTCAATTTAATATTAATGGAATGTAGGTTCCAAAAATTGCACTGTGCCTAGCAGGCAAGCCTAGGAGTTAACAATTAGAAACCATTTTCAATAATTTCTGACAAGTAGTCAAAACGCCACGAGCAGTAATGATTTTTTAAAAATATATATAAATTTATAGTACCTAATTCATTTTTTCCAATTAAGGGACAATTTAGCGTGGCCAATCCACCTAGCCTGCACATCTTTGGGTTGTGGGAGCAAAACCCACACAAACAGGGGGAAAATGTGCAAACTCCACACGGACAGTGACCCAGAGCCGGGATCGAACCTGGGACCTCGGCGCCGTGAATGGTTAATCCACTGCGCCACTGTGCTGCCCCACGAGCAGTAATGATGAGTGAGTCAGTGAAAGTTTCAATGTAGTATCATAGAATGCTGCAGCACAATAGGAAGCCATTTGGCCCATCGAACCTTTGTCGGCTCTTTGGTGGAGCAATCCGATTCATCCCACAAGTGTGCTCCTGCCCTGTCATCCTGTAATTTTTCTCCGCCTGAGGATTTATCCAATTCTCTTTTGAATATTACTTTGATTCTGCTTCCTCCACTCTTTCAGTCCGTGTTTTTCAGGTAGCAGCAATCCACGGTGTAAAAAGAACGATGTTCCTGCATATCTCACCTTCTGGTTCTTTGGCTTTCAGTATGTGTCCTTTGTTCCTGATGCTTCCTCTACTGCAAATAGCCGTTCATGATCATAAACGCCTCCATCAAATCTCTTCAGCTTCCCTGTTCTAAGGAGAACAATCCTGGCTTTCCAAGTCTCTCGTCACACCTGAACTTCCTCAGCACTGCTACCATTTTGGCAAATCTCTTCTGCACCCTTTCCAAGGCCTTGACATCCTTCCTGAACTGTGCTGAAAACAAAACTATAGCTGAGAGCTAACCAGTGTATGGTTTAGCAATACTCCCTTATTTTCGTACACTATACTTGGACAAATAAAACCAAGGATCCCATTATCATTTTTATTAACAGCTTTCTCAACTTGTCCAGCCATTTTGTTTTAAATTGAGCGCACGTAGCCCAGGCTCTCTCCCTTTCTGCTACCATTTAAAATTATACCATTTAGTTTATATTGCCTTTCTTAATTTTTCCAACCAACTTCGTATTGCACTGTGTTAAATTTAGTTTGCTATGTGTCTACTAATTTCACCATTCTATGTATCTACAGCAGTGTTGTGTATCCATTGTACAGTCAGGAACAAGTGTTTCTGCAGGCGCACAGTGTTTCTCACTATCCTTTTACTGTCTTTCTGGTTGGGTGTGCATGAACAAAACAATCCTGGTTGTCAGATCAGATCTGTACTTCGGTTTCACATGATTTAAGTTCAAGGAAAAACAGATCCACTTAAGGTGAACCACACACAACCAAAGAAAGGGAAATGTTCTTGTTTATTTTTGTATCTCACCAGGTCTCCTCCATCCCCAATTAACTCAGGACCAAGATGTCTAAAACCGTCCAGGCACATCATCTTCCTTCCTGCTCTCATTCAAGGAGTATCAGTCCTCACACAGGGACGGGATATGGTTCTTTGAGAATTTAATTTTTTAATCAGATTTTTTATTCTCCCGCTAGTTTTGCCTCCCTGGAAGTATCCAATTAAACAGCAATTGATGCTTCAGAAAGATAGATTTCCATATTAGTAAGGCTGAAACCCCACAATCCAGCCTCAGCCACAGAGTGGCATTTAATTGGAAACATTTTTGGAACACAATCTTCCGTAGAATAATATATTTTGTTTTAAAAAGTTGTTAAAAGTACGAGACTGCCCTCACGTCCCAGTGTGGTAAAGTTCAGGTCATTCATATTGTGATGTCACGAGGGCTGGGACTCAAGATAGGCGGGGTGGAGTTCACTCAATTCAATAGGCCACACAGTTGTCCAAATACCAAAAACTGAATGTTTATTCAAAGGTCTTTAGCAAAACTGAAAAGAAAGGAAATAAATACCCAGCCCTTCTTTAAACCCAACTTTACACACAGCATATCCCTATTTAAACCTGAACGGCTAATCGATTTCCCAGGGAAAACTCGAGTATATGACAGCAACACTCAGTGCTCTGCTTATAAAGTATGGTAAGGCTACACAGCTGATCCTTGTTGCACTGATTCCTGATGGGGGTTTTCCATCAGACTACCATGTGACTCCCGGGTTGACGTCCTGTAGCCAACTGTCAAGGAACTGGAGAATCGTATGAGTAAATACTGTCTTTCGAACACAAAGCCCCTGGTGACACCACAATGAAGAGAAAACACACCAGATTTACATACCATTGTGTTGCTACTGCTCTCTTAACTCCACTGCTCTCCTTTCTTGGTCCTCTTGTTTACTCCTTTTGAACCCACTGTTCTTCTCCCTTAATTCTACTGCTCACTGCTCTTGACTCCTCTAATCTCTTCACAGAATCACAGAATTGTTACGGTGCAGAAAGAGGCCATTTGGCCCTTCCCCCAAATGACCATCATGGCTTAGTGCGATTCCCCTGCCTTTTCCCTCTTCCCCTGCACAGTCTTTCTATTCAAATAATCATCTAATGTCCCCTTGAATGTTTCATAAACCTTCTAACCAGAGAGTAATTCTTGTTGAGCTGTCTGGTTCCAGTCCCACTTGCAAGCCCTGACACTTAGCAATATTGATTCTGCTCTATTCCCTCTTACAAATGCAGTCCAATTCCAGTCACACGAACAAACATTGGAACCACTCCAGTCCCCATTTTAAATGTCAACTCTGCATTATAATCCATATGTAAACACTGATACCTCTCCTATCTCCCTTGTTAATCTCACTTTGACTCTAGTCCTGTTTCTAACACCAGTCCAACTTGTAAACATTGGTCCCTCCCCAATTGCACTTGTAAATCCCAGTCCCACTCCAGTCCCACTTGTAAATCCTAGTTCCACCGTGGCTTTAATGGATGCATCAACAAAGCCTTAATCCAACACAAGTCTGCCAGCCTTTCGGTTTTGTGCTGAAGTTAACTCTGATAGTTTGCCAATTAAATTTGACATCTGACTCACAAAAGGACCTCAACATGAAAATGTAAATGCTGAAAGGGTCAATTTGGAATAAAGGTTGAGGGGATAGTGTCAATGTTAAGTGTTGCTCATTAGTGTAATGATGGCTGGGAGTGTCCTAGGTGGCCGTTGGCCTGGCTTTGTTTGTGCTTTCGGTTTGGGGACCTGGCGCCGTGAGGTCTGGAGCCAGATTGGTTACTTGAGTACCTCCCTTCCCGGAGATGGGCCATCAATATGCTAATGAACCTACAGCATAAGTCTAGTCTGGGAGCTGCGGTTCCAATACACGTACACGCTCTGTGCCTGCCTGCTTTCTTAGCATTGTCCATAGTTCCCTGCAATCTTTGCTAACATCCATTTTGTATTCTGGAAGTGGCCATCCCAGATGGCTGCACAATGTTTACAAACATTGGGCCACTGAAGTATGAAAGGTTTTGAATGGATCAAAGCTACAGATGGTTTTTACAAGACCACTATTGGAAAACTATGAATGGCTTGCAGACAATGGACCTGTGGAAAACCAACAGATGCTCTCCTTCCAAGAATGAACATGTGGAACTGCAAGGCAAGTATTATAGATATAATGCTTCCCACAGCCTCTGTCGGGACTGCTCTCTAACTTCCAGACAGGGGTCCCTTTACGGGAGGATGATTGGTCTGTGTTATCTGGGGTGGGGGGTGGGGCGGAGACTGTGGAGGGGATTGCTTCAGGTAGCGGGTCTCTGTGGAGGACACTAGTTCCTGTAGCGGGGTCCCCCTAATACAGTAGTCCCTGGGGACAGTGGATCGGGTCACCCCCATACTTGGGGTAGGAGGGGAACCCAGGCATCCCACCCAGGGATGAAGGACTGCTGCGTGGTGGGGGGGGGGGGGGGGGGGGGGGGGCAGGCAATGGCCCTGGTCGGGACCTCGCTATTGGGCCGCCCGCTCAAGATGGCGGCCTGACAGCAGGATTCCCTGGAAATCCCTCGTATTCCATGCCATACATAAATTTGCATGGAGAGGAACTCCGAATTGCATCCCACTTTACGAGCACAAGGGGATCGTAAAACTGGTGCAATTCAGCTCCGCCCAGGGAACAAATAGTCTTCCAAACGGAGAATCCCACCCAAGATCTTTGTGCTTACTTTCTTATCTACTTCTAAACTTTCAATTTAGCAAAATACACACACACAGGTCAAATTCCACTTATTAATACAGTTAACGTTTAGTGGCATACAGATGTATTCACAAAGTCCTTGGAGGGCACCTTGCAGAAGTCAGTCTGAGAAACATGCCTCCTTTCCTCATAACCCAGAGCACAACTCAAAAACAAAACTAAAAGCAGAAACAGGACAGGACCGAAAAATGAAACTGAAAACAGACCCGCCCGTCCCCATGAGTGACATAAGACCATAAGACATAGGAGCAGAATTAGGCCACTCGACCCATCGAGTCTGCTCCACCATTCAATCATGGCTGATACTTTTCTCATCCCCATTCTTCTGCCTTCTGCCCATGACCCATGATCCCCTTATTAATCAAGAACCTATCTATCTCTGCCTTACACCCTGCCTAACTGTTAACCCCTTAATCACAGCTTTAACACAATCTGATTACCTTAACCTAAATTCTTTTAATATTACTGCAACAGACATTTCATGCAATATATATATTAAAAAACTGATCTATATCCTTTGAATCCATTATCTTCTCCTTGATAAGGCATTAAGCCATTGGCCAGGCTGCCCTCTCAGTTAATTAGAAAATATTCCATGGCATTAGTTAAAGAAAAACAGAAAACCTCTCTGGTGCCCTGAACAATTAGTCTTGTCAGCTCCACTAAAACAGGTTACCTGGACATTTTGTTCCTTCCTTGCTGTTTGTGGTTTCTTTTTAAAGTTAATTTTATAGGATGTGGCCATTGCTGGCTAGGCCCGCATTTATTGTCCTTCTGTAATTGCTCTTGACAAGGTGGTGGTGAACTGCCTTATTGAACTGCTGCAGTCCCTCTGGTGTAGGTGCGCCCACAGTGCTGTAAGAGAGGGAGTTCCAGGATTTTAACCCAGTGACAGTGAAGGAACGGTGATATATTTCCAAGTCAGGATGGGCATGCGGCTTGGAGGGGAACTTCCAGTTTGTGGTGTTCAAATATATCTGCTGCCCTTGTCCTTCTGGATGGGAGCGGTCGTGTATTTGGAAGGTTGGGTGCAGGACATCGGGAAGGAATGCGTTGAGCCTCGCAGCTGTGACCACCCGAATGTCCTGGGGAATCCAAATGCCCTCAAGGATCGAACGGGCATTCAGTTGACGCTGAACATGATGGCAGGGCGTCTGAATGTGCCTACCGGAGACAGTGAGGGTTTGAAAGTTTCCAGGACCAGGAGGCTAAGAGATGTCAGGAGGGTTTGGGGGTAACGGAATGGAATATCAACCTGACTGTCTTTCTCACTTTCTCTCATCTCTCCCAGAGTTCCGATTTGTATCGGGGTGGAGCCCATGGAATTTGCCATTATACACAGAACAGACTGCAGCGATTACAAGATGCCCAACCAGGAGACCACAGCACCAGGAGGTCAAAAGTAAACTGCACAGGCTGAAGAGCTGGCCACCCATAAGGCCGAAGAATGGGCTCAAAAGCATCAGAGAAGGAGACCAAGGGTTTACAGGACCCGGATGTCATTCACGGAGCTGTTGGATACCATTTGCCACAGGAGACTCCGCATTAACAAGGAGAGAGTGCAACACCTGTGCCGCGTTCTACCAAGCCTCGTACCACGTGCAGGAGGAGGGCACCCACTCCCTCTGGCTGTCAAGGTCACGGCAGCCCTCGACCTTTATGCCATCAGTTTGTTCCAGGCTCAACCGGTGATCTATGTGAAATATCTCAGTCATCTGCCCAAAGGTTATGGATGCTCTGTATCCCCTGGCTTCGGATTACATCAACTTCAAACTCGACTTCAAACTCGACTAGGCCCATAAGGATGAGATGACTGCAGACTTTGCAGCCATCGTCAGATTCCCACAGGTCCAAGGGGCCATCGATGGAACTCATGTGGCGTAAGGGGTTCCACTCCCTTAACGTTCAGCTCATGTGCAATGACCAGATGAACGTTATGCATGTCTGTGCACCTTTCCCCAGGAGTGTGCATATAGCTGCAGCCTGGGATATTCGCAGATGCTTGGTTTTTGAGGACTATCCTAAACTGCCAGAGGGGGACAAGGGCTACCCATCAAGGCCAGTGCAAAGGCTCGAGACCAAGGTAGAGTCCCGTTATAATGAGGCTCATGCACCAACCAGTCAGTTATAGAATGGTGCATTGGGGTCCTGAAGATGTGCTCCCGTTGCCTCGACAAGTCCTGTGTCTTCCGCAACTTGGTGCAGCAGCAGGGCGACATGCTGGAGGAGGACAAGGAAGAACATGCCGCTTCCTCTGATGAAGAAGAGGACCAGGAGGGAGTGGAGTGAGAGCCTGAGGAGGGCGCAGAGGAAGGAGGACAGTCAGCATGGTCAGGCGTGCGCTAAGGTAGGACGACAAGTGAAGCCACCATCACCTCCAGGTTCACCCATTAAGAGGCTTGTCATCCATCAGCTCCGCAAAACCAACCCCTCTCCCCAGAGGGTGCTCTGACATCTGGACAGGGCGGCACAGTAGCACAGTGGTTAGAACTGTTGCTTCACGTCTTCCGGTGACGGCATGGAGTGAGTGGTCGCATATGCAGTAGCTCCCGCCAGTCTTTTTGTGGCCTTTACCCCAGTTTGCAGCAGGAATTGTGAAGGAAAAATGGTGTACAAATGCGAGCAGAAGAGATTGACCCCCTAGTTTATGGAGCAGTGGACCAGAAGTGCCTGAAAAAGAGCAAACCAGTTGGTTGAGATGGGTGTGGTGCTGGCAACGCATGCGGAGATGGCGGAGGGGCAGGGGGCAGCCCTGCTGGCTCAGAGATCGATGGAACAGTTGGTGAGCTTCCTGCACGAGAAGTTCACCCAACAACGGAAGGAAAGGCCTGGGCGGGGACTCAATCAAGGCAGTGGTTGACCGCGTTGCGACGAGACTGGCAACCCACGGACAGACGATCCAGAGGTTGGAGGAGCTGGCGGGGGAAGCATGAAGAACTGTCCACCTCGATGGCAACAGAGATGGGACTGATGTGAGACCATAAGAAGCGACTACAGGAGAAGATGGAGGATCTGAAGAACTGGTCTCGTAGGCAGAACATTCGGATCGTGGGTCTGCCGGAGGGGAGCGAAGGAGGGGAAGCCCCAGGGGGGGGGGGGGGAACCCCTGAGAGCGATGGTGGTACAGCTGCATCGGTTCCTTGATAAGGAACGTACCATGAGGTGGGCCAGGCAGACGAGGCATTGCACCTGGGAAGGTGGTGAGATCTATGTGTACCAGGACCTGGGGGCAGAGCTGGCAAAGAGGAGGGCGAGCTTTAATAATGTCAACTCGGCCCTGTACACTGAGGAGAAGTGGAGTGAATGTACTGTATTGCAAAATACTTTGCTTTTTGTATGTTCTTTTCTCTGTTTTTTGGCTTTAGGCTTGTTTACTGTTCTTTGTTAAGGGATGAGGGGTGAGTCTCTGTTCGGGCCTTGGGAAGGATTGTTTGTTTGTTTTTACTTCTTGCCTTATCTTGACTGTTTGCACTAATGTTCAAGTGGGGGTGGGAGGGGAAGCAGTGGGGGGTAAGATGCCAGGCGCCTTGGGCGGGCTAGTTTACAGAAGCGCAGTGGGGGGGGGGGGGTGGTTGAGCTGAAGATCAGTGGGGGGGGGGGGGTGTTGGAGGTGGGTCAATCGGGTTGGGGGGGGTGAAAGTATTGCTGACAGGGAGAGGTCTTTCAAAGTGGAGGAGGAGGAGGGTTGATGATGGTACTTGCCCGAGGGCGGGCCAGGTGAGGTGCGTGACATGGGCCGAAGACTGGCCTCGGAGAGGTTATGGCTGATTGGGAGGGGATGGGGTGGGGTGCCCCCCGACCAGACTGGTCACATGGAACGTTCGGGGACGAATGGGCCAGTCAAAAGGGCCCGTGTTTTCGCACATTTGAGGCAACTGAAGGTGGATGTGACCAGGCTTCAGGAGACACATTTGAAGGTGGGGGATCAGATTAGGTTAAGGAAGGGATGGATGGATGGGTTGGGCAAGTGGTTCATTCAGGGTTAGACTTCAAAATGAGGGGGGGTGGCGATTCTGGTTAATAATCGGGTGGCGTTCGAGGTGGGGAATATAGAGGCGGACCCAAGGGGGAGGGATATGTTATGGTTAGTGGGAAACTGGAGGGAATTCCTGTGGTGTTGGTGAATATACATGCCCCGAACTGGGTAGACGTGGAATTTATGAGACGGGTGCTGGGGAAATTCCGGACCTAGATTCGCATCGACTGATCATGGGAGGGGATTTTAATACAGTTCTTGATCCAAGGCTGGACGAGTTGAGTTCTGGTCTGGGAAGGTATCAGCTGTGGCAAAGGAGCTCCAGGGGTTCATGAAGCACATGGTGGGGGGGGGGGACATCCGTAGAGCACCGGGAGGACGAGAAGTAAGGTATACTACCATGTGTACAAGGTGTATTCCCAGATAGACTTCTTTGTGATGGACTAAACATTGCTGGCAGAGGAGGTGGATGCTGAATATTCAGCAACAGTGGTATAGGAGCACAGTAAGAAGCCTTACAACACCAGCTCCGAAAGCTAGTGTTTGAAACAAACCTTTCAGACTTTAACCTGGTGTTGTAAGACGTCTTACTGTGCTCACCCCAGTCCAACGGCGGCATCTCCACATTTTGAAAGAGCGGCAGAGACTGCAACAAGAATTTGGGCTCCTATCCACAGGCAAGGCAGTGGGACAGCTGAGGAGAGTAAGGGTTTATGAATATGGGGAGAAAGCTCGTAGGATGCTGGTGCATCAGTTGAGGAAACAGGAGGCGGCGAGAAAGATAGGGAAAGTGAGGGACATGGGTGGGAAGGTGGGTCTGGACCCAGCGGGGGTGACCATGATGTGTTTCGGGAGTTTTACAGCAAGTTGTGTAAGCCGGAACCCCCAGCCAGGGAGATGGGGAGGAAACGATTTGGGGGGGGGGGAGCTGGTGTTCCCGAGTGTTGTAGCCATCTGGGATGGCCACTTTCAGTGTATAAAACGGACACTCGCAGAGCATACAGGGAATAATGGACAATGCAAAGCAACAAGCAGGCACAGAGCCTGTATGTATATTTGGAAGGCAGTCTGCAGACGGAACCGAAACTCCGGGCCGATTTACATATTGATGGCCCATCTCCGGGAAACAAAGAACTAGTGCTCAGGTAGCCGATACTGTCTCAGACATTCCGGCGCCACTACCCCAGCAAGAAGACACAAATAAAGCAAGGCCAATGGCCACTTAGGACACGCCCAGCCATCAAGGCACCCGTCCCTTTATTGGCTCAGATCGATGGCAGTGATCGAGAAGCTGCCCAATTAATTGGCACCAAGTTTAAGGCCCGCCTAAAAGCGCGCGAAGCCCCCCCGAGTATAAGAAGGAACCCCCGCCACAGGTTCACTCTCTTGGATTCGGCTCTCAAGCAGAGAGACCCTTCCACCAGCACCACCAGAAGCAAGTAAGTTCAAGTTCAACGCTCACTACCAGACGGACGACCTTAGCTGTACTCCTGTTACCTCTTCGAACCCAACAGCCTCAGATCCGAACAACGGCCATTGTTCCTCTGACCTAAGTGGGCACCCAAAGTTAAGTATAGGTGTTAGTGATAGATATAGTTTAGCTTGTAGTGTTATTGTGCATGAGTAAATCATACTGTGTGTAAATAAAGTAGTATTGACTTTGAAATATCTAACTGGTGTATTGGCTCTTTGATCGGTATTCGGGTTGAACCTTGTGGCGTTATCAAGAGATACCTGGCGACTCTGAAAGCATACTCATAATTAGGATTAAGAAAGGCGACCTTATTAACCGCCATATTTATAGCAAGTAAATATAGCAACAGTGTAGATGAGGAGTTGGTGGAGGGTCTGGGGGCCCCTTTCAGACTCGGGGAGGTAATAGAGCGGTTGGGGGCAATGCAATCGGACAAAGCCCTGGGACCGGATGGATACCCGGTAGAGTTTTCTAAGACGTTTTCCGGGTTGCTGGGGCCGCTTTTGGTAAAGGCTTTCAATGAGTCACAGGGGTTGGGAGTGCTCCACTCTCCCCACTACTGTTTGCCCTGGCCATAGAGCCTTTGGCACTGGCACGCGAAATTCAAACATTTGGCAGGGGATAGTGCGAGGGGGAGGGTGGACACAGGGTCTCGCTCTATGCGGACGATATGCTCCTTTTATATAATAGATCCGTTGGGGGGGATTGCGGGGATTATGGGGATAGTAGAGGAATTTGGCCGGTTCTCAGGTTATAAACTGAACATGGGCAAGAGCGAGGTATTTGCGATCCAGGCAAGGGGGCAGGAGAGGAGATTGGGGGAGAATGTGTTCAAGGTGGTGGGATGGAGATTTAGGTACCTGGGTATTCATAGAATTTACAGTGCAGAAGGCCATTTGGCCCATTGAGTCGGCACCGGCCCTTACAAAGAGCAACCCACTCAAGCCCACGTATCTACCCTATCCCCACAACCCAGCAATCCCCATTTAACCTTTTTGGACACTAAGGTCAATTTAGCATGGCCAATCCACCTAACCCGCACGCACATCTTTGGACTGTGGGAGGAAACCGGAGCACCCGGAGGAAACCCACGCACACACGGGGAGAATGTGCAGACTCCGCACAGAAAGTGACCCAGTCGGGAATCAAACCTGGTTCCCTGGAGCTGTGAAGCAATTGCGCTAACCACTATGCTACCGTGCTGCCCGTTCAAGTGGCACGAGACTGGGGTCAGCTTCACAAATTAAATTTGAGCAGATTAATAGAGCAGATGAAAGGGGACTTCCGAAGGAGGGTTGTGCGTCCGCTATCACTGGCGTGGACGGCACAGACTGTGAAAATGACAGTCTTCCCGAGATTGCTGTTCATTTTCCAATCTTCATTCCAAAGGCATTTTTTCGGAAGATGAATGCGACAATCTCGGGTTTTATTTAGGCTGGGAAAACCAGGGTAAAGATGGTCCTATTGGAGCGGGGGCGGGGGGAGGGGGGGTTGGCCTTTCCGAACTTTATCAACTATTACTGGGCGGCTAACATATTGATGGTTAGGAAGTGGGTAGTGGGGGAGGGGTCGGTGTGGGAGCAGATAGAGGCGGCATCTTTCAAGGGCACAAGCCTGAAGGCTTTGTTGACGGCACCTCTGCCGTTCTCACCGGCTCTGTACTCCACAAGTCCGGTGGTAGTGGCAGCCCTGAGGGTGTGGGGACAATGGAGTCAGCACATGGGACTGTAGGGGGCGTCGGTGTGGTCACCGATCTGTGACAACCACCGATTTGCTCCGGGGGGGCTGGACGGGGGCTTTAGGAGTTGGCAGCGGGCAGGGATAGAAAGATTCAGGGATCTTTTTATTGAGAAGGGCTTCCCGAGTTTGGAGGAGCTAGAGGAGGAGTTTGAGTTGCCAGGTGGGAATGGGTTCCGGTATTTGCAAGTGTGGGACTTTGTTCGGCGGGAGGTCCCGGGTTTCCTGTGCCTCCCACTAAAGGGGCTGCAGGATAAGGTGATGTCAAAAACAGGAGTTGGGGAGGGGAAGACCTCGGAAATATATAAGGATTTGATGGAATGGGTAGGGATGTCAATAGGGAAGGTGAAGAGGAAGTGGGAGGAAGAGTTGGAAAGGGAGTTGGAAGTTGGGTTATGAGAGGAGGCCCTGAGGAGAGTCAATGCATCCTCGTCATGTGCCAGGCTTAGTCTGATCCAATTTAAGGTGGTCCACAGGGCTCATATGACTGTGGACCGTATGGGGAGGTTTTCTGAGGAGGTGGAGGACAGGCGTGTGTGCTGTGGAGGAAGTCCTGCGAACCATGTGCACATGTTCTGGGTGTGTCCAAGGTTGAGAGGCTTTTGGCAGGGATTCGCAGATATCATGTCTGAGGTCCTGTAAGGGAGGGCGACTCCAAGTCCAGAGGTGGCAACATTTGGAGTGTCGGAAGATCCGAGAGCCCGGGGGGTGGGGGGTGGGAGGCTGACGATTTGGCCTTTGCCTCCCTGGTGGCCTCGGAGACAGATTCTGCTTGGATTGAGGGTTTGGGCGCCTCCAAAGTCGGGGGTTTGGGTCAACGACATGGCGGGGTTTGGTACAGGGGTTCGCTTGGAGGTGGCAGCTGTTCATCAACTTCTTCAAGGCAAATTAGTTCGTCAGCAGGGTGGGGAGACGGGGGAGGGGGGGGGTGGGGGGGGGGTAGTGGTGGCAGGCATGGAAGTGACGAAAAAGGGTAAGAAGGGAGGTCCGTGAGATGGAGTAGTTACATGGACCATGAGAGTTAGGGTCTGTGCTTTGGGTGGGGGGGAGGGGGGAGATGGCTATGTCATTGTGGATTTTTTGCGTTTGTTGGATCTCTGTTTAAAAGTGTTAAAATTATAAATGCCTTAATAAAATATATATTTTTAAAAAAGAACTGTTGCTTCACTGCGCCAGGGTTGCAGGTTCGATTCCCGCTTGAGCCACTGTCTGTGTGGAGTCTGCACATTCTCCCCATGTCTGCGCGAGTTTCCTCCGGGTGCTACTGTTTCCTCCCACAGTCCAAAGATGTGCAGGTTAGGTGGATTAACCATGCTAAATTGCCCTGAGTGTCCAAAATAAAGATTAGGCGGCGTTATGGGGATCGGATGGAGGTGTTGGCTTAGGTAGGATGCTCTTCCAAGGGCCGGTGCAGAATTGATAGTCCAAATGGCCTCCTTCTGCACTGTAAATTCTATGATTCTATGAAGGGCTTGGGTTGTCTGTGCGATAGAATCGCTTATCATGGCAGGGGGGTGAGGATGACTCGCTGTGAGGAAATCCATGAAGCTCCTTAGGTTCTGCTTATGGCTGACCTCTGTCTGTTTGCTGACTGCGCACTGACTCCGGGCTCATGTCTTTGTCTCACTGTTCCACGGGGGGAGAAGGGGAATGGTGAAGGGTTCACTGAGTGATGAAGGAGTCATTCCAGGATGTGAGTAACTGTGGGTCACATTGGGTGTCACTACTGGCATTGCTTGGAGAGTCTGTTGGAAGAGCTGAGTTTAGATGCAGAGATGACCTTTCCCTGTGGGAGAGGAGTCACAGACAGAGACATTAAGGCTTTGATGACTCAAATCGTTTTTTTTGTGAAGCATCGATTACACCCGAACTATAGTTGCCTCACTTCACCTGTGTCCTCTCTGTGAACCTATAACCCCTTAGTCTTACGAGGCCTACCACTTCACCTGGGGCCCAGGGTGCACATCAGAGTGGAGGCGGCCAGCTGCCTTCCATGCCCTGTAGCCTGACATGCCCTTTGAGGGCATCCTCTCGAGGGCTTGAATCTGGAGGGACCCGCTAACCTTTGGGTGTCACTTGTGTTGTTGCGTCACCCTATTCTGCCCGCTGCCCTTGAGATATGCCGGTGTCAGGAAGGAGTAATTCAGAAGGGCTGCAGACTGCCAGTGACTCCTTGGTGGAAGACGCTGGGATGGGCTCCAGTGTTTCCTCCTCTATCAGGGTGCTCATGGGCCCCTGGGTGACTCCATGGGACGGAGGGTCAGCTGGACTGAGTTCCAGAAGCCTCTTTGTCACCTGGTGCTGCCAGTCCTGGAGGCCCATCATTATCTCACCATGGTGTCGAAGCCCTCAGCAATGGTCCTCTGTGTCTGGACCATGCTCTTGAGGCCCTCAGCGATGGTCCTCAAAGACTGAGGCATGCCTTGGACTTCGCCAATCATGGGTCTGACATCTTCCCCCAGGATTTCCACTGCGGTCACCACCCTTAGTGTTGACCTGGGTGCCACGCAACACTGGCAACATCTCTTGGGACTGAAGGTTTTGGGACTCAGCCAATCAGCCTTGCAGTCGGAGGAATGTCATTGACAACACCCCCTGGAATTCCTGGCTCTGCTGTTGCATCTCTAACAGCTGAGGTAGAAACTTGTCCAGTGGCACAGAACCTGGCTGGGGCACAGCTGAATCCTGGGATGTGGCCGACGTCTGACTGTCCAATCCCTGGGACCTTCCTTTCTCCACTTGATGTGCATCAGAAACAGTGCGATGCTCACCAGATTGTGAACCAGAAGCCTGCCTGCTAAGTTTGTCCACCGAGGTACCTGTCTCTGCGATGGTGAATGGTGCGGGTGACAGCCGCAGACACATCTTCAATGTCCTCCCTTGGAGATCTGCTTTGAGGCTCTTTTGAGGGTGGCTGGCAGGGCCCTGCTTGTGGAAGGCCTGTTCCTGTAAGGCAAGGGACATGGTTTTAGTTAATGGCAAGGAAAGGGTTTGGCCATTTATCAACTCACTTGAGACACATCATCTGGAGGCTCTTCACTTCTGTGTCGCAGGCCAACCTCATTGTCAGTAGAGGCGCTCTCCTGGCCCTCCCTTGCTGACTCCATTGCCCTTTCCTCATAGGGAGTGAGAATGTGCAATTAAGATATGCCCCCACCCGTTTCCTCCCTTTCATGCTAGTTATGGGCTATTTTCTCCTGCACAAAACCAAAGGAGACATTGTGAACCAGCTCAAGGATAACTGGCATACATGGGCACACAGTGAGGCAGAAAGGTTTTTTTGATATGGAATGCCGGGGGGGGGTGGGGGAGGTGGCGTTTGGAGATGATGCTGGGTGATAGGGTGTTGGGAGGCAGCGAGGTGGCAGCAAGTTGGTTTCCAGTGACATACCGGGGGTGACGGAAGGAGCGAATGGCAAGGGGAGTTTGGGGGGCACTCACCCTTGCAGCTTGTCGGAGGTCTTTCTTCTGTTTGCAACATTGAACCCCCATCCTCTTGGTCTTAATGCTGGCACTAACTACTGCCGCCCCACCTTCCAGGCAGGATTGGTCACGTAGCCTGGGGGCCTCCTGCCAACAGGTGGGTAGATGGTTGCCCACCTCTCCTCCACTGCATCCAACAGTCTTGTCAGGATTTCTGAGCTGTAAATTCTATGATTCTATGACCACCTCCGAGAATCCTGGCGCATGTTAGTGTGCAGCTCTGTTCCTGGCCTGAATGTGAGTGAGTGATGAGAATACATTTATGTGCAGCATCCTCTTGATCGCGGTGCACAGCTGACCCCTGGGACCGTTGAATCAAACACCAGGCCACTCAGGTGTGGCGTGTTTCACGTGGGGGGGGAAGTTTGACTAAGTGGCTGTAGGTCACAATCCAGATCACAGAACCAGAGTCCCAGGTTCGATTCCCGGCTTGGGTCACTGTCTGTGCGGAGTCTGCGGTGATGCAGGTCAATCGCTGCTCCATCCAGTTCAAGCTGGAGACAGGTGATTCTGCCAACCTCCTCTCACAGGCAGACTTCAAACGCATCAAGAAGCCCCCCAAGGACCTTCCAGCAGCCTGCCAGCTCCTGGGCTATAACGGTAATGCCATCACGGCACTGGGGTCCTGCCATCTACTCGTCTCCAACCGGAGAACCATGCACGGCTAAGGTTTGAAATTGTCAAGCCGGACAGGGCATCCACATGCCTGCAAAAAGCTAAACCTGGTGCAGCGGGTTTATTCAACGACATCCTCCAATGTGGATCTTCATGCTGGCATTGACAACATCCTCGCTCAGTATCCAGATGTGTTTGACGGGATGGGAACTTTGCCATATCGGTACAAGATCCTATAGCGACCTGATGCCAAGCCAGTGGTCCATGCTCCGCTGAAGGAGCGCCTGAAGGAACAGCTCAAGGAGCTGCAGCAGCAGGGGATAATTTCCAGGGTAACCGAACCGACTGACTGGGTCAGCTCGATGGTGTGGTTAAAAAACCCTCTGGAGACCTGTGCATCTGCATTGATCCCAAGGATCTCAGTCCAGAATATAATGCGTGAACGCTACCCCATCCCAAAGCAGGAGGAACTCACCAGTGAGATGGCACATGCACGGTTTTTCACGAAGTTACATGCGTCACATGGATTCTGGCAAATCCAGCTGGATGAATCCAGCAGAAGGCTCTGCACATTCAACACACCGTTTGGCAGGTACTGCTATAACCGTATGCCATTCGGCATCGTCTCTGCATCAGAGATATTTCA
Organism: Scyliorhinus torazame; assembly: GCF_047496885.1. Classification (NCBI taxonomy): domain Eukaryota; kingdom Metazoa; phylum Chordata; class Chondrichthyes; order Carcharhiniformes; family Scyliorhinidae; genus Scyliorhinus; species Scyliorhinus torazame. The sequence continues at coordinate 63,023,587 of NC_092724.1, read as the reverse complement.
TCGCAACATGGAGCAGATGATGGAGGGCATCGAGGGGTTTGTGTGTACGTGGATGACGTCGTCATATGGTCCACGACCCCTGAGGAACATGTTTCCCGTCTCCAGCAGGTATTCCGCCGTGTCCACGCCAATGGCCTTAAGCTGAACAGGGCCAAATGTTGCTTTGGCATGTCGACACTCAAGTTTCTAGGAGACCAGATCTCTCAGCAGGGCATGTGCCCCGACACAGACAAGGTCAAGGCCATCGCAGCCATGAAGGTCCCGGAAGACAAGAAAGTGGTGTTGCGCTTCCTGGGCATGGTCAATTTTCTGGGCAAGTTCATCCCAAACATGGCCTCACACACCACGGCCCTACGAAACCTAGTGAAGAAGTCCACTGCCTTCAAGTGGAAGGGGGCCCATCAGGCAGAGTGGTTGGTGCTGAAAGCCAAGCTCTCCACCGCACCCATATTGGCATTTTTCGACCCAGACAGGGAAACAAAAATCTCGATAGATGCGAGCCAGTGCGTTCCTGCTGCAATGCAATGACACTTCATTCTGGGCACCGGTTGCCTACGCATCAAGGGCAATAACGCCCACCGAACAAAGGTATGCACAAATCGAGAAGGAATGCCTGGGCCTTCTCACTGGCATTCTCAAGTTTCACGACTATGTCTACGGCCTGCCGACAAGACGGATCACAGGCCCCTGGCCCACATTATACACAGGGCCTTGACGAGGTGACGCCTCGGTTACAGTGCATCCTCCTCAAACTCAGAAGGTACAACTTTGACCTGGTCTACACGTATGGCAAGGAGCTCATCATTGCCGATACACTGTCCCGCTCCATCACCATGCCTAGTGAACCACTGAACGTCATCCGGCAAATTGAATCACAGATTGAGTCACAGGTGCAGCTGTGTGCTAGCACCCTCCCGGCATCTGATGAGAAGTGATTCGTATCCTTGAGGAGACAGCCAAAGACCCCCTCTTGCAGCGTGTTATGCAACACCTAGCCAATGGCTGGCAAAAAGAGCAGTGCCCTCAATTTTACAATGTAAAGTACGACCTTATGGTGGTTGATGGTATCCTCCTCAAACTGGACCGGATTGTAATTCCACACAGTCTCCAGAGCTTGGTGCTCCGTCAAATCCATGAGGCTCACCTGGGTGTGGAAAAGTGCAGACGCAGAGCCAGGCAGGCTGTCTACTGGCCCGGGATCAGCCAGGACATCGCGAACATGGTCCTTAACTGTGCGACCTGTCAACGCTTCCAGCCGGCGCAGAGTAAGGAGACACTTCAGCAGCATGAAATCAAAACCTCTCCGTGGTCCAAGGTTGGCATCGACCTCTTTCATGCAAATGGTCATGATTACGTGTTAATCATTGATTACTTTTCCAAATACCCTGAAGTCGTGAAGCTCTCAGACCTCACATCTCGGACCGTCATCAAGGCCTGTAAAGAGATGTTCTCCAGGCATGGTATCCCACTCACTGTCATGAGTGACAATGGCCATGCTTCAACAGCCATGCATGGTCTCTGTTTGCCCATTCGTATCAGTTCAAACACCTCACTTCCAGTCCACACTATCTGCAGTCAAACGGAAAAGTTGAGAAAGGGGTGCACGTAGTGAAGCAGCTCATCTGCAAGGCAGCGGATTCTGTGTCTGTCATTCACCTTGCGCTGCTTGTGTAAAGGGCGACCTCACTGTCCACCGGCATGTCGCAGGCTCAACTCCTGATGAACAGGGACCTGTTAACGACACTTCCAGCCATACACGTGCCCAACCTGGATCACCTCCCGGTGCTGCAGAAGATGCAGCAACTCCAAGACCGGCAAAAGCAGGGCTATGATGCTCATGCCACCGATTTGTCCGTGTTATCTCCATCAGACACTGTTTGGGTCAAGATCTCTGATGGAGGCTGGTCAGCTCCAGCTGTCATCGTTCGACAGGCTGCCCCCCGCTCGTATGTTGTGCGTCTGGCTGATGGTTCTGTTGTGCGACGAAGCAGACGGGCACTGCGCAAAGTTGCCTGCCCGCAACCACATTCTTCTCCGTTTCCTTCTGTTGTTTTGCCACCTCCTGATACCTCGACTCACGAGGCCACCAGTCAGGCTTCAATCCCGCCCATCAAGGCGCTGCCGTCCCCACCACCACCACCACCTCTCCGGCGGTCGACCAGGATCAGACGCAAGCCACAGAGACTGGATTTATGAACATTTGTTCTGTTTGCTATGTTCTGTGTTCTCGCATTGGACAGCTGTTTTCACATGTACATATGTTCACATCCACTGCATGTATATATGTTAATATTGGCCTATTCTTGTAAATACGTTCACATATGTCATCCAAACAAAAAAAATGGGAGATGTCATGATATGCAGACACACACATAATGATATACAGACGAGTAGCTAATGGACACAGAGAACAGGACATGACCAATAAGCAGGCAGGACACTCATGGGTGGGACCTGACTATAAAAGACACAAGGCAGTCACACTCCACCTCTTTCCACTGATGAACATCTGGAGAGTCAGTCAAGGGTGTTTTTACAATCTCACACCTCCACCACGTGGCTAAGAGCTAGTCTGGTTCAGTCAGAGAGAGTAACCTCACTTAAGTTAGCGGAGAGTCGAACTCACAGAGAACTGTGCTAACTGTGCTATTAGTTCAATAAACCTGATTGAACTAACTTCAAGGTCTGGAGTATCTTTCTGATCTAAGCTGCATCCAGTTGCAGCCAGTGTTAGACCAGAGTACCTAACACGACATGCCTTTGCAGTCCTCGAAGTAATTGCAGGACATTTAATCAAACAATACACATCTTGTAAATGCATCCGGATACTTTAGGGACCTACTGCTCCTGTGTACCTTTGGATCTATATTTCCGAAAGATTAATCTCAAATTCCTCACGGGCTCTCCAAAAGCCTTAAAAGGTTTCCTTCTGTTTCCTGTATTGTTCACTTATTAATCCCTTGATATATCCGTACGCTACTGCTGATAAATTAAATGTAGATTTGAGAGGGGGAGAAGAAAGGAAGGTCTCTAGGATGACAATACAAAGGGGTTAGCTCTTTGTTGATTGAAAATGACATTACCTACTTGAATCCAAGGACATTTGGCAGGTGTTTGAAGATTTGGGCTGCTGACATGTGAAGAGCCATTGAAAATGAGGTTATCAGTTATTCAGTGCCACAAGCCATGTTTCAAACCCAGTGGTATTTTACACAACAAACAGCAATTATCTTCCAACTTGGAACATTCATCCACTCTCTGCTGGAAGACTCACACAAGGACACACAATGGTACTTCACGCACAATAAAACCTGCTGGCTGAAGGCGGTTTAGTTTGAATGTCAGGTTTAGCTGATGAGCAGTGGGCACCACGTGGTCTGACCCAAGCAAACCATTCAGTCAGCATTGCTAACTTTTGATCATTGCTTTGTTCGAGAAAAATACTGAAACAAAAGTTCCTTTTCCTGCCGTTCAAGGGGGCATCTGTCAGAAAATGAGGAAAGAAGAGATTTTTGCGGGGTGACAGATAACCCGAGCCCCCAAGTTAAAAGTCAGTTGGCATCTCGCCAATGTGAAATCTGGCTGCCCCACCGTGACATTAGCTAGGCATGACATTAATTGGATCAGAGTGGGACTTCCGCCCCTCAGTGACAGGAAGTCCTACCCCAGAGAGCCATTGGCCAATCAGACTGGCCGGCCAGCTCTATGCTCCCGACAGTGCCAGAAGAGAATTAGCCACTACTGGGACTATGGGCAGTCCTGAGGAAGATTTGAAGATGAATACCAGAGTTCAGTGCAGTTCAGGGATTTTGGATGGGCACAGCTGGGAGATCCGAGTGAGGGGGAGGGGGTGGGGAGGTACAAATAGTTGATTCTATATGGGGTGGGTGGGGGGCTACCTGAAGAACTCCTGCAACAACATCCAGCAATCACAGCCATTTTTTTTGTGCCAGGTATGACTGCAACCAGTGGAGAGTTTCCCCCCAATTCCCATTGACTTCAGTTTTGCTTCACTCCACGGAGTGCAGTGGTTCAAGAAAGTAGCTCACCACCACCATCTCAAGAGCAATAAATGTGGGCCTTGCCATTAATGTCCACATTCTGGGACTGAATTTAAAATAAAACTGTTAACACTGAAGTCACACCCATTTATGTAAAGATTCTTGACTGGCCTTGATTATATTAATTAATGTAAATTCTATGAATATTGATGCCAGCTGTTCCATTATTAAGCACAGTTAAAATGAGACAAATATCTTAATTGTATAAACGCAACAAGAATTTTGAATGGGTTTCTAAATAAGTTTTTAATGTATATTACCTGATGCAATCTGTTATAACACTGCCCCTTCAGCTCAATAGGATGAGTCCACATGCCCATCAAATCTGTCTCCTCTTTGCCCTGATTAGAAAATGTACACATTGCAAAGCTCAGCTTTATCAAGCCTAGAATGTGACATGGCCACAATTTACCGTTAAGTCCTACATGAAATTAGGATATAAATCTAAGATAGTGATGAGTAATACCACCTGGTATTAATTGAAGGATGGCTATGATAAACCCCCACGTGGAAAATCGCGGATTGATCTCCCCATGGGCTTCATAGAATACGCGTCTCCGTGGTCAGCGGGCAGAGGCCTGCTCAGCTGGGACTTGTTAGCAAGACCTTTAAATGTAGCTCCCGGACCCGGGACGGCAGTTCCTGAGAGTCTTGGGCTGGAATGATTGTTTTGTGTGTCATGGTAGCGGCTTCATTTTCAGTTTAATATTTACCAGTTTGGCTTTTCACTGTGTGCCTCCTGGAACACAGTGGCCAACTCTGGAACTAAAGATTCAATATAATTGCTTTCAATGTGGTTTAGTCTTAACTGCCTTATGAAATGGCCCCGCAACTGGACAATTATAACTAGGAAATGGCAACGAATGCAGACCAACAATGTTGACAATGATGCGACCATCAATTCACATGAGACGATTAGTGGAAGTGAACAGTGGTTTTAATAAGCTAGACAAGCCTGCCTGCGACTGCTCTATACTGAGTGCCGCCTACAGGCTGCAGATCTATATACCACCCCCGAGGGGGCGGAGCCACAGGCGGAGCCCACAAGGGCATCAACATAATACAATACAGTGGTGAATTGTAGCAGCAATACGTTCACCACAGACAACCTGTGAATGGAAACATGCCCACTGAGGACAACAGTGTATCAGTGGAATCACCCCACCTCTCATTTACAGCGCTGTATGTGACATGAGTCTCTAGCAGATAATTATACAATTATCTGCAGATGATCTCAGACTTGCTCCTGTAAATTACATATTATTTTCATGGCACTGTACACCCCTGTGAGGTGAACGGTGGCGATCAGCCACAGATGCTGCCAGACTTGCTGAATATTTCCAGCACTTTTCGTTTCACGCTGTATGTTAGTTAACAGCAGAGAGAGGGGAGAGAAATTGAGCCTGGGCCCTAGATAAAAAGTTCAATTCAACTGCAACTACTGTTACGTCACCCTGGGCTAGGGCGGGGTCAATTCCAGCCCCATTTGACCTGAGTCACAACACAAGTAAATTAACCAATAATTCATAGAAGGGGCAGCACGGTGGCACAGTGGTTAGTACTGCTGCCTCATGACGCCGAGGTCCCAGGTTCGATCCCAGCTCTGGGTCACTGTCGTGTGGAGTTTGCACATTCTCCCCGTGTTTGCGTGGGTTTGGCTTACACAACCCATATATGTGCAGGGTAGGTGGATTGGCCACGCTAAATTGCCTCGTAATTGGAAAAAATGAATTGGGTACTCTAAATTAATTTTTGAAATAAATAAATAAACCATTTGTAGAAAATGATGTGTTTATACTCTGGGCTAACACAGGCTGCAACTGGATGCAGCTTTAACCAAAAGATACTCCAGACCTTGAAGTTAGTTCAATCTGATTTATTAAACCAGTAGCACAGTTAGCACAGTTCTCTATGAGTTTGACTCTCTGCTAACCTAAGTGTGGTTACTCTGTCTGACTGAACCAGACTAGCTCTTAGTCATTTGCTGGAGGTGTGATTCTGTACATACACCCTGACTCACTCTGTAGATGTTCATCAGTGGAAAGAGGCGGATTGTAGGTGTGTGTGAGTGCCTCATGCCTTTCATAGTGAGATACCAGCCCTGTGTGTCCTGCCTGCTCATTGGTCATGTCCTGTTCTCTGTGTTCATTAGCTGCCTGTCTGTATATCATTATCTACATGTCTGCATATCATGATAGAAAAATACCAAAATTCTTTGGCCCTTGGCTGTCCAATAATTACAGTCACCAGGTGTGTAATTTTAAACACAATTACTGTTTATTTATAACAAGAACTAAAATGAACTATGCAGCAAATGCAATTCGTTAACTATTATGTAATGCCTAATCCCCACCCGCATTTTAACTTGCCCTCCATCCTCTCCACACATGCAAGACAGACAAACACAGACGGGAAGAAAGGGGCAAAAATAAAGCAAGTAAAAGATAAAAACAGTATTTGTTTCAGATGGGTGTTTCCAGCACACTGCCCCTCTTCAAACTTTGCTTTCAGTTCAAGGTTTTTACTGTAGGTTCATTCAGGCCTCTATAATTTTAGAAATACAGCACTCACAGCCTTTCCGGAGAGAGAGAGAGGGAGAGAGAGTCCTTTTTTGCTTGTTGCTTGAAATGGGTTTCCTGCAGATTCATTCATCTAGATTCGCTGCAGCCTCAGGAATACAGCACTGGGGAAAGTGAGAAAGCATGTCCTTATCTTTCTATGTCCAGTAGTCAAACTGAAACCTTTAGATCTCTAAGAACTACCTCACTGGGATAAGATCCATTCACCACCTGTTACCGGGCAGAGCACAGTCTTTTGGGCCAATTCATTGCCCCCTTCCCCCCCCCCCCCCCTTCCCAGCCAATCAATTAAACTGAATCACAGCCCATCTCTCTCTCTGGTGCCGATAAGTCTGAAGCTCTTGTTCAAACTAGCAGTAACTAGAACATACAGTGCACAAGGAGGCCATTCGGCCCATCAAGTCTGCACCGATCCACTTAAGCCCTCACTTCTAACCTATCCCCATAACCCAGTAACCCCTCTTAACCTTTTTGGACACTAAGGGCAATTTAGCATGGCCAATCCACCTAACCTGCTCGTCTTTGAACTGTGGGAGGAAACTGGATAACCTGGAGGAAACCCACGCAGACTAGCAGAATGTTGTCCTGTAACTTCTGAATTCCTCATTCTCCCCGCTGCCTGACTTATAGATACATGTCCATTAATCACCCATGGATCACAAATGATAACGGCGAAATAAAAGAAAGAGGAAATAAAGGAATTAACAGGAAGGACCCTTACACTATCTTGCACCCAGGTACCTTGTAGCAGTGTTGCTCTGTTTCTCTGGTTCTAAATATGGCGGTCAATGTGGTCGCCTTCCTTAATCCTAATTATGTTTGCTTTAGAGTCTCCAGGTATCTCTCAATACCGCCACAAGGTTCAAACCCGAATACTGATCAAAGAGTCAATACACCAGTTAGTTAGTTCAAAGTCAATACTATTTATTTACACACACAGTAAGATCTATACATGCACAAAGTACTACAACCTAAACTATCTCTAACGCTAACGCCTATACTTACCTGCGGGTGCTCACTCAGTCAGAGGAACAATGGCCGTTGTTCAGATCTGAGGCCGTTGGGTTTGAAGGTATACAGGAGAACAGCTGAGGTCATCCATCTGGTAGCGAGCATTGACCTTGGACGTACTTCCTTCTGGTGCAGCTGGTGGACGGGTCTCTCCGCTTTGAGAGCCGAATCCAAGAGAGCGATTCTCTCTCGGGGCTTCTTCTTATACCCGAAGGGGCTTCACACGCTTTTTGGCGGGCCTTGAACTTGGCCCCAATTAATTGGGCCATATCTCGATCACTCGTATTGTTCTTGACCAATAAAGGGGTGGGTGCCCTGATGGCTGGGCGGGTCCTATGTGGCCGTTGGCCTTGCTTTGTTTACGCTTTCGGTTTGGGGAACTGGCGCTGCGATGTCTGGAGCTAGATCGGTTGCTTGAGTGTCTTTTCTTTGTTCCCGGAGATGGGCCATCAATATCTTAATAGATCTACAGTTCCAGTCCCGTCTGGGACCTGTTTCTTCAATATGCATACAGGCCCTGTGCCTGCTTGTTTTCTTAACATTGTCCATAGTTCCCTACAGTCTTTGCGATCATCCATTTTGTATTCTGGAAGTGGCCATCCCAGATGGCTACAGCAGAAAATTAGAAAACTTCATTATGGTCAAATAATGAGAAGCAACAAAGCATAGATTGGGACAGGAGAAGAACTGAGGTTAGTTTTCCATAGAGTGCTTCCTGTAGATGTGGGATCTTCCCCCGCCCCGTTTTCATGACTGAAGATCAAGTTATGGCCAAACGTTCACCATCCCATCTCCTGGTGGAATTCGCCTTCTTTCTCACTGATTGTTGGCTGCACTACACACCAGCAACACCTGCTTCAAACGTAATCCAACACAGGAGTGGGATTGGCACCCAGAATCAGTGCCAACGTCAGAGTGCCAGCCCCAGGTGAAAACCCCAGCCCAATGGTTTAAAAATGAAAGAAAAAAGTCCTTCAAAATGCTCTTCCCTTCACTGATTTATTGGCTGTCTAGTGATGGTAAATTGAAAAGGTAATTCCATTTGGGTGTAATGAGGCAATCATCAAGAATACATCCATGTTCTTTGTAATTTTAATGAGAGTGGTCTTCAGAAAACAGGATCTGAAATCAAAGCTTAATGCAATGTGATGAACCAGTTAGATGAGCTTTGATGGGCTGAGTCACCTTTACTCAACCCAACTACCCATGTCCCAGGACAAAATCAAATCTAATGGTGCTTGCTTGTCTTTTTACATTGAGTCAATAATGTTCTTGTATCATTACCATTGAGGTAACTGATTGCATCTCTGTCAGGGAAATTAATTTTAACAGAAAGGCAGATAGCTTTGATTTCTATTTCATTGACATTTTGCTGAGATTACTGACATTTTAGAGGGTTCTATCTCTTCCCACTTAATCTGTATTTTATTGAAATTGACTCCACATGGACAATACAAAGCATTTTCATGGCAATGTATAGTACACCGATCTACCGTCATGCATTTATCTTAATTCACTAAAGTATTTTAATGCTAGATTAACAGATTACAATGTGTTACAATGATTTTGTTCTTTAGCAGACAGGTCTGTTGCTCAGTGGTTTTAAGCACGTAACTTTTCACATTTGCTAAACTGAACAGTTAATTTACTATTTAAATATGAATAATAAAGAATCTGACAAAACTACCTGCATCCCTGAGGATGGAGCTGTTTAAATTCCATTCATAAGTGAGCTGTTTGGATATACTAACCTTGCTTCATTTCATTCTGGTATTTCCACGCTTCCTAATAAAATATTAATTGGTTAAATATGAACAACTTGCATTTATATAATGTCTTTAATGTTGTAAAAGGTCCCCAGAAGCTTCACAGGAGTGTGAATCAAACCAAATTTGACACCGAGTCACTTAAAGGAATGACTTCTAAGGAGCATCTTAAAGGAGAGGGAATTCAAAAGACGAAAAGGGTAAGGGAGGGAATTTTAGGACGAGGGTTTAAACAGCTCCAGTCTCAGCTGCTAATGGTGGAGCAATTAAAATCAGGGATAATAATAATAGTTTATTGTCACAAGTAGGCTTCAATGAAGTTACTGTGAAAAGCCCCTGGTCGCCACATTCCGGTGTCTGTTCGGGGAGGCCAGTACGGGAATTGAACCCGCACTGCTGCCTTGTTCTGCATTACAAGCCAGCTATTTCACCCACTGTGCTAAACCAGCCCCGATACACAGGAGGCCGGAATTGGAAGATGACAGAAACCTTGGAGAGTTGTGATTTTGGACCGAGGTAGGCCATGGGGGGATTTGAAAACCAGAATGAGAATTTTAAAATCAATATATTGCCAGATCTGAATTCCATGTAGGACAGTGAGCACAGGGGTAGAAAGAAATAAAGAAATATAGGAGCTGGTGGAGGCCATTTGGCCCTTCAAGCCCGCTCTGCCATTCATTATGATCATGGCTGATCATCCAACTCAATAGCCTAATCCTGCTTTCCCCCATATCCTTTTATCCCCTTTGCCGTAAGTGCTATATCTAACTGCCTCTTGAAACCATACAATGTTTTGGACTCAACTGCTTCCTGTGGTAATGAATTCCACAGGCTCACCACTCTCTGGGTGAAGACATTTTTCCTCATCTCTATCCTAAATAGTCTACCCTGTACCCTCAGACTGTGACCCCTGGTTCTGGACACACCCACCATTGGGAACATCCTTCCTGTATCTACCCTAACTAGTTAACTACCCTAACTGGTAGAATTTTATAGGTTTCTATGAGATCACCCCTCATGCGCCTGAACTCCAGCGAATACAATTCAATCTCTCCTTGTACATCAGTCCTTCAATTCCAGGAATCAGTCTGGTAAACCTTTGCTGCACTCCTTCTATAGCTAGAATATCCTTCCTCAGATAAGGAGACCAAAACTACACACAATAGTCCAGATATGGCCTTCGCAAACCCCTATATAATTGCAACGAGACATCCCAGTTCCTGTACTCGAATCTTCTCGCAATGAAGGCCAGCGTACCATTTGCCTTCTTTACCGACTGCTGCACCTTCAATGACTGGTGTACGAGGACACCCAGGTCTCATTGCACATTCCCCTCTCCTAATTTATGCCCATTCAGATAATAGTCTGCCTTCTTCTTTTTGCTACCAAAGTGCATACCCTCGCATTTATCCAAATTATACTGCATCTGCCATTCATTTTCCCACTCATTCAACTTGTCCAAATCACACTGAAAGATCTCTGCATCCTCCTCACAGCTCACCCTCCCAGCCAACTTGGTGTCATCTGAAAATTTGGAGAAATGACATTTTGTTCCCTCATCTAAATCATTACTATATATTGTGAACAGCTGGGGTCCTAGCACCGATCCCTGCGGTACCCCACTAGGCACTGCCTGCCAATTTCAAAAAGACCAGTTAATTCCTACTCTTTGTTTCCTGTTTGCCACCAGTTTTCTAACTGTCTCAATACACTACCCCAAATGCCATGTGCTTTAATTTTACACGCCAATTTTTTATGCGGGACTCACCTTTTCACTATACTTTAAGAAATGCACGTAGTAAATATACTTTTTTGTTTAACAAAAACCAACACACGCAAACAGGTACAATAATATAGTCCTTTTTTTCGTTTTTCTTCCTCCAACTGAAATCCTTCCTGATTGACCGTCTCTTTGAACAAGAAGGACTGCACGATCTACCCATTTCTCTACACCTCGGAATTTCTCTTTAAAGTCAGATACTTTAGTTCAATCTGATCGCAGAGTCCCTTGTAATTCTCCAACACAGGAGCATTGGTTATCACAGCTTTCAGGCCGTCGAATGCCTGTTGAAAGTCCGCTGTCCACTGAATTTTTCGACGTTTCTTCGGCAAGTCCATCAGTGGAGCAATCACGTGACAAAACTTTTGCACAAATGTTCGATCAAATCCACTCATGCCAAGAAATCGCATTATTTCCCTTTGTCTTGAGGGTATCGGAAACACCTCAATAACTGTTGGTTTCACATTCCATGTGACCATTCGACCCTGTCCGATTGTATGGCCAAGGAAAGTGACTTGGGCTTTTCCAAATTCACTGTTGGCTAGGTTTACCACCAAACCCGCCTCCTGAAGTAGATCGAATAACTCCATCAGATGTTTTAAATGTTCTTTCCATGTCTGGCTGAAAATTACCAGATCGTGGATGTGTACCACACAATTGGGTAATCCTGAAACAACTTTGTTAGTTAATCATTGAAATGTGGCTGGGGCGTTTTACATGCCAAATGGCATAACTTTGAATTGGTATATACCATCTGGAGTCACAAAAGCTGAAATCTCCTTCACCCTTTCGTATAAAGGTACTTGCCAGTAACCTTTAAGTAAATCCAGTTTGGAAATAAAAACTGATTGTCCCACTTTCTCAATGCAATCCTCCAAACGTGGGATAGGATGAGTCCGTTCTTGTAACTGCATTAACCTTTCTATAGTCCACACACAACCATTGGGTACCATCTGGTTTAGGTACCATCACTATGGGTGAGCTCCATTGGCTGCAACCCACTTCAATTATGCCATTTTTAAGCATACACTCAATCTCTTTGTTAACCTGTGCCAATTTTAAAGGATTAAGTCTATATGGATGTTGTTTGTTTGGAAGAGCATTTCTCACATCTACATCATGTATAGCCATTTTAGTACTTCCCAATTTATCTCTACAAACCTGCCCATGTGATGTCAACTCTTTCAGGTCAGTTTGTTTTTCCTCTGGAAGGTAACTCAACACTTTATCCCAATTTTTAAGAACATCCTTATTTTCCAATTTAATTTGAGGTATGTCAAATTCACAGTCATCTGGATTTGGTTCGTCACTTTGAGTTAGAATCATTAAAACCGCCTCCTTTTTCTCTCCTTCCCTTTCAAAGTACCTTTTAAGCATATTCACATGACACACTCGGTGAGTCTTCCTTCTATGTGGTGTTAGTACCACATAATTTACCTCACTTAATTTCCTTTCAATCTGATAAGATCCACAAAACCTTGCTTTTAAAGGTTCACCTACCACTGGTAACAATACTAAAACTTTATCTCCACTGGCAAAACTACAAACTTTGGATTTCTTGTCCGCTACCGGTTTCATCACATTTTGTGCAACTTTTAAATGTTGTCTAGCCAATTTACCTGCTCTATGTAAGCGTTCCCTAAAATTTGACACATAATCCAATAATGTAATTTCCGATTTCTCACTCACCAATTTTTCCTTAATCAATTTAAGTGGTCCTCTTACCTCATGACCAAAAATTAGTTCAATAGGACTGAAAGGACTGAATTTGGTTGACTCATTAGGTGCATCCCTAATTGCAAACAATACGAATCGGATTCCTTTGAAACTTCATGTCTCTTCCACCCTCCTGGATTTCTTTTTTAATCTGAGGTACACTCTCATTATCTCCCATCAGATCACCTTTGCCTTTGCCACTTGAGTATTTCTCATGTCCCCAGTTTCTATCCCTCACAGGCTGAAACTGATGTCGGAAACCAAGCTTTGATTTATGAACTAATTCATAATCATCTGCCATTTCTGCTGCTAATCTCACAGTTTTAACCCTCTGTTCTTCCACATGAATTTTCACTACATAGGAATTGAATTTTTAAACTCCTCCAAAAGTATAATTTCTCAGAGAGCTTCATACATTTGGTTTATTTTCAAAGCCCTTATCCACTTATTAAAATTACTCTGTTTGAACCATTCAAACTCCATGTATGTTTGACCAAATTCTTTCCTAAGCCTTTCTAAACCTTTGTCTGTAGGCTTCAGGCACTAGTTCAAATGCACCTAAGCTGGATTTTTTCACTTCATACGTCTCAGATACCTCCTCCAGTAGTGATGCAAACACTTCATTAGCCCTACCTACCAACTTTGTTTGAATCAGTAATACCCACATGTCCTGTGGCCATTTCATTTGTTTAGCTACCTTCTCAAATGAAATTAAAAAGGCTTCCACCTCCTCCTCATCAAACCTTGGCAATGCTTGGACATATTTCAATTGATCCCCACCAAGCCTTCGGCTGTGACGCTCTTTCTCACGATCCTCATCGCTATCAACCAACTCTACGGTTCCCTTTACGTCTGCCAATTTTAACTGACTGTCATGTTTCATGGCCATTTTCTGAAGTTCAAACTCTCTCTCTTTATCTTTTTCCCTGATCTGTATCTCCCTTTCTCTTTCTTTTTGTTTTGCTAGGGCTATTCTTTCTGATTTCCTTTCTTTTTCCTCTCTCTCTCTCTTTCTCCTTCTCTTTCTTTTTCCTCTCTCTCTCTCTCTCTTTCTCTCTCTATTTCTTTTTCCTCTCTCTCGCTTTCGTATGCAAGCTGCTTTAATTCTTTCTCATGTTCCATTTGTTTAATTCTAACTGAATTTTTGCTATTTCCAATGAGTCAAACTGTATCTCAGGCAACTTTAAATACTTAGCCACTGCCATAATGACCTCCTCTTTTCACATTTTGTCAGGTAATGTTAACTGCAATGTTTTTGCCAAATCTAACAGTCTGCTTTAGTCTCTGTCCATAAAGTACTGCGTGTGACCATCTCTACCCCCAAAAACATCAGAGCCTCTGAAAGAGCCATTGTCCACAACGCACTCCCCACTTAAACTAAAATACCACACCTGAAAAGCACCCACAATATGCTCACCCCTCCCTGCCTTTAAGTTCACTAAGCCAATCCAATAGATAGACTTTTATCCTGGCCGGGCCTCCAATATGTTATGGGCCAGGGTTTTGAGAACCCCAAAGTGTATCATGGAGTTCACCTGACCCACAACCTTTGTGGTATGGGGAGCACACGGCCCACTCTACAGGTGTGGTACAGCAGAAATGGAAAAATATTTTTCAAAGCAAAACAATGTTGATTCTATGAACTCAAGTTAAGCTTTTTGAAACATACAGTGAACATCTTAGCAACCATCAATTCAAATACAACCCCCAAAGAATACAACACTAAGTAATGCTTACGCTGTCCTTTTAACATCCAGAAGACTTACAAAAGAAACACCTTTTAACAGAAGCACATCAGGTTAAAGTCACTACTGAAAACATTTATAATTCTCAATTCACCAAATGATCAAGAGATTGTCTTTTCATGGCAGAGAGAACAACAGTACAGTTTCTCTGTCTGGCTTCAGCTCCCACACTGAAAACAAAACTAAAACACCCCCTGCAGCAAACAGCCTAAAATGAAAGTAAAAAGCTGACAGACAGCCCAGCTCCACCCACTCTCTGACATCACTGCAGTAGTAAACACCCATTTCTTAAAGGTACTCTCACTACAGATATTTATATACACACCCATTTATAAACACCCATTTCTTTTTTTTCTTTTTTTAATTAACATTTTTTTTTAGAGTACCCAATTAATATTTTCCAATTAAGTGGCAATTTAGCCTGGCCAATCCACCTACCATGCACATCTTTATGTTGTGGGGGCGAAACACACGCAAACAAGGGGAGAATGTGCAAACTCCACGTGGACAGTGACCCAGAGCCGGGATCGAACCTGGGACCTCGGCGTCGTGAGACACAGGGCTAACCCACTGCACCACCGTGCTGCCCTTAAACACCCATTTCGTAAAGGTACTCTCACATGACACTACATCTATTTTGCCAATCCGCTTTATCATCTTATACGCCTCAGTTAGATCTCCTATCATTCTTGTAAGCTCTCGAGTTCCCAATACCAGACCACATTTCTAGATTTGATTTGTTAACTGACCATTCTATTCCCAAACATCTTGACCGGAACCCTCCGGCCGCTGAGATGCCCTGTTCCTGCTGGCAATGTACCCCTACCTGCAGGTTTCCCAGTGACATGTCATGACTTCAATGGGGCACCCCATTGACAAGCGGCGGGAGTAGAAAATATCGCCGCCAGCGAACAGCGCCGTTGAAAAACACACAGCTGGGGGATTGGAGAATCCAACCCCTTGTCCCAATCTCTCCCTCTCCATCTTCCTCTAACCTTATCTCAATTCCTCCCCATCTGCCACACAAACCTTTCCCCATGTCTTTTCCCTGTTCATGTTACTCTTCTAAGTTTCATCCATCTTACTATAAACCTATCTCCCACCCCCTACCTTCTCCAACCTTCAACCTTCTTTCCATCCCCAGCACATTCATGCCAAGATCCTCATCTTTAAGTCCCTTCACGGCCTCACCTCTCCCTATCTCTGCAACCTCATTCAGTCAAATATTCCAGTTTAAAACATCTGACTCTAGCCACTTTTGCTACCCCCTCTGTTTCTTCAAGCCTTGAAGTGTCTGCATCCCACTCTTTGGACTGTTCTATCTAAGCCCCTCTGTCGCTCCTTCTGGAGCCTCTCTGTTTAACCTAATATACATTAACCTTTCTCTAGTCAGTTTTCCAATCTCTGTCACGGTGCACCGGGTACTGACTACTGCCTTGCAAAAAATTACAAGCGTGAACAGACTTCAGGGCCTGAATTTAAGGGAGCGCGTTTGAATTTTTGAGAGGCACATTTCCTACAGTGCAATTACCTATTCTTTCATTTGCTGAGGTAAAGCATCTGTCCGAATCACTGCCATGGCAACTTACATCAGATATCGGGAATAGGTATATCGCTAATTCCTTTCAGCAGTTTTGAGGAAAAGCAAGTTTCAAAGTATTTGAAGCTCAGTGCGAAAGATCTGTCTGAGGTTCCATTGTGAATACAATGTTAAACAGAACCTGGGGTGGAATTCTCTGCAATCGGCGCGCTGTCCGCCGACCGGCGCCAAAAACCCAAAGGTGCGGAATCCTCCGCATCTTGAGCGGCTGAGCCCTAACCTTGAGGGGCTAGGCCGGCGCCGGACTGATTTCCGCCCCGCCAGCTGGCGGGAAAGGCCTTTGGTGCCCCGCCAGCTGTCGCGGAAATGACTGCCGGGCGGCGCATGCGCGGGAGAGTAAGCAGCCGCTCACGGCATCCCCGCGCATGCGCAATGGAAGGGGTCTCTTCCGCCTCCGCCATGGTGGAGACCGTGGCGAAGGCGGAAGGAAAAGAGTGCCCCCACAGCACAGGCCCGCCCGCGGATCGGTGGGCCCCGATCGCGGGCCAGGCCACCGTGGGGGCACCCCCCAGGGCCAGATCGCCCCGCCCAGGACCCCGGAGCCCGCCCGCACCGCCTTGTCCCGCCGGTAAGAGAGGTGGTTTAATCCACGCCGGCGGGACAGGCATTCCAGCAGCGGGACTTCGGCCCATCCGGGCCGGAGAATCGCCGGGGGGGGGGGGGTCCCGCCAACCGGCGCGGCGCGACTCCTGCCCCCGCCGAATATCCGGTGCCGGAGAATTCGGCAACCTGCAGGGGTGGAATTCCCGCTAGCCCCTGGCGATTCTCTGACCCTGTCCAGAATCATCAAGCAGAGGCAGGAGACATCAGAGACCACATTTCTTCAATGGATTAATGTTTTAGAATAGTATATATACATATATATATGCTCTTGTTCTATCACCTTTGCTCTTGAGTCGCCAGGTATCTTCCTGATACCGCCACGTGGTTCAAGTCCGAGTAATGATCAATAATCCATCAATAATCCAACGCTTCGTAAGAGTTAAATAAACTCACATTCATTATATACAGTAATCAATACTTATGCATAAATTCTACTTCTAAGCTACTTCCTACAACTAACAGGCCAATACTTAACTTTGGAAATGGCCCACCAGGTCAGGGAAACAAATGGCCTTTCGTTTGGGTTCTGAGCCTGCGGGATTCGAAGCTGGTACAGTTCGATAGCTAGGAGCGCCTATCTCGTAGCGAGCGTTGAAGTAAGACTTACGATTTGAGCGGCTGTTGCAGAAGGTCAGCAGAAGGCAGCAGGGGTTGCAGCAGGGTGAAGAAAGGGTAGCAGAAGGGTCGATTTGAACTTGGACTCTATTCTTATAGTCCCCAGGGGCTCCCTGCCTTTCGGGGCGGACCCTGTACCTGGTTCCAAGTGATTGGACTTTGTCCCAATCACTTGGTTCGATATTCTCCAATGCTGGAGCGATTCCTTGATCGATGGGCAGTCTTGGGTGATCGTTCACCTCGCTTTGTGTAGGCTCCTGTTTGCGCCGAAAAGTCTGGGTTGTCTTTGTGTGTCTAAATTGTTGCACATTGTTCCCGGGGATTACTCATTAATATTCAGATGGCTGGTGTTTTGTTGTGCTGATGGCTGCAGGTATTGATCTTGTCTGGCCTTCCCAGAGGCGAATACACAGTTTAACCTGCAGCTGCTTGTTTTAGTCCTGTTGGCTGATTTTACCATCAGCCTTTTCCGTTCGCCATTTTAAATCAGGGTTAGCCATTCTATATCGGGAGTTAGCCATTTTAACTGGCTACATTCTCCCCTTGTGATCTTAACGTGAAGCGTGAAGGATCACATCATTATGTTTCTTTCCATTCCCTGACCTGGGGGGGGGGGGGGGGGGCACTTCCTTCATGGCCTCTGCACTGACCATAGCTATGCACAAAATTTTTTAACTAACAATTTTAAGAGCACTATGTCAGACAGGGACATGCATTACAAAACAATAAACTTGGAACCTCTAACTTATTCTTAATATACTACACTCACCTAAACATTCCATTATCCTACCTTCCTCAATCATACAACAAAGCCATAGCATTTCTTACAGTCTTTCCTGGCTTGGCAGTCAAGCTCAGGATCATACAATTTTTTTTTTGCTCATGAAAAAGTTCTTTACATCTCTTTATTTACAATAACAATAAACGCAGGTGAATGCACTTTATTACTTTATTATAGATCGCGGGGGTTGGGGGTCTGGTTGTAACCGAACATAGGGAATCTGATCCTATATGCCGGGGTTCGAGCGCGGTAGGCTCTCCTTCTCCATTTCCGCAGATGCATAGTCTGCACGATGCAGCAGAGTATCGCCAATGCTAGTAGTGTTTCGATCACATAGGACAGGGAGTACCAGGTTATGAACCTGGCACACCAAGAAGATGTAGTGTCGCTGGTGACTGGGCTCTGGGTACTGCGGGAAAGTGAAACATTAATGGCTGGGGGTCTTGAGGTCATGGGGTTCGCGGTCATGCGCAACCAAAAGTCCATTAACATTGTGCTGATCCATATGAAGGAAGTCCTCATGGCTCTTCTCTTTCCTTTTCTTTCTTTGTTTTCTCCGGTCCTGGAGCTTCTGGAGTTCTGTAGAAACAAGCATAGTGTCTGTAACTAATTTTGTTTAATATCTTGTACGCTAGTGTGTCTGTCCTTTGGTGCCAATTATTCCCTTTATAATTGGTCACTATGTGTGACTCCCTCATTTTTATTTTCCAAAACCAATTTTTTAGGGCATGGCACACTTCCCAATAATAAACCCGTGCTGATTTAGCATTCAAATGTTCCAGGATGTAAATAGCAGATGGCCGGCAACCTAAAGGTTACCTAAACAAACAAAGCTTTTTGAACAGCTAAATGCCAAAATGAGGTGCGTATGGGCCGCGACGGGTAAGATTTGGATGGAGTCCCCGGGTAGGACGGCTACCAATGCCGTATCTCTCCTACCCGAGCGTAGTTGACCAGCGGGGGGGTTCCCAGGCAGGGCGGATCTCAAGCCGTTTCTCCACTGCCTGTGCAACCGACAAGAACGGGCAAAAATGTAGTCATCGTGGTGGGGCTGCCGTAGTGGTTCTATCCTTCGAACCAGAAGGGCAGTTACGATCGAGCGTCTGGTACCCGAAAAGTGTCTGCAGACAAGCTAGTTCCTCTGAACAAGTGTCTGGCAACGGTGGGTCTCTATGGGCAAGTCCTCAGAGGTTTCAGGTGAATTGGCGTCTGGCAATGGTTAGTCTCTGTAGGCAAGTCCTCAGAGGTTTCGGCCGAATAGGCGTGGGGCAGTGAGAAAAAATTCTCCTGTCGGACATACAACATTTAACAAACATACACACAACAGAAAACATTCTGCAGGTTCCATCAGAAAGGACAACACTTCTCCCAAGCAGTTCCTTTTTAAAACATCATCTGGACACCTCAGTTCTCGGTTGCGAACAGGGTCGCAAAGGGGTTGGCGGTTTGGGAGTCAGACCCAAGGTCGTCCTCTTGTCCCGGGTGCCAAACTCTGGAGTGTATCAGGGTTGAAAGGGCTGCATGGTGTGAGTTCCACCCATTTTGTAAATGTGTCTTTGACCACAAGTACATATTTATGCAAAGGGGCAATGGTCCTATAAAGTCAATCTGAAGGTTAATCCAGGGGCCATTAATGGGTCGGGTGTGGCTGAGTTGGGCCTTTTTGGCATATCTGTCCGGGTTATTCTGCACACAGATAAGACAATTTTCTATGTAATGGCTTACATCTTCCTTTAAATTTGTCCACCAACAAAGCTGTTTGAGGTGGGCTGTCGTGGGATCGATTCCCTGATGTCCATGACTGTCATGGAACAAACAAATCAATTGATTCCTGTCCTGTTCAGGAACCACATAAAGGGTGTCCTTTAACACCACACCGTCATGTGTGGTCAGTGTATTTCCAAACCTCTCGTAGGATGCTGGATACTTTCCTTTTACAATCTCCGTGAGATTGCTGTCCTGCTTCTGGGCCTCCACTAGATCCTCGATCTTTGTCTATGAGACCTGAACTGCACTCACTGGCGCGTTTTCGGGGGGTGTCCAAAAATACCCATGTCTGGAACCTGCTTTAGCCAGTGCGTCGGCTTTCACATTTCCAGGGGGGGAGGAACGATGGTGGCTGCGGACTTTGATGATCCCAAAAGTCCTGTTCTGGGCTTTTTCTAAAATATGACGGAGCCATGGGGCTGAGGGGTTTTCCGTCTGCGGAAACAAATCCTCTTGCTTCCCACAGGGGCAGAAATTCCGTAAGGCTGTTGCCGACATAGAGGCTGTCCAAGTATATGTCTGCTGGACTGGGGAAGGAATCTGGGTGCTCAACCATATATGCAATGGCCGCAAGCTCTGCTGCCTAAGTGTCCGGGTAGTTTCAGCGATATTTCCTCAAGGGCGCGTCCCTGTGCGTCCTCGACATAGATACCGCAACCTGTTATGCGCTTCCCATCCAAGACTGTGGAAGATTCATCCACATAAATCTTTATGGGCTCACACGTGTCCGTGTGCGGGGGGCTCTGAGTTGAATTACCTCTCTTTCTGGGGGGTGTTTTAGCGATAAAGGGGCCTGTGTTGAGGTGTGGAGAGATAATCTCACATTCATGGGGGGTTCCGGGGTACTGTAAATTGTCGGCTAAATAGGTGTGTGTCTTTGTCCTTTTCACAGTGATGTCCCGTCCCTGCAAGAGAAGGGTCCATCGAGCTGCTCGAATCTGACTAACTGTACCGTCCTTGAGTCGTCCGTCCAGTAAAAGTTGGGTGGGGGTGTGTTCTGTGAGAATTGTGATGGGGTTCAGTCCGGTAATATACGAAAAGTACTGGACTGCCCAGAAAACTGCAAGCAGGTGCCTCTCACAGGCTGAAAATCCCTGCTCCACAGCATCTAAAAGTCGGGAGGCGTAAGCTACGGGTCTTAACTGGTCGTGCCGTTCCTGGAGGAGCACGGCTGAAAGGGTGCGGTCTGTGGTCGCTACCTCTATGGCATAAGGGGAAAGTGGGTCTGGAACTTGTAGTGCGGGGGCTGCTATGAGTGCCTGTTTTAAAGAGTCCACAGCATCTGTATGCTGCGGAAGCCATTCCCATGAGGCTCCTTTCTTTAGGAGGTCTGAGAGGGGAAACCGTCAATGTGGTTTCGGCAGTAGCCAACCAGTCCTAAAAATGACCGGAGGGCTGAAACGTTCTGGGGAAGGGGCAATTTAGCAATCGAGTCAATCCTTTTATGCTCGATCTCGCGTTTACCGTGCGTGATAATTGTTCCCAAATATATCACCTTTTTCTTCCAAAATCTGGGCCTTTTGGGGGTTGACTTTACAACCAATTGAATGTAATAGTTCCAGGAGTTCGGACAGAAGCTCAATGTGCTCTTCCTTGGTGTCTGTCTGCAGTAAGAGGTCGTCTACATACTGTACCAGACATTCGGGGCGAGAAAACTTTGCTAAGCCATTTGCCAGCTGTCGGTGGAAAATGGAGGGGGAGTTGTGGAATCCTTGTGGCAGGCATGTCCACGTGTACTGCTGTGCTTTAAAGGTGAAGGCAAATTTGTACTGGCACGCCTTTGCCAATGGAATGGACCAGAATCCATTACTGATGTCCAAAACCGTGAAGTAGCTTGAGCATGGTCTCGGGACTTGTTGCTACGGTGGGGGCTGCTGCGGGGGTGACTTTGTTGAGTTGCCAATAATCGATGGTCAGTCGCCATGATCCATCGGGCTTTCTCACTGGCCAAATCGGGGCATTATTAGTGGAGGCTACTGATCTAAGTACGCCCTGCTCTAATAAGCTCTCTATTACTTTTGAGATTTCTCCCTCTGCCTCTTGGGGAAATCCGTACTGTTTTTGGGGTCTAGGGTCAGGTCCTATAATTTGTACGGAGCCAGTCATCAATCCACAGTCGTGCTTGTGGGTCGCGAATGCTGCCCTGTTCTTTTGCAGAACTGCCCAAACCTGCTTGTCCGTGCTAAGCGTGGTCGGGTTGAACCAAAATTCCCCTACGGCGCTAATTTTGTTCATATACTCTCCTATGTTGAGCGTTGCGGGGACTCTTGCGGATTTTGCCATCTTCCAGACACACTGGTTGACTGGATCGAATGATAAGTTGTGGGAATTAATGAAATCAATTCCCAGAATGTGTTCTGCTGTGTTGGGCCGATCAACTAAAACCACAGGGTGCTTGGTGGTAATGTTACCTATTTGAATGGGTACAGGGGCTGTGATGTGTCCCTGTTGTGAGTGGCCTGTAAAGCCGCTGAGGGTGATAGTGGCTGTAGTGGGCCACGTGTCTTTTTGAAACATGGTGGAGGAATTTATTGTGGTACGGGACCCTCCTGTGTCCCAGAGAAACTCGATGCGATGTCCCCGAATTTTTGCTGCAACTACCGGTCGTCCTGACCTATCCCAAAGGGTGTCGCAGACCCAACTGGGGGAGCCCGTACGCCGTCAGTGCGTTCCGGTCAAGTCCGTCTGATCCGAACGGGCGCTAACGCTATGAATGGGCTCTGTCTTTTTCTTAATCAGAGTGCTCTCTGTGGCTTTTTAGGGGCATTGCACTCTTTTGTGAAATGTCTCAACTGTCCGCAGTTGTAACACTCTTGTGTCTTGGGTGGGGGCTGTTCTTTCCCTCATTTACCCATGCGGGGTTCGGGTGTGTTGTTTTTACTGCTTGCATATCTGCGCCGGCCTGCTTTTCCTCGCTATTCTTAACGGTGGGTTTACTTTGAACAGATTGTTCCCAAACGCGGGACAATCTTTTCACTCCCCACTTCTCGTTATGGCCCTCCTCTGAGGGATCATAACTCGTACAAAGTTTCTGTCCTGTTTCTGTGGCATGGGAGATAAGGGTGCGGGTCCATTTGGCCATGTTGTCTGGGGACAAATGGGCACGGTCTACGTCTCCAAAGACTGCTGCAAAGTGAATCTACAGGCGTCCAGCAAACGCTGTGGGGTGCTCAGATTTCTTCTGCCTACATTTATTGAGGCCATCTACGGGGTCACCCAGGTTATACCTGATCGCATCAGGATCGCGGTATGCATTTCTGCAAGGGTGCCTCCTCCTCCATTCTGTGGGTCGGGAAGGGCTGCTGCTACCGACGGATCTAAACTTAAAACCATGAGCTTTACATGCTCTCTCTCATCCAGGCCGTACATGTTCGCCTGATGTCTAACTGTGGCAAAGAACTGGTGGGGGTCTGAGGAGGGGAGGAATGGTGTGATCTTCTCGCACGTGTCCCGTAATTGGGTCACTGTTAAGGGGGTGGAATATAGAAATTTTGTGTCATCTACTATGGCTGTGCATTGTGTTCATTGGAGCTTGAACTATCTGCTGTGTGGGGGGTTGGGGTACTCTTCTCTTTTGTGGCTTTCCCTGTGCACATGTTCCCTGAACATATCTCTGCGCTGTTTCATTTAACTCTTCCCAATCAGAGCCGTCTTCCTGATCTAACTTTTCCACAAAGGTTTCCTGAAAACCTTTTTGAACAGAAAGCAGCGATGGCAACTCTGCAATCTGCTTCCGGCACTTTGCATGATCTAAGGTGCTTTGTCTTTGTTCTGTGGTGGCAGCATGGAGTGCTCTTAATGCTGCCTTGAGATCACTACACTGTTTCTGTAATGTCTCTACCTGTTTTTCTGTCTCCTTTCGTACCAGGATTGCACGTTGCGTGGCCTGATAGGCCTTTTCGTATTGAGACTGGAACCTGCTTAAATGCGCCAGACAAGACTGGTGAGCCAGTTTGGCGTCATCCACCTCTCCATCTTTTGCTGCCAATTTCCTCCTCAATTCCATATTCTCTCTTTCTACTTCGCTTACATCGACCTTACTCATCCGATGTATGCCCTCAACTTCTTTGCGGAGCGCCTTAACGACCTCCTCTGTGCCTCGCAATTGTGCCAAACAGGACACGATTGCCATCGATTTGCGAGCTTGTCCCAAGCTCTTTTTGTGGCTCTCACTCAGGTTCTCCCACCAAGTATGTCCTATATTCCCGGGACCTGATTCCTCGTTATCACAGAAATCATTCCAAAGGGGCCATCCTTTCCCTTTGAGATATTTCCTGATTTCTTCCTCCCAAACGGGACATTGTCCCATTCTACTGCTGCTGGTCGCTGCGACCGCAGATTCCTCAGGGTTCATGAGGCGCTGCATTGCCATCTTGCCTATCCGAATGCCTCTTCTTTAAAATTTGGAACAGTGGGCTAAGGCAGTGTTGTAAATACGGGTACGGCTTTCGCTACTTTCCGATATGCAAACTTCCGACAGTTTTGACGCAACAAAAATCTATCAGTTTTACCTTATAGCCCTGTTAGTTATGCATGCATACACACACTTCTGGATTATGAGTATTGATCAGAACTATCAGATCAGAGTATTGATCAGAGTATAATCAAAGATCCCTCCCACCCGGCTTACTCACTCTTCCAACTTCTTCCATCGGGCAGGAGATACAGAAGTCTGAAAACACGCACAAACAGACTCAAAAAACAGCTTCTTCCCCACTGTCACCAGACTCCTAAATGACCCTCTTATGGACTGATTTCATTAACACTACACCCTGTATGCTTCATCCGATGCCAGTGCTTATGTAGTTACATTGTATATGTTGTGTTGCCCTATTATGTATTTTCTTTTACTCCCTTTTCTTCTCATGTACTTAATGATCTGTTGAGCTGCTCGCAGAAAAATACTTTTCACTGTACCTCGGTACACGTGACAATAAACAAATCCAATCCAATCCAATCCAATCCAAATGCTTGAACACTTGTGGTTTTCTGTTTACAATTGGTCCTCTAATTCAAATTCTTGGGTTCTCCCGGAGTGGTTTTCCACTTCTAGATCGGGTCCGACCAGAGTCGCCAAATGGTGCTCTTAATTTTAGCCTTAGTTTAATTGCTCTTGTTCTATCACCTTTGCTCTTGAGTTGCCAGGTATCTTCCTGATACCGCCACGTGGTTCAAGTCCGAGTAATGATCAATAATCCAACACACCGCTTCGTAAGAGTTAAATCAACGCACATTTATTATATACAGTAATCAATACTTATGCATAAATTCTACTTCTAAGCTACTTCTTACAACTAACAGGCCAATACTTAACTTTGGAAATGGCCCACCAGGTCAGGGAAACGAATGGCCTTTCATTTGGGTTCTGAGCCTGCGGGATTCGAAGTTGGTACAGTTCGATAGCTAGGAGCGCCTATCTCGTAGCGAGCGTTGAAGTAAGACTTAGGATTTGAGTGGCTGTTGCAGACCAGCAGAAGGCAGCAGGGGTTGCAGCAGGGTGAGGAAGGGGTAGCAGAAGGGTCGATTTAAACTTGGACTCTATTCTTATAGTCCCCAGGGGCTCCCTGCCTTTCGGGGCGGACCCTGTACCTGGTTCCAAGTGATTTGACTTTGTCCCAATCACTTGGTTCGATCTTCTCCAATGCTGGAGCGATTCCTAGATCGATGGGCGGTCTTGGGGTGATCGTTCACCTCCCTTTGTGTAGGCTCCTGTTGGCGCCGAAAAGTCTGGGTTGTCTTTGTGTTTCTAAATTGTTGCACATTGTTCGCGGGGATTGCTCAATAATATTCAGATGGCTGGTGTTTTGTTGTGCTGATGGCTGCAGGTATCGATCTTGTCTGGCCTTCCCAGAGGCGAATACACAGTTTTACCTGCAGCTGCTTGTTTTAGTCCTGTTGGCTGATTTTCCCATCAGCCTTTTCCGTTCGCCATTTTAAATCGGGGTTAGCCATTCTAAATCGGGAGTTAGCCATTTTAACTGGCTACACAGAAAGTGAAAGAAAGATTTTTTTATAAACTTTGGTTTGTCGTGTGGATGTTAATTCCATTAAAGGAACTATAATGGATAAAGGGGCATGGAATGTATGTAATCTTTGGTGATCACTTGCTAACGAGTATGATTGTCAACCTAAGAAAATCCATGCTACTGGTAATGGGTTCTGTGAGTCCTTGCGTGGCTGATGAGCCTGATCTTAGAGCCTCATCTTCGGCCGCACACTTGGCAGGTGTTTCCAGGAGGTGAGATTGGTCTTTGGATCTAGGTCGCCTCTTCTTGTCATTGGGTGTCCTTGAAGAATTGTGTCCCTTCAATCAGGAGGTTCCTCCAAGTAGGTCTCTTCTGAGCAAGGATCGCCCAGGTGTTGATGTCTATGTTACATTTTCTGAGGTAAGCTTTTAGGGTGTCTTTGAAGCACTTCCTTTGTCCTCTTCTTGTTCGGGATCCTTCCTTGAGCTGGGCAATGAAGATTTGCTTTGGAAGCCGGGACTCTGACATCCTAAGCACAATGCCGGCCCAGCCAAGTTGATTTTGGATGATCATGGCCTCAATGCTGGTGCTCTTGACTCCTTTAAGGATGCTGATGTTAGTACGCCTGTCCTCCCAGCTGATACAGAGCTAAAGTACATTTGGATTTTGCAATGTATTTTAAGCTGTGTTGTTTAGGAGTATCCCTGATGTAATGTTGATCTGTACAAGCCTCGGTGATTGCTTCAATTACTTCAGCAAAGTTTAATATCTTAGTTGATGTATGCAAGCCCCCTATTAGTTAATATGAACTATCTCTCTGACAGGTATTGCAGAATCCAGTGCAGATTCAAAACCTGGAGTCAGGCTCCAGGTCTGCCTGGCAAGGAAGCAAATCAATTACACTCCTGAGTGTGTACAACAAAGGACATCTTATGAAATTATGTCAGAGATCTATACCAGGAGACTGTACTATAGCAAGGGAGCAATGGGACTCCTTTGTGAAATGTTGAAGGAAGACCTGAAGCTGAACTCTAACTGTCACACTGCATTAACAGTGAAGATGAACCTCACGACAGTTGTTGCGTGTTGTGCAGTACACAAATTTGTCCTTCAGCATGGACCGAGCATTCACCTGGAAGATAACTTGCCACCAGAAGTGGAGGAGGGCAACATCGAGACTGAGCAGATAAAACTCCTGGCACAGGTGTGCAATCCCAGGCTCCAGGTGACGCAAGGGCAGTTTGAGTTCA
Organism: Scyliorhinus torazame; assembly: GCF_047496885.1. Lineage (NCBI taxonomy): Eukaryota > Metazoa > Chordata > Chondrichthyes > Carcharhiniformes > Scyliorhinidae > Scyliorhinus > Scyliorhinus torazame. The sequence goes on along the minus strand of NC_092724.1, from coordinate 62,996,347 downwards.
CCTGACAACTGCTGCTTTTCGACATTGAGCCCACCCTCCTCTCCCCTCCCCTCCCTCCCTCCTTCTCCTTCTCCTATATACAGAAAGACAACAGAACCGCTTTGTTAAAGATAAAATATATATTTTATTGTAAGGAATTTGGAAAAGCTAAGGTAGCTAATAAACTATACAGGGGCTGCTAGTGTTAAATGTTAAGTTAGATGTTAACTTGGTATCAACGTTGTGTATTTATTACATTATTTCTGTTAATAAGTGTTTTTCCATTAAACATTATAAAATTCAACAAATGTCTTACTGAAACATCAAAACAAAATAGTGAATTGTGAGATAATTATAAATGAAATACATAATTGGAATAGACTGGGCAGAAAAAAAAAATCAGAGGCGGGATTCTCCGAAAATCAGCGCGATGGATGGGACCCGACGCCAAAAACGGCGCGGATCACTCCGGCATCGGGCCCCCCAAACGGCACAAAGTCTCCGGGCCCGAATGGGCTAGCAGCGGCGTGACGCCATTCGCGACGGCGTCACCCGTCATGGACGTGCCGCGTCACTGACGCCGCGCGGCGTAACAGCACAAAAGACCCCCCCCCCGCCCAGAAGACCCGCTAAGATAGCCGCGCAGCCCCGAGGTTCCAGGACCGCGACATCGAGGCGATCCTCGACGCAGTAGAGGAGAGGAGGGAGGCCCTGTACCCCGGACACGGCCGCATGGCCGCCCCACGCCTCAGCCGGCGTCTGTGGAGGGAGGTGGCAGAGGCCGTCAGCGCTGTGGCTCTGACACCACGGACAGGCACCCAGTGAATGAAGGTGAATGACCTCGTCTGGGCAGCCAGGGTAACCCTAACCCTAACCCTAACCCCCCCCCCTCCCTGATGTGCGGCACACCCCCAGGTGGAACCAACCCTAACGCTAACCCAACCCTAGCCCTAATGTGCTGCGCACCTCTGCCAATATACGCGCAACCGCTGGCGTGCATGTATATCCCTGTCTAACACTGTTGCCCTTTGCCCCTGCCACCCACCCGCCTGCCCCCCACAGGAGAAGCGCGCACACAACAACAGGGAGCGTGAGAGGACTGGAGGAGGCACAACTGATGAGAGACCACTCACCGTTCATGAGGAAACGGCCCTGGAACTGGCTGGCGGACCTGAGTACCCAGAGGTTGCTGATGCAGAGGTTGGGGGCCCACCAGCAAGTGAGCCACCCACGGCCAGTCCCCATTCCCCCCTATCCCCCCTCCCCATATCCCCCCTCCCCCATATACCCCCTCCCCCATATCCCCCCTCCCCATATCCCCCCTCTCCCATATCCCTCCTCCCCCATATCCCCCCTTCCCATATCCCCCATCCCCCATATCCCCCCTCCCCATATCCTCCCTCCCAATATCCCCCTCCCCATATACCCCATTCCCCCATATCCCCCCTCCCCCATATCCCCCCTCTACCATATCCCCCGATCACCGCCCGCGTGCTGTATTGTGTATTGCAGGACCAGACGTCGAGCCACCCATCCCTGCGGATGCCGACTGCCCGCAGGAGGCCCCAGGGCAGCCATGAGAGAGGGAGAGACCTGGCCCCTCTGGCATGTGACACCTGCAGGACACCCCAGGGCGGCCACGAGAGGGGGAGAGACCCGGAGCAACAGGGAGACGACGCCCCTGTCTCGTGCGGGTGCGGTCACACAGGTGTGTGACACCCAGCGACGAGGGGGGCAGCCACAGGCCCCCGTCGCAGCCGAGCCAGGACACCACTACCCAGGACAACCCTACCCAGGACAGCCCTACCCAGGACAACCCTACCCAGGACACCAACACACATAAGACCGAAATACAGGACACTGAGACACAGTGGACGGGTGGAGACAAACCGCCACCCTAGAGTACCATGGACTCTGAGTCAGACGATGCTCACGACACAACGCCACTGCTATCTCCAACACCCTCCACCATCGCAGAGACACTCACCTCAGTTGGGTGCCTGAGGGATGAGGTGTCTGGGACACTAACTGGTGCGCACAACACAGCCGTACCGTTACAGCAGGTGGAGGTAGGAGCAGCAGAGGGGCCGGGAGGTCGGAGGGCATCCTGGTGCAAGCGAACATCTGCTGCCCAGACGGGTCCCGGGTTCCTGGAGTTACCACACCCACCCATTGCCCCGATGCAGCCACCAAACCTGGGACGAAGGAAGAGGATGACGGTTGGATTGCAGCAGCTGCAGACGCAGGTGGAGGAGTGGGCCTGCATGCAGGAGCTGGGAGTGGTGTCGGTCATGCGTGCCACCCAGGCAGAAACCACACGGCGTCCGCGGTGGAGGCAATGGGCGCGACAGTGTCAGACATGGGGAGCAGGATGTGAGGCCTGGGGTGTTCCGTGAAGGTGGTGTGTGTGGCCCAGGACGTGGCTTCCCTCTCAGGAAGCCATGAGCCAGAGCCAGCGGCAGATGGCAGAGGTGCTCAACGCCGTAGCCCAGACTCAGCAAGCCATGGCGCAGTCCCAGCAGGCAATGGCTCAGTCTCTGCAGGCCATGGCCCAGTCTCAGCAGGCCATCGCTGAGGGCATCAGCGCCATTGCCCATGGGCTAGCCGGCGTCACACGGTCACAGACAGGGATGGCAACTACCTGAGATCCATGGCTGCAAACCCGCAGACACCTTGTCGATACCAGCACGGGCTTCCAGGACTGGCAGCGCAGGTGTCAGGGGAGCGTCGGATGGCCGGTCCGTTTGCACCCAACCATCGGGCACCCCGAGGGAGGAGGAGGTGGTGGGGCCCGTCCCGGGTCCCCATGTAGGGAGGTCCCGGAACACTGCGGCACCTCGGGCACTCCCCCTTCCGTCCCAGGTGCATCTGGTGGGCAACGGGCAGGACAGGCTGGCAGCTCGCCATCCCAGTCACCCGAGCCGCAGCCTGGCCCAACTAGGCCGGGCCGCCCCAGGTAATGGCCGCCAAAGGGATCCCGAGTCAGAGGGCAAGAATCGCAGGAGTCCACCTCCAGTTCTGCTGTACCGTCTGGGGAACCACCTAGGCATAGTCAAAGGGCCCGTAAGGCCAACCAATTCGACACTGAGTAAGTTGGCACGGGTGCAGGGCACAGATGAGTTTTAGGGGCTAGGGCACGTGTATGCACTATTTGTTATTAAAATCACTTTCACACCTACAGAATCTGCCTTTGTGCTCTGTCCGAAGCGTGCAGGGGTGTCATGTACGTTGAGCGTCAGTGTGTGTGTGAGGGGTGGTCTTACCTCAGCCCCAGGTGAGTGTCCCCCCCTCCCCCGGGTCGCCCTCGCCACCCCCCCCGGGCAGAGGACGGGACCATGCGCTGCAGTGTCACAGCCGCATGCAGCGATGGTCCAGGTGGATGGTGGTACTGTGGCCATGGGTCAAACATTGTCCAACGATGTGGAGCCAGGAGCTCATCGCAGGGCGGGTTGTCATCATCCTCCATGGCCTGCAATAGACACGCTTCCACCGGCGACCGTGTGAGCCTGGCCCGTCGTGCCGCAGGTGGATCTGCAATGGAGGGGTGGTGTGCATGCGAGTGGGGTGGGTGTGGTTGGTGGGTGGGTGGGTGAGAGGGAGTGAGGGTGTTGGTGCTGGGGGGGTGAGGGGGGGTGAGGGTGTTGGTGCTGGATGGGTGAGGGGGGGTGAGGGTGGTCGGATGTTGCCATGGTGTGCGGTATGTGGCCATACTCGCCGATTCCCACGCCCCCTATTCAGTGAAGTGGGCGGCTATCAGCCTGTCCCGTGCCCGCTGGCCCAGCCGGTAACGGTGGACAGCCACCCGCCCATGTCCAGCCCGTCTGTCCTGACCATTGCCCCCATCCCCCTCATCTGGGGAGGACCGCGTCTCGTCCTGCTGCTCCTCCACTCCGCCCTCCTCTGCCTGCGGCACATCGCCCCTCTGCTGGGCTATGTTGTGCAGGACACAGCAGACCACAATGATGCGGCCGACCCTATCTGGCGGGTACTGGAGAGCCCCCCCAGAGAGGTCCAGGCACCTGAAACGCATTTTGAGCACGCCAAAGCACCTCTCTATCACTCCCCTTGTCGCTACATGGGCATCATTGTAGCTGTTCTCCGCGTCATTCTCTGGCCTCCGTATAGGCTTCATCAGCCACGACCGCAACGGGTAACACCTGTCGCCCAGCAACCAGCCCCTCAGCAGGGGGTGGCGTCCCTCGAACATGCCGGGGATGTAAGACCGCGACAACACGTATGAGTCATGAACACTTCTCGGGTACCGGACGCAGACGTGTAGGATAATCATGCGGTGGTCGCAGACCACCTGGATGTTCAGGGAATAGGTCCCCTTCCTATTGGTGAACACGGCCCTGTTATCTGCAGGTGGCCGCACGGCGACGTGCATCCCATCGATCACACCCTGGACCATGGGAAAACCAGCCACGGCAGAGAAGCCCACGGCTCGCGCATCCTGGCTGGCCCGGTCCACAGGGAACCGGATGTAGCGGTCTGCAATGGCATAAAGGGCGTCTGTCACTGCCCGGATGCACCGGTGCACCGATGTCTGAGAGATGCCGGACAGGTCCCCACTTGGCGCCTGGAATGACTCCGTGGCATGTTCAGGGCCACCGTAACTTTGACGGACACGGGGAGAGGGCCCCCCCCCAGTGACACGCGGTGGCAGATGTGTGCCACGGTTTCCCGGCTCATCCGGAGTCTCCTCCTGCATTCCCGGTCCATGAGGTCCTGGTACGACGAACGGGGCCGGTACACACGGGGCCTCCTCCGGCGTCTCCATCACCATGGCGCCACGACGTCCTCCTCCCTCTCCTCATGCTCCTCCTCCTCTTCATGCTCCCCCTGCTCCTCCTCCTCCTCCCCCTCGTCCTGTCGGGCGGGTGGCCCTCCAGCATGGGCGGCTGCCGCCTGCCCCTCAGCGGCATGCTCCTCTGCGGCAGCCTCCGCCGCCTCTCTGGCACGCTCCTCCTCCTCCAGGGCAGCATGTAGAATAACGGCTGCCGCCATGGCGACCAACATTGCTGGCTGATCAGAAAATATGACGGCTTACCACACACATCCCCCCCCCCCCACGCAGCCAGGTGCCATGGGCTGCATGGGCGTGACTGTTGGAGGATGGCACTTGGCAGGCGGATGACCACCCTTGCCCTCGCCCCCCAACCCGGCATTCATCCCCCCGTTCCCGGCACTCGCTCTCACCCCCCTCTCCCCCCGGCACTCTACCCCTCCCCGACACTTGCTCTCACCCCCCCCCCCCTCAGTGGCACTCTCTCCCCCTCCCCGGCACTCACCCCCCCCTCCCCGACACTTGCTCTCACCCCCCCCCCCCTCAGTGGCACTCTCTCCCCCTCCCCGGCACTCATCCCCCCCTCCCCGGCACTCACCCCCCCTCCCCGACATTCGCACTCACCCCCCTCCCAGCATTCACACTCACCCCCCCTCCCCGGCATTCTCCCCCCCTCCCCGGCACTCACCCCCCCCTCCCCGGCACTCACCCCCCCCCTCCCCGGCACTCACCCCCCTCCCCAGCACACGCACTCACCCCTCCTCCCGGCACTCAACCCCCCTCCCCGGCTCTCACCACCCCCCCCCCCTCCCCAGCACACGCACTCAGCCCCTTCCCCGGCATTCTCCCCCCCTCCCCGGCACTCAACCCCCCTCCCCGGCTCTCACCCCCCCCCCCCCCCTTCCCGGCACTCGCAATCACCCCCCCCACCCTGGGACTCGCACTCACCCCCCCTCCCCGGCACTTGCTCTCACCCCCCCTCCCCGGCATCACCCCCCTCCCCGGCACTCACTCTCTCTCCCCCCCTCCCCGGCACTCTCCCCCCACTCCCCGGCACTCACTCTCCCCCCCACCCCTCCCCGGCACTCTCCCCCACCTCCCCGGCTCTCACCCCCCCTCCCCGGCACTCTCCCCCCCCTCCCCGGCACTCTCCCCCCCTCCCCGGCACTCTCCCCCCTCCCCGGCACTCTCCCCTCCCTCACTGACACCACCCCACCCCCCTCCCCTGCACTTGCTCTCACCCCCCCTCCCCGGCACTCACCCCCCCTCAACGGCACTCGCTCTCACCTTCCCTCCCCGGCACTCTCCCCCCCTCCACGGCACTCGCTGTCACCCCCCTCCCCGGCACTCACCCCCCCTCCCCGGCACTCGCACTCACCCCCCCTCCCCGGCACTTGCTCTCACCCCCCCTCCGCGGCATCACCCCCCTCCCCGGCACTCACTCTCTCTCCCCCCCTCCCCGGCACTCTCCCCCCCCTCCCCGGCATTCTCCCCCCTCCCCGGCATTCACTCTCCCCCCTCCCCGGCATTCACTCTCCCCCCATCCCTCCCCCGCACACTCTCACCCCCCCTCCCCGGCACTCTCCCCCCCTCCCCGGCACTCTCCCCCCACTCCCCGGCACTCACTCTCCTCCCCCCCACACCGGCACTCTCCCCCCCCCTCACCGGCCCTCACCCCCCCTCCCCGGCACGCTTCCCCCCCTCCCCGGCACTCGCACTCTCCCCCCCTCCCCGGCACTCTCTCCCCTCCCCGGCACTCTCCCCCCCCCCCTCCCTGGCACCACCCCCCCCCCCCCCCCCCTCCCGGCACTCGCTCACTCCCCCCCTACCCGGCACTCCCCGACACTCACTCTCACCCCCCCATCCCCGGCACTCTCCCCCCTCCCCGGCACTCACCCCCCTCCCCGGCACTCGGTCGCACCCCCCCCTCCCCGGCACTCTCCCCCCCTCCACGGCACTCTCCCCCCCTCCCCGGCACTCACCCCCCTCCCCGGCACTCTCCCCCCCGCCCCGGTACTCACCTCCCTCCCCGGCACTCACTCTCACCCCCCCTCACCGGCACTCTCCCCCCCCTCCCCGGCACTCACCCCCCCTCCCCGGCGCTCACTCTCACCCCCTCTCCTCGGCACTCTCCACCCCCTCCCCGGCTCTCATCCCCCCTCCCCAGCACTCACTCCCATCCCCGGCACTCGCTCACACACCACCTCTACGGCACTCGCTCTCACCCCCCCTCCCCGGCATTCTCCCCCCCTCCCCGGCACTCTCCCCCCCTCGCCGGCACTCTCCCCCCCTCCCTGGCACTCACCTCCCTCCCCGGCACTCACTCTCATCCCCCCTCCCCGGCACTCTCACCCCCTCCCCGGCACTCTCCCCCCCTCCCCGGCACTCTCCCCCCCTCCCCGGCACTCTCCCCCCTCCCCGGCACTCACATCCCTCCCCGGCACTCACTCTCACCCCCCCTCCCCGGCACTCTCCCTCCCCCTCCCCGGCACCCTCCCGCCCTCCCGGGCACTCTCACCCCCTCCCCGGCACTAACTTTCACCCCCCTCTCCCCAGCACTCGCTCTCACCCCCCCTTCCCGGCACTCGCTCTCACCCCCCCCCTCCACGGCACTCTCCCCCCTCCCTGGCACTCACCCCACTCCCCGGCACTCGCTCTCACCCCCCCTCCCCGGCACTCTCCCCCCCTCCACAGCACTCTCCCCCCATCCCCGGCACTCACCCCCCTCCCTGGCACTCTCCCCCCCTCCACGGCACTCTCCCCCCCTCCCCGGCACTCACCCCCCCTCCCCGGCACTCTCCCCCCCTCCCCGGCACTCACCTCCCTCCCCGGCACTCACTCTCACCCCCCCTCCACGGCACTCTCCACCCCCTCCCCGGCTCTCACTCCCCCTCCCTGGCACTCAGCCCCCCTCCCCGGCACTCACTCCCCTCCCAGCACTCACTCACACACCCCCTCTCCGGCACTCGCTCTCACCCCCCCTCCCCGGCATTCTCCCCTCCTCCCCGGCACTCTCACCCCCTCGCCGGCACTCACCCCCCTCCCCGGCACTCTCCCCCCTCCCCGGCACTCACCTCCCTCCCCGGCACTCACTCTCATCCCCCCTCCCCGGCACTCTCCCACCCCCCCCGGCACTCTCCCCCCCTCCCCGGCACTCACCCCCCTCCCCGGCACTCTGCCCCCCTCCCCTGCACCCCCCCCCCTCTCCCCTGCACTTGCTCTCTCCCCACCTCCACGGCACTCACTCTCACCCCCCCCTCCCCGGCACTCTACCCCCTTCCCCGGGCCCCCCCCCCCCACCCCCCACCCCCCCGCCTCCCCTGCACTTGCTCTCTCCCCACCTCCACGGCACTCACTCTCACCCCCCCCCTCCCCGGCACTCACCCCCCTCAACGGCACTCGCTCTCACCCCCCCTCCACGGCACTCGCTCACTCCCCACCTCCCCGGCACTCTCACCGCCTCTCCCCGGCACTCATCCCCCCTCCCCGGCACTCACTCTCACCCCCCTCCCTGGCACTCACCCCCCCATCCCTGGCAATCTACCCCCCTCCCCGGCACTCTCCCCCCCCACCCCGGCACTCACTCTCACCCCCCACCCCTCCACGACTCTCACCCCCCCCTCCCCGGCTCTCACCGCCCCTCCCCGGCACTCACCCCCCTCCCCGGCACATTCTCACCCCCCATCCCCGGCACTCTCCCCCCCTCCCCGGCACTCACCCGCCTCCCCGGCACATTCTCACCCCCCCCTCCCCGGCATTCTCCCCCCCTCCCCGGCACTCTCCCCCCCCCTCGCCGGCACTCACCCCCCTCCCCGGCACTCTCCCCCTCTCCCCGGCACTAAACTCCCTCCCCGGCACTCACTCTCATCCCCCCACCCCGGCACTCTTCCCCCCCTCCCCGGCACTCTCCCCCCCTCCCCGGCACTCTCCCCCCCCTCCCCGGCACTCACCCCCCTCCCCGGCACTCACCCACCCCCTCCCCGGCACTCACCTCCCTCCCCGGCACTCACCCCCCTCCCCGGCACTCGCTCACACCCCCCCTCCCCGGCTCTCACCACCCTCCCCGGCTCTCGCTCACACCCCCCTCCCCGGCTCATTCTCACCCCCCCTCCCCGGCACTCACCCCCCCTTCCCGGCACTCACCCCCCTCCCCGGCACTCGCTGTCACCCCCCCTCCCCGGCATTCTCCCCCCTCCCCGGCATTCTCCCCCCCTCGCCGGCACTCACCCCCCTCCCCGGCACTCTCCGCCCCTCCCCGGCACTAAACTCCCTCCCCGGCACTCACTCTCCTCCCCCCTCCCCGACATTCACCCCCCTCCCCGGCACTCGCTCACACCCCCCCCTCCACGGCACATTCTCACCCCCCCTCCCCGGCACTCTCCGCCCCTCCCCGGCACTAAACTCCCTCCCCGGCACAGACTCTCATCCCCCCTCCCCGGCACTCTCCCCCCTCCCTGGTACTTTTCCCCTTCTCCCCGGCACTCACCCCCCTCCCGGACACTCAGCCCCCCACCCCCGGCACTCATCCCCCCCCCTCCCCGGCACTCATCCCCCCTCCCCGGCACTCACCCCCCTCCCCGGCACTCGCTCACAACCCCCCCTCTCCGGCACTCGCTCACACCCCCCCTCTCCGGCACTCGCTCACACCCCCCCTCCCCGGCTCTCACCCCCACTCCCCGGCACTCGTTTACACCCCCCCTCTCCGGCACTCGGTCACACCCCCCCTCCCCGGCACATTCTCACCCCCCCTACCCGGCAATCTCCCCCCCCTCCCCGGCACTCACCCCCTCCCCGGCACACACTCTCATCCCCCCTCCCCGGCACTCTAACCCCCTCCCCGGCACTCTCCCCCCCTCCCCGGCACTCACCCCCTTCCCCGGCACTCTCCCCCCGCCTCCCCGGCACTCACCCCCCTCCCCGGCACTCGCTCTCACCCCCAACCCCACCCCGGCACTCTCCTCCCCTCCCCGGCACTCTCACCCCCTCCCCGGCACTCACCCCCCTCCCCGGCACTCTCCCCCCCCTCCCCGGCACTCACCTCCCTCCCCGGCACTCACTCTCACCCCCCCTCCCCGGTACTCACCCCCCCTCCCCGGCACTCTCCCGCCCTCCCGGGCACTCTCACCCCCCTCTCCCCGGCACTCACTCTCACCCCCCTCTCCCTGGCACTCGCTCTCACCCCGCCCTCCCCGCACTCTCCCCCCCCTCCCCGGCACTCTTCCCCCCCCTCCCCGGCACTCCCTCCCCCTCCCCGACACTCACTCTCACCCCCCCCCTCCCCGGCACTCTCCCCCCCTCACCGGGACTCACCCCCCTCCCCGGCACTCGGTCTCACCCCCCCTCTCCGGCACTCTCCCCCCCTCCACGGCACTCTCCCCCCCTCCTCGGCACTCACCCCCCTCCCCGGCACTCTCCCCCCCGCCCCGGTACTCACCTCCCTCCCCGGCACTCACTCTCACCCCCCCTCACCGGCACTCTCCCCTCCTCCCCGGCACTCACCCCCCCTCCCCGGCGCTCACTCTGACCCCCTCTCCTCGGCACTCTCCACCCCCTCCCCGGCTCTCATCCCCCCTCCCCGGCACTCACTCCCATCCCCGGCACTCGCTCACACACCACCTCTACGGCACTCGCTCTCACCCCCCCTCCCCGGCATTCTCCCCCCCTCCCCGGCACTCTCCCCCCCTCGCCGGCACTCACCCCCCTCCCCGGCACTCTCCCCCCCTCCCTGGCACTCACCTCCCTCCCCGGCACTCACTCTCATCCCCCCTCCCCGGCACTCTCACCCCCTCCCCGGCACTCTCCCCCCCCTCCCCGGCACTCTCCCCCCCCTCCCCGGCACTCTCCCCCCTCCCCGGCACTCACATCCCTCCCCGGCACTCACTCTCACCCCCCCTCCCCGGCACTTTCCCTCCCCCTCCCCGGCACCCTCCCGGGCACTCTCACCCCCTCCCCGGCACTAACTCTCACCCCCCTCTCCCCAGCACTCGCTTTCACCCCCCCTTCCCGGCACTCGCTCTCACCCCCCCCCCTCCACGGCGCTCTCCCCCCTCCCTGGCACTCACCCCCCTCCCCGGCACTCGCTCTCACCCCCCCCCTCCCCGGCACTCTCCCCCCCTCCACGGCACTCTCCCCCCATCCCCGGCACTCACCCCCTCCCCGGCACTCTCCCCCCCTCCACGGCACTCTCCCCCCCTCCCCGGCACTCTCCCCCCCTCCCCGGCACTCACCTCCCTCCCCGGCACTCACTCTCACCCCCCCTCCACGGCACTCTCCACCCCCTCCCCGGCTCTCACGCCCCCTCCCTGGCACTCAGCCCCCCTCCCCGGCACTCACTCCCCCCCCAGCACTCACTCACACACCCCCTCTCCGGCACTCGCTCTCACCCCCCCTCCCCGGCATTCTCCCCCCCTCCCCGGCACTCTCACCCCCTCGCCGGCACTCACCCCCCTCCCCGGCACTCTCCCCCCTCCCCGGCACTCTCCCCCCTCCCCGGCACTCACTCTCATCCCCCCTCCCCGGCACTCTCCCACCCGCCCCGGCACTCTCCCCCCCGCCCCGGCACTCACCCCCCTCCCCGGCACTCTGCCCCCCTGCCCGGCACTCACCCCCCTCCCCAGCACTCACTCTCATCCCCCCTCCACGGCACTCTCCCACCCTCCCCGGCACTCTGCCCCCCCTCCCCGGCACTCACCCCCCTCCCCGGCACTCTCCCCCCCCTCCCCGGCACCCACCCCCCTCCCCGGCACTCGCTCTCACCCCCCCCCCCTCCCCGGCACTCTCCTCCCCTCCCCGGCAGTCTCACCCCCTCCCCGGCACTCACCCCCCTCCCCGGCACTCTCCCCCCCCTCCCCGGCACTCACCTCCCTCCCCGGCACACTCACCTCCCTCCCCGGCACTCTGCCCCCCCCCTCCCCGGCACTCTGCCCCCCCCCTCCCCGGCACTCTCCCGCCCTCCCGGGCACTCTCACCCCCTCCCCGGCACTCACTCTCACCCCCCTCTCCCCAACACTCGCTCTCACCCCACCTCCCCCACACTCGCTCACACCCCGCCCTCCCCACACTCTCCCCCCCTCCCCGGCACTCTCCCCCCCCCCTCCCCGGCACACTCTCCCCCTCCCCGACACTCACTCTCATCCCCCCCTCCCCGGCACTCTCCCCCCCTACCCGGCACTCACCCCCCTCCACCCGGCACTCACCCCCTCCCCGGCACTCGCTCTCAACCCCCCTTCCCGGCACTCTCCCCCCCTCCACGGCACTCTCCCCCCCTCCCCGGCACTCACCACCCTCCCCGGCACTCTCCTCCCCTCCCCGGCACACACCTCCCTACCCGGCACTCACTCTCACCCCCCCTCCCCGGGACTCTCCCCCCCCTCCCCGGCACTCACCCCCCCTCCCCGGCGCTCACTCTCACCCCCTCTCCTCGGCACTCTCCACCCCCTCCCCGGCTCTCACCCCCCCTCCCCGGCACTCATCCCCCCTCCCCGGCACTCACTCCCCTCCCCGGCACTCGCTCACACACCCCCTCTCCGGCACTCACTCTCACCCCCCCTCCCCGGCACTCTCCCCCCCTCCCCGGCACTAACCCCCCCTCCCCGGCACTCGCTCACACCCCCCCCCTCCCCGGCACTCTCTCCCCCTCCCCAGCACTCTCCCCCTCTACCCGGCACTCTCACCTCCTCCCCGACACTCACTCTCACCCCCCCTCTCCGGCACTCGCTCACACCCCCCCTCCCCGGCACATTCTCACCCCCCTCCCCGGCATTCTCCCCCCCTCCCCGGCACTCACCCCCCTCCCCGGCACTCTCCCCCCCTCCCCGGCACTCTCCCCCCCTCCCCGGCACTCTCCCCCCCCTCCCCAGCACTCGCACTCTCCCCCCCCTCCACGGCACCCCCCCCTCCCCTGCACTTGCTCTCACCCCCCCTCCCCGGCACTCTCCCCCCCCTCCCCGGCACTCACGCCCCTCCCTGGCACTCGCTCTCACCCCCCCTCCACGGCATTCGCTCACTCCCCACCTCCCCGGCACTCTCACCCCCCCCTCCCCGGCACTCAATCCCCCTCCCCGGCACTCACTCTCACCCCCCCCTCCCTGGCACTCACCCCCCCTCCCGGCACTCTACCCCTCTCCTCGGCACCCCCCCCCCTCTCCCCTGCACTTGCTCTCACCCCACTTCCACGGCACTCACTTTCACCCCCCCCCTCCCCGGCACTCACACCCCCTCAACGGCACTCGCTCTCACCCTCCGTCCCCGGCACTCTCCCCCGCTCCACGGCACTCGCTGTCACCCCCCCCTCCCCGGCACTCACCCCCCCTCCACGGCACTCGCTCACTCCCCACCTCCCCGGCTCTCTCACCCCCCCTCCCCGGCACTCACCCCCCCTCCCCGGCACTCACTCTCACCCCCCCTCCCTGGCACTCACCCCCCCCTCCCTGGCAATCTACTCCCCTCCCCGGCACTCTCCCCACCCACCCCGGCACTCACTCCCACCCCCCCCCTCCACGGCTCTCACCCCCACTCCCCGGCTCTCACCGCCCCTCCCCGGCACTCACACTCACCCCCCCTCCCTGCACACTCCCCACCCCTCCCCGGCACTCTCCCCCCCCCTCCCCGGCACTTTCCCCCCTCCCCGGCACTCGCTCACACCCCCCCTCCCCGGCTCTCAACCCCCCTCCCCGGCACTCGCTCACACCCCCCCTCTACGGCACTCGCTCACACCCCCCCTCCCCAGCACATTCTCATCCCCCCTCCCCGGCACCCTCCCCCCCCTCCCCGGCACTCACCCCCCTCCCCGGCACTCACCCCCCCCCCCCCCCTCCCCGGCACTCATCCCCCTTCCCCGGCACTCACCCCCCCTCCCCGGCACTCGCTCTCACCCCCCCTCCCCGGCATTCTCCCCCCTTCACCGGCATTTTCCCCCCCTCGCCGGCACTCACCCCCCCTCCCCGGCACTAACCCCCCCCTCCCCGGCACTCACCTCCCTCCCCGGCACTCACTCTCATCCCCCCTCCCCGGCTCTCAACCCCCCTCCCCGGCACTCTCCCCCACCCCATCCCCGGCACTCGCTCTCACCCCTCCTCCCCGGCACTCGCTCACTCACACCCCGCCCTCCCCGCACTCACCCCCCCCCCTCCCCGGCACTCTCACCCCCCTCCCCGGCACTCGCTCTCACCCCCAACCCCTCCCCGGCACTCTCCTCCCCTCCCCGGCACTCTCACCCCCTCCCCGGCACTCACCCCCCTCCCCGGCACTCTCCCCCCCCTCCCCGGCACTCACCTCCCTCCCCGGCACTCACTCTCACCCCCCCTCCCCGGCACTCACCCCCCTCCCCGGCACTCACCCCCCTCCCCGGCACTCTCCCCCCCCTCCCCGGCACTCACCTCCCTCCCCGGCACTCACTCTCACCCCCCCTCCCCGGCACTCACCCCCCCTCTCCGGCACTCTCCCGCCCTCCCGGGCACTCTCACCCCCCTCTCCCCGGCACTCACTCTCACCCCCTCTCCCCGGCACTCGCTCTCACCCCCCCTCCCCGGCACTCGCTCACACCCCGCCCTCCCCGCACTCTCCCCCCCTCCCCGGCACTCTCCCCCCCCCTCCCCGGCACTCTCTCCCCTCCCCGACACTCACTCTCACCCCCCCCCCTCCCCGGCACTCTCCCCCCCTCCCCGGCACTCACCCCCCTCCCCGACACTCACTCTCATCCCCCCCTCCCCGGCACTCTCCCCCCCTACCCGGCACTCACCCCCCCTCCACCCGGCACTCACCCCCTCCCCGGCACTCGCTCTCACCCCCCCCTTCCCGGCACTCTCCCCCCCCTCCACGGCACTCTCCCCCCCTCCCCGGCACTCACCACCCTCCCCGGCACTCTCCTCCCCTCCCCGGCACACACCTCCCTACCCGGCACTCACTCTCACCCCCCTCCCCGGGACTCTCCCCCCCTCCCCGGCACTCACCCCCCCTCCCCGGCGCTCACTCTCACCCCCTCTCCTCGGCACTCTCCACGCCCTCCCCGGCTCTCACCCCCCCCTCCCCGGCACTCATCCCCCCTCCCCGGCACTCACTCCCCTCCCCGGCACTCGCTCACACACCCCCTCTCCGGCACTCACTCTCACCCCCCCTCCCCGGCACTCTCCCCCCCTCCCCGGCACTAACCCCCCCTCCCCGGCACTCGCTCACACCCCCCCCTCCCCGGCACTCTCTCCCCCTCCCCAGCACTCTCCCCTCTACCCGGCACTCTCACCTCCTCCCCGACACTCACTCTCACCCCCCCTCTCCGGCACTCGCTCACACCCCCCCCTCCCCGGCACATTCTCACCCCCCTCCCCGGCATTCTCCCCCCCTCCCCGGCACTCACCCCCCTCCCCGGCACTCTCCCCCCCCTCCCCGCACTCTCCCCCCCTCCCCGGCACTCTGCCCCCCCTCCCCCAGCACTCGCACTCTCCCCCCCTCCACGGCACCCCCCCCCTCCCCTGCACTTGCTCTCACCCCCCCCTCCCCGGCAATCTCCCCCCCTCCCCGGCACTCACGCCCCTCCCTGGCACTCGCTCTCACCCCCCCCCTCCACGGCATTCGCTCACTCCCCACCTCCCCGGCACTCTCACCCCCCCTCCCCGGCACTCAATCCCCCTCCCCGGCAGTCACTCTCACCCCCCCCCTCCCTGGCACTCACCCCCCCTCCCCGGCACTCTACCCCCTTCCTCGGCACCCCCCCCCCTCTCCCTGCACTTGCTCTCACCCCACTTCCACGGCACTCACTTTCACCCCCCCCCCTCCCCGGCACTCACACCCCCTCAACGGCACTCGCTCTCACCCTCCGTCCCCGGCACTCTCCCCCGCTCCACGGCACTCGCTGTCACCCCCCCTCCCCGGCACTCACCCCCCCTCCACGGCACTTGCTCACTCCCCACCTCCCCGGCTCTCTCACCCCCCCTCCCCGGCACTCACCCCCCCTCCCCGGCACTCACTCTCACCCCCCCTCCCTGGCACTCACCCCCCCTCCCCGGCAATCTACTCCCCTCCCCGGCACTCTCCCCACCCACCCCAGCACTCACTCCCACCCCCCCCTCCACGGCTCTCACCCCCACTCCCCGGCTCTCACCGCCCCTGCCCGGCACTCACACTCACCCCCCCTCCCTGCACACTCCCCACCCCTCCCCGGCACTCTCCCCCCCCCCTCCCCGGCACTTTCCCCCCCTCCCCGGCACTCGCTCACACCCCCCCTCCCCGGCTCTCAACCCCCCTCCCCGGCACTCGCTCACACCCCCCCTCTACGGCACTCGCTCACACCCCCCCTCCCCAGCACATTCTCATCCCCCCTCCCCGGCACCCTCCCCCCCTCCCCGGCACTCACCCCCCTCCCCGGCACTCACCCACCCCCCCTCCCCGGCACTCATCCCCCTTCCCCGGCACTCACCCCCCTCCCCGGCACTCGCTCTCACCCCCCCTCCCCGGCATTCTCCCCCCTTCACCGGCATTTTCCCCCCCTCGCCGGCACTCACCCCCCTCCCCGGCACTAACCCCCCCCTCCCCGGCACTCACCTCCCTCCCCGGCACTCACTCTCATCCCCCCTCCCCGGCACTCTCCCCCCCTCCCCGGCACTCTCCCCCCCTCCCCGGCACTCTCCCCCCCCTCCCCGGCACTCAACCCCCCTCCCTGGCACTCTCCCCCCCTCCCCGGCACTCACCCCCCTCCCCGGCACTCGCTCTCACCACCCCCCCCCCCTCCCCGGCACTCTCCCCCCCCCCTCCCCGGCACTCTCCCCCCCCTCCCGGCACTCACCCCCCCTCCCCGGCACTCTCCCCCCCTCCCCGGCGCTCACCTCCCTCCCCGGCACTCACTCTCAACCCCCCCTCCCCGGCACTCTCCCCCCCCCCCTCCCCGGCACTCTCCCGCCCTCCCGGGCACTCTCACCCCCTCCCCGGCACTCACTCTCATCCCCCCTCCCCGGCACTCTCCCCCCTCCCCGGCACTATCCCCCCTCCCCGGCACTCTCCCCCCCTCCCCGGCACTCACCCCCCTCCCCGGCACTCTCCCCCCCTCCCCGGCACTCACCCCCCTCCCCGGCACTCGCTCTCACCCCCCCCCCCTCCCCGGCACTCTCCCCCCCTCCCCGGCACTCTCCCCCCCTCCCGGCACTCACCCCCCTCCCCGGCACTCTCCCCCCCTCCCCGGCGCTCACCTCCCTCCCTGGCACTCACTCTCAACCCCCCTCCCCGGCACTCTCCCCCACCCCTCCCCGGCACTCTCCCGCCCTCCCGGGCACTCTCACCCCCTCCCCGGCACTCGCTCTCACCCCCTCCTCCCCGGCACTCGCTCGCTCACACCCCGCCCTCCCCGCACTCACCCCCCCCTCCCCGGCACTCTCACCCCCCTCCCCGGCACTCGCTCTCACCCCCAACCCCTCCCCGGCACTCTCCTCCCCCTCCCCGGCACTCTCACCCCCTCCCCGGCACTCACCCCCCTCCCCGGCACTCTCCCCCCCCTCCCCCGGCACTCACCTCCCTCCCCGGCACTCACTCTCACCCCCCCTCCCCGGCACTCACCCCCCCTCCCCGGCACTCTCCCGCCCTCCCGGGCACTCTCACCCCCCTCTCCCCGGCACTCACTCTCACCCCCCTCTCCCCGGCACTCGCTCTCACCCCCCCTCCCCGGCACTCGCTCACACCCCGCCCTCCCCGCACTCTCCCCCCCTCCCCGGCACTCTCCCCCCCCCTCCCCGGCACTCTCCCCCCCTCCCCGGCACTCACCCCCCTCCCCGTCACTCGGTCTCACCCCCCCCCCTCCCCGGCACTCTCCCCCCCCTCCACGGCACTCTCCCCCCCTCCCCGGCACTCACCCCCCCTCCCCGGCACTCTCCCCCCCGCCCCGGTACTCACCTCCCTCCCCGGCGCTCACTCTCACCCCCTCTCCTCGGCACTCTCCACCCCCTCCCCCGGCTCTCACCCCCCCTCACCGGCACTACCCCCCCCCTCCCCGGCACTCACCCCCCCTCCCCGGCGCTCACTCTCACCCCCTCTCCTCGGCACTCTCCACCCCCTCCCCGGCTCTCACCCCCCCTCCCCGGCACTCACTCCCATCCCCGGCACTCGCTCACACACCACCTCTACGGCACTCGCTCTCACCCCCCCCCTCCCCGGCATTCTCCCCCCCTCCCGGGCACTCTCCCCTCCTCGCCGGCACTCACCCCCCTCCCCGGCACTCTCCCCCCCCTCCCTGGCAGTCACCTCCCTCCCCGGCACTCACTCTCATCCCCCCTCCCCGGCACCACTCTCACCCCCTCCCCGGCACTCTCCCCCCCTCCCCGGCACTCTCCCCCCTTCCCCGGCACTCTCCTCCCTCCCCGGCACTCTCCCCCCTCCCCGGCACTCACATCCCTCCCCGGCACTCACTCTCACCCCCCCTCCCCGGCACTCTCCCTCCCCCTCCCCGGCACCCTCCCGCCCTCCCGGGCACTCTCACCCCCTCCCCGGCACTAACTCTCAACCCCCCTCCCCTGCACTCGCTCTCACCCCCCCTTCCCGGCACTCGCTCTCCCCCCCCCCCCCTCCACGGCACTCTCCCCCCTCCCTGGCACTCACCCCCCTCCCCGGCACTCGCTCTCACCCCCCCCTCCCCGGCACTCTCCCCCCCTCCACGGCACTCGCCCCCCATCCCCGGCACTCACCCCCCTCCCCGGCACTCTCCCCCCCTCCACGGCACTCTCCCCCCCTCCCCGGCACTCACCCCCCTCCCCGGCACTCTCCCCCCCTCCCCGGCACTCACCTCCCTCCCCGGCACTCACTCTCACCCCCCCTCCACGGCACTCTCCACCCCCTCCCCGGCTCTCACTCCCCCTCCCTGGCACTCAGCCCCCCTCCCCGGCACTCACTCCCCTCCCCAGCACTCACTCACACACCCCCTCTCCGGCACTCGCTCTCACCCCCCCTCCCCGGCATTCTCCCCTCCTCCCCGGCACTCTCACCCCCTCGCCGGCACTCACCCCCCTCCCCGGCACTCTCCCCCCTCCCCGGCACTCACCCCCCTCCCCGGCACTCACTCTCATCCCCCCTCCCCGGCACTCTCCCACCCTCCCCGGCACTCTCCCCCCCCCCTCCCCGGGACTCACCCCCCTCCCCGGCACTCTGCCCCCCTGCCCGGCACTCACCCCCCTCCCCAGCACTCACTCTCATCCCCCCTCCATGGCACTCTCCCACCCTCCCCGGCACTCTGCCCTCCTCCCCGGCACTCTGCCCCCCTCCCCGGCACTCTCCCCCCCCCCTCCCCGGCACCCACCCCCCTCCCCGGCACTCGCTCTCACCCCCCCCCCTCCCCGGCACTCTCCCCCCCTCCCCGGCACTCACCCCCCCTCCCCGGCACTCGCTCACACCCCCCCCCCTCCCCGGCACTCTCTCCCCCTCCCCAGCACTCTCCCCCTCTACCCGGCACTCTCACCTCCTCCCCGACACTCACTCTCACCCCCCCCTCTCCGGCACTCGCTCACACCCCCCCTCCCCGGCACATTCTCACGCCCCTCCCCGGCACTCTCCCCCCCTCCCCGGCACTCACCCCCCTCCCCGGCACTCTCCCCCCCCTCCCCGGCACTCTCCCCCCCTCCCCGGCACTCTCCCCCCCTCCCCAGCACTCGCACTCTCCCCCCTCTCCCCCCCTCCACGGCACCCCCCCCTCCCCTGCACTTGCTCTCACCCCCCCCTCCCCGGCACTCACGCCCCTCCCTGGCACTCGCTCTCACCCCCCCTCCACGGCATTCGCTCACTCCCCACCTCCCCGGCACTCTCACCCCCCCTCCCCAGCACTCACCCCCCCTCCCCGGCACTCACTCTCACCCCCCCCTCCCTGGCACTCACCCCCCCTCCCCGGCACTCTACCCCCCTCCTCGTCACCCCCCCCCCCCTCTCCCCTGCACTTGCTCTCACCCCACTTCCACGGCACTCACTCTCACCCCCCCCTCCCCGGCACTCACACCCCCTCAACGGCACTCGCTCTCACCCTCCGTCCCCGGCACTCTCCCCCGCTCCACGGCACTCGCTGTCACCCCCCCTCCCCGGCACTCACCCCCCCTCCACGGCACTCGCTGTCACCCCCCCTCCCCGGCACTCACCCCCCCTCCACGGCACTCGCTCACTCCCCACCTCCCCGGCTCTCTCACCCCCCCTCCCCGGCACTCAACCCCCCTCCCCGGCACTCACTCTCACCCCCCCCTCCCTGGCACTCACCCCCCCTCCCCGGCAATCTACTCCCCTCCCCGGCACTCTCCCCACCCACCCCGGCACTCACTCCCACCCCCCCCTCCACGGCTCTCACCCCCACTCCCCGGCTCTCACCGCCCCTCCCCGGCACTCACACTCACCCCCCCTCCCTGCACACTCCCCACCCCTCCCCGGCACTCTCCCCCCCCCTCCCCTGCACTTTCCCCCCTCCCCGGCACTCGCTCACAACCCCCCTCCCCGGCTCTCAACCCCCCTCCCCGGCACTCGCTCACACCCCCCCTCTACGGCACTCGCTCACACCCCCCCCTCCCCAGCACATTCTCATCCCCCCTCCCCGGCACTCTCCCCCCCTCCCCGGCACTCACCCCCCTCCACGCCACTCACCCCACCCCTCCCCGGCACTCATCCCCCTTCCCCGGCACTCACCCCCCTCCCCGGCACTCGCTCCCACCCCCCCTCCTCGGCATTTTCCCCCCCTCGCCGGCACTCACCCCCCTCCCCGGCACTCTCCCCCCCCTCCCCGGCACTCACCTCCCTCCCCAGCACTCACTCTCATCCCCCCTCCCCGGCACTCTCCCCCCTCCCCGGCACTCTCCCCCCCTCCCCGGCACTCTCCCCCCCCTCCCCGGCACTCACCCCCCCCCTCCCTGGCACTCTCCCCCCCTCCCCGGCACTCACCCCCCTCCCCGGCACTCGCTCTCACCCCCCCCACCCCTCCCCGGCACTCTCCCCCCCTCCCCGGCACTCTCCCCCTCCCGGCACTCACCCCCCTCCCCGGCACTCTCCCCCCCTCCCCGGCGCTCACCTCCCTCCCCGGCACTCACTCTCAACCCCCCTCCCCGGCACTCTCCCCCCCCCTCCCCGGCACTCTCCCGCCCTCCCGGGCACTCTCACCCCCCTCCCCGGCACTCACTCTCATCCCCCCTCCCCGGCACTCTCCCCCCTCCCCGGCACTCTCCCCCCTACCCGGCACTCTCCCCCCCTCCCCGGCACTCTCCCCCCCTCCCCGGCACTCACCCCCCTCCCCGGCACTCTCCCCCCCCCCCCCCTCCCCAGCACTCTCACCCCCTCCCCGACACTCACTCTCACCCCCCCCCTCCCCGGCACTCACCCCCCCTCCCGGCACTCACTCTCACCCCCTCTCCTCGGCACTCTCCACCCCCTCCCCAGCTCTCACCCCCCCTCCCCGGCACTTGCTCACACCCCCCCCCTCCCCGGCACTCACTCTCACCCCCCCCCTCCCCGGCACTCTCCCCCCTTCCCCGGCACTCATCCCTCTCCCCGGCATTCACCCCCCCTCCCCGGCACTCGCTCACAACCCCCCCTCCCCGTCACTCTCTCCCCCTCCCCGGCACTCTCCCCCTCTCCCCGGCACTCTCACCCCCCCCTCCCCGGCACTCGGACTCTCCCCCCCTCCCCGGCACTCGCTCTCAACCCCCCTCCCCGGCACTCGCTCTCAACCCCCCTCCCCGGCACTCGCTCTCACCCCCCCTCCCCGGCACTCGCTGACACCCCTCTCCCCGGCACTCTCGCCCTCTCCCCCCCTCCCCGGCACTCGCTCTCACCCCCTCCCCGGCACTCACCGTGCCTCCCCGGCACTCACCCCAGCCCCCCCCCCCCCACAGAGCCCCCTCCCCACAGCCCACCTCCCATAGTCCCCCCCCACAGCCCCCCCCCCCCCTGCACACTCCCCACCCCTCCCCGGCACTCTCCCCCCCCTCCCCGGCACTTTCCCCCCTCTCCGGCACTCGCTCACACCCCCCCTCCCCGGCTCTCAGCCCCCCTCCCCGGCTCTCAGCCCCCCTCCCCGGCACTTGCTCACACCCCCCCCTCCCCGGCACTCACTCTCACCCCCCCCCTCCCCGGCACTCTCCCCCCTTCCCCGGCACTCATCCCTCTCCCCGGCACTCACCCCCCCTCCCCGGCACTCGCTCACAACCCCCCCTCCCCGTCACTCTCTCCCCCTCCCCGGCACTCAATCCCCCTCCCCGGCAGTCACTCTCACCCCCCCCTCCCTGGCACTCACCCCCCCTCCCCGGCACTCTACCCCCTTCCTCGGCACCCCCCCCCTCTCCCCTGCACTTGCTCTCACCCCACTTCCACGGCACTCACTTTCACCCCCCCCCTCCCCGGCACTCACACCCCCTCAACGGCACTCGCTCTCACCCTCCGTCCCCGGCACTCTCCCCCGCTCCACGGCACTCGCTGTCACCCCCCCTCCCCGGCACTCACCCCCCCTCCACGGCACTCGCTCACTCCCCACCTCCCCGGCTCTCTCACCCCCCCTCCCCGGCACTCACCCCCCCTCCCCGGCACTCACTCTCACCCCCCCTCCCTGGCACTCACCCCCCCTCCCCGGCAATCTACTCCCCTCCCCGGCACTCTCCCCACCCACCCCAGCACTCACTCCCACCCCCCCCTCCACGGCTCTCACCCCCACTCCCCGGCTCTCACCGCCCCTGCCCGGCACTCACACTCACCCCCCCTCCCTGCACACTCCCCACCCCTCCCCGGCACTCTCCCCCCCCCTCCCCGGCACTTTCCCCCCTCCCCGGCACTCGCTCACACCACCCCTCCCCGGCTCTCAACCCCCCTCCCCGGCACTCGCTCACACCCCCCCTCTACGGCACTCGCTCACACCCCCCCTCCCCAGCACATTCTCATCCCCCCTCCCCGGCACCCTCCCCCCCTCCCCGGCACTCACCCCCCTCCCCGGCACTCACCCCCCCCCCCCTCCCCGGCACTCATCCCCCTTCCCCGGCACTCACCCCCCTCCCCGGCACTCGCTCTCACCCCCCCTCCCCGGCATTCTCCCCCCTTCACCGGCATTTTCCCCCCCTCGCCGGCACTCACCCCCCTCCCCGGCACTAACCCCCCCCCTCCCCGGCACTCACCTCCCTCCCCGGCACTCACTCTCATCCCCCCTCCCCGGCACTCTCCCCCCTCCCCGGCACTCTCCCCCCTCCCCGGCACTCTCCCCCCCCTCCCCGGCACTCAAACCCCCTCCCTGGCACTCTCCCCCCCTCCCCGGCACTCACCCCCCTCCCCGGCACTCGCTCTCACCACCCCCCCCCCTCCCCGGCACTCTCCCCCCCCCTCCCCGGCACTCTCCCCCCCCTCCCGGCACTCACCCCCCTCCCCGGCACTCTCCCCCCCTCCCCGGCGCTCACCTCCCTCCCCGGCACTCACTCTCAACCCCCCTCCCCGGCACTCTCCCCCCCCCCCTCCCCGGCACTCTCCCGCCCTCCCGGGCACTCTCACCCCCTCCCCGGCACTCACTCTCATCCCCCCTCCCCGGCACTCTCCCCCCTCCCCGGCACTATCGACCCTCCCCGGCACTCTCCCCCCCTCCCCGGCACTCACCCCCCTCCCCGGCACTCTCCCCCCCTCCCCGGCACTCACCCCCCTCCCCGGCACTCGCTCTCACCCCCCCCCCCCTCCCCGGCACTCTCCCCCCCTCCCCGGCACTCTCCCCCCCTCCCGGCACTCACCCCCCTCCCCGGCACTCTCCCCCCCTCCCCGGCGCTCACCTCCCTCCCTGGCACTCACTCTCAACCCCCCTCCCCGGCACTCTCCCCCACCCCTCCCCGGCACTCTCCCGCCCTCCCGGGCACTCTCACCCCCTCCCCGGCACTCGCTCTCACCCCTCCTCCCCGGCACTCGCTCGCTCACACCCCGCCCTCCCCGCACTCACCCCCCCCTCCCCGGCACTCTCACCCCCCTCCCCGGCACTCGCTCTCACCCCCAACCCCTCCCCGGCACTCTCCTCCCCTCCCCGGCACTCTCACCCCCTCCCCGGCACTCACCCCCCTCCCCGGCACTCTCCCCCCCCTCCCCGGCACTCACCTCCCTCCCCGGCACTCACTCTCACCCCCCCTCCCCGGCACTCACCCCCCCTCCCCGGCACTCTCCCGCCCTCCCGGGCACTCTCACCCCCCTCTCCCCGGCACTCACTCTCACCCCCCTCTCCCCGGCACTCGCTCTCACCCCCCCTCCCCGGCACTCGCTCACACCCCGCCCTCCCCGCACTCTCCCCCCCTCCCCGGCACTCTCCCCCCCCCTCCCCGGCACTCTCTCCCCCTCCCCGACACTCACTCTCACCCCCCCCCCCTCCCCGGCACTCTCCCCCCCTCCCCGGCACTCACCCCCCTCCCCGTCACTCGGTCTCACCCCCCCCCTCCCCGGCACTCTCCCCCCCTCCACGGCACTCTCCCCCCCTCCCCGGCACTCACCCCCCTCCCCGGCACTCTCCCCCCCGCCCCGGTACTCACCTCCCTCCCCGGCACTCACTCTCACCCCCCCTCACCGGCACTACCCCCCCCCTCCCCGGCACTCACCCCCCCTCCCCGGCGCTCACTCTCACCCCCTCTCCTCGGCACTCTCCACCCCCTCCCCGGCTCTCACCCCCCCTCCCCGGCACTCACTCCCATCCCCGGCACTCGCTCACACACCACCTCTACGGCACTCGCTCTCACCCCCCCCCTCCCCGGCATTCTCCCCCCCTCCCGGGCACTCTCCCCTCCTCGCCGGCACTCACCCCCCTCCCCGGCACTCTCCCCCCCTCCCTGGCAGTCACCTCCCTCCCCGGCACTCACTCTCATCCCCCCTCCCCGGCACTCTCACCCCCTCCCCGGCACTCTCCCCCCCTCCCCGGCACTCTCCCCCCTCCCCGGCACTCTCCCCCCTCCCCGGCACTCTCCCCCCTCCCCGGCACTCACATCCCTCCCCGGCACTCACTCTCACCCCCCCTCCCCGGCACTCTCCCTCCCCCTCCCCGGCACCCTCCCGCCCTCCCGGGCACTCTCACCCCCTCCCCGGCACTAACTCTCAACCCCCCTCCCCTGCACTCGCTCTCACCCCCCCTTCCCGGCACTCGCTCTCACCCCCCCCCCCCCTCCACGGCACTCTCCCCCCTCCCTGGCACTCACCCCCCTCCCCGGCACTCGCTCTCACCCCCCCTCCCCGGCACTCTCCCCCCTCCCCGGCGCTCACCTCCCTCCCTGGCACTCACTCTCAACCCCCCTCCCCGGCACTCTCCCCCACCCCTCCCCGGCACTCTCCCGCCCTCCCGGGCACTCTCACCCCCTCCCCGGCACTCGCTCTCACCCCTCCTCCCCGGCACTCGCTCGCTCACACCCCGCCCTCCCCGCACTCACCCCCCCCTCCCCGGCACTCTCACCCCCCTCCCCGGCACTCGCTCTCACCCCCAACCCCTCCCCGGCACTCTCCTCCCCTCCCCGGCACTCTCACCCCCTCCCCGGCACTCACCCCCCTCCCCGGCACTCTCCCCCCCCCTCCCCGGCACTCACCTCCCTCCCCGGCACTCACTCTCACCCCCCCTCCCCGGCACTCACCCCCCCTCCCCGGCACTCTCCCGCCCTCCCGGGCACTCTCACCCCCCTCTCCCCGGCACTCACTCTCACCCCCCTCTCCCCGGCACTCGCTCTCACCCCCCCTCCCCGGCACTCGCTCACACCCCGCCCTCCCCGCACTCTCCCCCCCTCCCCGGCACTCTCCCCCCCCTCCCCGGCACTCTCTCCCCCTCCCCGACACTCACTCTCACCCCCCCCCCCTCCCCGGCATTCTCCCCCCCTCCCCGGCACTCACCCCCCTCCCCGTCACTCGGTCTCACCCCCCCCCCTCCCCGGCACTCTCCCCCCCCTCCACGGCACTCTCCCCCCCTCCCCGGCACTCACCCCCCTCCCCGGCACTCTCCCCCCCGCCCCGGTACTCACCTCCCTCCCCGGCACTCACTCTCACCCCCCCCTCACCGGCACTACCCCCCCCCCTCCCCGGCACTCACCCCCCCTCCCCGGCGCTCACTCTCACCCCCTCTCCTCGGCACTCTCCACCCCCTCCCCGGCTCTCACCCCCCCTCCCCGGCACTCACTCCCATCCCCGGCACTCGCTCACACACCACCTCTACGGCACTCGCTCTCACCCCCCCCTCCCCGGCATTCTCCCCCCCTCCCGGGCACTCTCCCCTCCTCGCCGGCACTCACCCCCCTCCCCGGCACTCTCCCCCCCTCCCTGGCAGTCACCTCCCTCCCCGGCACTCACTCTCATCCCCCCTCCCCGGCACTCTCACCCCCTCCCCGGCACTCTCCCCCCCTCCCCGGCACTCTCCCCCCTCCCCGGCACTCTCCCCCCTCCCCGGCACTCTCCCCCCTCCCCGGCACTCACATCCCTCCCCGGCACTCACTCTCACCCCCCCTCCCCGGCACTCTCCCTCCCCCTCCCCGGCACCCTCCCGCCCTCCCGGGCACTCTCACCCCCTCCCCGGCACTAACTCTCAACCCCCCTCCCCTGCACTCGCTCTCACCCCCCCTTCCCGGCACTCGCTCTCACCCCCCCCCCCCCTCCACGGCACTCTCCCCCCTCCCTGGCACTCACCCCCCTCCCCGGCACTCGCTCTCACCCCCCCTCCCCGGCACTCTCCCCCCCCTCCACGGCACTCGCCCCCCATCCCCGGCACTCACCCCCCTCCCCGGCACTCTCCCCCCCTCCACGGCACTCTCCCCCCCTCCCCGGCACTCACCCCCCTCCCCGGCACTCTCCCCCCCTCCCCGGCACTCACCTCCCTCCCCGGCACTCACTCTCACCCCCCCTCCACGGCACTCTCCACCCCCTCCCCGGCTCTCACTCCCCCTCCCTGGCACTCAGCCCCCCTCCCCGGCACTCACTCCCCTCCCCAGCACTCACTCACACACCCCCTCTCCGGCACTCGCTCTCACCCCCCCTCCCCGGCATTCTCCCCTCCTCCCCGGCACTCTCACCCCCTCGCCGGCACTCACCCCCCTCCCCGGCACTCTCCCCCCTCCCCGGCACTCACCCCCCTCCCCGGCACTCACTCTCATCCCCCCTCCCCGGCACTCTCCCACCCTCCCCGGCACTCTCCCCCCCCCCCTCCCCGGGACTCACCCCCCTCCCCGGCACTCTGCCCCCCTGCCCGGCACTCACCCCCCTCCCCAGCACTCACTCTCATCCCCCCTCCATGGCACTCTCCCACCCTCCCCGGCACTCTGCCCTCCTCCCCGGCACTCTGCCCCCCTCCCCGGCACTCTCCCCCCCCCCTCCCCGGCACCCACCCCCCTCCCCGGCACTCGCTCTCACCCCCCCCCCTCCCCGGCACTCTCCCCCCCTCCCCGGCACTCACCCCCCCTCCCCGGCACTCGCTCACACCCCCCCCCCTCCCCGGCACTCTCTCCCCCTCCCCAGCACTCTCCCCCTCTACCCGGCACTCTCACCTCCTCCCCGACACTCACTCTCACCCCCCCTCTCCGGCACTCGCTCACACCCCCCCTCCCCGGCACATTCTCACGCCCCTCCCCGGCACTCTCCCCCCCTCCCCGGCACTCACCCCCCTCCCCGGCACTCTCCCCCCCCTCCCCGGCACTCTCCCCCCCTCCCCGGCACTCTCCCCCCCTCCCCAGCACTCGCACTCTCCCCCCTCTCCCCCCCTCCACGGCACCCCCCCCCTCCCCTGCACTTGCTCTCACCCCTCCTCCCCGGCACTCACGCCCCTCCCTGGCACTCGCTCTCACCCCCCCTCCACGGCATTCGCTCACTCCCCACCTCCCCGGCACTCTCACCCCCCCTCCCCAGCACTCACCCCCCCTCCCCGGCACTCACTCTCACCCCCCCCTCCCTGGCACTCACCCCCCCCTCCCCGGCACTCTACCCCCCTCCTCGTCACCCCCCCCCCCCCTCTCCCCTGCACTTGCTCTCACCCCACTTCCACGGCACTCACTCTCACCCCCCCCTCCCCGGCACTCACACCCCCTCAACGGCACTCGCTCTCACCCTCCGTCCCCGGCACTCTCCCCCGCTCCACGGCACTCGCTGTCACCCCCCCCTCCCCGGCACTCACCCCCCCTCCACGGCACTCGCTGTCACCCCCCCTCCCCGGCACTCACCCCCCCTCCACGGCACTCGCTCACTCCCCACCTCCCCGGCTCTCTCACCCCCCCTCCCCGGCACTCAACCCCCCTCCCCGGCACTCACTCTCACCCCCCCTCCCTGGCACTCACCCCCCCTCCCCGGCAATCTACTCCCCTCCCCGGCACTCTCCCCACCCACCCCGGCACTCACTCCCACCCCCCCCTCCACGGCTCTCACCCCCACTCCCCGGCTCTCACCGCCCCTCCCCGGCACTCACACTCACCCCCCCTCCCTGCACACTCCCCACCCCTCCCCGGCACTCTCCCCCCCCCCCTCCCCTGCACTTTCCCCCCTCCCCGGCACTCGCTCACAACCCCCCTCCCCGGCTCTCAACCCCCCTCCCCGGCACTCGCTCACACCCCCCCTCTACGGCACTCGCTCACACCCCCCCCTCCCCAGCACATTCTCATCCCCCCTCCCCGGCACTCTCCCCCCCTCCCCGGCACTCACCCCCCCTCCACGCCACTCACCCCCCCCCCTCCCCGGCACTCATCCCCCTTCCCCGGCACTCACCCCCCTCCCCGGCACTCGCTCCCACCCCCCCTCCTCGGCATTTTCCCCCCCTCGCCGGCACTCACCCCCCTCCCCGGCACTCTCCCCCCCCCTCCCCGGCACTCACCTCCCTCCCCAGCACTCACTCTCATCCCCCCTCCCCGGCACTCTCCCCCCCTCCCCGGCACTCTCCCCCCTCCCCGGCACTCTCCCCCCCCTCCCTGGCACTCACCCCCCCCTCCCTGGCACTCTCCCCCCCTCCCCGGCACTCACCCCCCTCCCCGGCACTCGCTCTCACCCCCCCCACCCCTCCCCGGCACTCTCCCCCCCCTCCCCGGCACTCTCCCCCCTCCCGGCACTCACCCCCCTCCCCGGCACTCTCCCCCTCTCCCCGGCGCTCACCTCCCTCCCCGGCACTCACTCTCAACCCCCCTCCCCGGCACTCTCCCCCCCCCTCCCCGGCACTCTCCCGCCCTCCCGGGCACTCTCACCCCCTCCCCGGCACTCACTCTCATCCCCCCTCCCCGGCACTCTCCCCCCTCCCCGGCACTCTCCCCCCTACCCGGCACTCTCCCCCCCCTCCCCGGCACTCTCCCCCCCTCCCCGGCACTCACCCCCCTCCCCGGCACTCTCCCCCCCTCCCCGGCGCTCACCTCCCTCCCTGGCACTCACTCTCAACCCCCCTCCCCGGCACTCTCCCCCTCCCTCCCCGGCACTCTCCCGCCCTCCCGGGCACTCTCACCCCCTCCCCGGCACTCGCTCTCACCCCTCCTCCCCGGCACTCGCTCGCTCACACCCCGCCCTCCCCGCACTCACCCCCCCCCTCCCCGGCACTCTCCCCCCCCCCCCCCCTCCCCAGCACTCTCACCCCCTCCCCGACACTCACTCTCACCCCCCCCTCCCCGGCACTCACCCCCCTTCCCGGCACTCACTCTCACCCCCTCTCCTCGGCACTCTCCACCCCCTCCCCAGCTCTCACCCCCCCTCCCTGGCACTCATCCCCCCTCCCCGGCACTCACCCCCCTCCCCGGCACTTGCTCACACCCCCCCCTCCCCGGCACTCACTCTCACCCCCCCCCTCCCCGGCACTCTCCCCCCTTCCCCGGCACTCATCCCTCTCCCCGGCATTCACCCCCCCTCCCCGGCACTCGCTCACAACCCCCCCTCCCCGTCACTCTCTCCCCCTCCCCGGCACTCTCCCCCTCTCCCCGGCACTCTCACCCCCCCTCCCCGGCACTC
The DNA here is from genome assembly GCF_047496885.1 of Scyliorhinus torazame. Taxonomy (NCBI): domain Eukaryota; kingdom Metazoa; phylum Chordata; class Chondrichthyes; order Carcharhiniformes; family Scyliorhinidae; genus Scyliorhinus; species Scyliorhinus torazame. The sequence goes on along the minus strand of NC_092724.1, from coordinate 62,966,706 downwards.
GGACTCTCCCCCCCTCCCCGGCACTCGCTCTCAACCCCCCTCCCCGGCACTCGCTCTCAACCCCCCTCCCCGGCACTCGCTCTCACCCCCCCTCCCCGGCACTCGCTGACACCCCTCTCCCCGGCACTCTCGCCCTCTCCCCCCCTCCCCGGCACTCGCTCTCACCCCCTCCCCGGCACTCACCGTGCCTCCCCGGCACTCACCCCAGCCCCCCCCCCCCACAGAGCCCCCTCCCCACAGCCCACCTCCCATAGTCCCCCCCCACAGCCCCCCCCCCCCTGCACACTCCCCACCCCTCCCCGGCACTCTCCCCCCCCCTCCCCGGCACTTTCCCCCCTCTCCGGCACTCGCTCACACCCCCCCTCCCCGGCTCTCAGCCCCCCTCCCCGGCTCTCAGCCCCCCTCCCCGGCACTTGCTCACACCCCCCCCTCCCCGGCACTCACTCTCACCCCCCCCCTCCCCGGCACTCTCCCCCCTTCCCCGGCACTCATCCCTCTCCCCGGCACTCACCCCCCCTCCCCGGCACTCGCTCACAACCCCCCCTCCCCGTCACTCTCTCCCCCTCCCCGGCACTCTCCCCCTCTCCCCGGCACTCTCACCCCCCCTCCCCGGCACTCGGACTCTCCCCCCCTCCCCGGCACTCGCTCTCAACCCCCCTCCCCGGCACTCGCTCTCAACCCCCCTCCCCGGCACTCGCTCTCACCCCCCCTCCCCGGCACTCTCCCCCCTCCCCGGCACTCTCCCCCCTCCCCGGCACTCTCCCCCCCTCCCCGGCACTCTCCCCCCCTCCCCGGCACTCACCCCCCTCCCCGGCACTCTCCCCCCCTCCCCGGCGCTCACCTCCCTCCCTGGCACTCACTCTCAACCCCCCTCCCCGGCACTCTCCCCCTCCCTCCCCGGCACTCTCCCGCCCTCCCGGGCACTCTCACCCCCTCCCCGGCACTCGCTCTCACCCCTCCTCCCCGGCACTCGCTCGCTCACACCCCGCCCTCCCCGCACTCACCCCCCCCCTCCCCGGCACTCTCCCCCCCCCCCCTCCCCAGCACTCTCACCCCCTCCCCGACACTCACTCTCACCCCCCCCTCCCCGGCACTCACCCCCCCTCCCGGCACTCACTCTCACCCCCTCTCCTCGGCACTCTCCACCCCCTCCCCAGCTCTCACCCCCCCTCCCCGGCACTCATCCCCCCTCCCCGGCACTCACCCCCCTCCCCGGCACTTGCTCACACCCCCCCCTCCCCGGCACTCACTCTCACCCCCCCCCCTCCCCGGCACTCTCCCCCCTTCCCCGGCACTCATCCCTCTCCCCGGCACTCACCCCCCCTCCCCGGCACTCGCTCACAACCCCCCCTCCCCGTCACTCTCTCCCCCTCCCCGGCACTCTCCCCCTCTCCCCGGCACTCTCACCCCCCCTCCCCGGCACTCGGACTCTCCCCCCCTCCCCGGCACTCGCTCTCAACCCCCCTCCCCGGCACTCGCTCTCAACCCCCCTCCCCGGCACTCGCTCTCACTCCCCCTCCCCGGCACTCGCTGACACCCCTCTCCCCGGCACTCTCGCCCTCTCCCCCCCTCCCCGGCACTCGCTCTCACCCCCTCCCCGGCACTCACCGCGCCTCCCCGGCACTCACCCCAGCCCCCCCCCCACAGAGCCCCCTCCCCACAGCCCACCTCCCATAGTCCCCCCCCCACAGCCCCCCCCCCACAGCCCCCCCCCCTGCACACTCCCCACCCCTCCCCGGCACTCTCCCCCCCCTCCCCGGCACTTTCCCCCCTCTCCGGCACTCGCTCACACCCCCCCTCCCCGGCTCTCAGCCCCCCTCCCCGGCACTTGCTCACCCCCCCCCCCTCCCCGGCACTCACTCTCACCCCCCCCTCCCCGGCACTCTCCCCCCTTCCCCGGCACTCATCCCTCTCCCCGGCACTCACCCCCCCTCCCCGGCACTCGCTCACAACCCCCCCTCCCCGTCACTCTCTCCCCCTCCCCGGCACTCTCCCCCTCTCCCCGGCACTCTCACCCCCCCTCCCCGGCACTCGGACTCTCCCCCCCTCCCCGGCACTCGCTCTCAACCTCCCTCCCCGGCACTCGCTCTCAACCCCCCTCCCCGGCACTCGCTCTCACCCCCCCTCCCCGGCACTCGCTGACACCCCTCTCCCCGGCACTCTCGCCCTCTCCCCCCCTCCCCGGCACTCGCTCTCACCCCCTCCCCGGCACTCACCGCGCCTCCCCGGCACTCACCCCAGCCCCCCCCCCCCACAGAGCCCCCTCCCCACAGCCCACCTCCCATAGTCCCCCCCCCACAGCCCCCCCCCCCCACAGCCCCCCCCCCCTGCACACTCCCCACCCCTCCCCGGCACTCTCCCCCCCCTCCCCGGCACTTTCCCCCCTCTCCGGCACTCGCTCACACCCCCCCTCCCCGGCTCTCAGCCCCCCTCCCCGGCACTCGCTCACACCCCCCCTCCCCAGCACATTCTCATCCCCCCTCCCCGGCACTCTCCCCCCTCCCCGGCACTCACCCCTCTCCCCGGCACTCACCCACCCTCCCCGGCACTCGCTCACACCCCCCCCCTCCCCAGCACTCTCCCCCTCTCCCCGGCACTCTCACCCCCCCTCCCCGGCACTCGGACTCTCCACCCCTCCCCGGCACTCGCTCTCAACCCCCCTCCCGGCACTCGCTCTCAACCCCCCTCCCCGGCACTCGCTCTCAACCCCCCTCCCCGGCACTCGCTCACAACCCCCCCTCCCCGGCACTCTCCCCCTCTCCCCGGCACTCTCACCCCCCCTCCCCGGCACTCACCCCAGCCCCCCCCCACAGCCCACCTCCCATAGTCCCCCCCCACAGCCCCCCCTCCCCCACAGCCCCCCCCTCCCCCCCCCACAGTCCCCCCTCCCCCCCCCACAGCCCCCCCTCCCCCCCCACAGCCCCCCCTCCCCCCCCCACCCCACAGCCCCCCCCCCCACAGCCCCCCCTCCCCCCCCCACAGCCCCCCCTCCCCCCCCCACAGCCCCCCCTCCCCCCCCGCCACAGCCCCCCCTCCCCCCCCCCACAGTCCCCCCTCCCCCCCCACAGTCCCCCCTCCCCCCCCCACAGCCCCCCCTCCCCCCCCACAGCCCCCCTCCCCCCCCCACAGCCCCCCCTCCCCCCCCACAGCCCCCCCTCCCCCCCCACAGCCCCCCCTCCACGCCCCTCCCCCACAGCCCCCCCTCTACCCCCCTCCCCCACAGCCCCCCTCCACCCCCCTCCCCCACAGCCCCCCCTCCACCCCCCTCCCCCACAGCCCCCCCTCCACCCCCCTCCCCCACAGCCCCCCCTCCACCCCCCCTCCCCCACAGCCCCCCCTCCACCCCCCCTCCCCCACAGCCCCCCCTCCACCCCCCCTCCCCCACAGCCCCCCCTCCACCCCCCTCCCCCACATACACAGACTGCGGCCACGCCGGCACTTCTCCTGCGGCCACCCCCCATGCCGTGACCTACCTCCTCGCTGTCCGGTGTCAACCATCAGCACTGGTTGACGCCATTATATAGGTGTTTTGATTCACGCCGACGTGACGCCTTCGGCCCATCCGGCCGGGAGAATAAGGGCAGCCCCGGGGTCCATAGCGTCACGCCGGCCCCCGCCTCTGACGCCTCGCCGACTTTTCAGCGTTCGGAGACTTCGGGAATCCGGCCCCCGCCGATTCTCTGACCCGGCGGGGGGTCGGTCAATCCCGCCCAGGATGTTAGCAGGACAGTGATAGCTAATTGAAAAAAAGCCCTGGGGGACACTTTTTCAATCTTATGACCAGGTCAGAACCATCTTGTAACAATATTTTATGATGCCTTCTGCAGATGGGTAAGGAAATGGTGTTATTTACATTTTGTCTTGATATAAGAATCTCCATTGTTCATAGTCCAAGGCGTTCTGACTTCTCTTTATCCCAGCCCCATTTTCAGTTGTCATATTCTAAATTAAAACATACGAACACTTTCAAGCATGCCACATATGAAGTTATGTAATAATATAGTGCAGATTTAAAGTTTCACAGATTTAAAACAAACAACAAAACCTATGTTCACTTATAAATATTAAATAGGAATTAGCTTTAATCATTAAAAAACATTTTGAAAGAACTAATGACAATAGCATTGCCTGTATAAAAGAAAGAGCTAAAGCAAACTGTCGAAAAACTTCAACATGCCTTAGAAACAGCTGTAAAACCTATTCCCTGCTGTATTCGATTCAAACCTGCAGTTTAAATCCCTGCCCTCAATGGGCATTCCCTTCGTTTCCCCGTCAACGGGGGGGATTGTGGTTACATTCAAACTGCGCCGCGCTGGTTCGTGCGCAGAGTTCCCGCCGCAGGCTGGATGCTGCTGCCGGAGCCGGGAGGTTCATCGTGACTTTTGGGCGCAGGTAAGTGTGCACTTTTCTCATTTAGTCTCGGCGGGCCAATGTCACTCAAATTCTGATTTTGAGCATCATTGCAGTCTCTGCAGTCAGGACACCCTGAGAACAGTAAACACAGCAAGTCGTGTGAGGATTTTCAGGGCTATATAGCAGGCTGGATAACTGATATGATGACGAGGGGCCATAAGACATGTTGTTAACTGTTCTATAGCCAATAATTAACCTGTGGAATTCTCTGCACACCTGTGGAATTCTCGACAATAGAAGACTGAGGAGGCCGAGTCACTGAATGTATTCAAGAAAGAGATTTTTTTTAGATTCTAATGGCAACAAGGGGTATGGAGGAAAAAATAGGAATATGGCCTTGAGATCGAGGATCAGCCATGATCATATTGAATGGGGGAGCAGGCTCAAAGGGCCGAATGGCCTACTTCTAGTTTCTATGTTCTATCTTTATGTTCTAAATGTTCTAAATTTCTACCTTATCACCTGCTCTAGTTGAGGAAGTGTTCATTAAAAAGGATGACAGTTACAGTCCACGGATTAAGCTCTAGCAATGTCAAAATGGTAATTACCCTGACTTTGAATAACATGCCAAGAAAATTTAGTTTTTTCTTTCATTTTACAGTTTTCACACCTACGTTGGTGGTCACACTCAGCTAATACCTCACTGTAGTATTATCAGGTATTACTGTACCCAAGAGGCTGAAGACCATTGGTTAAACCTAGGAGTTTACCATTGGCTGTTGGTATGTAGCTCCGCCTTGACAGGCGGGGTATAAGAACCGGTGCTGTCCCAACAGCCCTCATTTTCTGTACCAAAGCTGCTGGAGAACAGTTCTAGTCGATTAAAGCCTTCAGTTATGTTACAACCTCGTCTTTGATTGTAATTGATCATACATCAATTTGATCGACTACACTTAAGCTGAAAGGATGGATCTCTGAATCAAGCCGGAGTGTCTACAACTCAGCCCCCACGCGGAGAACTCGGCGGCGATATTTAAGCACTGGCTGGCATGCTTTAAAGGCTCCCTCGAGACTGCCGGAGGCACCCCCTCAGGAGAACAGAAACTGCATCTCCTGCACTCGAGGGTAAGCCCTGGGATCTACACCCTCATCGAGGAGGCGGAGGACTTCGTTGCTGCAATCGAACTGTTAAAAGGACATTATATCCGCTCTGTAAACCAGGTCTACGCACGTCACCTGCTTGCAACTAGACGGCAAAGCCCCGGGGAATCGTTGGAGGAGTTCTACCGTGCGCTACTGGTGCTGGGCAGAAACTGGCTGCCCGTAAGTTTCAGGGAGCGAGCACATGGAACTTCTATTCCGGGATGCTTTCGTAGCAGGTATGAGCTCCTCAGAGATCCGCCAAAGACTCTTAGAAAAAGACACCCTGGGACTTAGAGAGGCACGGGCCCTGGCAGGGTCCCTGGATGTTGCCTCCAGAAACGCGCAGTCCTATGCGCCCGACCGCGTGGCGGCCCCCTGGGCTGCGTGGCATCCCGCAGCGGCAGCCCACAGACCTTCCCCGTGTCCCCGCAGGCCTGCGCTGTAAGATGCCCCGCTAACTCCGTCGGACCCACTGTTTCTTCTGCAGGCAGGTGAAGCACCCCCGCCAGCGCTGCTCTGCCCGCACCTCCACCTGCAAAGTGTGCGGCAAGAAGGGCCATTTTGTGGGGGTCTGCCAGACACAAGTTGTGGCCGCGGTCTCCAGCGACTCCGGACCGCCGCGGCAACCTTCCCTTCGGGCCCCAGGCGGCCAGCACTCACCGCCACCCCCCCTATCCTAGGGCCACATCCGACCCACGGGCGAGGCCATCTTGCCCCTCGGACACTGCGCTGGACGGATGGGCGCCGTCATTTTGTCCAACCCCGCTGCCATTTTGTCCATCCCCGACCACCATGTGCGACCCATGGGACACGCCATCTTGGATGGGGCCCCAGGCCCCCAGCACGGCCGACTACACGCTGCCTGATCACAACCCACAACTGCTCCATCTGGCCTCGGTGACTTTGGACCAAAATCAACCTCAGACACTCGCAACAGCAACGACGACGGTCTTCATCAACGGCCACGAGACGTCTTGCCTGATCGACTCTGGGAGCACGGAAAGCTTTATACACCCCGACACGGTAAGGCGCTGTTCACTTGTTACCCACCCTGTAAACCAAAGAATCTCCTTGGCCTCCGGGTCACACTCGGTGGAGATAAAGGGGTTCTGCCTAGCAAACCTCACTGTCCAAGGCAGGAAATTCAACAAGTTCCGCCTTTATGTCCTGCCGCACCTCTGCACGGCTACACTCCTGGGGTTGGACTTCCAATGTAACTTGCAAAGCCTGACCTTCAAACCCGTCGCCACCAGGAGCAGATGGTACAGTGCCCAGGACCGGACCTTCATCAGGTCAGAGGTCCAAAGGCTACTGAGGGAAGGGGTCATTGAAGCTAGCAACAGTCCCGGGAGAGCTCAAGTAGTGGTGGTAAAGACCGGGGAGAAACATAGGATGGTCATTGACTACAGTCAGACTATCAACAGGTTTACGCAGCTGGATGCGTACCCTCTCCCCCGCATATCCGACCTGGTAAACAGGATCACGCAATACAAGGTCTTCTCCACGGTGGATCTCAAGTCCGCTTACCATCAGCTACCCCTCCGCACTAGTGACCGCAAATACACTGCCTTTGAGGCAGATGGGCGGCTCTATCATTTTTTAAGGGTTCCCTTTGGTGTCACTAATGGGGTCTCAGTCTTCCAACGCGAGATGGACCGAATGGTTGACCGGTACGGCTTACGCGCAACGTTCCCGTATCTTGATAACATCACCATCTGCAGCCATGACCAGCAGGACCACGACACCAACCTCCGAAAATTTCTCCAGACCGCAAAATCCTTAACTTAACGTAAAAGGATAAATGCGTATTTAGCACCGACCGCCTAGCCATCCTCGGCTACATGGTGCAAAAGGGAGTTATAGGCCCCGACCCTGAACGCATGCGCCCCCTTATGGAATTCCCCCTCCCTCACTGCCCCAAGGCCCTGAAGCGCTGCCTCGGGTTTTTCAGTTATTACGCCCAGTGGTTCCCTAACTACGCAGACAAAGCCCGACCTCTAATCCAGTCCACAACCTTCCCCCTGTTGATGGAGGCCTGCCAGGCCTTCTGCCGCATCAAAGCAGACATTGCAAAGGTCACGCTGCGCGCCATCGACGAGTCCTTCCCCTTCCAGGTCAAGAGCGATACGTCCGACGTAGCTCTGTCCGCCACCCTCAACCAAGCGGGCAGACCCATGGCCTTCTTCTCCCGTACCCTCCATGCTTCAGAAATTTGCCATTCCTCGATCGAAAAAGAGGCACAAGCCATAGTAGAAGCTGTGCGACATTGGAGGCATTAACTGGCCAGCAGGAGATTCACTCTCCTCACTGACCAACAGTCGGTGGCGTTCATGTTCGATAATGCACAGCGGGGCAAGATAAAAAAACGACAAGATCTTAGGGTGGAGGATAAAATTCTCCACCTACAACTACGAGATCTTGTACCGTCCTGGGAAGCTAAACGAGCCTCCCGATGCCCTGTCCCACGGCACATGTGCCACCGCAAAAGTGGACTGCCTCAGAGCCCTCCACGAGGACCTCTGCCACACGGGGGTCACTCGTTTTTTCCACTTCATTAAGACCCGCAACCTGCACGACTCCATCGAGGAGGTCAGGACAGTCACCATGGACTGCCAAATCTGCGCGAAGTGCAAACTTCTACTGGCCAGAGAGGGCGCCTCAGCATGGACTTCAAAGGCCCCCTCCACTCCCCCGACCGCAACATATATTTCCTGAACGTGATTGACGAGTACTCCCGGTTCCCATTCGCCATCCCCTGCCCAGACATGACCGCAAACACCGTCACCAAGGCCCTCCAGGGTATCTTTACACTGTTCGGGTTCCCCGCGTACATACACAGTGATAGGCGGTCCTCCTTTATGAGCGATGAACTGCGTCAATTCCTGCTCAGCAAGGGCATTGCCTTGAGCAGGACGACCAGTTATAACCCCCGGGGAAACGGGCAGGTAGAGAGGGAGAACGGAACGGTCTGGAAGACCGTTCTACTGGCCCTACTTTCCAGGAATCTCCCAGTCTCCCGCTGGCAAGAAGTCCTCCCGGAGGCCCTCCACGCCATCTGGTCTCTGCTCTGTACAACTACCAATCAGACACCTCATGAACGTCTCCTTGTCTTCCCCAGGAAGTCCTCCTCCGGGACCTCGCTCCCAACCTGGCTAGCAACACCCGGACCCATCCTGCTTCGGAAGCACATGCCGGCGCACAAGTTGGACCCGTTGGTCGAGAGGGTCCACCTGCTGCATGCTAACCCCCAGTACGCCTACGTGGCGTTCCCTGACGGCCGGCAAGGTACAGTCTCCCTTCGGGACCTGACGCCCGCCGGAACCCCATGCGCACCCGAACCGTTAACCCCCCCCCCCCACAGCACCTCACTGGAGGGTCAGTCCTCCCGCCACTCCTGCCTAGGCCATCCCACCCACCGACGCCCCCTACAGGCGCCCCCCTCTCAGGCCAACCGTTTGCCCCACCAGCGCCGTCTAGGGGTGACGAAGCTGCCATGGAGGCTGAAGCCACGCTCCCGGAGTCGCAGACGCCGGACCCCCACCAGAATCACCACCGAAGCCCAGACGATCCAGGAGGATGACCAGGCCACCCGACCGACTGATTGCTTCACTGTAACTGTAAACGAACACTAAATGTATATATCTTCCACGCATGTAAATATTCTCGACAACTCTGGAAGGAGGTATCACGGTACCTCCGTATCTGATCATACCATGTTAGATGCAATTTTAACCACTGGCCACCAGCCCGCCAGACTCTTTTTTAACAGGGGTGAATGTGGTATTAGATCATAGAATTTACAGTGCAGAAGGAGGCCATTCGGCCCATCGAGTCTGCACTGGCTCTTGGAAAGAGCACCCTACCCAAGGTCAACACCTCCACCCTATTCCCATAACCCAGTAACCCCACCCAACACTAAGGGCAATTTTGGACACTAAGGGCAATTTATCATGGCTAATCCACCTAACCTGCACATCTTTGAACTGTGGGAGGAAACCGGAGCACCCGGAGGAAACCCACGCACACACGGGGAGGATGTGCAGACTCCGCACAGACAGTGACCCAAGCCGGAATCGAACCTGGGACCCTGGAGCTGTGAAGCAATTGTGCTATCCACAATGCTACCGTGGTATTATTAGGTATTACAGTACCCAAGAGGCTGAAGACCATTGGTTAAACCTAGGAGTTTACCATTGGCTGTTGGTACGTAGCTCCGCCTTGACAGGCGGGGTATAAAAACCGGTGCCGTCCCAGCAGCCCTCATTTTCTGTACCGAAGCTGCTGGGAACAGTTCTAGTCGATTAAAGTCTTCAGTTATGTTACAACCTCGTCTTTGATTGTAATTGATCGTGCATCACTCACCACCAGCTCCCTCAACCCCTCCCACAGTTTTAATTTATCAGACTGCTTCTCTGACATCCAGCACTGGACAACTGCAAATTTCCTCCAGTTAAATGTTGGCAAGGCTGAAGCCGTTGTTTTTGGTCCCTGCACCAAAGGTCATTCCCTCGATACTGGGCATGTGTCTCCGGTCCCCCAGCCACGGGTTGCCCAGCAGCGTGCCATTCCCTGGTGGCGAGATACTCTGCTCCCACTGCTGTCAATGGGAATTCCCATTGAAGCCAGCCCATGCCGCCGGGAATCCGATGGGGGTGTGCTGCCAGCAGGACCAGAGAATCCCACCACCAGCGAACGGCCAAAGAATTCCAGCTACTGACTCTATCCCTCTCCCTGGCAACCATCTGAGACGGAACCACACTGTTCATAAACGTGGTGTCATATTTGACCCCAAGGTGAACGTCCAACTACATGTTGGCGCCACACTAGGACCACTTATTTCCACCTCCATAACAACCCCCCCCCCAACTTCTCCACTGCCTCAGCTCACCCACTGCTGAAATCCCCACCTATTCCTTTGTTATCCCTGGACTTGACTATTGTGATTCACTCCTGCCTGGTCTTCCACATTTCACTCTCTGTAAACTTGAGGTCTTCCAAATTTCTGTTGCTTCTGCCCTAATTCACAACAAGACCTGTCCGTCCTAACCCTCTGTGCTCCTGATTAAGTATTGTCTTGATTTTAAAACTCTCTTCCTTCTTTTCCAGTCCCTCCATGTCCTGGTTCCTCCCGAACCATGTAACCCTGTCCAGCCCACAACCCTCCAAGCTCTCTGCATTCCCCTAATTCTGGCCTCTGGAACACCCCTGATTGTAATCACTGCATCTTTGACGGCTGTGCTGTCAGTTGCATCAGCCTTAAACTTTTGAATGCACCCCCCCACCCACCCCGACCCCACCTACACCTCTTCACCTCAGCCTCCTTCTTTCAAACTCTCCTTAAAATCTACCTCTTTGACCAAGCTTTTGACCATCTGAGCTAATACCTCATTTTGTGTCTTTTGTTTGTTACAGACAGGCGAGAGGTAGGCAAACTGTGCTTCTTCCCTCTCACCATTTGTCCGTGGGCAGAAGGTGTTTCCCATTTTTCTTTAAATAGGCTGTGATGTGTTTTCCCTAACCCTCAGTTTGTGTGATTCAATTTACTAATAACTCGCAGCAAACTCACGTTTTGATTAACTCAAGTTAGTTTATTTCACGTTCAAAACCCAGAAGGAGTGTCCGTAACTTCCCACTCCGCTACACACCAGGACAGTAAAATAAGAAGAGAAAGGGGGCATGGGGGGTAGAAAAGGAAGTTTTACAAGTATAGACAGGAATAGTACAAGAACAACAGAAATTAATATTAGTTCACATGATTTCCAGTGTCTGAGAAGCCAAACTCCAGAGGGCATTTCCCTTGTGGCTGAGTTCAGTCCCAGTGAGTTACTGGTTGGAGATGGCAACATGGAAATCCTGGAAATGGATGGATGGGCTTTCTGTGGTTTGACCACTTGGCAGGCATTGATCAGAGACTTTTAAAATCATGCAGACTTTTAAAATCAAGAGTTGAGCGATGATAATCGACTGCCTGCTCAGCTGAGTTGTGGAGTCTTTTCTAGTCAATGTTAAAACAGCAGTCTATGTGTGAGACCAGAGTTTTAACATTAAAATAGTCCAAAAGGCCAGAGGCTTGGGTCATGTACCATTGCCCATTAATGGTTAATTGCAATGTATCAAGCAGGTTCTGTGCTTCTGGACAGAATTCCATTGTTTCCTTAATGGTCCTCTTTTGAAATGGACCTGAACAGTCCCAGGTATGGAGTGAGTCTATTGACAGCTCTGCAGGCAAAATAGGTTTCAATCTCTCCCCTTTGTGATAGTTCGGGTTGGGGACCAAGTTTGTCTGCACTTCTCTGCTTTTGTTGATCAAGCAGGGTCTGTATAATGAGGTGTGAAAATTCACAGGCTGAGAGAGGATTATTTTGTTCTTGTAAGTGCTGCTCATCGCTCCCAGAACAAAGGCCCAGTCCTGTGGTCATGTGATGTGTCGCAGCCATTTTTCATTCAGCACAAAGTCCATTTTTTAAAAAACATAGTAAAAGAATACAATTTGCGATTTATTTTCATGTTGAATGGACCCAGCATTTTGTTTTATATTGCTGCTATGAAATGCCTTAAAACATTTGAGTACATTAAAGGTTGCATTCTATTTTTAATTTAAATCTCATAATTTCTATTAAATGAATTACAGATCTTTATGTACAGTCATTTAGACAAAGTTTCTAAAGCAAAATATATTGAATAAGTTTGTGGGATTGAATTAGTTAGTCAATTTGACCAACTTTTTGGGCTGATTTTGGAGCTATTCCCAGCTGCCATTTAAAAAAATGTTCCATTCATGCATTTCACAATTCTAGAACATATTTTAGGAATTCCTTATTGCCTCTGATGGAAGTGAACTCACTATCTAAAATCGACCAGCTTTACATACCTCCATTGATGTCAAAATGTTATCACGTATCAGAGCAATAAGCTATTAGTCTGATTCATGCCTGTAAATTAGTTATCTTGTTGCTTTTAAAAAGAAGTGATGGAGTCCCTGCTTCCCAGTGTCTTAAAGTCAAGGGCCAAAGCTGCTATCATTCAGGGGCGATGTCAGGAAGGACTTATTAATGCAAAGGGTTTGCAAATCTGGAATTCTCTCCCCCAAAAGCTGTTGAGGATGGGGGTCAGTTGAAAATTTAAAACTGAGAGTTTTCTGCTGATGGTGAAAGTTCAGCCATCTAAAACATTAACTTGTTGCTCTCTCCACAGATGCTGCCTGATCTGCTGAGTATTTCAGCATTTTCTGTTTTTGTTTCCAATTTCCAGGATCCACAGTATTCTACATTTCTGTTGATAGATATTTGTTGGTTAAGAGTATTTAATAATAATAATAATCTTTAGTGTCACAAGTAGGCTTAATTTAACACTGCAATGAAGTTACTATGAGATAGGGAATGAAAGCAGGCAAATGGGGTTGAGTTATAGATCAACCATGATTTGGCTGAACGGCAGAAGAGGCTCGAAAATCAAAATGGTCTCCTCCTGTTCCTATAATCATAGAATTCCAATGGTGCAAAAGGAAGCCATTCAACCCATTGAGTCTGCACCTGCCCTCCGAAAGAGCACCCTATCCCGGCCCACACCCCACCCTATCCCTGCATACCTTTGGACACTAAGGGACAATTTAGTATGGCCAATGCACCTAACCTGCACATCCTTGGACTGTGGGAGGAAACCAGAGGACCCGGAGAAAACCCACGCGGACACAGAGAGAAAGTGCAAACTCCGCACAGTCACCCAAAGCCGGAATTGCACCATGGTCCCTGGCGCTGTGAGGCAGCAGTGCTAACCATTGTGCCGCCCTATGTTTCCATTTGATTCTGGCAGACTTTATTTGGAAGTGGGTTTTCTCAGCTTTCTGTTCACAGCTAGGCTTCTAAAAGCAGTGCATCTAGAGGGAGAAACTGGTATAGTTAGCTCACTATTCATGGTGATCAATAATATTTAGTTATAATTTAAATTGCAGTAGAAATTGCGTTGCTCTCTAAAATACATAGTGCATGATGTAACGCCCTTATAATGTAAGTAATTCCCAAGATGCTTCATCAAGATCATGGAATCCCTAAAGTGCACAAGGAGGCCATTTGGCCCATCGAGTCGGCACCGACTCTCTGAAAGAGCATCCTAACTAGGCCCATCCCCCCACCCTATCTCCGAAACCCCACCTAACCTACAGGTCAATTTCAACATGGTCAATTCACCTAACCTGAACATCTTTAGACTGTTGGAGGCAACCGGACCACCCGGAGGAAACCCATGCAGACACAAGGCGAAAGTGCTAAATCCAAATCCGGAATTGACCCCGGGTCCCTGACGCTGTGAGGCAGCAGTGCTAACCCTGTGCTACCGTGCCGCCCTGTGGCGGAGATGTGAGGTAAAAATGGACGCTGCGTTGAGTGAGAGATTAAAACAGAAAAGTTGGTCAAGGAGCTAGCTTTTACGGAAGGACTTAAAGAAGGGAAAGGGAGGTAGAAGGCCCGAGGAATTTCAAAGTGGGATTTGAGGGAATGGGGTCCAGACACCTGATAACCTGGTCAACAATGTTGGGACATAGGGAGACAGGATACTCAAGAGGCCAGTTACTGTGAAAAGCCCCTAGTCGCCACATTCCGGCGCCTGTTCGTGGAATTGAACCCGTGCTGCTGCCTTATTCTGCATTACAAGCCAGCTGTTTAGCCCACTGTGTTAAACCAGCCCCTTTGTGTGCCTGGTACTGGAATGCACCTGCAGTACCCTAGCTTGTTATATTGTGACAATGATTCCCATTAAAGAATTAGACATGGGATATCAGATCAGAGTCATTTTTTGAATAGTTTGCAACTACCTTCAAAAACCTGTCCAGGATGTAATTAATTTGATATACGGTGAGGTTAGTGTAAAAACAATGCAGGCTGTGTGCTAAAATCTCACCAATCCTCGAATTAATTACTTCTTTTGGGCTTTCTGAAAAAGCAATCACAGGCAGAGGGGAGACTTCTTTCTGCATTCTCCGCATCAGTTAAATACCAATTTGAACAAAATCCAGAACTGCAATAATGAGCCATGGTCTACAAAATTCTACATATCTGTGTGTCTGTGATTTCAGACTATAATTTGAACATGCCTGCTGGTACATGGAGACTTCTGGTTAACCTTTATTAAAACAACTAAGGTACCAGAGCCAATATTTAAAACATTACGCATTACTCAAGTTCTCTTGCATGAGGGAAAAACACACACCTTATCTTAGCTGTGTTATTTCACTCAATTTCATGTCTGTGTATATTTGTGTAAGGATTTCTTTATTGCCGTCTAGAATCATAGAATTTAAAGTGCAGAAGGAAGCCATTCGGTCCATTAAGTCTGCTCCGGCCCTTGGAAAAAGCACCCCACTTAAGCATATGCCTCCACCCCATCCCCGTAATCCAGTAACCCCACCTAACCTTTTGGACACTAAGGGCAATTGAGCATGGCCAATCCACCTAACCTGCACATCTTTGGACTGTGGGAGTAAATCGGAGCACCTGGAGGAACCCATGCAGACACGGGAAAACGTGCAGACTCCACACAGACAGTAACCCAAGGCCTGAATTGAACCCTGGACCCTGGAGCTGTGAGGCAGCAGTGCTAACCACTGTGCCACCTTGCCATCGTGCCGACCTACTTGCTAAAATCTACAGAAAATAGTGATCTGGATTTTGCAGTCAATGGCAAAGCAACAATGCTCATAAGTTGACCTCGAAGAAAGCTGTTCACAAAGATCTAGCAATCTCTGTGCTATGTATATCCCCCTTGCTGCTATTCATTAAAATCTGGTGCCAAGTCAAGGGGATCTCCAGGCATCCAGCAACAATGATACCATCACGCATGGTAAGTAGCCAATCACACTGAAGAATCCTCACAGACTGCAAACTGCAAACTAGGAAGTAAAATGAACAAATTATTCTTCACTTATTCTTCACTTTGTACATAAACTTTGCAGAGGGTGAAATAAAGTTGTGCCAGACACCGTGTTAAAAATAGGTCTATTATATTCTAAATTAATGGATGTATTATCAGATTGGAAAACATTGATATTACACAAATATTAATTTAGTTTTTCAGTGCCAGAGAAACTGCACAAGACTTCCATTCCAATTCTCTTCCCACAACTAGTGGTGACTAATGCAGACATTTACCTGTTTCTATAGATAGTTATTTCTGGAACAGGTCACTTGTCTGTTGCCAGAGGCATACAGCTTGAGGGGGACCACTCCAAATCAAGTATGGTTGAACCAGGAGTGTGTCTCGTTCTTACCACCAACCATTGGCATGTTGGAAGGATTTGCAGGTTGACCCTCAACCGCTTTGGCCATGTTGGGTCATCAAGTCCTGTGGTGGGGCTCGAACCCAGAGCTTCTGGCTCAAAGGCAGGGATGCTACCCACTGCGTCACAGCACCTCCACGGTTATGAGTTAGTATGCTGTTAAACACTCAATTACACTTCATCAGCAAGGTATATCTGTTTCGGGGTATTTTACAGCCACCTTCCAAAAGTGGAAGTGGAAGTTATGATCCATTAGCGATTTTTAAAGGATTGCCCTCGCTGGGAACTTCAATAGTACACCCTGTGAAGGGGGAGGGAATGACTGGCAACAATGTCTGGATTTCTCTGTTTAACTGCGAAAACGCCAATGCCAAAGATTGCTGTCGGTTTCACGAAAGCAAAACTTATCTTTACAACTACAAAGTCATAACTTGTCCATTTTGTGCCTGAAGTAAACCCCAAAGCACAAGCAAAAGTAAGCTGTACAATTGCATGCGTGACTGATTTTCCTAACACAACTAATGTTGCAAATGCATTTGAGTTATAAATAAATGCAAGGTCTACATTAAACATGTCTCTTTTTTAAAAATGAAAACCCGGTGCACCAGCCACTAGACTCCTATCTAAAGCTGTAACAGAGCTTTAGTAACTCACTATATATATTGATAGGAAAGTGAGATAACTATACAAGGGAAAAATAAACTGGAAATCAAGCTTCCATGAAGTAGAATGTGTAGATACTTGTGTAGAGCACTGACACTGGAACTGACCCATTGAGCCCAATGGTTTGTTTCTGTGCTGCGCTGTACATCCTGTGTAATTTATACTCATCTTCAATGCCTGGAACGCACAGAGATTCATACTCGCTCCTTATTTCGACATGGAGATGACCACTGGCACCTGTGTTTTCTTGCTGGGTGCCAGGCTCGACAGCAAGGGACGGATCTGCCTGACAGGAGTCACTTTCAGGAACAACTCTTGAAGTGCTACACGAAACTCCCTTCTCATCAGGCAGTATAAGATGGGGTTGAGGCAGCTGTTACTGTGAGCGAGGCAGACCGTGATGGGGAAGATGTAGGCTTGGGTAGTGTAGAAGGCGCCCGTAAAATTGACCATGTTCAACTTGATGAAGGCACTCCAGACAGTGATAGCTTGGTTCGGCAGCCAGCAGATGAAGAAGGACAGCACGACAATGGTAACCGACTTGGTGACCTTGGATGTTCTCTTCGGGTTGCTGCTGCTCATTTCCTTCCTGTTTACAAAGCGGAGCAACAGGATGTAGCACACAGAGATGATGATCAGAGGTAGGATGAAGCCAGCCAAGACCTTTAAGAGCTTGTAGAGCCCTAACCAAAACTGGGGATCACTGTGAATGTCAGGAAACTTGACAATGCACAGCTCTTCATCAGTCAACACAAGTGTAGTGGAATAGATGGCATGGGGGAGGGTGGCAATGCCAGCCACAATCCAGATGGAGAGACAGATTAACTTGTCCGAATATCCTGCTGAATGTTCCTTCATCTTTAGTGCTTGGGTCACGGAGAAATATCTGGTGACGCTCATGGCAGTCAGGAAGAAAACGCTGGCATACATGTTCATCACCGTCACCGAGGAGACCACTTTACACATGACTTTGCCAAAGGGCCAACTGAAATCCATGGCAGTGTCCACTGCCCAAAAAGGCAAAGTCAGCACAAACTGGAGGTCCGTCACTGCCAAACCCATCACCAGGATAGTCATGGTGGACTTTTTTTTAGCGTATCTGGACTGGAGGAGGTAAAGGACCAAGAGATTTCCTAACAGCCCCAAAGCACAAACTATCAAGTAGACAATGGAGATCAAGATCCTGGTAACTTTAAATCCGTCGCTATGGCCTTCAGTGTCAGCAAAAGTCAAGGATTTCAGGAAATCCTCCAGTGACTGATTGGTTTGATTCAATGAGAAGGAGAAGTCATCATGGTGGGAGCAGCAGTTCAGGTCAGGCATGCTGAGATCTTCTTGCATTCTGTTTTTTCTTCAATTTCTTTCGGCAGTTTAGATGACAGGTGTTGTCAGGATGGTGACAGACATTTCCATCCCTTTCTCTGATCGATTTAATCTCTCTCTTTCTCCGTCTGCCTCCTTGACCTCCCTCTCAGTTCCCTCTCTGACTCGCCTTTCCCCGCTCTCTCTCCCTCTGCCCCCCCTGTCTGATCCCACTCTCTCTGAACCCCCTCTCTCTCACTCTGATTCCTCTCTCCCTCTATCTCTGAAACCCTGCTCTCTGATTCCCCCTCTCCCTGACCCCCCCCCCTTTCTCTGATCCCCCCCTCTCTCTCTCTATGATCCTCTCTGACCCCCCTTTCTCTGGCCCCCTGTCCCTCACTCTGATTCCTCTCTCCCTCTATTTCTGAAACCCTGTTGTCTTGATTCCCCCTCTCCCTGACCTCCCCTTTCTCTGATCCCCCTCTCTCTCTCTGATCCTCTGTGACCCCCTCTCTGATTCCCCCCTCTTTTTTTCTCTGATCCTCTCTGACCCCCTTCTCTTTGATCTCTCTGATCGCCCTCTTTCTGATCCCCCTCACACTGACCCCCGTCTCTCTGGCCCCCTCCCCCTCATTCTCCGATTCCTCTCTCCAGCTTCCTGCTCCCCTCTCTCACCTTTACGCTCCCTCTCCTCTCTCCCTCTCTACCTCGGAAGCTCTTTCGCTTGATTTCTTCGTTTCTTGTGACTCGCTGAGGGTTTTCGAACAGCTCTTAAATAAACGACGTCACCGAGCATCATCCAAATGAGTAAAAAGCAGCGAGGTGAATGCAGAATGTTGAAGAGTGACTGAGCCCGGAGCGGACACGCCTGAAGCTTGCTTGTTTGCACAATTCTTAAATGTAACATTTCACTGGAGAAACACCAGCAGGCTTGAAGGAAAGATTTAGAAGGAAGTAAATCGATTACAATGTAACTGGTAAATGCAGTCGTCAGTTTCACCATTGAGTAGGAACGTTACTTAATATTATCCCTGTCTTGTGACAATGATATGGTAATTTCACCAATATTGTCGAAGGATATTGATCAGTATTTGCATGGTACTTGCGCCCGATTTTAATTGGAGATTTGCCCCCAATTTAAAGGGATGACGTTAATGTAACTGACTTGTGAAACTGACCAACTCTTTCCAGACGCGTACATTATGAATGAAGGATTAAAGTTTGTTAATTAAATGTACCGGCTGGAAATCAGTATCAGCAAAGGGGACTGAACCATTCGCCCCTGTCAGGGTATTCCTGTTTGTTTTACTCCTGGAGATCTGGTAAAAGTGCATTTACTGTTTTATTTCCCCGTGTGAGAGATGTTTTTCTTCTTCTGCGAAGCTATGCAAAGCACATGGGTCCATAAGGCAAAATACTAAACACTATTCGAGGCACACAGGTTGGACGAGTTTCGAATCTCGGTGGGGTATGTGAATTCAGCGGAGTCCCTTTAAGGGTGCAAGAAATAATCAGGAAAGGCTGGGAGAGAATGCTGAGGCAGATATTTCAGATGTAGGTCCGAATCCTTTTCTCAACATGTGTAACCCCCCCCCCCCCCCCCCCACACACACACCTCAAAAAAACCCTCTCTCATCGTCTCCAGGTGAAACTGACAGCCCAGCGCATATCAGAATCTAAAGTGGAGAGACTCTGGGCTCCGGTAGAATAATTTATAAGTATCTTGAGAAAGAATCACAAAAAAATACGCTGACAACCAACCTGTCCCGTGGGATAATCGTTTGATGTGAAATGGAAAGCTGGTGTCATGTCTTGTTAGTAAAAATGAGTTAGTTCACAAATGAAACAATCCTACACTGAGTGTAGATTAATAATGCATGCACTCTGGTTTGAGTTGCATTCCTCCCTTTTTGAGGCACGTTCTTGCACGGTCTGATTCTAAATGACTCCGTCTAAACGTCTCTTTTCGCAAGAGAACACTTCTTTTTACCGATTTCCCTATCTTGAGCAAGCTACAAATCTCGACTGGTTCTGGCACAGCGGTGGAGTTGCATGATGCAATGCAGCATGTTGGAATGTTTCACATCTTCCTGTGCTACTTGACTGTCCCCGTGCTGAATGGGTGTGGCTGGGTTGGAGAGCGGGTCAGAGAGTCAGGAGGTTCAGCACCCACCCCAGTGGGTTGTTGGTCGATTGAATGGTGTTCCAGCATTTTCAGGGTGTGGAGATGCCGGCGTTGAACTGGGGTGGGCACAGTAATAAGTCTTACAACACCAGGTTAAAGTCCAACAAGTTTATTTGGAATCACTAGCTTTTGGAGCGCAGCTCCTTCATCAGATGATGCTTAGAAACCATGGAACCTTGGAATGGGAAAAGGTTTTACTTGACCCCCACCTCACCCTGCTCCTTTCAACTTATTGTCCACAACTTCACTGCCTTTGGTCTCCAACTATTCCCTGCTACAAAATTCAAAGACAAAACGGTGGCACAGGAGTTAGCACTGCTGCATCACAGCTCCCGGGTCCTGGGTTCAATTCCCGCCTCGGGTGACTGTGTAAAGTTCACAGTTTCTAACCCTGTCTGCGTGGGTTTCCTCCGGGTGCTCCGGTTTCCTCCCACGGTCCAAAGATGTGCGGGTATGGTGGATTGGCCACACTAATTTGCCCCTTAGTGTCCAAAAGGTTAGTTGGGGTTACGGGGATAGGGTGGAGGTGTGAGTTTATATGGGGTGCTATTTCCGAAGGCCGGTACAGAGCTGATGGGCCGAATGGCCTCCTTCTGCACTGTAAATTCTATGAGTCTACGAAAAGGATCAAATAATGAGCTCTTCAGAAGGATCATATTTGACTCCAAACCTCTCTCTCCTGTTGCTGATTTTCTCCTTGGTTCAATTGCTCTGTTTTATTACCTTTGCTCTAGAGTCGCCAGGTATCTTTATGATGCCGCCACGAGGTTCAAGTCCGAGTAATGATCAATAACCCAATACACCGAATCGCTACTCATGCACAAATTCTACGTCTAAGCTACTTCTACAACTAACAGGCCTATACTTAGCTTCGGACTGGCTCACCAGGTATGGGGAACAAATGGCCTTTCGTTCGGGTTCTGAGTCTGCGGGATTTGAAGTTGGTACAGATTGGTAGCTAGGAGCGCCTATCTCGTAGCGAGCGTTGAATTAAGACTTACTTTGTTCGGGAGTCACTGCACCGGTCGCGGTCAATGTTGGTTCATGTTGCTGGGTGACCCGGGCAGGACGCAGAGGTGAAGAGAGAGCTGAAGAGAGAGCGACTTGAACTTGGGGCTCAACTCTTATAGTCCCCAGGGGCTTCCCGCCTTTCGGGACGGACCCTGTACCTGGTCCCAAGTGATTGGACTTTGTCCCAATCGCTTGGTTCGATATTCTCCAATACTGGAGCGGTTCCCTGATCGACGGGCGGTCTTGAGGTGCTCGTTCACCTCCTTTGTGTTGACTCCTGCTGGCGCCGAGGATTCTGGCTTTGCTTTGTGTGTCCAAAATGTTACTTATTGTTCCCGGGGATTGCTCATCAGTATGCAGATGGCTGCTACTTTGTTATGCTGATGGTCACTGGTATCGATGTTGTCTGGCCTTTGCAGAGGTAAATACACAGCAAACCTGCAGCTGCTGGTTTCTGTCTATGTTGGCTGACTTTCCCATCAGCCTTTGCCGTTCGCCATTTTAAATCGGGAGTTGGCCAATTTAGGTGGCTACACTCCACAGTTGCGGCCTGACCTGCTGCGTTTATCCAGCATTTTCTGTTTTGATTTGAGATCACCAGCATCCTCAACATTTTGCTTTTGTTAAAATAATGAGTTTCATCTGTAACTTCATGTCAGATATCCAAAACATCCCAAGGATTCCCTAACTTTCATCTTCCACATCTACATCCATCTCTGTACCCTTCTATCCTGGAGACACAATGTGCCGAAAAGCCTCCTTTGGCACTGTCGGGATTCCATGATGATTCCAGATCTACTGACAACCATGGGATTTGAACCCATGTCACCAGAAAATTGACTGGGTCTACAGGATTACTAGTCCACTGCTAGTACCACTACACCATTGTCTCCCCTCAAGCCAATGAAGTACTTTTTGAAATGCAGTCTCTGCTGTAATGTAAGGAACACAGCAGCCAATGTGTGCACAGCAAGCTCCCACAAACAGCAATGTGATAATAACCCTGCATTGGCAGTGTTGGTTTAGTGATCAATATTGGCCAGGAGACCTGGGACAATTCCCTTGCTTTTCTTCCAATTGTCTCACCAGATCGTTTACACCCACCGAAGGGGACAGATGCGGCCTCAGTTTAACATCTCATCCAGAAGACTGTGCAGCACTCCCTCAGCAATGCAGTGTATGGCCAACCTAGATTATGTGCTCTGGAGTGATCTTCTGACTCAGAAACAAGATTTACAAACTGGATTGGATTGGATTGGATGGAATAGGCTGAGCTTGTATTCTTGCGAACAGAGGAGCCGGAGGGGTTACTTAATTGAAGTGTACAAGTGTGAGAGACTTAGACAGGGAAGACACGTTTCCCCTAGTGGAGAGGTCAGTTACCAGGGGACTCAGGTTTATGGCGATTGGCAGAAGGGTTAGAGGGGACGTGAGGAAAAACCTCTTCACCCGGAAGGTGGTGGGTGTCTGGGATTTGCTGCCCGGATTCATGGTTGAGACAGACACCTTCAACTCATTTAAAAGTTACCTGGATCTGCATCTGAAATGCTGTAACCTTCAAGGGCACGGACCAGGTTCTGGAAGGTGGGATGAGAACAGCTGGTAAGTTTTTTTAAATAATCTTTTTTGGCCAGCGTAGACACAGTGAGCTGAATGACCTTTTTTGGTGCCACAACTTTTCTATGGTTGCTATGACTGGCATCGGAGACCAACTAAAATTACACACATTGTTCACAATTTATAGGATGGAAAAATAATATGTTTGAATTGGGGGCTGGTTAACTCAGCTGGCTAGAATGTGGCTCAGATTGATGCCAGTTGCAGGGATCCAATACTTATTCTGGGTGAATTATACCGAGAGCTTACCTCATCGCTCTGCACATAATAAAAAAAGCATAGCACTTTGCTGTGATTGGCAAATAATCACCATCCACCTACCTTCAGGCAAAGAGGTGAAGAGCAATTGATCATAACTCTGCTTTCAGCAAACTTTTCTTTCTTCCCTCATAACCATTTGTCAGTGGTACAACCCCAGAGGGTGGGACAGGCAATTTAGGATCTCATTGTCATGTCCCACTTTCCTGGTCAGCAGGAATGAACTGCTGGAGAGTTCCCTTCCAGTTCTCATCTTTGTCTCAACTCAGTTGTCAGTGATCAGGGGTGGGATTCTCCCCTAACCGGCGGGGCGGGCAGCTCCGGCGCTGAGGGGCTAGGCCGGCGCTGGCGGGGTTGGCGCCACGCCAACTGGCGGCGAAGGGCCTCCGCTGGCCGGCGCAAGTTGGCGCATGTGCGGGAGCACCAGCGTGTGCTGGTTTGATTTACGCCGGCGGGACTGACCAAAGACGGGCGCCTGTTCGGCCCATCGCAGGGCGGAGAATCACCGGGGGGGGGGGGGGCGGGTGCAGCGCAATTCCCGTCCCCGCCAAAACTCTGGCGCCGGAGAATTCAGCAGCCGGCGTCGGGGCAGGATTCGCGCCACCCCCCGCCGATTCTCCGACCCGGCGGGGGTCGGAGAATCCCGCCCAAGATCACTCAGTGGCATAGGGCTTGAGGTTCCATTGGCTGCTCCTGCAAAGTCCCAAATTATAGCAACATCGTCAGGTCTGAGACTGCAATTTAAAAGCTCCAGGGTCCCGGGTTCAATTTCAGTGTTGGGTGACTGTATGGAGTTTGCACTTTCTCCCCATGTCTGCGTGGGTTTCCTCCGGGTGCTCTGGTTTCCTCCCAAAGTCCAAAGATGTGCAGGCTATGTGGATTAGCCATGCTAAATTGCCCCTTTATGTCCAAAAGGTTAGGTGGGGTTACTGGGCTATGGGAATAGGGTGGAGGCGTGGGCTTAAGTGGGGTGCTCTTTCCGAGGGCTGGCGCAGACACGAATGGCCTCCTTCTGCTCTGTAAATTCTACAAAAGGAGTGATGGTGCCATTTAATAGCAGCGGCATCTCACATTAATTTCTCACTATCCGCATACATGTATACATGTGTATTAATGCACGTACAGGCACCTGCATGCACACACAATGTCCCTGGAAGGGGAGCGCACAGTGTCCGTCAGCACAATCAAAGCTGTCCATGTCCGGTGGGCACCATGGGGGACACTGGGGACACTTTTGTCAACCGCTTCAAACTCATTTTGTTTTGATGCCGTATGTTTCGTTTGAGATTCTGTTTACTTTGATGCAGTATCCCTTTAATGGGATGCCTTTTAATTAATTCATAAATTTGTTACTTTCATTTATTTAGGTGCCCCAAAAGCGCTCCTTTATATATAACATCTTGCATTTATATAGCATCTTCAATATAGTAAAGCATCCCAAGATACCTCATTGGAAAATAACGAGAAAGAATTATTGTCACTAAGTCCCAAAGAAAGATATTAAGACAGGATGGCCATAGAAATAGGTTTTAATGAGTTTTTCTAAAGGAGGAACATTTGAGCGGTCAATTGGCAGAAAACTGGCAGATGGAATTTAATCCTGAAAGGTGTGAGGTGTTACTTTGGAAGGAGCAATTTGACAAGGAAATATTCAATGAATGGCACCATACTGGGAAGTCCTGAGGAACAAAGAGACCGTGTTTGGTGTGTTTGTAAATAGATCTCTGAGGCAGAAGGGCAGGTTAATAGGGTGGGGAAAAAGGAATATGGCACACTTGCCTTTATCAATCGAGACATAGATTACAAAAGCAAGGAAGTTATGTTGGAGTTATATTGAACATTGGTGAGGCCACAGCTGGAGTACTGTGTGCAGTTCTGGTCACCACATTATAGGGAGCAATGTGATTGCATTGGAGCAGGTGCAGAGGCAGTCCACCAGGATGTTACCTGGGATGGAACATTTTAGTTATGTAGAGAGGTTTGTTTGGCTTGGGTTGTTTTCGTTGGAGCAGAGAAGACTGAGGGGGTGACCTGATAGAGGTGTACAAGATTATGAGGGGCATGGACAGGGTGGATAGGGACCAGCTGTTCCCCTTAGTTGAAGGGTCGATTAAGAGAGGACACAAGTGGACTTCCGGTTGCGGCTATGCAGAGCTAAGTCGCACGTTCAGCAGCTCCCGCTTGGAACGGACTTTTGGGCTCTTTTCGGGGCCCCAACGGCATTTTTCGACATTTCCCGGTGTGGGAAGAAGACTGTAGCATTCCCCCGACAGTGTATGGCTTGGACCAGGAGCGGGGCGGCTAGAAAAGTGGTGATGAACCCAAATAAAGTGCGAGGGAAGAAGACCAAGATGGCGGCGGGCAGGGATCAGGCAGCGTGGATGCAGTGGGCGCAGGAGCAGGAGGTTATCCAGCGCTGATTCAGGGAGCTCAAAGCGGACCTGCTGGAGCCGATGAAGGCTTCTATTGATAAGCTGCTGGGGACCCAGACGGCCCAGGGGTGGCGATCCGTGAGGTCCAACAAAAGATCTCTGATAATGAGGATGAGATCTTGGGCCTAGCGGTAAAGGTGGAGGCGCACGAGACGCTCCACAAGAAATGGTAGGAACGGTTCGAGGAGATGGAGAACCAGTCAAGGTGGAAGAATCTGCGGTTCCTGGGCCTCCCGGAGAGGCTGGAGGGGTTGGACGTGGGGGCCTATGTGGTCACCATGTTAAATTCGCTGATGGGAGCGGGGTCCTTCCAGGGGCCCCTGGAGCTGGAAGGGGCCCATAGAGTGCTGGCGAGGAGCCCCAAGGCGAACGAGCCGCCGCGGGCGGTGCTGGTGCAGTTTCATCGGTTCGCTGATCGGGAGTGCGTACTCAGGTGGGCTTTTTACAGGTAAGTAGTTTTTCATTTATTTTCCCTCAGGTGTTATCGTGCGGGGCGCAGATGTCGCTGAGTGAGTGCTTGCTGAGAAGGGGAGTGAATAACAGGTAAGCTCTTTCTTTTTCTTTTTTTATCTAGAGGGGATGCCAGGGAAGGTAGTGCAATGTTCCTCCTGCAGAATGTTTGAGGTGAGGGACACCGTCAGTGTCCCTGCTGATTTCATCTGTGGGAAGTGCACCCATCTCCAGCTCCTCAGAAACCGTGTTAGGGAGCTGGAGCTGGAGCTGGATGAACTTCGTATTATTTGGGAGGCAGAGGTGGTCATAGACAGAAGCTTCAGGGATGTAGTTACTCCGAAGAATAAAGATAGATGGGTGACGGTGAGAGGGGCTGGGAGGAAGCAGTCAGTACAGGGTTCCCCTGTGGTCGTTCCCCTTAGTAACAAGTATACCGCTTTGGATACTGTTGGGGGGGGGACTTACCAGGGGTAAGCCATGGGGTACAGGTCTCTGGAACAGAGTCTGTCCCTGTTGCTCAGAAGGGAAGGGGGGAGAGGAGTAGAGCATTAGTCATTGGAGACTCCATAGTTAGGGGAATAGATAGGAGATTCTGTGGGAACGAGAGAGACTCGCGGTTGTTGTGTTGCCTCCCAGGTGCCAGGGTGTGTGATGTCTCGGATCGTGTTTTTGTGATCCTTAACGTGGAGGGGGGGCAGCCCCAAGTCGTGGTCCACATAGGTACCAATGATATAGGTAGGAAAAGGGATAGGGATGTAATGCAGGAATTCAGGGAGCTAGGATGGAAACTTAGATCTAGGACAAACAGAGTTATTATCTCTGGGTTGTTACCACGTGCCATGTGCTAGCAAGACGAGGAATAGGGAGAGAGAGGAGTTGAACACGTGGCTACAGGGATGGTGCAGGAGGGAGGGTTTCAGATTTCTGGATAATTGGGCCTCATTCTGGGGTCGGTGGGACCTCTACAAACGGGATGGTCTAAACCTGGACCAGATGGGTACCAATATCCTGTGGGGGGAATTTGCTAATGCTCTTTGGGAGATTTTAAACTAGTTCAGCAGGGGCTTGGGAACCTGAATTGTAGCTCCAGTATACAGGA
Organism: Scyliorhinus torazame; assembly: GCF_047496885.1. Classification (NCBI taxonomy): domain Eukaryota; kingdom Metazoa; phylum Chordata; class Chondrichthyes; order Carcharhiniformes; family Scyliorhinidae; genus Scyliorhinus; species Scyliorhinus torazame. Next base: position 62,939,920 of record NC_092724.1, on the reverse strand, counting down.
GGTTGAGAGGAGTGAGGTCATGAATAAGGTTTCAAAGTTGCAGGAGTGTACTGGCAGGTAGGAAGGTGGTTTAAAGTGTGTCTTCTTCAATGCCAGAAGCATCCAGAATAAGGTGGGTGAACGTGCGGAATGGGTTGGTACCTGGGACTTCGATGTTGTGGCCATTTCGGAGACATGGATAGAGCAGGGACAGGAATGGTTGTTGCAGGTGCAGGGGTTTAGATATTTCAGTAAGCTGAGGGAAGGTGGTAAAAGAGGGGGAGGGGTGGCATTGTTAGTCAAGGAGAGTATTACGGTGGCAGAAAGGACGTTTGATGAGGACTCGTCTACTGAGGTAGTATGGGCTGAAGTTAGAAACAGGAAAGGAGAGGTCACCCTGTTCGGGGTTTTCTATAGGCCTCCGAAAAGTTCCAGAATGTAGAGGAAAGGATTGCAAAGATGATTCTGGATAGGAACGAAAGTTTAGGGTAGTTGTTATGGGGGACTTTAACTTTCCAAATATTGACTGGAAACATTATAGTTCAAGTACTTTAGATGGGTCTGTTTTTGTCCAATGTGTGCAGGAGGGTTTCCTGACACAGCATGTAGATAGACCAACGAGAAGCGAGGCCATATTGGATTTGGTACTGGGTAATGAACCAGGACAGGTGTTAGATTTGGAGGTAGGTGAGCACTTTGGTGATAGTGACCACAATTCGATTATGTTTACTTTAGTGATGGAAAGGGATAGGTATATACCGCAGGGCAAGAGTTATATATGGGGGAAAGGCAATTATGATGCGATGAGGCAAGACTTAGGATGCATCGGATGGAGAGGAAAACTGCAGTGGATGGGCACAATGGAAATGTGGAGCTTGTTCAAGGAACAGCTACTATGTGTCCTTGATAAGTATGTACCTGTCAGGCAGGGAAGAAGTGGTCGAGCGAGGGAACCGTGGTTTACTAAAGCAGTCAAAACACTTCTCAAGAGGAAGAAGGAGGCTTATGTAAAGATGAGACATGAAGGTTCAGTTAGGGCGCTCGAGAGTTACAAGTTAGCTAGGAAGGACCTAAAGAGAGAGCTAAGAAGAGCCAGGAGGGGACATGAGAAGTCTTTGGCAGGTAGGATCAAGGATAACCCTAAAGCTTTCTATAGATATGTCAGGAATAAAAGAATGACAAGGGTAAGAGTAGGGCCAGTCAAGGGCAGTAGTGGGAAGTTGTGCGTGGAGTCCGAGGAGATAGGAGAGGTGCTAAATGAATATTTTTCGTCAGTATTCACACAGGAAAAAGAAAATGTTGTCGAGGAGAATATTGAGATTCAGGCTACGAGACTAGAAGGGCTTGAGGTTCACAAGGAGGAGGTGTTAGCAATTCTGGAAAGTGTGAAAATAGATAAGTCCCCTGGGATGGATGGGATTTATCCTAGGATTCTCTGGGAAGCTAGAGAGGAGATTGCTGAGCCTTTGGCTTTGATCTTTAAGTCATCTTTGTCTACAGGAATGGTGCCAGAAGACTGGAGGATAGCAAATGTTGTCCCCTTGTTCAAGAAGGGGAGTAGAGACAACCCCGGTAACTATAGACCAGTGAGCCTTCCTTCTGTTGTGGGCAAAATCTTGGAAAAGTTTATAAGAGATAGGATGTATAATCATCTGGAAAGGAGTAATTTGATTAGAGATAGTCAACACGGTTTTGTGAAGGGTAGGTCATGCCTCACAAACCTTATTGAGTTCTTTGAGAAGGTGACCAAACAGGTGGATGAGGGTAAAGCAGTTGAAGTGGTGTATATGGATTTCAGTAAAGCGTTTGATAAGGTTCCCCATGGTAGGCTACTGCAGAAAATATGGAGGCATGGGATTCAGGGTGATTTAGCAGTTTGGATCAGAAATTGGCTAGCTGGAAGAAGACAAAGGGTGGTGGTTTATGAGAAATGTTCAGACTGGAGTCCAGTTACTAGTGGTGTACCACAAGGATCTGTTTTGGGGCCACTGCTGTTTGTCATTTTTATAAATGACCTGGAGGAGGGCGTAGAAGGATGGGTGAGTAAATTTGCAGATGACACTAAAGTCGGTGGAGTTGTGGACAGTGCGGAAGGATGTTACAAGTTACAGAGGGACATAGGTAAGCTGCAGCGCTGGGCTGAGAGGTGGCAAATGGAGTTTAATGCAGAAAAGTGTGAGGTGATTCATTTTGGAAGGAATAACAGGAAGACAGAGTATTGGGCTAATGGTAAGATTCTTGGCAGTGTGGATGAGCAGAGAGATCTCTGTGTCCATGTACATAGATCCCTGAAAGTTGCCACCCAGATTGAGAGGGTTGTTAAGAAGGCGTACGGTGTGTTAGCTTTTATTGGTAGAGGGATTGAGTTTCGGAGCCATGAAGTCATATTGCAGCTGTACAAAACTCTGGTGCGGCCGCATTTGGAGTATTGCGTGCAATTCTGGTCGCCGCATTATAGGAAGGATGTGGAAGCGTTGGAAAGGGTGCAGAGGAGATTTACCAGAATGTTGCCTGGTATGGAGGGAAGATCTTATGAGGAAAGCCTGAGGGACTTGAAGCTGTTTTCATTAGAGAGAAGAAGGTTAAGAGGTGACTTAATTGAGGCATACAAGATGATCAGAGGATTGGATAGGGTGGACAGTGAGAGCCTTTTTCCTCAGATGGTGATGTCTAGCACAAGGGGACATAGCTTTAAATTGAGGGCAGATAGATATAGGACAGATGTCAGAGGTAGGTTCTTTACTCAGAGAGTAGTAAGGGCGTGGAATGCCCTGCTTGCAACAGCAGTGGACTCGCCAACACTAAGGGCATTCAAATGGTCATTGGATAGACATATGGATGATAAGGGAATAGTGTAGATGGGCTTTAGAGTGGTTTCACAGGTCGGCGCAACATCGAGGGCCGAAGGGCCTGTACTGCGCTGTAATGTTCTATATTGTAAGAAAGAGAGGAGCAGCAGGTGGGAGAAAGTGGAGGTTCGAATATATCGGGACTGGAGCTCGGAGGTGGCGAAGAAGAGGGCCGGGTACAACTGGGCGAAGGCGGTGCTGCACAGGGAGGGGGTGACGTTTGGCATGCTACAGCCGGCGCGACTGTGGGCCACCTACAAGGACCGGCACCATTATTTTGAGTCCCCAGAGGAGGCGTGGGCCTTTGTTCAGGCCGAGAAGCTGGACACAAACTGAGGGTCGGGATGGGGGGTCGGGCGTGGGGATGGTCGGGGATTGTTGTTGCTGTGTTACATTTTGAGGGGGGGTTCTTTGTTCTTGTTTCTTTTTGATTCGGTGTGGGTGGTTAGGGTGGGTTGGGCACTGTTTTGGTTGGGTCTGTCGCGTGGGCTCTTGGAGGGGGGCAAGTAAAAGGAGTAGGGGGTGGATGGCCGGTAGGGGGGATGGGGCCCCGTGCGGGAGGGTGAGGCCCGAGTCAGGGGTGAGGGGACTGGGCCTGTAAAAGGAGCTGCGCCTGGGGAAGCGGGGCCGGGCAGGTGGAAAGCGCGGGCTTTTTCCCGCGCTGAAGGCTGGAGGGGGCGGGGCCGGGGCGGGGAAGCGCGGGTTTCTTTCCCCCGTGCTTGGGATGGAAGGGGGAGGCGGCGAACCTGCTGGTGGGTAATGGAGGGGGAGGGGAAGTCCCACAATGGGAGGAGTCGAAGAAGAGGCGGGAGTGGCCAGGGTCAGCAGGATTCAGCTGACTTGCGGGAGTGCAATGGGGTGGGTGGGTGGGGGGGAACTGGTTTGCTGCTGGTATGGTCAAGGGGGAGCTGGAGCGAGTAGAGGGGGTTGGGACGGGGGTCTGCCGCCGTGGGGAACGGGCTGGGCGTGGGGTGCGGGCACGTGGCTGGCTGAAGAGGGGTTATGGCTAGTCGGCGGGGAGGGGGTGGGTAGCCCCCTGATCCGGCTGATAACCTGGAACGTAAGGGACTGAGCGGGCCGGTTAAGTGGGCCCGGGTGTTCGCGCACCTGAAGGGGCTGAAGGCGGATGTGGTCATGCTCCAGGAGACACACCTGAAGGTGGCAGACCAGGTGAGATTGAGGAAGGGGTGCGTCGGTCAGGTGTTTCATTCGGGGCTGGATGCCAAAAATCGTGGGGGGTCGCGATCTTGTAGGGAAAGAGGGTGTTGTTCGAGGCGTCAAGCATTGTGACAGACAATGGCGGCAGGTACGTAATGGTGAGTGGTAAGCTGCAAGGGGATAGGGTGGTGCTGGTCAACGTATACACCCCGAACTGGGACGATGCGGGTTTTATGCAGCGCATGTTGGGTCGGATCCCGGACTTGGAAGTGGGGGGCCTGATAATGGGGGGGGGACTTTAACACGGTGTTGGATCCGGCACTGGACTGCTCCAGGTCTAGAACGGGTAGGAGGTCGGCGGCGGCTAAAGTGCTGAGGGGGTTTATAGACCAGATGGGAGGGGTGGACCCTTGGAGATTTGCAAGGCCGGGGGCTAGGGAATTTTCATTCTTCTCGCACGTTCATAAGGCCTACTCCCGGATTGACTTTTTTGTTCTGAGCAGGGCGCTGATAGCGAGAGTAGAGGATACCGAGTACTCGACGATAGCCATTTCGGATCACGTCCCGCATTGGGTTGACCTAGAGCTGGGGCAGGAGAGGGACCAGCGCCCATTGTGGCGCTTGGAGGTGGGGCTGTTGGCAGACGAGGAGGTGAGCGAGCGACTCCAAGGAAGCATGGAGAGATACCTGGAGGCCAACGATAATGGGGAGGTCCGAGTGGGGATGGTCTGGGATGCGCTGAAGGTGGTGGTTAGGGGAGAGCTGATCTCCATTAGGGCCCACAAGGAGAGGAGAGAGCAGAGGGAGAGGGAGAGGCTGGTGGGGGAGATGGTGAGGGTAGACAGGAGGTGCCGGAGGAGGGACCGTTGAGGGAGAGGCATAGCCTCCAGGCCGAATTCGACCTGTTGACTACCAGGAACGTGGAGGCGCAGTGGAGGAAGGCCCAGGGGGCGGTTTATGAATATGGGAAAAAGGCAAGCCAGATGCTGGCGCATCAGCTTCAGAAGCGGGACGCAGCTAGGGAGATCGGGGGAGTTAAGGACAGGGGAGGGAGTGTGGTGCGGAGTGGGGTTGGCATCAATGGGGTCTTCAGGGACTTTTATGAGGAACTGTATCGGTCCGAGCCCACACTGGAGGAGGGAGGGATGGGCTGCTTTCTGGACCAATTGAGGTTCCCGAAGGTGGAGGAGGGACTGGTGGCGGGATTAGGGGCCCCGATTGGGCTGGAGGATCTGGCCAAAGGGATAGGGAGCATGCAGGCGGGGAAGGCACCGGGGCCGGATGGTTTCCTGGTCGAATTCTATGTGGAAAAAATATGTGGACCTGTTCGGCCCGTTGCTGGTTAGGACCTTCAATGAGACAAGGAGGGGGGGGGGCCTTGCCCCCGACGATGTCCCGGGCACTGATCTCCTTGATCCTGAAGCGGGACAGGCATCCCCTGCAGCGTGGGTCTTACAGACCGTTGTTAAATATAGATGCCAAGGTGCTGGCGAAGGTCTTAGCCACGAGGATTGAGGATTGGGTCCCGCAGGTTATCCACGAAGACCAGACGGGGTTCGTGAAGGGGAGGCTGTTGAACGCGAATGTGCGGAGGCTCCTGAATGTTATTATGATGCCGGCGAGGGAGGGGGAGGCGGAGAAAGTGGCGGCGATGGACGCTGAGGAGGCTTTCGATAGGGTAGAGTGGGGGTACTTGTGGGAGGTGCTGAAGAGGTTCGGGTTTGGTGAGGGGTTCATCAGGTGGGTTAGGCTGTTGTACGAGGTCCCAATGGCGAGTGTGGCCACGAACAAGAGGAGGTCTGAGTACTTTCGGTTGCATTGAGGGACGAGACAGGGGTCCCCCTGTCCCCCCTGCTCTTCGCACTGGCGATTGAAACCCTGGCTATGGCACTGAGGGAGTCGAGGAACTGGAGGGGGTTGGTGCGGGGTGGGGAGGAGCATAGGGTGTCGCTCTATGCGGATGACTTGCTGCTATATGTGGCGGACCTGGTGGGGGGAATGCCCGAGGAAATGAGGATCCTCAGGGAGTTCGGGGATTTCTCAGGGTACAAGCTCAACATGGGGAAGACCGAGTTGTTCGTGGTTCACCCAGGGGACCAGGAGAGCGGGATTGGCGAGCTCTCACTAAAAAGGGCGGAGAGGAGCTTCAGGTATTTGGGGGTCCAGGTGGCCAGGAGCTGGGGGGCCCTGCATAGACTTAATTTCACGAGGCTGGTGGAGCAAATGGTGGAGGAGTTTAAGAGGTGGGACGTGTTGCCGCTGTCCCTGGCGGGTAGGGTGCAGTCAGTCAAGATGACGGTGCTCCCAAGGTTTTTGTTCCTGTTCCAGTGCCTCCCCATTCTTATCCCAAAGGCTGGGTCAACAGGAGCATAACGGGGTTTGTGTGGGCGCGAAGGACTTCGAGGGTAACAAGGGTGTTCCTGGAGCGGAGTAGGGATGGGGGGGGGGGGGCTGGCGGTGCCCAACCCCTGTGGGTACTACTGGGCCGTCAATGCGGCGATGGTGCGCAAGTGGGTGATGGAGGGTGAGGGGGCTGCATGGAAGATGCTGGAGCCAACGTCTTGTGAGGGTACGAGTCTGGAGGCGTTGGCAACGGCGCCGCTGCCGCTCCCTCCAATGAGATATACCATGCGCCCGGTGGTGGCGGCTACCCTCAAAATCTGGGGGCAATGGAGCGGCACAGGGGGGAAGTGGGGGCCTCGGTGTGGACCCCGACACGGGGGAACCACCAGTTTGTCCCAGGAAAAATAGTTGGAGTGTTTTCGGGGTGGCACAGGGCAGGGATAAGAAGGTTGGTGGACCTGTTTGTGGATGTGAAGTTCGCGAGCTTGGGTGAGCTGGAGGAGAAGTACGGGCTCCCCCCGGGGAACACCTTTAGGTACCTACAGGTAAGGGAGTTTGCCAGGCGGCAAGTGGTGTAATTCCCGCTGCTGCTGCCATGCACGGTACAGGACAGGATGCTCTCAGGGGTGTGGGTTGGAGAGGGGAAGATCTCGGCAACATACCAGGTGATGCAGGAGAAGGAGGAGGTCTCGGTGGAGGAGCTGAAAGGTAAGTGGGAGGAGGAGTTGGGGGAGGAGATCGAGGAGGGGACATGGGCAGATGCCCTTGGGAGGGTGAACTCTTCCCCTTCATGCGCGAGGCTCAACCTCAAACAGTTTAAGGTGCTGCGCAGGGCACACATGACCGGGACAAGGATGAGCCGGTTTTTTGGGGGTGAGGACAGGTGTGTTAGGTGCTCAGGGAGCCCAGCAAACCACATCCATATGTTCTGGGCATGCCCAGCGCTGGAGGAATTTTGGAAGGGCGTAGCGAGGACGGTGTCAAGGGTGGTAGGATCCAGGGTCAAACCGGGCTGGGGGCTCGCAATATTTGGGGTTGCAGGAGAGCCGGGAGTACAGGAGGTGAAAGAGGCCTGTATTCTGGCATTCGCGTTCCTGGTAGCCCGGCGAAGGATTCTTCTCCAGTGGAAGGATGCGCAGCCCCCAAGCATGGAATCCTGGATCAACGATATGGCGGGGTTTATTAAATTGGAGAGGGTGAAATTTGCCTTAAGGGGATCAGTGCAAGGGTTTTTCAGGCGGTGGCAACCATTCTTGGACTTCCTGGCAGAACGCTAGACATTGGTCAGCAGCAGCAGCAGCCCGGGGGAGGTGGGTTCTATTTTATTTTTGTTTGACTATACTGGGGGATCTGAGGGGGTGTGTATATTTGCTATGTTTGCTATGTGTTAATTTATTATTTGTGTATAGGGGGGAGAGGGGTACGGGGTTGTTTTGTTTGGTTTTGTACTTAATTCTACTGGGTTCGTTTTACATTTTGTTGTTGATATTTTGTGAAAACTTTAATAAAAATTATTTTTAAAAACAGAGAGGACACAAGTTCAAGATGAGGGATGGGAGGAAAAACGTTTTTATCCAGAGGGTGGTGACGCTCTGGAACACACAGCCTGGGAGGGTAGTAGAGGCGGGTAGCCTCAGATTCTCAAAAAAGTACCTGGATGAGTACTTGGCACATCTTAACATTCGAGATTAGGATGAGATTAGGATTGGCAGATCAGGTGCCTTTCAGGTGTCGGTGCAGGCTCGATGGGCCGAAGGACCTTTTCTGCACAGTATTTTTCTGTGATTCTGTGAATTCCAAATCTTAAGTCAGGTGGATGCAAAGCCGGCAATGGTGAAGTGATAGAAATCAGGATTGTTCAAGAGGCCAAAATTGTAGGGGCGTAGCAGATTGTAAGAGCAAGTTGCAGCAATAGGGAGGCATTTGAAAACAGGGATGACAATTTTTAAATCAAGGCTTTGCCAGAGAGCCAGAGCAAGTCAGTGAGCACAGGAATGATGGTTGAATGAGATTTGGTCTGAGTTTGGGAAAAAAATTAGTTTTTTCAGGATGAGAAGTAAGAGGCTGGTCAGGAAAGCTTTGGAATAGTCACGTCTCTAGGTAATAAAGGCTGATGAAGCCTGCATGTGGCTGGAATCTCACTGCGGGGCCAAATAGGACAGCAAGGTTACTAACTGTTTGGCTCAGCCTCAGACAGGGTCTGGAAGAGATCAGTGGCTGGGGAAGAGTGTTTGAGCAGGCTGTTCTACTGCATGGAGCATTACACTTGGTCCATTCCTCTCTCCACACCCAGTCAATGCAGAAAGCCAGTTTTCAGTCGGAAATTGACCACTGAATCCTGGCCCAAGGCATACATCCAGGTCAATGTGCTCCTTTGCTGGCTTTGAATCACGGAGACTAACTACAGCCTCTTCACTACTGCACCAATATCAAAATGTGGGCCTTGTCTTGTCTGCACAGTGCAGTATCAGGCTCTCCACTGAGCATTCACCTATTGGGACATCAGGGATTATTCTCAAATTCAATTGAAAGCAAACTGCAGAAAATGCACAGGCACAGCAACATTATGGAGAGTCAGTGTCACAGGAAGGCATAGACCAACACAAAGATGTACAGGTAACTAACCTGGAGGTTTGCCATTTAAAATAGAGATGTGGAGGAATTTCTTCGCTCAGAGAGCAGTTAATCTTTGTAATCCTCAGCTCCAAAGAGGACTGGAAACTGGGTCATTGAACACATTCAAGGTCGAATTCAAGGCTAAATTAGGCAGAGTTTTGACCAACAAGGTGGTCAATGTTTATAGTGGACAGACAAGAAAATTGTGTTACGGCCACCATCTGACCAGCCAAGGTATTATTGATGACATCCTCCTGTTCCTGTTTCTTACTCTAATGCTTTAAGGAAAGTTTTTAAGGAATGAAGCAGGAGGGAGCGACAGAGAGGAACCAAAATTGGGTCGATCGAAATTCAGAATGAACAAGGTGCCAGTGTTGGATCATGCAGAGATTTCAGGGGTTTGCGGGGTGAGATGATGCAGGGGTTTGAACACAGGGGGAGAGTTTTGAATCTGAGACGTTGCTGGTCTCGGAATCAACGCATATCAGTGATTACAGATGGGCGAATGGGACTTGGCGAGAGAGTACAGGGTAACAGAGCTTCGGATGAACTGAAATTCAGAGAGGGTGGAAAATGGGACGTGGCGGTCAGGACAGCATTGGAATAATCAAGGCTGGGGTTGCAATAAGACCGGATTCTGGTAAAATATGCAATAGAATAAGTAACGTATACTGGCTTTTGATTTTGGAACAGTTAAATGAAGGAATTTGAGTGTGTGGGTTAATTCTATCAATGAAAGACCAACAAGAAAAGCATTCCCTCAGAATAGGATTAACATGTCTCTCAATCACATGTCCATTCTTGCTTTGTTCACTTGCTAACTAACGGATTTCATTCCACTGTAACAGGATAATTGGGTTACGTACAAGAGTCTTAATGATCCTAAATGATGGGACATTCTCATAAATAATTAAAACCTTTACAAATTATGGAGGGTATATGCTAATCGTGCTAATATATTACTAAGTTATGCCAATGCAATATAGATCATTGAATCAGCACTCTGGGTAGGCTTGAAGCTGTGTGTGGAAGTGATGGGCAACAGGAAAGCTGGAAATGAGGCCTAATCAAAGGGGCAATTGTCATCAAATAAAGGATCCCCTAGGAAATGCAACTTAAGAGCTGCAGACACATGGCAACCAGTTTAAATGGGCACTGGTAGAAAATGTCACAAAATCCTGTACTCCCTGCCATTACTGGCTGCTTGTTTTGGTTAATTACCCGGCACAGCGAGATATTAGTTTTACTCCGTTTGGCTGCCTTTGCCATAAAAGGACTCAAATCTGATTCATAACCTTCCGAAAACTGCACTGCATCCGCTGGCCCAAGCTGTCTGCACAGCGATTGTTCCCACTGAGCCAGCGGTGATAGGCACGCCAGCCAGAGGTTAGAAAGCCTTGGGTGCCAAGCCCCACTCAACACAGTCAGCATTGTCGTCTTCCGAATCAGACAGTTTAACATCAGGTCCAATTGGTACTTTCCAGGGGACTGTTAACGATTTAATTTACGGGGAGTTCTCCACATTTCTCCAAACTAACCTTTATCTTTCAGCCAACAACAGTAAAACCCGATCATTTGGTTGTTTATCTCATTGCTGTTTGTGGGATCTTGCTGTGTACAAGTCGGCAGGTATGTTTGTCCATGTATCCACAGTGCTTACGCTTCAAAAATACTTCATGGCCACAGCTAAAGTGCTTTAAGATGTGCATGAAAGGGCCCATATAAATACAAGTTATTTCTTACTATGTTGGCCTGACAAGTAGGAGGTGCAGCGAGCCAGATACATTCATTCCTGAGTTCCTGGACAATCCGTCTCTACATGGTCACCTGTGTATGAGGACTTGGCATTCCTACCCAGATCTAGTTGGAAAATATTCATGTGCGGAAACAAAGACAACCTCACTGGAGGAGAAGCCAGTTCAGAAGTGGACGGCACTGAATATACAGGCCAGGACACTACCACCCAGACTAGAATGCCACCCCCCCCCCCAACAATATCAAATAATAATAATCAAATGATATCAAATATCAATAACAATATGGGTGACACGGTGGCACAGTAGTTAGCACTGCTGCCTCACAGCGCCAGGGACCCGGGTTCAAATCTGGCCTCGGGTGGCTGTGTGGAGTTTGTACTTTCCTCCCATGTCTGCATGGGTTTCCTCCGGGTTCTCCGGGTTCCTCCCACCGTCCAACGATGTGCAGGTTAGGTGGATTGGCCATGATCAATTGCCCCTTAGTATCCAAAGGTTAGGTAGGGTTACAGGGATGGGGCAGGGGAGTGGGCCTAGTTGAGATGCTCTTTCAGAGGGTCGGTGCAAACTCGATGGGCCGAATGGCCTCCTTCCGCACTGTAGGGATTCTATTCTATGATTCTAAATAGAAAATGCTGCATAAACTCAGCAGGTCTAGGAGCACCCGTAGAGAGAGAAACAAAATTAACGTTTCGACTCCGTCTGACTTTATCAGACGAACAATGTCAATCCTCGAGCTTGGTTTTCACAGTCTCTCAAAGCAGTAGCAGGGGATATTATGGGCACAAAGCTTCAACCCTGAGGAGAAAGGTGCAGAAAATCATGATTACATTGTCATGGCAATTGGTTGTAATTCAGCGTGATTTATAGCACTGGTTTTTCACTAACGAAACCAATCAATAATGGTTTGTCAAAACATCTGTGCTGGTTTGAGTGGGCCAGAGCATTGAGGTTTGTTCTCGTCTAATGAGTTATATCGACTCAATAAATTAACAATGTAGAGCTGCAATCCAGAGCATTAATAATACCTGGTAATTTAAAAAACACAGCGTTTGATCTTCAGAAGACCATTGAGTGCACGGATCCTGTGGCAGTAAAAATGAGTGCCATTATCATATTCGGTTTATTAATTCATATTGTAACGAATCGTGAGGGACCCTTGGGAGCGTCAATCAGATCCAAAGCCGAACTCAGGACATATCAGGAATGAGTGACTACGACAAGAAATGTGTTAAAACAAGAATTTTATTGAATAATGATTCGAATAATAATAATGATATGATAGTTATGATTGATAATATAAAATCGGAGAACAGTAGGTGGAAATAATGATTACTTTATTGAAAGGAGAAAGCACTTTATATATATCAGAGGAAAATACGAAAGACAGATTTTTCTAAAGCACAAACAATGACCTCGCGACAGCTCCTCAAATTGGTACGCCCATTACCAAGTCAATGAGTAACCGTACAGGTGGGCACTATGGTCGACCACTCCGTTCCTGGCCCTCCCTCCTGCCATCAGTAATGACTATTCCACTACGGTTGCAGCAATGAGTCTTCGAAGCAGCAACACTTTAAGCCAAATTTCTGTCTCCATTCCAGCCTTTCAAGGCCTGGTACAGTCTTTTCCCAAAACAAATCTCCGTTCTTATCAATCCTTCCCCCAGACACTGCGAGGTCGTGTTGACTCCACAATATCCAAGTTGTTTACGCAGTTCTTGATGTTGTCTTCTCACTTGCCATCAACTAAGTGTTATGTCCATCAATCAAACTTCATCTTCTGATGCTTCAGGTAACCACCCCACATAGAGGTGACACTGCTGCCTCACGGCTCCAGGGACCCGGGTTTGATTCCTACTGTGTGGAGTTTGCATGTTCTCCCTGTGTCTACATGGGTTTCCTCAGGTTTCCTCCCACTGTCCAAAGACGTGCAGGGTAGGTATACTGGCCATATTAAAATTGCCCCTTCATGTCCAAAGATGTGCAGGTTAGGTAGGGTTCCAGGAATAGGGCGGGGAGTGGGCCTTGGTAGGCCTACGTAGGTGGGTGCAGACTCAATGCGCCGATTGGCGTCCTTCAGCACTGTAGGGATTATATGGATTCATAATCCTCACCTGTAGTCCAAGGGTCACTGAATACAGTAAGAAAAAGACGAAACACAACTTGATTTTGTGTTCCAGCTTGAAGAATGGAAACATAGATGTAACCTAAATACATGGCCAGTATTAAAAATAGACAAAGTCTGGGGAAACAGATCACTACTGATTATTACTGATTAATTAAGTTCTTCTGGTGGTGGCCATGGAGTAGGAGTTCGCACATTTGGTCGCTCCTTCTTGTGACAAACTTTTGAACCTTTTCTCCGGTTTTGTTCGGAATTGTACTGGATAAATCGGTGGAGAGTGAGACAGTGAGGAGAAATCCCCCACCAGTGTATGGAGCAGTGGACTAGAAGTGGCCATGTAAGGAGACACAGTCAAGCAAGGAAGACGCTTGCGGAGCCGGCAGCGCAGCAGTAATGGCGGAGGTGCGGGATCCTGGGGTGGTGGCACAGTGGTCGACGGTACAGCTGGTGAAGTTCTTTGAGGAGAGCTTCGCCAAGCTAAAGAAAGATGCGCTGGACCCGATTAAGGCATCGATTGATCGGGTGGAACAGGGTCTAGAAACCCACGGAGTGGCGATTCAGAAGGTGGAGGAAAAGATGTCCGAGCAAGAGGACCATTTAACCGCTTTGGAGGCCGAGGTGGGGCTGATGAAGGACCACCAGAAAACGTTGCAGGAGAAGTTGGAGGACTTGGAGAACAGGTCCAGGACACAGAACCTGAGGATCATCGGCCTCCCTGAGGGCAGTGAGGGATCGGACGCGAGGGCATATGTGGCAAGTTTGCTGGAAAAGTTGATGGGAGATGGGGCGTTTACGCAACCCTTGGAAGTGGACAGAGTACATAGAGCTCTTGCAAGGATGCCGCGTGCAAATGAACCGCCGAGGGTGATGGTGGTGCGAATGCACCGGTTCCAGGACAAGGAACAGATTTTGCGGTGGGCCAAGCAGGTTGGAGATGCGAGTGGGAGAACTGTGAATTGCGCATCTGCCAGGACCTGGGCGCGGAACTGTCCAAAAGGCGAGCCGGACCTAATAAGGCAAAATCAGCCCCCTTCAAGAAGGGGGTGAAGTTCGGGATGTTGTATCCAGTGCGTTTTTGGGTCACGTTTGAGAGCCAGGAACATTATTTTGAATCACCAGACGAAGCGATGAACTTTATCAAGGACAAAAGGCTAGCAGGGGATTAAGGTCACTGAACCCTGGGGGAGGGCATTGCGGCGGTGATTTGGTCAAATTCACTTCTGTGTTGTTTTGAATATGCAGTGGTCTCTGTAACAAGGGGTTATTGTTGTTCCTTGTTCTCTTTTTTTTTCCCTGGGTGCTTTTGCCCCTTCCTTTTTTCTTTGGTTTTCGTGGTGATAAGATGTTTGAACAGCTGCTCAGGAATGTAAAGTTTACTCTGTTCCATTGGAAGTTGGGTGGATGGATTTTTTGTACTGGAGACTGTGATGCTTTGAATATGTATGTTCAAGCTGGTGGAGGAGGGAGAACAATGGGGAGATAGGATGTTTGGTGCCGTGGGCGGGAGCTACCAGGTTAGCTAGGTTTGCTAGCTTACGGAAGCGCAGTGGGGGATGAGCAGGTGATAAGTTTGATATGGGGGGTTGGGTTTCTGGTGCTGTTACTAGGGGGGACGGGGGAGGGGTGGGGGGGAGCTGCTCTGCTGACTGGGGAGGAACTGTTGCTAGGGGACAACGGGAAGGTCGTGGACGGCGGATGCCCGAGGGCAGGCCCAAGGAGGAAAGGGATGCAAGTTGGGGGCTGGCCTAAGAAGAGTGATGGCTAATTGGTGGTGGTGGGGGGGGGGGGCGGGGGCGGGAAGGCCCCGAACAGGCAAATTACTTGGAAAGTCAGAGGGCTAAATGGGCCGGTTAAGAGGGCTTGCGTGTTCGCGCATCTGAGGAGTTTGAAGGCGGACGTGGCAATGTTACAAGAGACACACCTAAAGGTAATAGGCCAGACCAGATTGAGGAAGGGGTGCGTCAGCCAGGTATTTCATTCAGGGCTGGACTCTAAGACCAGGGGTGTCACGATCTTGATTAACAAACGGGTGGCATTTGAGGCAGGGAGAATCGTGTCAGACACAGGGGCAGGTATATTATGGTGACTGGGAAGCTTGAGGTGATGTGGGAGGTACTCGTGAATGTACATGCACCAAACTGGAAGAATGTGGAATTCATGAGGCGGGTGTTAGGTAAAATCCCAGACCTAGAGTCACATAACCTGATCATGGGGGGAGATTTCAATACAGGCATTGATCCAGGATTGGACTGGTCAAAATCTAGGACAGGGAAGGTGCCAGCCGTAGCAAAGGAATTAAAGGGGCTTATGGAGCAGATGGGGGGAGTAGACCCATGGCCGTTCGGACGGCCAGAAGTGAAGGAGTTTTCTTTTTTCTCCTATGTTCACAAGGTATACTCTCGGATCGACTTTTTTATCCTGAGCAGGGCTCCAATGCCGGGGGTGGTTGATACCAAGTGTCGGATCATGCCCCATATTGGGTGTATCTACGGGCTAGTATGGAGAGAGGGCAGCACCCGTTATGGAGGTTGGATGTGGATCTATTAGCAGATGAGGGGGTTTGTGGGCTAGTGAGCAAGTCCATCCAGAACTATTTGGAAATAAACGATATGGGGGAAGTCTCGGCAGCAACGGTGTGGGAAGCTCTGAAGGCAGTGGTTAAGAGGGGAGTTAATTTTGATATGGGCCCATAGGGAAAAGGTGGATTGAGCAGAGAGGGATAGGTTTGTTGGGGAGATACTCCAGGTGGATAGGAGATATTCGGAAGCCCCGGATGCGGGGCTACTGAAGGAGCGGCGGAGGTTACAGGTGGAGTTTGGGTTGTTATCTACAGGGAAGGCAGTGGAACAACTGAGGAAGGCAAGGGGAGCGGTGTATGAGTATGGGGAAAGGCTAGTAGAATGCTAGCACACCAGCTGAGGAAAAAGGAGACGGCCAGGGAGATAAGGAGAATAAAGAACAGAGGTGGGGATGCGGTCCTGGACTCAGTGGGGATGAATGAGGTGTTTCCTGTACATTTTGGACCCGTTATAGGGGATGAGGGAGATTATACGGATCTCAGGGGAATTTGGCAGGTTTTCGGGGTATAAATTGAACATGGGGGAAAAGCGAGATGGTCGCAATCCAGGCAAGAGGACAGGAGAAGAGACTGAAATAGTTGCCGTTTAGAATGGTGGGAAAGAGCTTTCAGTATCTGGGAATCCAGGTGGCCCAGGAATGGGAGGCACTGCACAAGTTAAACTTATCCCCGCTCGTAGAACAAATGAAAGAGGACTTTAAGAGATGGGACATGCTCCCGCTGTCACTGGCCGGGAGGGTACAGCCTGTGAAAATGACGGTCCTCCCCAGATTTCTATTTGTCTTTCAGTGCCTCCCCATCTTTATCCCGAGGGCCTGTTTTGAACGGGTGAATAAGGCGATTTGGGGCTTTGTGTGGGCGGGTAAAACCCCATGAATGAAGAAAGTGTTGTTGGAGCGTAGTCGGGGGGAGGTTGGGTTGGCGCTGCCAAACATTTGCAACTACTACTGGGCGGCTAATATAGCCATGATTAGGAAGTGGATATATTTCCAAGGCAGGGCAGCACAGTGGCACAGTGGGTAGCACTGCAGCCTCACGGCGCTGAGGCCCCAGGTTCGATCCCGGCTCTGGATCACTGTCCGTGTGGAGTTTGCACATTCTCTCCGCGTTTGCGTGGGTTTTCCCCCCACAACTCAATGATGTGCAGGGTAGGTGGATTGGCCACGCTAAATTGCCCCTTAATTGGAAAAATGAATTGGGTCCTCAAAATTTATTATAAAAAAATATATATATATTTCCAAGGCAGAATGGTGGGTGACTTTGAGAATCGCTGGGGGGGCCCGCCAATCGGCGCGGCGCGATTCCCACCCCCGCCGAATATCCGGTGCCGGAGAATTCGGCAACCGGCGGGGGCGGGATTCACGCCAGCCCCCGCCGATTCTCCGACCCGGCGGGGTGTCGGAGAATCCCGCCCCTTTTGCCAGAAGTCCCTAGTGGATGCTCCATCCCGGCCTCTTTGTAGTCTCCAGCGTCACTGACGTCAGTCTTGAGCCAGTTTTATTCACTCCATGTAATAACAAGAAACGGCTGAAGGCACTGGATACACAAAAGGCGATGGGCCCTGACAATATTCCAGCAATAGTACTGAAGACATGTGCTCCAAAACTCGCTGCACTCTTAGCCAAGCTGTTCCAGTACAGCTACAACAATGGCATCTACCAAGCATTATGGAAAATTGCCCAGATATGTCATATTAAAAAAAAACAGGAAAAATTCAACCTGGCACCCCATCAGTCTACACACGGTCATTAGCAAAATAAAGGAAAGAGTAGTCGACAGTGTAAAATTCCAGAAGCTCCTCCCTAACAGCACTGTGGATGTACCTATACCCATGAATGCAGCGGTTCAAGAAGCCGGCTCAGCAACACTTCAGAGACAATTAGGGATGGGCAATAAATGCTGGCTTTGCCAGTGACCACCACACTCTGTGAACAAATAAAGAAAAAATGGACAAGAACTTCCAGTAGATGCACAGGCCCATTGAAGAAAGACTAAAGTTATGAAGTAGATCAACAACGTTCTCTTCTCGACTTCCGGTGGCGGCTATGAAGGAGTAAGCTGCACATTTGGTGGCTCCCGCTCTGGTTGGACTTTTGGACCTTTCCCCCGGACTTTTTTCCGGTTTTAAACTGTAAATTCGAAGGCTGAGGCAATTGGGCACCGTTTCCACGTATCGGTGTATGGAGAAAACAACCAGAAGTGCATGAAAAGGCAGAAATAAAAAGACAGGCAAGGGCTGTGCTGAAGCTGCAGCAGGAGACAGCATGGCCGAGGACCGGACCCCTGGGGCGTCATTCTCCGACCCCCCCGTCGGGTCGGAGAATCGCCGGGGGCTGGCGTGAATCCCGCCCCCGCCGGTTGCCGAAGTCTCTGGCACCGGAGATTCGGCGGGGGCGGGAATCGCGCCGGTTGGCGGGCCCCCCCGCTCGATTCTCCGGCCCAAATGGGCCGAAGTCCCGCCGATTAATTGCCTGTCCCGCCGGCGTAAATTAAATCACCTACCTTACCGGCGGGACAAGGCGGCGCGGGCGGGCTCTCCGGGGTCCTGGGGGGGGCGCGGGGTGATCTGGCCCCAGGGGGTGCCCCCACGGTGGCCTGGCCCGCGATCGGGGCCCACCGATCCGCGGGCGGGCCTGTGCCGTGGGGGCACTCTTTCCCTTCCGCCTCCGCCACGGTCTCCACCATGGCGGAGGCGGAAGAGACTCCCTCCA
Source organism: Scyliorhinus torazame (assembly GCF_047496885.1). Lineage (NCBI taxonomy): Eukaryota > Metazoa > Chordata > Chondrichthyes > Carcharhiniformes > Scyliorhinidae > Scyliorhinus > Scyliorhinus torazame. Next base: position 62,921,805 of record NC_092724.1, on the reverse strand, counting down.
CTGCGCATGCGCGGGAAACTGTCAGCGGCCACTGACGCTCCCGCGCATGCGCCGCCCGGGGATGTCATTTCCGTGCCAGCTGGCGGGGCAACAAAGGCCGTTTCCGCCAGCTGGCGGGGCGGAAATTCCTCCGGCGCCGGCCTAGCCCCTCAATGTTGGGGCTCGGCCCCCAAAGATGCGGAGCATTCCGCACCTTTGAGGCGGCGCGATGCCCGTCTGATTGGCGCCGTTTTGGGCGCCAGTCGGCGGACATCGTGCCGTTTCGGGAGAATTTCGCCGCTGGTGTGTCGGCCCAGCGACCAACGGAGCAGTTGATGCAGGTCATCCAGGACGGCTTTGCCAAGCAGAAACGGGACTGTCTGGACCCGATTAAAGAGTCGGCTGATCGGCTGGAGCACAGATTGGACGCCCAGGACCGGGCGATCCAGAAGGTGGAGAAGGCGCTGGCTGAGCAGGAGGAGCATCAAACTGCGGTGGAGCTGGAGGTGGGGATGTTGAGGGACCAGCAGAAAAGCCTTCTGGAGAAGGTGGAGGACCTAGATAACAGGTCTCGTCGGCAGAACTTAAGAATTGTCGGGCTCCCGGAGGGGTCTGAGGGAGCTGATGCTGGGGCATACATAGCGGGTATGTTTGAGAAGCTGCTGGGGGAGGGGACATTCTCCCGACCCTTGGGGGTGTACAGGCCGTTTAGAGTGCTTGCGAAGAAGCCGCGAACGGGGGAATCGTCCGAGGGCAATGGTGGTGAGATTCCACAGGTTGCTGGACAAGGAATGTATTCTTCAGTGGACCAAGCGAACGCGGAGCTGAAAGTGGGACAACAGTATCCTGCGGGTTTACCAGGACCTGAGTGTGGGGGTGGCCAGGAAAAGGGCAGGCTTCAACCAAATTAAGTCAATCTTCTTCAAGAAACAGGTGAAGTTTGGACTGCTGTATCCGGCTCTGGGTCACATATGAGGACCAGCATCATTATTTTGAGTCGCCCGAAGGCGCGCTGGACTTCGCGAAAAGAAAATGACTGGTGGTGGGCTGAGAACTTTAGAACTTTGATGTAACTTGTTGGCTTACATTGGCGTTTTTTTATTTTTTCTCTTCTGTTTTTGAGTTCTGTTTCAGAAGGGGGGAGAAAGTTTTTCGTTTTCGGGTTTTCTTTCTGGTGAATGTTGGCAATGCATTTTGCTTTGATGTGCACTTTTGTGGGATGGAGACGTGCTTGTTTCGATTTCGGTGTTTTTTTTCAGTTGGATGATTGTGTGGAGATCGTTAGATGAGGGAATTTGTTTGTATGAGCGGGGGGGGGGGAGGGGAGTGATGGAACAATAGGTGGGAGACTATTTGGTGCTGGGGGCGGGGGCCACCAAGCTAGCTGGGTGAGCTAGTTCACGGAAGCGCAGTGGGGGATGTGCATATGTTTAGTTTAGTGTATGGGTTAGGTTTCAGAGTGGTGTTGCTAGGGGAGGGGAGGGGGGGTAGTTGTTCTGCTGATGAGGGAGGGACTTCGGTTGAAGGACAGAGAAGTGGTCGGTGCAGGGGCTGTTCGGGGGGCGGGCTGGAGGAGGCGCGGCGCATGGGCTGGAGGCGGGCCCAAGAAAGGGGATGGCTGATCAGCGGAGGGGGGGTGCACTTTGCCCCCCAACTAGGCTGATCACCTGGAATGTTCGAGGGTTAAATGGGCCTGTTAAGAGGGCACGTGTGTTCGCGCACCTGAGGGGACTGAAGGTGAGCGTGGTAATGTTGCAGGAGACGCACCTTGGAGTGGTGGACCAGGTTAGATTGAGGAAAGGCTGGGTCAGTCAGGTCTTCCACTCGGGGCTGGACACAAAGACTAGAAGGGTTGCGATACTGATGAATAAGCGGGTGATATTTGAGGTGGGTAGAATAGTTTCATATGTGGGGGGTCGATATATTATGGTCAGTGGTAAGCTGGAGGGGATGAAGGCAGTGCTGGTTAATGTGTATGCGGCAAATTGGGATGACGTGGAATTCATAAAGAGGATGTTGGGGAAGATACCGGACCTGGACTCGCATAAGCTTGTCATGGGAGGGGACTTTAATACAGTTATTGATCCCGGCCTGGATTGGTCATGCTCGAAAATGGGCAGGGTGCCAGCAATGGCAAAGGAACTGAAAGGGTTCATGGAGCAGATTCGGCAGGGGTGAGTAAGGCGTTTAGGGATTTTTACAGTAGGCTGTATAGGTCGGAACCCCCTGCGGGGTCGGAGGGGGTGAGGCACTTCCTGGAGGGGCTGACTTTCCCGAAGGTGGACGGGGAGTTGTTAGAGGGACTGGGGGCCCCGATCGGGTTGGAAGAGATAGTGGAGGGCTTGAAGGCCATGCAGTCGGGTAAGGCCCCGGGACCAGACGGGTACCCAGCGGAGTTCTATAAAGAGTTCTCCGGGATATTGGGACTGGTGGTGATGAAGGTGTTTAACGAGGCAAAGGAAAGAGGGGTTCTGCCCCAGACGATGTCACAGGTCACGATTTCGCTTATCCTGAAACGGGCCAAGAACCCGGAGCTATGTGGGTCCTACAGGCCGATATGCCTGTTGAATGTGGACGGCAAATCATTGCCCAAAATGTTGTCCTCCAGGATTGAGGATTGTGTACCTAACGTTATTGTGGAGGATACGACGGGGTTCATTAAGGGCAGGCAACTGGTGGCCAATGTAAGAAGGCTGTTGAATGTGATCATGATGCCCCCGGAAAGTAGGGAGGTGGAGGTAGTGGTCGCAATAGATGCGGAAAAAGCTTTTGACCGGGTCGAGTGGGATTATTTATGGAAGGTTCTGGAGCGGTTCGGATTTGGGAGGGGCTTTATTGACTGGGTCAGGTTGCTGTACCAGGCTCCTGTGGCAAGTGATCGGAATGAACAGGATGACTTCGGACTATTTTAGACTGCACCGGGGGATGAGACAGGGATGTCCCCTCTCCCCACTGCTGTTTGCGCTGGCTGTAGAGCTGCTGGCAATTGCTCTGAGAGCCTCAAGGGGCTGGTCCGGGGGGGGGGGGGGGGGGGGGAGGGGGGGTGGGGGTGGGGGGGGAGCACAGAGTCTCGCTTTATGCGGATGACCTGCTCCTGTATGTTTCAGATCCAATTGAGGGGATGGAAGAAATCATGGGAATTTTAGGCGAATTTGGCCGGTTCTCGGGGTATAAGCTTAACATGGGGAAGAGCGAGATGTTTGCGGTCCAGGCGAGGAGTCAGGAGAGGCGACTGGGGGAACTGCCGTTTAGATTAGTAGGGGACAGTTTCAGGTACCTAGGTATCCAAGTAGTGCGGGATTGGGCCTGGCTACATAAATTGAACACGGCCCGGTTGGTAAATCAGATGAAAGATGATTTTCGGAGATGGGATGCACTCCCATTGTCTCTAGCTGGGAGAGTCCAAACGGTGAAAATGACGGTCCTCCCGAGATTCCCGTTTGTAGTTCAATGTCTCCCCATCTTTATTCCGCGGTCCTTTTTTAAGGGGGTCAATAAAGTTATTGCGGGCTTCGTCTGGGGGGGCAAGTCCCCACGAGTGAGGAGGGTAATGCTTGAGCGGAGTCGGGAGAGGGCGGGCTGGCGCTGCCGAACTTTAGCAATTATTACTGGCCGGCTAACATAGCCATCATTAGGAAGTGGCTGGTGGAGGGAGGGTCGGCATGGGTGCGAATGGAGGCGGCTTCATGCAAGGGCACAAGTTTCGGGCCGCGGTACTCCATCAGCCTTGTGGTGGTGGCGGCCCTGAGAGTCTGAGGGTAATGGAGGAGATATGTGGGAGCAGTGGGAGCATCGGTCTGGTCCCCAATCTGTGATAATCACTGGTTTGCCCTGGGGAGTATGGACGGGGGTTCCGGTTATGGCGGAGAGCGAGGATTGAGAGGATGGGGGATATGTTTATAGCGGGGAGCTTTCCGAGTATGAGGGCGCTGGAGGAGAAGTTTGCATTGGTGAGGGGAAACGAATTTCGATATCTGCAGGTGCGGGACTTTCTGCGTAGACAGGTGTCAACCATCCCGCTCCTACCGCTAAGGGGGATTCAGGACAGGGTAGTTTCCAGAGGATGGGTGGGAGAGGGGAGCGTCTCTGACAGTTACAAGGAACTTATGGGATCAGAGGAGACGCAGACTGAGGAGCTGAAGCGAAAGTGGGAGGAGGAGCTGGGGGGAGAGATAGAGGAGGGCCTTTGGATGGACGCATTGAGTAGAGTCAACGCGACCGCAACTTGTGCCAGAGTCAGCCTGATACAATTTAAGGTCGTTCACCGGGCTCACATGACAGTGGCCTGGATGAGCAGATTCTTTGGGGTGGAAGACAGGTGCGCAAAATGTGAGGGGGGACCAGCGAACCCGGTCCACATGTTCTGGACATGTCCAAAGCTTAGGGGATTTTGGCAGGTGTTTGCAGATGTCATGTCCAAGGTATTAAAAACAAGGGTGGCACTGAGTCCAGAGGTGCCGATTTTCGGGGTGTCGCAAGAGCCGGGAATCCAGGAGGAGAAAGAGGCAGACGTTCTGACCTTTGCTTCCCTGGTAGCCCGGAGACGGATACTATTAGCTTGGAGGGACCTGGCTATCGGACATGGCTAGCTTTCTCGGTCTGGAGAAAATTAAGTTCGCTCTGAGAGGGTCACTGTTAGGGTTCGCCCGGAGGTGGCAACCATTCATCGACTTCTTCGCGGAAAATTAACCGTCAGCAGAGAGGGAGGGGTGTGTGGTGAACCACTGTAATAGGAGATGTAAGGTAGGACCTGCACTACAGGTTCGCCGGTAGCTCCTGCCGGCTGGCTCTGCCCACAGAGAACTGTATAAATATGCATGACCTCCAGTGCCCTGCCATTTCGCCAGCTGCAGCAGGAGGCCACGCATCTGACTGTAATAAAGCCACAGTTGTACCAAACTTTAGTCTTTTTGCAATTGATCGTGCATCAATCTATTAGTCAGATTTTCCACAGAATGGATATCAGAATTAAGCCCGATCGCCTGCAGCTGGATCCGCACTCGCCCGACGTCAGAAAAGACTTTACTCACTGGCTAGCATGTTTTGAGGCCTACATCAAGGCTGCGGACCCCGAGCCAATGGAGGCTCAGAAGATAAACGTCCTGTACTCCAGACTGAGCTCCAGCGTGTTCCCGTTGATCCAAGACGCCACGAGTTACACAAAAGCAATGGCACTCCTTAAGAAACACTACGCGCAGAAGGCGAACACGCTCTTCGCCAGGCATGTACTCGCCATCCGCTCACAACTACCTGGTGAGTCCATCGAAGCCTTCTGGTGGGCCCTAATCCCACTCGTCCGGGACTGTGACTGTCAGGCCGTTACAGCCGCCGAACACGCAAATCTCCTCATGCGCGGTGCCTTCGTGGCGGGGATTGCGACGGACTGCATCCGAGAACGATTACTGGAAGGACCACGCTCGAACTGGCGGAGACGAAAACCTTGGCGCTCTCCATGGCGGTCACATCCCGTAACGTACAATCGTAACCCTCCCGCCGCGCAGCCCACCCTTCTACTCCTTCCTACCCCTCCTGGACCCCACCGACGACTTCCTCAGCCAGGGCCCTGCCTTCCCAATACGCCTGCGCCGCACGCCGATCCGCGCACGCCAGGGGTCCCAGCTGCTACTTCTGCGGTCAGCAGAAGCACCCCCGCCAACACTGCCCGGCCCGCACTGCCGTTTGTAAAGCCTGCAGTAAAAAGGGCCACTTCACAGCGGTGTGCCAGGCCCGCGGAGTCGCTGCGATCGCGCCCACTATCGCCCCCCCTCTCCCACACCAGACGCACAATGGGAGCCGCCATCCTCTCCTCCCGGGTCCATGTGCGACCAATGGGCGTCGCCATCTTGTCCCGACCCCGCAATGTGCGCACCCTGGGCGCCACCATCTTGTCCCCCACACAGTCTCCGGACATCCCGACATTGGAACCGCACACGCTCGCCATCCGAAGCATCCGATGGCTACCCGCAGCTCGCTTCGATGAAGCTGGACCAATCTCGCCCGCACAACCTGTCCACCGCGTCGACGACGGTTAAAATCAACGGCCACGCGACCTCTGCCTGCTGGACTCCAGGAGCACCGAAAGCTTCGTTCACCCAGATACGGTAAGGCGCTGCTCCCTCGCGGTCCACCCTGCCAATCAAAGGATCTCCCTAGCCTCCGGATCCCACTCCGTCCCGATCCGAGGCTTTTGTACAGTCACCCTCACGGTCCAGGGCGTAGAATTTAGTAACTTCCGCCTCTATGTCCTTCCTAATCTCTGCGCTGCACTCCTGTTTGGCCTGGACTTCCAGTGCAACCTCCAGAGCCTCATCCTCAAATTCGGCGGGCCCTTACCCCCGCTTATCGTTTGCGGCCTCGCGATCCTCAAGGTCGATCCCCCCTCCCTTTTTGCCAATCTAACTGCGGATTGCAAGCCCGTTGCCAATAGGAGCAGACGGTACAGCACCCAGGACAAGACCTTCATCAGGTCCGATGTCCAGCGGCTGCTTAAGGAGGGTATTATCGAGGCCAGCAACAGCCCCTGGAGAGCCCAAGTGGTAGTGGTAAAAACTGGGGAGAAACACAGAATGGTCGTGGACTTCAGTCAGACCATCAACCGGTACACGCAGCTCGACGTGTACCTCCTCCCACGCATATCTGATATGGTCAATCAGATTGCGCAGTACCGGGTCTTCTCAACAATTGACCTGAAATCCGCCTACCACCAGCTCCCCATCCGGAAGTCGGACCGGCCATACACTGCCTTCGAGGCGGACGGTCGCCTCTACCACTTCCTTAGGGTCCCTTTCGGTGTCACAAATGGGGTCTTGGTCTTCCAAAGAGAGATGGATCGAATGGTCGACCAGTACAGTTTGCGGGCCACCTTTCCGTACTTAGATAATGTCACCATCTGCGGCCATGACCAGCAGGACCACGATGCCAACGTCGATAAATTCCTCCGCACTGCCACTCTTCTCAACCTGACCTACAATAAAGAGAAGTGTGTGTTCAGCACGACCCGGTTAGCCATTCTCGGTTGTAGTCTAAAATGGACTTCTCGGGCCCGACCTTGACCGTATGCGCCCCCTCATGGAGCTCCCCCTCCCCCACTGCCCCAAGGCCCTCAAACGCTGCCTGGGGTTCTTTTCCTACTACGCTCAGTGGGTCCCAAACTATGCGGACAAGGCCCGCCCACTCATTCAGTCCACCCAATCCCCCCTTGCGGCTGAGGCACAACATGCTTTCACCCGCATCAGAGCAGACATCGCCAAGGCCGGTGCGCGCAGTGGATGAGTCACTGCCTTTCCAAGTAGACGTCGCTTTTGCCGCCACTTCAAACCAGGCAGGCAGACCCGTGGCATTCTTTTCCCGCATCCTTCATGCCTCTGAAATTTGACACTCACCCGTCGAAAAGGAGGCCCAAGCATTCGTTGAAGCTGTGCAGTATTGGAGGCATTACCTGGCCGGCAGGCGATTCACTCTCCTCACTGACCAACAGTCGGTAGCCTTCATGTTCAATAACACACAGCGGGGCAAGATCAAAAATGATAAAATCTTGCAGTGGAGAATCGAGCTCTCCACCTATAATTACGATATCTTGTATCGCCCTGGTAAACTCAACGAGCCCCCAGATGCCCTCTCCCGAGGTACATGTGCCAGCGCACAAGTGGACCAACTCCGGGCCCTACACGACAGCCTTTGTCACCCGGGGGTCACTCGATTGTACCATCTGGTCAAAGCTCGCAATCTGCCCTACTCCGTCGAGGAAGTAAGGACAGTCACCAGGGCCTGCCAGGTCTGTGCGGAGTGCAAACCGCACTTCTACCGGCCAGACCGCGCACGCCTGGTGAAGCCTTCCAACCCCTTTGAACGCCTCAGCGTGGATTTCAAAGGGCTCCTCCTCTCCACCGACAGTAACACGTACATTCTCAGTGTGGTCGATGAGTACTCCAGATTCCCCTTTGCCATCCCATGCCCCGATATGACATCTGCCACCGTCATCAAGGCCCTCAGCACCATCTTCGCTCTGTTCGGTTTCCACGCCTACATCCACGGTGACAGGGGATCCTCATTCATGAGCGATGAGCTGCGTCAGGTCCTGCTCAGCAGGGGTATAGCCTCCAGCAGGACGACCAGCTACAACCCCCAAGGAAACGGGCAAGTAGAGCGGGAGAATGGGACGGTTTGGAGGGCCGTCCAGCTGGCCCTACGGTCCAGGAACCTCCCAGCCTCTCGCTGGCAGTAGATCCTCCCTGACGCTCTGCACTCCATCTGGTCACTATTGTGCACCGCTACTAATTACACACCCCATGAATGTGTTTTTACCTTCCCCAGGAAGTCCACATCCGGGGTGTCGCTCCCGACTTGGCTCACTGCTCCAGGACCGTTCCTTCTCCGTAGGCACCTCCGACTCGACAAGTCGGACCCCTTGGTGGACAGGGTTCACCTGCTCCATGCCAACCCTCAATATGCCTACATTGAGTTCCCCGACGGAAGCCAGGATACTGTCTCACTCAGGGACCTGGCACCGTCAGGTTCCACCCCAACACACACCCCCACCAATGCGCCCCTCCCACCTCCCACCGCGCCGCCAATATTGACCCCATCAGACCCCCCCTTCCCCTTTTCCGCACAAGAGGACGAAGAGGACTTCTGCATGCCCCAGGAGTTCCCCGATGACTGGCCAGCATCAGCACCACCACCACTGCCATCGGTGCCACCTCCACCACCTCCAGCACCGATTTCGCCGCCACCGTTCCGCCGCTGCCAACGAAGCACCTGACCGGCTGAACCTTTGACAGACTCCGGACCGTCAACATGGACTTTTCTTTCCCTACCACTGTACATAATTGCACTAATTGTATATAGTTTCATGTCACCCCCGCCGGACTCATTTTTAACAGGGGGGGAATGTGGTGAACCACTGTAATAGGAGATGTAAGGTAGGACCTGCACTACAGGTTCGCCAGTAGTCCCTGCCGGCTGGCTCCGCCCACGGAGAACTGTATAAATATGCATGACCTCCAGTGCCCTGCCATCTCGCCAGCTGCAGCAGGAGGCCACACATCTGACTGTAATAAAGCCACAGTTGTACCCAACTTTAGTCTTTGTGCAATCGATCATGCATCAGGAGGGGGGTTAGGTTAGCATAGATTAGGGGGTTAATTAATGGTGGGACCTGTTGGGGAGGGAGGTGGTGTTTGTACTATGTTTACATTCTCATGTACATTGTTTATATTGCTGCTGTTACAATGTCAAAAAAATACCTCAATAAAATGTTTATGAAAAAAAAAACAATGTTCTCTTCTCGCCTAGGCTTTGTACTGGGCATGTCACATGCTAATGGATTTTTCATTTCATTCTGTGGTTTTCATGTAACATCAAGCATTTCACATGGAAAAATGTCTTATCTCATTTGACACAGAGCTACTGAATTCCTAAAGTGGTTTCTGGATTAGTCTGCTCAATGTCAAATCTCCATGGCTGATAATGAAAACGCTTCGTCGGGTTCATAGCATTCATTGGCCTATTCCTGCATCGTATGTCCTTCTAGCCTGACTGGTCTCCACTGAGCTTTATGCTTTACATGATCCTCCTCAGATTGGAAAATAGCAAACACAAAGAAAGGAGACAGAAGGCAAGTAACTGCAGGCTAGTTAATCTTATGTCTGAAATAGGGAAGATATTAGAATCTGTTATTAAGAGGGTTACAAATCCAAATGCAATTAGGCAGAGTTAACATGGTTTTATGAAAGGGAAATAATGTTTGATTAATTTATTATAGCTGTTTGAGGAAGTATCAAGTAACATGGATAAAGGAGAACCTGTGGATGTGGTGTACTTGGATTTCCAAAACACATTTGATAACTTGTGTGGTAAACTTTGTGTGGTATCGTAAGAGCACATAGTGTAGGGAGTGACGTCTTAGCATGGATACATGATTGATTAACTAACAGGGTGCAGAGAGTAGGGATAAATGGGTCATGTTTCGATTGGCAGGCTTTAACCAGTGGAGTGCTAGAAGGAACTGTGCTGAGTCCTCAACTATTTACAATCTATATAAATGACTTAGATGAAGGATCCAAATATATGGTTGCTAAATCTGTTGATGACAGCAAGATGAGTAGGAAAATAATTTTTGTGAAGCGGACATTAAGAGTTGACAGGGATTTAGATTGCTTAAGCGAGTGGGCAAAATATTGGCAGATGGAGTATAATGTGCGACAATATGATGCGTCCACTCAGGCTGCACGGTGGTTAGCACTGCTGCCTCATAACCCCAAGGACCCGGGTTCAATTCCAACCTTGGGTGACTGTCTGTGTGAAGTTTGCACATTCTCCCCGTATCTGCATGGGTTTCCTCCAGATGTTCCAGTTTCCTTCCACAGTCCAAAGATGTACAGGTTAGATGGATTGGCTATGATCAATGCCTGGGGTTATGGGGGTAGGGTGGGTGAGTGGGCCTAGGTAGAGTGCTCTTTCGGAGGGTCGGTGCAGACTCGATGGGCCGAATGGCCTCCTTCTGCACTGGAGGCATTCTAGGATTATCAGGATGAATAGAAAAGTAGTATGCTATTTAAACAGAGAAAGCCTGGCAGAATAGAGTGATCTGAGTATTCTGGTACATGAATCACAAAAAGTTAGTAAAGCAGGCACAGCACGTGATTAGGAAGGCAAATGAAATGTTGTTGTTTATTGCAAAGGGAGTGGAATGTAAAAGTAGGGTTCTTTTGCTCTGTTGGAGCTCTGTACAGTTTTGGCCCCCTTACTTGAAAAAATATATAATTGAATTAGAAACAGTTCAGCGAAGTCTCGCTTGATTGATTCTTGGGATGAGAGGGTTATATATTTGGAAAGGTTAGACAGGCTGGCACTGTGTCCATTGGAGTTTAGAAGAATGAGAGGCAATCTCATTGAAACTGATAAAAGGCTGAGGTGACTTGACAGGTTAGTCCCTCTTATGGCAGAGACTAGAACTTGGGGACACAATTTTAAAATCTCCCATTTAAAACTGAGATGAGGAGAATCTTTTCCTCGTAATGGTGTCATTGGTTTGTGGTACTCTCTTCCAGCTATTTTATAGTTGGTACAGAGAAATGTTCAAAGAAAATGACAATAAAAAACAATTAAAAAAAATATCCCAATGATTTTTCTCCCATGAATCAGTCAATCCTGGAGTGTTGGCAACCCTATTGGACACTTCTTGGTAGGCCGCTAACAAAATGGTGTCAGCTGCACCGTCAGTGTTCACAGGGTAATAAGGATGCACCGGCACACTCACGTTCCTGTACAAACATGCACAGGCACACCCACACTGAACCACACACGCACCTGCACACACGTATGCACATATGCCCATCTACAGTCGCACACATCAAAACACCACACCTGCAGATACACACACCCACTCACGCACCCGCACGCCCACGCACCTGTGCGCACATGCACTCGTACACATGCACCTGCACACACCCGCACACACATACACCCACACACATGCAACTGCACATGTACACACATCCACACATGCACACATACACACACACACATAGAACATAGAACATACAGTGCAGAAGGAGGCCATTCGGCCCATCGAGTCTGCACCGACCCACTTAAGCCATCACTTCCACGCTATCCCCGTAATCCAATAACCCCTCCGAACCATTTTGGTCACTAAGGACAATTTATCATAGCCAATCCACCTAACCTGCACGTCTTTTAGTTGTGGGAGTGTGGTGGTATGTATTAGGGGTAATACGGTACACCACGATGCCGACAGGCTATTGGTAGATGGATACCGGGTCCTGATAGGATCTGCCGCTTACTGGGCTCCACCCAGAAATGCTGGTATAAGAACCCGGATTTCCCCCAGCAGCTGCATTCTGTACCCAAGCTGCTGGGGATCAAGTTCTGCTTAATAAAGCCTTTAATTGATGTTACTTCAATCTGCCTTGCATCATATTTACGGTACAACAATTTATTGAGCAGACTTAAATTTTTAAAAAACGACGTAGGAATATGGAGCTCCGCATCACCCTCCCGGAGTGCCTGCGCATCGCACCCCAAGCAGCTAACTCGACCTCTATCTTTAAACATTGGCTGGCATGTTTTGAGGTCTACCTCCGAACGGCCCCCGGCAAACCAACGGACGAACAAAAGATGCAGGTCCTCTATTCCAGGGTGAGTCCTGATGTCTACTCACTTATCGAGGATGAGGATGATTTCCCCGGTGCCATCGCCACGCTGAAGGACATCTACATCCGGCCCGCCAACCAGGTTTTTTGCGCGCTACCAGCTCGCCACACAACAGCAATTTCCAGGAGAATCGCTGGACGAGTTCTATAACGCCCTGCAGATCCTGGGAAGAAACTGCAACTGCCCGGCGGTAACAGCGAGTGAACACACAGAGCTCCTGGTCCGCGATGCGTATGTGGCAGGTTTGGCTTCTTCCCAGATCCGCCAGAGGCTTCTGGAGAAAGAATCTCTGGGTCTCCCAGAAGCTCGGGCCCTGGCAGCATCCCTCGATGTGGCCTCGCATAACGCCCGCGCCTACAACCCCGACCTCACTGCAGCCCCTTGGGCTCCGTGGACCCCCGCCGCGATCGACTCTCCGGCACCCCCCCCATCCCCGCAAACCTGCGCGGCCAAAACACCAGACCAACCGGGGGGGCCCCGCTGCTATTTTTGCGGCCAGCCAAAACACCCTTGGCAGCTCTGCCCGGCCCGCTCGGCTACCTGCAAAAGCTGCGGTTAAAAGGGCCACTACACAACGGTGTGCAAGTCCCGCGGGGTCGCCGCTATCTCCGGGGAAGAAACGGGACCACAGACCCAGCCCCCCCAGTGATCCACGTGCGACCAACGGACGCCGCCATTTCGGGCCCCGGACGCCACGAGGGAGAGATGGGCGCCGCCATTTTGTCCATCCCCGACCGTGTGCGATCCGTGGACGCCGCCATCTTGGCTGACAGGAAAGGACCCCGACACAGACGGCCCCATACTGCCTGACAACGATGATCTACTGCGACAACCACGTTTGGACCAGTCGCGACCCCGGCCGCTCCAGACAGCAACGACTACAGTCCTGGTGAATTGGTACGAGACGCCGTGTCTTATCGACTCTGGGAGCACGAAGAGTTTCATTCATCCGGACACGGTAAGACGCTGTTCCCTCGTAATTCGGCCAAGCACCCAGAAGATTTTCCTGGCTGAGGGTTCTGCATCGCTAACCTAACGGTGCAGGGGAGGGAGTTCAGAAATTACCGGCTGTATGTCCTCCCCCATCTTTGTGTGCACACACTCCTAGGGTTGGACTTCCAATGCAACCTCCAGAGTTTAACATTTAAATTTGGCGGCCCTATACCCCCACTGACTGTCTGCAGCCTCGCGACCCTCAAGGTTGAACCGCCTTCCTTGTTTGCGAACCTCACCCCGGATTGCAAACCTGTCGCCACTAGGAGCCGACGGTACAGCGCCCAGGACCGAGCATTCATCCGGTCCGAAGTCCAGAGGCTGCTGAAGGAAGGCATCATCCAGGCTAGCAACAGTCCCTGGAGAGCCCAGTCCCTCCCCTTCCAGGTCGAGAGCGACGCGTCAGATGTCGCTCTGGCGGCCACCCTCAACCAAGCAGGCAGACCCGTGGCCTTCTTCTCCCGAACCCTCCACGCCTCAAAATCCACCACTCCTCAGTGGAAAAGGAGGCACAAGCCATAGTGGAAGCTGTGCGACACTGGAGGCATTACCTGGCCGGTAAGAGATTCACTCTCCTCACTGACCAACGGTCGGTTGCCTTCATGTTCGATAATGCACAGCGGGGCAAGATCAAGAACGACAAGATCTTGCGGTGGAGGATCGAACTCTCCACTTTCAATTATGAGATCTTGTACCGTCCCGGAAAGCTGAACGAGCCATCAGATGCCCTATCTCGCGGCACATGTGCCAACGTACAAGTGGACCGTCTACAAGCCCTCCACGAGGACCTCTGCCACCTGGGGGTCACTCGTTTCTACCACTTCCTCAAGACCCACAACCTCCCTTACTCTGTCGAGGACGTCCGAACAGTCACCAGGAACTGCCAGATCTGCGCTGAGTGCAAACCACATTTTTTCAGGCCAGATAGAGCACACCTGATAAAGGCCTCTCGACCCTTTGAACGCCTCAGTTTGGATTTCAAAGGCCCTCTCCCCTCCACCGATCGCAACGCGTACTTCCTGAACGTCGTTGACGAATACTCCCGTTTCCCTTTCGCCGTCCCCTGCCCCGACATGACAGCGTCCACGGTCAATAAAGCCCTCGGTACCATTTTGACACTGTTCGGTTTCCCCGCCTATATCCATAGCGACAGGGGGTCCTCCTTTATGAGTGACGAACTGCGTCAATTCCTGCTCAGCAAGGGCATAGCCTCGAGCAGGACGACCAGTCACAACCCCCGGGGGAACGGGCAGGTAGAAAGGGAGAATGGAACGGTCTGGAAGGCCGTCCTGCTGGCCCTCTGGTCTAGGAGTCTCCCAATTTCCCGCTGGCAGGAAGTCCTCCCGGATGCCCTTCACTCTATCCGGTCCCTGCTGTGCACCACCACGAACCAAACGCCTCACGAGCGCCTCTTTCTCTTTCCTAGGAAGTCCTCCTCTGGAAAACCACTTCCGACCTGGCTAGCAGCTCCGGGACCCATCCTGCTCCGGAAACATGTGCGGGCGCACAAGTCAGATCCGTTGGTGGAAAGGGTGCACCTCCTTCACGCGAACCCGCAATACTCCTATGTGGAGTACCCCGATGGCCGACAGGACACGGTCTCCCTGTGAGACCTGCCGCCCGCCGGAGCTCCCCACACCCCCCCAACACCAATCACCACCCCCTCACTCCCGCCGGCTCATCCCGCAGCCACCCCCTTCCCGGGGTGTTCGGTTCTCCTCCCAGACCCGCCCAGGAGTAAGGAAACAGGGGACAGCGCTACGCTCCCAGAGATGACAGGACTCGAGCCAGCGCCATCACCACCACGCCCGAGACGATTGAAAAGAACGACCAGGGCACCCACCCGGCTCATCGAATCACTTTAATTCATCTCAACGTTTTCAGTAGCCCGTTAAAAGCAGCATTATTGTAGATAGTTTATAGTTATGGCACCATGCCGACCCTGTTTGGCCCGTTGGCCCGGTTAAAGGGACAATTTTGTTTATAGTTTAGAGTTATGGCACAATGCCGACCCTGTTTGGCCCGTTGGCCCAGTTAAAGCAACAATTTTGTTTATTGTTCAGAGTTACGGCACAGTACCGACCCTGTAAACCCCTACCACCATGCGAACCGCCATCCCGCCGGGTTCTTTTTCAACAAGGGGTGAATGTGGTGGTATGTATTAGGGGTAATACGGTACACCATGATGCCGACAGGCTATTGGTAGATGGATATCGGGTCCTGATAGGATCTGCCGCCTACTGGGCTCCACCCAGAAATGCCGGTATAAGAAACGGGATTTCCCCCAGCAGCTGCATTCTGTAACCAAGCTGCTGGGCATCAAGTTCTGCTCAATAAAGCCTTTAATTGATGTTACTTCAACCTGCCTTGCGTCATATTGACGGTACAACAGGGAGGAAACCGGACCACCCGGAGGAACCCCACGCAGAGATGGGGAGAACGCGCAGACTCTGCACAGACAGTGACCCAGCGGGGAATCGAACCTAGGACCCTGGTGCTGTGAAGCCACAGTGCTATCCACTTGTGCTACCGTGCTGCCCTGCACACGCCTGCACACACACATGTACCCACACACATGCACACATGCACACATGCACTCACACACACCCGCACCTGCACACAGACACGCACGCTCCCGCACACACACACACGCACATACACATGCACCTTCACACACACACTCACCTGCGCACACACCCACGCACCACAATGTGTACACACACCCACACACGTACCCATGCACCTGTACACATATGCCCCCACTCACATACACGCTCATATGAACACACACACACAGACACACACCACACACACACACACACATGTACCTACACACGCACCCACACACACATGCACTCACACACACGCTTGCAATTGCACACTCATGCACCCACACACATATGCAGCGGCCCACATGCGCACCTACCCATACACACACATGCACCATCGTGAGCGCACACCACACACCTGTACATACATGCACCATAGTACACTTATGCGCACACACACACGAACACCAGTACACAATATATAACAATCTTTATTGTCACAAGTAGGCTTACATTAACACTGCAATGAAGTTATTGTGAAAATCCCCTCGTCGCCACATTCCGGTGCCTGTTTGGGTACACTGAGGGAGAATTCAGAATGTCCAAATTACCTAACAGTACGTCTATCGGGATTCGTGGGAGGAAACCGGAGCACCCGGAGGAAATCCACGCAGACACAGGGAGAACATGCAGACTCCACACAGACAGTGACCCAAGCCGGGAATCGAACCTGGGACCCTGGCGCTGTGAAGCTGCAGTGCTAATATGTACACACACGACCCTGCACACACACGCACACACACACGCACTCACCCGCACGCACTCACACGTGCACACAGACACATGCACGTGCACCCACACAGCAAACAACCTTCCCACAGCTGAACCCTATCCCTATGGAATCTCAGGACATAAGACCATAAGACACAGGAGCAGAATTAGGCCACTCGGCCCACCGAGTCTGCTCCGCCATTCAATCATGGCTAATATTTTCTCATCCCCATTCTCCTGCCTTCTCCGTGCAGTGATCTCTATATGTGCATGTACACAAGGGGTTAATGTGTATTCAGTATCACCACATGATCGCTAGAGGGCCGGACCAACAGGGGTATAAAAGACAACCACATTGAGTCTCTCTCTCTCTCTCTGGGGTGCACTGTGACCAGGGCAATAGCAGGCTGGTTCAGATGGCTTGTGGAGTTACGTATAGTTACCGTAGTTTGATCTTGTTAACCTTATCACTAGTATCAAAGTTAAAGTAAAGAACTCATGCAATTATTGTTATAGTTACTCAATAAACCTTTTGTTACTACTGGACGAGTTCAAGTCTTCTTCATCGAGATTCAGAAGACATCATCACTAACCAAGGTTTGAGTAACACATGTTACCTACCACACAGGTTAAAAAAAACATGGTACCAGGTGAGTGGCTTTAACAGAACTAGTTAGATTAGGTTAGACAAAAAGAGAAGGAAATTCAAACTGGACATTCGACTGTGGAAGACTTTGCAGCAAATGGATCCTCAACGACTATCTATGGGACTCATTGGATCTCTAGGGCAGCTGGAAGCAACCGGTAATTTAAGCTATGACTGGAAAAGATTTGAACAGATATTCCAAATATTTATCACAGCTAATGATTTGAGCACGGTCTCTGACACAACGGAAATAGCATTACTACTCTCAATAGGAGGGCATGAAGCTAGAGAAATCTATACTTGCTTTAATTACATAGAGGGAGAAGACAACACCAAAAAAGAAGTAATACTCAAAAAATTTGATGAACACTGTAAGAGTCAGTCTGGTGAGATGCTGGAAAGATTTAACTCTTGTCATAAAGACCAGAGAAATGGGCCCATCACGGATTTTATTACAAATCTCAAGTTAATACCACAAGGCAGTGATTATGCTGATTTCAGAGACACTGTGATAATGAATCAATTAATTTCTGGACTATCTGATAAAAATTTGAAGGAAGAACTATCACAAAATAAGTATCTAACTCTAGAAATCGCTATACAAAAGTGCCTTGCTTATGAACAAAAACAAAATCAATACTTTGAGTCTCTACAAACACAGAATCAGGGCAGCACGGTAGCATTGTGGATAGCACAATTGCTTCACAGCTCCAGGGTCCCAGGTTCGATTCCGGCTTGGGTCACTGTCTGTGCGGAGTCTGCACATCCTCCCCGTGAGTGCGTGGGTTTCCTCCCACAGTCCAAAGATGTGCAGGTTAGGTGGATTGGCCATGATAAATTGCCCTTAGAGTCCAAAATTGCCCTTAGTGTTGTGTGGGGTTACTGGGGTGTGGGGATTGGGTGGAGGTGTTGACCTTGGGTGGGGTGCTCTTTCCAAGAGCTGGTGCAGACTTGATGGGACGAATGGCCTCCTTCTGCACTGTAAATTCTATAATAAAAGAATCAGTATCTAGAAAACAAAATCGGTAAAAATGACGCGAATACTCACCACGAAGCAGAGACAGGATCTCACTCCATGCAACAGCATTTTTTGATTGGCAGCCATCTTGAGCGAGGGCATTCTGGCCAGTACGCACATGCGCACTTCTCAAAAAGAAGGAAAACGGTAAACTACACTTGCGCGCATACGCGAGAAGCTGCGCACGCGCAGTTGCGAAAAGAGCGCACAGCGAAGGAAACTCGAGTTGCGCATGCGCATTCGATTCGTACGCATGACGTCACGAGCGTCATGGCGTCAGAGGACCCGGACCACGCCCACTTAAAAGAGAAATGCACGAAAATGAACAAAAAGAAATTTAAAGCTGCAAAACCCAATTTTCTTGCCTCAAAAGACAGAACAATGCCCGAACTTACACCAGCAGTTGGAAATAACTTTCACAACACCCTGGAACAAGCAGTCTGCACCACCCAAAGTGAAGAGTACAATGACAAATCCGAAACCAAGGAAGATCCGAAAATCCGACACCAAGTTAATTGAACAGGAAGAGAACGATAACAACTCCGAAACAAAAAGAGAAGATTTGTCGAGTGAACAATACACAGAATACTACTCAGACATGGCTGAGTTATTCGGATATGCTGATCACATCATCAGCAACACGGTTGAAAAGCTCAACACAACTCTGTGGTAGTATGCATTAGGGGTCATGTGGGACTGTGAAGCCGTGATGTCATTGGCTGACAGATCCCGGGTCCTGGTTGGACGTTGACCTCTAGCTCCGCCCTGAAGGCGGAGTATAAGTACCAGGAGTCCTCCCCCGCAGGCAGTCTACTACTGAACTGCGGGGGAACAGTCACGCTCAATAAAGCCTCATCGACTTCACTCTATTCGTCTCTCGGAGTCTTTGTGCGCTACAATTTATTGAGCGTGACTAAAGGACTATGGAGCTCAGGATCATCCCGGAATGCCTGAGGATCAGCCCCCACGCAGTGAACGCAGCAGCAGCTTTCAAGCACTGGCAGACTTGTTTTGAGGCCTACCTCAGAACGGCCCCCGGCCGGGTCACAGAAGACCAAAAACTACAGGTCCTGCACTCGAGGTTAAGCACGGAGATTTTCTCCCTCATCGAAGACGCAGAGGATTTCCAGACGGCGTTCGCAGCACTAAAAAGTCTCTATGTTCGCCCAGTAAACCAGATCTACGCTCGCTATCAACTCGCAACGAGACGGCAAAGTCCCGAAGAATCGATAGATGAATTCTACGCCGCGCTACTAATTTTGGGACGGGCCTGCAGCTGCCCGCCGGTGAACGCAAATGAACACACGGACATGTTAATGCGCGATGCTTTTGTGGCAGGTATGAACTCCTCCCAAATCCGCCAAAGACTGCTAGAAAAAGAGTCGCTAGGACTCTCAGAGGCACGGGCCCAAGCAGCCTCCCTAGACGTGGCCGCGCGAAATACCCGCGCCTACGGCCCCGACCGCGCGGCAGCCCATTGGGCTCCGTACGCACCCGTCGCGACAAACCCACCCCCCCCCCCCCGGACACCCCACAGGCTTGCGCGGTTCAAACGCCAAGTCGCACCGGGAAAGCCCGCTGCTATTTCTGCGGCCAGGCAAAACACCCCCCGGCAGCGCTGCCCGGCCCGCGCAGCGATCTGTAATAGCTGCGGGAAAAAGGGCCATTTCGCGGCTGTGTGCCGGTCCCGCGAGGTCGCCGCTGTCCCGGGAGAACAGGGAGCCCTGCACGCCGTTTACGCTCCCCAACGCCCCCAGCGCCCCATGTATGACCCGCAGGCGCAACCACTTTGGGTCCCGGCCGCCGCTCTCCCCGGAGAACAGGGAGCCCTGCACGACTTTTACGCTCCCCAACCCCCCCCCCCCCCCCCCCCCGCGCCCCATGTATGACCCGCCGGCGCTACCACTTTGAGTCCCGGCCACCGCTGTCCCCAGAGAAGAGGGAGTCCTACGTGTTCCTAACGCTCCCCAAATCCCCAGCGCCCCATGTGCGACCCGCAGGCGCCGCCATTTTGGGTCCCGGCCACCACGAGGGGAGGAAGGGCGCCGCCATCTTGGACCACCCCAGACCTGTGCGACGCATGGGGGTGGCCATTTTGTCCACCCCCGCCGCCATCTTGTGACCCCCCAGCCATGTGCGATGCATGGGGGCAGCCATCTTGTTCACACCCGACGCCATCTTGGACGGCAACAACGGACCCCAGCGTCGACGGCTCCACGGGGTTCGAAGAAGACGCTCAACCATTACAACCACGTCTGGCTTCAATGCCGCTGGACCAAGCACGGCCCCGGACGCTCCAGACGACGACGACAACGGTGCTGATAAACGGGCACGAGACACCATGCCTAGTCGACTCCGGGAGCACGGAGAGCTTTATCCACCCCGACACGGTAAGACGCTGTTCTTTGACCATCCGTCCCAGCGCACAAAAGATTTCCCTAGCTGCAGGATCCCACTCCGTACAGATCAAAGGCTTCTGCATAGTTACCCTAACGGTGCAAGGGAGGGAGTTCAAAAACTACAGGCTCTACGTCCTTCCCCAACTCTGCGCCCCCACATTACTGGGATTAGACTTCCAGTGCAATCTACAGAGCCTAACCTTCAAATTCGGCGGCCCAATACCCCCACTCACTATCTGCGGCCTCGCAACCCTCAAGGTGCAACCCCCATCCTTGTTTGCAAACCTCACCCTGGATTGCTAACCCGTCGCCACTAGGAGCAGACGGTACAGCGCCCAGGACCGGACCTTCATTCGGTCCGAAGTCCAGCGGCTACTAAAGGAAGGCATAATCCAGGCCAGCAATAGTCCCTGGAGAGCACAGGTGGTAGTAGTAAAGACAGGGGAGAAGCAAAGGATGGTCATAGACTATAGCCAGACCATCAACAGGTACACACAACTAGACGCGTACCCTCTCCCCCGCATATCCGACATGGTCAATCGGATTGCCCAATATAAGGTCTTCTCCACCGTGGACCTCAAGTCCGCCTACCATCAGCTCCCCATCCGCCCAAGTGACCGCAAGTACACAGCCTTCGAGGCAGATGGGCGACTATACCACTTCCTAAGGGTCCCATTTGGCGTCACAAACGGGGTCTCGGTCTTCCAACGAGAGATGGACCAAATGGTTGATCAACACGGGTTACGGGCCACGTTCCAGTATCTCGACAATGTAACCATCTGCGGCCACGATCAGCAGGACCACGATGCCAACCTCCAAAAATTCCTCCAGACCGCTAAAGCCTTGAACCTCACGTACAACGAGGACAAGTGCGTTTTTAGCACAAACCGGCTAGCCATCCTGGGCTACGTAGTGCGCAATGGGATAATAGGCCCCGACCCCGAACGTATGCGCGCCCTCATGGAATTTACCCTCCCGCACTGCTCAAAAGCCCTAAAACGCTGCCTGGGGTTCTTTTCATACTACGCCCAGTGGATCCCCCAGTACGCAGACAAGGCCCGCCCCCTAATACAGACCACGACCTTCCCTCTGTCAACAGAGGCTTGCCAGGCCTTCAGCCGCATCAAAGCGGATATCGCAAAGGCCACGATGCGCGCCATCGACGAGTCCCTCCCCTTCCAGGTCGAGAGCGACGCCTCCGACGTAGCTCTAGCGGCCACCCTTAACCAAGCGGGCAGACCCGTGGCCTTTTTCTCCCGAACCCTCCACGCTTCAGAAATCCGCCACTCCTCAGTGGAAAAGGAAG
Source organism: Scyliorhinus torazame (assembly GCF_047496885.1). Taxonomy (NCBI): domain Eukaryota; kingdom Metazoa; phylum Chordata; class Chondrichthyes; order Carcharhiniformes; family Scyliorhinidae; genus Scyliorhinus; species Scyliorhinus torazame. The sequence continues at coordinate 62,899,970 of NC_092724.1, read as the reverse complement.
CCCAAGCCATAGTGGAAGCGGTGCGACATTGGAGGCATTACCTGGCCGGCAGGAGATTCACTCTCCTCACGGACCGACGGTCGGTAGCCTTCATGTTCGATAATGCACAGCGGGGCAAAATCAAAAACGACAAGATCTTAAGGTGGAGGATCGAGCTCTCCACCTTCAACTACGAGATCTTGTATCGTCCCGGAAAGCTGAACGAGCCGTCCGATGCCCTATCCCACGGCACATGTGCCAACGCACAAAGTAACCGCCTCCAAACCCTCCACGAGGACCTCTGCCACCCGGGGGTCATTCGGTTCTACCACTTTATTAAGTCCCGCAACCTCCCATACTCTTTGGAGGAGGTCCGTACAGTCACAAGGAACTGCCACATCTGCGCAGAGTGCAAACCGCATTTTTTCAGGCCGGGTGGTGCGCACCTGATTAAGGCTTCCCGCCCCTTTGAACGCCTTAGTCTGGATTTCAAAGGACCCCTCCCCTCCACCGACCGCAACATATACTTCCTTAATGTGGTGGACGAGTACTCCCGTTTCCCATTCGCCATCCCCTGCCCTGACATGACCGCGGCCACAGTCATTAAAGCCCTGAACACCATATTCACACTGTTCGGTTGCCCCGCATACGTCCACAGCGACAGGGGGTCCTCCTTCATGAGTGACGAGCTGCGCCAGTTCCTGCTCAGCAACGGTATAGCCTCGAGCAGGACGACCAGCTACAACCCCCGGGGGAACGGGCAAGTAGAGAGGGAGAACGGCACGGTCTGGAAGACCGTCCTACTGGCCCTACGGTCCAGGGACCTCCCAGTTTCACGGTGGCAGGAGGTCCTCCCGGACGCCCTCCACTCCATCCGGTCACTACTGTGTACTAGCACTAACCAAACGCCTCATGAGCACCTCCTTGTCTTCCCCAGGAAGTCCTCCTCTGGAACGTCGCTGCCGACCTGGCTGGCAGCCCCAGGACCCATCTTGCTCCGAAAACATGTGCGGGCGCACAAGTCGGACCCGTTGGTCAAAAGGGTTCACCTCCTTCACGCGAACCCGCAGTACGCTTACGTGGAGTACCCCGACGGCCGACAGAACACGGTCTCCCTGCGAGATCTGGCGCCCGCCGGCAACACACACACCCCCCCGACACCAATCACCCCCTTCTTGCTACCGCCGCACCCTGCGACCGCCCCCTTCCCAGGAGGATCGGTCCTCCTCCCAGGCCCGACCAGGAGTGAAGCCCAAGCTGAAACCGTAAGGCTCCCGGAGACGACAACACCGGAACAAGCACCACCACCACCACCGGGGCCGAGGCGATCGACACGGACGACCAGACCGCCCGACCGACTCGTGGAGTCGATCTAACACTACAGTATGTGGACTTTTAACGAGAACATTTTGTCTTTTTTTTCCTGACGATTACTGTAAATAGTTCGAAACAAAAAAAACCTTGTACATACTGTAATAACATGCAAAAGTTTTCCTCCCAGGACCAGCCTTGTAAACCCTTACCACCATGCGAAGCATCACCCCGCCGGGTTCATTTTTAACAAGGGGTGAATGTGGTAGTATGCATTAGGGGCCATGTGGGACTGTGAAGCCGTGATGTCATTGGCTGACAGATCCTGGGTCCTGGTTGGACGTTGACCTCTAGCTCCGCCCTGAAGGCGGAGTATAAGTACCAGGAGTCCTCCCCCGCAGGCAGTCTACTACTGAACTGCGGGGGAACAGTCACGCTCAATAAATCCTCATCGACTTCACTCTATTCGTCTCTCGGAGTCTTTGTGCGCTACAAACTCTTCTCATGGTAGATTAATCCAATACCATGATGCCATGGCAGATCGTCGATACATTGGATGACAGCAATACCCAAGAAGAAACGATGCCACACAGAGAGCACAGAACGACTCCGTTGAGAGCACAGATCGACTCTACAGCGAGAACACTGCATGACTCCACAAAGAGAGCGATGACAGACTCCACAGAGAGAGCGATGACAGGCTCCACAGAGAGCGATGAAAGACTCCACAGAGAGAGCGATGAAGGATTCCACAGAGAGAGCGACACAAGCCTCCACCGACAGCTCAGTGACAGACTCAAAAATGGAAGCAAGCAAAAACTCCATAGCGAACACCATGCATGAACAAGACTATGAAAGTCTACCAAGCTCACGTGAACAACAAAAAGACTATGACAGTCTACCCAGCTTATTTGAGCCACCAGAACCCAGCTCATTTAACCGACAAGAAGACAGTCTACCCAGCTTATTTGAGCCACTAGAAGAAGACTATGAAAGTCTGCCCAGCTCATTTAACCAACAAGAAGATACTGAATGTCTACCCACTGTACGTGAGACAAGTAACGAAGAAATCCCAATTCCCATACAGGATGTGCAGGATCACAGCGAGACTGACAGATCTCAGCTCGTCTGCACAGAAGCACAATCAGAGGAGGGCTACTCATGAGTCCAGAGAGACCACGTCAATAGAAATCCTGAAGATTTTGACTCCAGAAGAGGAGCACCAAGAGTCCAGAGGGGCCACGTCAATAGAAATCTTGAAGATTTTTACTCCAGAAGAGGAGCACCAAGAAACCAAAGGTGATTCAAATGAACCAGAAATAACTCCAGAAGAGGAGCACAAAGAGATCACAGATGATTCAAGTCAACCAGAAATGACTCTAGAAGAGGAGTACCAAGGAAGCAAAGAAGAGGAATCGAATCCACCACAAATGATTGATGTCACCAACATCAATGCAACATCAGATCATTCTCACAATTCTCAAGAAGAAAGGCTCAATGTAGCAGATACCACAAAGGACACTGACACCAATAACTGTGACAATGACTCAAATCATCCACACGGAACACTCATTGAGCGCAAAAAAAACAACAAAACCCGCAAGAAGCACAGCAGAAACAAGAACAACAACAGCAACAACAAAAACACCATGCAGCGCAACAAGAACGACAAAAGCAACAAGACGCATCACAGGAACAACAAGCACGACAAGAAATACAACAAGGACGACAACGAAAACAACAAAGACAGAAACGACAGAAACAACAAGAATGAAAAAACGACCTGTACAACATGGTACAACTCTGCACGTGAAAGACAATGCCACAGCACACTGCGAAACAATGACAAGACTACAAACATGCCATGGCATGACAAAGAATCTCACAAATTCACATCTGCTCCAGAACAACCAAGCAAACCAGCTTTCACGGAAGATGACATACAGAATCAATACCACAAACAGAAGAAAAAGTCCAGGTCTGACACCAAAGATGACATACAGAATCAATACCACAAGCACAGAAAAAAAGCATAAATCAGACAACAAAGTGATTCAACCATTCAAACACCTTATTGATGACTTCTTGGTTACTTAAACACAGGAACACTGATGACGTTCACAAAGAAATAACAACTTCAACATCACCATTTCAACTGCAGAAGAAGAAAGCAACTCGACAGCACAAATTCATAAAGTATGGACTCACAAATTTTAATTTTATTTATTAAGATTGGATTCATAAATATTGATTGGCTTTGTAAAATCATCAAGATCATCACAACTTGTACATAACATCATTTGTCTACCTGTTTCACACAAGCGAAAACAACCTAAGAGACTAAATGTATTAACATTTGACCGATTAACTAATTGATTACATGTTATGCATTTGCAAACTGCATCCATTATGTTTGTTCAATTTTCTTTGAAACATACAGAAAATATGTAACACGAAAAAAAGAGGGATGTAGTGATCTCTATATGTGCATGTACACAAGGGGTTAATGTGTAATCAGTAGCACCACATGATCACTAGAGGGCCGGACCAACTGGGGTATAAAAGGCAACCACATTAGGTCTCTCTCTCTCTGGGGTGCACTGTGACCAGGACAATAGCAGACTAGTTCAGATGGCTAGTGGAGTTACGTAGAGTTACCGTAGTTCAATCTTGTTAACCTTATCACTAGTATCAAAGTTAAAGTAAAGAACTCATGCAATTATTGTTATAGTTACTCAATAAGCATTTTGTTACTACTGGACGAGTTTGAGTCTTCTTTATCGAGATTCAGAAGACCTCGGGCAGGATTCTTCAAAAACCGGTGGGGTGGGCAACTCCGGCATGAAGGAATGGCGTGAACCACTCCTGCGTCAGGCCGCCCCGAAGGGGCGGAATCCTCCGCACGTTCAGAGGCTAGGCCAGTGCTGGAGTGGTTTGCGCTGCGCAAGCCAGCGCGAAAGGGGCTTGGCGCCACGCCAAAGGCCTCTGCCGGCCGGCGCGAGTTGGTGCATGTGCAAGAGCGCCAGCGTGTGCTGCCATCATACCAGCGCATGCGCAGGGGGGGTTCATCTCCGCGTCGGCCATTGTGGACTGTTGCAGCGGCCGACGCGGAGGAATAGAGTGCCCCCACGGCACAGTCCCGCCCGCGGATCGGTGGGCTCCGATCGCGGGCCAGGCCACCATGGGGACATCCCCTGGGGCCAGATCCCCCCGCACCCCTCCTCATAGGGCCGCCCGCGGAGCCAGATCCCGCCGGTAAGTACCTGTCCTAACATACGCCGGCGGGACCCGCCAAAACCGGGCGGCCACTCGGCCCATCGCGGGCCGGAGATTCCCACCCCCGCCAAATCCCCGGCGCCGGAGAATTCACTCTGCATAACCCCTGATCCCCTTATTAATCAAGAACCTATCTGTCTCTGTCTTAAAGACACTCAATGATTTGCCAGTTGCCTTTAACAGATTGTGCTGACAGGCAAAGCTATTGAGTTGTAGATATGCAAATGTGAGTTGACATGCTGCGGTATCGCTGGAGGCAGCAAAGCCAATGGTGTCCATAACAACAGCATTAACCACATCCACATAAAGCAAAATACTGCGGATGCTGAAAACCTAAAATAAAATCCGAAAAGGTGGATAAACGCAGCAGATCCGTCAGCATCTGTGGAGAGAGTAACAGAGGCCAGAATTCTCCGGCCATTGAGATTCACTTTTCCAGCCGGCAGTGCCTGTGGGTTTCCCAGCAGTGTGGGGTGGCTTAAATGGGAAATCCCATTGACAAGCGAAGTGAAGAGAGAATCCCTCCGCCAGCGTACGGCACTCCGCCGAGAAACACGCAGTCAGGGGACCGGAGAATTCAGCCCCAGAGTTAATGTTTCCGATCTAAATGGCCCTGCTCCAGAACTGTAGAAAGGTTATTTAAACCCAAAATGTTAGCTCTGTTTCTTTCTCTACAGATGCTGACAGACCTGCTGAATTTATTCAGCATTTTCTGTTTACCAAATTCGTATAACACTTTTAGTGTAGTATAGGTGTTTTATAATTATCAGACAAAACTGAAACCTAGCACAGGAAACCTGGTCAAAGAGGTAGCTTTTAAAGAGTGTTTGAAAGAAGGTGAGGGGAGTGGTCAGGCGGGGATTTTAAGCCTGGGGCCGAGGGAGCTACCAATGGTGGAGTGAAGGACTGAACCCCACACAAGAGCACTTCCCAGCAAGAATGACAAACAGGGGTGGATATAGTGCACCAACTACTACCTGGTGTGGATGAACACAGGCTGGGCCTCAAAGCAGTGCCTTTCAGTCTCTACAGAACTCTGTTAAATTAAGCGAGCTCATCTCCAGCCATCGCAAATCAGAACCGTCAACCAAGCACCTTTTACATTTTGAGTGAATGCATTTTGAAAACCCGATGGTTGTTTGGGGGGCGATGAGGAGCCATCAGCAGGGAGATGATACCATATGCCATTAGGAGCAATTGATTAGTTTCAGCTCAACTCCTCCAAAGGAGATGACAGCCTTAAAATCGCACCAGGGTATCTTTATTTAAAAATGGAGCATTGAAAGTCTCAGTTTAATTTCAAAATTGCCACTGAGCTCTGAGATAAAAGGACATCGTACTTTCAACATTGAAACAGGTCATCCTGTCCAAATGGGCCTGCGCCGTGATTATGGCCTACATCAGGGTTTTTCAAACTCAGAGTCGCGACCCGCAGGGAGGTTGCGGATGGGTGTCGGCAAGGTCGCAAAGCGATCAGTATTGGCATTCCCGACCGCGGGAGAAGCGTCCAATGGACACGACTGGCTTTTAGGAATGCCGGCCGCGACTGGCCTTTAAATACAAATGATGGAGTCTTCACACCAGAACCGGTGGCAGAGGACAAATTTCGAGAGCGGCACGTGCACTGACATCACGTACACTGTACGTCCGTGATTTGGGCACAAAATCATGAAGACTTCCCTGCATTTGTAACTGCCAGCAAGCACGCAACAGGACTGTGTGAAGAACTGAAGATGGATCATTTTGTAAAAAGGGCCAGAGTCACTAGCAGGCCAGGATCTCACAACTGAACCTTCTGGAGAGAGCTTCTCAGGAGAGTCCAGGGAAGGACAAAGCAGTTCTGGTGTGAGCTGTGTGCAGAGCTCCAGGGCCTCTGGTGAACACCCAACAAAGAAAACACTGAAGTCGGGTACAAAGCAGTCTCAAAATACTTCATTGAGGTGTGGCTTTCCTAATTGTGCCAATGAAAATCAGGATGCAAAGCCCACGTGAGTTATATGCAGGGAGGTATAGGTAAATGAAAGTTTAAAACCCTCAAAGCTTCGAAGGCATGACGGGTTTGAGGGCAAACCTCTTGATTTTTTTCAAAAGATGCAGCGAGAACTTAAATCGTCAGCTGAAGTCGGTCATAATATACATCTATGTATACAATGGAGTGCAGACAGGCAGTGATTGACACACAGGATGACCAGTAAGCACACAGAACAGAGCAGCCAATCACCAGACAGGACACCACCACTATAAAGCCAGAGGGCACCCTTTTCCCGCTCCCTCAGGACCCAGCCTCTGAGACAGTCAGAGTTAGTGAACTGGCCAGTGCAAACACCATGTGGTAGCTAGTAAGTCTGGTTAGGATAGTATCAGATCTCCAGTCAAGTCAGCATAGTGTCAACCCACAGTTGAACATGTATAATAGTTTAGATGTTAAATAAAATCGCATTGCACCTTATCAAGTGTTGGAGGTCTGTCTCTCGCTACACTGCACCAAGTGCAGTCCACATCGACCCAGCCTACCCAACACATCATGGTACCAGTGAGTGATGCTGAAAATTGACGGACCTACCTTGAGTGAATCAGCCAGCAACTCCCGAAAGTCAAGCAGCTCACCCTCACCATCGAAACGTGCGTTCTCCACGAACATGCTAACAATCAGTACTCCCACATCAGGGCAGCAGAAACGACAAAGCTAACAACGTTGACGGAATGGGTGCAGGCCATCGCACAAATGCAGGGCCTAAGTATCGCCAAGAGTGGCCAATCCGCCCGCTTTCCGCGGGCCCCTGCGCATGCGCGCCCACGACCGAGGGGATGGCGAGACCGACGACCAGACTGCGCAGGTGCGTACGTCGTTCGACCGCACTGCGCATGCGCGATGGCTCACGGAACGGCTGACATTGGCGTCATGACGTGTCCGAATTGTGGCTCCGCCCATTTAAAGCGGCAATGTCCGTCAAAATCACGACGGTGTCTACAGTGTGGCAAGCTTGGCCACTACGCAGCCCTTTGCAGATCTGCTCCACTGCCCAGCATCCAGCGATCCCAGCCGCGGCGCAGAAGCGTCCGTTCAATACAGCAGGCCATGCCAGACTCCGACCCCGACAGCCCAACAGATCCTGATGCTGCGTGCCTCAAATCTCCATACCGGGTGGGCATCATTACGAAGTATGCGCTGCCTTTCTCCAAGACAGCGAAACACCTCCCAATCCTCAGCGTGGATCCCGACGACGAGTGGTGTGCTGTCCTCACAGTTAACAAGGTTCGCATCCAGTTCAAACTCGACACCGGCGCATTGGCGAACCTCATCTCCAAATCCGATCTCCACACCATCCGCGTCAGACCAAACATTCTTACACCGGCCTGCCAGCTCCTTGACTACAATGGCAATGCCATAGCTGCAAGTGGCTCATGCCAACTCGGAGTTTCCAATAAGTCATTTAAAGCGACACTGCGATTTGAGATCATGGGACCTGACAGAGCATCCCTGCTCGGTGCCCGGGCCTGCAAACTCCTGAACTTGGTTCAGCAAGTCCACACCATGTCATCCTCACAGGCGACGGCCTCACCTGATGAGAACTTCCAGGCTGAAATTGATTACATCATCATGCAGTACCACAGCATGTTCGACGGAATGGGCACACTCCCATATCGATACAAAATCCTGCTCAAACCAAACGCCACCCCTGTGATCCACGCACCACGTCGGGTGCCGGCACCCCTCAAGGACCGCCTCAAGCAGCAGTTACAGGACCTCCAGGACCAGGGCATCATATCAAAGGTCACAGAACCCACGAACTGGGTCAGCTCCATGGTCTGCGCCAAGAAGCCGTCAGGGGAGCTTCGAATCTGCATCGACCCCAAGGATTTAAACCGCAACATCATGAGGGAACATTACCCGATACCAAAACGAGAAGAGTTGACCAGCGAGATGGCTCATGCCAAACTCTTTACGAAGCTGGACGCCTCCAAGGGGTTCTGGCAAATACAGCTGGATGCATCCAGTCGCAAGCTGTGCACATTCAGTACCCCGTTCGATAGCTACTGCTATAACCGGATGCCTTTTGGCATCATCTCTGCCTCAGAGGTATTTCACCGCATCATGGAACAGATGATGGAGGGTATCGAGGGGGTGCGCGTGTATGTTGACAATGTCATAATCTGGTCCTCAACTCCTCAAGAACACATCGATCGCCTCAAGCAGGTATTCCACAGAATCCATGAGCATGGCCTCCGACTCAACAGAGCCAAGTGCTCGTTCGGTCAATCAGAAATCAAACTCCTTGGTGATGACATCTCACAGCAAGGTATACAATGGAGTGATTGACACAAATGGATACAATGGAGTGATCGACAGGCAGTGATTGACACAAAGGATGACCAGTAAGCACATAGAACAGAGCAGCCAATCACCAGGCAGGACACAACCACTATAAAGCCAGAGGGCACCAGTTTTCCCGCTCCCTCAGGACCCAGCCTATGAGACAGTCAGAGTTAGTGAGCTGGCCAGTGCAAACACCATGTGGTAGCTAGTAAGTCTGGTTAGGCTAGTATCAGGTCTCCAGTCAAGTCAGCATAGTGTCAACCCACAGTTGAACATGTATAATAGTTTAGATGTTAAATAAAATCATGTTGCAACTTATCAAGTGTTGGAGGTCTGTCTCTCGCTACACTGCATCAAGTGCAGTCCACACCGACCCAGCCTTTCCAACACATCAATGTCCTTGGCAGAAATGTAACATTGAGTGACAAAGCAAGTGAGATTGTGAGGATCAAGCAGGTTCACCTGTTGCATGAAAGGTAAGAAATGATGGTGGGCCACGAATGTTGGCCTTTGTGGATCGTGAAGGTTAGCCAATTGGTAAAAGTGGGTCCTGGAAAAAAAAGTTTGAAAAACACTGGTCTACATGAGCCTCCTCCCAACTCCCTTGACCCACAATTAAAACAAAATGCTGCGGATGCTACAAATCTGAAATAAAATCAGCAAATTGCCAGAAAAGCTCAGCAGGTCCGGCAGCGGCAGGATTTTCAGATCTGACAACTGGACTGATTAAAATCCACGTAAACTCTGTTGTCACCTTGCCGGAGACCAAGGGATCTGTAACCTCATCTGAGTACAATCTCCCTAGGTGAGGGAGGTAGCCTCCCGCTTAAGCTAGGGGCCTCTGGGACATAAATACCCCGCCTCAAGTGTGGGCCGGGCATGGGAAATCCTTCAGAGTAGGAGGTGTAAATATAATCGGCCGAATTCTCCACTCCTGAAGCTAAGTGCTGCCGCAGGGACTGAATTGGTGGAGTTCTACGACAGCAAAATTGCCGCCGTTCCCAGATCAATGCACTGGGCTAGCACCAACACCATGTGGAACATGACCTTTTACAATGAGAACTGGGGCGGGATTTACCGCAATCGGCGCGATGTCCGCCGACCGGCGCCAAAAACGGCGCGAATCAGTCCGGCATTGCGCCGCCCCAAAGGTGCAGAATTTTCCGCATCTTGAGGTGCCGAGCCCTCACCTTGAGGGGCTAGGCCCACGCCGGACTGATTTCCGCCCCGCCAGCTGGCGGGAAAGGCCTTTGGTGCCCCGCCAGCTGGCGCGGAAATGACTTTGCCATGCGGCACATGCGTGGGAGCGTCAGCGGCTGCTCACGGCATCCCCGCGCATGCGCAGTGGAGGGGGTCTCTTCCGCCTCCACCATAGTGGAGACCATGGCGAAGGCGGAAGGAAAATAGTGCCCCCACGGCACAGGCCCGCCCGCGGATCGATGGGCCCCGATCGCGGGCCAGGCCACCGTGGGAGCACCCCCCGGGGCCAGATTGCCCCGCGTCCCCCCCAGGACCCCGGAGCCCGCCCGCGCCGCCTTGTCCCGCCGGTAAGAGAGGTGGTTTGATTCTCGCCAGCGGGACAGGCATTCCAGCAGCGGGACTTCGGCCATCGCGGTCCGGAGAATCGCCGGCGGGGGGCTCGCCAACCGGCGCGGCGCGATTCCCACCCCCGCTGAATATCCGGTGCCGGAGAATTCGCCAACTGGCAGGGGCGGAATTCACGCCAGCCCCCGGTGATTCTCCGACCCGGCGGGGTCTGATTCGCTGGATTTGGGATTGACACTTGACGGGCTCACAAGCTGCAGCCTCAGATAAGCACGCCACTCCCCACACACACTCATCCCAACCAACAAGATGGCAGCACGGAGAGCGGCACTCCGATTCACGGATGCTGAGCTGAAGACCTTACTCGGCGCAGTGGAGGAGAGGCGGGCTACCCCAGGGTGGGGAGGCGGTTGCCACCCGCCGCCGTGCAACGGGCCTGGGCATAGAAAGGAGAGGCCGTGAGCGCCGTGGGCGACACCGCCAGGACCGGCCAGCAGTACTGTAAAAAACTGCACTACCGCCTCAGAGTGGCCAGGGTGATTAAGCAGCACTGTGCCCCTGGCACTAGCCGTAACCCCACACCCCCGTAACCCCACCCCACCCGCTCGGGGGGCGACCAAACCCAAACCCTGCACCACCTGTCAGCACCCATACCGGCCGCCATGGCAGGGTGCCCTGGCCACGAAGGCCACCAACTACCCTCCCCCTGTGCTGCATGCATCTGACAGTCTAACACTGTGCATTTTCTGTCTTCCCTCCCCTCCCGCCCCACAAGAGGTCTGCGCACTACCGCCAAAATAAGGAGAAGACTGGAGGGAGGCCACCGGACCTGCGGCCCCTCACCACAGCAGAACAGAGGGCAGTAGACCTGATCGATGGGCCCAGGGAGTGGGCAGTCGCTGGGACAGAGGTTGGCATCGGCTGAGCAAGTGAAACCCTACTGAGCTGCACTTCCCCATGGCACATGTGTCCCCACTCCACCCCTCCATCCCCTCCGCAACCCCACCAACCCCAGACCCCTCCCTTCACAACCCCTCCACCACCACGAGCACCACCCCCACACCCCCCCATACTGTTTCCTCAACTATCCCCTCCTCCGCCACACTGCCCCCTCCACCACCACCCGCCACCCCATCCCGCGGTCCAACCATCTTGTCTTGCGTCTTGTTGGACCACCTGGCGATGAGGTGGGCTCTTCTGATGCTCCCCAACCCCAAACACAACCCTGGGAGGAGAGCAGAGAGGAGGAGGAGGTGGACACATACCTGGATGGGAGTCCTCCACCCACAGCCGGAGACAACCCCATTGCCGACAGTCCGGGGACGACACTGACTTTCCGTCACACCTGTCTCCAACATCCTTCAACACTCACCTCAGGTGAGCAATTTAGTGAAGAGACTCTTGGGACACTATCTGGTGCTCACCACACACGTGCTGCGGTACAGCAGGTTGAGTTAGGAACCCCCGAGGGGTGGGTCGGTCGGAGGGCGACCTGACCCCAAGGACTAGCTGTCGTCTGGACGGGTTTCAGGCTTCAGGAAATGGTGATGCCATCTATAGTGGAGATGCACTCTCAGAGCCAGGGACTACATGAGGAGGTGTCGGCAGCCATCCAGATTCTGCAGGTGCAGTGCTGCAGGAGCAGGAGATGGTGCCGACTATGCGTGCCACCCTAGGCCAACACATGGGTGGCGGCCTGGGGGCTGAAAGTTTCAGCCATGGGTCAGGATATCCAACACCTGAGGCACTCTGTGCGGACGGTGGCCGAGGCCCAGGACAGGACTGCCCTATCACACAACCATTTGCCAAGGCCACCTGGCCATTACAGGGCGACCCTTAGCATAGCCCAGTCGCAGGGGGTCATAGCTGAGGCCATCTGTAGTATTCCCCCGGTGCTGGCCAACATGGCAGAGGGAGGTGGCACAGTTGCAGCATGGTGTGGCACAGACCCAGAGGGAGGTGGTCCACTCCCTGTGCTCCATGGCTGCGAGCATCGAGACCCTGGTCAGGGTGGGTGTGGGACTCCATGACTGGCAGTGACTGGGAGCCTCAGCGGATAGCTCCTCTCGCACCCCTGTCCATGGAGTAGCCCAGGGCCATCGGGCACCCCGAGGGAGGAGGAGGCAATGGGACTCGTGCAGGTGACTTTCTCAGGGAAGTTGTTGGAAAGCACAGCGCCTCGGTCTCCATCCCTCGTCCCTGGCGCATCTGGTGGACAGCATACAGGACAGGGAGACATCACACCATCTGGGACACACAAGCAGCAGCCGGGCCCATCCAGGCCCAGCCGCCCCAGAAGATGGCCGCCAAAGGTGACCTAGGTCACAGGGCGGGAGTCACACCAGGCCCCCTCCACTTCTGATGTACGGCCTGGGGATCCACTTCGACGTAGCGTTAGGGCCCGTAAAGCCAGAAAGATAGACACCAGTTAAGTTGGCAAGGGTGCAGGGCACAGTATAGAGTTAGGGGTTAGGGCACAAAGCTTTATATATTTGTTCACATTGAACACCTGTGCAGAATGTTATAACCTGCCCCAGTGCTCTGTCAGAAGATTGTGAGGGATGGGCTGGTCTGGGTGGGCCGCAGGGGACGGGAGGGGGCTGGGCGGACATTGGGAATGAGCCTGGTCAAGGAACCGCAGTTCAGCCAGCGCTCACCGCTCCGGTGTCCCACCCCCATTGCACTTTCCCCTTCCCCCCACCACCCTCTCCGTTCCCATCCCCACCTCCGCCACTCCAGAGATTCGATAGCACGGTGTGATGGAATGGCCATCTTGCCATCAGCCAGATGGATGATAGAAAGTGCTACCGTGGGCAGGAGTCAGATAATGTTGAACGATGAGAAGGACCAGAGCTCATCCCAGAGCCGGTTGTCATCATCCTCCATCCCATGGACCAGACCCGCCGTTACTGCCATGGACCCCGTAGTGAGGTAGGTAGGAATCACAGAGGGAGTTGCAAGAGAGGTGAGGGGTTGGGGGGGTTGCGCTGGGAGGGATGGTCGGCCAGGCGGTGGGGGTGGTGGGGATTGGATGTCCATATTGGATTGGATGTCCGGGCCAGATGTCCACACCACTGGTCAGACCCCCTCGTCGGTGAACCTGAAGGCGATTAGAGCGCCCCGTGCGCGCGGGCCCTGGCGCACACTTTGTGTGGCCTCCTGTGCCTGCCCAGGCCCCATGTCCTGCCCACCCTCGCCCTCCCCCGCATCTTCCTCGTGGGTTGAGGCCTGGCTTTCAGCCCCCTCTCCAGCACATCGCCCCTCTGCTGCACGATGTTGTGGAGGACGCAGCAGGCCACCACAAGTGGGAGATCTTCCTCGCGCTAAACTGGAGGGCCCCTCCAGAGCGGTCCAAGCACCTGAATCGCATCTTCAGGGTGCTAAAGCACCACTTGATCACGCACCTGGTTGCTGCATGGGCATCGTTGTAGCGGGTCTCCGTGTCAATCTGTGGCCTCTGGATAGGCGTCATCAACCACGACTGCAGGGTATAATCACCATCGCCCAGGAGCCAACCCCTCAGTCTGGAGTGCGCCTCGAAGATGTCAGGTACCGTTGAGTGTACCAGGATGAAGGTGTTTTGCACACTGCCCGGGTATCGGGTGCAGACATGCATGATGCGCAGCTGATGGTCACACACCAGCTGTATATTCATCAAGTGGAATCCCTTTTGGTTTATGAAGACCAGCCAGTAATGGGCCAGCGCTTGTAGGGTGACATGAATCCCGTCAATCACCCCCTGGACCTGGCGGATCTCGGGGATAATGGCGAACCCCGTTGCCAGGGCATTCTGATGGGCTCGGTCCACAATGAATTTGACAAATTGTGCCTACGAGGGCCTCCGTGAGGTGTGGATGCACCTGTGCGCCAAAGTGTGAGATTCAGGACAGGTCCCCACTTGGCACCTGGAAGGACCCCGTTGCGTAAATGTTCAGGGTGACCGTCACCTTGCCGGCCACTGGGAGCTGGCGTCCTCCCCCATTCCCCCGTGGTGCCAGGTGCACCATGATCTGGCAGATATGTCATCCTGTCCCCTTGCTGGAGTCTTCAACTGCATGTCCAGTCCGGCAGGTCCGCGAATGACAGGCGTTGCCGGTACACACGAGGCCTCATGCGGTGCCTCGCTTGCACCTCCTCCTCCTTGTGCCTGCCGGGCAGCCGGCTCCCCATCTTCACCAGCTGCCTCCTGTTTCCCTGGCGCAGGCTCCGCTGCTGCAGCCTCCTCCTCGAGCAGCTCGTACAGCCTCAGTGCATCCCCCCAGGGCTGCGGTGACCAGTTGAAGGCCACCACACCTGGTTGGATTCCAAAGTCCATTTGTGCAGGGGGTGAAAGACAGGCATGTTAGCATGGCGCGTACCCCTGATGCCAATCACCTGCACCCTGCATGACATGAGGCCACAGAGGGCAGTCACTGGGGTGCGCAGCAAGATGGCTGCCTTGCAGGCCACGACAATGGCGGTCCATACCTGGACATCCTGGTCCCATGTACCATGGGGGGGGGGGGGGTTCACCCTGACCCCATGGTCCATTCCCTGTTCACCTTCATCATCCCCTGCTGCTCCCCCGAGATTGAGGGTGCCCCCCACCACCAGCCCTGCCAGCGGCAGGACCGGCAGCCTCTGTGTATCGTACCTCCTCTCTTTCCCTCACCAGCCATGGCGCCTGTTTCCCAATTTGTGACACTCGCCATCGGTAATTCCCCCCGGCGGAGGCGGAGTATCGCGGAGGCCCAGCAGAATACTGGTCAGGGTCGCTAATGATATGCAAACAGTGTTTACTGTACGTGCGGAGTAGAACACATTGATGCTGCTGTCGAGGCGCCGGAGTATTGCAATATGGCGTGCAGCTGGCGCCTGCCACGATTTTGCCTTAATGACTAATTCTCCTCCGCCCATTGCCTTACCTGATTTCAGTAACGGTCCACGGAGAATCCTGCCCAATAGGTATAAAAAATTGGAGTTTTCTTACAACTTCAAGTGTTCACTTACCTGGGGCTTTACACTGGCGATGAGGGTAAAGTGAAGCTGCAGGAGACACCATTTCCTCCGGACTAGGGCCCACCTTGATTAGGCCTCAGGAGGCCTCCACCCAGATTGTGGGTTTGCCGCTAATCAAAAGGTTAGAGGCATTCGATGCCGAGACAGGTGACTGGAGCCAATATGTCGAGCGAATGCTCTACTTATTTTGGCTCACGGTGACCCACCTTGCCTTCTGCGGGGCAGCCACCTACAGCATTGTCAAGAGTTTAACTTTTCTCGATTTGCTCGATATCTGCCAATTTGTGGAATTAGTTGCCTTGGTGAGCAACCATTTTGATCCAAAACCACCACTGATTGTCCACCGTTTTCCTTTTCACATCGCCGCACAACACCAGGGAGAGTCTGTGACTGAATTCCTGGCCCATTGGCGGAAACCTGCCGAGTTCTGTGGGTCCAGCCCAACATTGTCCCGGACCTTAAGACCATAAGACATAGGGGCAGAATTAGGCCACTCGACCCATCGAGTCTGCCCCCCCATTCAATCATGGCTGATATTTTTCTCATCCCCATTCTCCTGCCTTCTCCCCATAAACCCTGATCCCCTTATTGATCAAAAAACTATCTATCTCTGTCTTAAAGACACTCAGTGATTTGGCCTCCACAGCCTTCTGCGGCAAAGAGTTCCACAGGTTCACCACCCTCTGGCTGAATAAATTCCTCCTCATCTCTGTTTTAAAGGATCGTCCCTTTAGTCTGAGATTGTGTCCTCTGCTTCTAGTTTTTCCTACATGTGGAAACACCCTCTCCATGTCCACTCTATCCAGGACTTGCAGTATCCTGTATGTTTTAGTAAGATCTCCCCTCATCCTTCTAAACTCCAACGAGTACAGACCCAGAGTCCTCAACCGTTCCTCATACGACAAGCTCTTCATTCCAGGGATCATTCTTGTGAACCTCCTCTGGACCCTTTCCAAGACCAGCACATCCTTCCTTAGATATGGGGCCCAAAACTGCTCACAGTACTCCAAATGAGGTCTGACCAGAGCCTTATACAGCCTCAGAAGCACATCCCTGGTCTTGTATTCTAGCCCTCTCGACATGAATGCTAACATTGCATTTTCCTTCCTAACTGCCGACTGAACCTGCACGTTAACCTTAAGAGAATCGTGAACAAGGACTCCCAAGTCCCTTTGTGCTTCTGATTTCCTAAGCATCTTCCCATTTAGAAAATAGTCTATGCCTCCATTTCTCCTTCCAAAGTGCATAACCTCACACTTTTACACATTGTATTCCATCTGACACTTCACTGCCCACTCTCCTAGCCTTTCCAAGGCCTTCTGCAGCCTGCCTGCTTCCTCAATACTACCTGTCCCTCTACAGATCTTTATATCATCTGCAAAAGTAGCAACAGTGTCTTCAGTTCCTTCTTCCAGATCGTTAATGTATATTGTAAAATGTTGTGACCCAACACCGACCCCTGAGGCACACCACTAGTCACCGGCTGCCATCCTGAAAAAGACCCCTTTATCCCCACTCTGCCTTCTGCCAGTCAGCCAATCCTCTATCCATGCCAGGATCTTACCCTTAACACCATGGACTCTTAACTTATTTAACACTCCAATGCGGCACCTTGTCAAAGGTCTTCTGGAAATATAAATAAATCACATCCTCTGGTTCTCCTTTGTCTAACTTCCTTGTTACCTCCTCAAAGAGCTCCAACAGATTTGTCAGACATGACCTCCCCTTGACGAAGCTGTGCTGACTCAGTCCTATTTTATCATGCGCTTCCAAGTACTCCGATTTCATCTTTAATAACGGACTCTAAAATCTTACCAATGACCGAAATTAGGCTAACCGGCCTATAATTTCCCGTCTTCTCCCTCCCTTCTTAAACAGAGGTGTTACATTATCCACTTTCCAATCCTCTGGGACCCTTCCTGCCTCCAGTGATTCCTGAAAGATCATCACCAATGCCTCCACAATCTCCTCAGCTATCTCTTTTAGAGCCCTGGGGTGTAGTCCATCCAGTCCAGGTGATTTATTTACCTTCAGACCTTTCAGTTTCCCCAGAATCTTCTCCTTAGTGATGGTCGCTGCACTCACCTCTGCTCCCTGGTTCGCCTGGAGCTCAGACATCCCACTGGTGTCTTCCACCGTGAAGACTGATGCAAAGAAACTATTCAGTTCGTCTGCCATTTCTTTGTTTCCTATTATTACTTCTCCAGCCACATTTTCCAGTGGTCCAATGTCTATTTTTGCCTTTCTCTTACCTATTAGATATTGAGATGCTCAGAGACTGGTTGGTCTGTGGCATCCATGATGTGTGACCCAAGAACGTTTATTGGGAGAAACACATCTTGATCTGAAGTAGGCAACCAAAATGGCCTTGTCCCGAGAGGGCGCAGGGCTTCGAGGAATGGCAGTCCTCAACCTAGGGTGCCCAGCTGGATGCAGAGTGCCCCCTTTGTGTGCTGTAGTTCAGGAATCCCACCCCTCTCTTGACCAAGACTAGCGTCAGCAATTTTCCCGACCTGCAGGATGGACGCACCAGTACCCAGAGAATTCGACGAAAGGGGCTCCAGTGGAGAAGCCCACCACTAACCGCTACACCTCCGATGACTATCTCTGGGGGCAGACTCATTTCATGGAAGACCAGGTGGAGTGGGCTCACCACCTTTACCGTATCACGGCACCACAGGTGGCACCCATCCAGGTGTCGGCCCGGATCAACGTATTCCCTCTCCAAATGGAGATCGATACCGGGGCCACAGTCTCAGTAATCAGCCACCCCACTTGTGCCCGAATCTGCCCGGGAGTCTCTGGAAATCGTGGGCACCTCAGAAATCCCCATGGAATATGGGGCGCAGTCAGCAAACGTATCATTCGTGATAGTGAGAGGTTTGGGCCCCAGTTTGCTGAGGCAAGATTGGGTGAAGCATCTCTGGCAGCAAGTGAGCCGCATGTACCCCGACAGGTGAATGCGGTATTGGCGCGTTTTCCGGGCATTTTCCAAGATGGACTATATATCATCCACGGAGCCTACGCCAAGATATCAGCGGACCCCGAGGCCTAGCCACGGTATTTTCCGGCCCATCGCATCCCCTAAGCACAGAAGCCTAAGGTAGCTGCTGAATTGAACTGGCAGGAGCAATTAGGGATCATCTGCCCAGTGCAGTTCACAGATTGTGCTGTGCCAATTGTGCCAGTCATGAAGCCTGACAGCTCCATATGTCTCTGTGTGCATTATAAGTTGAAGATCAATTGGACTTCCCGTCTGGACCGTTACTCGGTGCCCACGATTGAGGGCCCCTCGGCACCGCACAGCAGAGGGCGGATATTTAACAAACTCGACATGAGCCATGCTTATCTGCAATTAGTTTTGACCACAGCTTCACGGAAATAAGTGACTATCAACACACAGGGGTTTGTACGAGTACACCAGGTTGCCTTTCGGAGTCTCCTCCGCAGGTGCCATTTTTCAGTGAGTAATGGAGAATATTCCCTGAGGTTTGCTGCAGGTCGCAGTTTACCTGGATGATGCGTTGATCACCGGTTCATCCGACCAGGAACACATGAAGAACCTAGACAATGTACTACGTCATTTCGAGGCAGTCGTGATCTGCTTACAGTGCGAAAAGTGTGTATTTCAAGTGACAAAAGTGGTCTACTTAGGTTACAGGGTGGGCAACAAGGTACAAGCAATCCGGCAGGCCCCCGTGCGAAAGGATCCCACTGAACTCTGCTCCTTCTTGGACCTAATCAACTATTACGGCAAGTTCATTCCAAATTTTGCAACAGCATTGGCCCCACTGCATCTGTTACTAAAGAAGGGCCAACAATAGTTTTGGGACCCGCCACACAGATGACTTTCGACGAGAGGAAGTAGAGGCTTTCATCATCGCATCTGCTGACTCATTTTGACCTGTCCAAGCCTTTTTGTTACCCTGCGATGCCTCACCCTATGGCATCAGGGAACCAAATGGATGCTGGAAGAACAGCCCATTGCATTTGCTTCACGCACCCTGGCGGCGGCAGAACAAAAATACGCACAATTGAAAAGGAAGGTTTGCTGTTGGTTTTCGGGTGAAGCGATTCCACCAGTATGTCTAGTGACATACTTTCACGGCTTATAAGGACCACAAGCCCATGTTGGGTTTGTTCAAGGAAGAGAGGGCAATCCCCCCGTGGCATACGCCTGCACTCAGTGTTGGGCTCTGTCCTGGCGGTGTATGAATACATGTTGGAACATCATCCGGGAACAAAGATTCTACATGCGAATGCCTTCAGCCGATTCCCGTTGCCCACAAGCACACCGACGTCTGCCACGTAGGACGAGGTAGGCCTTACATTTTATGGACTCCTTGCCAATTACGGCAGCCCAGGCAAAGGCATAGATGCAAAGGAACCCATTTTTGGCCAGGGGCCCAGCATCGTGCTCTCCGGGAAGATCTGCGCGCTGTCACCACAAATGTGGCTGAACTCAATGTAGTGAATGGCATTGAGGGTGGTCATTCCTCAGCGAGGTTAGGGAGCAATCCTGCACGATCTCCATAGTGGACACCCAGGAGTCTCCAAAATGAAGATGTTCATCCGGAGTTATGTATGTTGGCCTGGAATAGTCACAGATATCAAGACTTTAGCCAAACAATGTACAAGGTGTCAAGAACACCAGAGGTTATTCCCTGCAGCTCCACTCCACCTATGGAGTGGCTGGGCCAACCATGGTTCCACCTCTACATAGACTTTGCAGGACCTTTTCAAGGAGCAATGTCTCTAATTATAGTCATGATGTGGAGATGCCGGCGTTGGACTGGGGTGAGCACAGTACGAAGTCTTGCAACACTAGGTTAAAGTCCAAAAGGTTTGTTTCGATGTCACTAGCTTTCGGAGCGCTGCTCCTTCCTCAGGTGAATGAAGAGGTCTGTTCCAGAAACACATATATAGACAAATTCAAAGATGCCAAACAATGCTTGGAATGCGAGCATTAGCAGGTGATTAAATCTTTACAGATCCAGAGATGGGGTAACCCCAGGTTAAAGAGGTGTGAATTGTACCAAGCCAGGACAGTTGGTAGGATTTCGCAGGCCAGATGGTGGGGGATGAATGTAATGCGACATGAATCCCAGGTCCCGGTTGAGGCCGCACTCATGTGTGCGGAACTTGGCTATAAGTTTCTGCTCGGTGATTCTGCATTGTCGCGGGTCCTGAAGGCCGCCTTGGAGAACGCTTACCCGGAGATCAGAGGCTGAATGCCCTTGACTGCTGAAGTGTTCCCCGACTGGAAGGGAACATTCCTGCCTGGTGATTGTTGCGCGATGTCCGTTCATTCGTTGTCGCAGCGTCTGCATGGTCTCGCCAATGTACCACGCTTCGGGACATCCTTTCCTGCAGCGTATGAGGTAGACAACGTTGGCCGAGTCGCACGAGTATGTACCGCGTACCTGGTGGCTGGTGTTCTCACGTGTAATAGTGGTATCCATGTCGATGATCTGGTACATCTTGCAGAGATTGCCATGACAGGGTTGTGTGGTGTCGTGGTCACTGTTCTGAAGACTGGGTAGTTTGCTGCAAACAATGGTTCGTTTGAGGTTGCGCGGTTGTTTGAAGGCAAGTAGTGGGGGTGTGGGGATGACCTTGGCAAGATGTTCATCGTCATCAATGACGTGTTGAAGGCTGTGAAGAAGATGACGTAGTTTCTCCGCTCCGGGGAAGTACTGGACGACGAAGGGTATTCTGTCGGTTGTGTCCCATGTTTGTCTTCTGAGGAGGTCGGTCCGGTTTTTCGCTGTGGCGCGTTGGAACTGTCGATCGATGAGTCGAGTGCCATATCCCGTTCGTACGAGGGCATCTTTCAACGTCTGTAGATGTCTGTTACGCTCCTCCTCGTCTGAGCAGATCCTGTGTATACGGAGCGCTTGTCCATAGGGGGTGGCTTCTTTAATGTGTTTAGGGTGGAAGCTGGAGAAGTGGAGCATCATGAGGTTATCTGTAGGTTTGCGGTAAAGCGAAGTGCTGAGGTGACCGTCCTTGATGGAGACGAGTGTGTCCAAGAATGCAACTGATTTTGGAGAGTAGTCCATGGTGAGTCTGATGGTTGGATGGAACTTATTAATGTCATCGTGTAGTCATTTCAGTGATTCTTCGCCGTGGGTCCAAAGGAAAAAAATGTCATCGATGTATCTGGTGTATAACATCGGTTGAAGGTCCTGTGCGGTGAGTAGGTCCTGTTCAAACTTGTGCATGAAGATGTTGGCGTATTGGGGTGCGTATTTGGTCCCCATGGTTGTTCCGTGCGTCTGGATGAAGAACTTGTTGTCGAAGGTGAAGACGTTGTGATCCAGAATGAAGCGGATGAGTTGCAGAATTGCGTCTGGAGATTGGCAGTTGTCGGTGTTGAGTACTGAGGCTGTTGCAGCAATGCCGTCGTCATGGGGGATGCTGGTGTAGGGTGCCGAGACGTCCACTGTGACGAGGCATGTTCCTGGTTCAACTGGTCCATGGGTGCTGAGTTCTGTAGGAAGTCCGTCGTGTCGCGACAGAAGCTGGGTGTACCTTGTATGATGGGTTTCAAGATGCCCTCGATGTAGCCAGAGAGGTTCTCACACAGGGTCCCATTGCCTGAAACGATAGGGCGGCCTGGTGTGTTGGCCTTATATATTTTCGGGAGGCAGTAGAGATCTCCAATCTCTAATTATAGTGGACGCACATTGAAAATGGAGGGACATCCACCGCATGACCACAACGACATTGTGAGCTACCACTGAGCGGCTCAGACAAACCTTTAGTGTTCACGGACTTACCAAGGTGTTGGTATCAGACAACAGCACCACTTTTATGAGTGCGGAATTCACCGACTTTCGAAAGCAAAACGGAGTCCGCCATGTACAGACTGCACCTTGCCACTCATCATCCAACAGTTTGGCCGAACGGGCAGTGCAGACATTTAAGCTTGGCATGTGGGAACATGCCCCCGGTCCCCCAGAGATCCGCCTCACCCTTTTCCTTTTCTACTACAGGAACATACCACACGCCACCACCAGAGTGGCGCCCTTGGAATTGTTAATGGGACGTTGGCTGCACATGCATCGGGGAAAGACGCGTGACCAGCAGGAAAACATGGAGACGTGACGAGCCAGACCCATCAGGGAAGTTTTAGCCGACGATGCTGTCTGCGTCCAAAACTTCACCGGGAATCCAGGGGATGGTAGTAAAGCAAATGAGGGCGGCGTCGTACTCTGTACCAGTACAAGGCAAAGAATCGAACAGGCACGTGGACAACCTCCGCAGCCGGACCTTACAGGTCGCTGAAGACTTACCAAAGCCCCACGACCGGTGGCGCCCCTTCCTCTGCAGCAGTCACTGCTGACACAGTGAGCTGGATCGACCCCTCGATTCGGAGATGAGGGAGGTCGGCTCATCCGACCCAGAGTCTGACGTGGAGACTTTGCCTACAGAAGGTGAAACAGGTCCAGTAGCGACTGTCAAGCCAAGCATGGTAGAACCACCCAGGTGTATGACATGAAAATGGCTCCGTTATACTCCTCCAGACCCAGAACAGCGGAGCTTAGAGAGACAGCCCTGAGCAAAGCGGGAAAAATAGGGGATTTTCACAGGAACTTCATTGCTAATGTAAGCCTACTTGTGACTCTAACACAGATTATTATTATTAAATTCCCCCTCCTGCCGTCGAGATGGAAGGCGCATTGGACTTGGGGTGGGGGGGGTGGGGGGGTGGGGGGGTTGGGTCGCGGGGATCCTGACCAGAGGCCAAGGGATCTGCAACCTCAGAGTCCCTATGGCCTCACCCCCTTAAGCCAGGGGCCTATGGGACATAAATACCCCACCCCAAGTATAGGGCAGGAGCAGGAGACCCTAGAGTAGGAGGTGTAAATATTGGAGTTTTCTGACATTCATCACTTCCAAGTGGTTGCTTGCCTGGGGCTTTGCACTCTGTAGGCAAGGCATTTAAACATCTTCATTCGCAATATCCTGTATTTTGTCAGGATACTGACCAGTCCCTAACGTTTGTTAGCATACTCGGACAAAAATCCCAAACAAACTTTTCATTTATAAAACTGAGGGGAAAGGATACTTCACCCAGGAGTGATGACTCTGACCAATAGGTATCTTTTATATTAAAGCAATCTTGAATTTAAACACAGAATTAACCACATTAACATCTAAGGAATAGCTTGACAACAGATAAACAGATCTTAAGTAAAAAGGAAAATACTTCAACTCACTATCTACACCTGGCACTATATATATTCCAATAGAGCAACCCAATACCATTCAAAATCAATTCATTTTCAAAAAATATATTGTCATATCTTGGCGTAGGCTCCGTGGATGATACAGGTACAGTACAGAACAAGAATTGTTACAAATATAAGAACAAGAAGAAAATTTGCCCAATAATACAGACAAAACATAGAAGAAGCAAATAACTTAAACTCTATCCCTAACTCTACCCTGTTCTTTCACAGTGCCAGGAACCCAGGTGCGATTCCTGCTTGGGTCACTGTCTGTGGGGAGTCTGCACGTTCTCCCTGTGCCTGTGTGGGTTTCCTCCAGGTGCTCCGGTTTCATCCCATAACTCCCGAAAGACATGCTATTAGGTCAATTGGACATTCTGAATTCTCCCTCAGTGTGCTCGAACAGGTGCTGGAATGTGGCGACTAGGGGATTTTCACAGTAACTTCATTGCAGTGTTAATGTAAGCCTACTTGTGACAATAATAAGACTATTGATTATTATAACAGCTGGCGGTGCCTAGATCTTTGACACGGGAGATTGCCATCTCAATAGAAGTCCTGATGGTAAATTTCATTTTCTCCAAATGCAAATAGGACATTAAGACCCCCTCCCCTCCATGAAGAGGTTACCAAAGTGCTCGGGTCCTTTCATTTTCCACAAGTTAAAGGTTGAGTCCAGCCTTGAAGGTAAGAAAAGGTAGTTGTTACAGAGAGGGGCCAATGAAGATAAGGACAGGAGTTTAAAATGTTATCGTAACTGCTTCTAGATTCTAAGAAAAGAGACCACCTCCAGGTTCGAGCAAAACCTTGAACAATGTGGATTTGGCGCCATTAAATTCTGCCCAGCGCTCAGCCAGGTCTGCTCCAATGTCCTGATACAGGCGGATGGAATGTCCTTCCCACTTGCACGCCTTTGTGTCTTTCACCCACCTCAGGATCCGATCTTTGCCCTGGTACCTGTGGAGTCTCAAAAACATTGCTTGCGGTGGTTCCCCAGCCTTGGGCCGCTGCCAGAACAACCCGCGTGTGCAATCTACCTTTAGGGACTTGGCAAAGTCCTCCTCAGCTTCCCGAGAATCGCTGTTACGTATTCCATGAGGTTCTTTCCCTCCGTGTCCTCCGGCAGCCGCATGATCCACAGGTTTTGCCGGCACGCTCTATTCTCTTGGTCGTTGACTTTTTCTCTCAGCCCTCTCTGAGTCCTGACCAGCATCGTCACCTCGGCTTCGAGGGCCACGATCCGGTCACCCTTTTTTGAGGTCTTGTGACGTTGTCTCTTGGGCCTCAAGCCTCCGCTCCATTTTGCCCATTGCCTCCTTCATGGGGGCCGCCGCAGCCCCGACTGACTGCTGCCCCCGCGGCCGCCATGAGATCCTTCCTCATTGTGTCCCTGTGTTTCTGGCGCTCGGAGGTGATGAAGCCCATCATTTACTCCATCAGTGCCTAGGTCTGTGCTGGAAGTTCTCTGAAGTTGGCCATCGCCGGTTCTGTGTCGGCAGGTGGGCTTCCCTACTCCGAAGCTGAGATTTGCCTCTCCTCACTTTTGCTGCTTTTACGGCAGGGTTGCTGGTCCCTCAGCATTCTGGCTGGTCCTGTGGTTGATGGGGGTTGGTTTGGGGGAATTTTCTGTCCTGTTGTTGCCCATTTGTTGGTGTTAAAGGGCCTTAACCAAAGTTCTTAGACGAGAGCCACCTGTTGTATGACCGCTCAGCTCATGCCACCACCGGAAGATGTCGGTGGCACAATAATAAAACAACAAGTTTGGAAAGGCTCAGCCGTCTGGAGTAGAACACTACGGATTCTGTGATTCTTGCCCATCCAGATAAACGCCAATATCAATTTATTAACTTTGATTTTAAAAAAAGGATTTGGGCAGGAAAATGGGGAGGCATCGTAATAAAAATAAAAACTAGGAAGTATGTTGCTTTTTATTGTTTGAATCCTTCCAGCCAAAGATAACGAAAGGTTATTCCATCTCTGTAGGTCCATTCTAATAATGTGGGCATCCCTGACCCTCAAGTATTGAAAACGTGTACTGGAGAGGTGAAAGGGTAACGTGCAGAAATGAGCTCGTCTCCCAAGAGGGTTGACTGGAAAACATTCACTCTTACCCAGACTTAATTTATAGCCAGAGAAGGAGTCGAAAGTATTACGGTTCTTCATTATTCCACTGATGGAGGGAATGTATAAAAGTTGGTCATCTGCCTAAAGAGATGCCCGATGTTCTACCCCATCCCGATTAATACCCCTCCATTGATTGGAAGCTTGCCCCACAGCTCCGACACTGCTGTCGTATTCTTTGGCACCATTTTTCGGGTGAGGGCGGGGTTTACGCCACGCCGGTCGGGGGCCTTTGGCAGTGGCCTCCCCCGGCAATTCTCCAGGCCTCGGTTGGCTGAGCGGCCATCCGTTTTTGGCCAGTCCTGCCGGCGTGGATTACGTATGGTCCCACACGGCGGGACCTGCAGGTAAGTCGGCTGGGGCGGTCCTCGGGGTGCGCGGGGGGATCCGACCATGGCGGAGGCCCCCACGGTGACCTGGCTCGCGATCGGGGCCCACCGATCTGTGGGTGGGCTTGTGCCTTGGGGGCACTCCTTCCTTCCGCGCCGGCCATGGCGGAACCCTACAGGGGCCGGCGCGGAGAAGTGAATCCCCCGCACATGTACCAAAACATGCCAGAGGTTCTGCGAAAACGCGAGACCACGCCGACCCTTCGGCGCATGCACGAACTCATGCAGTCCCTTCGGCGCCAGCTGGAGCGGCACCAACCCCTCCGGTGAGAATTCATCAATTCCTCACCTTGGGGGCCCACTGATGCCGGAGGCGCTGGGGCCGGTTCTCCCACCGGCGTGAGGTCATAGTCCCCGGAAAGGAGAATCCCGCTTTGTATAGCAAACAGATTCATGAGACAAGTTTTTGGCCAAATCTGAATCTTCTAAGAATCTCAAACACATAGTCCTATTCTACCCTGTCAAATGCTTTCTCTGCATTGTTACGACACACTGGGCGAGTGTGCAGAAAATTCCAGCCTCACAGGCCCCGGAGTCCAAACATAAGTGAATTAACCAATAATTTGCATATATTTTACAAGGTCTTTGACCCTTGACTGCTCCAATGACTTAAAGGCACCAGATTTGTAAGTAAAACTGAATAACTTTATTGACAACAAGAAGAGATAAACATGTAATGGCGATAATAGAACAAACGTCTGCTAATCTAATTATTTTCCTCCCTTCACCATCCACCCTCTACCCAAGCACACACAGTGGGGAAGGGAAGGATCAATATTATGGGAATTAAAATGAGAATGAGAGATGAGTGTGTTTGCTGCTGTAGTTGTAATCTCCATAGTCGTCTATCTATTGAGGACTTGGAGTGTTGAAACCCACCGGTTGGATTGGACTTTCTGGTTTGTGCCTTCAATTATAACCCGCAGGCGGTAGAATTTCATCTGGGGAGTCACTTTCATATGACTGACCTTCACCAAATTGGCCCTCAGTCTTACTGAGGTAAAATAGAATTCTCTGCCTGAGAATTCAAAAGAGGGGTTTCCATCCACCCCATCACTCGCCCATTGGTCTGTTCTTTCTGCAGATCGGAACTAACTGTAGTGGCAAAAGAGAGAAAGAGGGTCATTTTTTCAAGACCTCTAGAGATCTCAGGAGAGATATCAGACTGGGCTTTCCTCAACCTTTCATACATGAGTTAAGCTTTCAGAGGCAACCTACAGAGAGAGAGGCAGCCTGCACTCTTTTAATCAGAAATTAAACTTTCATAGGCTGGCCGGTGATAGTTTTAATCGCCATGTATTCGCTGATAGAGAATGTCCAAACCTATGTCCTTGCTGCTACCCTGATCTAAGCAGAACAGAGCTCAAAATGGAGTCTGCCTTCTTTGCCAGAATCTTCTCGAACTCCCCACACCAATCAGGATCAAAAGGGAAACAAATCCCAGGCTTTTATGGTTTGGGGGAAATTAATGGGATTGAAGGCGGACAAACCTCCAGGGCCTGATGATCTTCATCCCAGAGTATTTAAGGAAGTGGCTCTAGAAATAGTAGATCTATTGGTCATTTTCCAAAATTCTTAGGACCCTAGAATGATTCCTGCTGAGTGGAGGGTAGCTAATATAACACTGCTATTCAAAAAGTGAGGGAGAGAGAAAGTAGGGGACTGTAGACGAGTGAGCCTAACTTCGGTTGTAGGGAAGTTGATGGAGTCAATTATCAAGAATTTCATAGCACAGCATTTGGAAAGCAACGGTGTAATCAGACAAAGTCAGCACAGATTCACAAAGGATAAATAATGCTAGACAAATCTACTAGAATTCTTTGAAGATGTAACTAATAGAATTGACCAAGGAGAACTGGGGGATGTGGTTTATTTAGACTTTCAGAAGACTTTCGACAAGGTCTCACATAGCATATTAATATGTAAAGTGCAGGGGATTGCGGGTAGTGTCTTGAGATGGATAGAAAGTTGGTTAGCAGACAGGAAGCAAAAGGTTTGAATAAATGGGTCTTTTTCTGATTGGCAGGCAATAACTAGTGGTGTACCACAGGGATCTGTGCTAGGACCCCAACTGTTCACATGATATATTACTGATTTGGACGAGGGAATTAAATGTATTATCTCCAAGTTTGCAGTTGATACTATGTTGGGTGGGAGGGTGAGCTGAGAGGAGGATGCAGAGCCCTGATCGAACCTGGGACCTCGGCGCCGTGAGACAGCAGGGCTAACCCACCGTGCTGCCCAGGTTTCATATTTTAACCTCTGACCAAGCTGGTCCCACTTCATGAAAAGAATCTTGTGCATGTGTACAAAAATAATTGAATGGTCATACTTGCAACAGTTACAGGACAGCCAGTTAATATCACTAACCTCGCCTAAACATCAAGACAAATGGGCAATTCCCTACATTCCTGTCTCTTCCTAAAGGTGATTTACAGTCAAACTATGTGGCTCGGCTGACACTAATAGTCAGAGAACATTTCCAGGATGATGTACAGAAATCCTGAGACACATTGGGAATTTGAAAGCACAGTGACTAAAGCAATAAAGATACCATTTGTCCATGAGGAGTTAAAATAGCTTTTTTAAGAACAAGTTGCTTACACATTAAAGCTTTCAGGATAGTAATGGACGTTGAGACACAGTGGTGTATGTTGGAGGGGATGTGATTCCTAGTCAAGCTCACAGAATCCAGATCTGAACTGACGTTTAGTGGTGAAGACGGTGATTTGTGCCAGAAAAAAAATATTTTGTGCCACTGATGTCAACATTGAGACATTGATGGGACAAATCTGCGCTCGACCTGAAAAGTGCACACTTTCCTATCGCATGAGACTGCTCCTGCACTGAGTACTCTGCCAGTTAGTTCAATGTCAGCCATCACACACTACCATTCAATCAGAATTACCCTCTCAGACTCTATGCTGGGTGAACGGACACATTTATGCCCTTGCTTTGTCCCTTCAGCTATTGGTGCAGTGTTCACTCCACAAGTTGCAGTGGCTTGAGATTCACAGGCAGGGTCTTAGAATAGAGGCATCATTGTGATTTATATGTTGCCTTCTAATATTCATTCACTCAATAATGGGCGCTGCTTGTGAACTGTAAATATTGTCATGATCAAAATTGATCAAAGCTGCAAACCTGTTTCAGTTATGGGAAGCTAAATTATAATTATCTATATTTATAATCTTTTTTATTTTTACAAGTAGGCGTACATTAACACTGCAATGAAGTTACTGTGACAATTCCCTAGTCGCCACACTCTGGCGCCTGTTCGGGTACACTGAGGGAGAATTCAGAATGTCCAATTCATCTAGCAAGCATGTCTTTCGGGACTTGTGGGCGGAAACCCACACAGACCGGGAATCAAACCTGGGACACTGGCGCTGTGAAGCAACAGTGCTAACCACTGTGTTACTATGCCGCCCAATTACAAATACATGTTGAATTTATGATTTAAATGAGCTAACTAAGTAAATGGAAGGAAAACAGTTTGCTTGAAAAGTCCAGACAAGCAAAGGAATTCCATCATTGTCTAGTACCTGATCATGTTATTGCCATTTCCATAATTTCCATCTCTCCATCATTGATGGCTGTACCTTCCTCTGTGTAGACTCTAACTCTTTATAAACCTTTCCGTGTCTCTCTGTACCTCTCTCATTTTGTTAAGATAATCCTTAAAGGGGGGGGGGGGGGATCATGTGATGTGAGCGCAAGAGCAGCTGCATTTTTGTGAGCTCCGGCTCTACTTGCCTTTTAACCTGTTTTTTAATCCGTTTCCACATTTCTTTTATGTCTTCCCTGGGCACACAACGTGTTCCAATATTTCAGCACTATTGAATCAAGACAAAGTACTTAAACCCTTGTTAATTTGTGGTGGCTGGAAGGAGTTGGGGTAAGGCCTTCTCATTTGTGGCACAGCTGTTTTCGAGGACCTTCCCGCCCTGATGGTCCTGTGTGTTCCGACAGATGATGTCTGCTAGTGATGATGTTGAACCATCTGAATGTCTCAGCTCTGCGATGCAGCTCATCAAAGCCCAATTTGAAGAGTGATGAAGCATTTTTATGGAGGTGTTGGAGGCGCACAAGGGTGTTCTTATAACAGAGAAGAAACCACTTTCCTGGTGGAACAAGGGAGCACATTTTATCCTGTCTCCGAGGCCTGGGGTTCGCTTGACCTTTCCACCCCTGGCCCTCTGTTGCCCTCATCCTGTTGTCGGTTGGTCAGGTTTGGGTTGGTTGACCTTGTCTGCTTGTCCCCACAAATAATTTGTGTGTGATGTTCTTCATCGCTGGTTATCCTGATTTAATAAGTTTGTTAAGCTGAATGTTAAATTAATGATTTGTGCAAAGCATCTTTATGAGGGGGGGGTTGTGGTCGAGGACTAGCAGAGCTGGAGCGGGAGGAGGGATGGAGGTTTGGGTTGGTAGGATTAGTTCTGTCCTCGCTATGTTCAAGGAAGGTCCCTCAGCCAGACCTAATCTCTTTTTTGCTTTGCGCCCTTTCCTTTCTCGGGCCCCGGCAGACAGTGCGTTATCCTGTTGAGGACTTGGATTTGAGTGGCTGAAGTTGATACTTGGTGGCGCCCAGTCCTTTCCTTGTCATTTTGTAGTTATATTACGGTGATCTGTTCTGGTCTGGGCCTGGAGGCGAGTTTAATTTGCTCTGTGAGTGTTAGTTGATTTTTCATATAGGTCTTGGTCCTCAGGATATTGTTTTCTTCCTTCAGTCATTTTGTTTTGAAGCTATGGGTACAATGTGGGTCTGTGATGTTTCATCAAGAGAATATTTTGGGGATTTTGTCCCTGATTCATTCAGTCTGATTTGTTCCCATTCTTGCGATGACGACTGCTTTACACCTTACCTGTTGTACATTGATATTAATGGTTTGCTTTCCTCCTCTCGTTTGTTTAGAGGTGACTTTTTTAAAAATTCCAATAAAAAGACTTAACAAAAACAGAGTCCTTAAAATCTGTCTTTGAACTAGCTTTTGGTCACCTTTCCACATGTTTCCTTGTGTGATTCTTTGTCAGGTTTTTTCTGAAAGATAATATGAAGACAATTAATATCGGGAACCGAAAATAGAACAGTTGATGGAAGGGCAAATGGCTTTGGATTCTGGGTGAGACAAACTTGGACACCTGGTTGTCCTTACTGCATACATAATACCGGGCAGCACGGTAGCCTTGTGGATAGCACAATTGCTTCACAGCTCCAGGGTCCCAGGTTCGATTCCGGCTTGGGTCACTGTCTGTGCGGGGTCTGCACATCCTCCCCGTGTGTGCGTGGGTTTCCTCCGGGTGCTCCGGTTTCCTCCCACAGTCCAAAGATGTGCAGGTTAGGTGGATTGGCCATGATAAATTGCCCGTAGTGTCCAAAATTGCCCTTAGTGTTGGGTGGAGTTACTGAGTTATGGGGATAGGGTGGCGGTGTTGACCTTGGGTAGGGTGCTCTTTCCAAGAGCCGGTGCAGACTCGATGGGCCGAATGGCCTCCTTCTGCACTGTAAATTCTATGAAATAATAATCCTCTTTCCTGAACAAAGTGTCTCCTATCTCTCAATATTTTGTGAACTGTTTTTCTTTCTTATTCAAAGCCCCTTTTCCCTTCAGTCCTTGTTTTTTTAATGGTCAGTTGTGGAATGTGGGCCTCGCTGGCTAGGCCCAACTATTGCCCATCCCTAATTGCCCTTGAGATGCTGAGTCACCTGCGTGAACCAATGTGTCCCTATGTGTCCATTTGCTCTCAACAATCCCATTACATTGACATCTTAACACAACGTGCTTCAGCACCAGAGCACAATAGCACTTGTGAAATTACTGTACATGAATAAGCTGGCTGAAGAATTTATAATGTATCTCCTCTCCACAGAAAGCAAAGAGTATTCTACAGACTGCGAGCATCTCCAAATAGCACCACCACAAATCACTCGATGGGAAATTTGCAGGTGTCCAAGTAAAACAAATTCAGTTCAATAACTTTTTCTAATTTATTGATTGGATGTGGACATCGCTGGCTAGGCCCAGCATTTATTGCCCATCACTAACTTCCCTTGAGAAGGTGGTAGTGGGCCACCTTCTTGAACCACTGCAGTCCCTGTGGTTCAAGTAGTGCTGTTAGGGAGGGAGTTCAGGGGTTTGACCCAGCGACCGTGATGGAATGGTGATATATTTCCAAGTCAGGGTGGTGCGTGGCTTGGAAGGGAACTTGGGGGTGATGGTGATTGCATGCAACGTTACTTGCCACTTATCAGCCCAAGCCTGGATATTGTCCAGGTCTTGCTGCATTTGGACATGAACTGCTTCAGCATTTGAGGAGCTGTGAATGGTTCTGAACATTGTGCAATTATCAACAAATATCCCCACTTCTGACCTTATGATGGAGGAAGGTCATTGATTTTTTTAAAATATAAATTTCGAGTGCTCAATTCATTTTTTCCAATTAAGGGGCAATTTGGAATGGCCAATCGATCTACCCTGCACGATTTTGGATTGTGGGGGTGAAACCCACATAAACACGGGGAGAATGTGCAAACTCCACATGGACAGCGACCCAGAACCGGGATTGAACCTGGGACCTCGACGCTGCCAGGCTGCAGGGCTAACCCACTGCGCCACCGTGCTGCCGAGGGAGGTCATTGATGAAGCAGCTGAAGATAGTTGTGCCTTGGATTCTACCCTGAGGAACTCCTGCAGTGATATCCTGGGACTGAGACGATTGGCCTCTAATCATCATAACTATGGGCAGAATTTTACACTCCCCCACCGGTGAGTTTGTAAGTGGGGGGATTGGTGGACTGAGTGTAGAATTCCTCAGATGGGTTTTCCTTGAGGTGTCCTGTGAGCCAACCTCTTCAGGGATGGAGGAGGCCTGGGCCAGCCTGCCCATCCTTGCCCTAATTTAGGCCCTTAAGTGGCCAATTATTGACAACTTTCCCCTGATTCTCATTGACTCCAGCTTATCTAGGGATTCTTGATGCCATACTCAGTCAAATGCTGCCCTGATGTCAAGAGCAGTCACTCTCGCCTCACATCTAGCATTCAGCTCTTTTGTCCGTGTTTGAACCAAGGCTGTAATGTCAGGAGCTGAGTGACCCTGGCGGAACCCAAACTGCGCACCAACAGGTTATTGCTGAGTAAGTTATGCATGATACCATTGTCAATGACATCTTCCATTACTTTGCTGATGGGGCAATAATTGGTTGGGTTGGATTTGACCCACTTTTTTTGTCTGGGAAACTTTCCACATTGCCAGGCAGATGCAGGGTACAGCAAGGTCTGGAGCAAAAGTCTTCAGTACTATTGCCGGAATATTGTCAGGCCCCATAGCCTTTGCAGTATCCAGTGCCTCCAGCCATTTCTTTATATCAAATGGGGTGAACTGAAGTGGCTGAATATTGACAACTGTGATGCTGGGGATCTCTCGAGGAGACCGAGGTGAATCATCAACTCGGCACATCTGGCTGAAGATTTTTGAGGTTGCTTCAGCTTTATCTTTTGCACTAATGTGCTGGGCTCCCCCATCAGTGAGAATGGGGATATTTATGGATCCTCCTCCTCCAGTGAGTTGCTTGATTGTCGACCACCATTCACGCCTGGATGTGCACAGGGCTGCAGAACTCAGGTGTGATCCGTTGGCTGTGGGATCATTTTGCTTTGTCTATCACATGCTGCTTTCTCTGTTTGGCTTCACAAGTTGAAGCTTCATCAGGTTGACACCTCATTTTTCAGTATGCCTGGTGTTGGCTCCTGGTATGGCCTCCTGCACTCTCCATTGAACCAGGGTTGAGTCCCTGGCTTGACGGTAACGGTAGAGTGAAGGATATGCCAGGGCATGAGGGTACAGATTGTGGTTGAGTACAATTCTGCTGCATCTGCAGATGCATCTGCAGCAGGCAGGTTGGTGAGATCAAGTTTGCTTTTCCCTCCTGTTGGTTCCCTCATTACCAATGCAGAGCCAATCTTGCAATTATGTTCTATAGGATTCGACCAGCTCAGTCAGTAGTGGTGCCACTGAGCCACTCTTGGTGATGATCATTGAAGTCCCTCATCCAGACTACATTCTGGCCCTTCCCACTCTCATTGCTTCATCCAAGTTGTGTTGACAGAGGAGAACTGATTCATCAGCTGAGGGGGGGAACAGTAATCAGCCTCAGGTTTCCTTTCCCAAGTTTGAACTGATGCCGATAAAGTCTCATGGGGTCCAGAGCTTATGTTGAGACAACTTGCTCCTGACTGTATACCACTGTGTCGCTAATTCTGGAGGTTCTGTCTTGCTTGTGGGACAGGACATACCCAGGAATGGTGACAGTGGTGTCTGGGACACTATCTGTATGGTACGATTCTGTGAGTATGACTATGTCAGGCTGTTACTTGACTAATCCGTGAGGCAAATCTCCCAATGCTGACACAAAACCTCAGCAAGGTGTCTACGCCAAGGGCTTGCACGTAGTGTCCTTTAACGTGGAGAGGCCGTGAAGCTGCAACAACCACATGGTTCTGGCTGACCAGAAAACTCGCCCACTTGCCATAAGCATATTGCAAGGATTTACAGATTTATAATCAACCTACTTGACCAGACCACAAGCCCCTTGACCATCAAGTCCTCGAATAGGACTTGAACCCAGAGCTTCTGGCTCAGAGGTAGGGATGTGACCCATTGCACCACAAGACCTCCTACACAAGATCTGAATTGTCCACAAGTGCATTAAATAAAGCTTGAAAAATCCAAACTATTTCAAGCCTTCAGAATTCGCATTCGGTCAATTCAAAATCAATTAATCCTGCAAACTATCACTTTGCATTTACGGTTTCTATTCCTTTCAATAAAACTCATTGAACTTTAAAAAAATATTGTTGAAACTGTCATTGCCCATTCCTACCTGCCTGTCGGTCATTAAGGTGGTGAAATCCCCAGTTGACTTGGCTGAGTGGGTTGCCAGGTCACTTCATGGGCAGTTGAGTCAATGAAGTTATTGTGGGACAACAGTCACATGTTGAGCCCAGCAGATAAAGACAACAAAGTCCCTTCGGCAAGTGACATTTGTCAATCAGTTGTGTTTTTAAAAAATGACAATCTAACAGCTTTGTGGTTGTCAGCTTTTTATTTTTAGATCTTTTTAAAAAAGGGTTCACATTCTGAAACTTCCATCATAACCTTTTAGGATCTCTAAGCGTAGTGTTATGGGCGAGGCGTTTTCAGAACCCCAAAATGTATCATGGAGTTCAACCAACCTCCCCTGTAATGTATTTGTTGCTTTTCCTAGCACACGGCTTGTTCCCTAGGTGTGGGATTACAATTATGGACACGTGGGTTTTAAACATAAAACAATGTTTATTCCATGAACTGAACTTAACATCTTAAATAAACATTGGATCTCTTAACACCCCTTACTTCAAAGATAACTCAGAAAATATTGCAACAGTAAATAATTCCTCAAAGTGTTCCTTCAAACCTCCAAGAGACTTAACACCTTTAAACAGAATCACATCAGGTTAAAGGCTTTACTATTATGAGGTTAAATCACCCAAATGATCCAGACATAATCTTTCATGGCAGAGATCCAGCTCACTGCAAAACACAGACACACACCCAGCTCTTTTCCTCCAAACCGCAGCTCTCTGGAAACACGCAGACACACACCAGCTCTTTTTCAAAACTGCAAAACTAAACTGCAAAATGGCTGACCTGACCTCAGCTCCACTCCATGTCTTAAAGGTACTCTCACATGGCGGCAGTAACATCACCAGTGCACCATTGTACTGAGCTTTATTTAAAAAAAAATTAAAAATATAAATTTAGAGTACCCAATTCTTTCTTTTTCCAATTAAGGGGCAACTTAAGTGGTAATCACCACTTAAGCCCAATCTCCATACAACGGGAGCGACCCCGTGTCTAACCGCCTACTGTGATCTAACTGCCTCCCCAGCAAGTGGCGCCAATTGGACACCTTTTTAAAAACGTGAAGCCTGACGGAAGGGCTGCTGCGGGGACCCGGGGAGGTGAGGAGCCATCTTGGCTCACAGCCAATGAGCCCGGGGGCCCTGGGGCTGCTGCCCTGGTGCTCGGAAGGGGGTTGGGGGAGCCATCGGGGGGCCAGCCACGGTCAGGGTGGGCCCCGATCATGGCGGGTTGCGGAGCAGGGGAGGGGCCGGCCACGGCCTCGGCTGGGCGGGGTGGTCTCAGCACCCACGGGTCTGCCATGCATACCCTGGACCGAGTGGTCCTGTTCCGGGGGCAACCCTAATCCCAGCCCGCCTGCCCAACTGACCACCCATAACTCCCACTGACCGCGAAGGCCTCTGACCACGCGACTGAAGGCAATTGCTTTAAAAAAAAAAATTTTTCCAATTAAGTGGCAATTTAGCACGTCCAACACACCTACCCTGCACATCTTTGGGTTGTGAGGATGAGACCAATGCAGACACGGGAAGAATGTGCAAACTTCACATGGACAGTGACTCGGGGCTGGGATCAAAACCGGGTCCTTGCCACCTTGAGGCAGCTGTGCTAACCACTGTACAACCGGGCTGCTGTAGGCTATTGCTAATAGGGCATTGGCAATCGCAGTTAAGTGAGCACCTCACATTTACCAAGTGGATTCCCGTGGATTGGTGTGCCATGTAGCATGTGGGGGTTATTGCCCAGCAACGCAATCGGAAAATGATGCTGGAACACTGCAGGAAGCAACACCGTGGATGCAGTTGCCAACATCCGAACACTCAGGGGCTGTGCTCCAGCACCGAGGACTTTTCCACATCCGGAGTGTGGATGAATGAACCATGGAGGGGACCTGCACCTGATCAATGTAACTTTACGTGTGGGTGTCTGAAATACAGGAATCGGGAGAGCAATGGGGGACTGGAGGATCCCGGGTGGAATATATCGCTAGTTTTCAGTCTCGCACCCTCTCCCAATTCCTTTCAGATGTTAAACATTATGGACGATATCTTGGACCCTGCGAAGCTTGGCCTAGTGGTGCTGCTGCCAGCCAGACGGACAGCCAGATGCCGGAGAAGGTGGCAGCGTGATGAGGGACAGTGTGCGCCGCAGGAGGCTCCGCCTCAAGAAGAGTGCAGTACAGCATCACGGACTTGGCACAACGTGGAGGAGGATGCTTGCTCCCGGTGATCGCCACGGTCACTCCTGCCCTGCACCGCTACGCCTCAGGATCATTTCAGCGGTCCGGCGGAGACTTTGTGGCATCTCATAAGCTGCTGCCCACAAGTGCGCCAGTGAAGTCACGGATGCCTTGTTTGCCCGGGCAGTGAACTACATAACCATTGACATGGACCCAAGACCAAAAAGATGCCCGGGCAGCAGGATTCTCTGCCATTGATGGTGAATAGGTGGTACTCATGTCGCCTTGCGTTCACCGGGCCACCTGGGAGTGCTATACAACAACAGGAAGGGGTTCCACTCCTTGTACAACCAGCTCCTGTGTGACCACCACATGAAGATCATGCATGTGTGTGCACGCTTCCCATGGAGAGTGCACGCAGCTACATCCTGGGGCAGTCGGACATCACTGGCATCTTCGGGGACCACCCCAGGATGGCTGGTTGGCTCTTGGAGAATAAGGGATACCTGCTGAGAACCTGGCTAATGACACCGGCACGGAGGCTGGTGACAAATGCGGCAACCCAATACAACGAGGCCCATGCGGCCACCTGGTCTGTCATTCAGCGGTGCATCGGACTCCTCAAAATGCGTTTCTGATGCCTTGACCGCTCTGGTGGTGTCCTGCAGTACACCCCCTGGAGGGTCGCCCACTTTGTGGTGGTCTGCCTCCTCAACCTGGCACAGCAGCGGGGTGACATGCTGCAGGTGGCAGGGAGGAATATGCAGCCACCTCCGAGGACTAGGATGATGACAAGGAGGAACTGGTCCAGGATGGGCTGGAGGATGAACCCTGGGAAGACCCGCAGGACCAGCAGCGAGGGTCCTGCAAGCCTTCTGATCCAGGGAGGCCCTCATCCTCACCCGCTTCATATAGAATGTGACCTCCTCCATCATTCCCCCCTCCTCCACCCGTTCCTCCCCCCAACGCACCCTCTCCTTATTACTCCCACCCCCCTTACTGTGATGATATTCTAAGCAATCATGTAAATAGTGATAGATACGACCTCCAACCAGGAGGTGGCTGTAGGGAACACCATGTGACACTGTTACCTCAGGGAGTCTGGAGGTAGTCGCCGTAGAGGATAGTCTCGCTTGTCGTAGCTCTTAGATAATTTATAATCGTAGATTTTGCTAATTTTCTTACGGTTATCTAGCCCACATTATTATTTAATAATAAACATTTAACTTGTCATGATCTAGATGTTCTCTAGTGCACTTATTCCGACAGGCCAAGCACCAGAACGTAACATGGTGCCAGGATTGGTTTTGAAGATCTCAAAAGACAAAGATAACAGATAAGAAAGAAGAAAAAGAATTTCTATTAACCATGTAAAGTACCGACGAATCTCACTCAACTCACTGCAAGGCACCAAAGTCCATGATGGAAGGTCTGAAGACACCATACCAGCTTCGAGTCACTGGTAATGTAGATACGAATTGGTGGGCTTTTAAAGTGCGATTCACACTCTACGGAGCAGCTCTAGGTCTTCAGGCACAGCCTGATGAACAGAGAATAGTGTTGCTGCTCACCATAGCAGGTCCACAGGCGATAGAAATCTTCAACACCTTCACATTGTATAATGAAGAAGATAAAAATAACATTGATGAAGTCGTGAAAAAATTTGATCAGCACTGCACACCCAAAAAAACCCGAAATGTTCGAGCGGTATGTTTTTCGCACGCGTACACAGCAGGCATGTGAATCGTTCGACAGCTTCGGAACAGGCTTGAGGCTAAAGGTGCAGACATGTAACAATGCAACTTTGCAAGCGTCATTGACCCGCGATTAAATTGTGTTCGGGATTAGCGATGACAAAGCTCGGGAAAAATTGTTGAGGAAGAATGAACTCCAGCTCGACAATGGCATTAAAATTCGCCATGCCAGTGAGCTAGCTGCGCAGCAGATTAGCACTCTAAACCTGAAACATTTTGGCGCGAAGATCGGAGAGGCAGCCAATGCCATTAGTGTAGTGACACACCATCAGGCAAAATGTGGTCCCAGCAGCGGCGGCCATTTTAAACGAGCAACAGAAACCACAATTTTATGTAAGTGATTCGGCAAAAAGGATTTGCAAAGGCAATGTCCAACACTTGGAAAAGTCTGTTCTAAATGCAAAGGCAAAAATCACTTTGCAAAACCATGGGCGGAATTCTCGTTCAGCCGACGCCAAAATCGGGAAAGGCGACAGGGCCAAAATTGCGGCAGGTGCCCATTTGACGCCAAATCGCGATTCTCCGCCACCTCGAAAATACTTCAATTCGTTTCACTCCACACGTACAGTAGACTCCGTTTACATATCAGTAACGGGCACAACCCGGTATTCTCCGAGGCCGCCTCGATTCCCCACCTCCAATGGGCCGAGTTCCAAACGGCGCAGTTCACTTGTTCTTTTAAAAATCGTGAAACTGGCGTGGTAGAGAGAGAGGAGGTAGGACACGGAGAGGAGTGACTGCGGGCTGCCAGTCCGGACACTGGCTGTGCTGGCTGGGGTGGGAGGACCCTGCCAGGGCCGGGGGAGGCGGGGAGTGGAACGGAGGGAACAAGCCAAGTGGCCGTGGTGACTTCCTCACGGGACTGTGGCGGTGCCCAGGAATGGACTCCCATTATGGCTGCCTTCTTGCTGTGCACCCGTTGACCACCCACCTTGGCCCCTGGTTCTGCACAGTAACACTGGCCATATGGTGCCCCCACCCACGCACCCCCCACCCTGCCCCAAATCACCCCCCGCACCCAGCCACCACTTGCTGGCGGTCCACACAGGGCAACACCCACAGTAGCCCCTGGCATGGGCAGTGTCAGCCAACGGTGCGCTGGGATCAGGGACGGGCACCAGGACCAGAGGTCCCCATGGTGCCAGGTACCAATGGGGCCAGGGATGAGGGGATGGGGGGAGGGAGGTGCGGGAGCAGTTTCAACCAGCAATGGTGGCCTTGTGCCTGGCTGCCACAACCTTGGGGGATGCCCTGCGGCTGTACGAGCAGGAGCTCCTTGACAAGGAGGAGGAAGGAGCTGCAGCAGCGGAGTGTGCAGCAGTGGAGTAGGTAGCTGCGGAGCAGGCAGCAGAGAGACAGGTGGCAGCCACCCAGGTTGGAGAGCCGAATGCCCAACAGGCCGAGGAGGAGGTGCCAAGGAGGCAGCACATGAGGCCTCATGTGTACTGGCAGCACCTGTCATTCGAGGACCTGCCGGATCGGGCATGCTGTCAAAGATTCCAGCTGAGCAGGAGGACAGTGCGACATATCTACCAGATGATGGCACACCTGGCACCATGGGGATGTGGGGGGAACACCCGCTCCCGGTGGCCGTCAAGGTGACGGTTGCCCTGAACTTTTACGTCACAGGATCCTTCCAGGTGCCTAGTGGGGACTGTCGTGTTAGGTACACTGGTCTAACACTGGTTGCAACTGGATGCAGCTTAGATCAGAAAGATACTCCAGATCTTGAAGTTAGTTCAATCAGGTTTATTGAACTAATAGCACAGTTAGCACAGTTCTCTGAGTTTGACTCTCTGCTAACTTAAGTGTGGTTACTCTGTCTGACTGAACCAGACTAGCTCGTAGCCACGTGGTGGAGGTGTGAGATTGTAACAACGCCCTTGACTGACTCTCTAGATGTTCTGTCAGACGTTTTAGTTTCTGTGAAATGAAGAGTCTAAAGTTCTTGTTCCTTTTCACCAATCACCATTTATTTCACTTCCACAGCCTCTGCACAAAGCTCTTAACAACACACCACCTGACAGAGGGCACCTGAAGTCCCTTTGCATATCAGTGTCAATTAATGGATACTTAACATAAATGAGACAACTAATTGCAATGTCTCTTAACCCATTACTTAACAGTCTCCCCTTCCTTGGAGAAAAAAAAAATTAGGTGAAAACAAAATTTCAAGAAACTCAAAAACACACACATGGGGCAAAATTCTCCGTAATCGGCGCGATGTCCGCCGACCGGCGCCACAAACGGCGCAAATCAGTCCGGCATCGCGCCGCCCCAAAGGTGCGGAATCCTCAGCATCTTGAGCGGCCGAGCCCTAACCTTGAGGGGCTAAGCCCGCGCTGGACTGATTTCCGCCCCGCCAGCTGGCAGGAAAGGCCTTTGGTGCCTCGCCAGCTGGCGCGGAAATGACATTGCCGGACGGCGCATGCGCGGGAGCGTCAGCGGCCGCTCACGGCATCCCCGCACATGCGCAGTGGAAGGGGGTCTCTTCCGCCCCCCAGCCATGGTGGAGACCATGGCGAAGGCGGAAGGAAAAGAGTGCCCCCACGGCACAGGCCCGCCCGCGGATCAGTGGGCCCCGATCGCGGGCCAGGTCACTGTGGGGGCAACCCCGGGGCCAGATTGCCCCGCGCCCCCCCCCAAGACCCCGGAGCCCGCCCGCGCCGCCTTGTCCCACCGGTAAGAGAGGTGGTTTAATCCACGCCAGCAGGACAGGCATTCTAGCAGCGGGACTTCGGCCCATCCGGGCCAGAGAATTGCCGGGGGGGGGGGCCCGCCAACCGGCGCGGCGCGATTCCCGCCCCCGTCGAATCTCCGGTGCCGGAGAATTCAGCAACCGGCGGGGGCGGAATTCATGCCAGCCCCCGGCGATTCTCCGACCCGATCGGGGGTCAGAGAATCTCGCCCATGATGTCCCCCCCTTTTTTTTTGTTTGGACGAGAAAGAAAAAAAAACAGTCACAGAAACAAGCGCCCTTCATTAACAATATCCAAAAGTTTCTGTGAACTCGCCCCTCTTTTCGTAAAACAGTCTGACAGTTGATAGCTCCTGTCAACATCATTTAATTTTTGTTATTTCCCCTCTGTCCAACATCTGCTTCAAA
Organism: Scyliorhinus torazame; assembly: GCF_047496885.1. NCBI lineage: Eukaryota > Metazoa > Chordata > Chondrichthyes > Carcharhiniformes > Scyliorhinidae > Scyliorhinus > Scyliorhinus torazame. The sequence goes on along the minus strand of NC_092724.1, from coordinate 62,857,853 downwards.
CTTGCAATGTCTATCCGTAACCTCTTTTCATTGACACTTTTTGTAGAGTGCACATTTTCCCACAGGGATTTATTGTCAATGTGACAGTCAATAGGTATATTACCCAAATCCCCTAATCCCAAAATTTCTGTCAATATCATACTTATATAAAAAGCTATATCCACCGCCTCTACAAGGCTTAACGTCTCAGCAGCCAAAGTGCTTTTTACCACTCTTCTTATTTTCTTTGTTTCCCACACAAGTGGGAAACATTTACCATTGTTCCCCAAAAGTAAAATTATAAAACCTCCTGCGCTTGAAACCCCATCACATAAATTTGCGTAGGACGCATCACGATAAACTATGAGTTTCAAGTGCTTACGGTCACCTAAAACCGGGAACTTCAAAACACACTCCTTCATTTTTAGTTTGGCCAATGCTTTATTTGCTCTTATTATGTCTTCCACTTTGGGATCATTCATCTTTGTACTCAACTCTTAAACATCAAAACTCACGTCCGGTCTAGTCTGTCTACCTAACCAGTTCAGCTGTTTAGCACAGGGCTAAATCGCTGGCTTTGAAAGCAGACCAAGGCAGGCCAGCAGCACAGTTCAAGTCCCGTAACAGCCTCCCCAAACAGGCGCTGGAATGTGGCGACTAGGGGCTTTTCACAGTAAAAAAACAGTTTGAAGACTATTTGTGACAATAAGCGATTTTCATTTCATTACACCACATTCCAGCGCCTGTTCGGGGAGGCTGGTACAGGAATTGAACCGTGCTGCTGGCCTGCCTTGGTCTGCTTTCAAAGCCAGCAATTTAGCCCTGTGCTAAAGAGGATCTACCCTTAAATTCTGATCTTCTAAGTTTTCTTCAAATCCCCTTGCCACGAGCCTGGCCTTTGCCTTATAAGTTCCATCCGGAAGAACCTTTTCCATGCAAATCCATCTGTGGGATAGAGCTCTTTGTCCCCCTATCCGGTACTTCCGTGTATACCCCAAATTCACTCGAACTATGCAATTCTTGCTGTTTAGCTTCTTTAATAACTTTTTCATCTAATTTATTTGATGCCACCAAAATCTCACGTGCATGTGGGCTTCTATTCCTAATAGTATTCGTAGTCTTACTCATGTTCCGAGATCTTGACAAACTACGTCCCCTCTCCCACCTGGTATCTCGTTCTGTACTTCTACTGCTTGATCTATCCCTTCTGCTGTGGGATGTCCTTTCAATAGTTCTCGACCTTTTCCTGTGGACCTGTTCACTGTCCGATGTACTATCTGAACTGGCACTGCGTTTCTGTGCCCTCCATTTTTGAACTTCGTTTTCCCAATCCATTGTCTTGACTCCTTCCCCTGAATGCTGCACATTCAACCAATGTTTATACTTTCCAGAACCCTTCCCTGCTCTACTAATAACAGTTGCATCCTTCCATTGACTAGATCCTTCAGGCACTTTTGTACCAACCTTTGGCAGTTGCCCTTTCGGAAAAATGGCCTGTTTTAATTCACCAGAAGTGTTGTGTTCCTTCACAGAAACCCTGTCTATATCAGTTAATTGGTCATCATAGTTCTGTAACACATGCGTACCAGATGACTCTGGTTCCTCGTCATATCTGTCTGCTCTGTCTAAATTTGAAAATTTGTAATCTGTACCCATTATCTCTGATGAATGGACCCTAACAGTTTGATTACCATGTTGCAAAATAATTGTTTTGCCATCTATGCCTATGATCTTCCCTGGGCCTTTCCATTCATTAGAATTGTCTCTCTTATAGTATACCATGCCTCCTTGCTGAAAAACGGCATCTGATGGCCGTACGTTATGTCTTAAAGCTCTGCGAATTCTTTCAGAGACTTCTGCTTCCAAAAAAGCTTTTCTACTGCTATGTAATGCATTTAAGTGTTCAGCAAAACCAGAGCTAATTGTAGTCCCCTCCCAAGCTGGAGGCTGGTCATCCAAAATGGACGGAATTTTAGAATTTCTACCAAACACTAATTGATAAGGGCTATAGCCCCCAACCATCTGCAATGAATTCTTTGCATGTACTGCCCATGCTAAAGCTGAATTTAGCCTGCAATTTGGTCAATCTGCCAAAATTTTCCGAAGCATGTCATTGATGACAGCATGATTTCTTTCACAGACACCATTACTAAATGGGCTTTCTGCAGCCATATTCTTAACTCTGATATTCATGTTTTCACACATACCCCTAAACTCATCATTAGCAAATTCTCCCCCATTGTCCACAAGGGATTTTGCCAGTGGACCCATTCCTGTCCCTATCCATTTTTGCACGATTTGACCCAGAATTACTCTCTTTTCTTTACTTCGTACAATCTTTGATTGACTAAATCTGATTGCTAAATCTACAAAATGCAAAATAAATATATTTATTTGCTTTATCCCAGATCTCAAGGTCCATGGCCACAATGTTGTTAAAATCCCTGGCCAAAGGTAGGGTTACTATCGGTCGTCCTGGTGTTCTTCTGTATTTCCTACAAACTTCACAGCGGTCACTAACCTGTTCTATCAGTTTAGTATAGTCGTCATCCCTTACCCCTGCATCCTTTAATAAATGTTTCAGCCTCCGAGGAGACGGATGTGCAAATTGCCTATGCAGTTTTAATACCACAAGCTTTTTATCAGCTAAAGTCCCATTTTCAACTGCCATTAACACATCCTTAACCACTCTACTTGAAAAGTTATTTGTCAATAATGGAATACAATAGTGTCCCGACTGTGTAAATTGTAAGTCCACCGACTTTCCAAAAATTGTTGCCTTATCCTGTTCCATATCCAGTTTCATGTGTGCTTTCTTCATCGATGGTCTGCTCAGAAGCAAAGGTATCTCACTTGATACAACATCCGTGCTAATGAAATGGTTCACCCCGGCAATATTGCAAGGGATCACACTCTTTTCAGCGACTTCAGAGTATTATCATCCCCAAACCTGAAACTTGTGGAACTTTCAAATTCCTTAACCTTGTTACGATTTTCAGCATTCAAAGAGGCCAGGTAACATTTTAACCAGTCAATTCCACACACAGTAGATGTGCAGCCACTGTCCAATACAGCACAGTTGAAGGATTCTGCAACCAACACCCTCATTACCGGCGTAAAACTGCTTGTCAATAGGACAATGCCTTCTTTCTGGTCACTATCTTTTTCCTCTTCTGACTCTTCGCTTCATGTGTCGCTTCAAACACTCTATCATAACGAGTTGGACAGTTGAAAGCATACTGGTATTGAGAGTCACATCGAAAACATCGATTTATCATGCCCCGTGCATTTCTGGGATTCATCTTCCTATTGTAGGTTCTCACTGGGTTTCTGTCTTCATAATTTCCTTGTCTCGGTCTCCGTCTATAGTCTTGAGCCCTGTTCGTAGCCATACGATTTCGCCATCCTGTTACTAGTGCATCTTCCATATTCTGCCTTATTGCGGGCTGACCTATTTGGGTCATCAGAGCAATCGGAATCGAATGATTCCCCAGGAACTTTGTAAAGCTTTTTTAAAGCTTTTGTCATCTCTTCGAATAAGGCATCCTTATCAGTAAACTGAACTCCTGTCAAAACCAGTAGCCTATCCATGTTGCTCACTCTAGCACAGTCAAGTAATTTAAAGGCCAACACAGACTGTGGAAATTCCAGATTGTGTTTCTGTAGCCTTTTATATAGTCTGCCAAATTCCATTATATAGTCTTCCAAGGAGATATCCTCCATTTTCCGGAACTTATCAAAATCCGACCATGCTTCATACGCACTTAACAAGTCATCTTTCTTATAAATCTTATCCATATAATGTAATACAGTCTCCAGACCTTCTTCTGAGTCTAACTCTTCCATTTCCAGCTCAGAAAGCACTTTGTTTCGGATTTTACTGCCATATGGTAGAGAAAGAGCCAATGCCATACCTTGTTTTCTCTTTCCCAAAGCAGTTACTTTAGTCCACATAACTACTGCACTTCTCCATTGGTCATACGATTCCCTTTCAGAAAATAAGGGAGGATAGTCATATCCAGCCATCTTTATCCTGGGTTCAGCCATGTATCTTTTTTTCCCCCTTCTCACTCACTCCTTGGTTTGATCAGGAAAAGTTGTATCTTTCAAACCTTCACATTTGCACAGCAACCATCCTCTGCTCCATTGTTAGACATTTTAGTTGCTGTGAAATGAAGAGTCTAAAGTTCTTGTTCCTTTTAACCAAACACCATTTATTTCACTTCCACAGCCTCTGCACAAAACTCTTAACAACACACCACCTGACAGAGGCCACCTGAAGCCCCTTTACTTATCAGTGTCAATTAATGGATACTTAACATAAATGAGACAACTAATTGCAATGTCTCTTAACCCATTACTTAACAGTTCAGCAGTGGAAAGAGGTGGAGTGTGAGTGCCTCGTGTCTTTTATAGTCAGATCCCACCCCTGAGTGTCCTGCCTGCTTATTGGTCATGTCCTGTTCTCTGTGTCCATTAGCTGCTTGTCTGTATATCATTATGTGTGGGTCTGCATATCATGACAGGGACCTGTCCGGGGTCTCACAGACCTCGGTGCAGAGGTATATCCATGCCGTCATGGAGGCGGATCAATACATCTACTTCTTTTTAAAAAAAATGTATTAAAGCTTCTTTCAACCAGGATTTTTACATAACAAAAAGCAAAAACAGTGAACGAAAAATATTTAACAAAACAAGGTGGCTGCTATCATTATACAAAACAAAAACACACCTTATATCAATAAGTCCCCCCACCTGAGCCCCCCCCCCACCTGAGCACCCCCCACCTTCCCCCCCCATTGCTGCTACTGCTGACCCTTTACTGCTCCCCTAGAAAGTCAAGTAAAGGTTGCCACTGTCAGGAGAACCCCATCAAGGACCCTCTCAAGGCAAACTTTATTCGCTCCAGGCTGAGAAACCCCGCCATATCACTAACCCAGGTCTCGGGGGTTTTGAGTCCCTGCACATTAACAAGATCCGCCTCCGGGCTACCAGGGAGGCAAAGGCCAACACCTCGGCCTCTTTCGCTTCCTGCACACCCGGATCCTCCGATACCCCAAATATCGCTATTGTTGGACTCGGCTTCACCCGAGTGTCCAAAATCCTGGACATAGCGCTCGCAAAGCCCTGCCAGAATTCTTTAAGCGCCGGGCATGCCCAGAACATATGGGCATGGTTCGTTGGACTCCCCTGCACATCTTGCGCACCTGTCCTCTACCCCAAAAAACCTGCTCATTCTTGCCGTCATCATGTGAGCACGGTGCACAACCTCAAATTAAATCAAACTGAGCCTGGCGCATGATGCGGATGAATTCACCCTGCCCAGGGCATCAGCCCACAGGCCCTCATCCAGCTCCTCGCTCAGCACCTCCTCCCACTTGCCCTTCAGCCCCTCCACTGAGGCTTCCTCCGCCTCCTGCAGCTCCTGATATATGTCCGACACCTTCCCCTCCCCTACCCAGATGCCAGGCACCCTGTCCTGTATCCTTCGAGGGGGTAACAGCGGAAATGTCCCCACCTGTTTCTTGAGAAAGTCCCGAACCTGGAGGTATCTGAAAGCATTTCCCAGGGCAGGCCGAACTTCTCCTCCAGTGCCTGCATGCCCATCTATAAACAGGTCCCCCATCCTTCTAATGCCTGCCCTATACCAGCCTTGAAACCCCCCATCCTATGGTTGTTCCGTATCGGGGTCCAAACTGAGGCCCCCTCCTCCTCCACTGACCCCAGACCCTCAGTGCCACCGTCACCACCGGGCTCGTGGTGTATCGTGCCGGCGAGAACGGCAGCGGTGCTGTTACTAGTGCCCCTAGACTGGTGCCTTCGCATGGCGCTGCCTCTATCCGCCCCCACGCCGACCCCTCCTCCATTACCCACTTCCTAATCATGGCCACGTTCGCCGCCCAATAGTAGCTGCAGAAGTTTGGCAGTGCCACCCCCCCCCACCAACCCCCACGCCCCCCCGGCTATGCTCCAAGAATAACCTTTTGACTCGCGGGGTCTTATTTGCCCACACAAATCCCGTGATGATCCTGTTCACCCGCTTGAAGAAGGATTTGGGGATGAAAATGGGGAGGCACTGAAAGACGAACAGGAATCTGGGAAGAACCGTCATCTTCACAGTCTGCACTCTTCCCGCCAGGGAAAGCGGGAGCATGTCCCACCTTTTAAAGTCTCCCTCCATCTGCTCTACCAGCCGAGACAAGTTGAGCCTGTGCAGGGCAGCCCACCTGTCTACCTAAATATCGAAAGCTTCTCTCCACTATCTTGAGCGGGAGCTCCCCCAGTCCCTCCTCCTGGCCCCTAGCGTGGATTACAAACAGCTCACTTTTCCCCACATTCAACTTGTACCCTGAGAAGCTCCCAAAGTCCCCCAGTATCCGCATGACCTCCCCCAACTCCACTATCGGGTCCGCAATATACAAATACATCTACTTCAATGTGGACACAGTCCACCAGGCTGCCCGGGCAGCGGGGTTCACTGCCATCGACGGAATGCTGAGGTCCAGGGGGTGATTGACAGGATACATGTCTCCCTGTAGATAACAGGCCATTCTGTACAAACCGAAACGGGCTCCACTCGATAAAGGTGCAGCTGTTATGTGACCATCAGATGTGCATCATTCACCTCTGTGCCCGATACCCGGGCAGTGCCCGACACTCGACAGCCTCTGGCATGTTCCAGATGCCCCCCCAGCTGAGGGGTGACTCCTGGTCGACAGGGGTTATCCACTGCGGTCGTGGCTGATGGCACCTATCTGGAGGCCACAGACCAACGTGGAGAGCCGCTGCTACAACGACGCCCATACAGTGACCAGGACCCTGATAGAGTGGTGCTCCGACCTCCTGAAGATGCGGTTCAGGTGGCTCGACCGCTCTGGAGGTGCCCTCCAGTATGATGCTGAGAGGGTCTGCCATAATGTGGCGGCCTGCTACATCCTCCACAACATCGCACAGCAGAGGGGCGATGTGCTGAACGAAGCGGAGGAATGCCAGGTTTCGTCCGACAAGGCGGATGCAGGGAAGGGTGAGGGTGGGCAGGACATGGTGCCCAGGAAGGCATGGGAGGCCACATGACGTGTGCGCCAGGACGACGTGCACGGGATGCTCTGATCGCCTCCAGGTTGACCGACTAGGAGGGAGGGTAGAGGGGGGGTGCTAGCCAGGGGCACGGACCACAGACACCTCATCCCAACCCCACACCCCCTCACTTCCCACCCCGGCCACTCCCCCACCTGCAACCCCCTCTGTGATACAAACCTGCTGCACTAGGGGGTGGGGGCCCTGTGTTGGCAGTAACAGCGGGTCTGAGCCATGGGATGGAGGATGATGCCAACCTGCTCTGCGATGAGCTCTGGTGCTCTGCATCGTACAACAATGCCTGACTCCTGCCTACAGGTAGCACTTTACACCGTCCACCTGGGTGATCCCTGCATGTGAGCTGGCCATTCCATCACACGGTGCCATCGAAACACTGAGGTGGCAGTGGTGGGAATGGTCGGGGGGGGGGGGGGGGGGGGGGGAGGTAAGGCAACCCACAGGGTCCACACCATCAAAAGGGATACTGTTTTTCAGTCGTGTGACAGACATGAGTGGCAAATGCTACAGGAAGCATTGACAACAGCTCCAGTATTGACATTTTTTGACACTACAAAGAAGACAAAAATATTGACAGATGCATCGAAAGATGGGTCGGGAGCAGTGTTATTGCAGCAAGACAATGATGAATATTGACTTCCAATTGCCTCTGCTTCAAGGTCAATGGCTGACACAGAGTGCAGTTATTCTCAAATAGAAAATTAATTCTTGTGTTTGATAAATGCATTAAACAAATTGCATGATTACGTATATGGCCTACCGGCATTCTTGGTGGAAAATGATCAGAGACCACTTGTGGCTATAATAAAGAAAAATCAAAATGAGATTTCACCAAGAATACAAGGTATGATGATGAAGTTACAGAAGTACGACTTTAATTTATGTGCCAGGAAAACATCTCTTTGTAGCTGCTGCACTCTTTTGTGCCATGGACATAAAAGAAGAACAACATATGATGAGGATGTGCAAGTACACGTGAACCTTCTGACAGAAACACTTCCAGTGCCTGATGAGAATGATGTGTTGGGTGTTCAGGATCACATACAGGTCACCAATACTTGAAATAGTGCAACACTATTCTATTGAATCAATAACTGTTTAAACATACTCAGACTGTGGGTTAATACGATACTAGCTTTAACTAAAGACCTTTGCCTTGTCCTAACCAGTCGATGCACTCAGCACATGGTGAATGTCTGTGTTACAGGCTGTGAGCTCTGTCCCCCTGGCTAGCAGCAACTCGAATGAGCGGGAACTCTGATGCCCCCTGTCTTTATAGTGCGTGTGCTCTCACTGGTGTTTGGCTGCGGTGTTGTGTGTGTTGATTGGTCCCACTGTGTGTCCATCAGTGTGTGTCTGCACCATGATATACTGGCGTATATTATGACATCCCCCCTTTTATAAAAAATGTACCTGTGTGGCAATAAATAGTGTATGGTGTGAATGTCCCTGACTACGTGTGTGCAAAATATTTACAGGACTATGTACATGAAAACTAAGCTATTTAATTGGGAAAGTGCCTGGTGCAGAAAAACAGTATGTCACAAGAATAGCGAGATGAACACTATATACAAACCACTTGAACGATTAAACGGAAGAACAGAACAAATCAGAAAGTCCATAAATCCACAAAGTTCACAAATTAAGTCTCTGAGGTGGGCGACAAATTCTGGTTGACCGCCTCAAGGGTGGGTCGGGAGCCGCCGGCTGAGGAGCGGGCTGGACTGCGTCAGAGTGAGGAGGATGCAGAGTGACAGGAATCTCTGCATAGTCCAGGTCAGGGTCAACAGGAGGGCATGGCAATGGTGGAGGATCACGTAGCGAGCGCGGAACGAGACGAAGGGCACGTCGATTGCGGCGCAGAATGAAGCCATCCGGTAGATGAACCAGGAACGAGCGGGAAGCCACCTGCCGAAGAACCACAGCGGTTGCAGACCAGTCACCATCCGGAAGATGGACGCGGACGTTGTCATCTGGAGCCAGAGCAGGGAGATCAGCTGCACGGGAGTCATGAGCCGCCTTGTGCTGTGCCCGAGACAGCTGCATTCGTTGAAGGACCGGAAAGTGGTCGAGGTCTGGAACATGAATGGACGGCACCGTCGTCCTCAGAGTGCGACCCATGAGCAGCTGGGCTGGCGACAGGCCAGTGGACAGTGGGGCCGTGCGATAGGCCAGCAGGGCGAGGTAGAAATCGGACCCAGCATCGGCAGCCTTGCAGAGGAGCCGTTTGACTATGTGGACGCCCTTCTCTGCTTTGCCGTTGGATTGGGGGTACAGGCGACTGGATGTCACATGCACAAAGTTGTACCTCCTGGCAAAGTTGGACCATTCCTGGCTTGCGAAGCAGGGGCCATTGTCCGACATCACAGTGAGTGGGATACCGTGTCGAGCAAAGGTGTCCTTACAGGCACGGATGACGACAGACGATGTGATGTCGTGTAGACGTACCACCTCTGGGTAATTTGAAAAGTAGTCTACAATCAGGACATAATCCCTGCCCAGCGCGTGGAACAGGTCGATGCCCACCTTGGTCCAAGGGGACGTGACCAACTCATGGGGCTGTAGGGTCTCACGTGGTTGGGCCAGCTGGAAGCGCTGACAAGTGGGGCAGTTGAGCACTGTGTTGGCTATGTCCTCATTGATGCAGGGCCAGTACACTGCCTCTCGGGCCCGTCGGCGGCACTTTTCCACGCCAAGATGGCCCTCGTGTAGCTGTTCCAAGACGAGCTGGCGCATGCTATGCGGGATGACAATGCGGTCCAGTTTCAGGAGAACGCATTCTACTACCGCCAGATCATCTCTGACGTTAGATGTGGGACTCACTTACTGCCAGGGGCTTAGACGGGGCAGAGTTTGTAAGGAGCATCCAGGAGGGCTTCTTAAAACAATATGTAGATAGTCCAACTAGGGAAGGGGCGGTACTGGACCTGGTATTGGGGAATGAGCCCGGCCAGGTGGTAGGTGTTTCAGTAGGGGAGCATTTCGGTAACAGTGACCACAATTCAGTAAGTTTTAAAGTACTGGTGAACAAGGATAAGAGTGGTCCTAGGATGAATGTGCTAAATTGGGGGAAGGTTAATTATAACAATATTAGGCGGGAACTGAAGAACATAGATTGGGGGCGGATGTTTGAGGGCAAATCAACATCTGACATGTGGGAGGCTTTCAAGTGTCAGTTGAAAGGAATTCAGGACCGGCATGTTCTTGTCAGGAAGAAGGATAATTACGGCAATTTTCGGGAACCTTGGATGACGAGAGATATTGTAGGCCTCGTCAAAAAGAAAAAGGAGGCATTTGTCAGGGCTAAAAGGCTGGGAACAGACGAAGCCTGCGTGGAATATAAGGAAAGTAGGAAGAAACTTAAGCAAGGAGTCAGGAGGGCTAGAAGGGGTCACGAAAGGTCATTGGCAAATAGGGTTAAGGAAAATCCCAAGGCTTTTTACACGTACATAAAAAGCAAGAGGGTAGCCAGGGAAAGGGTTGGCCCACTGAAGGATAGGCAAGGGAATCTATGTGTGGAGCCAGAGGAAATGGGCGAGGTACTAAATGAATACTTTGCATCAGTATTCACCAAAGAGAAGAAATTGGTAGATGTTGAGTCTGGAGAAGGGTGTGTAAATAGCCTGGGTCACATTGAGATCCAAAAAGACCAGATGTTGGGTGTCTTAAAAAATATTAAGGTAGATAAGTCCCCAGGGCCTGATCGGATCTACCCCAGAATACTGAAGGAGGCTGGAGAGGAAATTGCTGAGGCCTTGACAGAAATCTTTGGATCGTCACTGTCTTCAGGGGATGTCCCGGAGGACTGGAGAATAGCCAATGTTGTTCCTCTGTTTAAGAAGGGTAGCAAGGATAATCCAGGGAACTACAGGCCGGTGAGCCTTACTTCAGTGGTAGGGAAATTACTGGAGAGAATTCTTCGAGACAGGATCTACTCCCATTTGGAAGCAAATGGACGTATTAGTGAGAGGCAGCATGGTTATGTGAAGGGGAGCTCGTGTCTCACTAACTTGATAGAGTTTTTCGAGGAGGTCACTAAGATGATTGATGCAGGTAGGGCAGTGGATGTTGTCTATATGGACTTCAGTATGGCCTTTGACAAGGTCCCTCATGGTAGACTAGTACAAAAGGTGAAGTCACACGGGATCAGGGGTGAGCTGGCAAGGTGGATACAGAACTGGCTAGGTCATAGAAGGCAGAGAGTAGCAATGGAAGGATGCTTTTCTAATTGGAGGGCTGTGACCAGTGGTGTTCCACAGGGATCATTGCTGGGACCTTTGCTCTTTGTAGTATATATAAATGATTTGGAGGAAAATGTAACTGGTCTGATTAGTAAGTTTGCAGACGACACAAAGGTTGGTGGAATTGCGGATAGCGATGAGGACTGTCAGAGGATACAGCAAGATTTAGATTGTTTGGAGACTTGGGCGGAGAGATGGCAGATGGAGTTTAATCCGGACAAATGTGAGGTAATGCATTTTGGAAGGCCTAATGCAGGTAGGGAATATACAGTGAATGGTAGAACCCTCAAGAGTATTGAAAGTCAAAGAGATCTAGGAGTACAGGTCCACAGGTCATTGAAAGGGGCAACACAGGTGGAGAAGGTAGTCAAGAAGGCATACGGCATGCTTGCCTTCATTGGCCGGGGCATTGAGTATAAGAATTGGCAAGTCATGTTGCAGCTGTATAGAACCTTAGTTAGGCCACACTTGGAGTATAGTGTTCAATTCTGGTCGCCACACTACCAGAAGGATGTGGAGGCTTTAGAGAGGGTGCAGAAGAGATTTACCAGAATGTTGCCTGGTATGGAGGGCATAAGCTATGAGGAGCCTTTGCCTGGGGTGCATACCAGCTGTAAATCGTATCGTCGGCGCTTGAGCAGAATACGCTGGAGGCGAGGCGTCATGTCGTTCAAGTCTTTCTGTATTATATTGACCAGCGGGCGATGGTCGGTCTCAACGGTAAATTGAGGAAGGCCGTACACATAATCGTGAAGCTTGATGATACCGGTCAAAAGGCCCAGGTTTCTATCTGCGCCTAGCGCTGTTCCGTGGGGGTCATGGCACGTGACGCAGATGCAACGGGGGCCCATGATGAGGCCACATCGCGTTGCAGGAGCACTGCCCCAATGCCAGATTGGCTGGCATTGGTCAAAATCTTTGTCTCTTTCACTGGATCAAAGAAAGCTAAGACCGGGGCCGTGATGAGTTTGGTTTTGAGTTCTCTCCATTTGCGCTCGTGGGCAGGGAGCCATTGGAAGTCTGTCGTCTTCCTGACCAGGTTTCTGAGAGCCGTGGTATGAAAGGCGAGGTTAGTAATGAACTTCCCTAAAAAGTTGACCATGCCCAGAAATCAGAGGACCACCTTCTTGTCCTCTGGCGTTTTCATGGCTGTGATAGCAACTACCTTGTCCGCATCCGGCTGCACACCCAACTGGGAGATGTGGTCCCCGAGGAACTTGAGTTCCGTCTGACCAAACGAGCATTTGGTTCTGTTGAGGCGTAGGCCCTGCTCACGTATACGTTTGAACACGCGCTGGAGGCGACTGACATGCTCCTGCGGGGTGGTGGACCAAATGATTATGTTGTCGACATAGACGCGAACACCTTCAATGCCTTCCATCATTTGTTCCATGATCCTGTGGAACACTTCTGAAGCCGGTATGATCCCAAACGGCATCCTGTTGTAACAATATCTGCCAAAGCGGGTATTAAATGTGCACAGTTTCCTGCTGGATTTGTCGAGCTGGATTTGCCAGAATCCTTTCGAGGCAGCTAGTTTGGTGAAGAGCTGGCGCGAGTCATCTCACATGTGATCTCTTCGCGCTTGGGAATTGGATAATGCTCCCTCATGATATTGCGATTCAGACCCTTGGGATCAATACAAATTCTCAGCTCGCCGGAAGGCTTTTTTACACATACCATGGAACTGACCCAGTCGGTTGGTTCCGTAACTCTGGAGATCACTCCTTGGTCCTGGAGGTCCTGCAGCTGCTGCTTGAGGCGGTCGTTAAGGGGTGCTGGGACCCTGCGAGGTGTATGCACCACAGGCGTGGCATTCTGTTTGAGTAGGATCTTGTAATTATATGGGAGCGTGCCCACGCCTTCGAAGACGTCACGGTGCTGGTCGATGATGGTGTTGAGTTGCGCCCTGAAGTCAGCGTCCTGGAAGGCAGACGTGTCATCAGGAGAGAGAGAGTGGACTCTCTGAACAAGGTTCAACAGCTTGCATGTCTGCACGCCAAGCAGGGAGGCTTTCGAGGAGCCCACGATTTCAACAGGAAGGATGGCTTTGCGAGACCTGTGCGTCACTTCAAGTTGGCACGAGCCGCTAGCAGGAATGACGTTGCCATTATAATCCAATAGCTGGCAGGCTGATGGAAGGATGGCTGGTTTGACATGAAGGCTTTGGAAAGCAGACCACGCCATGAGATTGGTGGAGGCACCAGTGTCCAGGCGGAATCGTATTTGGGACCGGTTGACCGTCAGGGTGGCACACCACTCATCGTCTGGATCGATGCTGTATACCGACAGCGGCTGGTGTCTTTGCTTCGGGGACAGCCTGTTTCTCGTTACGACACCGACTCGAAAAGGCGCCTTCAGGTCCTCGGTGTCACTGCTGTGTGGGAGGTCCACATCGGGCTCGGTGACCGTGGGTTGAATTGCCCGAATATTCCTGCAAGGCTTGCTGAAGCGATATGAATTGGCAGGCTGAGCTGCTCGACAGAAGGCAGCATAGTGGCCAAGTCTGCCACATCATAGGCATTGTCGAGATTTTGCGGGGAATTCCTCTTTAAATGGGCGGAGCCACAGTTGCCACACGTCGTGACGTCAGCACGTTCGCTGCGCCACCACGCATGCACGGTGCGGTCGTGCGCGGCGCGCGCCTGCGCATTACGTTCCTCAACGTCGCCGTCCCCTCGTTTGGTACGTACAAGTGTGGGAGTCCGCGAAAAGCGCGTGAAATGGCCGCCTTCATCCAGGCTGAGGCCCTGGAGGTGCTCAATCACTTGGACCCGTTCCGCCTCGTGGGGACCTTGCCGCGCCGTTTCAGCCGCTTGTATATGGGAATACCGACTTGTGGCTTTTTCATGTAAGACACAGGTCTCGATGGCGGTCGCTAGGGTGAGTTGCTTTACTTTGAGGAGCTGCTGACGTAGGGGGTCCGACTGAACACCGAAAACGATCTGGTCGCGTACCATGGAGTCGGAGGTGGGCCCGTAGCTGCAAGACTGCGCAAGTTTGTGGAGGTGCGTGAGAAAGGATTGTAAAAGTTTATCCTTACCCTGCAAACGCTACTGGAACACGTAGCGTTCAAAACTTTCATTCACCTCTATGCTGCAGTGAGTGTCAAACTTGAGGAGGACCGTCTTGAACTTCGTTTTATCTTCATCATCCGCAAAGGTGAGAGAGTTGAAAATGTGGATGGCATGGTGTCCGGCCGTGCAGTGGAGAAGAGCAATCTTTCTGGTATCCGAGGCGCCCTCCCTGTCTGTGGCTTCGAGGAAGAGCTGGAAGCGCTGTTTGAAAATCTTCCAGTTGCCCCGAGGTTGCCGGCGATGCAGAGCGGCAGCGGCGGGCTGATGTTGTCCATGTTGCAGGATGACGGAATGCTGGCGGAAGGAAGATCACTTGCAGGTAGGTCTAAGAATGCTAATATCCCACCACTCCTGGTATCATGATGTGTTGGGTGTTCAGGATCACATACAGGTCACCAACACTTGAAATAGTGCAACACTATTTTATTGAATCATTAACTGTTTAAACATACTCTGACTGTGGGTTAACACGATACTAGCTTTAACTAAAGACCTTTGCCTTGTCCTAACCAGTCGATGCACTCAACACATGGTGAATGTTTGTGTTACAGGCTGTGAGCTCTGTCCTCCTAGCTAGCTGCAACTGGAATGAGCGGGAACTCTGATGCCCCCTGTCTTTCTAGTGCGTGTGCTCTCACTGGTGATTGGCTGCGGCGTTGTGTGTGTTGATTGGTCCCACTGTGTGTCCATCAGTGTGTGCCTGCATCATGATATACTGGTGCATATTATGACAGAGAAGTCAACATTAATCAGAGACGAAACCAGCAAATAGGAAATCTTACAGAAGATAATAAAATATCTCACTGAGGGACGACCGAAAGCATCCTGGTTCAAATATTATAATATTCGAACAGAGCTAAGTGCAGTCAATGGTTTTTGCTCAGGCAAAACAGGATTGTCATACCACAATCGTTACGATCCATGATTCTAAAACGATTTATGAAATGAAAATGGCTTATTGGCACAAGTAGGCTTCAAATGAAGTTACTGTGAAAAGCCCCTAGTCACCACATTCCGGCACCTGTTCAGGGAGGCCGGTATGGGAATTGAACCCGCGCTGCTGGCCTCGTTCTGCTTTACAAGCCAGCTGTTTAGCCCACTGTGCTAAACCAGCCCCTCGGGGCACTTAGACATGAAAAACTGCAAACGAAGAGGCAAAGAAATGGTTTACTGGCCAGGCATCAATCGAGACATTCAAGTCATGATAGAAAACTCTGCAGCTTGTCAGAAATGTCAATACAAACAACAGAAAGAACCAATGCAAATGCGCGCAATAATGATTCCATGGCATGGGAACGGATCTGTTCTATCTGTCGGGAAAAGAATATCTGTTCGTGATCGACTATTTCTCTAACTTCCCAGAAGTGGTACAACTAGCAAACTCATCATCTAGGTGTGTCATCAAGCACACCAAAGGCATTTTTGCTCACCATGGAATAGTTTAAATTGTCATGAGCGACAATGGCCCATGTTTTAGCTGTCATGAATGGACAGAATTCACACAGAGCTATGATTTTCCACAGGGGTAGAACTCAGGGGAGCTGGTGGTTGCAGTTGCCCCTCCAGAGGATGGCTCTGGGGTTCCACTCGGTGCCCCCTCCTCCTGGTCAGTGCCCATTGGGCCCTGGCTTTCGCATCAGGATGGAGGGGCAACTGGATCAAGCCCCAGCTGCCTCTGGATCATCTGGCTCTGCCAGCCCTGGCGGCTCCCCAATGGCTGCAGCACAGTGTCTATGCCCTCGGCGATGCTCCTCAGTGACTGGGACGTGCTCTGCAGCGCCTCGGCTATGTTCACCTGAGACGGGACATGCTCCTCAGAGTCTCGGCTAGGCCCACCCGGGACTGGCTCGTGCCCTGCAGTGCCTCATCAAGTTCTGCCTGTACTGGGGCCCCCAGCAACTGGGACACGTTGTCGAGCCGTTCAGCCATGGCCGTCACTGATTGAGTCATGCCTTGGACAACTCCACTCATGCTCCTGACATCATGCACCAGGCTCTCCACTGCGGTTGCAACCCTAGCAGTGTTGGCCTCGGTGCCACGTATTGCCAGCACCATCTCCTGCGATCGTAGCCTCTCAGACTCCTCCAATCAGCTATGGATCTGCTTGAGGGTCATTGACATCCCTCTCTGAATCACTTGGCTGCAACCTATCGACTGCATCAGTTCCGGGTGAACCTGTTCCAGAGGCTCAGCGTCTGACTGGGACCCAGCTGGGTCCTGGGATCCAGCAGCCCTCCGACTGCTGTCTTACCTGGGTGTTCCTGATTCCATCTGATGTGCATCAGCAGCTGTGTGACGCTCAAGGGCAGCACGGTGGGTCAGTGGTTAGCATTGCTGCCTCGCGGCACCGAGGTCCCAGGTTCGATCACGGCTCTGGGTCACTGTCCGCGCGGAGTTTTGCACGTTCTCCCCGTGTTTGCGTGGGTTTCGCCCCCACATCCCAAAGATGTGCAGGGTGGGTGGATTGGCCACGCTAAATTGGAAAAAATGAATTGGGTACACTAAATTTATTTTTAAAAACTGACCAGATTGTGCCCCAGAGGCCTGTCCATTGTGGTGTGTATCTCTGCGCTGGTGAAGGGTGGGGATGACAGCCGTGCCATGAAAAAGGTAGCATCCTCAGAGCTCTCCTCTGAGGTGTTCTCTTGGGAGGCAGTGGGGGGGGGGGGGGCAGACCATCCTGGGTGGGCCGCTGCCATCAACTAGAGGTCACGCGGGTAACTGGACACGTGGTCAGTGGGAGGGATGGGCCAGTCTGTATGGTATTAGCAATTCATGTTTGACAGTTCATCTGTATGGGGGCTGGTGGATCCTCACCTCCGCGCCGTGCGTCGACCTCTACGGCGGTCACTGATCTGTCCTTGGCCATCCCCGTGACCTCCAAGGCCCATCCCTCGTAGGAGGTGAGGACTCTGATACCCGGTGCGCCACCGACCATCTGGGCTCTCTGCTGTTGGTTGTGGGCCAACTTCTCCTGCGGGGTCACAGAGGGGCATCGTTAACCGCACACATGATTCATCGCAGGGGTGGGAGGTGATCGGGTGTTGGGGAGATGGCGTGGAGGGGTGTTGGGAAGATGTGCCATATGGGGGGGGTGGAGTCTGGGGGGGGTGGGGAGCATTGGGGGAAAATGGATCAACCTGGGCGGCACTGCTGGATGTGGGTGGGCTGGGGCATGAAATGGTGCTGGGCGAGAGCAGTGCCAGGCGTATTTTCGTTGGGGGAGGGGAACGGTGCCAACTCTCCCACGCGGCCTGGTGGAGGTTGTTGACCTTGTTACGGCACTGGGTGCTGGTCCTCCTGGTCACGCTCCCTGAGCTCACGATTGCTGCCACTTCCCCCCCCCCCCAGGCGGCACTGACTGCCCTGTGACTGACCCTCCACGACCCTTCAGAGAACAGGGCATCCCATCTGGCCTCGACCGCTTCAAGTAATCTGCCCAGGTCACCATCCCCGAATCGTGGGGCTGGTCTTCTCGGAGTCATGGCTGCGAGCATTGTGGAGTTAGCATTGAGGGGTGTGCTCTCACTTTGAGAGGTGTAGGGTAGTGTCCATGTGTGTGTGGGGTGACATTACCCTTGGGTATGGAGGACCCACAAGCTCACGGGATTGGGTGGAGAATTGGTTTTGACGCCGAATTCGTGGCGGGTGCCATTTTCACGCCAAATCGCAATTCTCCGTTGCCTCAACAGCAGCGTCAATGTGTTACACTCCACCCATGCAGTAAACGCTGTTGGCATACCATTAACAGGCCTGACCCGGTATTCTCTGGAGACTCCATGATTCTCTGCCTCCACTGGAGGGAATTCCCGATGGCAAGGTTCCTTGCCCCCCGCCCCCCAACCAGCCACCACTTTGGCAACAGCCACAATAGCTCTAAAGTGGGGCGTGAGACGGGGACCACGGAGCATACCTCTGGCAAGGGCAGCACCAGTCGACGGTACCCCTGGCAGCAGGAATGGGCGCCAGGGCCAGAGGCTTCCGCATGCTTCCCACCAACGGGGCCAGGGCAGCAGAGATGGGGTGTAGGGGGACATGCAGGTGCAGGGTCCGCTGTGCCAACCATGTAGCCTGTTGGACTTGGTTGGGCATGGGTGTACGCATCATGCTAACATGTCGGCCTTTCACTCCTTGCAGACAATGGATATTGGAATATAACCAGCAATGGTAGCGTCCGTGCTAGTTGCCACATCCCTGGGGACCAGTCCGGGATCTCACAGACCTCGGTGCCACTACGGAGGCCCTATATGCCCAGGCGGTACAATACATCCATTTCAATGAGGACCGAGCCCACCAGGATGCTCGGACAGGAGGGTTCGTTGCCATCGACGGGATGCCCCGTGTCCAGGGAGTGATCGACGGGATGCCCCGTGTCCAGGGGGTGATCGACGGGATGCCCCGTGTCCAGGGGGTGATCGACGGGATGCCCCGTGTCCAGGGGGTGATCGACGGGATGCCCCGTGTCCAGGGGGTGATCGACGGGATGCCCCGTGTCCAGGGGGTGATCGACGGGATGCCCCGTGTCCAGGGGGTGATCGACGAGATGCATGTCACTCTTCGACCACCTGCAGATGGCAGGCCACTTACATAAACTGAAAGGTGTTCCATTTGTTGCATGTGCAGCTGGTGTGTGGCCACCATGTATGTCTGAATCCGATACCCGGGCAGTGTGCACGACACCGTCATCCTGGCACACTCGATGATACCCAGCCTCTTTGAGGCGCTCCCCCAGCAGGGGGCTTGGGTCCTGGGCAACAGGTTATCGGCTGCGGCCATGACTGATGACACAATCCATAGGCAACAGACCAACGTCAAGACCTGCTACAACGGCGCTCGCACACTGACCAGGAGCATGCTCGAACGATGTTTAGGCTTCCTGAAGATGCGGTTCAGGTGCTTGGACCGCTCTGGAAGGGCCTTCCAGTATGATGCTGGAAGGGTCGTCCGCATTGTTGCAGCCTGGTGCATCCTCCTCAACATCGTGTAGCAGAGGGGTACTGGAGGAGAAAGTTGAATGTCAGGCCTCCCCTGCTGAGGAGGATGCAGGGCAGGGGGAGAATGGGCAGGACATGGGGCCCGGGCAGGCACAGGATGCCGCACAATGTGTGCGGTAGGGCAATGCGCATGGGGTGCTCTGATCGCCTCCAGGTTCACCGACTAGGGGAGTGGACTGGCCACGAGTATGGGCACCACATCCCACCCCCACACCACCCCCTAGCCACCCCGACAACACCCCGTCTGCAACCCCCTCCGTGATACATACCAGCCGCACTATGGGGTGCGGGCCCTGTGTTGGTCCATGGGACGGAGGATGATGAGAACCCGCTGTGCGATGAGCTCTGGCACTCCAATCGTTCGACTCCTGCCCACGGTAGCACTTTCCACCATCCACCTGGGTGATCTTTGCATGCATGCTGCCCATTCCATCACACGGTTCCATTGAATCCCTTGCGTTGGCAGAGGTGGGGGCAGTTGGGGGATGGGCACATGGGTGGGGTGGTGGGATGGGGGTGGACACCAGAGTGGTGGGCGCTGGCCAACTGTGGTCCCTGAGCCAAGACCACCCCCAACGTCCACCCATTCCCCCCTCAACACCCACACCCACTCTGTGGCCAGCCAAGACCAGCCCAACTCTCCCACCCATCTGACAGAGCACCGAGGCAGGTTGTAACAGTGTGAACAGGTGTTTAATGTGACAGCGTATATACAGATTTGTGCCTTAGTCCCTATAACTAAATTGTGCCCTGCACCCGTGCCAACTTAATTGGTGTCTGATTTTATGGTCTTATGGGCCCGAACACTACGTATTAGTGGATCCCCAGATCAGTGGAGGCAGCATGGTATGATTCCTGCCCTGCAACCTGAGACAGATAGGGTGATACCACCCTGTTCTGCCCGCTGCCCACCAGATGCGCCAGATACATGAGAGTCCGAGGTGCTGCAGTGTTCTGGCATCTTCCCTGCGGGAGTCACCGGCATGGGCCCCATCACTTCCTCCTTCCTCGGGGTGCCCGATGGCCTCTGGGCTACTCCATAGAATGGTGGTGTGAGTGGAGCTACCCCTTGAGGTTCTCCCGCCACGTGGTGCTGCCAGTCCTGGAGGCCCGTTGCCACCTCGACCAGGGTCAGCATGCTCGAGGCCATGGAGCACGGGGAGTGGACCACCTCCGCCTGGGATTGCGCCACATCACCCATTGACCGTGCCACCACCTTCTGGGTCTGTGCCACATGAGCCAGTGACTGCAGCATCTCCCTCTGGGACTGGGCTACCTCCCTCTGTGCCTGGGCCACATCGGCCAGCACCTGGGCAATGAAGCCGATGCTCTCTTACATGGCCCACTGTGACTTGGCCATGCTCAGGAGTGCCGCTGCTATGTCCAGGTGGCTCTGGCACATGGCTGCCTGTGAGAGGGCAGACCTCTTCTGGGCCTTGGCCATTGCCTGCACAGATTGCCCAGGCCTCGGACATGCTGATCCATAGCCAAAAGCCTCGTCCCCAATGTCTCCACCGTGGACGCCACCCATGTGGTGTTGGCCTGGGTGGCACACATGGTCAGCATCACCTCCTGCTCCTGCACATGGTTGGACTCCTCCACCTGCGCCTGCAGACGCTGGATGCTAACAGACATCCCCTCTTGTAGTCCCTGGCTCTGCGGCTGCATCTCCACAATCGATGGGACTGTCTTTTCCAGAAGCCTGAAACCTTTCTGAACAGCAGCTAGTTGCTGGGATCGGCCTGCGCTCCAACCGTCCGCCTCCTTGGGAGTTCCTACCTCCACCGAGCTAGGGCACGAGGTGTACCGGAGCATGTGTGTGGTGCGCACCAGAGAATGTCCCAGGAACCACTTCACTAAAGTTCCCAACTCAGGTGAGTGTCTCTGGGATGGCGGAGGGTGTCGGAGACAGCTGTGACGGGAAATCTGTGTCATCATCGGTCTCCAGCTTCGGGATCTCCGGTTGATACTCGCGTCCGTGGCGGTGTCCTCATCGCTACTCGGCACCTGGGGCTGTGGCTGTGGGTGGGGACACCAGAAGTTTCCACCCATTCACCACCAGTTCCTGCAAGACACAAGATAGGACGCATGCTTAGACCGTGGGCCGGATGGGGAGGTGGGTGTGTGGAGCGAAGGTGAGGGGGAGGTGTGGGTGTGGGGGTAGTATGAGGCAAAGGGTTGGGATACAGTGTCTCGCGGAAAGGGTTGGGATACAGTGTCTCGCGGAAAGGGTTGGGGTACAGTGTCTCGGGAAAGGGTTGGGGTACAGTGTCTCGGGAAAGGGTTGGGGTACAGTGTCTCGGGGAAAGGGTTGGGGTACAGTGTCTCGGAGAAGGGGTTGGGATACAGTGTCTCGGGGAAAGAGTTGGGGTACAGTGTCTCGGAGAAAGGGTTGGTATACAGTGTCTCGGGGAAAGGGTTGGGGTACAGTGTCTCGGGGAAAGGGTTGGGGTACAGTGAATCGGGGAAAGGGTTGGGGTACAGTGTCTCAGGGAAAGGGTTTGGATACAGTGTCTCTGGAAAGGGTTGGGGTACAGTGTCTCGGGGAATGGTTGGGGTACAGTGTCTCTGGAAAGGGTTGGGGTACAGTGTCTAGTGGAAAGGGTTGGGGTACAGTGTCTCTGGAAAGGGTTGGGATACAGTGTCTCGGAGAAAGGGTTGGGGTACAGTGTCTCTGGAAAGGGTTGGGATACAGTGTCTCAGGGAAAGGGTTGGTGTACAGTGTCTCTGGAAAGGGTTGGGATACAGTGTCTCGGAGAAAGGGTTGGGGCACAGTGTCTCGGGGAAAGGGTTGGGATACAGTGTCTCAGGGAAAGGGTTGGGATACAGTATCTCGGGGAAAGGGTTGGGGTACAGTGTCTCGGGGAAAGGGTTGGGATACAGTGTCTCGGGGAAAGGGTTGGGATACAGTGTCTCGGGGAAAGGGTTGGGGTACAGTGTCTCGCGGAAAGGGTTGGGATACAGTGTCTCAGGAAAAGGGTTGGGGTACAGTGTCTCGGGAAAGAGTTGGGATACAGTGTCTCGGGCAAAGGGTTAGGGTACAGTGTATCGGGGAAAGGGTTGGGATACAGTGTCTCTGGGAAAGGGTTGGGATACAGTGTCTCGGAGAAAGGGTTGGGGTACAGTGTCTCGGGGAAAGGGTTGGGGTACAGTGTCTCGAGGAAAAGGGTTGGGGTACAGTGTCTCGGGGAAAGGGTTGAGGTACAGTGTCTCGGTGAAAGGGTTGGGGTACAGTGTCTCGGGGAGAGAGCTGGGATGCAGTGTCTCGGAAAAGAGTTGGGGTACAGTGTCTCAGGGAAAGGGTTTGGGTACAGTGTCACTGGAAAGGGTTGGGGTACAGTGTCTCGGGGAATGGTTGGGGTACAGTGTCTCTGGAAAGGGTTGGGGTACAGTGTCTAGTGGAAAGGGTTGGGGTACAGTGTCTCTGGAAAGGGTTGGAATACAGTGTCTCGGAGAAAGGGTTGGGGTACAGTGTCTCTGGAAAGGGTTGGGATACAGTGTCTCAGGGAAAGGGTTGGGGTACAGTGTCTCTGGAAAGGGTTGGGATACAGTGTCTCGGAGAAAGGGTTGGGGCACAGTGTCTCGGGGAAAGGGTTGGGATACAGTGTCGCAGAGAAAGGGTTGGGATACAGTATCTCGGGGAAAGGGTTGGGGTACAGTGTCTCGGGGAAAGGGTTGGGATACAGTGTCTCAGGGAAAGGGTTGGGATACAGTGTCTCGAGGAAAAGGGTTGGGGTACAGTGTCTCGGGGAAAGGGTTGGGGTACAGTGTCTCAGGAAAGAGTTGGTGTTGAGTGTCTCGGGAAAAGGGTTGGGATACAGTGTCTCTGGGAAAGGGTTGGGATACAGTGTCTCGGAGAAAGGGTTGGGGTACAGTGTCTCGGGGAAAGGGTTGGGGTACAGTGTCTCGAGGAAAAGGGTTGGGGTACAGTGTCTCGGGGAAAGGGTTGAGGTACAGTGTCTCGGTGAAAGGGTTGGGGTACAGTGTCTCGGGGAGAGAGCTGGGATGCAGTGTCTCGGAAAAGAGTTGGGGTACAGTGTCTCAGGGAAAGGGTTTGGGTACAGTGTCACTGGAAAGGGTTGGGGTACAGTGTCTCGGGGAATGGTTGGGGTACAGTGTCTCTGGAAAGGGTTGGGGTACAGTGTCTAGTGGAAAGGGTTGGGGTACAGTGTCTCTGGAAAGGGTTGGAATACAGTGTCTCGGAGAAAGGGTTGGGGTACAGTGTCTCTGGAAAGGGTTGGGATACAGTGTCTCAGGGAAAGGGTTGGGGTACAGTGTCTCTGGAAAGGGTTGGGATACAGTGTCTCGGAGAAAGGGTTGGGGCACAGTGTCTCGGGGAAAGGGTTGGGATACAGTGTCGCAGGGAAAGGGTTGGGATACAGTATCTCGGGGAAAGGGTTGGGGTACAGTGTCTCGGGGAAAGGGTTGGGATACAGTGTCTCAGGGAAAGGGTTGGGATACAGTGTCTCGAGGAAAAGGGTTGGGGTACAGTGTCTCGGGGAAAGGGTTGGGGTACAGTGTCTCAGGAAAGAGTTGGTGTTGAGTGTCTCGGGAAAAGGGTTGGGATACAGTGTCTTGGGAAAAGGGTTGGTGTACAGTGTCTCGGGGAAAGGGTTGAGGTACATTGTCTCTGGAAAGGGTTGGGGTACAGTGTCTCGGGGAAAGGGTTGGTATACAGTGTCTCGGGGAAAGGGTTGGGGTACAGTGTCTCGGGGAGAGAGTTGGGATGCAGTGTCTCGGGGAAAGAGTTGGGGTACAGTGTCTCAGGGAAAGGGTTTGGGTACAGTTTCACTGGAAAGGGTTGGGGTACAGTGTCTCGGGGA
The DNA here is from genome assembly GCF_047496885.1 of Scyliorhinus torazame. Classification (NCBI taxonomy): domain Eukaryota; kingdom Metazoa; phylum Chordata; class Chondrichthyes; order Carcharhiniformes; family Scyliorhinidae; genus Scyliorhinus; species Scyliorhinus torazame. The sequence continues at coordinate 62,833,644 of NC_092724.1, read as the reverse complement.
ATGGTTGGGGTACAGTGTCTCTGGAAAGGGTTGGGGTAGAGTGTCTATTGGAAAGGTTTGGGGTACAGTGTCTCTGGAAAGGGTTGGGATACAGTGTCTCGGAGAAAGGGTTGGGGTACAGTGTCTCTGGAAAGGGTTGGGATACAGTGTCTCAGGGAAAGGGTTGGGGTACAGTGTCTCTGGAAAGGGTTGGGATACAGTGTCTCGGAGAAAGGGTTGGGGCACAGTGTCTCGGGGAAAGGGTTGGGATACAGTGTCTCAGGGAAAGGGTTGGGATACAGTATCTCGGGGAAAGGGTTGGGGTACAGTGTCTCGGGGAAAGGTTTGGGATACAGTGTCTCAGGGAAAGGGTTGGGATACAGTGTCTCGGGGAAAGGGTTGAGGTACAGTGTCTCTGGAAAGGGTTGGGGTACAGTGTCTCGGGGAAAGGGTTGGTATACAGTGTCTCGGGGAAAGGGTTGGGGTACAGTGTCTCGGGGAATGGTTGGGATACAGTGTCTCGGAGGAAGGGTTGGGGCACAGTGTCTCGGGGAAAGGGTTGGGATACAGTGTCTCAGGGAAAGGGTTGGGATACAGTATCTCGGGGAAAGGGTTGGGGTACAGTGTCTCGGGGAAAGCGTTGGGATACAGTGTCTCAGGGAAAGGGTTGGGATACAGTGTCTCGGAGAAAGGGTTGGGGTACAGTGTCACAGGGAAAGGGTTGGGGTACAGTGTCTCGAGGAAAAGTGTTGGGGTACCGTGTCTCGGGGAAAGGGTTGGGGTACAGTGTCTCAGGAAAGAGTTGGTGTTGAGTGTCTCGGGAAAAGGGTTGGGATACAGTGTCTTGGGAAAAGGGGTGGGGTACAGTGTCTCGGGGAAAGGGTTGGGATAAAGTGTCTCGGGGAACGAGTTGGGGCACAGTGTCTCAGGGAAAGGGTTGGGGTACAGTGTCTCGGGGAAACGTTTGGGGTACAGTGTCTCGAGGAAAGGGTTGGGGTACCGTGTCTCGGGGAAAGGGTTGGGGTACAGTGTCTCTGGAAAGGGTTGGGGTACAGTGTCTCGGGGAGAGGGTTGAGATACAGTGTTTTGGAAAGGGTTCGGGTACAGTATCTCGGGGAAAGGGTTGGGGTACAGTGTCTCGGGGAAAGGGTTGGGATACAGTGTCTCGGGGAAAGGGTTGGGATACAGTGTCTCGGGGAAAGGGTTGGGGTACAGTGTCTCGGGGAAAGGGTTGGGATACAGTGTCTCAGGAAAAGGGTTGGGGTACAGTGTCTCGGGAAAGGGTTGGGATACAGTGTCTCGGGGAAAGGGTTGGGGTACAGTGTCTCAGGAAAGAGTTGGTGTTGAGTGTCTCGGGAAAAGGGTTGGGATACAGTGTCTTGGGAAAAGGGTTGGGGTACAGTGTCTCGGGGAAAGGGTTGAGGTACATTGTCTCTGGAAAGGGTTGGGGTACAGTGTCTCGGGGAAAGGGTTGGTATACAGTGTCTCGGGGAAAGGGTTGGGGTACAGTGTCTCGGGGAGAGAGTTCGGATGCAGTGTCTCGGGGAAAGAGTTGGGGTACAGTGTCTCAGGGAAAGGGTTTGGGTACAGTTTCACTGGAAAGGGTTGGGGTACAGTGTCTCGGGGAATGGTTGGGGAACAGTGTCTCTGGAAAGGGTTGGGGTACAGTGTCTAGTCGAAAGGGTTGGGGTACAGTGTCTCTGGAAAGGGTTGGGATACGGTGTCTCAGATAAAGGGTTGGGGTACAGTGTCTCTGGAAAGGGTTGGGATACAGTGTCTCAGGGAAAGGGTTGGGGTACAGTGTCTCTGGAAAGGGTTGGGATACAGTGTCTCGGAGAAAGGGTTGGGGCACAGTGTCTCGGGGAAAGGGTTGGGATACAGTGTCTCAGGGAAAGGGGTGGGGTACAGTGTCTCGGGGAAAGGGTTGGGATAATGTGTCTCGGGGAAAGGGTTGGGATACAGTGTCTCGAGGAAAAGGGTTGGGGTACAGTGTCTCGGGGAAAGGGTTGGGGTACAGTGTCTCAGGAAAGAGTTGGTGTTGAGTGTCTCGGGAAAAGGGTTGGGATACAGTGTCTTGGGAAAAGGGTTGGTGTACAGTGTCTCGGGGAAAGGGTTGAGGTACATTGTCTCTGGAAAGGGTTGGGGTACAGTGTCTCGGGGAAAGGGTTGGTATACAGTGTCTCGGGGAAAGGGTTGGGGTACAGTGTCTCGGGGAGAGAGTTGGGATGCAGTGTCTCGGGGAAAGAGTTGGGGTACAGTGTCTCAGGGAAAGGGTTTGGGTACAGTTTCACTGGAAAGGGTTGGGGTACAGTGTCTCGGGGAATGGTTGGGGTACAGTGTCTCTGGAAAGGGTTGGGGTAGAGTGTCTATTGGAAAGGTTTGGGGTACAGTGTCTCTGGAAAGGGTTGGGATACAGTGTCTCGGAGAAAGGGTTGGGGTACAGTGTCTCTGGAAAGGGTTGGGATACAGTGTCTCAGGGAAAGGGTTGGGGTACAGTGTCTCTGGAAAGGGTTGGGATACAGTGTCTCGGAGAAAGGGTTGGGGCACAGTGTCTCGGGGAAAGGGTTGGGATACAGTGTCTCAGGGAAAGGGTTGGGATACAGTATCTCGGGGAAAGGGTTGGGGTACAGTGTCTCGGGGAAAGGGTTGGGATACAGTGTCTCAGGGAAAGGGTTGGGATACAGTGTCTCGGGGAAAGGGTTGAGGTACAGTGTCTCTGGAAAGGGTTGGGTTACAGTGTCTCGGGGAAAGGGTTGGTATACAGTGTCTCGGGGAAAGGGTTGGGGTACAGTGTCTCGGGGAATGGTTGGGATACAGTGTCTCGGAGGAAGGGTTGGGGCACAGTGTCTCAGGGAAAGGGTTGGGGTACAGTGTCTCGGGGAAACGTTTGGGGTACAGTGTCTCGAGGAAAGGGTTGGGGTACCGTGTCTCGGGGAAAGGGTTGGGGTTCAGTGTCTCTGGAAAGGGTTGGGGTACAGTGTCTCGGGGAGAGGGTTGAGATACAGTGTTTTGGAAAGGGTTCGGGTACAGTATCTCGGGGAAAGGGTTGGGGTACAGTGTCTCGGGGAAAGGGTTGGGATACAGTGTCTCGGGGAAAGGGTTGGGATACAGTGTCTCGGGGAAAGGGTTGGGGTACAGTGTCTCGGGGAAAGGGTTGGGATACAGTGTCTCAGGAAAAGGGTTGGGGTACAGTGTCTCGGGAAAGGGTTGGGATACAGTGTCTCGGGGAAAGGGTTGGGGTACAGTGTCTCAGGAAAGAGTTGGTGTTGAGTGTCTCGGGAAAAGGGTTGGGATACAGTGTCTTGGGAAAAGGGTTGGGGTACAGTGTCTCGGGGAAAGGGTTGAGGTACATTGTCTCTGGAAAGGGTTGGGGTACAGTGTCTCGGGGAAAGGGTTGGTATACAGTGTCTCGGGGAAAGGGTTGGGGTACAGTGTCTCGGGGAGAGAGTTCGGATGCAGTGTCTCGGGGAAAGAGTTGGGGTACAGTGTCTCAGGGAAAGGGTTTGGGTACAGTTTCACTGGAAAGGGTTGGGGTACAGTGTCTCGGGGAATGGTTGGGGAACAGTGTCTCTGGAAAGGGTTGGGGTACAGTGTCTAGTCGAAAGGGTTGGGGTACAGTGTCTCTGGAAAGGGTTGGGATACGGTGTCTCAGATAAAGGGTTGGGGTACAGTGTCTCTGGAAAGGGTTGGGATACAGTGTCTCAGGGAAAGGGTTGGGGTACAGTGTCTCTGGAAAGGGTTGGGATACAGTGTCTCGGAGAAAGGGTTGGGGCACAGTGTCTCGGGGAAAGGGTTGGGATACAGTGTCTCAGGGAAAGGGGTGGGGTACAGTGTCTCGGGGAAAGGGTTGGGATAATGTGTCTCGGGGAAAGGGTTGGGATACAGTGTCTCGAGGAAAAGGGTTGGGGTACAGTGTCTCGGGGAAAGGGTTGGGGTACAGTGTCTCAGGAAAGAGTTGGTGTTGAGTGTCTCGGGAAAAGGGTTGGGATACAGTGTCTTGGGAAAAGGGTTGGTGTACAGTGTCTCGGGGAAAGGGTTGAGGTACATTGTCTCTGGAAAGGGTTGGGGTACAGTGTCTCGGGGAAAGGGTTGGTATACAGTGTCTCGGGGAAAGGGTTGGGGTACAGTGTCTCGGGGAGAGAGTTGGGATGCAGTGTCTCGGGGAAAGAGTTGGGGTACAGTGTCTCAGGGAAAGGGTTTGGGTACAGTTTCACTGGAAAGGGTTGGGGTACAGTGTCTCGGGGAATGGTTGGGGTACAGTGTCTCTGGAAAGGGTTGGGGTAGAGTGTCTATTGGAAAGGTTTGGGGTACAGTGTCTCTGGAAAGGGTTGGGATACAGTGTCTCGGAGAAAGGGTTGGGGTACAGTGTCTCTGGAAAGGGTTGGGATACAGTGTCTCAGGGAAAGGGTTGGGGTACAGTGTCTCTGGAAAGGGTTGGGATACAGTGTCTCGGAGAAAGGGTTGGGGCACAGTGTCTCGGGGAAAGGGTTGGGATACAGTGTCTCAGGGAAAGGGTTGGGATACAGTATCTCGGGGAAAGGGTTGGGGTACAGTGTCTCGGGGAAAGGGTTGGGATACAGTGTCTCAGGGAAAGGGTTGGGATACAGTGTCTCGGGGAAAGGGTTGAGGTACAGTGTCTCTGGAAAGGGTTGGGTTACAGTGTCTCGGGGAAAGGGTTGGTATACAGTGTCTCGGGGAAAGGGTTGGGGTACAGTGTCTCGGGGAATGGTTGGGATTCAGTGTCTCGGAGGAAGGGTTGGGGCACAGTGTCTCGGGGAAAGGGTTGGGATACAGTGTCTCAGGGAAAGGGTTGGGATACAGTATCTCGGGGAAAGGGTTGGGGTACAGTGTCTCGGGGAAAGCGTTGGGATACAGTGTCTCAGGGAAAGGGTTGGGATACAGTGTCTCGGAGAAAGGGTTGGGGTACAGTGTCACAGGGAAAGGGTTGGGGTACAGTGTCTCGAGGAAAAGTGTTGGGGTACCGTGTCTCGGGGAAAGGGTTGGGGTACAGTGTCTCAGGAAAGAGTTGGTGTTGAGTGTCTCGGGAAAAGGGTTGGGATAAAGTGTCTCGGGGAACGAGTTGGGGCACAGTGTCTCAGGGAAAGGGTTGGGGTACAGTGTCTCGGGGAAACGTTTGGGGTACAGTGTCTCGAGGAAAGGGTTGGGGTACCGTGTCTCGGGGAAAGGGTTGGGGTACAGTGTCTCTGGAAAGGGTTGGGGTACAGTGTCTCGGAGAAAGGGTTGGGGTACAGTGTCTCTGGAAAGGGTTGGGATACAGTGTCTCAGGGAAAGGGTTGGGGTACAGTGTCTCTGGAAAGGGTTGGGATACAGTGTCTCGGAGAAAGGGTTGGGGCACAGTGTCTCGGGGAAAGGGTTGGGATACAGTGTCTCAGGGAAAGGGTTGGGATACAGTATCTCGGGGAAAGGGTTGGTGTACAGTGTCTCGGGGAAAGGTTTGGGATACAGTGTCTCAGGGAAAGGGTTGGGATACAGTGTCTCGGGGAAAGGGTTGAGGTACAGTGTCTCTGGAAAGGGTTGGGGTACAGTGTCTCGGGGAAAGGGTTGGTATACAGTGTCTCGGGGAAAGGGTTGGGGTACAGTGTCTCGGGGAATGGTTGGGATACAGTGTCTCGGAGGAAGGGTTGGGGCACAGTGTCTCGGGGAAAGGGTTGGGATACAGTGTCTCAGGGAAAGGGTTGGGATACAGTATCTCGGGGAAAGGGTTGGGGTACAGTGTCTCGGGGAAAGCGTTGGGATACAGTGTCTCAGGGAAAGGGTTGGGATACAGTGTCTCGGAGAAAGGGTTGGGGTACAGTGTCACAGGGAAAGGGTTGGGGTACAGTGTCTCGAGGAAAAGTGTTGGGGTACCGTGTCTCGGGGAAAGGGTTGGGGTACAGTGTCTCAGGAAAGAGTTGGTGTTGAGTGTCTCGGGAAAAGGGTTGGGATACAGTGTCTTGGGAAAAGGGGTGGGGTACAGTGTCTCGGGGAAAGGGTTGGGATAAAGTGTCTCGGGGAACGAGTTGGGGCACAGTGTCTCAGGGAAAGGGTTGGGGTACAGTGTCTCGGGGAAACGTTTGGGGTACAGTGTCTCGAGGAAAGGGTTGGGGTACCGTGTCTCGGGGAAAGGGTTGGGGTACAGTGTCTCTGGAAAGGGTTGGGGTACAGTGTCTCGGGGAGAGGGTTGAGATACAGTGTTTTGGAAAGGGTTCGGGTACAGTATCTCGGGGAAAGGGTTGGGGTACAGTGTCTCGGGGAAAGGGTTGGGATACAGTGTCTCGGGGAAAGGGTTGGGATACAGTGTCTCGGGGAAAGGGTTGGGGTACAGTGTCTCGGGGAAAGGGTTGGGATACAGTGTCTCAGGAAAAGGGTTGGGGTACAGTGTCTCGGGAAAGGGTTGGGATACAGTGTCTCGGGGAAAGGGTTGGGGTACAGTGTCTCAGGAAAGAGTTGGTGTTGAGTGTCTCGGGAAAAGGGTTGGGATACAGTGTCTTGGGAAAAGGGTTGGGGTACAGTGTCTCGGGGAAAGGGTTGAGGTACATTGTCTCTGGAAAGGGTTGGGGTACAGTGTCTCGGGGAAAGGGTTGGTATACAGTGTCTCGGGGAAAGGGTTGGGGTACAGTGTCTCGGGGAGAGAGTTCGGATGCAGTGTCTCGGGGAAAGAGTTGGGGTACAGTGTCTCAGGGAAAGGGTTTGGGTACAGTTTCACTGGAAAGGGTTGGGGTACAGTGTCTCGGGGAATGGTTGGGGAACAGTGTCTCTGGAAAGGGTTGGGGTACAGTGTCTAGTCGAAAGGGTTGGGGTACAGTGTCTCTGGAAAGGGTTGGGATACGGTGTCTCAGATAAAGTGTTGGGGTACAGTGTCTCTGGAAAGGGTTGGGATACAGTGTCTCAGGGAAAGGGTTGGGGTACAGTGTCTCTGGAAAGGGTTGGGATACAGTGTCTCGGAGAAAGGGTTGGGGCACAGTGTCTCGGGGAAAGGGTTGGGATACAGTGTCTCAGGGAAAGGGTTGGGGTACAGTGTCTCGGGGAAAGGGTTGGGATAATGTGTCTCGGGGAAAGGGTTGGGATACAGTGTCTCGAGGAAAAGGGTTGGGGTACAGTGTCTCGGGGAAAGGGTTGGGGTACAGTGTCTCAGGAAAGAGTTGGTGTTGAGTGTCTCGGGAAAAGGGTTGGGATACAGTGTCTTGGGAAAAGGGTTGGTGTACAGTGTCTCGGGGAAAGGGTTGAGGTACATTGTCTCTGGAAAGGGTTGGGGTACAGTGTCTCGGGGAAAGGGTTGGTATACAGTGTCTCGGGGAAAGGGTTGGGGTACAGTGTCTCGGGGAGAGAGTTGGGATGCAGTGTCTCGGGGAAAGAGTTGGGGTACAGTGTCTCAGGGAAAGGGTTTGGGTACAGTTTCACTGGAAAGGGTTGGGGTACAGTGTCTCGGGGAATGGTTGGGGTACAGTGTCTCTGGAAAGGGTTGGGGTAGAGTGTCTATTGGAAAGGTTTGGGGTACAGTGTCTCTGGAAAGGGTTGGGATACAGTGTCTCGGAGAAAGGGTTGGGGTACAGTGTCTCTGGAAAGGGTTGGGATACAGTGTCTCAGGGAAAGGGTTGGGGTACAGTGTCTCTGGAAAGGGTTGGGATACAGTGTCTCGGAGAAAGGGTTGGGGCACAGTGTCTCGGGGAAAGGGTTGGGATACAGTGTCTCAGGGAAAGGGTTGGGATACAGTATCTCGGGGAAAGGGTTGGGGTACAGTGTCTCGGGGAAAGGGTTGGGATACAGTGTCTCAGGGAAAGGGTTGGGATACAGTGTCTCGGGGAAAGGGTTGAGGTACAGTGTCTCTGGAAAGGGTTGGGTTACAGTGTCTCGGGGAAAGGGTTGGTATACAGTGTCTCGGGGAAAGGGTTGGGGTACAGTGTCTCGGGGAATGGTTGGGATACAGTGTCTCGGAGGAAGGGTTGGGGCACAGTGTCTCGGGGAAAGGGTTGGGATACAGTGTCTCAGGGAAAGGGTTGGGATACAGTATCTCGGGGAAAGGGTTGGGGTACAGTGTCTCGGGGAAAGCGTTGGGATACAGTGTCTCAGGGAAAGGGTTGGGATACAGTGTCTCGGAGAAAGGGTTGGGGTACAGTGTCACAGGGAAAGGGTTGGGGTACAGTGTCTCGAGGAAAAGTGTTGGGGTACCGTGTCTCGGGGAAAGGGTTGGGGTACAGTGTCTCAGGAAAGAGTTGGTGTTGAGTGTCTCGGGAAAAGGGTTGGGATAAAGTGTCTCGGGGAACGAGTTGGGGCACAGTGTCTCAGGGAAAGGGTTGGGGTACAGTGTCTCGGGGAAACGTTTGGGGTACAGTGTCTCGAGGAAAGGGTTGGGGTACCGTGTCTCGGCGAAAGGGTTGGGGTACAGTGTCTCTGGAAAGGGTTGGGGTACAGTGTCTCGGGGAGAGGGTTGAGATACAGTGTTTTGGAAAGGGTTCGGGTACAGTATCTCGGGGAAAGGGTTGGGGTACAGTGTCTCGGGGAAAGGGTTGGGATACAGTGTCTCGGGGAAAGGGTTGGGATACAGTGTCTCGGGGAAAGGGTTGGGGTACAGTGTCTCGGGGAAAGGGTTGAGGTACAGTGTCTCTGGAAAGGGTTGGGGTACAGTGTCTCGGGGAAAGGGTTGGTATACAGTGTCTCGGGGAAAGGGTTGGGGTACAGTGTCTCGGGGAATGGTTGGGATACAGTGTCTCGGAGGAAGGGTTGGGGCACAGTGTCTCGGGGAAAGGGTTGGGATACAGTGTCTCAGGGAAAGGGTTGGGATACAGTATCTCGGGGAAAGGGTTGGGGTACAGTGTCTCGGGGAAAGCGTTGGGATACAGTGTCTCAGGGAAAGGGTTGGGATACAGTGTCTCGGAGAAAGGGTTGGGGTACAGTGTCACAGGGAAAGGGTTGGGGTACAGTGTCTCGAGGAAAAGTGTTGGGGTACCGTGTCTCGGGGAAAGGGTTGGGGTACAGTGTCTCAGGAAAGAGTTGGTGTTGAGTCTCTCGGGAAAAGGGTTGGGATACAGTGTCTTGGGAAAAGGGGTGGGGTACAGTGTCTCGGGGAAAGGGTTGGGATAAAGTGTCTCGGGGAACGAGTTGGGCACAGTGTCTCAGGGAAAGGGTTGGGGTACAGTGTCTCGGGGAAACGTTTGGGGTACAGTGTCTCGAGGAAATGGTTGGGGTACCGTGTCTCGGGGAAAGGGTTGGGGTACAGTGTCTCTGGAAAGGGTTGGGGTACAGTGTCTCGGGGAGAGGGTTGAGATACAGTGTTTTGGAAAGGGTTCGGGTACAGTATCTCGGGGAAAGGGTTGGGGTACAGTGTCTCGGGGAAAGGGTTGGGATACAGTGTCTCGGGGAAAGGGTTGGGATACAGTGTCTCGGGGAAAGGGTTGGGGTACAGTGTCTCGGGGAAAGGGTTGGGATACAGTGTCTCAGGAAAAGGGTTGGGGTACAGTGTCTCGGGAAAGGGTTGGGATACAGTGTCTCGGGGAAAGGGTTGGGGTACAGTGTCTCAGGAAAGAGTTGGTGTTGAGTGTCTCGGGAAAAGGGTTGGGATACAGTGTCTTGGGAAAAGGGTTGGGGTACAGTGTCTCGGGGAAAGGGTTGAGGTACATTGTCTCTGGAAAGGGTTGGGGTACAGTGTCTCGGGGAAAGGGTTGGTATACAGTGTCTCGGGGAAAGGGTTGGGGTACAGTGTCTCGGGGAGAGAGTTCGGATGCAGTGTCTCGGGGAAAGAGTTGGGGTACAGTGTCTCAGGGAAAGGGTTTGGGTACAGTTTCACTGGAAAGGGTTGGGGTACAGTGTCTCGGGGAATGGTTGGGGAACAGTGTCTCTGGAAAGGGTTGGGGTACAGTGTCTAGTCGAAAGGGTTGGGGTACAGTGTCTCTGGAAAGGGTTGGGATACGGTGTCTCAGATAAAGGGTTGGGGTACAGTGTCTCTGGAAAGGGTTGGGATACAGTGTCTCAGGGAAAGGGTTGGGGTACAGTGTCTCTCGAAAGGGTTGGGATACAGTGTCTCGGAGAAAGGGTTGGGGCACAGTGTCTCGGGGAAAGGGTTGGGATACAGTGTCTCAGGGAAAGGGGTGGGGTACAGTGTCTCGGGGAAAGGGTTGGGATAATGTGTCTCGGGGAAAGGGTTGGGATACAGTGTCTCGAGGAAAAGGGTTGGGGTACAGTGTCTCGGGGAAAGGGTTGGGGTACAGTGTCTCAGGAAAGAGTTGGTGTTGAGTGTCTCGGGAAAAGGGTTGGGATACAGTGTCTTGGGAAAAGGGTTGGTGTACAGTGTCTCGGGGAAAGGGTTGAGGTACATTGTCTCTGGAAAGGGTTGGGGTACAGTGTCTCGGGGAAAGGGTTGGTATACAGTGTCTCGGGGAAAGGGTTGGGGTACAGTGTCTCGGGGAGAGAGTTGGGATGCAGTGTCTCGGGGAAAGAGTTGGGGTACAGTGTCTCAGGGAAAGGGTTTGGGTACAGTTTCACTGGAAAGGGTTGGGGTACAGTGTCTCGGGGAATGGTTGGGGTACAGTGTCTCTGGAAAGGGTTGGGGTAGAGTGTCTATTGGAAAGGTTTGGGGTACAGTGTCTCTGGAAAGGGTTGGGATACAGTGTCTCGGAGAAAGGGTTGGGGTACAGTGTCTCTGGAAAGGGTTGGGATACAGTGTCTCAGGGAAAGGGTTGGGGTACAGTGTCTCTGGAAAGGGTTGGGATACAGTGTCTCGGAGAAAGGGTTGGGGCACAGTGTCTCGGGGAAAGGGTTGGGATACAGTGTCTCAGGGAAAGGGTTGGGATACAGTATCTCGGGGAAAGGGTTGGGGTACAGTGTCTCGGGGAAAGGGTTGGGATACAGTGTCTCAGGGAAAGGGTTGGGATACAGTGTCTCGGGGAAAGGGTTGAGGTACAGTGTCTCTGGAAAGGGTTGGGGTACAGTGTCTCGGGGAAAGGGTTGGTATACAGTGTCTCGGGGAAAGGGTTGGGGTACAGTGTCTCGGGGAATGGTTGGGATACAGTGTCTCGGAGGAAGGGTTGGGGCACAGTGTCTCGGGGAAAGGGTTGGGATACAGTGTCTCAGGGAAAGGGTTGGGATACAGTATCTCGGGGAAAGGGTTGGGGTACAGTGTCTCGGGGAAAGCGTTGGGATACAGTGTCTCAGGGAAAGGGTTGGGATACAGTGTCTCGGAGAAAGGGTTGGGGTACAGTGTCACAGGGAAAGGGTTGGGGTACAGTGTCTCGAGGAAAAGTGTTGGGGTACCGTGTCTCGGGGAAAGGGTTGGGGTACAGTGTCTCAGGAAAGAGTTGGTGTTGAGTGTCTCGGGAAAAGGGTTGGGATACAGTGTCTTGGGAAAAGGGGTGGGGTACAGTGTCTCGGGGAAAGGGTTGGGATAAAGTGTCTCGGGGAACGAGTTGGGGCACAGTGTCTCAGGGAAAGGGTTGGGGTACAGTGTCTCGGGGAAACGTTTGGGGTACAGTGTCTCGAGGAAAGGGTTGGGGTACCGTGTCTCGGGGAAAGGGTTGGGGTACAGTGTCTCTGGAAAGGGTTGGGGTACAGTGTCTCGGGGAGAGGGTTGAGATACAGTGTTTTGGAAAGGGTTCGGGTACAGTATCTCGGGGAAAGGGTTGGGGTACAGTGTCTCGGGGAAAGGGTTGGGATACAGTGTCTCGGGGAAAGGGTTGGGATACAGTGTCTCGGGGAAAAGGTTGGGGTACAGTGTCTCGGGGAAAGGGTTGGGATACAGTGTCTCAGGAAAAGGGTTGGGGTACAGTGTCTCGGGAAAGGGTTGGGATACAGTGTCTCGGGGAAAGGGTTGGGGTACAGTGTCTCAGGAAAGAGTTGGTGTTGAGTGTCTCGGGAAAAGGGTTGGGATACAGTGTCTTGGGAAAAGGGTTGGGGTACAGTGTCTCGGGGAAAGGGTTGAGGTACATTGTCTCTGGAAAGGGTTGGGGTACAGTGTCTCGGGGAAAGGGTTGGTATACAGTGTCTCGGGGAAAGGGTTGGGGTACAGTGTCTCGGGGAGAGAGTTGGGATGCAGTGTCTCGGGGAAAGAGTTGGGGTACAGTGTCTCAGGGAAAGGGTTTGGGTACAGTTTCACTGGAAAGGGTTGGGGTACAGTGTCTCGGGGAATGGTTGGGGAACAGTGTCTCTGGAAAGGGTTGGGGTACAGTGTCTAGTGGAAAGGGTTGGGGTACAGTGTCTCTGGAAAGGGTTGGGATACGGTGTCTCAGAGAAAGGGTTGGGGTACAGTGTCTCTGGAAAGGGTTGGGATACAGTGTCTCAGGGAAAGGGTTGGGGTACAGTGTCTCTGGAAAGGGTCGGGATACAGTGTCTCGGAGAAAGGGTTGGGGCACAGTGTCTCGGGGAAAGGGTTGGGATACAGTGTCTCAGGGAAAGGGGTGGGGTACAGTGTCTCGGGGAAAGGGTTGGGATAATGTGTCTCGGGGAACGAGTTGGGGCACAGTGTCTCAGGGAAAGGGTTGGGGTACAGTGTCTCGGGGAAAGGGTTGAGGTAAAGTGTCTCGAGGAAAGGGTTGGGGCACAGTGTCTCGGGGAAAGGGTTGGGGCACAGTGTCTCGGGGAAAGCGTTGGGATACAGTGTCTCAGGGAAAGGGTTGGGATACAGTATCTCGGGGAAAGGGTTGGGGTACAGTGTCTCGGGGAAAGGGTTGGGATACAGTGTCTCAGGGAAAGGGTTGGGATACAGTGTCTCGGAGAAAGGGTTGGGGTACAGTGTCTCGGGGAAAGGGTTGGGATACAGTGTCTCAGGAAAAGGTTTGGGGTACAGTGTCTCGGGAAAGGGTTGGGATACAGTGTCTCGGTGAAAGGGTTAGGGTACAGTGTCTCGGGGAAAGGGTTGGGATACAGTGTCTCTGGGAAAGGGTTGGGATACAGTGTCTCGGAGAAAGGGTTGGGGTACAGTGTCTCGGGGAAAGGGTTGGGGTACTGTGTCTCGAGGAAAAGGGTTGGGGTACAGTGTCTCGGGGAAAGGGTTGGGGTACAGTGTCTCAGGAAAGAGTTGGTGTTGAGTGTCTCGGGAAAAGGGTTGGGATACAGTGTCTTGGGAAAGGGTTTGGGTACAGTGTCACGGGGAAAGGGTTGAGGTACAGTGTCTCGGGGAAAGGGTTGGGGTACAGTGTCTCGGGGAGAGAGTTGCGATGCAGTGTCTCGGAAAAGAGTTGGGGTACAGTGTCTCAGGGAAAGGGTTTGGGTTTAGTGTCACTGGAAAGGGTTGGGGTACAGTGTCTCGGTGAATGGTTGGGGTACAGTGTCTCTGGAAAGGGTTGGGGTACAGTGTCTAGTGGAAAGGGTTGGGGTACAGTGTCTCTGGAAAGGGTTGGGATACAGTGTCTCGGAGAAAGGGTTGGGGTACAGTGTCTCTGGAAAGGGTTGGGATACAGTGTCTCAGGGAAAGGGTTGGGGTACAGTGTCTCTGGAAAGGGTTGGGATACAGTGTCTCGGAGAAAGGGTTGGGGCACAGTGTCTCGGGGAAAGGGTTGGGATACAGTGTCTCAGGGAAAGGGTTGAGATACAGTATCTCGGGGAAAGGGTTGGGTTACAGTGTCTCGGGAAAGGGTTGGGGTACAGTGTCTCGGGGAAAGGGTTGGGGTACAGTGACTCAGGGAAAGTGACGGGGTACAGTGTCTCAGGAAAGAGTTGGTGTTGAGTGTCTCGGGAAAAGGGTTGGGATACAGTGTGTCGGGAAAAGGGTTGGGGTACAGTGTCTCGGGGAAGGGTTTGGGATACAGTGTCTCGGGGAAACAGTTGGGGTACAGATTCTCGGGAAAGGGTTGAGGTACAGTGTCTCTGGAAAGGGTTGAGGTACAGTGTCTCGGGGAAAGGGTTGGTATACATTGTCTCGGGGAAAGGGTTGGGGTACAGTGTCTCGAGGAGAGTGTTGGGATGCAGTGTCTCAGGGAACGGGTTGGGGCACAGTGTCTCGGGAAAAGGGTTCAGGTACAGTGTCTCGGGAAAGTGTTGGGGTACAGTGTCTCGAGGAAGGGTTGGGGTACAGTGTCTTGAGGATAGGTTGGCGTCCAGTGTCTCAGGGAAAATTTTGGGGTACAGTGCCCCGGGGAAAGGGTGGGGTACAGTGTCTCAGGGAAAGGGTTGCTGTTGAGTGTCTCGTGAAAACGGTTGGGACAGTGTCTCGAGGAAAGGGTTGGCGTACAGTGTCTCGGTGAAAGGGTTGGGAAACAGTGTCTTGGGGAAAGAGTTGGGGTACAGTGTCTCGGGGAAAGGTTTGGGGTACAGTGTCTCGAGGAAAGGATTGGGGTACCGTGTCTCTGGAAAGGGTTGGGATGCAGTGTCAATGGAAATGGTTGGGGTACAGTGTCTCGGGGAATGGGTTGGGATACAGTGACTCGGGGAAAGGGTTGGTGTACAGTGTCTTGGGGAAAGGGTTGAGGTACAGTGTCTCGGGAAAAGGTTGGGATACAGTGTCTCTGGGAAAGGGTTGGGGTACAGTGACTCAGGGAAAGTGTTGGAGTACAGTGTCTGGGGAAAGGGTTGGGATACAGTGTCTCAACGAAGGGCTGGGATACAGTATCTCGGGGAAGGGTTGGGGTACAGTATCTCAGGAAAGGGTTGGGATACAGTGTCTCAGGAAAGGGTTGGGGTACAGTGTCTCGGGGAACGGGTTGGGGTACAGTGTCTCTGGAAAGGGATGGGGTACAGTGTCTCGGTGAAAGTGATGGGGTACAATGTCTCAGGGAAAGGGTTGGGGTACAGTGTCTCGGGAAAGGGTTGGGATACAGTGTCTCGGGGAAAGGGTTGGGATACAGTGTCTCGGGGAAAGGGTTGGGGTACAGTGTCTCGGGGAAAGGGTTGGGGTACAGTGTCTCGGGGAAAGGGTTGGTGTACAGTGTCTCAGGAAAGGGTTGGGGATCAGTGACTCAGGGAAAGTGATGGGGTACAGTGTCTCAGGGAAAGAGTGGGTGTTGAGTGTTTCGGGAAAAGGGTTGGGGTACAGTGTCTCGGGGAAGGGGTTGGGATACAGTGTCTCGGGGAAAGAGTTGGGGTACAGTGTCTCGGGGAAAGGGCTGAGGTACAGTGTCTCTGGAAAGGGTTGGGGTTCAGTGTCTCTGGAAAGGATGGGGGTACAGTGTCTCGGGGAAAGGGTTGAGGTACAGTGTCTCGGGGAAGGGGTTGTGACACAGTGTCTCAGGGAAAGAGTTGGGGTACAGTGTCTCGGGGACAGGGTTGAGGTACAGTGTCTCGGGGAAAGCGTTGGGATACAGTGTCTCAGGGAAAGGGTTGGGATACAGTGTCTCGGAGAAAGGGTTGGGGTACAGTGTCACAGGGAAAGGGTTGGGGTACAGTGTCTCGAGGAAAAGTGTTGGGGTACCGTGTCTCGGGGAAAGGGTTGGGGTACAGTGTCTCAGGAAAGAGTTGGTGTTGAGTGTCTCGGGAAAAGGGTTGGGATACAGTGTCTTGGGAAAAGGGGTGGGGTACAGTGTCTCGGGGAAAGGGTTGGGATAAAGTGTCTCGGGGAACGAGTTGGGGCACAGTGTCTCAGGGAAAGGGTTGGGGTACAGTGTCTCGGGGAAACGTTTGGGGTACAGTGTCTCGAGGAAAGGGTTGGGGTACCGTGTCTCGGGGAAAGGGTTGGGGTACAGTGTCTCTGGAAAGGGTTGGGGTACAGTGTCTCGGGGAGAGGGTTGAGATACAGTGTTTTGGAAAGGGTTCGGGTACAGTATCTCGGGGAAAGGGTTGGGGTACAGTGTCTCGGGGAAAGGGTTGGGATACAGTGTCTCGGGGAAAGGGTTGGGATACAGTGTCTCGGGGAAAAGGTTGGGGTACAGTGTCTCGGGGAAAGGGTTGGGATACAGTGTCTCAGGAAAAGGGTTGGGGTACAGTGTCTCGGGAAAGGGTTGGGATACAGTGTCTCGGGGAAAGGGTTGGGGTACAGTGTCTCAGGAAAGAGTTGGTGTTGAGTGTCTCGGGAAAAGGGTTGGGATACAGTGTCTTGGGAAAAGGGTTGGGGTACAGTGTCTCGGGGAAAGGGTTGAGGTACATTGTCTCTGGAAAGGGTTGGGGTACAGTGTCTCGGGGAAAGGGTTGGTATACAGTGTCTCGGGGAAAGGGTTGGGGTACAGTGTCTCGGGGAGAGAGTTGGGATGCAGTGTCTCGGGGAAAGAGTTGGGGTACAGTGTCTCAGGGAAAGGGTTTGGGTACAGTTTCACTGGAAAGGGTTGGGGTACAGTGTCTCGGGGAATGGTTGGGGAACAGTGTCTCTGGAAAGGGTTGGGGTACAGTGTCTAGTGGAAAGGGTTGGGGTACAGTGTCTCTGGAAAGGGTTGGGATACGGTGTCTCAGAGAAAGGGTTGGGGTACAGTGTCTCTGGAAAGGGTTGGGATACAGTGTCTCAGGGAAAGGGTTGGGGTACAGTGTCTCTGGAAAGGGTCGGGATACAGTGTCTCGGAGAAAGGGTTGGGGCACAGTGTCTCGGGGAAAGGGTTGGGATACAGTGTCTCAGGGAAAGGGGTGGGGTACAGTGTCTCGGGGAAAGGGTTGGGATAATGTGTCTCGGGGAACGAGTTGGGGCACAGTGTCTCAGGGAAAGGGTTGGGGTACAGTGTCTCGGGGAAAGGGTTGAGGTAAAGTGTCTCGAGGAAAGGGTTGGGGCACAGTGTCTCGGGGAAAGGGTTGGGGCACAGTGTCTCGGGGAAAGCGTTGGGATACAGTGTCTCAGGGAAAGGGTTGGGATACAGTATCTCGGGGAAAGGGTTGGGGTACAGTGTCTCGGGGAAAGGGTTGGGATACAGTGTCTCAGGGAAAGGGTTGGGATACAGTGTCTCGGAGAAAGGGTTGGGGTACAGTGTCTCGGGGAAAGGGTTGGGATACAGTGTCTCAGGAAAAGGTTTGGGGTACAGTGTCTCGGGAAAGGGTTGGGATACAGTGTCTCGGTGAAAGGGTTAGGGTACAGTGTCTCGGGGAAAGGGTTGGGATACAGTGTCTCTGGGAAAGGGTTGGGATACAGTGTCTCGGAGAAAGGGTTGGGGTACAGTGTCTCGGGGAAAGGGTTGGGGTACTGTGTCTCGAGGAAAAGGGTTGGGGTACAGTGTCTCGGGGAAAGGGTTGGGGTACAGTGTCTCAGGAAAGAGTTGGTGTTGAGTGTCTCGGGAAAAGGGTTGGGATACAGTGTCTTGGGAAAGGGTTTGGGTACAGTGTCACGGGGAAAGGGTTGAGGTACAGTGTCTCGGGGAAAGGGTTGGGGTACAGTGTCTCGGGGAGAGAGTTGCGATGCAGTGTCTCGGAAAAGAGTTGGGGTACAGTGTCTCAGGGAAAGGGTTTGGGTTTAGTGTCACTGGAAAGGGTTGGGGTACAGTGTCTCGGTGAATGGTTGGGGTACAGTGTCTCTGGAAAGGGTTGGGGTACAGTGTCTAGTGGAAAGGGTTGGGGTACAGTGTCTCTGGAAAGGGTTGGGATACAGTGTCTCGGAGAAAGGGTTGGGGTACAGTGTCTCTGGAAAGGGTTGGGATACAGTGTCTCAGGGAAAGGGTTGGGGTACAGTGTCTCTGGAAAGGGTTGGGATACAGTGTCTCGGAGAAAGGGTTGGGGCACAGTGTCTCGGGGAAAGGGTTGGGATACAGTGTCTCAGGGAAAGGGTTGAGATACAGTATCTCGGGGAAAGGGTTGGGTTACAGTGTCTCGGGAAAGGGTTGGGGTACAGTGTCTCGGGGAAAGGGTTGGGGTACAGTGACTCAGGGAAAGTGACGGGGTACAGTGTCTCAGGAAAGAGTTGGTGTTGAGTGTCTCGGGAAAAGGGTTGGGATACAGTGTGTCGGGAAAAGGGTTGGGGTACAGTGTCTCGGGGAAGGGTTTGGGATACAGTGTCTCGGGGAAACAGTTGGGGTACAGATTCTCGGGAAAGGGTTGAGGTACAGTGTCTCTGGAAAGGGTTGAGGTACAGTGTCTCGGGGAAAGGGTTGGTATACATTGTCTCGGGGAAAGGGTTGGGGTACAGTGTCTCGAGGAGAGTGTTGGGATGCAGTGTCTCAGGGAACGGGTTGGGGCACAGTGTCTCGGGAAAAGGGTTCAGGTACAGTGTCTCGGGAAAGTGTTGGGGTACAGTGTCTCGAGGAAGGGTTGGGGTACAGTGTCTTGAGGATAGGTTGGCGTCCAGTGTCTCAGGGAAAATTTTGGGGTACAGTGCCCCGGGGAAAGGGTGGGGTACAGTGTCTCAGGGAAAGGGTTGCTGTTGAGTGTCTCGTGAAAACGGTTGGGACAGTGTCTCGAGGAAAGGGTTGGCGTACAGTGTCTCGGTGAAAGGGTTGGGAAACAGTGTCTTGGGGAAAGAGTTGGGGTACAGTGTCTCGGGGAAAGGTTTGGGGTACAGTGTCTCGAGGAAAGGATTGGGGTACCGTGTCTCTGGAAAGGGTTGGGATGCAGTGTCAATGGAAATGGTTGGGGTACAGTGTCTCGGGGAATGGGTTGGGATACAGTGACTCGGGGAAAGGGTTGGTGTACAGTGTCTTGGGGAAAGGGTTGAGGTACAGTGTCTCGGGAAAAGGTTGGGATACAGTGTCTCTGGGAAAGGGTTGGGGTACAGTGACTCAGGGAAAGTGTTGGAGTACAGTGTCTGGGGAAAGGGTTGGGATACAGTGTCTCAACGAAGGGCTGGGATACAGTATCTCGGGGAAGGGTTGGGGTACAGTATCTCAGGAAAGGGTTGGGATACAGTGTCTCAGGAAAGGGTTGGGGTACAGTGTCTCGGGGAACGGGTTGGGGTACAGTGTCTCTGGAAAGGGATGGGGTACAGTGTCTCGGTGAAAGTGATGGGGTACAATGTCTCAGGGAAAGGGTTGGGGTACAGTGTCTCGGGAAAGGGTTGGGATACAGTGTCTCGGGGAAAGGGTTGGGATACAGTGTCTCGGGGAAAGGGTTGGGGTACAGTGTCTCGGGGAAAGGGTTGGGGTACAGTGTCTCGGGGAAAGGGTTGGTGTACAGTGTCTCAGGAAAGGGTTGGGGATCAGTGACTCAGGGAAAGTGATGGGGTACAGTGTCTCAGGGAAAGAGTGGGTGTTGAGTGTTTCGGGAAAAGGGTTGGGGTACAGTGTCTCGGGGAAGGGGTTGGGATACAGTGTCTCGGGGAAAGAGTTGGGGTACAGTGTCTCGGGGAAAGGGCTGAGGTACAGTGTCTCTGGAAAGGGTTGGGGTTCAGTGTCTCTGGAAAGGATGGGGGTACAGTGTCTCGGGGAAAGGGTTGAGGTACAGTGTCTCGGGGAAGGGGTTGTGACACAGTGTCTCAGGGAAAGAGTTGGGGTACAGTGTCTCGGGGACAGGGTTGAGGTACAGTGTCTCTGGAAAGGGTGGGGGTACAGTGTCTTGGGAAAGTGTAGGGGTACAGTGTCTCGAGGAAGGGTTGGGGTACAGTGACTCAGGGAAAATTTTGGGGTACAGTGCCCCGGGGAAAGGGTGGGGTACAGTGTCTCGGGAAAAGGGTTGCTGTGAGTGTCTCGTGAAAACGGTTGGGATAGTGTCTCGGGGAAAGAGTTGGCGTACAGTGTCTCGGTGAAAGGGTTGGGATACAATGTCTTGGGGAAAGAGTTGGGGTACAGTGTCTCGGGGAAAGGTTTGGGTTACAGTGTCTCGAGGAAAGGATTGGGGTACCATGTCTCTGGAAAGGGTTGGGGTCCAGTGTCTCTGGGAAAGTGTTGGAGTACAGTGTCTCCGGGAAAGGGTTGGGATACAGTGTCTCAACGAAGGGTGGGATACAGTGCCTCGGTGAAAGGGTTGGGGGACAGTGTCTCGGGGAAAGTGTTGGGGTACAGTGTCTGGGGCAAATGTATGGGATACAGTGTCTCGGGGAAAGGTTAGGGTACAGTGTCTCGGGGAAAGGGTTGGAATACAGTGTCTCGGGGAAGTATTGGGGTACAGTGTCTCAGGAAAGGGTTGGGATACAGTGTCTCAGGAAAGGGTTGGGATACAGTGTCTCGGAGAAAGGGTTGGGGTACAGTGTCTCTGGAAAGGGTTGGGGTACAGTGTCTCGGGGAAAGGGTTGGGGTACAATGTCTCAGGGAAAGGGTTTGGGTACAGTGTCTCGGGGAAAGGGTTGGGGTACAGTGTCTCGGAGAAAGGGTTGGGGTACAGTGTCTCTGGAAAGGGTTGGGGTACAGTGTCTCGGGGAAAGGGTTGGGATACAGTGTCTCAGGGAAAGGGTTGCGATAAAGTGTCTCGGGGAAAGGGTTGGGGTACAGTGTCTCGGGGAAAGGGTTGGGGTACAGTGTCTCAGGGAAAGGGTTGGGGTACAGTGTCTCGAAGAAAAGGGTTGGGGTATCGTGTCTCGGGGAAAGGGTTGGGGTACGGTGTCTCAGGAATGAGTTGGTGTTGAGTGTCTCGGGAAAAGGGTTGGGATACACTGTCTCGGGAAAAGGGTTGTGGTACAGTGTCTCGGGGAAAGGGTTGGGGTACAGAGTCTCGAAGAAAAGGGTTGGGGTACCGTGTCTCGGGGAAAGGGTTGGGGTACGGTGTCTCAGGAAAGAGTTGGTGTTGAGTGTCTCGGGAAAAGGGTTGGGATACAGTGTCTCGGGGAAAGGGTTGGGGTACAGTGTCTCAGGGAAGGGTTGGGATACAGTGTCTCTGGAAAGGGTTGGGGTACAGTGTCTCGGAGAAAGTGTTGGTGTTGAGTGCCTTGGGGAAAGGGCAGGGGTACAGTGTCTCAGGCAAAGGGTTGGGATACAGAGTCTTGCAGAAGGGGTTGGGGTACAGTGTCTCGGGGAAAGTGTTGGGATACAGTGTTTCGGGGAAAGGGTTGGGGTATAGTGTCTCGGGAAAGGGTTGGGATACAGTGTTTCGGGGAAAGGGTTGGGGTAAAGTGTCTCGGGGAATGGGTTGGGGTACAGTGATTCAAGGAAAGTGATGGGGTACAGTGTCTCAGGGAAAGAGTTGGTTTTGAGTGTCTCGGGAAAAGGGTTGGGATACCGTGTGTCGGGAAAAGGGTTGGGGTACAGTGTCTCGGGGAAGGGGTTGTGACACAGTGTCTCGGGGAAAGAGGTGGGGTACAGTGTCTCGGGGAAAGGGTTGAGGTACAGTGTCTCTGGAAAGGGTTGGGGTACAGTGTCTCTGTAAAGGGTGGGGGTAGTGTCTTGCGTAAAGGGTTGGGATACAGTGTCTCGGGGAAAGAGTTGGGGTACAGTGTCTCGGGGAAAGTGTTGGGATACAGTGTTTCGGGGAAAGGGTTGGGGTATAGTGTCTCGGGGAAAGGGTTGGGGTACAGTGTCTCGGGAAAGTGATGGGGTACAGTGTCTCAGGGAAAGAGTTGGTGTTGAGTGTCTCGGGAAAAGGTTTGGGATACAGTGTGTCGGGGAGAGGGTTGGGATGTAGTGTCTCAGGGAACGGGTTGGGGTACAGTGTCTCGGGGAAAGGGTTCGGGTACAGTGTCTCGGGAAAGTGTTGGGGTACAGTGTCTCCAGGAAGGGATGGGGTACAGTGTCTTGAGGAAAGGGTTGGGGTCCAGTGTCTCAGGGAAAAGTTTGGGGTACAGTGCCCCGGGGAAAGGGTTGGGTACAGTGTCTCGGGGAAAGGGTTGCTGTTGAGTGTCTCGTGAAAAGGGTTGGGATAGTGTCACCGGGAAAGGGTTGGCGTACAGTGTCTCGGTGAAAAGGTTGGGATCCAGTGTCTCGGGGAAATAGTTGGGGTACTGTGTCTCGGGGAAAGGGTTGGGATACAGTGTCTCTGGGAAAGGGTTGGGATACAGTGTCTCGGAGAAAGGGTTGGGGTACAGTGTCTCGGGGAAAGGGTTGGGGTACTGTGTCTCGAGGAAAAGGGTTGGGGTACAGTGTCTCGGGGAAAGGGTTGGGGTACAGTGTCTCAGGAAAGAGTTGGTGTTGAGTGTCTCGGGAAAAGGGTTGGGATACAGTGTCTTGGGAAAGGGTTGGGGTACAGTGTCACGGGGAAAGGGTTGAGGTACAGTGTCTCGGGGAAAGGGTTGGGGTACAGTGTCTCGTGGAGAGAGTTGCGATGCAGTGTCTCGGAAAAGAGTTGGGGTACAGTGTCTCAGGGAAAGGGTTTGGGTTTAGTGTCACTGGAAAGGGTTGGGGTACAGTGTCTCGGTGAATGGTTGGGGTACAGTGTCTCTGGAAAGGGTTGGGGTACAGTGTCTAGTGGAAAGGGTTGGGGTACAGTGTCTCTGGAAAGGGTTGGGATACAGTGTCTCGGAGAAAGGGTTGGGGTACAGTGTCTCTGGAAAGGGTTGGGATACAGTGTCTCAGGGAAAGGGTTGGGGCACAGTGTCTCGGGAAAGGGTTGGGATACAGTGTCTCGGAGAAAGGGTTGGGGCACAGTGTCTCGGGGAAAGGGTTGGGCTACAGAGTCTCAGGGAAAGGGTTGGGATACAGTATCTCGGGGAAAGGGTTGGGGTACAGTGTCTCGGGAAAGGGTTGGGGTACAGTGTCTCGGGGAAAGGGTTGGGGTACAGTGACTCAGGGAAAGTGACGGGGTACAGTGTCTCAGGAAAGAGTTGGTGTTGAGTGTCTCGGGAAAAGGGTTGGGATACAGTGTGTCGGGAAAAGGGTTGGGGTACAGTGTCTCGGGGAAGGGTTTGGGATACAGTGTCTCGGGGAAACAGTTGGGGTACAGATTCTCGGGAAAGGGTTGAGGTACAGTGTCTCTGGAAAGGGTTGAGGTACAGTGTCTCGGGAAAAGGGTTGGTATACAGTGTCTCGGGGAAAGGGTTGGGGTACAGTGTCTCGGGGAGAGTGTTGGGATGCAGTGTCTCAGGGAACGGGTTGGGGCACAGTGTCTCGGGGAAAGGGTTCAGGTACAGTGTCTCGGGAAAGTGTTGGGGTACAGTGTCTCGAGGAAGGGTTGGGGTACAGTGTCTTGAGGATAGGTTGGCGTCCAGTGTCTCAGGGAAAATTTTGGGGTACAGTGCCCCGGGGAAAGGGTGGGGTACAGTGTCTCGGGGAAAGGGTTGGGGTACAGTGTCTCGGGGAAAGGGTTGGTGTACAGTGTCTCAGGAAAGGGTTGGGGATCAGTGACTCAGGGAAAGTGATGGGGTACAGTGTCTCAGGGAAAGAGTGGGTGTTGAGTGTTTCGGGAAAAGGGTTGGGGTACAGTGTCTCGGGGAAGGGGTTGGGATACAGTGCCTCGGGGAAAGAGTTGGGGCACAGTGTCTCGGGGAAAGGGCTGAGGTACAGTGTCTCGGGGAAAGGGTTGGGGTACAGTGTCTCGGGGAAAGGGTTGGGGTACAGTGTCTCGGGGAAAGGGTTGGTGTACAGTGTCTCAGGAAAGGGTTGGGGATCAGTGACTCAGGGAAAGTGATGGGGTACAGTGTCTCAGGGAAAGAGTGGGTGTTGAGTGTTTCGGGAAAAGGGTTGGGGTACAGTGTCTCGGGGAAGGGGTTGGGATACAGTGCCTCGGGGAAAGAGTTGGGGCACAGTGTCTCGGGGAAAGGGCTGAGGTACAGTGTCTCTGGAAAGGGTTGGGGTTCAGTGTCTCTGGAAAGGATGGGGGTACAGTGTCTCGGGGAAAGGGTTGAGGTACAGTGTCTCGGGGAAGGGGTTGTGACACAGTGTCTCAGGGAAAGAGTTGGGGTACAGTGTCTCGGGGACAGGGTTGAGGTACAGTGTCTCTGGAAAGGGTGGGGGTACAGTGTCTCGGGAAAGTGTAGGGGTACAGTGTCTCGAGGAAGGGTTGGGGTACAGTGACTCAGGGAAAATTTTGGGGTACAGTGCCCCAGGGAAAGGGTGGGGTACAGTGTCTCGGGAAAAGGGTTGCTGTGAGTGTCTCGTGAAAACGGTTGGGATAGTGTCTCGGGGAAAGAGTTGGCGTACAGTGTCTCGGTGAAAGGGTTGGGATACAGTGTCTTGGGGAAAGAGTTGGGGTACAGTGTCTCGGGGAAAGGTTTGGGTTACAGTGTCTCGAGGAAAGGATTGGGGTACCATGTCTCTGGAAAGGGTTGGGGTCCAGTGTCTCTGGGAAAGTGTTGGAGTGCAGTGTCTCCGGGAAAGGGTTGTGATACAGTGTCTCAACGAAGGGTGGGATACAGTGCCTCGGTGAAAGGGTTGGGGGACAGTGTCTCGGGAAAAGTGTTGGGGTACAGTGTCTGGGGCAAATGTATGGGGGACAGTGTCTCGGGGAAAGGTTAGGGTACAGTGTCTCGGGGAAAGGGTTGGAATACAGTGTCTCGGGGAAGTATTGGGGTACAGTGTCTCAGGAAAGGGTTGGGATACAGTGTCTCAGGAAAGGGTTGGGATACAGTGTCTCGGAGAAAGGGTTGGGGTACAGTGTCTCTGGAAAGGGTTGGGGTACAGTGTCTCGGGGAAAGGGTTGGGGTAAAATGTCTCAGGGAAAGGGTTTGGGTACAGTGTCTCGGGGAAAGGACGGGGAAAGGGTTGGGATACAGTGTCTCAGGGAAAGGGTTGCGATACAGTGTCTCGGGGAAAGGGTTGGGGTACAGTGTCTCGGGGAAAGGGTTGGGGTACAGTGTCTCAGGGAAAGGGTTGGGGTACAGTGTCTCGAAGAAAAGGGTTGGGGTACCGTGTCTCGGGGAAAGGGTTGGGGTACGGTGTCTCAGGAATGAGTTGGTGTTGAGTGTCTCGGGAAAAGGGTTGGGATACACTGTCTCGGGAAAAGGGTTGTGGTACAGTGTCTCGGGGACAGGGTTGGGGTACAGAGTCTCGAAGAAAAGGGTTGGGGTACCGTGTCTCGGGGAATGGGTTGGGGTACGGTGTCTCAGGAAAGAGTTGGTGTTGAGTGTCTCGGGAAAAGGGTTGGGATACAGTGTCTCGGGAAAAGTGTTGGGGTACAGTGTCTCGGGGAAAGGGTTGGGATACAGTGTCTCGGGGAAAGGGTTGGGGTACAGTGTCTCAGGGAAGGGTTGGGATACAGTGTCTCTGGAAAGGGTTGGGGCACAGTGTCTCGGAGAAAGTGTTGGTGTTGAGTGCCTTGGGGAAAGGGCAGGGGTACAGTGTCTCAGGCAAAGGGTTGGGATACAGAGTCTTGCATAAAGGGTTGGGTTACAGTGTCTCGGGGAAAGTGTTGGGATACAGTGTTTCGGGGAAAGGGTTGGGGTATAGTGTCTCGGGAAAGGGTTGGGATACAGTGTTTCGGGGAAAGGGTTGGGGTATAGTGTCTCGGGGAATGGGTTGGGGTACAGTGATTCAAGGAAAGTGATGGGGTACAGTGTCTCAGGGAAAGAGTTGGTTTTGAGTGTCTCGGGAAAAGGGTTGGGATACCGTGTGTCGGGAAAAGGGTTGGGGTACAGTGTCTCGGGGAAGGGGTTGTGACACAGTGTCTCGGGGAAAGAGGTGGGGTACAGTGTCTCGGGGAAAGGGTTGAGGTACAGTGTCTCTGGAAAGGGTTGGGGTACAGTGTCTCTGTAAATGGTGGGGGTAGTGTCTTGCGTAAAGGGTTGGGATACAGTGTCTCGGGGAAAGAGTTGGGGTACAGTGTCTCGGGGAAAGTGTTGGGATACAGTGTTTCGGGGAAAGGGTTGGGGTATAGTGTCTCGGGGAAAGGGTTGGGGTACAGTGTCTCGGGAAAGTGATGGGGTACAGTGTCTCAGGGAAAGAGTTGGTGTTGAGTGTCTCGGGAAAAGGGTTGGGATACAGTGTGTCGGGGAGAGGGTTGGGATGTAGTGTCTCAGGGAACGGGTTGGGGTACAGTGTCTCGGGGAAAGGGTTCGGGTACAGTGTCTCGGGAAAGTGTTGGGGTACAGTGTCTCCAGGAAGGGATGGGGTACAGTGTCTTGAGGAAAGGGTTGGGGTCCAGTGTCTCAGGGAAAAGTTTGGGGTACAGTGCCCCGGGGAAAGGGTTGGGTACAGTGTCTCGGGGAAAGGGTTGCTGTTGAGTGTCTCGTGAAAAGGGTTGGGATAGTGTCACCGGGAAAGGGTTGGCGTACAGTGTCTCGGTGAAAAGGTTGGGATCCAGTGTCTCGGGGAAATAGTTGGGGTACTGTGTCTCGGGGAAAGGTTTGGGGTACAGCGTCTCGAGGATAGTATTGGGGTACCGTGTCTCTGGAAAGGGTTGGGATGCAGTGTCATTGGAAAGGGTTGTGGTACAGTGTCTCGGGGAACAGGTTGGGATACAGTGTCTCGGGGAAAGGGTTGAGGTACAGTGTCTCGGGAAAGGGTTGGGATACAGTGTCTCGGGGAAAGGGTTGGGGTACAGTGTCTCGGGGATAGGGTTGAGGTACAGTGCCTCGGGGAAAGGGTTGGGATACAGTATCTCAACGAAGGGTTGGGATACAGTGTCTCGGTGAAAGAGTTGGGGGACAGTGTCTCGGGGAAAGTGTTGGGGTACAGTGTCTGGGGCAAATGTATGGGGTACAGTGTCTCGGGGAAAGTGTTTGGGTACAATGTCTCGGGAAAGGTTAGGGTACAGTGTCTCGGGGAAAGGGTTGGGATACAGTGTCTCGGGAAAGTGTTGGGTTACAGTGTCTCAGGAAAGGGTTGGGATACAGTGTCTCGGGGAAAGGGTTGGGGTACAGTGTCTCTGGAAAGGGTTGGGGTACAGTGTCTCGGGGAAAGGGTTGGGGTACAGTGTCTCATGGAAAGGGTTGAGGTACAGTGTCTCGGGAAAGGGTTGGGATACAGTGTCTCGGGGAAAGGGCTGGGATACAGTGTCTCGGGGAACGAGTTGGGGTACAGTGACTCAGGGAAAGGGTTGGGGTACAGCGTCTCAGGGAAACGTTTGGGGTACAGTGTCTCGAGGAAAGATTTGGGGTACCGTGTCTCGGGGAAAGGGTTGGGGTACAGTGTCTCTGGAAAGGGTTGGGGTACAGTGTCTCTGGAAAGAGTTGGGGTACAGTGTCTCGGTGAAAGCGTTGGGATACAGTGTCTTGGGGAAAGAGTTGGGGTACAGTGTCTCGGGGAAAGGTTTGGGTTACAGTGTCTCGAGGAAAGGATTGGGGTACCATGTCTCTGGAAAGGGTTGGGGTCCAGTGTCTCTGGGAAAGGGTTGGGATACAGTGTCTCAACGAAGGGTGGGATACAGTGTCTCGGTGAAAGGGTTGGGGGACAGTGTCTCGGGGAAAGTGTTGGGGTACAGTGTCTCAGGGAAAGGGTTGGGGTACAGCGTCTCAGGGAAACGTTTGGGGTACAGTGTCTCGAGGAAAGATTTGGGGTACCGTGTCTCGGGGAAAGGGTTGGGGTACAGTGTCTCTGGAAAGGGTTGGGGTACAGTGTCTCTGGAAAGAGTTAGGGTACAGTGTCTCGGTGAAAGCGTTGGGATACAGTGTCTTGGGGAAAGAGTTGGGGTACAGTGTCTCGGGGAAAGGTTTGGGTTACAGTGTCTCGAGGAAAGGATTGGGGTACCATGTCTCTGGAAAGGGTTGGGGTCCAGTGTCTCTGGGAAAGTGTTGGAGTACAGTGTCTCCGGGAAAGGGTTGGGATACAGTGTCTCAACGAAGGGTGGGATACAGTGTCTCGGTGAAAGGGTTGGGGGACAGTGTCTCGGGGAAAGTGTTGGGGTACAGTGTCTCGGGGCAAATGTATGGGGTACAGTGTCTCGGGAAAGGTTAGGGTACAGTGTCTCGGGGAAAGTGTTGGAATACAGTGTCTCGGGGAAGTGTTGGGGTACAGTGTCTCAGGAAAGGATTGGGATACAGTGTCTCAGGAAAGGGTTGGGATACAGTGTCTCGGAGAAAGGGTTGGGGTACAGTGTCTCTGGAAAGGGCTGGGGTACAGTGTCTCGGGGAAAGGGTTGGGATACAGTGTCTCGGGGAAAGGGTTGGGGTACAGTGTCTCGGGGAAAGGGTTGGGGTACAGTGTCTCAGGGAAAGGGTTGGGGTACAGTGTCTCGAAGAAAAGCGTTGGGGTACCGTGTCTCGGGGAAAGGGTTGGGGTACGGTGTCTCATGAATGAGTTGGTGTTGAGTGTCTCGGGAAAAGGGTTGGGATACAGTGTCTCGGGAAAAGGGTTGTGGTACAGTGTCTCGGGGAAAGGGTTGGGGTACAGTGTCTCGAAGAAATGGGTTGGGGTACCGTGTCTCGGGGAAAGGGTTGGGGTACGGTGTCTCAGGAAAGAGTTGGTGTTGAGTGTCTCGGGAAAAGGGTTGGGATACAGTGTGTCGGGAAAAGGGTTGGGGTACAGTGTCTCGGGGAAGGGTTTGGGATACAGTGTCTCGGGGAAACAGTTGGGGTACAGATTCTCGGGAAAGGGTTGAGGTACAGTGTCTCTGGAAAGGGTTGAGGTACAGTGTCTCGGGAAAAGGGTTGGTATACAGTGTCTCGGGGAAAGGGTTGGGGTACAGTGTCTCGGGGAGAGTGTTGGGATGCAGTGTCTCAGGGAACGGGTTGGGGCACAGTGTCTCGGGGAAAGGGTTCAGGTACAGTGTCTCGGGAAAGTGTTGGGGTACAGTGTCTCGAGGAAGGGTTGGGGTACAGTGTCTTGAGGATAGGTTGGCGTCCAGTGTCTCAGGGAAAATTTTGGGGTACAGTGCCCCGGGGAAAGGGTGGGGTACAGTGTCTCAGGGAAAGGGTTGCTGTTGAGTGTCTCGTGAAAACGGTTGGGACAGTGTCTCGAGGAAAGGGTTGGGATAGTGACTCGGGGATAGGGTTGGCGTACAGTGTCTCGGTGAAAGGGTTGGGATACAGTGTCTTGGGGAAAAAGTTGGGGTACAGTGTCTCGGGGAAAGGTTTGGGGTACAGTGTCTCGAGGAAAGGATTGGGGTACCGTGTCTCTGGAAAGGGTTGGGATGCAGTGTCAATGGAAATGGTTGGGGTACAGTGTCTCGGGGAACGGGTTGGGATACAGTGACTCGGGGAAAGGGTTGGTGTACAGTGTCTTGGGGAAAGGGTTGAGGTACAGTGTCTCGGGAAAAGGTTGGGATACAGTGTCTCTGGGAAAGGGTTGGGGTACAGTGACTCAGGGAAAGTGTTGGAGTACAGTGTCTCGGGGAAAGGGTTGGGATACAGTGTCTCAACGAAGGGTTGGGATACAGTATCTCGGGGAAGGGTTGGGGTACAGTATCTCAGGAAAGGGTTGGGATACAGTGTCTCAGGAAAGGGTTGGGGTACAGTGTCTCGGGGAACGGGTTGGGGTACAGTGTCTCTGGAAAGGGTTGGGGTACAGTGTCTCGGTGAAAGTGATGGGGTACAATGTCTCAGGGAAAGGGTTGGGGTACAGTGTCTCGGGAAAGGGTTGGGATACAGTGTCTCGGGGAAAGGGTTGGGATACAGTGTCTCGGGGAAAGGGTTGGGGTACAGTGTCTCGGGGAAAGGGTTGGGGTACAGTGTCTCGGGGAAAGGGTTGGTGTACAGTGTCTCAGGAAAGGGTTGGGGATCAGTGACTCAGGGAAAGTGATGGGGTACAGTGTCTCAGGGAAAGAGTGGGTGTTGAGTGTTTCGGGAAAAGGGTTGGGGTACAGTGTCTCGGGGAAGGGGTTGGGATACAGTGCCTCGGGGAAAGAGTTGGGGCACAGTGTCTCGGGGAAAGGGCTGAGGTACAGTGTCTCTGGAAAGGGTTGGGGTTCAGTGTCTCTGGAAAGGATGGGGGTACAGTGTCTCGGGGAAAGGGTTGAGGTACAGTGTCTCGGGGAAGGGGTTGTGACACAGTGTCTCAGGGAAAGAGTTGGGGTGCAGTGTCTCGGGGACAGGGTTGAGGTACAGTGTCTCTGGAAAGGGTGGGGGTACAGTGTCTCGGGAAAGTGTAGGGGTACAGTGTCTCGAGGAAGGGTTGGGGTACAGTGACTCAGGGAAAATTTTGGGGTACAGTGCCCCAGGGAAAGGGTGGGGTACAGTGTCTCGGGAAAAGGGTTGCTGTGAGTGTCTCGTGAAAACGGTTGGGATAGTGTCTCGGGGAAAGAGTTGGCGTACAGTGTCTCGGTGAAAGGGTTGGGATACAGTGTCTTGGGGAAAGAGTTGGGGTACAGTGTCTCGGGGAAAGGTTTGGGTTACAGTGTCTCGAGGAAAGGATTGGGGTACCATGTCTCTGGAAAGGGTTGGGGTCCAGTGTCTCTGGGAAAGTGTTGGAGTACAGTGTCTCCGGGAAAGGGTTGGGATACAGTGTCTCAACGAAGGGTGGGATACAGTGCCTCGGTGAAAGGGTTGGGGGACAGTGTCTCGGGAAAAGTGTTGGGGTACAGTGTCTGGGGCAAATGTATGGGGGACAGTGTCTCGGGGAAAGGTTAGGGTACAGTGTCTCGGGGAAAGGGTTGGAATACAGTGTCTCGGGGAAGTATTGGGGTACAGTGTCTCAGGAAAGGGTTGGGATACAGTGTCTCAGGAAAGGGTTGGGATACAGTGTCTCGGAGAAAGGGTTGGGGTACAGTGTCTCTGGAAAGGGTTGGGGTACAGTGTCTCGGGGAAAGGGTTGGGGTAAAATGTCTCAGGGAAAGGGTTTGGGTACAGTGTCTCGGGGAAAGGACGGGGAAAGGGTTGGGATACAGTGTCTCAGGGAAAGGGTTGCGATACAGTGTCTCGGGGAAAGGGTTGGGGTACAGTGTCTCGGGGAAAGGGTTGGGGTACAGTGTCTCAGGGAAAGGGTTGGGGTACAGTGTCTCGAAGAAAAGGGTTGGGGTACCGTGTCTCGGGGAAAGGGTTGGGGTACGGTGTCTCAGGAATGAGTTGGTGTTGAGTGTCTCGGGAAAAGGGTTGGGATACACTGTCTCGGGAAAAGGGTTGTGGTACAGTGTCTCGGGGACAGGGTTGGGGTACAGAGTCTCGAAGAAAAGGGTTGGGGTACCGTGTCTCGGGGAATGGGTTGGGGTACGGTGTCTCAGGAAAGAGTTGGTGTTGAGTGTCTCGGGAAAAGGGTTGGGATACAGTGTCTCGGGAAAAGTGTTGGGGTACAGTGTCTCGGGGAAAGGGTTGGGATACAGTGTCTCGGGGAAAGGGTTGGGGTACAGTGTCTCAGGGAAGGGTTGGGATACAGTGTCTCTGGAAAGGGTTGGGGCACAGTGTCTCGGAGAAAGTGTTGGTGTTGAGTGCCTTGGGGAAAGGGCAGGGGTACAGTGTCTCAGGCAAAGGGTTGGGATACAGAGTCTTGCATAAAGGGTTGGGTTACAGTGTCTCGGGGAAAGTGTTGGGATACAGTGTTTCGGGGAAAGGGTTGGGGTATAGTGTCTCGGGAAAGGGTTGGGATACAGTGTTTCGGGGAAAGGGTTGGGGTATAGTGTCTCGGGGAATGGGTTGGGGTACAGTGATTCAAGGAAAGTGATGGGGTACAGTGTCTCAGGGAAAGAGTTGGTTTTGAGTGTCTCGGGAAAAGGGTTGGGATACCGTGTGTCGGGAAAAGGGTTGGGGTACAGTGTCTCGGGGAAGGGGTTGTGACACAGTGTCTCGGGGAAAGAGGTGGGGTACAGTGTCTCGGGGAAAGGGTTGAGGTACAGTGTCTCTGGAAAGGGTTGGGGTACAGTGTCTCTGTAAATGGTGGGGGTAGTGTCTTGCGTAAAGGGTTGGGATACAGTGTCTCGGGGAAAGAGTTGGGGTACAGTGTCTCGGGGAAAGTGTTGGGATACAGTGTTTCGGGGAAAGGGTTGGGGTATAGTGTCTCGGGGAAAGGGTTGGGGTACAGTGTCTCGGGAAAGTGATGGGGTACAGTGTCTCAGGGAAAGAGTTGGTGTTGAGTGTCTCGGGAAAAGGGTTGGGATACAGTGTGTCGGGGAGAGGGTTGGGATGTAGTGTCTCAGGGAACGGGTTGGGGTACAGTGTCTCGGGGAAAGGGTTCGGGTACAGTGTCTCGGGAAAGTGTTGGGGTACAGTGTCTCCAGGAAGGGATGGGGTACAGTGTCTTGAGGAAAGGGTTGGGGTCCAGTGTCTCAGGGAAAAGTTTGGGGTACAGTGCCCCGGGGAAAGGGTTGGGTACAGTGTCTCGGGGAAAGGGTT
This sequence comes from Scyliorhinus torazame, assembly GCF_047496885.1. Taxonomy (NCBI): domain Eukaryota; kingdom Metazoa; phylum Chordata; class Chondrichthyes; order Carcharhiniformes; family Scyliorhinidae; genus Scyliorhinus; species Scyliorhinus torazame. Next base: position 62,801,906 of record NC_092724.1, on the reverse strand, counting down.
GCTGTTGAGTGTCTCGTGAAAAGGGTTGGGATAGTGTCACCGGGAAAGGGTTGGCGTACAGTGTCTCGGTGAAAAGGTTGGGATCCAGTGTCTCGGGGAAATAGTTGGGGTACTGTGTCTCGGGGAAAGGTTTGGGGTACAGCGTCTCGAGGATAGTATTGGGGTACCGTGTCTCTGGAAAGGGTTGGGATGCAGTGTCATTGGAAAGGGTTGTGGTACAGTGTCTCGGGGAACAGGTTGGGATACAGTGTCTCGGGGAAAGGGTTGAGGTACAGTGTCTCGGGAAAGGGTTGGGATACAGTGTCTCGGGGAAAGGGTTGGGGTACAGTGTCTCGGGGATAGGGTTGAGGTACAGTGCCTCGGGGAAAGGGTTGGGATACAGTATCTCAACGAAGGGTTGGGATACAGTGTCTCGGTGAAAGAGTTGGGGGACAGTGTCTCGGGGAAAGTGTTGGGGTACAGTGTCTGGGGCAAATGTATGGGGTACAGTGTCTCGGGGAAAGTGTTTGGGTACAATGTCTCGGGAAAGGTTAGGGTACAGTGTCTCGGGGAAAGGGTTGGGATACAGTGTCTCGGGAAAGTGTTGGGTTACAGTGTCTCAGGAAAGGGTTGGGATACAGTGTCTCGGGGAAAGGGTTGGGGTACAGTGTCTCTGGAAAGGGTTGGGGTACAGTGTCTCGGGGAAAGGGTTGGGGTACAGTGTCTCATGGAAAGGGTTGAGGTACAGTGTCTCGGGAAAGGGTTGGGATACAGTGTCTCGGGGAAAGGGCTGGGATACAGTGTCTCGGGGAACGAGTTGGGGTACAGTGACTCAGGGAAAGGGTTGGGGTACAGCGTCTCAGGGAAACGTTTGGGGTACAGTGTCTCGAGGAAAGATTTGGGGTACCGTGTCTCGGGGAAAGGGTTGGGGTACAGTGTCTCTGGAAAGGGTTGGGGTACAGTGTCTCTGGAAAGAGTTGGGGTACAGTGTCTCGGTGAAAGCGTTGGGATACAGTGTCTTGGGGAAAGAGTTGGGGTACAGTGTCTCGGGGAAAGGTTTGGGTTACAGTGTCTCGAGGAAAGGATTGGGGTACCATGTCTCTGGAAAGGGTTGGGGTCCAGTGTCTCTGGGAAAGGGTTGGGATACAGTGTCTCAACGAAGGGTGGGATACAGTGTCTCGGTGAAAGGGTTGGGGGACAGTGTCTCGGGGAAAGTGTTGGGGTACAGTGTCTCAGGGAAAGGGTTGGGGTACAGCGTCTCAGGGAAACGTTTGGGGTACAGTGTCTCGAGGAAAGATTTGGGGTACCGTGTCTCGGGGAAAGGGTTGGGGTACAGTGTCTCTGGAAAGGGTTGGGGTACAGTGTCTCTGGAAAGAGTTAGGGTACAGTGTCTCGGTGAAAGCGTTGGGATACAGTGTCTTGGGGAAAGAGTTGGGGTACAGTGTCTCGGGGAAAGGTTTGGGTTACAGTGTCTCGAGGAAAGGATTGGGGTACCATGTCTCTGGAAAGGGTTGGGGTCCAGTGTCTCTGGGAAAGTGTTGGAGTACAGTGTCTCCGGGAAAGGGTTGGGATACAGTGTCTCAACGAAGGGTGGGATACAGTGTCTCGGTGAAAGGGTTGGGGGACAGTGTCTCGGGGAAAGTGTTGGGGTACAGTGTCTCGGGGCAAATGTATGGGGTACAGTGTCTCGGGAAAGGTTAGGGTACAGTGTCTCGGGGAAAGTGTTGGAATACAGTGTCTCGGGGAAGTGTTGGGGTACAGTGTCTCAGGAAAGGATTGGGATACAGTGTCTCAGGAAAGGGTTGGGATACAGTGTCTCGGAGAAAGGGTTGGGGTACAGTGTCTCTGGAAAGGGCTGGGGTACAGTGTCTCGGGGAAAGGGTTGGGATACAGTGTCTCGGGGAAAGGGTTGGGGTACAGTGTCTCGGGGAAAGGGTTGGGGTACAGTGTCTCAGGGAAAGGGTTGGGGTACAGTGTCTCGAAGAAAAGCGTTGGGGTACCGTGTCTCGGGGAAAGGGTTGGGGTACGGTGTCTCATGAATGAGTTGGTGTTGAGTGTCTCGGGAAAAGGGTTGGGATACAGTGTCTCGGGAAAAGGGTTGTGGTACAGTGTCTCGGGGAAAGGGTTGGGGTACAGTGTCTCGAAGAAATGGGTTGGGGTACCGTGTCTCGGGGAAAGGGTTAGGGTACGGTGTCTCAGGAAAGAGTTGGTGTTGAGTGTCTCGGGAAAAGGGTTGGGATACAGTGTCTCGGGAAAAGGGTTGGGGTACAGTGTCTCGGGGAAAGGGTTAGGATACAGTGTCTCGGGGAAGGGTTGGGATACAGTGTCTCTGGAAAGGGTTGGGGCACAGTGTCTCGGTGAAAGTGTTGGTGTTGAGTGCCTTGGGGAAAGGGCAGGGGCACAGTGTCTCAGGCAAACGGTTGGGATACAGAGTCTTGCAGAAAGGGTTGGGGTACAGTGTCTCGGGCAAAGTGTTGGGATACAGTGTTTCGGGGAAAGGGTTGGGGTATAGTGTCTCGGGAAAGGGTTGGGATACAGTGTTTCGGGGAAAGGGTTGGGGTATAGTGTCTCGGGAAAAGAGTTGGGGTACAGTGATTCAAGGAAAGTGATGGGGTACAGTGTCTCAGGGAAAGAGTTGTTGTTGAGTGTCTCGGGAAAAGGGTTGGGATACAGTGTGTCGGGAAAAGGGTTGGGGTACAGTGTCTCGGGGAAGGGGTTGTGACACAGTGTCTCGGGGAAAGAGGTGGGGTACAGTGTCTCGGGGAAAGGGTTGAGGTACAGTGTCTCTGGAAAGGGTTGGGGTACAGTGTCTCTGTAAAGGGTGGGGGTAGTGTCTTGCGGAAAGGGTTGGGGTACAGTGTCTCGGGGAAAGAGTTGGGGTACAGTGTCTCGGGGAAAGTGTTGGGATACAGTGTTTCGGGGAAAGGGTTGGGGTATAGTGTCTCGGGGAAAGGGTTGGGGTACAGTGTCTCGGGAAAGTGATGGGGTACAGTGTCTCAGGGAAAGAGTTGGTGTTGAGTGTCTCGGGAAAAGGGTTGGGATACAGTGTGTCGGGGAGAGGGTTGGGATGCAGTGTCTCAGGGAACGGGTTGGGGTACAGTGTCTCGGGGAAAGGGTTCGGGTACAGTGTCTCGGGAAAGTGTTGGGGTACAGTGTCTCGAGGAAGGGATGGGGTACAGGGTCTTGAGGAAAGGGTTGGGGTCCAGTGTCTAAGGGAAAGGTTTGCGGTACAGTGCCCCGGGGAAAGGGTTGGGTACAGTGTCTCGGGGAAAGGGTTGCTGTTGAGTGTCTCGTGAAAAGGGTTGGGATAGTGTCTCGGGGAAAGGGTTGGCGTACAGTGTCTCGGTGAAAAGGTTGGGATCCAGTGTCTCGGGGAAATAGTTGGGGTACTGTGTCTCGGGGAAAGGTTTGGGGTACAGCGCCTCGAGGTAAGGATTGGGGTACCGTGTCTCTGGAAAGGGTTGGGATGCAGTGTCATTGGAAAGGGTTGTGGTACAGTGTCTCGGGGAACAGGTTGGGATACAGTGTCTCGGGGAAAGGGTTGAGGTACAGTGTCTCGGGTAAGTGTTGGGATACAGTGTCTCGGGGAAAGGGTTGGGGTACAGTGTCTCGGGGATAGGGTTGAGGTACAGTGTCTCGGGGAAAGGGTTGGGATACAGTATCTCAACGAAGGGTTGGGATACAGTGTCTCGGTGAAAGAGTTGGGGGACAGGGTCTCGGGGAAAGTGTTGGGGTACAGTGTCTGGGGCAAATGTATGGGGTACAGTGTCTCGGGGAAAGTGTTGGGGTACAGTGTCTCGGGAAAGGTTAGGGTACAGTGTCTCGGGGAAAGGGTTGGGATACAGTGTCTCGGGGAAGTGTTGGGGTACAGTGTCTCAGGAAAGGGTTGGGATACAGTGTCTCGGGGAAAGGGTTGGGGTACAGTGTCTCTGGAAAGGGTTGGGGTACAGTGTCTCGGGGTAAGGGTTGGGGTACAGTGTCTCAGGTAAAGGGTTGAGGTACAGTGTCTCGGGAAAGGGTTGGGATACAGTGTCTCGGGGAAAGGGCTGGGATACAGTGTCTCGGGGAACGAGTTGGGGTACAGTGTCTCAGGGAAAGGGTTGGGGTACAGCGTCTCAGGGAAACGTTTGGGGTACAGTGTCTCGAGGAAAGAGTTGGGGTACCGTGTCTCGGGGAAAGGGTTGGGGTACAGTGTCTCTGGAAAGGGTTGGGGTACAGTGTCTCTGGAAAGGGTTGGGGTACAGTGTCTCGGGGAATGGGTTGGGGTACAGTGTCTCGGGGAAAGGGTTGGGATACAGTGTCTCGGGGAAAGGGTTGCGGTACAGTGTCTCGGGGAAAGGGTTGGGGTACAGTGTCTCGGGGAAGGGTTGGGATACAGTTTTTCTGGAAAGGGTTGGGAAACAGTTTCTCTGGAAAGGGTTGGGACACAGTACCTCGGAGAAAGTGTTGGTGTTGAATGTCTTGGGGAAAGGGCATGGGTACTGTGTCTCAGTCAAGGGGTTGGGATACAGTGTCTCGCGGAAATGGTTGGGGTACAGTGTCTCAGGCAAAGGGTTGGCATACAGTGTCTCGCGGAAAGGGTTGGGGTACAGTGTCTCGGGAAAGGGTTGGGATACAGTGTTTCGGGGAAAGGGTTGGGGTATTGTGTCTCGGGGAAAGGGTTGGGGTACAGTGACTCAGGGAAAGTGATGGGGTCCAGTGTCTCGGGGAAAGAGTGGGTGTTGAGTGTCTCGGGAAAAGGGTTGGGATATAGTGTCTCAGGGAAAGAGTTGGGGTACAGTGTCTCGGGGAAAGGGTTGAGGCACAGTGTCTCTGGAAAGGGTTGAGGTACAGTGTCTCTGGAAAGGGTGGGGGTACAGTGTCTCGGGGAAAGGGTTGAGGTACAGTGTCTCGGGGAAGGGGTTGTGACACAGTGTCTCGGGGAAAGAGTTGGGGTACAGTGTCTCGGGGAAAGGGTTGAGGTACAGTGTCTCTGGAAAGGGTTGGGGTACAGTGTCTCTGGAAAGGGTGGGGGTGCAGTGTCTCGGGGAAAGGGGTCGTGTACAGTGTCTCGGGAAAGTGTTGGGGTACAGTGTCTCGAGGAAGGGTTGGGGTACAGGTTCTCAGGGAACATTTTGGGGTACAGTGACCCGGGGAAAGGGTGGGGTACAGTGTCTCGGGAAAAGGGTTGCTTTTGAGTGTCTCGTGAAAAGGGTTGGGTTAGTGTCTCGGGGAAAGGGTTGGCGTACAGTGTCTCGGAGAAAGGGTTGGGATACAGTGTCTTGGGGAAAGATTTGGGGTACAGTGTCTCGGGGAAAGGTTTGGGTTACAGTGTCTCGAGGAAAGGATTGGGGTACCGTGTCTCTGGAAAGGGTTGGGGTACAGTGTCTCTGGGCAAGTGTTGGAGTACAGTGTCTCGGGGAAAGGTTTGGGATACAGTGTCTCAACGAAGTGTTGGGATACAGTGTCTCGGTGAAAGGGTTGGGGGACAGTGTCTCGGGGAAAGTGTTGGGGTACAGTGTCTCGGGAAAGGTTAGGGTACAGTGTCTCGGGGAAAGGGTTGGGATACAGTGTCTCGGGGAAGTGTTGGGGTACTGTGTCTCAGGAAAGGGTTGGGGTACAGTGTCTCAGGAAAGGGTTGGGATACAGTGTCTCGGAGAAAGGGTTGGGGTACAGTGTCTCTGGAAAGGGTTGGGGTACAGTGTCTCGGGGAAAGGGTTGAGGTACAATGTCTCAGGGAAAGGGTTGGGGTACAGTGTCTCGGGAAAGTGTTGGGGTACTGTGTCTCCGGAAAGGGTTGGGGTACAGTGTCTCAGGAAAGGGTTGTGATACAGTGTCTCGGAGAAAGGGTTGGGGTACAGTGTCTCGGGGAAAGGGCTGGGATCCAGTGTCTCGGGGAAAGGGTTGGGATACAGTGTCTCAGGGAAAAGGTTGGGATACAGTGTCTCGGGGAAAGGGTTGGGGTACAGTGTCTCGGGGAAAGGGTTGGAGTACAGTGTCTCAGGGAAAGGGTTGGGGTACAGTGTCTCGGGGAAAGGGTCGGGATACAGTGTCTCAGGGAAAGGGTTGGGATACAGTGTCTCGGGGAAAGGGTTGGGGTAAAGTGTCTCGGGGAAAGGGTTGGGGTACAGTGTCTCGGGGAAAGGATTGGGGTACAGTGTCTCAGGGAAAGGGTTGGGGTACAGTGTCTCAAAGAAAAGGGTTGGGGTACCGTGTCTCGGGGAAAGGGTTGGGGTACGGTGTCTCAGGAAAGAGATGTTGTTGAGTGTCTCGGGAAAAGGGTTGGGGTACAGTGTCTCGGGGAAAGGGTTGGGGTACAGTGTCTCGAAGAAAAGCGTTGGGGTACCGTGTCTCGGGGAAAGGGTTGGGATACGGTGTCTCAGGAAAGAGTTGGTGTTGAGTGTCTCGGGAAAAGAGTTGGGATACATTGTGTCGGGAAAAGGGTTGGGGTACAGTGTCTCGGGGAAAGTGTTGGGCTACAGCGTCTCGGGGAAATGGTTGGGGTACAGTGTCTCGGGGAAGGGTTGGGATACAGTGTCTCTGGAAAGGGTTGGGGCACAGTGTCTCGGAGAAAGTGTTGATGTTCAGTGCCTTGGGGAAAGGGCAGGGGTACAGTGTCTCAGGCAAAGGGTTGGGATACAGTGTCTTGCGGAAAGGGTTGGGGTACATTGTTTCGGGGAAAGTGTTGGGATACAGTGTTTCGGCGAAAGGGTTGGGGTGTAGTTTCTCGGGGAAAGGGTTGGGGTACAGTGTCTCGGGAAAGAGTTGGGATACAGTGTTTCGGGGAAAGGGTTGGGGTATAGTGTCTCGGGGAATGGGTTGGGGTACAGTGATTCAGGGAAAGTGATGGGGTACAGTGTCTCAGGGAAAGAGTTGGTGTTGAGTGTCTCGGGAAAAGGGTTGGGATACAGTGTGTCGGGGAGAGGGTTGGGATGCAGTGTCTCAGGGAACGGGTTGGGGTACATTGTCTCGGGGAAAGGGTTCGGGTACAGTGTCTCGGGAAAGTGTTGGGGTACAGTGTCTCGAGGAAAGGATGGGGTACAGTGTCTTGAGGAAAGGGTTGGGGTCCAGTGTCTAAGGGAAAAGTTTGCGGTACAGTGCCCCGGGGAAAGGGTTGGGTACAGTGTCTCGGGGAAAGGGTTGCTGTTGAGTGTCTCGTGAAAAGGGTTGGGATAGTGTCTCGGGGAAATGGTTGGCGTACAGTGTCTCGGTGAAAAGGTTGGGATCCAGTGTCTCGGGGAAATAGTTGGGGTAATGTGTCTCGGGGAAAGGTTTGGGGTACAGCGCCTCGAGGTAAGGATTGGGGTACCGTGTCTCTGGAAAGGGTTGGGATGCAGTGTCATTGGAAAGGGTTGTGGTACAGTGTCTCGGGGAACAGTTTGGGATACAGTGTCTCGGGGAAAGGGTTGAGGTACAGTGTCTCGGGAAAGGGTTGGGATACAGTGTCTCGGGGAAAGGGTTGGGGTACAGTGTCTCGGGGAAGGGTTGGGATACAGTGTCTCTGGAAAGGGTTGGGGCACAGTGTCTCGGTGAAAGTGTTGGTGTTGAGTGCCTTGGGGAAAGGGCAGGGGCACAGTGTCTCAGGCAAAGGGTTGGGGTACAGAGTCTTGCAGAAAGGGTTGGGGTACAGTGTCTCGGGCAAAGTGTTGGGATACAGTGTTTCGGGGAAAGGGTTGGGGTATAGTGTCTCGGGAAAGGGTTGGGATACAGTGTTTCGGGGAAAGGGTTGGGGTATAGTGTCTCGGGAAAAGAGTTGGGGTACAGTGATTCAAGGAAAGTGATGGGGTACAGTGTCTCAGGGAAAGAGTTGTTGTTGAGTGTCTCGGGAAAAGGGTTGGGATACAGTGTGTCGGGAAAAGGGTTGGGGTACAGTGTCTCGGGGAAGGGGTTGTGACACAGTGTCTCGGGGAAAGAGGTGGGGTACAGTGTCTCGGGGAAAGGGTTGAGGTACAGTGTCTCTGGAAAGGGTTGGGGTACAGTGTCTCTGTAAAGGGTGGGGGTAGTGTCTTGCGGAAAGGGTTGGGGTACAGTGTCTCGGGGAAAGAGTTGGGGTACAGTGTCTCGGGGAAAGTGTTGGGATACAGTGTTTCGGGGAAAGGGTTGGGATGCAGTGTCTCAGGGAAAGAGTTGGTGTTGAGTGTCTCGGGAAAAGGGTTGGGATACAGTGTGTCGGGGAGAGGGTTGGGATGCAGTGTCTCAGGGAACGGGTTGGGGTACAGTGTCTCGGGGAAAGGGTTCGGGTACAGTGTCTCGGGAAAGTGTTGGGGTACAGTGTCTCGAGGAAGGGATGGGGTACAGGGTCTTGAGGAAAGGGTTGGGGTCCAGTGTCTAAGGGAAAAGTTTGCGGTACAGTGCCCCGGGGAAAGGGTTGGGTACAGTGTCTCGGGGAAAGGGTTGCCGTTGAGTGTCTCGTGAAAAGGGTTGGGATAGTGTCTCGGGGAAAGGGTTGGCGTACAGTGTCTCGGTGAAAAGGTTGGGATCCAGTGTCTCGGGGAAATAGTTGGGGTACTGTGTCTCGGGGAAAGGTTTGGGTACAGCGCCTCGAGGTAAGGATTGGGGTACCGTGTCTCTGGAAAGGGTTGGGATGCAGTGTCATTGGAAAGGGTTGTGGTACAGTGTCTCGGGGAACAGGTTGGGATACAGTGTCTCGGGGAAAGGGTTGAGGTACAGTGTCTCGGGAAAGTGTTGGGATACAGTGTCTCGGGGAAAGGGTTGGGGTACAGTGTCTCGGGGATAGGGTTGAGGTACAGTGTCTCAGGGAAAGGGTTGGGATACAGTATCTCAACGAAGGGTTGGGATACAGTGTCTCGGTGAAAGAGTTGGGGGACAGGGTCTCGGGGAAAGTGTTGGGGTACAGTGTCTGGGGCAAATGTATGGGGTACAGTGTCTCGGGGAAAGTGTTGGGGTACAGTGTCTCGGGAAAGGTTAGGGTACAGTGTCTCGGGGAAAGGGTTGGGATACAGTGTCTCGGGGAAGTGTAGGGGTACAGTGTCTCAGGAAAGGGTTGGGATACAGTGTCTCGGGGAAAGGGTTGGGGTACAGTGTCTCTGGAAAGGGTTGGGGTACAGTGTCTCGGGGTAAGGGTTGGGGTACAGTGTCTCAGGTAAAGGGTTGAGGTACAGTGTCTCGGGAAAGGGTTGGGATACAGTGTCTCGGGGAAAGGGCTGGGATACAGTGTCTCGGGGAACGAGTTGGGGTACAGTGTCTCAGGGAAAGGGTTGGGGTACAGCGTCTCAGGGAAACGTTTGGGGTACAGTGTCTCGAGGAAAGAGTTGGGGTACCGTGTCTCGGGGAAAGGGTTGGGGTACAGTGTCTCTGGAAAGGGTTGGGGTACAGTGTCTCTGGAAAGGGTTGGGGTACAGTGTCTCGGGGAATGGGTTGGGGTACAGTGTCTCGGGGAAAGGGTTGGGATACAGTGTCTCGGGGAAAGGGTTGCGGTACAGTGTCTCGGGGAAAGGGTTGGGGTACAGTGTCTCGGGGAAGGGTTGGGATACAATTTTTCTGGAAAGGGTTGGGAAACAGTTTCTCTGGAAAGGGTTGGGACACAGTACCTCGGAGAAAGTGTTGCTGTTGAATGTCTTGGGGAAAGGGCATGGGTACTGTGTCTCAGTCAAGGGGTTGGGATACAGTGTCTCGCGGAAATGGTTGGGGTACAGTGTCTCAGGCAAAGGGTTGGCATACAGTGTCTCGCGGAAAGGGTTGGGGTACAGTGTCTCGGGAAAGGGTTGGGATACAGTGTTTCGGGGAAAGGGTTGGGGTATTGTGTCTCGGGGAAAGGGTTGGGGTACAGTGACTCAGGGAAAGTGATGGGGTCCAGTGTCTCGGGGAAAGAGTGGGTGTTGAGTGTCTCGGGAAAAGGGTTGGGATATAGTGTCTCAGGGAAAGAGTTGGGGTACAGTGTCTCGGGGAAAGGGTTGAGGCACAGTGTCTCTGGAAAGGGTTGAGGTACAGTGTCTCTGGAAAGGGTGGGGGTACAGTGTCTCGGGGAAAGGGTTGAGGTACAGTGTCTCGGGGAAGGGGTTGTGACACAGTGTCTCGGGGAAAGAGTTGGGGTACAGTGTCTCGGGGAAAGGGTTGAGGTACAGTGTCTCTGGAAAGGGTTGGGGTACAGTGTCTCTGGAAAGGGTGGGGGTGCAGTGTCTCGGGGAAAGGGGTCGTGTACAGTGTCTCGGGAAAGTGTTGGGGTACAGTGTCTCGAGGAAGGGTTGGGGTACAGGTTCTCAGGGAACATTTTGGGGTACAGTGCCCCGGGGAAAGGGTGGGGTACAGTGTCTCGGGAAAAGGGTTGCTGTTGAGTGTCTCGTGAAAAGGGTTGGGTTAGTGTCTCGGGGAAAGGGTTGGCGTACAGTGTCTCGGAGAAAGGGTTGGGATACAGTGTCTTGGGGAAAGATTTGGGGTACAGTGTCTCGGGGAAAGGTTTGGGTTACAGTGTCTCGAGGAAAGGATTGGGGTACCGTGTCTCTGGAAAGGGTTGGGGTACAGTGTCTCTGGGCAAGTGTTGGGATACAGTGTCTCGGTGAAAGGGTTGGGGGATAGTGTCTCGGGGAAAGTGTTGGGGTACAGTGTCTCGGGAAAGGTTAGGGTACAGTGTCTCGGGGAAAGGGTTGGGATACAGTGTCTCGGGGAAGTGTTGGGGTACTGTGTCTCAGGAAAGGGTTGGGGTACAGTGTCTCGGAGAAAGGGTTGGGGTACAGTGTCTCTGGAAAGGGTTGGGGTACAGTGTCTCGGGGAAAGGGTTGAGGTACAATGTCTCAGGGAAAGGGTTGGGGTACAGTGTCTCGGGAAAGTGTTGGGGTACTGTGTCTCCGGAAAGGGTTGGGGTACAGTGTCTCAGGAAAGGGTTGGGATACAGTGTCTCGGAGAAAGGGTTGGGGTACAGTGTCTCGGGGAAAGGGTTGGGATCCAGTGTCTCGGGGAAAGGGTTGGGATACAGTGTCTCAGGGAAAAGTTTGGGATACAGTGTCTAGGGGAAAGGGTTGGGGTACAGTGTCTCGGGGAAAAGGTTGGAGTACAGTGTCTCAGGGAAAGGGTTGGGGTACAGTGTCTCGGGGAAAGGGTTGGGATACAGTGTCTCAGGGAAAGGGTTGGGATACAGTGTCTCGGGGAAAGGGTTGGGGTAAAGTGTCTCGGGGAAAGGGTTGGGGTACAGTGTCTCGGGGAAAGGATTGGGGTACAGTGTCTCAGGGAAAGGGTTGGGGTACAGTGTCTCAAAGAAAAGGGTTGGGGTACCGTGTCTCGGGGAAAGGGTTGGGGTACGGTGTCTCAGGAAAGAGATGTTGTTGAGTGTCTCGGGAAAAGGGTTGGGATACAGTGTCTCGGGAAAAGGGTTGGGGTACAGTGTCTCGGGGAAAGGGTTGGGGTACAGTGTATCGGGGAAGGGTTGGGATACAGTGTCTCTGGAAAGGGTTGGGGCACAGTGTCTCGGAGAAAGTGTTGATGTTCAGTGCCTTGGGGAAAGGGCAGGGGTACAGTGTCTCAGGCAAAGGGTTGGGATACAGTGTCTTGCGGAAAGGGTTGGGGTACATTGTTTCGGGGAAAGTGTTGGGATACAGTGTTTCGGCGAAAGGGTTGGGGTGTAGTTTCTCGGGGAAAGGGTTGGGGTACAGTGTCTCGGGAAAGAGTTGGGATACAGTGTTTCGGGGAAAGGGTTGGGGTATAGTGTCTCGGGGAAAGGGTTGGGGTACAGTGATTCAGGGAAAGTGATGGGGTACAGTGTCTCAGGGAAAGAGTTGGTGTTGAGTGTCTCGGGAAAAGGGTTGGGATACAGTGTGTCGGGAAAAGAGTTGGGGTACAGTGTCTCGGGGAAGGGGTTGTGACACAGTGTCTCGGGGAAAGAGTTGGGTACAGTGTCTCGGGGAAAGGGTTGAGGTACAGTGTCTCTGGAAAGGGTTGGGGTACAATGTCTCTGGAAAGGGTGGGGGTAGTGTCTCGGGGAGAGGGTTGGGGTACAGTGTCTCGGGGAAAGGGTTCGGGTACAGTGTCTCGGGAAAGTGTTGGGGTACAGTGTCTCGAGGAAGGGTTGGGGTACAGTGTCTTGAGGAAAGGGTTGGGGTCCAGTGTCTCAGGGAATAGTTTGGTGTACAGTGCCCCAGGGAAAGGGTGGGGTACAGTGTCTCGGGGAAAGGGTTGCTGTTGAGTGTCTCGTGAAAAGGGTTGGGATAGTGTCTCGGGGAAAGGGTTGGCGTACAGTGTCACGGTGAAAAGGTTGGGATACAGTGTCTCGGGGAAATAGTTGGGGTACAGTGTCTCGGGGAAAGGTTTGGGGTACAGCGTCACGAGGAAAGGATTGGGGTACCGTGTCTCTGGAATGGGTTGGGATGCAGTGTCATTGGAAAGGATTGTGCTACAGTGTCTCGGGGAACAGGTTGGGATACAGTGTCTC